>NC_135879.1:39500615-40942183 GCF_964194155.1 Cetorhinus maximus | reverse complement strand
ACACACAAAGGGTAGTAGAAGTTTGGAACTCTCTTCTGCAAATAGTAATTTATGTTAAATCAATTCTAAATTTTCTTTCTGAGATTGATAGATTTTTGTTAACTAAAGGTACTAAGGGATATGGGGCAGAGTTGGGTATCTGCAGTTAGGTTGCAGAGCAGCATTGTAATGAAATAGGCTCGAGGGGTTGAATGGCCTCATCTTCCCTATCTTCCTAAAGTGCTGAGAAAATAAACTCAGGGCCAGAATCTTCAGCTCGGCGAGCGGGGGCGGGGCCCACTTGCCGACACACAAAATGACATGCGGTGACGTCAGGTGTGCATCCCGACATCACCACGCGTCATTCCAATTTTCAGTTTGGCTGGTGCACACCGGAGTCGGCTGCTCACCCGGTGAACTGTCAAAGGTCTATTAAGGTCATTTAAAAATAATTAAACCATTTAACAGAGCTGCCCGTCCAACCTTAATGTTGGTGGGCAGGCGAAGAGTCCAGGCGGCCTTTGCATTTTTCATGAAACCTCATCCATGGGCGGGATGAGGTTTCATGAATGATTTACAGGTGAAATAAAGGTTTTCATCAAAATTCATAGACATGTCCTAGCTCATGACACTTTCACATGAGGGCACATGTCCTAATTTTTTTTTCTTTATTTAAATTTTTGAAACTCCAACTGATCTCCCGGAGGTAGCTCTGTGCCTCAAGGAGATTTCTGCACTCTTTTGCACGCATGCGCGAAAAAGCACAGGCCCCAGCCCAGCCCACTCCCCCCGCCAGCACAGGGAGCGCTCAGCACTTCCAGGTGCACGTCACACTGGGCAGACTTTAATTGGCCCGCCCACATAAAATGGCGGCGCCCAGCCGATCGCGGGAGGCGATTGGCTGCGCACCCACCCGCACCCACTCCCGCCCAAACCCCTCTGATGGGGAGAAAATTCTCCCCCAGGGATACTTGACAAGGGCAACAACAACTTGCATTTATATCGTGTCTTTAATGTAGTAAAACATCCCAAGGCATTTCACAGGATATCGATTATTCATCTTAACTTAATCTTAACTTCTTAAATAGACAAATTTCACATATATGGTGGATAATGATTCAATAGTATCCAAAAGGGGAATTGGATAGATCATTGGAAGAGAGTAACATGCAGGATTGTGGGGAAAGAGTAGGGAAATAGGATTAACTGGATTGTTCTTCAAAAGAGCCAGCACATCCTGATGGGCCGAATGCCCTCTCACTGTGCTGCGCTGTTCTATGATTCTATTCTATGAGCATTATAAAACAAAATTTGACAGTCATGTGATAACATATTAGGGCATATGACCAAAAGTTGGTCAAAGATGTTAAGGAGAGTCTTAAAAGAGGAAAGAGATTTAGGACAAGAATTCCAGAGTTTAGGGCCTTTGCGGCTGAAGGCAAGGCTGTTAATGTTGAAGTGATTAAAATAGGGGAGCTCCAAAGGCCAGAATTGGAGGAGTGTAGATATCGCGGAGGGTTGTTGGACTGAGGGAGATTACAAATATAAGGAGGGGCAAAGCCATGGAGGGATTTCAAAATAAAAATGAGAACTTTAAGATCTAGACATTGTTTAACCGGAAACCAATATAAGTCAGCCAACATTGTAGACAGACAGGGACACCCCCCAACCTTACCAGGAAGGGACTGAGGCTTTACTGGTGCAGCCCATCAATACTATTTTTTTCCACATTACCTGCTGCCTCTTGCAGCTGAAAAATTGCAATTGGAGAAATGCTAAATAATTATAGCTCAAAAGCAAAATTCATTTTCAACAGATTTATCCATTTGGATAAAGAAAAAGAACTAGCAGGAAAGTGTCAAATTTCTCCATAAACAAAGCCACAGTAGACCTTTTAGCTTTGCAGCACAGTATAGCTCGAGTAGTATTTACAGAACCCAAGTCTGGGAATAATTTCCCAACAATAGCTCCATCTAGTGCTGTGTTAGTCCTTCATTTAATAGAGCACACATTTTACAGATTTTTGAGCCTGAAACTGACCCCCACCTAATTAATTATTTTTGCTCTGGATTGCTCCTTTCCCTTTTCCGTAGCTAACCTAAGCCTTATGATACTATGATCACTGTCCCCTAAATGTTCCCCTATTAACACTTGATCCACCTAACCCACATCACTCCCCAGAATCAGATCCAGCAATGCCTCCTCCCTCACTGGGTCAGAACCATACTGATCCACAAAATTCTCCTGGGACAGAATTTTTCATCCCACAGGCAGGCGCGCGCCCGACCCGAATGGGAGTGAAATGGTGCTCGATGACATCGGGCGGGCGTCATCGACATCACGCACTCTCGCAATCTTTCAATCGGCAGGCGTGCGCGAGAGGCAGCGTGCCCGCTGACAGTTAAGAGGCCAATAAGGCCCTTGAACAAGTAATTCATTTGTATTTTTCGCTGCCCGCTGAACCGCTCGGTTGGCAGTGGTTGAGATTTCGTAAAAAATGCAAAGGCCGCCACTGGCGGGGTGAGGTTTCCAACGGCTATTAAAAAGACAATAAAAAAATGTTCACGTCATTTTTAACATGCCCCTCTTCATGTGACTGAGTCACATGTGGGGACATGTTTATATCATTTGTAAAATGTTTATTTTTCATTTTAAAATTCTTCAACTCACTGAGGCAGCTCTGTGCCTTCAGGGAGCTGTCAGTGCATCCTTCCCTGCGCATGTGCAGACTTCAGCACTCGCGCTCCTCCCACCCCCACCCCGGCAGCACTGAGGCTCTTAGCGTGTGTTTCATGCTGGCTGCCCGTTAATTGGCCAGCCAGCGTGAAATCACAGTTGGAGCCCAATCACGGGTGGCAGTTCATCTCACGGCTGTCTCCGGGCCAGCCCGCTGCACTTGCCTGATGAGGGGAAAATCCTGCCCCTGAACACAATTCAGAAACTGCTCCCTCTTACTCTATTACTATTCCAGCCTATATTAAAATAATTAAAGTCCCCATATACTCTATAATTTTTGCACCATCTGTAATTTCCTTGCAAATTTGTTCATCATTATCTTTCCCACTAGTTGGGTGACCTATAGGATGCAGTGATGGAATGATTACTCTATTGTTTCTTAACTCTAAACAAATAGATTCTGTCCTTGACTCCTCTAGGACATCCTTTCTCTCCATCACTGTAATATTCCCCCTAATTACACATCTTCATTTCTTGCCTTACGTATCTTCTCTGAACACCTTGTATCCGTCAATATTTAGCATCCAGTCCTGCTGGCCAATATTGCCTAGATGTTCTGTGATGAAAGTATAATAATTTTCATAATATTTTTCTGGTTTATTGTAAAGTAGATTTATGGGTGGTTGTGTTTTTCTGTCTGTGTTTGATTTAATTACATTTTGTGGCCAAACAGGCTGCAAGCTGAAGTTATCAAAAGAAGTAAGGTGTAGAAGTGTCTTTGAAATGCTAAGTAGATAAACATGGTTGGGGTCTTAGCATGTAAGGTGTGACAGGAATTTGCAATTTTAGTTAGACGAAGAGAGGTTTGAATTTCAAACAGATTAATGAGAATATTGTCAACATGATAAGATTTATAGTCTGAGAAAGGTAAAGCTCCAAAGACATATGGAAACAATGGAATTTACATATTAAAAAAGGAGAAACATATATAAAGGAGAATGAGGCTTAGTGTCAGGAGAAGGCATTGTGAGGTCTAACAGAAGTGTGTGAAGTAGCCTTAATGAAGCCTCCAGCATTTGTGCATAAGCCTGCTGTCTACAGAAACTGAAGGTGGAGAAAGCCATTTTGAATTCCACTGTCCAGGGTATTGTGTTAATTTTCTGGATCTGTTTAAGTCTAAAAAATCTATTTTTAGGCCGTTGCCTTAAAGAGGGTATAACTGGGAGTCAGGTTAATCAGGGATTTTAGGACTTATTATAGTAGTAATTTGTAGTTCCATGTATGTGCATGAAATCTGCTCTTTTGTTAATAAATATTTTAATTTAGTTCTTTTAATAATCTCTAAAAGTATTGGTGGACTTATTACTTCTGAATTCAGTGCACGCATCTCAAAATAAATACAAATTGCAAAAATGTTGTGATAGCACAATTAGGTTTCTTGCATGGATTTGATCCACCTGGCACACATCATCTGCCACGTCATAACAGTTCCCTTACATTTACTTCTCTTATCCACTTCCCGTCACTAGGTCAAATAGCGGATCTTCCCTTGTTGGGTTTCATCCATATTGGGTTAGAAAGTAGTCCTGTACATGCTGTAGGAACTCCATTCTCCTTTTGCCCTTTACCTACCTCTTCTGTCCATGAGGAGAATTGAAATCCTTCATGATTATTATTCTATGTTTTTTACTCATTTCTCTAATTAGTCTGCATTTTTCTTCCTCCACCGCCCTTCCACTATTAGGTGGTCTATAGACTTCACCTAGTAGTGTGAGCGATCCTTTATTATCTTTTATCTCTATTTGTATGGATTCTAATTTTATCTTGCTGATAGCTGTGTGCCTTTCTTCTGCTGCCATTATCTTATCCCGAATAAGTACAGCTACTCCATCTCCCCATTTTACCTCTCTAGTATTCCTAAATATGTTACACCTTGTAACACTTAATTCCCAGTCCTGATTTTCCTGTAGCCATGCTTCAGTAATCCCTAATATGTCTGGTTCCTCCCAATTCATGACTGGCTCCAGCTCCGGTTTTATTGTGGATACCGTGTTCATTGCTGTACAAATATTTTAATTCACGTTTAATCATATTTACACTTACTTTATGTTTAACCATCTTTTTAAAGTCCTGTTCCATAACTTTATTTATTCCCTTGCAAACCAATGTCCTCCTTAATTTTAATCTTCCCTATGCTCTCCTGCCTTGTTTCATTTATAATTAAGCTGCTTACATTTCTTTAGACCCCTCCCCATCACCTTACTAGTTTTTGGCTTATGTTACCTTCCTATTTACCTTTACCTTTAGGACACGGGTCTTGTCCCTTTTCAGTCGGGGCCCATCCCATCAACACAGTTCCTCCCTGCCCTTGAACTGGAGTAAGTGTTGTCAGGCTCATGCAACATGAATGTATGAACTATAAAAAATGAACTTATGAAGTATAAACCCAAAATGACACATTCCTGTAAAACAAAATGGAGCTGAGGGATCAGGTGATTCTTTTCCCCTGCTAATACTCAAGGAACTGCAAGAGCCCTGAGTTATTTCCCATGTCTGGACAAGTCACTAAAATGCAAATAATGTTTCTAGATGTATGTTTGAGAAGTCATTAAAATGAAAATAACCTTCCTGTGGTTAATGGATACACTTCTCCAACTAATTAAAAGGACTGGTTTCACAATATTGTTGCAGACTCTTTGACTCCAAACTTGAAATCCAGAAGTGGGTGTGAAAAGCTCTATTTCATCAACATGTCATGAGGATGAGCAATGCCCACACTCCAATGTCTGACAATGGCCTAACCAACAGAAATTATTTATTAGGACAATGGAAAGATATGTTCTGGTAACATGGCAGAAACTAGGGGTTTGAATTAGGCATTTTTGATTCAGACAGAAGCATCTATTCCAATGAAGAGAAAAAATCCCTGCCTAACACCATCAGCTTTAATCTACACAAAGGGCAGAATTTTCCCCCCATTGGGGAGGAAATTGAAGAGCCGGCGCGTGGAGGCGCACCTCCGATTGGCAGCCCCAATCGGGGGCATACCGCCATTTTACGTGGGCGGGCCAATTAAGGCCCACCCAGCGTGACATCCGTACGGAAGAGCTATGCGATCCCTGTGCAGGCGGGGGGGCGGGGTGGGGGGGGGAATTCCTAAACCCGAGAGTGCGCTCTTTCAAACATGCAAAAGAAAGAGCACACTCATCTCCCTGAGGCTAAGTGCAGCCTCAGGGAGATCGGCTGTACTGTAAAAAATATTAAAAATAGAAAATAAAAAAATCCCTGACATGTCCCCTCATGTGACACTGTCACATTAGTTGGGACATGTCCATAACTTTTAAAAACACTTTAATCAAATTTTTTAAAACCAACATGAAACCTCATCCCGCCCATGGATGAGGTTTCATGTTTTTTCGAAGGGCAGGTCCATTAATTAGTTAAATGTCTCTGTCAATGGCCTCAATTGGCCATTGACAGGTGAGTGGGCGCACAGCTGATTTTGCTGAGCCCCCACCTACCTGAAAATTTAAATGGGGTGTGATGATGTTGGGAGTTCCCCCCCCGACGTCATCGTACGTCATTTTATGCGTTGGCGAGTGGGCCCCACCATGCCCCCCCAACCCCGCTCGCCAATGGGGAAATCCTGGCCATAGGCAGAGACCCAAGTTTGCCTTGAACTCTCTACTTGAGGAACCGGACCAGGGCTTCACTACCATAACTTTATTCTTCAGTGGAGGAGAAAGGGTAACAGGCCTGCATCATGTCAAGTCTTCACCCCGGGGAAAAGCAAGTGTAACAGAAAACTCTTGAAATTATAAGATCCAAATGCATGCTACTTTTATAATCGCAATCTTCTCTTGAATGTGTGTGTATCTGTATGAGTGTGAGCGTGGGTGTAGCTGTGTATATATGGGTGTTGAACAATAAACATTTATCATTTTGTTAAAACTCACAAGAAAACCTGTCACTTGTCTTTTCCTGGCAGTTACAGCACTCCAGAGGTTAAACCATATTTTTTAAAACAAGCTGTCATTGGTCAAGTGTTATGATCCCCAGCTGAGGTTACCACTGGCCAAGCCTGACCCCAGCTTGATAGATCCTAACTTTTCTTTCTTTCTTTAGATACGTGGAGAGGGACAACTGAACAGTCACCGGAGTAGGCTAATGAACTGTTAACAAAAGAATAAAACATTTATTTATGAAGAAAAGATTAACTATATTACAATATTCCTTCACCCACAAGTATACCTTTACAGATATATACAGATTTGTAGGGATAACACAAGTTACAAAAGCTATCTTATACTCTAACGTTCACAGTAAGTACAATCCATGTAAATCAATTGACGACCTGTGGCCAGACACACCGCACTCTGAAACCAAGGGACAGATGCCACCTCAATCAGATGTTATGGATTTCTCATCAACTCGCCCTCCACCCCACCCAGATGCTTGTCACACCATGAGCCAACCAGTCTCACCGAACTATGTCTTTCACACGAGGATTTCCAATCTCCACTTTCCGAGAACTCGCTTTGGAATCTTCTCCCAAACCGACACTCGCTCTCAGCTGCTTTCTACAAAGATTCACCTCCAGGGTTTCGAACTCTCCTTCTGATGTTCCTTTTCCCTGTGTCACCACATGCGTTCCAGCTTTCTTCCACACACTCTCTCTCACTGACTCAGCTGTCAACAGTATACCACGGCTTCACATACCCACAGCAAAAAGTAACAGACCTTCTGGCCTCTTGCAAGCTGTTCTCGCTTTAAATCTTCTTTCTGTAGCTTTTGTCTCTTTAAATCTGAAGCTTGGACCCTTTCTCTCTGCCTCTCACTCTTAACTTCACTTAACAGGACCTTTTCCAGGTTCCTGACCTTCCCTTTGACCAGAAGGTCTGCTTAGAACTTTCTCTTGTTCCTCTCCCCGGGATTTTGGGGTCTTTTCTTTGGATTGGAACTGGCTATCGGTCCCCTTTACTCCAGTCTCTCCTGGCAGCTGTCCTCAAAACCAACTGAACTCAAGCAGCTTCCAAATCAAACTGCTGTGTCTAGTTTCTCCTGTGTTTGCGTGGGAGGGACCTGCCTCTCTGGACCCCTGTTGCTAAGCAACGGCCAGTTTCTCTCTTCTTGTTCGTTTAACTTACTGCAATAGTCGTAAAACTCTCATTAGAAATACAGGCACATTTTAAAGTGAAACTAAAACTCAATTTGACCTTTTCTTAACACACAGATACAGAAATACATCAAGCTTAAACTTTAAAGCTAAAACACATTCCTAACACCCACAAATACAAATATAACTTACTTAAACTATCTCCACTTCCTAACACAGGTAGATAAAAAGGGGAACATCCCTATCATCTCTGTCCATGAAAAGGAACTCCTCCTTCCCACACCAGCCCTTTAGCCACATGTTAAATCCTCTGATCTGTCTGTTCCTATGCCAATTTGAATGTGGCTTGGGCAATAACCCTCAATGTCCTGCTTTTCAATTAAGATCCTAAATCCTGACACACTTTCAGCAGATCCATTTCCCTGTTCCTATGATGTTTGTTTCAACATGGACCACAACAACTGGATTTGGCCCCTTTCTTTCCAAGTTCCTCTCCAGCTGCTGTGAGATATCGCTTACCCAGGCACTGGGTTGGCAACACACCCTTTGAGATTTTCATTCTTTGCTTTTATCTATGCCGCTATAATAGCTTCCTCTATTACTATCACATTTCTATTCTACTCTTTCCCCACACCACCTCACCCACCCCCCCTTAGAAAGCCTCCTGAGCCACAGAGTGGGTTAGTCTGTATTGTGGGTGCCCTCGCTGCAATCTTCCTCCTTGTCCTCACAAGTAGCAGGTCAATCATGCCTGTTGGACAGGACTAGTGTCTGTGGGACCTGCTTCTCAACCTCTCCTAAATCCACTACACCCGGCATCCTACCCTGAGCCCCTATTTTCTCCTAGGGTGTGACTTATATTGTGTATAAAACTGTCCAGGAACTCTTTCCTCTCCTTTATCAGTTGGACTGTCTCCAGTGCGCACTCCAGCTCAATGAATCTGAGCCGGAGAGATTCGACATAGAGACATCTCCTGCAGATGTGTTTGCTCCGGGCAGTATGGCTGTCCACAAACTCCCCCATTCTGCAGTCCAGACACACAAGCTGCTCTACCACATCTTAAATTAGCCTTATTCTATTAACTTAATGAATTAAAGTCTTCTAGTTAGCCACAGTTTTATCACATTTTCTGTGGAGTTTTTGTACCTTAAAGGAATTCATATTTCCTAGAAAATGTTGTTGCAAATTATATATTAATTCTTTAAAAATGCTGGCCATTGCGTGTCTACCATCATACCTCTTAATGTAGTTTCCCAATCTACCTTAGCTAATTTTCCCCTCATAAATGCATAGTTTGCTTTGCTTAGATTTAAGACCCTAGTTTTGAACGTAACTAAATCACTTTCAAACTCAATATAAAATTCTATTGTATTATGGTCACTCTTCCCCAGAGGCCTCTTTGCTACAAGGTTATTAATGAACTTTCTCATTGCACAATCCTAGATCAAAAATAGCCTATATCCTAAAGTAAAAGAAAAATACTGTGGATGCTGGAAATCTAAAATAAAAACAGGAAATGATAGAAAAACTCAGCAGGTCTGGAAGCCCCTGTGGAGAAAGAAACAGAGTAAATGGACAGAATTTTCCCATCCTGCCCGTGGTGGGTTTTGTAGCTGGCAGGAGCGGAGAATCCAATGACGGGTAAAAAGTTGGAAACCTGCTGGCGTAAAAGCAACTTGCAATTCTCCCGATGGTGGGTTTATGGTGGGTCAGTTATCCCACCAACTAGTGGCATGAATGCTATTTGCATTCTTTAACATCTCATGAATGCTCATTAAAACAGCTGCTCGCCAGAATCTTGTCACGCCTTCCAATCTTGCGTCATGCCAGCAGATAATCACGTCAGCCTCAAACCCGTTTGTAAAGGGGTGGTGTGCACAAGTCGGGCCTCAGTTCGCTGGTAACTTCGAGGTGAGTGCAACATACGCAGCCTACCCGCCACAGCGCTGCGCTGGTCTTGTTGCGATGAACGCCACCCTGCTGGGGCTGTAGGGTTGGTCTGCCCCTGCTCTTTGCCTACATTGTCCCAAAGAACATCACTGTGCTCATGCAGGCCTTCACTTTCAGAAACTAGCACTTCAACCAGGCTGTGAGGCGAGGACGGGATTGATGAACACAAGGTGGGCAATGGGGAAGGAAGTCTGATGAATGGCAGTGAGGGGGAAGGGCGAACATGAGGGGGTCTTTCTGGGGTCACCCTCTAACCTGTTGTTGCTGCAGGAGTGAACAGGAGTCTGCTTGGAAAGAAAGGAGGAAGACCTTGCAATGAAAGCTACTGAAAGTCAATGGCTTCATTAGCACTGTTAAGGGGCTACTCAGAACTCAGTGACTTCACATCACAGTCACTGCATCTCAAGAGTAACGCATAGGAATGTAGAATTTGGGAATGCAGGCAATAGTGAAGGAGGCTTAACTGCATCATATATGGCATTCCATCAATGAAGGCCTGTCACATGTTCACCAGATTTGATACTCCTAACAGGCCAAAGGGCATCCACTGGTTGATCATGTTGTGATGGTTGGACGTCAATCATCTCAGTTCCCAGACATCACTGCAGGAGTTCCTCAGGGTAGTGTCCTTGGCCCAACCATCTTCAGCTGCTTCATCAATGACCTTCCTTCCATCATACAGTCAGAAGTGGGGATGTTTGCTGATGATTGCACAATGTTCAGCACCATCTGTGACCCCTCGGATAATGAAGCAGTCCATGTCCAAATGCAGCAAGAGCTGGACAATATCCAGACTTGGGCTGACAAGTGGCAAGTAACATTCACGCCACACAAATGCCAGGCAATGGCCATCTCCAACAAGAGAGAATCTAACCATCGCCCCTTGACATTCAATGGCATTACCATTGCTCAATCCCCCACTATCAACATTCTTGGGGTTACCATTGACCAGAAACTAAACTGGACTAGCCATATAAATACTGTGGCTACAAGAGAAGGTCAGAGGCTAGGAATCCTGTGGTGATTAACTCACCTCCCAAAGCCTGTCCAGCATCTACAAGGTGCACATCAGGAGTGTGATGGTGTAGGAACATGCTCTGGGAGGCTTCTCAGTCAAACAAAGCAAACTTTATTTACACAAGAGCTTCCGTGGCTGCCTGTGCCTAGCCAGGCCTTTATACAACCATTTCCTAGGAAACTTCTCCCCTTGGATTTATTTCCCTGCGCTAGCTAGACATTGGTTGAACAAATCATGTGACCCCTACTCAGTCAAACTGATCTTCAAGTGACAGTCATCACATCCCTTCCTCCTTAACTCTTTTGTACATCTTTCAGTTAATGATTGCTTTATACAATTGAACAAAGAATTTTCTGAATTCTAGAAATAATTACATATGTCATTAGCCCAGACTTCAACTACACAATACATACAATAGACCACATAGGTCTAATTAAGTCTTTGGGATGGTTTTCGAATTTGCGTGGAGCGACGTAGTTCGGCAGGTTGTAAGGCTTCTACTGGATCGACATTTTCCAGAACTGTACTAACAGGTACCTCCTTTGGCACAGATAATTCATTATCATTAACTTCCACAGGGATGTCCTTGACATTTGTTACAGGTTGACCAGAATCTTTGGTGCACAGGGATTCGCCAACACTCGGTGATAACACCACCTGCGGGAGTGCCTCTCTACCCTTCAAATGGTCAAAGTGCTTCCAAACGATCCGACCCTCTATCCTTACTTGATACAAAAGAGGTCCGGTTTCAGAGACTACCCTTCTGGGAATCCACGTGGGATGACTACCAAAGTTTTTCACGTACACATTTTCATCAGTCAAGGGCTTCCTAGCCATACTGTGAGAATCATGACTTGTCTTCTGGTTGCCCTGACCTGACTCTACCCTCCCCTGCAAATTTGGAAACACAAGACTTAACCTCGTCCTGAGACAATGTTTCACTAACAGTTCAGCAGGAGGAACACCTGTTGTTGTGTGTGGGTTGGTACAGTAACTCAGCAGAAAACATGAGACTCTTGTTGCTAAAGATCCACCTGATAGATTTCTCGCGCCAGATTTAAAAGTTTGGATGGCTCTCTCGGGTAAGCCATTCAATGCTGGGTGGTAGGGCGCTGTCTTTATGTTTTATGCCATTGTGCGGTGAAGTTTTGAAACTCCACACTCGTGAACACTTCCTCATTATCGGACACAATTACTTCAGGGAAACCATGGGTTGCAAAACAGTGCTGCAGTTTGTCGATGGTCGCCATCGATGTTGGCGTCTTCACCTCAGAAATGTCTATCCACTTAGAGTGTGCATCAATTATGAGGAGAAACATTGTACCCATAAATGGTCCTACATAAATCGACATGGATGCGGACTCATGGCTGCCCAGGTCATTCCCAAGGGTGTAGTGGAGCAGTTGCTGACAGGTTTTATTGTCACTGGAACTGCTGGCAACGCCTTACCCGGTTTTCAATATCAGTGTTGAATCCGGGCACCATACATAACTCCTGGCTAGCATTTTCATTTGAGATACCTGGGTGGCCACTGTGTAGTTCCATCAGGAGTGGCTTCCTGCCCAGCACAGGAATGACCACTTGTGCTCCCCATAGCATAATACTATCTTGGCAACTAAGTACATGCTTACAGATGGAGCAGGGTTTCACATCCTCTGACACTGCCTCATTTCCCCATACCATAAGGATTTTCTCTCGTACTCCGGATAACAGTGGATCCCGACTGGTCCAGTTTTTGATTTGTTTTGCACAGACTGGTAGCGTATCCAAAAAGTTTAAGACCAAGACAATTTCTTGAGGAATAGGTGTAAATGTAATACATTCTCTCAGGAGCAGGCGACACAGGGCGTCCGCATTCTCAATACGTACCCCTAGTCAGTGTTTGAAGGTATATTCGTATGCGGCCAGGATCAATACCCACTTCTGAATCCTGGCAGAGGCTATTGGTGGAATAACCTAGTCCTCCTTAAAAAAGCCCAACAGTGGTTTATGGTCTGAAACAATAGTGAAATGTCTCCCTTGGAGATATTGATGGAACTTTTTGACGGCAAAAACTATTGATAGGCCCTCTTTCTCGATTTGTGAATCGTCTCTTTCAGCGACTGATAGTGTTCTTCACACATATCCTATCAGCCTTTCCAAGTCATCAGCCATCTCATGGGACAACATTGCTCCAACGCCAGATGGAGAGGTGTCACATGTCAGTATTAGTTCCTTCGAGGGGTCGAAGTGTACAAGTGGTTTGAAGACTGCAGCAATTGCTTCACCTTGTTAAGCCATTTCCTGAGGAGTTCTCCAAGACCAGCGGTGGTGATTCTTTAGTAGGATATGTAAGGGGGTCAGCACAGTGGGTAGATTTGGCAAAAAACCACCCATAATGATAGGTTATTCCTAGAAACGATTTAAGTTCAGGTGCGTTCACGAGGGAAGGCACTTCTTTTCCGGCCCTGACTTTCTCCTCAACAGGGTGTAACCCTTGAGCATTGATCCTGTGTCCCAGGTAAGTCACCTCCTTGGCTTGAAAAGTGTACTTTTCTTTCCTGAGGCGGACTCCAGCCTCCTGGAATCTTTTTAGCACCTCTTCTAAATTTACCAGATGTTCAGCCTCTGTGGCCCCGGTGATGTGTACGTCACCGAGCTATCCCACAACCTGTGGCAACCCCTGTAGTCAGCTTTCCATTGTGCATTGGAATATTGCACATGCCGACAAGACATCAAAAGGCAGGCACATGTATTGAAAAAGCCCTTTGTGGGTGTTTATCGCGACATATCCACAGGAACGGTCATCCAACTCAAGCTGTTGGTGGGCGTGATTCATGTCCAGCTTGGTATAAGACTGGTTCCCAGCCAGTTTTGCATAAAGATCTTAGATTCATGGAAGAGGATACTTGTCTATCTTTGCAGCCTGATTGACGATTTGTTTGTAATCACTGCAAATGCGGACAGTATTGCCAGGCTTAAAGAGGTGGACATTGGGTGCAGCTCATTCTGAAAACTGAACCGGCTGGATAATACCTAGACCTTCCCTCTAATTCAGCCTCCACTTTCTCACGCAGGGCATATGGTACTGGTCTGGCTCTGAAAAATCAGGAAGTGGCTTCCGGGTTCATGTAGATTTTGGCTTGTAAGCCCTTAATTTTGCCTAACTCGTCCCGGAAGACACTGTCATATTTTCTTAACAATTCTGACAATCCCCCTGTCCTCACCTGGAAAATGCCAATTTAGCTTTATTTTCTTGAGCCAGTCATGGCCCAGAAGGCTTGGCCCTTCACCCATTGCTACTACGATAGGCAGCTGGGCAGACTGCTGCCCATAGCTTACAGGTACAATGGTGGTACCCCTCATCTTTACTTCTTCTCCAGTGTATGATTTCAGCTTGGCTGAAGTGCTCTCTCAATTTAAAGGTCGGGCACCCCCTCCTAAATACTGGAATATGTGCTCACCCATCACAGTGACTGATGCACATGTATCCATTTCCATATTTGGAGGCTTCCCATTTACAGAGGGTGTTATGGTGATTGGGTCTTGCTTAACATCCTTGAGGTTGAAAAGACAGTAAATATCAGACCCTGGTACCAGGTCTTCCACACTGTGCACTTTTAACAACTTGTTGGATTGGCTATTCGGCTGTCTGGACCTAGACCTGCATTGTCTCCTCAGGTGTCCTTTTTCTCTCAGCCTCCTTAAATCAACAAGATTCAGGAGTGTGGTTACTCCCACATTGATAATATTGGATCATAGGAATCACTGCCTGACTGCCTCCGCTGTAACTTTTAGTTCTGTAGCTTTTACTGGAACTGCTTCCAGTGGCTTTGGCCATTGGCATCATGGCTGGCTGCTGGTTCCTGCTCTAACTGGTGCACAGCGCCACACTGCACTCCCTGCAGTTCCAATGTATCTGCCTCAGAGCTTTCCATAGCAAACACAACCTCCATCGTGCGTTTGAAATCGATATCAACTTCCGCTAACACCACAGACTAATTGATCCCACAGCATATCATGTAGAGTCGCACAAAAATTGATAATTGTTTGAGTTTTGCTTTGTATGTCGCAATCGATTCCCCCAGGGCTCTCACTCGCAAATTAAACTTAAAACATTGCATTATGACTGAATGTTTCGGTTGGAAATGATCCTTAAGTAGATCCACTAGCTCACTGAATGATTTGGAGTCAGGGGCGCTTGGAGAGGTAAGGCTGCAGATCAGACTGGAAGTCTGACTTCCACAAACGTACAGAGGGTCGCCTTACACTTCCCCTCATCCCATTCTCATCACCAAAATGTAGGAACACACTCTGGGAGGCTTCTTAGTCAAACAAAACAAACTTTATTTATACATGAGCTTCTGTGGCTGCCTGTGCCTAGCCAGCCCTTCATACAACCATTTCCTAGGAAATTTCTCCCCTAGAATTTATTCCCCTGCACTAGCTACACATTGGTTGAGCAAATCACGTGATCCCTCATCAGTCGAACTGATCTTAAAGTGGCAGTCATCACAGATGGAATGCTCCTCACTTGCCTGTACGAGTGCAGCTCCAACTACACTCAAGAAGCTGGACACCATCCAGGACAAAGCAGCCTGCTTGATTGGCACCCCTTCCACAAACATTCACTCCCTCCACCACTGACACACAGTAGCAGCAGCGTGTACCATCTACAAGATGCACTGCAGAAACTCATCAAGGCTCCTTAGGCAGCACTTTCCAAACCCACAACCACTACCATCGAGAAGAACACAGGCAGCAGACACATGGGAACACCACCACCTGCAAGTTCCCCTCCAAGTCACTCACCATCCTGACTTGGTAATATATCGCCATTCCTTCAGTGTCGCTGGGTCAAAATCCTGGAACTGCCTCCCTAACAGCACTGTGGGTGTACCTACACCACAGGGGCTGCAGCGGTTCAAGAAGGCAGCTCACCACCACCTTCTCAGGGGCAATTAGGAATGGGCAATAAATGCTGGCCCAGCCAGCGATGCCACATCCCGTGAATGAACAAAAAAAACTGTTAGTCATTAATATGTCACATCAGAGACTGGAGCACAGAGCTAGTTTGGGTCATTCATCTCACTTAAACTTCAACATCCCACACAGGTCTCAAGATGTTACATATCTGCGATGCCATCTTGGTCACCTCAATATGTGTGTGACTGTCTCAGGGACAAGGCAGCATCAGCCACCATGCAAGTAGGGCAGGAAAAACTATGGAACCTTGCAGTCTCCAAACGTGTCATCTTCTGAGCTTTGCTTTCTTGCCCCTTGAATCATTAATGTCTTTAATGTTTCCTTTCAGAGAGAAGGCAAAAGCAGATATGGATCCAGGGCTCAATGCTGCCTTTGTCAGGGTCCTAATGCAATGGAGGAGGCGAAGGAGGGAGATGCGACTCCGCACACAGCTCCAGCAGGAGGGACATGGTCAAGCGGAGCCAGAGCATGAACAGGAGGGTCAGGAGGAGAGACCCAGACAACGGGGGTTATCTGACTCGCCAGACCTAGGGATTATCGTCCAAGCATTTCCTATTTACAAATGAGGGAGAGGCAATGCCAGGCACGTTGACGCTTGTCCCGAGATCTGGAACATCACATATGCCACATTCTTCGTGAAGACCTGATGCCACATGGAGTTGGAGGGCATCCCCTGTCAGTAGCTTTGAAGGTGACCGCTGCACCCAATTTCTTGGCCTCTGGTTCTTTCCAAGGATCAACAGACGATCTGTGCGGCATCTCTCAGTCCGCGACATATCGGTGCATAAGAGAGGTCACAGATGCCCTTTACAAGGAAGGCCCATCTTTGTGCCAGGTTTGCTCTGGACAAAGATAACCAGGCTGCAAGATTCATCAGCTTCGCCGCCATCTCAGGCTTCCCAAGAATGCAAGGTGCAATAGACTGCACCCATGTGGTTACACAGGCTTGGAGGCAGCAGGCCTTAATGTTTATAAACTGCAAGGCCTATCATTCCATCAACGTATAAGTGGTGCATGATCACTGGAAGCATATATGGCACATTTCTGCATGGTATCCTGGGAGTTGCTATGGCTCCTACAGCCTGAGTCACTCCCAGGTGCCTGAGATTTTCGAGGGGCCATTATATCTGCAGGGATGGCTGCTTGGGGATAAGGGGTACCCACTGAAACGCTGGCTAATGACACCAGTGTGTCACCCTCAGAGTTGTTCCGAGGAGAAGTACAACACTGCTCACAGCTCCACACGCTTCCTTACAGAACAGGCCATAGGGCTTCTGAAGATGCGTTTCAGATGTTTGGACCACTCAGGTGGCTCACTCCAATACACTCCCTATAGGAGTTCCCACATCATCGCAGTGTGCTGTGCCCTTCACAATCTGGCTATGCAGAGAGGTGACCCCCTGCAAGATAATGACCTAGAGGAGGGTGACAGCTCATCGGAGGATGAAGATCCGGAGGCTCAGGAACCTCAGGAGGCTGCTGAAGGTCAGTATGAGTGCAATCACGCCATGGAGGAAGGAAGACACGGGAGACATGCCCGTGATACGTTAATCGCTGACAAGTTGCAGGAATAGCAAAGTTAAGTGAGTGCATATGGCCACATCACTCCTAGCCCTCAATGCCATTTACTTGCAAATCAGGGGATGTCCACCCACTTGCGGCGAGAACAAGTCCTGCATCCACACTCGCGTGTTCTGGCCTCATGAATCACCAGGCCATGGTCTCTGCTTTGGTCCATGGGGCCCTGTGAGTGAGTTCACTCTGGGAACTGAGAGTCCACTGAGGAAAAAGAACGATGCGAGAGAAGAATTGAAGCCTTCGTCACCATCTAATGATGCAAACGCTGCTGCGACTGAGATGTGGACATGCCTAGGGATCTCCTCCTCCCGTGCATGCCTTTTCTTCTGCCACTACCACTGAGGAGACACAAATGCTGCTAGATTATCAATGCTGATGAGCTGCCCTCACTCAATGGCGTTCCTTGAGGAAGAAAGATTAGAAACACTTACATCACACACTTTAAATAAAGATTTAAACACATCTCCCAGACATCACACAAGGGTATGGATACTAGTTCTACTGAGGTTGACATCACAGGAATGTGAATCTCACAGTGGGATACTATCACCGAGTGGGAGGAAGGCTAAAACCTCGATATAAGAGGATTCCAAGGTACAAAAATCACAACGCCTTCAGTTGCCCAAAACATTCACATAACCAACAAATATATTAACAAAAGCACAATTTATTTACATGTCTAGCATGCCCATGACCCAAAAGCGACATCAGTTTTTCCGAACTTTCCTAACTCTAACGCTACGCCTGGGTGCAGCCTCGATGTCCGCAGCAGAGGTGGAGGTAGCCTGCTGACTGCTACGTCCTGATGTCTGCAATGACCTTGGCAGACGTCCTCTGGTGGCCCGTGGCCTGGAGGGCCCCAGCCTGATAAGGGTCACCTGCTCAGGGGCAGAAGCGCCCTCGATGGCTTGAGAAGCTGGGGTGGATGGGGTCACAGGCAGAGGGGGCTATGAGCGGCTGCACACCCTTGGGGTGTCCTGACAGAAGGCCTCTAAGATGTTTGTCTGACACTCATCCTCCCTGTGGGTGCCCAAGGGCCCCACCCTGGCTCCTGCAGGAGATGGTACACCTGGATGGGGGTTAAGGTGCCTCGTTCCCATGTCGCCTACATCCTGATGGTGCCCACCAGGGTGTGTGGCCATGGAGTGCAGGGCCGAGCACAAATCCAGCAAGACCTGCTGGACCAAAGTCTCCATGGTGGTTGCCAGCATTCCCATGATTACCTCGAGGCACTCGCATGTCAGAACCATGATATCAGATGGAAAGTGGACTGACTCCTCCATCGTTCGCTCTAGTCTGCTGAGTGACTGCCAAATCTCTGCCTGATGTTCCACCACCTGTTGTTGCATCTCCAGCATAGATTTGGCAGCCGCTTCCAGTGGTTCATCATCCGACTCGGACCGAGCGGGTGGCTGGTCTTCAGCTGTCCCTGCCTCTGTCTGCAGCGGGGACGTGTCAGTGAGGTGTTCCCCACAAAGTGAGCTCGAGCCTCATCTACATCTGTGCCCCACCGATGTGTGTGTCTCTGAGCTGGTGGAGGCTGCGTGTGAGCGCAGGGACGGTTCTGCCTGAGCTTCCTCCTCAGATGAAGTCTGGGGGCTCACATTGGTGGTGCTGGACTGGCTTGGGGGCCTCAATCTGCTGGTGCCTAGAAAATAGAAAATAGAGTTTCAACTAATGAGCATGAGCCATATAAGGCTGCACGTGACTCTGAGAATCTCAGGATTTGATGAGGTGATGGAGCTGTGATCCATACTGGGTTGGTGGGCGAGGCCGGTCTCCCCTTCCCCACAGGAGAGATCCCTGTACTCCCCAGCCAGCTCAGCTGCAGCTTCCTCAAACTCAGTGAGGGCGATGATGTCGGCCATCCCTTCCCCGGTCTGCGTTCTCTCGCGCCTGTTGTGTGCCAGCTTGGCCTGTATGAAGAAGAAAGAAAGGCATGTGGTGAGAAGGGATGGAGCAGGGACTGGGTGAGATGCATGTCCCCTGTGTGTGGTGAGCCCTCCCCAGAAGGGCCAGAGGATGGGGTGTGAGCAACATGATAGATGGGATGGTGGTGATGTGAAAGTCTCGGTGAGAGAATGAGTGTTGATATGTGTCCCCCACTAATGATTGTGTGAGATCCCTGAAGAAAGTAGCCATCTGAGTGCATGATGCCATGATGAGAGTTTGATATTGGAGGGAGTTGAAGGATGACATACCCTAGTGGAGTTGATGAGATCATACATCTTCTCCCTGCACCGGATAGCTTTTAGGCACGGATTGCCAGCAGCGCTGACCTGCTCTGCGACCGCCTCCCAGGCCAGAGAGATGAGGCTGCAATGCTTCTTGCAGCCATCCCTGGGATACAAGACTTGCCTGTGCACCTGCACCCCTCTGATCAAGGCCTGAAGGGCCCAGTGGGTAAAGTGGGTGCTGCCTTGTTCTCGAGGCTCTCGGCCTTTTTATCCTGGCTGCCAGACGTCTCTGCACGTGTCCGAGAGACGGGGGGGCCGGAGAGAGCGAGGTTATGTATCGGGCTGCCCTTCAAATATAGCACCCAGACCTTCAACCCCACTAGATGATGCGGGCAGACAAATCAGCTCCCAACCCGCCAGGCGATTCAGCCCGATATTCGCCTGTGTATAATCGATGACCCTCCAAGTGCGAAATCAGGAGCGAGGTCCCACCATTCCAGCCAGTGGAGTGGGTTCCACCAAAACCGACTGCACTTAGTCTCATAAATGGAAAATTCTGCCCAATGTTTTGAGCCTTATGACCTTTCTTCAGAAGAAGAGTCATACGGACTCGAAACATTAACGCTGTTTCTCTCTACATAGATGCTGTCAGGAATGCTGTGTTTTTCCAGCATTTTCTATTGTTATAGCCTGTATCCTAGCTAGTTCCTCAGCATACTAATCTGGAAAACTATCTACTGATACTTATCGATTTCCTGAGCTAAGGAACTTTCTCTCTATAGTAAGTCCCAGTTGACTTACTTAACGTCACGAATAAAGTTGTGTCATAATATCTGTTTAACATTGTCAGTTTCAATTTAAAGTTGTTTGCCACAAGCTTCCTTTCCTGTGACCTGCCTGCGCACAAAACCCTCCCCACAGCACTTCCGCTTGAGCCCTCAGTCCCTCTTCCCCCCACCCACTGCCTCCCTTGCCTCCCAGCGTTACTCCCCGACCTGCCTCCACACCCCTGTTGTTACTCCCGGGCCTGTCTCCACCTCCCTTCCCCCACCCCCCACGGCATTACTCCCTGGCCCGCTTCCCCCCCCGACCCGCCTCCCTGACCCACTTCCCCCCCCGACCCGCCTCCCTGACCCGCTTCCCACCCTGACCCGTCTCCCTGACCCGCCTCCCCCCCCGACCCGCCTCCCCCCCTGACCACGACCCGCCTCCCCCCCCGACCCGCCTCCCCCCCTGACCCGCCGACAGGCGACAGATGTCTGAAGGAGCCTAACTCTGGCTTTAACATTGATACCTATGGGAACCCATGATTCACTTAAAGTTGTTTCAGTTAAAGTTTCGATTTTCAGGAACACAACCACAACTTTAGGTGAGAACTCCCTGTACTGACTTTATTCCATCTGTATCACTACTACACCTCCTCCTTTTCCATTTGTCTATCTCTTCTAAAGTTAAATATCCTAGAATATTTAGTTCCCAACCTTGGTCACTTTGTAACCATGTCTCTGTAATTATTAGATCAAACCTATTAATTTAAATCCGTGCTATTAATTCACCTAATCTGTTGTGAATGCTTCATGCATTCAGGTATAGTGCCTTTAGCTTAGATTTTTTTTGTAAATTTTCCCTGGTGTCACCTTAGTCCCTAATACTCAGTTACCTTTGGTACTCTCAGTGTCCCTTCCTGACCTACTCCATTTATTTTTACCCAAAACACTGCTCTGCTCTAGAGCCTCGACATTTCCCTTGGTATTTTTGAATTTACCCTTCACTGAACCCCCTGACAACACCCTCACCCCCATTTTATTAGTTTAAAGGCCAGTCTATTACCCTAGTTATTCCATTTGCCAGAACACTGGTCCCAGCTGGTTTAAGTCAAACCCATCCAAACAGGACAACTTCCTCTTTCCCCAGTATCACTGCCTGCGATTCATAAAGCAAACCCCTTGTTTCCCATACCACTCCTTCAATCACACAGTTAACCTTCGAATCTGTTTATCTCTATGCCAGTTAGCAAATGGCTCAGGTAACAGTCCAGCGATTATTGCTTCTGAGTTTCTGTTTTTTAAATTTGGATTATTAGTCCTCAGTTCAAGAAACTTCCTTCCCGCTTTCCCCAGTTCTTCCAAAGATAATCCTCAGTCTCCATTCCCATGTTCCCCATTCACCCATTCATAGAACCAATAACGTTCCCAGGTTTCATGCACCCTTTTACTGGCTGCTCCTCTCTCCCAACACTGCTCCTACTCACCACATTGCTGTACATACTATTCCCAGGCTGTTCCTTTACACCCACACCCACCCCATTTTCCCTTTATCCCACCCCCAGCTCATGCCCCAATCCCTGAAGCCACAGGCTCCATTCTTCTTCTTCCCTGAGGCCTGATCACCAGGTCTAATTAAAGTCTAAATGATCTGGGGAAGAATTCCTCAGGAATTGAGCTGCACTCTTAAAAAGTCCTAAACCACTAATCTAAGAGTATATAAGAATTTTTTATGACCTTCATTTGACTAAGTAGAAATCAAGATATTACTCAAATTATTGGTGTGTCCGCGTCAAAACATCAAATGTTCCTTAGCACTGATGCATGAACATTAGCCAACCAAAAAATGGAAAGGCTGAATGTTCAAAATATCAAAGAACGTGACAAAAAAGGCCATTTGGTTCACTCGGGTTTACCTCCTGGCCATTTTTCACCAACTCATGTAGCCGTGTTTTTGAGATCCCCTCTGCTGCCGAAATCTTACTCCCAACCGGGGTTTTCAAAATCACCACTAGATGGCAACAAGCATTTAGTAAACATTAAACAAAACCTCCTATAAAAATAGCAGTTGATATTTTAATCGCAGCTCCCGAGAACAGCAGAAGTGGGCAGGTGGTGGGACTGCAATGACCACTGTGTCCAATGGCGACCCAGCAGCTTGTTTTAAAAAGTTGCTGCAGCCTTTCCTCGGCTGTGAATTATGGCCAGTGGAAGGGCTCCCCAAAACGCTGCTGCTGAGCAGGTCAGGCAGGAGGGTAGGGCAGGGGGGCACTGATGATTGCCTTGCTGCCCTCCTCGAGGAGGTGGCAGCATGGTGGGAGGTCCTGGTACCCCAGGACAGGAGAAGGAGGCTCCTCCCCATGGTCAAACCGTGCCTGGGAGGAGGTGGCGGAGGTGGTGAGCTCCCACAATGTGGTGCAACACACCTGGGTCCAGTGTCGCAAACGCTTCAACGACATGTTGCGCTCAGGAAGGGTGAGTACCATTTTGGCATTGGTCACTTAACCCAGCAGGTAGGTTCTCCCCTGGTGCCCACCCCCTCCCCCCCCCCTCCCACCCCCAACTAAGTCTGAGTGTAGTGACTGCATTGAATCATTGACAGCATGGGTCCTTCATTGGGTGGGCCAACAGATATTGCCCATGCTGAGGTCAGCCTGAGAGGGTGGTGAAGAGATGGGCTCTGACCCCGCAGCAAGTGGTACACTGTGACCCACATTACTGTTTTGGGGCAGCCTGGAGGAGCTGTACCTAGGCGCAGTGCTGGAACTCCAGGACAGGTCAAAGTCAGGGAGATGACATGCTGGGAGGGGAGCTTCAAGGTGGCATTGGCACTGATCGATCTGCTGTCCTCTGCACTCCACGTGCTTGCGCCTCCTTGCTAGGGAAGGTGAGACCGTGTGGTGCCTAGTGTGATGTAGGCAGCATTTGGCCAAGGGAGGCTTGGTGGGGGGGACAAGCCAGGCTTTGTGTGAGTGTTCGGCAGCAGTGGGGTGAGAAGACACTGGAGCCCTGCAATGTCCCACTCTGGTTGGGGTGGGCCGTCCACGAAGAGAGTCCAGGTACAATTAGCACTAATCAATGCTCTTCTCTCCTTTTCAGGAGAAGAATGCGCATAATGCAGCTGAGCGGGTGATGACTGGTGGCGGGGCGGCACAGTTAGCGATTCTCAGCCGATTCGAGCAGGAGGCCCTGGATTTGGAGAGGTGCCAGGCGCCCAGGTCCACCGGTGTCAGTGAGGCTGGGGTGCCACGGGCAGGTATGTTTGCCCAGCAATGAGGTCACCATTGCTCTCCCAGCAGCCATGACAGTGCTGAATGTTCAGTGATTGAAGTTTGCAACACAGCTTGACCATTGCTTATGGAAGGATGAGCGCATAATGGTCCGGGGGACAGGGATACACATTGACATTGTCTCCAGGTTAACTGATCCAATGTCCTTGATCTTCCTTTCAGCATCACCGGAGCAGGGCCGGGAGGAGGAGGCACAGAGGCCCCCTCTCACACCTGAGGGCCCTGAAGTCATGGACTCACCAGCGCCACACCATCTTTGCCAGGCAGGCACCAGCGCAGATATTAGCACCTTGGTGGGAATTAGAACATCGGCTAGTGCCCCAGGGAACAGCGGTGAGAGCACTTCACAGCTGCTGGAGGAGCTGGCAGAGACAGAGAGTGCCCACGGTGCCAGCAGTCGGAGGACTGCAGGGGACCAGGCACATGCTCAGTCGGTGCCTGATGAAGTGCCTCTGGAGTCGTCTGCGACACAGCAAACAGTGGAAATGCGGCCGGGTGTGTGGGAGCATCTGGTGGGGATACATGAGGCTATGCTTGGCTTGGTATCCATGATGGAGGAGTCTACGCAGACCATCACCGATGCAATGAACCTCATGGCTGAGCGCCATTCGTCCTCCATGGAGAGAGTGGCAGCTCTAGGAGACCAATCAGGGCTTCCTGGGGATGCACTCGGACCAGCAAGCCCTCACATCGGCATTGGCCTCAGCTGGTCAGTGCCAGTGTGGGAGATGGTCTGAGCACCAAGTTACCAAGTTTCCCAGCTCGGTGCCCACCCATCCACAGTGAGCAGGGATGTCCGAAGCGACCTCACATCGGCGCAGCAGCTGCCTGTCGTCTCTGCGGGCTCCTCTCAGGGCGCTCCATATGAGGGCGGCAGCTCCTCCGCCCCTCTCCCAGTGATCGTAGCATCCGGTGTGTCTGCGACGACTGGGGAGATGCCAGCTGTGGAACTGGCAGCTCCCTCCCAGGCGGGCCCAGCACAAGCTCCACAGGCCAGAGGACGACCGCCAAGGTCATCGAGGCCAACAGGACAGCAAAGTCAGCAGGCTATCTCAGGTGCCAGTCCCAGTGAGGGGGCAGCACCAAGACGTAGCACCCGGAAACGTAAACACAAGCCACCTTAGGCACACCACGGGTTTATCATAGAAGCATAGAAACATAGAAACTAGGAGCAGGAGTAGGCCATTCGGCCCTTCGAGCCTGCTCCACCATTCATTATGATCATGGCTGATCATCCAACTCAATAGCCTGCTCCTGCTTTCTCCCCATATCCTTTGATTCCTTTCAGCCCAAGAGCTATATCTCACTCCTTCTTGAAAACATACAATGTTTTGGCCTCAGCTACTTTCTGTGGTAGCGAATTCCACAGGCTCACCACTCTCTGGGTGAAGAAATTTCTCCTCATCTCAGTCCTAAATGGTTTACCCTGTATCCTCAGACTGTGACCCATGGTTCTGGACTCCCCCACCATCGGGAACATTCTTCCTGCATCTACCCTGTCTAGTCCTGTTAGAATTTTATGGGTTTCTATGAGATCCCTCCTCATTCTTCTGAACTCCAGCGAATATAATCCTAAACGACTCAATCCCTTCTCATATGTCAGTCCCGCCATCCCAGGAATCAGTCTGGTAAACCTTTGCTGCACTCCCTCTATAGCAAGAACATCCTTCCTCAGATAAGGAGACCAAAACTGCACACAATATTCCAAGTGTGGTCTCACCAAGGCCCTGTATAATTGCAGCAAGACATCCCTGCTCCTGTACTCGATTCCTCTGGCCATTTGCCTTCTTTACCGCCTGCTGCACCTGCATGCTTACCTTCAGCAACTGGTGTACGAGGACACCCAGGTCTCGTTGCACATTCCCCTCTCTCAATTTATAGTCATTCAGATAATAATCTGCCTTCCTGTTTTTGCTGCCAAAGTGGATAACCTCACATTTATCCACATTATACCCCATCTGCCATGCATTTGCCCACTCAGCTTGTCCAAATCACACTGAAGCATCTCTGCATCCTCCTCACAGCTCACCCTCCCACCCAGCTTTGCGTCATCTGCAAATTTGGAGATATTACATTTAGTTCCCTCATCTAAATCGTTAATATATATTGTGAATAACTGGGGTCCCAGCACCGATCCCTGCGGTACCCCACTAGTCACTGCCTGCCATTCGGAAAAAGGCCCGCTTATTCCTACTCTTTGTTTCCTGTCTGCCAATCAGTTTTCTATCCATCTCGATACACTATCCCCAATCCCATGCGCTTTAATTTTACACGCCAATCTCTTATGTGGGACTTTGTCGAAAGCCTTCTGAAAGTCCAAATAAACCACATCCACTGGCTTCCCCTCATCAACTCTACTAGTTATATTCTCGAAAAATTCCAGTAGATTTGTCAAACATGATTTCCCTTTCGTAAATCCATGCTGACTCTGTCCGATTCTGCCACTGTTTTCCAAGTTCTCAGCTACCGGTGCTTTTACCTTCAGCGACTGGTGTACGAGGACACCCAGGTCTCGTTCGAGTCATACGGACTCGAAACGTTAACTCTGTCTTCCTTTCCACCAATGCCATCAGACCTGCTGAGTTTTTCCAGCAATTTTTGTTTTTGTTTCAGATTTCCAGCATCCGCAGTATTTTGCTTGTATTATACTGGTGCTTTTGTGTTGGCCCGCAATGAGGTCTTTATGAGTTGGTGTGATGTTGAACACCTTTGTCATTTTGTTCTCTTAAGTTCCTTTTGTTATACCATTAAATTCAGACATGTCACCATGACTGAGGGTGCCTCTTCTTCTGCAGACAGATGGTTACCAATAATGTTACGAGTGAGTTGTGTGACATTGAGCTTTATTGACAAAGCCCTTAGTTAATGTTCCTATCCAGGCAGATTTTGCACTCAGAAATTGAGTATAGCGCCTGCAGCCCAGGATTATCCTGGAGGTCCATATGTGGTGTGCTAGCTGAAGGTTTGTTGGATTAAAGCCTCCCGGGTGTTCCTGCCTCCTTGGAGTATGCCCGGGTCAGCGTTTACCCCCTCAGCATTTCCCTATGCGTGCTCATCCTCGGACTCACTGCTGGACCCATCGTGTGGAGCCGCAGCCACTGCGTCGACATCTTCATCGTCCACAGCGTCACCCCTTTCCAGCGCAAGATTATGGAGAGCGCAGCATGCAACCACTATCAGTGTAACACGACCTGGGGGGTACTGGAGTGCGCCCCCTGAGCAGTCCAGGCATCGGAAGCGCATCTTGAGAAGACCGATGGCTCTCTCCACCACAGCCCTTGTGGAGGCGTGGCTCCTATTGTACCGCTGCTCAGCTTCTGTTCTTGGATGGTGGACAGGCGTCATCAGCCACCTTCTGAGGGGATAGCCCTTGTCACCCAGCAGCCATCCATCCAGCCGGGCTGGAGCACTGAAGAGCCCCGGCACCTGGGAGTGTCTGAGGATAAAGGCATCATAGGAGCTGCCTGGGTACCTTGCACAGACTTGTAGAATCAGCATCCTGTGATCACAGACTATCTGCACGTCCATGGAGTGGAAGCCCTTCCTGTTGACGAAGGCACCGGGCTCACCTGCTGGCGCCTTGATGGCCATATGTGTACAGTCTATTGCACCCTGGGCACGGGGGAAGCCAGCAATGGCCGCGAAGCCTCTGGATCACTGTGTCTGACTTGCCTGGTTTCAACGGAAGTGGATGAAGGTCAATGCACGCCTGAACAGAGTGTATGTAACCTGCTTGACACAAGTGTGGACAGCTGATTGGGAGACACCACAAAGATCATCCACCGACCCCTGGAAGGAGCCAGATGCATAGAAGATGAGGGCAGCTGTGACCTTTAGAGCCACTGGCATGAGGTGTCCGCCCACACAGTTAGCGGAGATCTCAGGCCCAATCATCTGACAAATATAGTTGATTGTCTCCCTTGAGAGATGGAGTCTCCTTCGGCACAGCACCGCAGACATATTGAGGTAGCTGCTTCACTGCCATTAAACCCTGGCAGCAGGATAGTGGCGTCTTCTGCAGCCCCTTCCACCTTGGACTTCCTGTTGGCCCTGCCCCCCCCTTGTGCCTGCGCCTGTCCTCCTAAAGGTGGCTTCCCTGGGGACTGAATGTGCACTCCTGGCCTCCTCCCCCTTCTAGACTTCCCTTCTTCCTCAGAGGAGGTGCCTCCAGTAGACAATTCAGCTCCCATTCCCAGGCTAAGTGAAGGCTTCCTGAAACCTACAGGACCAAAAACAAGTGCTGATAAAGGTTGTGAGTCCAGTCCAAGCAGCTGGTATGAGTTTTGAAGTATTTCAGCTCAGACAGGCAAGTATCAGTAACTTTCCAAATTAAACATTTGACAGAGCACACTCGCGACCCCACTCGCCCCTCTTATCCTCCCCCCACCCCCACCCCGGGGATGAGGTTTATACAAACATCTCCTACCCGCCTGCCCATTGCGTCCGTGCAATGACCCGAAGATCACACGGGCCCCGAAGAATCACCGTCAATTGGTGCCACAAGGGCCTTACGTGGCCCGTTCATCAATGACGGGCGTGCATCGGAGATCATCGCACACCCGCCCACCGAAATATCGCAATGATGCGCAGTGACGTAGGGACCCTCGCCCGATGTCACCGCATGTCATTTTACGTGTTGGCGTGCAGGTCCCGCCCCTGCACGCCAACGGGAAAAATCTGGCCCTATGTATCCACTTCACCTGCATCACTGTAGCGTTGACCCAAGGCAGCTGCAGTGCTGCATCCTCTTCATCTGAGTTGCTTGTGGCCTCTGCAGGTGGAAGGGGAGCTGGACAAGCCCCGGGTGTTCGTATGTAACACCATGACTAATGATTTCCTGTTTGAGAGTGAACAACATGTTTTATGCGGCTGACATTAAGAAAAATGTTTTCAAGAACAACCCGCAGTTTAGCTCAAGGCCAGAGAATCACAAATCCCAGGTGGGGCCACGGTTTGAATGATTTATTTCCCGGGTCAATAACAAAAAAATATTGATTTAAGAAATTAAAAGGATTGATTTTAAAATGTAGCATGCAGGGAAATGATTCTTACAGTTCAGAAAATGTAACGCCACTGGGCCGCCTGTTGGGTAGATCTCCTTGGAAGTGACCAATTAGGATGCCATGCCAAGGAGCTCCGTCAAATCAGGGACAGCAGCCGGGTTCCAGAATCAGGATAATCGTTGCCATCTGCTGCCCCTATCACCTTATCATTTCAATCAATCAAAACCAGCCACAAAGCTGAGCTCATGCAATCAGTTCTTCTGCTGTGCATCATATAGCTTCTATATTTTATTTTTTTTACCATTTACAATATACAAAGGTTTATTTAAACATTGTGCTGTAGATGCACCAACCAAATGGACAAGCTCAGTTTTGATGGGCAGTACTTTGATAGCATCTTCATGTTCCGGCAGTGTAGAGAAAGTTACCTGTCTGATTTTACCAATTATACTAATGCCAGGCAGACCATCATTAAGTGTGTGCACAATTAGTCTGCCAAAAAAATTCAATAACTTGATGCCAAGCTCATATGAATGGTGAGTTTAAAAATAAATTAAGCAGGTTGAAAAATGGCATATATCTGACCGTCAAAGTGTTGATGGGGGAAACATTGTAATGCACAATTTTAAGGGCAAAGAGGCCTCTTAAGATACAAAATGATGGACAGGAAGAATACACCACCTGCTATAGTAGGCAAGGACAAACAAGAGGCGTCCTAATATACACATATCTAAAGCATACAATTTGAGTTTGCACATAAGGAGCCTAATACCTGCTTCTTGACTTTGTTACAACTTTGACTTTTCCCTGGTATAGCTAGCGCCAATGCTGGTTACCTTCAGGAAAACCAACTGTATACAGTACATAAGTAAACAAAGTACTTAACAAAATCATTGTCAGTCCCGGTCGCAAGGCCTCCAACCTCTCCCTCGCGGCCCTGACCTCCAGGACCCCTCTCCCCACTCAGCTCCAAACTTGAAAGCCCTCCTATCACCCTTTGGAGCCCCACTGAGGCCTATAATCTTCCAAATGATCTCCAAAAATAATCCTGATCTCAATGCCTAATTCCCCATCAAACCTTGATCACAGAATCTGAGGTCCACCCTTTCCTCCTTCAGGCGCCCATGATCCAACCCAATTTATATGAAAATTGGAGCAGTAACGTGTTCAGGCTCCAACTGCAGCACCATTTATATTTTGATGAAGTCTGAGGCACAAAAACAGGAGCTCCTCAGGCCTCCCCATTTGAGAATGGCTTTTGGCATTATGCACCCACCTGTGCAGAGGGGCAGTGCTGCCGGTAAAGCAAAAGCTGAGAGTTGAGCCTGGGCAGCCTTTGCTCCCCTCCCCTGAAGGCCCAGGCCCCAGTGATTAGTACTGTGTGCATCCCCCTCACCCAGGCACTGGGCGGAGGTGGCAATTTTAAGGTTTAACACCACAAAATTAAATACTGTACAGTTCTCAAGATTCTCTTTAGAATTTAAACCAGCCTATAAATAGCAGTCCAAATTTTCATTATGCCCTAAAGTAGGCACAGTTCTGATGACATGCTATGTTGATGTACCAAAGGCTTGAGAAACTTGGGCCTCATCAAAATAAATGTAAGAAAGTAAAAACCGGGAGTGATGGGAGACAGGGTGTTGACTTACTGTTGCCCGTTTTGTTACTATTGCAAAGCCTGGGAATGAAATCTCTATTTGTCACCAAGAGATTACTTTAGAGATTTTCCAAATCTCTACTCCAAATTAACAAATTTCTCTGAGGGGAGGATTCCCAATCATCCATTGTAACATTGGCAAAAAAAAACTCCATTGAAATCCCAGAGAAACAGCATAAAGCGCTTTTACCATAAAGAGCCTTTATAGGATCCTAATCCTATGACTTAAGTGTTTCTAGAAATGATTTCTGTCAGGATTTTGCTGTCACACTTTTTTTTTGCTGTTGGAGTTTTTTATTTATTAATTACATTTTTCGACTTAATTTGTCTGTTTCTCTCACACCCCAAACAATCATTAGAATTTTAAAAAAGTACTATTTGCACATTTAGCACAAATGTAATGCAGCATCATATGGAACTTGTGGATAGGCTGTAAATTCACAGTGTAAAACACAATTTGTATGACAGCTTCTGGGGGAAGGGGAAGTGGAAACAATCCAAATCTTGAATTAAGGCCGTATTGAATTTTTGTACCATGTATCATTCTTCTCTGAAACATTCAGATCAATAATTTAATCTCCATTTTTCCTGCGGTGCTGGTAGTTGTCTGGTTGACAAATCCAGTTGATAGTGCCATTAGTGTAAAAGGGGCAGATGCCATTTATGGCACATTGTGGGTTGGTTCCAGAGAAGTCAGAAAGGTAAGGTTGTATCAGCTACAGAGTTGCGTTGTTTTGTAAATATAGTGATTTTTTTTTTGTAGCCACTTTCCTAACGTCAGTTGGTTGCTCTGTGATTAATTATCCTTGCAGAATCAGCATTGGACCTCCAATTTCACCATTGCTATAGTCGCTCTGCCTACTGCATGCAGGTGTAATGAAAGAAAGACAAAACCAACACTTATACAGCACCTTTCATGATGTTCCAAATCACTTTACAGTCAATTAAATACTTTTGATTTGGAGCCACTGCACTAATATAGATAATGTTATCAAATGACAGGCTCGAGGGGCCAAATGGCTTACTCCTGTTCCTAATACATATGTTCATGTGTCATTCTGGGTGGATGAGATGGACTGTGCTACATGGCCTTTATTGTGCATAATTATCTTGTGAACAAAGGATGGAATCATGGCTGGAGTTCTGTTTATTTTGTTGCCAATGGAAGTTTACTGTGAGCAGGCTTTGTGGAGCAAAATTGCTAGGACAGGAGTGTGTAATGGGCTCTTAGTGTTGTTTTACACTGCACGTGATTCTCAAGGGTCTTTTTCATTAATTTCGATCTTGTCCTTTTGTCTACTTATTTATTATCCCACTCTATCTTGGTGCTGTTATAAGTTTTTTGAGGAATGAAATATCATAATAAAGTTGTGTTGCATAGTAGATATTGAAAATATATATTGTAGTGAGAATATATATTGTAGTGAGAAGCAGCAATAGCAGGATCTTCAGAACTGCTGATCAAGAAAACACAGACACAGTTATGAATCATTCAGTCTTTGCCTCCGGTCTCTTAAAAGTGTGTCGCACAGAGACACCTGAGGGTTCAATGTTTCTCACTGACAGTGAAGACTTATGTTGTTCAATAATTCCACTTCGTTGCTCAGGAGTCATTTGATCTTTCTACCCTGTGAGATTACTGATAAAATAAAATCCAATTACACCCTTTTCTTGAAATAATTACTTTGAATAATGTCATGAATGCAGGCAGGAGAAAGTCTTTTATTTCTTATACAGAATGGAAGAGATCTTGTGCAGTTTATCTGGGTTGCAAATATTAAATCTTTTCTCCAAATATGAATTTACTGTCACCGTGTCCATATGGTGCAATGTACAGAACATGTTAATGGGGGATGAGGCAGTCACCATAATCAGTGCTATCATCTGCACAGTGTTATATATAACTAACAGGATATTTTCCTATGAAGTTAACAACATTGCATGACATTGCATTGTGGCGGGTAATCTATAGAGTGCACACAAACTAACACCGTATTAAATCATTGCTGCTCTTGATATTAATGGCCCAGGCTGCATATATATCAGACAATATTTGTAACCAGTGCCAACAATGGGTGTTGTCATTTTGCTAGGAACTTACTGTAATTGTTTGGTGCATTGATTGGTGAATCTTGAAAGGGGAAAAATATATCATGCATGATTGAGTGGGAGGGTTGGGGGGTGGGGGGGGGGGGCAGGGGGGTAGGCACGTGGAACAAGGGACTAGGAAATAGGAGAGACACCAGGACCCACGATTTTCCTTCCTGGCCCTGCTGCCGTCTCCACTCAAGTTCAAGCTCTGTCCTGGGTTTCCTCTCCCACATGCTTAGCTTACAGGTTGCAACATTTTCATTTATTATTTTGATCTAGTTTAATTTATAGGTAGGTTATGGAATTATAAAATAGTTGCAGCACAGAAGGAGGCCATTCAGTCTGTCGTGTTCATGCCAACTTTCTGCAAGAGCAACTCACCTAGTTCCACTCCTCAGCCTTTGACCATTTGACACTGCAATTCTTTTCTTTCCAGATAATTGTCCGATCCTCTTTTGAAAGCCACAATTTGAATCTGCCTCCACCACACTCTCCGGCAGTGAATTCCAGATCTCAACCACTTGTTGCATAAAAAAGATTTCATGTTGCCATTTCTTCTTTTGAAAATCACCTTCAATCAATCTCCCCTGGTTGTCAACGCTTCTGCCAATGGGAACATTTTCTCCCCATCCACTCTATTCAGACCCCTCATGATTTGAGCACCTCTATGAAATTTCCTCTTAATCTCTTCTCCAAGGACAATAGCCCCTGCTTTTCCAATCTATCCATGTAACTGAAGTTCTTCCTCCCTATGAATATTTTCTGTTCCCTCTCTGGTGCTTTTGCACCCTTAAGTAAAATGTTAACCTGTTAAAAAAAAAACATTTTTTTTTCTCATTCATGAGATGCGAGCATTGCTGGCCAACATTTATTGCCCATCCCTAATTGCCCTTGAGAAGGTGCTTCTTGAACCGTTGCAGTCCATGTGATGTAGGTACATCACAGACATATTAGGGAGGCAGTTCTAGGGTTTTGACCCAGCAACAGTTATGGAATGACAATATATCTCCAAGATAGGAAAGTGTGTGACTTGGAAGGGAACATGCAACTGGTGGTGTTTCCATGCTGCCCTTGTTCTTCTAGGTAGTAGAGTTTGGGGGTTTGGAAGGTGCTGTTGAGGAAGTCTTGGCGAGTTGCTGCAGTGCATCTTGTAGATGTTACATACTGCTGCCACTGTGCACCGGTGGTGGAGGGAGTTAATATTTAAGGCGGTGGATTTGGTGCCGATCAAGTGTTCTGCAATGTCTTGAATGGTGTCAAGTTTCTTGAACAAAAACAGAATTACCTGGAAAAACTCGTTGTTGGAGCTGCACTCCAAGTGGAGAGTATTCCATCATACTCCTGACTTGTGCCTTGTTGATGGTGGATAAGCTTTGGGGAATCAGGTGGTGAGATACTAGCTGCAGAATTCACAGATTCTGACCTGCTTTTGTAACCACAGTACAGGTATATATATATATAGCTGGCCCAGTTAAGTTTCTGACTAATGGTAACCCCAGAATGTTGATACTGAAGGATTCAGTGATGTTAATACTATTAAATGCCAAGGTGGGATGGTTCAATTTTCTCTTGTTGGAGATGGCCATTGCCTGGCACTTGGGTAGCATGAATTTCACTCGCCACTTATTAGCCCAAGACTGAATGCTGATGTGATCTTGCTGTATATGTTAAAGGAAAAAACTTGGCAGCTTATTTCCCCCTCAACACCACATTCCCATTTGCACCCACTTTATGATGAGTTCTGTGCCAACCACTGGAACGGACAAGCCCTAACATTTTCAGGAGAGGTTAGTGCATATATATCAAGTAGGTACAGGAACTACATATCGCCCCAGGTATTTGAATAGTTAATTATTCAGTGAGATCCCCTTATCACTCAGACTTTGAAGAATAGGGGGAATTCTGATCTATACATTTAATTGTGCATGTACAATCACTGGAAGCTGTTGTTCAATTGCCACGTAAATAATGCTGAATGCTGTTAGCATCACCATTCTTTCTCCAATAAAATCCTGCCTCCTAATAATATTGTCTAACAGTGAATCATTGTGTGTGGGGGGTTTGTGTCATTAGATATGGAAATGATGAAGGTGTGGAGTTGAGTTCTGCAAATTTTGCACAATGTTTGCCAATGGCCTACTGACCACTTCTGCAAATTCTGAAACATCTTGCAAGTGACCTCTATGTCTGATAAGACCAGCAATAGCGGCTGAATGGCCAAGGTTTCATGATTAGCTGATTCAATTTGCACATACATATATCTATATGACTGCTGGTAGAATTCTTGGCAAAGACACATCTGGAGACACATTTTTTGATTGGTTCCTTGGAAATGCTGTGTTAAGGCTTGTGTAGCACAGAGTAAGCAAAACATGTAGTATTCCTACATTAAATATCAAGATAAAAAATTAAGTAAATTATCTTTCCTCATAGTGGGCAAGTTGATTTGGCAAAATGGTTGCGTGATAAATTAATCTGCATGTAAAATTCTGGAGTTGCATAAAGAAACCCACTTGTGTGCATGGAGAAACATTTTTGTTGTCAATATTGTCAGAGCTAAAGTTCAAAATTTGACATTTTTATAAGCAGAAACCAAAATCACCAAAGGCATTGTTATTAGCAACATGGAAGAAAAGTGCTTTGCAAAACTAGTTTGTACCTGTACACATCCACTTTTTGCAGGTCCGTGATAGGTCCAATCTATAACTTGGGAACTCTCAGGAATAATTAATCTAATTTCTCAATTCCCTGCTCTCAAAGTGATTCTTCATGACCCTGATTATAGTAGAATCCATTCTGTAATTCTTCTGCTTGATTCTGGCACTCAATAGCAACAGATTTTCCAGAATACATTTTTTTTAAAGAGGAAACCAGCACACAACTGCAGAAGGGGTTCTTTATATGCCAAGAAACATGCGCTTCAGGGCAGAAAGTAGGTATTCATTTATTGATTATAGTGACAACTTTACAAAATATGCTGACACAGGGTCAGCGGGCAGCCACAATCGGCGGGCCTGGGGGTGGCCTGGGAACAGATCGTCGACCACAATTGGCCCCCAACTGCGATTTCACACTGGCTGGCCAATTAACAGCCAGCCTGTGTGAAACCCACACTGAAAGGCTCAGTGCTGCCAGAGTCGGGGTAGGAGGAGGGCAAGCGCTGAATTCAGCATGGGCACAGGGGAACACGAAAGGAAAGCTGCCTCAGGGAGCTGACAAATTTAAAACCAATAAAAACAGAACGTAAGATCGGTTAAAAAAAATGTCCAAGCGACAGAATGAGATGCCTCAACACATGGGTGATGAAAATTTTTTCAAAACATTTTAATCCTTTTTTTTAATTAATAACAGAAACCTCATCCCACCCTTGGATGAGGTTTCCTCAAAAATGCAAAGGCCGCCTGACCGATTTGTCCGCCTGCCAAACGTAACATTGGATGGGCAGCGAAAAATCACCGTCAACTGCTACTTTAATGGTCTTAATAGGCCTCTTAATTGTCGGCAGGCCCGTTGCTGACTCTCGCACATGCCTGCCGACCGAAATATCACACGACACTCGCCCGACATCATTGCGCACTGTTTCACGTTCGAACACGTCAGGTGTATGCCTGCACACCAAGCGGAAAATTCTACCCTATGAATCCATGGACCAGCATCAACTAAAATTAAACGTTACACTGGTAATCTGTTATAATTGGGGTGGTAAAGCGCATTTAATAATTATCGCAGATTTCAGACTAGATGAGGACTGGCAGCTCTCCCAGGTTTTCTGACAATCTGTCCAAATGGAACAAGAACTAAGACTGATACTAACGATCAGAGAATAAGTAGGCCTTTGCTTCAGTTCTGTGGCTTGCGCTTCAGACTCCATAACCTCTTCATCACAAAAACCACCTACTTTCACCTCTGTAATTCACCAGTCTCTGCCATTGCCACAACTTATCTGATGCTGGACCCCTCATCTATGCTTTTATTACCTCCAGACTTGACTATTCCAATGTTCGCCTGGTGGCCCTCCCATTTGCCACTTTCCATAAACTTGAGCTCATTCAACACTGCTGCCCAAACGCTGACTGTACCGAGTCCCACTTACTTATTACCCCTGTGCTCATTGGCTTATATTAACCAGGGCACATCTTTGGAAGAATGCATTTGTCTTGGTGGGAGCGTAGTGTGGATTTACTAGAATGATGCCTGTGCCCCAAGGGTTAACGTATGTGAAAAGGATGAACAAACCAGACTGTATTCCCTAGAATTTAGGATAAGGGGTGATTTGAGCTTTCCATTCCTCCAACTTTGGCCTTACACACCTCCTACTCTCCCTGTCCTACCAGGGGTAGATATGGCTTCAGCCATCAAGACCCCAAGTTTTAGGAATTCCTTTCTAAATCTTGCCACCCCTATATACCTCTCTCCTTCTTTAATATGCTCCTTGAAACCTACCTCTTTAGCCAAACTTTTAGTCATCCCTCCCACTATCTCCTTCATTGGTTCCATGTTGCTTTCTGTCATTTCTGATTTCATTCCTGTGAAGAGTATCGGGACATTTTCCTGCATTAAAGGCACTGTATGAATGCAGGTTTTTGTTGCTCTTGCATACGTCCTTCCCCGTTGAGTACATGAGAAAAGAGACTGCTGATTCCAACCCCCTCATTCTTTAGGTGAAGTCTTGCCTTTCCAAACTGAGATTGGTTGGACGATGATAGTCACTCATGTCATCCTTTTCACTCACTCTGTTGGTTATTAACTCAATCAACGCTCACTGTAAGGTGCCGACCAGCCAGGTGTCAGGAATAGTTCCACATGCCCACTTGGCTTACACTGCACCCGCCGAATACACTTTTTCTCCCACACAGAGGTCATCGGCATGTGCCCTGATCCCTTGTCAGCCCTCTATCTGACAGCGATGACCTCACCAGCTCCATCTCAAACCATCACTGCACAGTGATCCTGTCTCTGGCCATTGGAGAGCTGCGGTCGATCTGGTAGTGGTGAAGATCAGTCATTTCAAGGTGCCAAAATAATACTGCATCTCACTAAATGCAATGCAATCTCAATACCTTTCATACCACAATCAGCTTTTGCAAAATTCTAATGCAGGATTTATATCGTGTTTGCACATGTAAACAACCAGGTTTCCATGTTTGAAGTGACAATCAGGACTCAGGAAATTCCCCAATGTTGTAACCCAACCTCTTACCTGGAAGTGTGGGCAGGCAGGGTTTCATCCATCAGAAGCAGGGACTGCCTAGAGAAGGGCATGCTGCCTAAGGCAGAGATGGAGGTAAAGCATTGTTGAGCTGGTCAAGTTAAAAGGCCTGCCTCCACTCGCAGAGACTTCAGCTCAGTTCTGCAGATCTGGTAGAGGCCCCCCTCATCCACAAACTCCCCCCTTGCCTCTCCCCACACCCTTCTCCCAACCCCCTCCCCTTAACCCCCAAGCCACTCGCCCAGTGTCCATTATAAACAGAACTCAAGCCCTATAATTTTGGAGTCTTTGAAAAACACATTAATCTGTGAAATAAACAAATATTATTTGAATATCCACTTAAAAACAATTATCCTTTTAAGAGGCTCATAACTTTGTCAAAATAAACAGGCATTATTTAAATAGGCCCCAGAAATCATTATTCTCTTCAGAGGATAATAGATCTGTCAAACTAAACAGGCTCACATTCCCCTGGACAGCTGCGTAAACAATCCTAGCTCAGCAGGATCCATTAGTGGTTGGAAGGCAGTGGAGCATTCAAATTGACATTCCCTGAACATGTGTGTAAATAAACCATCCTGAGTAGAATCCAATACAGCCTTTTGAAGGCAGCCAGAAGCTCAGACATCTGTCAAAGTTTTCAAACAGGCAAACAGATGGCTGAGCTGGACTTAAAGGAAAAAGTGAAAGCAATGAAGACATTTCACACAGTCAGCTCTGGATTTCAAACTGGGATAGTCTTTCAAAATTGTACAGTGCAGAATAACACTTTATCCGGTGGATAATCTACTCTAATGTAACCGAAGACTTTTCCACTTTCACAATGCTATTCTTTCCCTTGACAGCTTGCTGGTTGTCAGAAATAATAACCTGGCAAGCACATTATTTATTGGTTACTCGCTTTTCAAATCACAGCATTGTCGTCAATCATTGTAGTAAAAACAGATACAATTCAGGCTATAGCATCTCATAATGACACTGAAGGAGGCAACACCTTTTGTATTGACCTTTCATATGAATTCCTGCCTCCAAACCGTGGCTCCTGCCACCTCTCTGCTGGAGTGATTTACAGTGTCTACAAAACCCGTCACCCCCATCAAAATTGCCAAAGCTCCAAAATACCCACGTCTGCAATGGTGCCAGCAACATGAGACAGCAGCCTGCCAGTTTCCAACCTGCCACCTATCCTGCGCTGATGAAAATTGCTGGTGCTAGAAATGGGGCCAGGGTCCCAGATTCAGGCCCCTGCCCTGTCAGGGCAGGAAAATCCGGCCTCGTGTCTGCAGTCTGGGGAATAAGATACATCAACATGTAATCTTGTAAGCAGAGTTTACTGACTGTCATCTGGGTTGCTTCTGATGGGCTAACATAGCACTCTAATCCAGAGGGAATTCCATACATCTGCTTCAGCTTTTCTACAGATCCACTGTATTTTAATAATCAGGGCTCTCCAGTTGCTGGGTTTGAGGTCACAGTAGAAGTGGAGGAAGTATGCCTTCTGCAGTTGTAGCATCACTAAACTTAGCTGCCAATCAATACTACTTTCCACTCAGGTCTCAGCACATACATGCATGCACATGCACACACACACACACACACACACACACGCAAAAACAAATACAAAAATAGGGGTCCGATCAATTTTGCCATAAGTTTCAGTACATTGTAAATCCATATTTTCAGCTGCAATTTTTAAAAAGAACTATTTCAATGTTAACAGCAATCATTATCTGAGCAGTGGCTCAAATCCTAGGCTTTCAAAATGCTTTTTTTAATATATATAAAGTTGCATTTCCCAGGCTCTTTCCTCCAACTGTGCTTCACACCATTCCTTCTTTGGGGCCCAATCGCAAAAAGATCAGGCATAACTGAGGTCCATTACCCAATGCGAGAGAGGGGGGAGGTGTTTACATTTATTCCTGAACGTTTACCACATCTGTGATTTTTCATGAGCCAAGTTTCAGTGAACAGCAAAATTTCAGTGTAATCATAAAGAACTTGAATTTCTAGAATCTCTTCCAGGTCTCGGAACATTTTGAAGTTCTCAACAGCCAATGAAGTAATTTTGAAATGTAGTCACCGTTGTAATGTAGGAAACTCAGCAGTAAATTTGCACACTGTAAAGCTACACAAACAATAATGTGATAATAACCCAATAATTTGTTTTCATGTTATTGGCTGAGGGAATAAATATTAACCTGGACACTGGAGAGAACACTCCTGTTTATCTTTGGAATAATACCATGGAGTCTTCTTCATTCGTCTAATATAGTGTCTCAGTTTAACGTCTTGGTTAATCATCAGCAATAAGGCTGTGGATTGCAAGCCCCTTGTGCTGGGTGGACAGACATTTTACAGGGAAATGAGGAGAAGGGTGGTGATTGAAGATCCTCTGGCAAGGTCTGAGGGGGCAATGATTGAAGTCGTGAAGTGAGATAGGAGGGAGGTTACAAAGGATAGCACCTAGAGATCATATCAGGCAGAAATGTCAGTGAGAAAGAAACGTGATCCAGTCTGATGGCCGCCTCAAGGAATGTCAAGAGACACAGCTGTGGGCTTGTTCAAGGAATAATGAAACTTGGAACAGCGAGTGGGAAAGCAAAGGAGCTAATCTGGATCGGGATAGGGATTGGTAAGGAGAAAGTACCCAAGTGGTGAGAAATGAAAGGTTGCACGACCCACTGAGAGGAAGTCGAGGAGACAAGAGATGAAGAGGAGAAAAAAAGAGATAAAATTAATGAACTCGGGTCCAGAGTGACATCCAGAATGTACACGTGATGGAGCTAGAGGGAATTCAGAATACATAACATGGTGGAGATTCAGAGAAAGGTTGTAAACAGTTAATCCCAGTTAACCATTGAATACAGATCTAAGAAACTGGATTAATCTATGAAAATAAGATAATTCCAGCAGTACTGTCAGAAAAGTACTCTATACAATTTACATGTAAGCCCGAAATGTCAATGATTTATTTCCCATCCAGACACTTTTAATGTTAAACTCATTTTAAAAAGAACTTGTGTGGGGAATTACAAGTGGTGATTTGCAATTAGATTTTCCCTTTATGATGCAACCCCTTAGAATCACGGAATGGTTACAGCACAGAAGGTGGCCATTCAGCCCATCATGTCCGCACCAGCTCTTTGCAAAGCTGCTGGATCCACAGCCCCACCCTTTTCCTGTGGCCCTGCAATTCTTTCTTCTTCAGGTGTTTATCTAATTCCCAACCAAAAGTCCCAATTGTACCTGCCTCCATCACGCGCACAGGTTGTTTCAGATCCTAACCTTCTGCTCTTTAGAAGATGCAAAAGACCGCTAATTCATTTTGTCTGTAAATGACACTTATTTACCTCCCTGTTCCACAACCTTCCTGTTCTATGGTTTATAGCCAGTCTATCCTGTAACCATCAATTCCAAAATCTGACCTTACACTGAACAATGCAGTTTCCAGTAATTTGAGAAGCTTGAGCTTGTGTGGCCAATAACAATATTTCTCCAGAATATCCACTTCTGCTTGTTTTATAAGGTTCCCAATTCCCAAATATACTTATGCTTCCTATGTTTCGAGTGTTTCAGAATAGGGAAGATTAAATGCGGTTGGGGGCCAATCACGGGCGGCAGACTGTCTCCCGGCTGCTCCTGGGCCCACCTGCCATGCCCGCCCGATGACCCGAAGATCCTGCCCTTGGTGAACATTGCCATAAGTTGATGGGTAGTCATTTACTCTGTTATTTTATATTAACATATAGCTCAGACATTTAGAGAAAGATTCTGAGTCTCTGGGACTTGTTTTTCCTTGTTCGGTCTGAAACGCCCTTGGCAAATTTCCTAAACACAAAACTGTGATTTAACAGGGAACACCAGAGAGACTCAAGACAATCTTTGGTTGCAAATGGTGTCGGAATAGAAGTGGGCATTTTGTCATTATTTTAGTGACAGCTATTTCATCTGCAGGAGGTCTTTGTGGCAAGAATTCATGTTAATTGAAGGTGGGTGGAGTAGTGCATGGTCTACAGGATAAAGAGCTTTTAAACATAGCTTGCAGAGAAACTGTGATGCCAAAAGTTTGCTCTTATACTCCCAAATATGGCTAAGATTGGCCTCGCTACTGATCATTTTACACATACAGAGCAACTTCCCACAGCCATCCAAACACTCAGTGATGCAGTGATCTTCATACCATCCCCTAATAGAAACATTCTCCACACTTTCTATACAAATTCATACCAAAGGTCAGGGCAGCAAAACAATGAAAGTCATCCCGAAGGTCAATCAGGACAAAAAAAATTACTCTGTCAAGAACATGTTTAATACTGATTACTTAGTCTCCTTCATTTGATAGATGCATCAAAATACTTGACTCCCTCAGGAGTAAGGCAAAGCCAAAGGTTTGGTCCTTAGTTGTCTCACATTGGCCCAATTTTTACCCCACAACATTTTCATTAAATTTATAGTTACCCATTAAATTTTACAGACATATTATTATGACTATAAGAAAGCTTTTATGTTGGCAGCTGCATTAACTACTGGATTATGGGAAATAGCAAGCTTATTTAAATTGCAAAGCTAATAAGCTCAACAGAATGTATGCCTTCGAGATCAGAAAGGAATCGTTAATTTCTGTGGCAGCCCTTCCATCTCGTAAGGTGATGGTTTGGGCCACGGTGGTCAATTGTTATTTACATGCAGAGAATGAGGAGTTATCACAGTCCTCCTTTAAAAGTGTTAAAAATCAATCCTTTCACATGCTTTACAAGCTTCCATTCATAAAAAAATCTGCAGTACAATAATATCTGGTTAAGTAATCATACAGGACAAAGTCTCAAAACTGTATGTGGGATAGATTCCTTCACAAGGAGCATTATTTATCTTCACCGCCACACATGCTCATGAGGGCATTTCTGTAATCACCTGAAGTATCATTCTGAAGAAGAAAAGGAATTTGTTAATACAATCCTGCTGAGTAAACATATGGTTATCTGTGTGAATTAAGCTGAATTGTTCAGGAAATATCATTTTAGACCCTGGGCATTAGATTTACATCCAGTACTGATGGAGGATAAGCTCTCCTCTTGGCAATATTAGAGATCTCATGTAATTATAGCACCTACTCATAACAGTTTTTAAATAGGAACACGACCACAGCCAAGTTTAATGACAGCTTATATAAAGAAAGTCAACAGGGAACTATACAGGATATATTTCCATTGAAATCATGTGAAAATTTTCCATACAAACCTTTTGTTGGGAAAATCCATCTCAAGAGCTCAAAACAGTTTCTTCTACAACATTTTTAATGGAAAAATGTGAGCAAAGTCACAAATAGCAAAATCTGGTGATGCATAAATATAAACCGAAACGTATTATACCCTTAATCTTTTATAACTGCAGTGCAGGCAGATAGTCTTCTCCAAAGCTTTGGGAAATGTACAGAAACTCAGGAGGGCGAATCAGTGTCTGGGGAAAGTTATTGACACCTATGTTAATCCCAATATTCCCACTGTAACATAAAAATGGATTTTGAGTATCCTCAAGGTTTATGCCAATGACCCACCTTAAGAAATTACTGTACACATTTTACTGGCGGATGCTTTCGAGTAATGCTTACCTTTATTCAAATTCTGGTGGCCTTTTTGCACTTTAGTATCTCAGCTTTATTTTTAAATACTCTTCCTAAAGTTCACCATCCCTTCGCTCTTCCCTAAGGCTTTGAATATTTTTTTTATAATTCCCATTTTAACTGTCCTGTTCAGCCATTCTGAACATTGTTTAACTTCATTCCACTTACAGTATTCAGCATTATAGTTTAAACTGGTTCCATTTCTCCTCAACTGAGATGGCAGTAAAACCTGTCAATCACTTTCTCTCAATTCCTCTCATTCCTTTGCAGTTTGCCTTTTCAAAGTCAAGGTTTGGCCTTGTGCCTTTGCTGTGGCAATCGTTGGATTATCTGAAATTGAATCATGTGATTCATAGCATTTAAAGGTTATAATGCTACTTAAAATATTAATGCTGTCCTGTTTCCATGCAAGGAGGTGGTCACGGTAAGTGTTATCCCTAGTGACGTCTGTAACACTGGGTCAGAGAAAGCTAGTTTAGAGGCCTTTTTCATTTATAATACCCATTTTATATGGAGTCAATTAAAGTTATGTCTCACTATCACATCATTGTTCCTACAAACCCTTCACAGGTTATATTATCTTTATCCCGTTCTGGGAATCCGGTCGTCCATTGTTACTCCTATCAATGTGTATGAGCCAATTCAAGCCTGACTATTTTATTATGTGCTCCAAGACATCAGGAACAAACTTAACATTATTCAGCACCTTCCATATTCTCAGGATGTCCTAAAGTACTTCATGGCCAACCACATACTTCTAAGGAGTAGCCAATGTAGTAACATAGCTCTTATCATTTCAAAGTTATCCTGTATATAAAACACTGTCCCCTCTTGTCCTGCCACGTGTCTTTCTTGAATATCCCAAACATCCTAAAAGCTCTGTTATTGAATTCATTCCTATCTTCTAGAGTGAACCATAATTCAGTAATCGTTAAATGATAATTTTACAGACATCAGTTATAACTTTACTCCAGTATCTTATTCTAAATACTTAAATATTCAGACAAGGACACTTAATTGCATTATTTATTTTAAGATTGCACTTAGTTACTTATCTATCTTTCATATCTGCAGCTGCAACTCCTGAGGTGCAAATCACTGACTAGTTTTCATTTTAATCTTTATCACCAAGTGGCACCTTCTGTTTCATTGTCATACCTTGATCATATTGCAAAGAGATTTTCCATAGTTGGCGTAGAACCTCTCACGGATATCAAGCAAGTCGACTTCACTCCTTGAAATCATAACCCTGATCAGTGTGTCATCATCTGTACCAGCTCCCTAGTTACAAATGAGAAAGTATGAATCTAATTAACTACTTTTAACAGTCTCCGATCAATTTGCCATATCTGACAATATAATGCTGCTGCATGCTTTCATGCAGTATTCTCAATAAAGAATGTCTTCTCTATAAAGAATGTCTTCTCTATCAAGATCAAAGTAAATCTAGTTTACATACTGCTTGGACATTGATAAATAATGAAAAAGTTATAGCTTGATCAACTGATTTCTTTAAATTTTGGACAGTAAAGCAAGATACAGAACCAGAACTCTCAAGCAAGTACGAACCAGTTAGAATAATTTTCCTTATCATTTTAAAAAATGCACACTGATGAATTACTATTTATTCTATTGGAACATGCCTGCCAACTGAAACGACAAGTAACTTGACAAAAACAAAAAGCTACATTGCAAATGAGCTTCCCCATCAACAACATTCCCAATATGATGCTTGCTTGATAAACAACTGTTAAGAATTGCATTCTACTGAAATGTTTTTGTTTATATTAACTTCTGAGTAATATTGGGGCAAATCTTGCTGGAAAAAATAATTGCATATTAACAACACATGCCTTTAGTAATGTATAAATCAGCCAAGAGGGGTTAAAGGGGATGCATTGAGAGTCAGGGATCGCCAGAACATGTTGGTTGATTTATGCTGCTTCCAACAGATGGCATCTTGCCCTTAGCATCTCTGTTACTTTTAAGAGCTTGCCGGACTTGCAGATTAAATGCTCATTAAAGTTGGCTAAAAGTTAGAGCTGATAATTAAATGCATGAGTACCCTTTTAACGTGATAATTGGCAATGCAATGCCAATCAACATCTCTGGCTGGAAAGGGAATAATTTAATTTAATACCAATAGAGATGTTCAAAATCATGAGGGGGCTGGACAGAGTAGACAGAGAGAAGCTGTTCCCACTTGTATAAGGACCAAGAGGGGGCATAGGTTTAAAGTGATTTGCAAAAGAAGCAAGTGTGACGTGAGAAAAAACGTTTTCACACAGTGAATGGTTTGGGTCTGGAACGCACTGCCTGGAAGTGTGGTGGAGGCAGGTTCAATCAAGGCATTCAAGAGGACATTAGATGATTATTTGAATAGAAACAATGTGCAAGGGTACGGGGGAAAAGGCAGGGCAATGGCACTAGGTCATAATGCTCATTTGGAGAGCCGGTGCAGACATGATGGGCCAAATGGCCTCCTTCAGTGCCATTAAGACTCTGTGATTCTGTGTCTCATTCACAAATGTAGTAAATTCTCCTTCAAGGAATTTTTAAAATCTCAAGTTGTTTTCTTACATTTCCTTTGACTTTCTTCCCCTCTCTTTATTTCTTCTTTTGGGCCTGATTTAGCCAATTCATCCATTATAATTCACTGTGCTCCATCTTTCTTGTTTCTTCACAATCTTCAAATCTCATTGGTTAAGGAAATAGATTGTTGGCCCTGCCATCCACAAAGGACTCAAGATGCCCCTTTGCCCTTGCCACGCCATTATCAGCATTTTCAGCAAGTTAAGGCACAAAAAGGTTTTGAGCTGAAGGATGCAGGAAAAATGTAACTAACGGTATAAGCCTCATCGTGTTCCACTGCAACAAGACTTAGTCCATTAAATCAGTTAACTTGTATGCAGCATTGTAAGGTGTCTTTATACATAATGACTGAATTTGGAGACAGAAAAATCAAACTGCTCTAATACTTCAAAATTTCATTCTATTTTAGCTGCAGAAGTTTCAGTAGTAGAGCCATTTTGTCAACTTTGTGACAAACTCAGCAACAGAAATAGGGGACAAAATGCAACATTTCCAATAGTCAAAACTGCCTTTGACTATTAAGTTGCGAAAGGAGAAAAGTTGATCTATTTCTTCCTTCTTTAGACGCCAGTCCTTTTCTCTCTACAACCATGGTTCAAATCCCCTGGTACAGGAGGAGACAATGAACCAGCTCCCAAAACTGTCACATTAACATGACTAACAACTCCTGATTCAAGTCCCCAGGTCATTGCTGACCAAAGACTTCTGATGAAAAGGCATCAGCCTGAAACAATAACACTATTTCTTCCTCTCTCTCTAGGTGCTGCCAGACCTGCGGAGGATTTCCAGCATTTTCTGTTTTTATTAAAGACTCCTTAGACTTGCTTCCCTTCCTGAAAGTTCCCACTTTGCATTGGCTCAGATCAGAAACCAGCAACTCAGCGGAGGAGTAAAAACAGAGGAAGAATTTCAGGGCAAGCTGTAACACATCATGACAGTGAATTTCTAAACTTGCACCTATAGGAAAGGTGTGTCTAAGGTGTAGATCATCAATTTATTTCTTATATATACATGCTTCTTTCAGACCGATTCTCAATGGCCACTGCTCTTTGAACTGTTCCAAAGGTCACAACCTGAAACGTTAACAGTTTCTCTCTCCAGAAGTGCTGCCTGACCTGCTGAGTATTCCCAGTATTTTTGTCTTTATTTCAGGGAAAAAGGATTGTTCTCTTTGACAGCTCCAAGGATGGAAAGAGAGCTGACGCATTTTCTGCTAAATAGGGCTCAATGAGGAATTTGGTGGGGCAGCATACAAACATGCTGATGGGCATGCTCACTGAAATACTGGCTGCTCTGCCAATAGCGCCCTGTCACTGTCAAGGGGCATGAGTTCAGCCCCAAGCTGGCAGAGGGAAAGGCACAGAACTTTGCTCCTCCTCAGCCTCTACACAGTCCCCTCCGTTGTGATGCAAGTGCAGAGGCACCGCCACTGCAGCCTCACGTGGACAGTTCATCAAACCCTCTGCCCATTCTCTCATAATGCAGAACACTCCCTGGAAAATCCAGGAACTCACCACAGTACCTTCAAAAACAAACCCAGAGTGGGCGCAGACACTTTGCCACTAGCAGAAGTTCTCTAAAGTGACCTTACGTGCAACTTAGGTGCCTGGCCCTTTAAGCAACAGCCCATCTTGCAGCTCTGTGCTTGTTGTTTGCAGAGTGATGCAAGCATTCGCTGCCAGACCAGTGTGGCCCAATTTAGGTATCCTGGCATCACATCAGCTGGTTGGACTGTGCAATATCAGGATAGCGCTGCTTCGCAGGCTTCCAGCGCACACTAGGGGTACCCACACGGGTGACATTTTGAACAGGTTGTGCCAGAAGTGGCTGGTGACACTGCACATCCCAGCAAAGAGGCACCAGGCCTCGGTAGCATTGCTGAATTTCACATCTGCGGCCTCATGTATCACAATCTTAAAACTGCTATTCCTACTAAGGTGGACACTACATTTAGTTCAAGAACATGAGTGTAAGAGGCTGATCATTTTATCTTAACAGTTCTACCAAAGATAATTAATTTCAGCTTCTCGAATAAGTGAAATTAACTGGATAGTTCCAACATACCTGCATGGCATTGTAAAGAGTTTCAGCAAAATACTCAGGAACACTTCTTATACACTTCACTGAAAGAGAACACAAACATCATTTATCTGCACATCTCACCTTCGGCTGTTAGTGTTTACACAAAGGAATCAGTAAGCCATTTGTCTCAATTAATGCAATGGGATAGTTAGAGATGACTTTTAAGTCAATAAGCCACAAGTTGAAGTGACAAGCACAGATGCAATTAAGGGAAAGTTCAATAAACAAATGAGGGATTAAGAATGGAAGGATAGGCTGTGTTAGAAGAGAGGCGGGAGGAGGCCCATGTGGATCATAAACGCCAGCATGCTCCTGTTGGGCTGAATGGCCTACTTCTATACTATAAATAGCAAATAATAAACACTGGTTCTTGTTTCTTACCAACTGCTAGTAATGCAGTCCTCAGGTTTCCAGATGTCTCAGAGGAAATACTTTCTTCAATCTGATAGCCTGAGATTTTCATGTACTCAGTAAAAACTGAAAAAGAGTGCATATTATTGCAACAAAGTCATTCCCAAAAATTACTGAATCTTGTGTTGTTTCCTATATACAAAAATATGCACAGGTATTTAGGACTTGAAATTTGAAGCAGATATTTTTATACAACAGGTGAAAGGTCTTACATTCCTGAGCACACTCTGCCTCAGAAGGCGGTGGAGGCGGGGTCATTGAATATTTTTAAGGCAGAGGTAGATTGATTCCCTTGCCTAACAAGAATCTAAGGTTATCGGGTTTAGATGGGTATGTGGAAATCGAAACACAAGATCGTCAGCCATGATCTTAATGAATGGCGGAGCAGGCTTGAGGGGCCGAATAGTCTACTTCTGCTCCTATTTCTTTTATTACCAGAAATGCTCGTGATATTTATTAGTCTTAGTTTCACACCAAGTAATGCCACTGTTTGTTTTAAGTATCTTCACTGTTTTCTCCTTGGAGGATAAGTGGGGAGTATTGCAAGGATTTACAGACCGATTAACCACCCAATTGGCCGGGTCACGAATGCTCTTTCTGTGGCCACCTTCAATTGCTGGGGTAGGATTTTTCCAATGGTGGGGTCTCCTGCCCTGCTGCCCAAAGAGTCAGCGAGGAACACATCCCTGCCAATCATGGCATCCCTGCCAATTATGGCATCCCTGCAGCTATTTAACACTCTTGAGTGTTAATTGGCTGGAGACAGAGCTTTCACCCTTCACTCAGGCAGAAGTCCTACCTCAGAGAGCTGACAGTTCAGTGGTCCCAGCAGCTCCAGCAGCAACACTGCCCAGGACTGGGATTACAAGCAGTCCCCAGATCCTAAGTCCCCTGGTGTTCAAGAACCAACATACGAACATATGAATTAGGAGCAGACAAGTTAAGTGCTGGGTTGTCTCTCACAGCAGGGAGGGGACATGAGGCTCAGGGAAGGGGGCGGGAGGTTGGAGGGGGTCTTGATGGGATGGAGAGGCTGAAAGAGGAGGGAGCACACACAGGGAACTAACCTTGGGGGTGGGGGGAGGGGTGGGGCAGAAGCAAGTGTGCTCAATGTGGAAAGGGGGCTCTCGAGGTTGGTTCCCCACTTTCTGTCCGAAGCCTGAGACCTGCTGGGCTTCCCTCAGCCCCTGAATTCCTCCCGCAAGCCTTAAAAATCGAGGCCAGGTGGGAAGTGGCTAAGAGCCTCGATTGGGGCGTGGACGGGGAGGCTGCCCTAGGCCACACCCACCATCTCTACCCACCCCCGTAAAACAGCAGACAGGTTGGGGGCGGGCGTGAGGGCGGCTGAAAGCCCACTAGGGGAACTTTACGGGCCACCCAACCTGCAAACTGGCTGGAGGTGGGCTGTAAGAAACTGCCTCTGGAGTGGGACTTGAACCTGTGACTTCTGGCTCAGAAGCAGGAGTGCGACCAACTGAGCCACAGGGTCTCCTGGTCTCCTTGTAATGTTACTAAACAACCTTAATAGAAATAACATAATATAACTTCCTCAGGGCCTTAGAAAATTCCATTATTTAGTGAAGGAGCTCATAGGAATTTAAACCTGGACAGGAATGCAAGGACTGTTAATCCAGAATATCTGCCTCGCCAATTCCCTGCGACAGGATACCGCACCCCAACCCTTCCAATCTTCCCCCCACCCACCTCCCCCTTCGCCTGACTCCTCCAATATATCTGGTCCCCAGCCTCTGACAATACTCTCCCTCCCTGGGGTGGGAGCCCAATATTATCACAATTAAAATGGCCAGTGCTTGTTCCCAGTAATGAACGCTAAGCCAGGAAAGCTCACCTTGCCGAAGGTAAGGAGCGCTCTTGGTCCCAATGATGGTGAGGAATGTCGATTCATCAGTGCCACATTTCAATTCTCCAGCTTGAAACAGCTCCTGTCGCATAAAGTTGTTATTCGTTTAAGATCTTACAGCACAGGACTTGGCCACTCAGTTTATCAGACCTGTGCCAGCTTATTGAAACGATAATATAGTCCTAAGCCCTGATCTTTCCTGTAAATTAGTCCTCTTCATGTCCAGCTGCCTTTTGGATGTTCCTGTGGAATCTGCTTCCACCAGCCTTTCAGGGAGCGCTTTCCCGATTCTTTTTCACTTCTCTTCTGTTCTTTGACCAATTATTTTATGTTCTCTGGTTACCGACCTACTTGCCTGGGGAAATAATTTCTCCCTATTTGTTCTATCAAACCTCTCAGCATTTTCAATATTTCCAATAGGTCTCTACTTAACCTCCTCTGTTTTGAGGTGAACAATCCCAGCTTCTCCAACCTCTCTACATAGATTCATTCTCTCATCCCTAGTATCATCCTGGTAAATCCTTCTGGGCAGGATTTTCGGGTCATCGGGCGGGCACGGTGGGCGGGCCCAGGAGCACCCGGGAAACGGGCCGCCACCCTCCATTGGCCCCCGACCATGATTTCACGCTGACTGGCCAATTAATGGCCAGCACGCACTGAAAGCTCCCTGAAGACAGAGAGCTGCCTCAGGGAGCTGGAGAATTTTAAAGCCAAAAACAGAAATTATGAAATTCTGAAAAAAATTCCCACCCATAAGAATCACTCACCTAAATATATTGGTGATAAAAAAAAATGTTTAGGCAGAATTTTTAATTGATATCGGAAACCTCATCCCGCCCTTGGATAAGGTTTCCTCAAAAATCCTGGCCAATTCGCCCACCCGCCAACCATAATATTGGACAGGCAGTGAAAAATCCAGGTCAATTACTACATTAATGGCCTTAATAGGCCTCTTAATTGTCAGCGGGCACGCTGCCAACTCTAGCGTGCGCCCGCCAACCGAAATATCACGCAAATATGCGATGACATCAGGACGCTCACCCGACGTCATCGCGCGCTATTTTACACCCGATCGGGTCGGGCACGTGCCCGCCCGTGGGACATAACTTCCTGCCCTCCGTATTCTCAACAGTCATTCGACGGGATTTTCCAATTCCGCTGGTGTCATGGCGGGCGTGAGTGGACAATATGGCGGGAAGGCCAAAAATCGGTTTCATGATGTGAAACCAGCTTGCAGTCGTCCGCTCCGCCTGTCAAAGCTGGTCCACCTTTCCCTCTGCTGCACATCGGGAATTCCATTGTGATACATCTGCATATCATTATAAACCCAGCCCGCCGGAATCATCTCCCCCCCCACCCCCCGCCCCCACACAGGATCGTCCGAGCACGTTGGCACGATTGCACACGTTTCACAACACCATTTATAAGATGCGCATCTGGCGAGCTGCACTTTAAGGGGAGCTCGGAGGCGAGTTCACAGCACTCGTGGGGGGCGCATGTTGAACCTCGCAGTTGTGGCACTGCGCATTCAGGCGAAGGCACAGGCAACTCAAAATTTCCTGGCTGTTTGACAGCATGGTACTGGGGCAAGGGCTGTACTGTGGCTGAAGCGAGTTGGGGGGTGGGAGGGGGACAAGTTCTGCACAGTGGCTGAAGGTGGTGCATAAGCACATGTGGGAGGCGGAAGTGGGGGAGGTGAAAAACGGCCAAACATTAGGGAAACCTATATAAAGTGACCATTCCTCTGCTGCTGAGATAGTTCAGACGCAGCCACATTGATATGATTGGAGTCGGGCTTCTAGGTTCTCTGCCCATTCAAGCAACGCAGAGGCATGAAAGTGTCACCGAGTGCTTCAAAACTTTTCACCCCTCAGGCTCAGACTGAAAACCAATGAGCGTTTTAGTGGACATTAGAACAGTTGGACGACTGGACATGTTGTACAATCTCCTTGCGAAAACTGGCCATGGAGCAGTCACTGCTGGAGATGCTCACAGCTCCTTGCAATGTCAGCATCCTGGTTTGGGCCAGTCTCCCCCATGGTTAAAGCTAACAGTGCAGCCTTGCAGTGTGGGTTAGGAGAATGCCTGCGCCTGAGCTGAGAGCACAGCATGCAGTCAAATGGGCAAAGCTGCCGCCAATCGGTCAGGTGGAGTGGGGCGGAGGTGGGTGGGGTTTCGGGCAGCCATGCAGCGCACTAAATTCTGGCCAACAAAGTGGTGGCCAGCACTCTCCGGGAAGCATTAAGGGGCCTTCAGACTTAACCAAGAGAGGTTCTTCGTACATCCAAGCTAACCCATGCATCTCTCTATTTCATCCTGTAGAAGGAGTACATCAGGAGCATGGAGCCTGGTGACCTAGCTATATGCCTTATGGCTTAGAGAGTGGAGACGAGGGAGAAGAGAGTGACAGAGGTGCCTGGAAGAAGGGGCGGCTGGAGCACCTGCACACACTGCTAAAGATCTACAGCAAGCCATCGCTGGTCAGTGCCTAGCCAGACCCAGGGTCATAGATGACGCTTGTCATTCCTGCAGTTGACCGGGAACCAGTGTTGCCAAAGGCTGCGCATGTCCAGGGAACTGGTCGGTCACATCTGCCAGTTACTGCAGGATTTGGTGCCACGAGGACATAGAGGGTATCCACTACCAGTGGCTGTGAAAATGACAGTGGCGCTTAATTTTTATGCCAGTGGCTCTTTTCAGAGCTCCATAGGTGACCTCTGTGGTTATCACAAGGCTCCATCCACAAATGCATCCATGAGGTTTTGGATGCCATCTTAGCGAGTGCACACAACTTCTGTGCATTTCACCCGGGACCAGGAAAGCCAGGATGTGAGAGCGATTGGATTTGCCCAGATCTCAGGTTTCCCACACGTGACGCTCAGATCGCCGTCGTAACATGCAGTCAACTATGTCAACCGCAAGGGATTCAACTTGTGGAATGTTAACGTATCCTGCAGGTCTGCACAAGGAGCGTCCACAGCTCCTACATTCTCAGTTAGTCACAGATCCCTGACGTCTTCCAGGGGCCACAGAGACTGCAGGATTGGCTCCACGGGGACAAGGGCCCATGGCTGATGACACCTGTGCGGCGGCCTCAGACTGCAGCAGAGCAATGGTATAGTAAGGCTCATGCTGCAACTCTCACCTTGGTGGAGCAAACCATCGGGATGCTGAAGATGAGGTTCTGGTGCCTGGACCGGTCTGGTGGAGCCCTGCAAGACAGTCCACAGAGGGTGTCACGCACCGTCATCACCTGCTGTGCCCTTCACTACCTGGCACTGCAACAGGGAGAGGAGCTGGCTGAGGATGAGATGGAGGAGCTGAACGTCTCCTCCGATGAGGAGGACATCGACAGGGTTGAGAATGAGGAGGTCCTCGAAGGCGAGGATGAAGGGGATGAGGCCATTGCACTGGCCAGACAAGGCAGGCATGGTCAGGAGGCTCTCATAGCTGCTAGATTCATGGAGGATGATGACGACATGCAGTGTGGAGACACCATAGATCCTCACCTTGCAGCTGTGAATGTTTGACTCCTCTCAGTCTGATCTCAGTGCACATACCCTCTGTGATAAGGATCCTGTCATGGAGAAGCAGCAGATCATGTGTAATGAGGCAGATTTGATAAGGGAACTTAAGGTGAAGGAACCCTTAGGAGAAAGTGACCATAATATGATAGAATTTACCCTGCAATTTGAGAGGAAAAAGCTGGAATCAGATGTAACGGTATTACAGTTGAATAAAGGCAACTACAGAGGCATGAGGGAGGAGCTGGCCAGAATTGACTGGGAGATGAGCCTAGCAGGAAAGACAGTGGAACAGCAATGGCAGGAGCTTCTGGGAGTAATTTTGGAGACACAGCAAAAATTCATCCCTAGGAAGAAGAAACATACTAAAGGGAGGACGAGGCAACCATGGCTGACAAGGGAAGTCAGGGACAGCATAAAAGCTAAAGAGAAAGCATACAATGCGGCGAAGAGCAGTGGGAAACCAGGGGATTGGGAAGCCTACAAAGACCAACAGAGGACAACTAAAAAAGAAATAAGGAGGAAGAAGATTAAATATGAGGGTAAACAAGCCAGTAATATAAAAGAAGATTGTAAGAGTTTTTTTTGATATATAAAGGGTAAGAGAGAGGCAAAAGTGGACATTGGGCCACTGGAAAATAACGCTGGAGAAGTAGTAGTGGGGAACAAAGAAATGGCAGAGGAACTGAATAGGTACTTTGCGTCAATCTTCACAGTGGAAGACACGAGTGACATCCCCAAAGTTCAAGAGAGTCGGGGGACAGAGGTGAGTATGGTGGCCATTACCAAGGAGAAGGTGCTAGGAAAACTGAAAGGTCTGAAGGTGGATAAATCACCTGGACCAGATGGATTACACCCCAGAGTTCTGAAGGAGATAGCTGAAGAGATATTGGAGGCGTTAGTAGTGATCTTTCAGGAATCACTGGAGTCAGGGAGGGTCCCAGAGGACTGGAAAATCTCTAAAGTAACCCCCCTGTTTAAGAAGGGAGTGAGGCAAAAGACGGGAAATTACAGGCCGATTAGCCTGACCTCGGTTGTTGGTAAGATTTTAGATTCCATTATTAAGGACGAGATTTCAGAATACTTGGAAGTGCATGATAAAATAGGGCAAAGTCAGCATGGTTTCATCAAGGGGAGGTCATGCCTGACAAATCTGTTAGAATTCTTTGAGGAGGTAACGAGTAGGTTAGACAAAGGAAAGCCAATGAATGTTATCTACTTGGACTTCCAGAAGCCCTTTGACAAGGTGCCACACAGGAGGCTGCTCAGTAAGATAAGAGTCCATGGTGTTAGAGGCAAGGTACTAGCATGGATAGAAGACTGGCTGTCTGGCAGGAGGCAGAGAGTGGGGATAAGGGGGTCCTTCTCAGGATGGCGGCCGGTGACTAGTTGAGTTCCGCAAGGGTCAATGTTGGGACCACAATTTTTCACTTTATACATTAATGATCTAGATGAAGGAACTGAGGGCATCCTGGCTAAGTTGCAGATGATACAAAGATAGGTGGAGGTAGTATTGAGGAGGCAGGGAGGCTGCAGAAGGATTTAGACAGGTTAGGAGAATGGGCAAAGAAGTGGCAGATGGAATACAACGTGGGGAAGTGTGAGGTCATGCACTTTGGTAGGAAGAATAGAGGCATAGACTACTTTCTAAATGGGGAGAGAATTCCGAAATCTGGAGTGCAAAGGGACTTGGGAGTCCTAGTCCAGGATTCTCTTAAGGTTAATTTGCAGGTTGAGTCGGTAGTTAGGAAGGCAAATGCAATGTTGGCACTCATTTCGAGAGGACTAGAATATAAAAGCAGGGATGTGCTGCTGAGGCTTTATAAGGCTCTGGTCAGACCACATTTAGAATACTGTGAGCAATTTTGGGCCCCGTATCTCAGGAAGGATGTGCTGGCCCTGGAGAGGGTCCAGAGGAGGTTCACGAGAACGATCCCAGGAATGAAAGGCTTAACATATGAGGAACGTTTGAGGATTCTGGGTCTATACTCGATGGAGTTTAGAAGGATGAGGGGGGATCTGATTGAAACTTACAGAATGCTGAAAGGCCTGGGGAAGTGGACGTGGGGAAGATGTTTCCATTAGTAGGAGAGACTAGAACTTGAGGGCACAGCCTCAGAGTAAAGGGAAGACCTTTTAGAACAGAGATGAGGAGAAATTTCTTTAGCCAGAGAGTGGTGAATCTATGGAATTCATTGCCACAGAAGGCTGTGGAGGCCAGGTCATTGAGTGTACTTAAGGCCGAGATAGATAGGTTCTTGATTGGTAAGGAGATCAAAGGTTACGGGCAGAAGGCGGGAGAATGGGGTTGAGAAACTTATCACCCATGATTGAATGGTGGAGCAGACCCGAGGGGCCGAAGGGCCTAATTTCTGCTCCTATGTCTTATGGTCTATCATAGTCCCAACATTCCAGGAGGATGATGATGACATGCAGTGGGGACACTCCATAAATCCTCACATAGCTTATGTGAGTGTCTGACTCCTGTCTGGTCGATGGCAGCTCACTTGTGCTCTGTGAACAGGGTCATATCATGGAGATGCTGTGGGGAAACTTTAACTTCTCCTGAACCTATGGTATCCTTTGTGAGCTGAACCCTTCAGGACCACACTGTCATCGGACACAGATGCTGATGAGATGGGGGGGCCAGCCACACCTCAAAGATGATGGGAGCACAGAGAGAATGACAGAACTCTTCTGTCCTGGGCTGGCAGCACATTCTGGCAGCAGTGATAAGCCCCATCGAGGCATCACTGATGTGACCAATGACATTGAAGGCACAGCATCAGTGTGCTGAGAAGGTTGCACAAAGCACAGGGAAGAGGTCCTGGACTGAGACATCTGCCTTTATCTTGTGCAGGGACCAAAGGTTTCACATCTGAGTGACACAAACACTGCTCATCAGAACAAGGAGCTAGAGGCAAGGAGACATTCTTGGGAGTTTATTAACAAAGTGAACATCAAATGCAAGTGATTAACACCCATACCCATGCTGTGCAACTACATTTTCTTAACCCTGCCACTATGTCTTGGTGCTCCCCCAACATCCACAGTGGAGGTGGAGGCAGCCTGCTGACTGCTACATCCTGTCTGTGATGACCTTGGCGGGCGTCCTCTGAAGGGCTGAGACCTGGAGGGCCTCGGCCTGCTTTTGGGGTCCTGCTGTGTGGCAGTGGCACCCTCCTCGGCCTGTGGGGTTGGAGCTGTTGGGGTCACAGGAAGAGGGGATTCAGATGGGCCAGGCACTCCCGGAGTCACCTGGATGGATAGCCCTGGTGGGTGCACCTGCTGATCCTCCTCTCTATGGGTACCCAAGGGACCCTGGCTGAATCCTTGAGGAGAAGAGGAAGCTGGAGTGAGATCGAGCTGTCCTGTACCCCTCTTGCGTTGACACTGTTGGAGGCCAACTATGGCGTCAGCGATGAAGTTGAGCCCACGCAGCAGTGCAGGAGCAATGCCCTGGACCACCTCCATGGACCACCACCATACCATCAGTGTTGACCTCAGTGCATTGGCATGCCAGCACCATCACCTCAGACTGAAGGTGAACAGACCCCTCCATCGTGCCTTGCAATCTGAGGAGTGCAGCGGACATCCCTTCCTTATGTTCCCGAGCCTGTCTTTGCAGCTCCAGCAACTGTGACATGACCGAATCCGGAGGCTCCTCATCTTACTCGGACTCAGCAGATTTCTGGCCTCCAGCAGTCCTCCAAGTGCCGAACACCTGGGAAGTCCCTGCTGCCACCTGCTGTTGATAGAAAGTGTGATGTGCTCACCAGATTGTGATCCTGAGGCTATTCTAAAGCTTGGTCCCACCGAGGTGTGTGACTCTGCACTGGTGGAGAGTGTGGCTGAGCGCTGTGACGGGACTTCAATGAGGATTTCAGTAGATTCCTCTTCTGAGGTGTCTTCAGGGCTTGATCGAGGACTTGGGTCATGTAATCCATTGGCTGTTTCCCAGATGTGCCTGAAGAAGCAAGTGGAGATAATTAGTGCATGGCAGTGGCCTGTGAAACAGGACACCGCTCACTGCATGGTTGTCTGATGGATGGTGCACTACTGGATCCTCACTTGGTTGAGCACTGCCGACCTCACCGTCAGCACAGGACTGGTCCAGATCTTTGCCGGACAGCTAGATGGCTCTATTTTCAAAGTCCATGAGGATCTTGATTTCAGGCATTCCTCCACCAGTCCTGAGGCCTCGCCCTTTTGTTGTTTGCCAGCTTACGCTACATGAATACAGATGGAGAGAGTACAGATGGAGAGAGTGTAATGTGTGGGTGGCAGGTAGTGCCATGGAGCGGATGGGAGCAAAGAAAGTGTGTGTGAGAGAGAGAATGGTGATGTCTCTTGAACTGGCAGTGAGTGAGATCCCTGTGGATGTGTGATGGGTTTGAGAGTGAGAGAGTTGAGAGTGATGAGCAGAGTGACTTACCCTGGTGGGACGGAGGTCATCATTCATCCTCTTGCGGCACTGGGTGGCTGTCCTCTCTTGCAGGATGTTGCCGCTGACCACCACTGCCTCCCAAGCTAGATTGGTGATGTTGCTGCCCATCCTGCAGGCAGGCCTCCACCGCGTCCAAAAGGCACTCGGGGGATGCGTGAATTGGGGGGGTGGGTGGGGGCATCAGTCTTCTTGCCTTTCGGGGCAATGTCTTCTGTGCAGCAGTCCTGGCCTTAAAGCACTGAGAGGTGTGTGCGTGGCTGCACTTTAAATATGGTGACCGGCGTGAGGAATGTGCAAGGTGACAGCGTGGTGGGCGAATCGGAGGCTGCCCTCCAGCAAAACAACGTGTTTCCCGGGAATTCACGATTAATGAGGCAAGATTGGGACGACGTGGCATGAAAAACTGTCATTGTGGCCGGCAGGTAGATGTTCTATTTCCCGTCCGCTACCGCACTTAATGCAAATCTGGGACAATCCAGCCCATTGAAAGTATAGCGTCATTACGACAGGGGAAGCAGCAATTCAGCCCATCAAGTCCATGCCTGTTCTCTGTAGAGCAATCCAGTCAGTCCCATTCCTCTTCTCTATCCTGTAGCCCTGAAAGTTTATTTCCTTCCAGGGTCCATCCAACACCCTTTTGAAATCATCGGTTGTCTTCACTTACACTATCCTCAGGCTGCGAGTTCCAGGTTATTATCACTCAATGTGTAAAAATGTTCTTCTTCATATATCCCTGAATCTCTTGCCCAAAACCTTAAATCTGTGTCCTCTTGGCCTTGTACCATCAGCTAATGGAACAGTTTTTTCTTTGTCTGCCTTATCTAAATCTGTCATAATCTTGTACATCTCTATCAAATCTCCCCTCAATCTCCTTTGCTCCAAGGAGGATAATCCCAGCGTCTCCAACCTAGCTGTAGCTAAAATCTCTCATCCTTGGAACTATTCTGGTAAAACTCCTCTGCACCCTCTGAAGGACCTTCACATCATTCCCATTGTGGTGACCAAAACTGGATGCAATACTCTAGTTGTGACCTAACAAAAGCTTTATAAAGGCTCAGTAATAACTTCCCAAGTTTGTATTCAACACATCTATTTATGAAGCCCAAGATCCCATATGTTGTGCTAACTACTCTCTCAATATGAACAGCCTTCAAAGATCAATGCACATGAACCACCCCCCCCACCATGGTCCATCTGTCCCTACAAACTCTTTAGAACTGTGCCATCTAGTCTATATTGCCTCTCCCTATCCCTTCTGCCAAAATGCATCACCTCACACTTCTCTGCATTAAATTCCATCTGCCCACTTGCCTTCCCATTCTGCTGGCCTATTTATGTCCTTTTACAGTCAATTGGTATCATCCTCACTGTTTATCATGTCTCCAAGTTTGGTGTAAAAACACAAAATGTTGGAAAAACTCAGCAGGCCCATCAGCATCTGTGCAAAGAGAAACAGAGTTAACATTTCAGATCCAATGTGACTCTTCTTCTGAGGATTCCGAAGAAAAGTCGTTTTGGACTCAAAACATTAGCTCTGTTTCTCTCTCCACAAATGCTGCCAGACCTGTTGAGTTTTCCAGCACTTTCTATTTGTATTTCAGATCTCCCGCATCCGCAGGATTTTGCTTTTATCCAAGTTTGGTATCATATGCACATTTTGGAATTTTACTCTGCACTCCAATACCAAATCATTTATATTAGCACTGAACCTTGGGGAACACTGCCTACCATCATTCAGTCCAATATAAAACAACCATTTACCGCAATTCATTGTTTTCTGCCCTTAAGCAAATTTTTTACCCATGTTGAGAATGGCCTTCCAGTTCCTTGGGCCTCCATTTTGTTAACTAGCCTTTCATCTGGTACTTAATGGGAAATATTCAAAACATTATGTTTTTGTCACACGAAGTATTGAACAAAGCGCAGGAAAAATATATTCCACTAAAAGGAAAGAACAAACTAAACTCCAGTGGGACTCCATGGATAAATAAAGACATAAGGGAACAACTAAGGGTTAGGGGACAGGCAGTGGGAGAGTGCATGGTATGAGATAAGATAAAGGGAATAGAAGCAAAGTCAAAAAAACAATTAGGTTAGGAAGGAAAAGAGACACTATGACATTAAATTATCAAGGAACATAACAAAATAGTAAAATATTTTACAGCTACATCAATAAACAAAAAGGAAGGCTGTGATAGGAATAGGATTGGTTAGGGATAGGCAGGATAACACCACATACAATGATAGAGAGATGGTAGAAATTTTAAAGAATTATTTCACTTTGGCATTTACCAGGGAGTTAGAACTGGTGGATGTGATATTGCGTGATGAGAAGAGCAACAAGATAAGTGCATTTAAAATAAAAAAGGGGATATGTTGAATAAACTAAACAAATTCAAAGAGGATAAAACGCCTAGTTTGGATAGATCACATCGCATATTTTAAAAGAATCCAGGAAAGAGATAGCAGAGGCACTGCTGCTCATATTTAATAATTTGTTCAAAAAAGGTGTTGTGCCAGAGGACTGGCTAATGTAATTCCTGTATTTATGAAGGGGAACAAAACATGTCCAGGGGATTATAGACCAGTCAGCTTAATGTCAATGTTTGGAAAAAGAATGGAATCCTTACTAAGGAGAGAATAGAAGAACATTTCAAAATGAAAAATATAATAGCATGGATTTCAAAAGGGAAATTTTGCTTGACCAACCTTATTGAATTTTTTGGGGAGGTTAAATAACTGATCCCAGAAGCATAGAATCCCAGTAACACTTTTAGGATTTTAATATTTAAAAGATTTATTAACGAGAAGAAAAAAAAACTTAAGCACACAATGCTAAAATTACACAGAAGAAACAGTCTTACAAAACACTCCCCCAAAAAAACCCACTTGGTCAAAACACACAAGTAAGCTACTTGGCAAAAGCTCTCTTATAAATTTTTAACCATAAAAATCCAATAATATTACCCAAGGCAAAAACTGTTGTTACTTCAGTAAAGTATACCACACAACTTCTCACTCTCTTTCACTCTACTGTGGAAATCCAAGAAAGTTCAGAAGCAGACTGCTTTCTAAGAACAAGGACTTTTCTGGCTTGAACTCAATGGCTGCTTCAAATTCACAACTTTTCTCAGCACAGAGCTGGTCTCAGAACATCTCCCCCACACACTCACCTATCACTCATCTCAACATCTTTCCTTAAATATCCTTTTTCCCTTCCTTCTTAGATTCCATTGTCCTAAGCGCCTCTTTGAACTCGACTTTTCTAAAATATAAAAATCTTTCGTGTCTTCCTATTGCCTCCACTATCGGGTCAAATAAAATTTAATAACCTTCCACTGTTTACCTGTGAAACCATTGTAAGTTGTAAAAGTCCCTTCAACTCCCTTTGCAATTTAATAGCTGAAAAATCAAATCCCTATGTGTCATCTAATACAAATTTTAAAACCCAACCCATTTACTCATGCATTCCACTTCATCACAGCCTCTCATTACAAATGCATGCATCTATCATCCTTTACCTTTCATCTTTCTGTTCCCACAGACAAGCTGCCTTTACTAACCTTCCCCCAGTTTAATTAATCATGGATACATCAGCCTTCTTTCCAGAATACCATCATATTCCCAAAAATATTTTAAAAATAACATCCATCTTCACACTGACCTGTGCATCTTTTTTAACTGCAGCTTCATCATAGGTTGTGCACTCATCTCTATTGGCCTAACCAAAAGGAGAAAAAAATGTTAATTTTTATTCATTAGGATTTTAATACTTGATCAGCAAGTGTGAAATGCATCCCTATAGCTCACTGATTATTTTATTACCACTCCTGCTAACTGAAAGACATTGGCCCAGAAATTGCTGGAATGGCACATCCCATGGTGAGTGCCATGAAGTGTACTTTTAACCTTATCCTTTAGATTGCACTATATTTGCATAACAAATTGCTGAAAATGTAAATTGACAATCACACAGCGATGTCAATCTCAAATCTGGGACCTCATTAACATTGGCTAAGGAGATCAACCATAGGGCACAATGAAACAAATGGATAGAGAAATAAACACAGCAAATGACAGAAAAGGAAATATGGCAAATTAGAGCCAAATTAGAGACAGAAAGAAAAACAAAGGGAGGGAAAGAAAGAGAGTGGACTAAACAAAGAGAGAAAGGAAAAGCAAGAAAACCATTAAAAAGGACAATGAAGAAGAGGAGGACATTGCAACCCAGGTGTGCTTAGGAACTGTTATACTGGCTCTTGGGAAGAAGTTAATAAATGAACGGCAGGGTAAGTGGTGGCAGAGTGGTAATTTCACGGACTAGTAACCCAGAGGCCAGGAAAATGTTCTGGACATATGGGATCAAATCCCACCATGGCAGCTGGTGGAATTTAAATTCAATTAATAAATCTGGAATATAAATCTAGTCTCCGTAATGGTGACCATGACAACTATCATTGATTGTTGTAAAAACCCATCTGGTTCACTCATGTCTCCTAGGGAAGGAAATCTGCTGTCTACAGTTACCTGCTCAAAACACAATGGGTTTTAACAATGTGCCTCGATGAATAGCTCAGCACAAAACCACCCTGACTCTTAACAGCCCTCTGAAATGGCCTAACAAGCCACTCCATTCAAGGGCAATTAGGATGGGCAACAAACGCTGGCCCGGGCAGTGATATCCATATCTCATGAAAGAACAAAGGGTGAAAAATGGCAAAAAATTCTTCCTCAAATACCATGTGCCAAAATTATTTTTTTAAAAGGAAATCTTTGTAATACGCTCTTTTGAGTGTCATAATGAGTTTTAACAAGGTGCCTCGATGAATAGCTCAGCCCAAAGCCACCCTGTCACATCCTATAAATTTACATCCTATAAATTGATGTCTTCTATTACTAATATGGGTATGGATGGCAAGATCAGCTGAAAAGTAATGGCACGATTTTTTTTTAAAAGTGCTAGAACAATCCGCTCCAGTGAGATTCCACAGATTCATCTGCTCCCTTTTTGGCCTCAACTTTGGGTTTAATGTAACCATCCATAAATTATGTTATTAATAGTGTGCTAATGGCATGAATGGCAGCCTAAATGGCAGCAATGAAACTGATTGTCAGCTATGGTGCAAATCCAGCAATTTTTGACATGCGGTTTATTTGCTGCATCCTGCCGAGAAAATAAATTTGTATCTCTTCCACATTCTCCTGTTTAAATTCTGTATTGTTTTTCAGAAAAGGACAAATGGCTGGACTGATAAAGGCCACAGCAGGTCACATGATGGTAGTTCTGGAAGTTTCTGAGCAGTTTAAAAATGCTAACTCATCTAGCTCCTGGAATGTAACACTCCTTGCATTGTACAAATATTCCAGCCAAGCCACAATAGATTAGCAGACGGGTTATCTGCACCAGCCAGCTATGGACAAAGGCAGGGCTATTGGGATTCCTCATGTCCAACGTTGTGCTAATGGTTCTACAGTTACCTACTCAAAACATAATGGGTTTTAACAAGGTGCCTCGATGAATAGCTCGTCCCGAAGCTACCCTGTCACATGACTGAGACTTGAGATGTTTGAATTGCTTTAACTATACAGCTTTTGGGTTCTATTTTCAGTCATTGTTTAGCCTCAGGAGAGAAGTCAGACTCCAAGCTAGCAGCCTGCCTCTGTCTACCATTTACCACCTAACAGATAGCAACAGAAAGAGCTCAGCCCAGGTTTAAATTGCTTGGTCCTCATCTACATTGTGCTCTACTGGAACATCTGAACTTCTGTTTCTATGCCTACAAGACTGTTTCATCTCTACATACCTGCTTCCATCATGGAAGTCATCGTTTCTGGAAAAGCAGATCACCCTGCAACAGTTTCAGCCTCCACTAACCTTTGAAGGAATGCACCACTAGACCTTTTGATTCTGGACTCGGGACTCACATGAAACCATAATTCTTATTTTTATCACGGTCTTTGCCCTGAACCCTTTTGTTTCCCTTATCCTCCTTTTATTGTATGAATGTAAAAAGGGGCAGATGTTGCAAACCCCCTTCCTGCGTTTTGAGTGTGTGCAAAATAAACTAACCCTCTGATTTTACCCTATCTTGAGTTTGCCGTGGGGTTATTAATAGAGGATTGGACCACTCCAAAAACTGAAGGGTCAGGGAAAATAATAAAATGATAATAAAGGGGAAAATCAAAAACATCTTTCTGTTTATGGCTGGGTGACGAGAGGAGAAGTCAGGGCTGTTTAAATTAAACCCGCTCCTGTCTGTAACAGCTGACTTTAAGGCTCTCTCTATAGGCAGGCAGGGGCCGGCACCGTTCGATGCCCAATTGCAGAATCAGGGCAGGAGACTCTGATTCGTCAGAAGAGGCTCAGGCAAGTTTTTAAAAATTTTTCAGTCAGAACTCATTGGTTAGGTTCAGGAGTGCTCCTCGCGGTGCTGCACAAGGAACCCTTGTGCCTTCCCCACCCCACCCTGCAGCCTCGAGTCCCCCCCCTTCCGCCGACTGCTGCGGAACGTTCCCACAGGTCCCAGGCTGCGATCTCCTACCACAAAATTCCCACTCATTCACCAGCATGGTACCGGATCTGGACAAGTACAGGTGGGACTGTGGGAACATTTATGTAGATGGGGTCCTGCCATTAAGATCAACAGGGCCTCCATATTCCTGGACTCTTCAGGTGCATCGTCCTTTGGGACTCACATGCGCCATTCCTGACCCCTTTCAAAATCAGGGCCATAATAACTGAAGACATTCAGAAAATTATTACTGTGGCATTTTACATTTTGAAGAGGTCACATTTCCCAAAGTACCAAGGTAATCAAAGCTGTTTTTTTAAAAATAATCTGCACAGACACAATTACAGGAACACTATGGCCTGAATCTTCTGGTCGGCATGTGGGGGTGGGCCCCGCTCGCCGACGCGTAAATTAACATGCGGTGACGTTGGGCGTGCGTCATTCAGATCTTCAGTTCGGCAGGCACACACCAGAGTCGGCTGCACCCCCACCGAACTGTCAAAGGCCTATTAAGGCCATTTAAATAACGATTAAAACAATTAACAGGGTTGCCTGTCCAACCTTAAGGTTGGCGGGCAGGTGAAGAGCCCAGGCGGCATTCGCATTTTTCAAGGAACCTCATCCAAAGGCGGGATGAGGTTTCATGAAGGTTTTTAAACTTTAATAAAAAATTTTCATAAAATTCATTGACATGTCCCAGCTCACGTGCCCCAACTCAGGCTCCCTCCCCCCGCCCGCACAAGTAGTGCTGAGCGCTTCTAGGTGCGCATCACACTGGGCGGGCCTTAATTGGCCCACCCACGCAAGATGGTGGTGCGCAGCTGATTGTGGGCGGCGATCGACTGCGTGCCCACTCCCGCTCAGCCCCCCTGACGGGGAGAAAATTCTCCCCCATAAAACACCACTGTATATTTATGAAGCAGTGCATTCATGACAAGAAAAGTTCTGCTCAAATATGATCCCTGTCCTAGTGACCTACATTGGTTTCCAGACCCCTAACACATCAAATTCAAAATTCTCAAGCTCATACTTAAACCTCACCACCTCTCTGTTATCCCCTTTAGCCTTATAACCATGTCCCTGAATTATGTTCTTCGGACACTGACCTCTTGTGCAGCCTCCTCCCTTCACCCCACTGTTGGTGTCTGTGACTGCACACACTGGAATATTCTCCCCAAACTTCTGCACCGCATTCTCCGCCAATATTATTCTTAATCTTCTTCTTCTTCTTTGACTAAGCTTTTAGTCAGCCCTCCTATATATGCATTTATTCATTACATGTAGGTGGTACATGAACGACACTTGTTGCTCAGTGCATTACTAAGACAGTGCTGAATTGTCAAGGGTTCTGGCTTTCTCATGAGATGTGAAACTGAGACCACATATGCCCTTTCAGTTTGATGCAGAACAAACTGGTGTTTTGGTCAACATTTATACCTCAACCACAATTCCTAACAGGGATCATCTGGTCATTTATCTCACTGCTGTTTGCGAGGCCTTGTCATAAGCAAACTGGAAATGTATTTGCCTTAAAGGGAAGTTCTTCCATTGGCTGGAGCACTTTTAAACATTCAGAGGATGTGAAAGTTGGAGCTTAAAAACAAATTCTCTAATTTGTAGCAGTTAAGAACAATCTTGAATTTATATGGTACCTTTCATGTCCCCCAGGTGCTCAAAGTGATGCAGAAACAATGAAGAACTTTGAATCAATATAGTTGTTGCCGTCATGTTGACTCCTCTTCACTCACTGTTCTTTGGGATTCTCTATCTCAGGAGGCTGCGGATGCTAAGTCATGGAGTATATTCAAGACTGAGATAGATTGATTTTTGGGCTCTAAGGGATACGAGGATCAGGAGGAAAAACGAGGTTGAGGTCAAAGATCAGCCATGATCACACTGAATGGCAGAATAGAATCAAGGGGGTTCTAAGGCCTACTGCTGCTCCTCTTCCTTAGGTTCTTTCTTAATTCTTCTGTTCTTAAGTAGCTCAGCAGGATCTTCTGCATCTACTAGAGGAACAGATGTTCCTCAATTTAACATCTCTTTCAAAAGGTGGCATCTCCAGCAATGCAGGATTTCCTCAGTACTGTGCTGAAATGTCAGACTAGACAATGTGTTCAAGTCTCAGGAGTGAGGTTTGAACCACAACCTTCTGACCCACTGGAGAGAATGCTACCATTGAGCCAAGACTAAAACCCATTCCAGAAAAGGCAGCCTATCCCTCGCCATGCCTCCCTCTCCTCAGTAATCACCAGGCTGTTGAAACTCGGTGCAGGTGATAAAAGTTTCATAATACTAAATTATTCAAAAGCAATTCAGGAATGCAGTTTTATATATCAGGTTTCTGCCCGCCTGAGTACTGAAACAGCCCTCAAAGCCACAAGCAGAATCCTATCTGACTATGACGAAGGTAAATTATCCCTCCTCATCCTTCTTGATTAGTCTGTAGCCTTTATTGACCACACCACTCTCCTCCAATGTATCCCCTCCATTGTCCAGCAGGGTGCCCGTCACCTGGTTCCATTTAAATCTACCCAGTCATAGCCAAAGAATCACCTGCAATGGCTTATTTTCGAACTGCATTGTTAATTCTGCAGTCCCAGTGTCTATCCTTGCCACTTTCCAAATTCTTAATCACGTGACATCATCATCCAAACTCCCATCCTCAGTTTCCAAATGTGCACCAAAAGCAGCAGTACGTCAATCCACCTCTCTCAGCCCCTTTACTCTCTCGGATTAGTCACGCAACTTGCCCAACACCCATTATTGGATGAGGGGGAAATTGCCTCCAACTAAGTATTGGGAAGGCTGCATCTACTGTCTTCAAACCCCGGCACAAAGACCGCTCCTAACCACCAATGCCTTTCCTCTCTCTGGCCACTTAGAGACTGAACCAGATTGTCCCCAATTTTGGTGTCCTTTTGACCCTGAGCGGAGCTTCCAATGGCATATTCTCTCCATCACCAACATAGCCAACTTCCACCTCCACAATCTTGACTGCTGCCAACCCTGCCTCAGCTCACCTCCTGCTGAAACCCTCACCATTCATGGGCATGTCTTTAGCTGCCTAGGCACCAATCCTTGCAAATCCCTCCCTAGACTAGCTCGTCTCTCTGTCTTTCAGATGCTCCTTAGACCTATTTCTTTGACAAAGCTTTTTGCCACCTCACTTAATGGCTCCTGTTGATTTTGTTTGAAAATACTCCTATGAAGCATCTTGGGGTGCTTTACTACATTAAAAGCACTATTACATGCAAGTTGCTGTTGTTTGCAGATTAAAACAATGTGGAAATTACTTGCATAGACATATCTCTAAACACTCAACAATAAGCATGGTGGTTTAACAACTTGGACTTTGGCAGGGAAACTAAATTTTTACCTGGAGAAGAATCACCAAAATCCTTTGGAAATGACCAGAAGTGTCACTAACAACGTTTTCTTCCAAATCTTTGTCATATTCTGAAAGAGGTATTAAATGAGTTCGTTAGCTGACGATTGTACAGTTCCATTCATGACTTCTCAGATAATGAAGCTGTCTGTGCCTGCATGCAGCAAGACCTGGAGAACATCCAGATCTGGGCTGATAAACGGCAAGTAACATCTATGCCACACAAACACCAGGCAATGACCACCTCTTATAAGGGAGAATTTAACCGTCTTGCATTTCCATTGCCAAAACCCCGACCATCAACACCCTGGGGTCACCACGAACCAAAAACTTAACTGGAACAGCCACATACTGTGGTTACAAGAACAGGTCTTGGTGGAATTGTGCAGCAAGTGATTCACTTCCTGAATTTCCAAAGCTTTTCCACCATATCCATTTTATGCATGGGATGGGGGTCCCGACAAGAGGACGGAAAGCTGGGGATGACTATGCATCAGCAGGTTGCGGGCACCCAGCCGCATTTTTCTAGAGGTCAGGCAACGAACTGGTTATCGTCAGGGCTGCCGTCCCTTTAAAACATGGTCACTGATCCCAAGTAGCTGCCAGCGAATCGGAGGACCAACATCTCAGAAGTCTGAGCAGCACCACAGGGAGAGGTGGCCAGTGTTGGGACTGCACCTAGAAGAGGAGGACAGTGCAGAAGGATGCCATATAGGGTGCCAGAGGCCAGATAGGCAGACTTGGGTGAGGGGATTGGGGGGAGTTGTTGAGGGTGAACGTTTGGGTTTGGTGGAGGCGGGAGTGGGGGATTGCCACAGGGATGCCCACTGCCATCGGGGCCAGTGAGGCAAGCCCCAAGCAAATGGGTTGGGGCTGCTGAAATGGGGGGAAGGGGGGTATTACCATGGTGGGGCAGCCAGTTCTGTTTGGGGAGGGGTGGGGTTGCCTCTGGGTCAAAGAGTGCCCGATTAAGAGAGTCCAGCCAAGCCCACAGGGAGGACATGATGGTTTGAAGCACTTTGTTTTCAAGCAAACAAAATGTTTCTCTGGTAGCAAGGGTGTGCAGAAGAAAAGTCATTCGCTAGCTCTCCCTCAGGTAACCAATGAAAATCAGGCATCTGCCTACAGTGCAGCAGCTAAGATCAGGAACTGGCGACGGGAGAGCTAGAAGCTAGAGCTGTCAGTTTACAATGGCCAGTTTCTTATAAAAGCGATACAGTCAGTTGCCACAGGCACAGAGACTCGGATGGAATTGGGACTGTGATTTTTATAGCTCCAGTTCACACACTCCCAACAAGACTAATCTGCAAACATTTCTGGAATTAACTGGGTCATTAAGTTGCCACAAAACTATTAGTTTATGAACTATGCTGTTTAATTATGGAATGACAACTAGAGCTTTTCTCAGTTCCTCCGCTGTATTTGGAAGTTGTGCATGCAAGCAACTCCCAACAAGGCAACCAATAGTAACCTGCTTTTAAGGCCTCAGTGAATCATGTTTCCCACTAAGCTGCATAAGCATCAAAAATGAGTTTGCTGAAGAGTATTTTTAGGGCAAATTTAACCAAGGCGATGAGGGCTCGCCTGCTAGAGAGCTGTCGAGAGCCTCTTGTCACCTCCTTTGGGGAAGGCCCGCCATGCTAAGGCAAGTCAGGTACTTAAGTGGCCAGAAGCAGGCCTTCCCCAGCATCAAGGACCCAGGAGGACTGAAATCCTGGCCCCTGAGAGCTGTCAGCCAATCAGAAGCCATCAGCAGTGCATTGCTGTCAGCACCACTGGGACAGCAGTGGTAGCTGCTGGCAATGCACTCCCACAGGGGGTCAGGATCAAGGGGGGGGCCCAGGCCACAGGTGAGTGACAGCAGGGTGGGGGGTTCCTGGGAAGTAGGGGGGAGGGGGATCGGAGGCAAGGGCAGGGAGGTAGCTCTCAGCAGGTACCTGCCCCTTCCCGATGCCGGGTCCCTTGATCAGGCACAGTTTGTTTATTGAGCTCTCCACTTGGTGACTGCCCACCTGCAATAATTGCACACTTAAGGGCCTCAATTGGCGGCGGGGCAGGAAGGCTGTCCACACAGCGTAAAACACAAGACTTAACTGGGGCAGAGGCAAGAAGGCAGCGCGGTCCCCACCCAGCATCCTCCCATCCAACTAAATGTCCCCCACGCCACCAAGCTTGCCTCAGGGAAGAGCATTAAATTCCACCCTTAGTGTGCTGTATCTGGTATTGCAGTACCAGGAAGTGCTTTGGCAATGCCATTGTGGTTGTCGCTTGTGGTTTGACTTATTTCTGGAGATTTAATCAAGTGACATTTGATCTCAGCACAACTTGTGATGCTGAATCCCATGACATTTGATCATGTGGCATTCCCCCACTGTTTACCATGGTATTTGGACTGCAGCAGTTCAAGAGGTAGCTCACCACCACCTTCTCAAGGGCAATTAGGGATGGGCAATAAATGTTGGCCTGGCCCATCTCCCATAAATGAATGTAAAAAAATTGCATTTACCAACTGACTGTTTCAAACTCACCAAGCCCCAAATAAAACATTTCCCTTTTACTTTAGTGAAATGAATAATTTAAATTATAAATCATGAAATACAAAATAGAAAGATCTGAGAATTAGTGTTAATTGCATTAACCACAATGAGAAACATCAAATAAATTTCACTGGTAATTTCTAATGGAATTTTTTTTTTAATTTTATGATTTTTTACAAATAATAATAATAAATCAATAAGTAATACAAAACCAGATCGAATTCAATGCACCAATTTGCACCACTCCCAGTGAAGCCCAGCTTCAGGATGGGTCGGGGAGGAGGTGTGGCTCAGTTTGTGGGGCAAAGCACTAAATCTACCTGATTCCTGTGCATCAGCACATGTCACAAAGCAACACACCCTCTCTCCCCGCCTCCTATTTGTATTCCTCTCCATTTATATAGCACCTTTTACATAAAATATCCCAAGACGTTTCAGCGTTATCAAAGTAAATTTTGACACTGAGCTACATAAGGGGCAGGGTTTTCAGCTCGGTGTGCAGGCACGTGCTCGACATGCGAGAGCGTGAAATAGCGCACAATGACATCGGGCGAGCGTCCCAATGTCATTGCACGATATTTCGGTGGGCAGGCGTGTGAGAAAGTCGGCAGCGCGCCCGCCAACAATTAAGAGGGCTATTAAGCCATTAGTCACTTAATTAAATTGAATTTTTCACTGCCCGTCCAACTTTACAGTTGGCAAGTGGGCAAATAGGCCAGGCGGACGAATGGGCCAGGCGGCCTTTGCATTTTTTGCGAAACCTCATCCACGGGTGGGGTGAGATTTCCAGCACAGGCTGAAAAAAAAAATCAATAAAAATTTTTTAAACTCATTTCTCTCACGTGTGGGGACATGTTTTCTTTATTTTTAAAGTACTTATTTTTAATGTTAAAAATCTTCAGTTCCATGAGGCAGCTCGGCGCCCTCAGGGAGCTTTCACTGAGCGCACCTGCCACACGTGCACAAACTTCAGCGTCCGCGTTCCTCCCACCCACACCCCAGCAGCGCCGAGGTTATCAGCGACATTTCGTGCTGGCTGGCCGTTAATTGGTCAGCCAGCGTGAAATCGCAGTCGAGTCCCGATTGCGGACGACGGACCATTACGCGGCCACTCCCGGGCCTGCCTGCCACGCCCGCCTGACGAGGGGAAAATCCTGCCCAAGGAGCTAATAAGCCAGATGGCCAAAAGCTTGGTTGAAGAAACAAGTTCCAAGGAGTGTCTTATGTGCAGAAAGAGAGACAGAGGGGTGTCGGGAGGGAATTCCAGAGCTTAGGGCCTTGGTCGCCAATGGTGGACCAACTAAAATCATGAACGCTTAAGAGGCCAGATTTGGAGAAACACAGGGATCTCCATGGAGGTTGTAAACCTGAAGCAGAGAGCAGAAGTAGGAAGGGGGAAAGGCCATGGAAAGTTTTGAAAACAATGACAAGGGTTTTAAAATCAAGGCACTGCTTAACTGTGAGCCAATGTAGGTCAGCGAGCACTGAGGAAATGGGTGAGTATGACTTGGTGCGAGTTAGGACACTGGCAGCAGAGTTTGAAATGACCTCAGGTTTGTGCAGGGTAGAATGAGAAAGGCCATCCAGGAATGGGTTGGACTCGTCAAGACTAGAAATAACATAGACATGAATGATGATGTTAGCAACAGATAAGCTGAGGCAAGGGCAGAGCTGATAAAGTTATGAAGGTGGGAAGAGGCCGTTTTAGTGATTGTGCGTATATGTGATCGGAAGCTCATCACGGGATCAAATATAACACCAAGGTTGCGACTGTCTGGTTTAGCCCCAGAGAGTTACCAGGGAAACGGATGGAGTCGGCAGCTAGAGAACAGAATTTGTGACAAGGACCGAAAACAATCATTTCAACCTTCCCAATATTTAGTTGGAGGAAATTTCTACTCATCCAGTATCGAATATCGGTCAAGCAATTTAGAAACATTGGAGAGATCAAGAGAGGTGGTGGCGAGGTAGAGCTGAGCATCGTCAGCATACATGTGCAAATTAACACTGTGCTTTTGGATGCTGTCACTGAGAGGCAGCCTGTAATTGAGAAATAGGAGCGGGCTAAAATTAGATCTTTGCGGAACACCAGAAGTAACTGTGCAGGAGCAGGCGATTCTCTGGCTGTGTATGGATAGGTAAGTATGGAGTCAGGTGAGTGTAGTCCCATCTAGCTGGATAATGGAAGTGAAGCATTGGAGCAGAATTTCATGGTCAATTTGTCAAAGGAATGAGACGGGTCAAACAGGAAGAAGAGGCATAGTTTGTCTCTGTCATAGTCAAGTGGGATGTAATTTTTGAATTTGGTGAGAGTTGGTTCAGTGGTATGAAAACCTCTCCCCCTCACCCAGTTTGTGTTCTTTCCCCTTCAATCCCCCAGCTTCTCTTCCTCTTTCTCTCCTTCCCAAGTTGTGTTCATCTCCTTTTCAGTTTCTCTCCAAATTGCTCCCTCGAGACTCGCAGTTTCCAGCTAATTTCATTGGCCCCAATGCTCTTATCTCCTCATAACCTGCAATAAAGCAGGACATCCCAAATATCAGAGAGAGCAGGGCTCAGACAATTCCATTTGACTGCAAGACACAACAGCCAGGCTACAGCCAGTGTGTAAACCACACATACAAGAACTGTTCCTCCACAGTTGTCAGCAGCAGTGCTCGGGAGGCCAACTGCCCATTTCAGTCGACCCCTGCCAAATACAGGATAGTTGGGAAACTTAGAAGCCAGATACAACTCCCAGAAACTTCAAAAATCATTCCTTTCTATTGAATGGGTGACCTCTGCAACAATGGAACAATTATGTCACTACTTATGAATCATTTTTAAGTCACAGTTCAGAATTTTGTTCTACAGATCATATCTAATGGTCAAGGTAGATGGGGTGTAGGCCAGTGAACACAGAACTGTTTCAACAGGCAAAAGCAACCACAACTAAAAGCATGGTTAGCTGCAGCTTGGTGAACATGATACTGCCAGAGCCAAAGGCACCAGACTGTACATGATTTCCAATCAAGTGATACCTCACCTACTTTACCAACCACTGCTGTCAAACAGTACAAAATGCATTGCAGCCATACCTTGCTTATAAGCCTGAATGATTGCTCTTAGTTCCTGGTTGGTTCTTGAGGCAAGAATTTCTACCAAGGGCTTTTCATCAGTTCCAGCACCCTGCAGAAGATATAAAATAAAGACACAAGTCTGATCATTCAAATTTAAGAAAGAACAACACAAGCATATTGTATTGCCGATTCCATGAAAACTCCAGACTGTTTTGGCAAATTTATGCCAGGCACATTGAACAAAAATGCAACTTTCACCGAGACTATTCAGGAGTGCTTGCGTATGATCCTTCAGCCACAAGACTACGTGTCATTGTCTATAGTGTCGCCTTGGTATTCTTCAACCCACATGCACAGCAGTAACTGGCTTTTCAAAGCTACACAGATGCTTTCTCCACCAAGCTGATATTTCCACATCTGATCAGTTCAAAGCTGGTAAACAGTAGATTTTCAAATCGAAATATGAAATGAAGATTGCTTTACATCCTTTTATATTATACATTTCTCAGAAACTCATTCTGTTTCTGTCACAGCGAAAAAGAAAAAAAAATGACATCTGTAAATTGCTTGAAATTTTCAGTTCAGAAAGGATTAAATATTAGAAAGATGAATATTTTAAATTCAAAACAAGATCCAAGTCATGGTTAACAATACAACCCAGCTCAAGTCAAGAGCTTGCCATTCTTTTTAATCTAGATGTGGATTAAAGCGGAATCACGGTGCTGTTCAAAGGTTAGAACTTTAATCAAAGCAATGAAAAGAACTAAGTGCAGTTATTTAAGCATCCAACTTTGTACCAGTTTGAAAAAGGTTTGCATTTATATCACACCTTTCAATGCCCACCAGACTTCTCAAAATGCTTTACAGCCGATGAAGTACTTTGGAAGTGCAGTCACTACCGTAATATAAGAAATATATTTGGATATTGACCTTTTAGTATGGTTAACATACACATGTAGATGAATCTCTCCTTCTGAAATCTCATTCTATATTCATACAGCTTTCTCAACTGCAACTTAAGATGTGTGGCCTTCAGGCTAAAAAGGTTTACGGCACAGAGTTAGGTAATTTAGTCCATCACATCTGGATTTTTGCTGCAACAGTCGGAACCTAATCATACCACTCCAATTTTCCCCAGCTCATCATTTTCTGCATCAAATATTTAATTTTCCCTTAAAAGATGTAATGTTCTCTGCTAGAAACAATCCCTGTGGTGAAGTACTCCATACTGCAATAAAGACATTTCTCCAACTTTCCTCCTCACTGAGCAATTTAAATTGAATGGTTCCTCACCTCAGTGGAACCAGTTAAATATGCTACACAGAGGCTCATTGTATAAAAATACACACTGCTAAATATATGTCTATAAAACGGCTAAATAACTGTTATATAGAAATTACAAAGCAGAAACAGAACTTTCAGCCCAACTCGTCCATGTTGGAGTTTATCCTCCAGATGAACATTCATCCAAATCCAAAGCACTGACTCCATTCCCATGTCTTTCTGTTTCCCTTTCTTTAAATATCTCCAATACATCCAATCTCTCTATGGACGTCCAATCCCCACCGGGATGGTCTGAGGGCTCTCCGCTTCTTCCTCGAACAGAGGCCCGAACAATCCCCAACCACCACTACTCTCCTCCGTCTGGCTGAACTTGTTCTCACACTGAACAATTTCTCCTCAAACTCCTCTCACTTCCTCCAAATAAAAGGTGTGGCTATGGATACCCGCATGGGCCCCAGTTATGCCTGCCTTTTTATGGGGTATGTGGAACATTCCTTGTTCCAGTGTTACTCAGGCCCCCTCCCACAACTCTTTCTCCAGTACATCGATGACTGCTTCGGATCTGCTTCATGCTCTCGTCTGGATCTGGAAAAATTTATTAATTTTGCTTCCAATTTCCACCCATCCATCATTTTCACGTGGTCCATCACTGACACTTCCCTTCCCTTCCTTGACCTCTCTGTCTCAATTTCTGGTGATAGACTGTCCACCAATATTCATTGCAAGCCTACCGACTCCCACAGCTACCCCGACTACAGCTCCTCACACCCCGCTTCCTGTAAGGACTCCATCCCATTCTCTCTGTTCCTTCGCCTCCATCGCATCTGTTCTGATGATGCCACTTTCCAAAACAGTTCCTCTGACATGTCTTCCTTCTTCCTTAACCGAGGTTTTCCACCCACGGTCGTTGACAGGGCCCTCAACCGTGTCCGGCCCGTCTCCTGCACATCCGCCCTCACACCTTCCTCTCCCTCCCAGAAACATGATAGGGTCCCCCTTGTCCTCACTTATCACCCACCAGGCTCTGGGTTCAAAGGATCGTCCTCCGCCATTTTCGCCAACTCCAGCATGACGCCACTACCAAACATATCTTCCCTTCACCCCTCCGGCGGCTTTCTGCAGGGATCATTCCCTCCGGGACACCCTGGTCCACTCCTCCATCACCCCCTACACCTCAACCGCCTCCCATGGCACCGTCCCATGCAACCGCAGAAGGTGCAACACCTGCCCCTTTACTTCCCCCCTCCTCACAGTCCAAGGGCGCAAACGCTCCTTTCAAGTGAAGCAGCACTTCACTTGCACTTCCCTCAATTTAGTCTACTGCATTCTCTGCTCCCAATGCGGTCTCCTCTACATTGGAGAGACCAAACGTAGACTGGGTGACCGCTTTGCGGAACACCTTCGGTCTGTCCGCAAGCATGACCCAGACCTCCCTGTCGCTTGCCATTTCAACACACCACTCTGCTCTCATGCCCGTCCTTGGCCTGCTGCAATGTTCCAGTGAAGCTCAACGCAAACTGGAGGAACAGCACTTCATCTTCCGACTAGGAACTTTAGTCTTCCGGACTTAGTATTGAGTTCAATAATTTCAGATCATGAACTCTCTCCCTCCATTCCCACCTCCTTTCTGATCCCCCTTTTTCCAATAATTTATCATTTTTTTTACAACTATATTTTTTTCTTTTCTCCCCTGTTTTTAAATTTATTTTGATCTATTGTTTCATCTCCACCTTTTAGCCCATTTCGATCCCTTCCCCCCACCCCACCCCCACTAGGGCCATCTGCCACTAGCTTGCTTCCTTTAATGTCCCCATTAGCACATCCTTTACATAATATCACCACCGTCAACACCCCTTTGTCCTTTTGTCTATGACATCTTTGGCAGTCTCTTCTTGGCCTCCACCTATCACTGGCCCCCTATCGAGCTCTCCTGTCCCACCCCCTTATACCAGCTTATATTTCATCCCATTTCTATGTGTCTTAGTTCTGATGAAGGGTCATACGGACTCGAAACATTAACTGTATCCCTCTCCGCAGATGCTGTTAGACCTGAGTTTTTCCAGGTATTTTTGTTTTTGTTCTAGATTTCCAACATCCGCAGTATTTTGCTTTTATCTTTAAATATCTCGTTTGTTTAAATATTGGCATGGTCTCTGCTCAATCATTAACTCCAGTAATGCATTCCCCAGCCTAAACTCTCTGTGCAAAAACTGTTTCTCCAGCTCTCTGTTCTATATCATTTCTTAATTTTATACCTATACCCTTTGTCTAGATCTCTCAATAACTGGAAACAACCTATTTCCGCCTACTCCGCCCCAACTCTCAGTTTTAAGACTACTCTTATCAAATCAAACTTTAATCCCCTCTAATCCAACAGCAAAAGCCTTTCTTCACATTTGTGCTTCCCCATACCTAGAATTATTCAGATGGTGAGGTTTCCAGCCCTGTCACCTTTAGAGTGGGCAGGGAAGGCATTCCCACCAATACCAGCCGCCCAGCAGCCATTTAACGTCAACTGGCCAAGGACGAGGCTTCCGTCACCATCTGGGTAGGGAGTCCCGCCTAAAGAACTGCCAATTGGATGGTTGGCAGTTCTCTAGTCCCAGCAGCGCCAGGTTCAAGTGGTGGCCACTGCTGGGACTACAGACAATTTCCTGGAAGAGGAGCTAATGGAGGCCAGGCCAAGTACGGGGTATCAACGGGGCCTCACTGGCAGGCCCCAGTGAGGGGGCGGTTGAGAGGTTTCATGGTGGGGCCAGCTTTGAAGGGCTGCGGAGGAAGGGAGGGCTAAAGAGGAGAATGACTTTCAGGGGGGTGCCTCCAACTAGCACAAGGGACCCCCAAATGAGGTATTTCCCCACCCCCTCGCCCGATACCAGTCTGCGCAGCTAAACCTGCCGGGTTACCAGCTCGTCGTTGACATCCCCCTGCCGCAGGTAGAATAGTCACAGGCCAGGATGAGGTACTTAAATGGTCATTAATTGGCAGGTAGGTGACAGGCAGGCCATGCACTCAATTTTACGAGTCCCCCTTTGCATCCAAACCCACCAGTTTGATGAGCCATAAAGTCTACTCCTTCTCCCATCTCTTGTGTTTGTACCTGGCTGTGTACTAGAGAAGTTGCAGTGTAGGTTCACTATTTCCTCAATATCCTTCCTGTAACATAGTATCACCATTTGGTTTATTTAACAAGTCTGTGCCAGCTCTTTCAAAGAGCAATCCAGTTCGTTCCACTCTCCATGCATTGCATCTGGATGGGGTGACACTTCCACCTTCCATACCACCAGCCTTTCCAGCAGTTCCTCTTTCTATTTTTACATTACATTGTCAAAGCAAAGGTCATCAAAGTTGCTGGGATAAAGTCCTCTTCCTTGATAAACACTAGTGCAAAGAAGTCAGAGTAACTTGGCCATGTCTCCTGCCTACACAATAGATCTCCATTTTAGTCCTTAATCAACACCACCACTCCTCTGGCAATCCTTTTGCCTAACATGCCTAACGATGACCTTTGGATTCCCCTTTATGTTAGCCGCCAATCTATTCTCATATTATCTCTCTGCTCATCTTACTTCCTTTTGCTTTTGTTCTCTGTATTTTTCATATTCAGCCTAATTTTTCCCTGTATTATCAAACTGACATCTGTCATTGACTCCTTTTTTCTGATTCATCCTACTCTCCAACTGTTTTGTTATCCAGGGAGCTTTGCCTTTGGTTGCTCTTCCTTTCCTCCTTTTAAAAATGTGCCTAGACTGTAAATGAACCATCTCATTTTTAAAAGCCACCCACTGCTCCAGTATGTTTCTGCCTGCCAGTTTTTGACTCTAATTTCCTGGGTCATATCGCCTCTCAATTTGCTGAAATTAGCCCTCCTCCAGTTAAGTATTCTTTGCTAGATTTCCCCTTCTTGTTCTCCATAACTAATGCAAAGAATTTCTCATCTCCATCTGAAATGGGTGAACCCCGTATTTTAAACTATGTTCCCTACTATGTCTCTCTCACGAGGGGAAACATCCTTTCAGCATCCCCTCAGGATCTTATGGCCAGGATTTTACAGCCCCAACGCGGCATGTCTCCCCCCCAGCGGATGAGGCCAGCCTTTTATATCTCCATTAAGTTCTGCAGGACCATAATATCCCGCCGGGCAGGAGGGGCTGTAAATTCCTGGCCTATATGTTTCAATAAGATTACCTCTCAATCCTTTAAACTCCAACAGATACAGGCCCAACCTTTCCACATAAGATAATCCCTTCATCCCAGGTATCAATCAAGTGAACCTTCTCTGAACTGTTTCTCATGCAATTATATCCTTTCTTAAGTAAGGAGATCAAACCTGAACACAGTACTCGAGATATAGTCTCACCAATGCCATGTACAGTTGTAGCAAAACTTCCCTACTTTTATATTCCATTGGGCTTGCAATAAACGTCAACATACTGTTTGGCTTCCTAACCAGTTGCTGTACCTGCATATCAACTTTTTGTAATTCATGTGCCAGTACACCCAAATCCCTCTGTATTACCAGGTCCTGCAAACTCTCTCTATTTAAATAATTACTGCTTTTTTATTCTTCCTGACAAAGTGGACAAGTTCACATTTTCCCACATTTTACTCCATCTGCCAATTTTTTGCCCATTCACTTAACCTATCTAAATCCCATTGTAGACTCTTTGTATCCTGCTCACAACTTACTTTCCTACCTATCATTGTGTCATCAACAAATTTAGCAACCATACATTCAGTCCCTTCATCCAAGTCACTGATATGGATTGTAAATAGTTGAAGCCCCAGCACTGATATCTTTGACGCTTCACTAGTTAAAGCTTGCAAACCCATAACTACCCCATTTATCCCTATTCTCTGCTTCCTCTTAGCTAAGCAATCCTCTATCCATGATAATATGTTACCCTCTACACCATGAGCTCTTATTTTGTGTAGTAACCTTTGATATGGTACCTTATCAAATGCCTTTTGGAAATTCAAGTACACCAGATCCCCCAGTTTCCCTTTATCTACGTAACTAGTTACTTCCTTAAAGAACTCTATTAAAATCAGTCAAATATTATTTCCCTTGCACAAAACGATGTTAAACAAATTCCATCTGTCCACTTAGGTAGATGCAAAAGAATCCTATGGATTCAATTTGAAGAACTGCAGGGGAGTTCTCCTGGTGTCCTGGTCAATGTTAATCTCGCATCCAACATTTCTAAACATACCATCTTGTCATTGATCTCATTTTTTTTTTTAATTCATTTACGGGATGTGGGGTTCTCTGGCTAGGCAGCATTTATTACCCATCCCTAATTGCCCTTGAGTAGGTGGTGGTCAGCTGCCTTCTTTAACTACTGCAGACCATGTCATGGAGGTACACCCACAGTGCTGTTAGGGAGGGAGTTCCAGGATTTTGACCCAGAGACATTGAAGGAATGGAATATATTTCCAAGTCAGGATGATGAGTGGCTTGGAGGGGAATTTCCAGGTGGTGGTGTTCCCATGTGCCTGCTGCCCTTGTCCTTCTAGATGGTAGCAGTCATGGGTTTGGAAGGTGCTGCCTAAGGTGCCTTGGTGAGTTTCTGCAGTGCATTTTGTAGACGGTACACACTGCTGCCACTGTGCGTCGGTGGTGGAGGGAGTGAATGTTTGTGGAAGGAGTGCCAATCAAGTGGGCTGCTTTGTCCTAGATGGTGTCAAGCTTCTTAAGTGTTGTCAGAGCTGCACTCATCAGGCAAGTGGAGAGAATTCCATCACACTGCTGACTTGTGTCCTGTAGATGGTGGACAGGCTTTGGGGAGTCAGGAAGTGGGTTACTCGCCGCAGGATTCCGAGCCTCTGACCGGCTCTTATAGCCACAGTATTTATATGGCTAGTCCAGTTCAGTTTCTGGTCAATGGTAACCCCCAGGATTTTGACATTGGGGGATTCAGTAATGGTAATACCATTGAATGTCAAGAGGCGATGGTTAGATTCTGTCTTGTTGGAGATGGTCATTGCCTGGAACTTGCAGGGCGTGAACGTTACTTGCCAGTTGTCAGCCCAAGCCTGGATATTGTCCAGGTCTTCCTGCATTTGGACGTGGACTGCTTCAGTATTTGAGGAGTCACGAATGGTGCTGAACATTGTGCAATCATCAGCGAACATCCCCACTTCTGACCTTATGATGGAAGGAAGGTCATTGATGAAACAGCTGAAGATGATTGCGCCAAGAACACCACCCTGAGGAATTCCTGCAGTGATGTCCTGGAGCTGAGATGATTGACCTCCAACAACCACAACCATCTTACTTTGTGCTAGGTATGACTCCAACCAGTGGAGAATTTCCCCGGATTCCCATTGACTCCAGTTCTGCTAGGGCTCCTTGATGCCACACATGGTCAAATGCTGCCTTGATGTCAAGGACAGTCACTCTCACCTCACCTTTGGAGTTCAGCTCTTTTGTCCATGCTTGAACCTAGGCTGTAATGAGGTCAGGAGCTGAGTGGCCCCAGCAGAACCCAAACTGGGCATCAGTGAGGTTATTGCTAAGCAAGTGCCGCTTGATCGCACTGTTGATGACACCTTCCATTACTTTACTGATGATGGAGAGTAGACTGATGGGGCGGTAATTGGCTGGGTTGGGTTTGTCCTGCTTTTTGTGTGCAGGGTATGCCTGGGCAATCTTCCACCTTGGGCTGGGTAGATGCCAGTGTTGTAGCTGTACTGGAACAGTTTGGCTAGGGGCGCAGCAAGTTCTGGAACAGAAGTCTTCAGTACTATTGCTGGAATATTGTCAGGCCCCATAGCCTTTGCAATATCCAGTGCCTTCAGCCATTTCTTGATATCACATGGAGTGAATTGAATTGGCTGAAGACTGGCATCTGTGATGCTGGGGGCCTCCGGAGGAGGCCGAGATGGATCATCCACTTGGCACTTCTGGCTGAAGATTGTTGCCAATGCTTCAGCCTTATCTTTTGCACTAATGTGCTGGGCTCCTCCAGCATTCAAGATGGGGATATTTGTGCAGCCTCCTCCTCCAATGAGTTGTTTAATTGTCCACCACTATTCACGACTGGATGTGGCAGGACTGCAGAGCTTAGATCTGATCCGTTGGTTGTGAAATTGCTTAGCTCTATCACTTGCTGTTTATGCTGTTTGGCATGCAAGTAGTCCTGTGTTGTAGTTTCACCACACTGACACCTCATTTTAAGGTATGCCTGGTGCCGCTCCTAGCATGCCCTCCTGCACTCTTCATTGAACCAGGGTTGATATCCTGGCTTGGTAGTAATGGTAGAACGGGAGATATGCCAGGCCATGATGTTACAGATTGTGTTCGAGTACAGTTCTGCTGCTGCTGATGGCTCACTGCGCCTCATGGCTAACCAGTCTTGAGATGCTAGATCTGTTTGAAATCTACCCCATTTAACTCAGTGGTAGAGTACACAACATGACAGAAGGTATCCCAATGTGAAGACAGGACTTCTTCCCCACAAGGACTGTGCGGTGGTCATTCCTACTGATACTGTCATGGACAGATGAATCTGCAGCAGGCAGGTTGGTGAGGATGAGGTCAAGTATGTTTTTCCCTCACCACCTGCTGCAGACCCAGTCTAGCAGCTATGTCTTTAGGTCTCAGCCTGCTCACTCTGCGGTGGTGCTACCGAGCCACACTTGGTGATGGTGATGAACATTGAAGTCCTCCACCCAGCGTAATTTCTGTGCCCTTGCCACCCTCAGTGGTGTTCAACACGGAGGAGCACTGACTCATCAGCTGACGAAAGGGGGGCGGCGGTATGTGGTAATCAGCAGGAGGTTTCCTTGCCCATGTTTGATCTGATGCCATGAGACTTCACAGGGACCGGAGTCAATGTTGAGGACTCCCAGGACTACTGTCCTGCCATCTCTGCTGGGTCTGTCCTGCCGGTGGGACAGGACATACCCAGGGATGGTGATGCTGGTGTCTGGGACATTATCTGTAATATATGATTCTGTGAGAATGACTATGTCAGGCTTTTGCTTGACTAGTCTGCGAGGCAGCTCTCCCAATTTTGGCTCAGGCCCCCAGATGTTAGTGAGGAGGACTTTGCAGGCTCAACAGGGCTGGGCTTACCAGGTACCTAGGTTGATGCTGGGTGGTCTGTCCAGTTTCATTCCTTTTTGTTGACTTTTTAGCAGTTTGGTACAACTTAGTGGTTTGCTCAGCCATTTCAGAGGGCATTTAAGAATCAGCCACTTTACTGCAGATCTGGAGTCACATGTAGGTCAGACCAGGTGAGGACGGAAGATTTCCTTCCCTAAAGGACATTAGTGAACCAGACTAGTCTTTTAATTCCTGATTTTTATTGCCATGGTGGGATTCGAACCTGGGCCCCCAGAAATTACCATGAGTCTGTGGATTACCAGTTCAGTGACAATACCACTATGCCACCGCCTCCCCATTACTGCTTGTGGGGCCTTGTTGTGTACAAATTGCCTGCAACGTTTCCTACCTTACAAAAACTTCAAAATATCATCAGCTGTGAAGTACTTTGGAAAGTCCTGTGCTTACAGAAGTCACTGTATAAAGGTAAGTTCACATGTTAAAATGACATATGACAGACATCCTTATGCCCTGTTTAGCAAAGCTGAAACACTATAACTGCAGCTTTAAAAATTAGTTACACATGCTGAGGACAACCATTCTATTGCATCCCTCAAGTAGCCAGCGTATTTGCTCTGGACAGCTGTGCATTGATGAAGTTTGAAATGGTTTATGTGCTAGGAAGCAAGAGATTTTACTTAGTGGGGCCGGCACATTTTGCCTCAGTGAAACAGAAGCAAAATAAGCTGGAAATCTGAAATTAAATAGAATATGCTGGAAATATTCAGCAGATCAGGCATCTGTGGAAAGAGAAACAGACTTAACATTACAGGTCTGTAGCATTCTGCCTCAATCTCTCCTGGGCTATCCAGTCACCCTTGCTGGAGTGGGCAGGCCAGAACGCATTTAAGTTCAGCTTTGATATCCAGCTCCCCATCCAGAGATTCTGTATTGATCACTGACAGTCAACATGTAGGGCAGGAGAGACCTGGATCCACTACCCTGTCAAGCATAAATCTACAAAAATAGGAAAAAGGGAAACTGAAGAAACACATTTCGTCCACCATTTTTATGTACTGAAAAATCTTTCTCCAGCACACAGAACTAACAACTGGTTATTATTATTGGTCATTATTCGCTTAGAGATTCCAACAGGACTGAGGGGGGACCCTGAATGCTAGAATTACCCACCAAACATTGATTTCATATCAATCTTTGAAGTAGATTTACAAATAAAAAGACGGAAAGAAAAAATCCACCTCAAGTTCCATTCATGTTTAACTTGTAGTATATGATTTCACACCAATTAAAATTTCAGGAAAATGTAATTCACATCATCAGTAAACAGGATACAATGATCTAACTGACCACAAATTGGCTTAATATGCCTGTTGATCTTTTGTCAAAGGCATTCTGCGTTAAAGGATGTAAACTTTTCAATAAGCAACTAATGTAGTAGATAAGCGAGTGTCTGTGGATGTTATTTATATGGTTTGTGCCCAATTTGACTGGATGTAAATAATGATGTCTCACACATGTTACTGGGGTTTTCCATTATACAATGTTTCTAAATGACTTGCATGTGAAGGAATAGAAACAGACACAGTAAGTAGTGTAGATGGAGGGAAAAGGTTGCAAAGGGACATTGATAGATTAGGCAAGTGGGTAAAACTATGGCAGATGGAGTTCAATGTGAGAAAGTGTGAGGTTATCCACTTTGAACCTAAGAGAGAATAGATCGGAATATTTTCTCATGGTGGCATGCTAGAAACTGTGGATGAGCAGAGAGATTTCACAGAAATCACTAAAAGCTGGTGAACAGGTACAAATAAAAATTTTAAAGGCTAATAAAATGCATTTATCTCAGAATGGCTGAAATGCAAAGGAGTATAAAGCTCTGGTTAGACTCCATCTTGGAGTACTGCATTCAATTCCGAGCATTTCACCTCAGGAAGGTGATTGTGGCCTTGCAGCAGGGAGAGGACAACTTCACTGGAATTATATCAGAGATACAAAGGTTAAGTTATGTGGACAAGAAGTCGATAGGATATTTAGGGACAAAACTATTTCCTCTAGTGCACAGTCTACAACAAGGCGGCAAAACCCTAAAACTAGAGCTAGGCCATTCAGGGTCGCAGTCAGAAAACACTTCTTCACACAAAAAAAAGAGTATTGAAAATCTGGACCTCTCTCCCCCAAAAAGCTGCTGAGGCTAGGTCAATTGAAAATTTCAAACCGAGATCAATGAACTTGCGTTGGGTAAGGGCATCGAGGGTTACAGAATCAAGAGGAGTAAATAGAGTTAAGATAAAAATCAGTTATGACCTAACTGAATGGCGGAACAGACTCAAGGGACTGAATGGCCTAATCCTGTTGCCCTGACATAAAGCACAAAGCAAGAAACTATTCCTATCACTACTATTATCTACAGTTCTGCAGGAGAGTAGCAGAATTGAAAGGGGCAAATTACCTGTTAATAGTGACTGGCCCTCCTGTTGCTATGGCCATCCTACCCATGGTTTCCTACCTAAAAGTTAAAACTCTCACAGCCATCTTTTGGATGTGACACTAAACTGAATCTCTGCCTCCTGGGGTATAAAGGTCATTGTTTTTTTTGGGATCTATCTGAAAGAAAAGCCAGGAGATTGCCAAGCATTCTGGCCCACTAATCCTGCTGCTCCAATACCAAATTCTATGCAAAAGTGAAAAGTCTTTAGTGTATACTCTGATGGCAACAATGAAGGCATTCATTCATACCACAGTATTAGGACAATCTCAACGTCGATTTGATTACAAGCCAAAACATCAATAACCTTAACTCAGTCCAGTTGCTGTCAAACCACTCATTCACCCTTTTGTTAACCTCCAGTCTCAACAATTCCAATGCTTTCCCGGTGAACCTCCAATTTTCCACCTTCCATTAACTTGAGTTCATCCAAAATTCAGCTGTCCAATCCTAAATTTGTGCCAAGTCCTATACACCTCGTGCATGGTCCATCATCACTTCAATCCTAAATTTTCATCCTTATATTCAAATCTCCCCCTGGCGTTGCCTGTCCCCATCTCTGTAACATCTTCTGGAACTACTATCGTTCAAATCTAGCATTTTGTCTGTCCCCCTTGCCTTTTTCTCTATGATGGCTGTGCCTTCAGCAATCTGGGTCCCAAGCTTTGGAATTTCCTCCATGAACCTTTCTAGCTCTCTCATCTTTCCCTGCCTACCTGCCTCGCTTTCTGTCTCTCCTTAAAATTTCTTTGAACAAACTTTTAGTCACCCATTTTAAATTTCTTTTTTTTGGCTTGGTTTCAGTCTATATTTGGCAGCACTCCTGTGAAGCATATTGGGATGTTTTCCAACAATAAAGGCACTATATAATATGCAAGCTGTTGTTGTAAAAATCAATTTTCTGATGAATGTCTTTTCTGGCAGTGTGTGTCTTAATTCCAGCTTCTACTGAACAGAATGAGCAGTGGGTGAGTAACAGTCATGGCTTTGGTGATTCAGCTCAAATATTCTGGGCTCAGTCACTTCCTTTCTGCCACATGGACTGCACAGATGTGAAGGCTGAACTATAGCAGCAGTGGGAATTCTTTTAATTCTCCTTCAAACACTGAAGACATTTTTTCAGGCAACTGCTTCATCACTAAAAGATGAAAGGGAAATTTGTGCATGTACAGTAGGGGCTTCGTTAAATCTCTAATAGGATATCTTTCTTAATCTACACAAAAACATTAATTTTCACATCATGTTAAAAAACTAAGTCTTTAGAGCTACATTACCTCTTGCTGCAACGTCAAGGGGAAATAGCTCAGTAATAAATTTAATCCAACCATAATCCCAGTGAGTCTGAGATGTGCTGTTCAATTAGTCCACTATCTTCCTATTCTTTGGTATAAATTCATGACACAGAGCAGTTCTGCTGCCAAAGTAAATTGGATAGAGAATCTATAAATAGTTGAATACTGTACTAACAAAGTCAGAGCTCTCCCGATGACTCAACTTGTTGAAGCAGCGGAGGCATAGTACTGTATCACAGAGCAGGGCAGTCCTGGGTTCAATCCCCAGTCTGTCCCCAGTCAGTCATATCAGCTGAGTATTAGCATGCTGCTTAAAGTAACCTCAGCTCCCCTAGATTATTGGGGAGAAGAAAATGAAAATCAGCTAAGATTCCCAACTGGCCTTCGCTAGGTCAGTATAGAGGTAAATGTCCGGCATCATTGTCGTTTCCTGTGAGCAAATAGCCTCGAGACCATGGGTGAAAAATTGAGCTCAGCGGCACCCATTGTTTGCGTGCTACAGGTGCCCATATTTCTGTCAGGATCTTGCAGACGTCATATTTGAGGGCGTTAGCACAGGCACAACTATCACCTATTGGAGAGCAGGCAGACCTTGGCATCACTTAATGCAATGCTGATCTGAAGCCAGCAATGGCATTTTGAAGCTCCACCCAACAGCCAACGCCCTCTTTTAGTAGATGGCTAATGGGCAACAAGGCCTATCTGCCAATTACATGGCTCATGACTCCAGTTCACAACCCATGCAAATGTGCATATCATGCATATAATGAAAGCCATGCTCACAAGAAATTAAAGAGCAGACCACTGGCGGGTTGAAATAATGATTCCACTATGTGGCCCGCACTGGAGGAGTCCTGCAATACTCAACAGAATAGATGTGAAGATCTCTCGCAGTCTGATGTATGCTGTATACTGCATCACCATAGAACCACAGAATCATAGAAAAATTACGGCACAGAAAGAGGCTATTCAGCCCATCGCGTCTGCGTCAGCCAAAAAAGGAAAGAAAGAGAAACTAGCTGCTCATTGTTAATCCCACTTTCCAGCACCTGATCCGTAGCCTTGCAGGTTACAGCAGTTCAGGTGCAAATCCATATACCTTTTAAATAAGCTGAGCGTTTTTCAGCCTCAACCACCAATTTAGGCAATAAATTCCAGAAGCCCACCCATAATTTACCCCTCAGCTAGGGGAAACAGGTCTTTCCTGTCTACCCTATCTAGGCCCTTCATAATTTTGTACACCTCAATTAGGTCAGCATTCAGTCTCTTCTGCTCTAAGGAAAACGACCCTAGCCTATCCAATCTTTCCTCATAGCTGCAACTTTCATGCCCCGGCAACATCCTTTGTAAATTTCCTCTGTACTATCTCCAGAGCAACTATGCCCTTCCTGTATCATGGTGACCAGAGCCATACACAAAAATCTAGTAGTGACCTAACCAGCATTTTATACAGTTTCAGCATTACATCCCTGCTCTTATATTCAATACCTCATCCAATAAAGCAAAGCATTCCATATGCTTTCTTTACCACCTTATCCACCTGTCCTGCCACCTTCAGGGACCTATGGACATGCAACTAGGTTTTGTACTTCCTCAACATCTCTCAATATCCTCCCATTTATTGAGTATTCCCTTGCTTTGTTTAACCTCCCCAAACGCATTACCTCGCATTTTTGCAGATTGAATTCCATTTGCCATTTTTCTACCCACTCAACCAAACCATTGATATCATTCTGGAGACAAGTTATCCTCTTCACTATCAACTACACGGCCAATTTTTGTGTCATCTGCAAATTTCCCAATCATGCCTCCCATATTTACGGCCAAATCATTAATATTTATTATAAACAGCAAGGGAGTAAACACTGAGCCTGTGGGGCGCCACTGGAAATTGCTTTCCTTTCGCAAAAGCATCCATCAACCATGACTCTTTGTTTCCTGTCACAGAGCCAAATTTGAATCCAACTCACCAACTTCCCCTGTGTCCCATGGGATCTCACTTTTATGACCAGTCTGCCTTGTGGTACCTTGTCAAATACCTTACTAAAATCCATATAGACAACATACACTGCACTACCCTCATCAATCCTCCTTGTTAGCTTCTCAACAAAATTCTACTAAGTTAGTAAGACACAACCTTCCCCGAACAAAACCATGCTGACTATCTCTGATCAATCTGTGCCTAAGTGACAGTTTATAATAATTATCTGACAGTTTATATAATTACCTGACCTATCCCTTGCCCCCTTTTTAAATATTGGTACAATGCTCGCAGGCCTCTGATACCTCGCCTGTATCTAGGAAGATTGGAAAATGATCCTCAGAGCATCTGCTATTTCCACCCTGGCTTCCTTCAACAACCGGGGATACAATCCATCTGATTTATCCACCTTCAAGGATGTCAGTCCCCCCAATACTAAGCTTATTGTGTCTAATATTTCACACAGCTCCTCTTTAACTAGAATGTCTGCATCATCGCTCTCCTTAGTGAAGACAGAGACAAAGTACTCATTGAGAACCCTGCCCATATCTTCTGCATCAACCCACAAGTTAGCATGTACATCTCTGGTAGGCCCTACCTTTTCCTTAGTTATTCTCTTGCTCTTAAGGTACTGGCAAAACATTTTGGGTTTTCTTTGATTTTACTTGCCAATATTTTTGTATCCTCTCTTTGCTTTCCTAATTTCCATTTTTACTTCATCCCTGTACTTTCTATACTCCACTAGGCTTTCTACAGTGTTAAGCTTTTTGTGAGTGTCATAAGCTTTCTTTTTCTGCTTTATCTTGGCCTGTATGCTTCTGGATAACCAGGGGGCTCTGGATTTGGTAGTACCACCCCTTTTTCTTTGTGGGGACATGTCCACACTGTACCCGTAGAATCCCGCTTTTGAATGCCTCCCACTGATTTGACACTGTTTTCCCTCCTAGTAGCTGTATCCAGTCCACTTTTGCCAGTTCACCTCTGAGCTTTGTAAGAATTTGTCTTCCCCCGATGTAGAACTTCTACTCCTGTTCTATCTTTGTCGTTTTCCATAACGATGCTAAACCTAACTATATTATGGTCACTATCTCCAAAATGGTCCCCCAGTGCTACTTCATCTACTTTCCCAGCTTCACCTTTTAAAATTAAATCCAGAATTGCACCCCTTCTCATTGGGCTTGTTAGGTGTTGGCTAAAAAAGGTTCTCTTGAATGCAGTTCAAGAATTTTGTGCCCTCTGTGCCCTTCAAACTGTCCGTATCCCAAATGATATTAGGGTAGTTGAAATCCAGTGATTATCGCCCTATTGTTTTTTCACACAGAAATCTGTCTATATATTTGCTCTTCTAACTCCCTTGCACTATTTGGGGGGTCTGTAGTGCGCTCCTAGCAATGTGGCTGCCTTTTTTTTTATTTCTGAGCTCAACCTATATGGCCTCATTTGATGCTTCATTTAGTATATCATCCCTCCTCAGATCTGTAATTGATTCTTTAGCCAGTACTGCTACACCCCAACCTTTTTATCCTCCTCCCTATCCTGCCTAAAGACTCTATATCCAGGGATGTTGAGCTGCCATTTTTACCCCTCCTTATGCCAAGTTGCCGTTATAGCGATGATATCATGCTGCCATGTGTTTATCTGTGTCCTCAGCTCATTGGCTAAATTTACTATGCTCCTTGCACTTACATATATACCTTTTAACACAGCTAAATTCCTGTGCTGTACACTTTTTATCCTGTGCTGCTTCAGTCTTTCAGAGTCACTCACTAATTCTCCATCTCCCGTTCCCTACTCTGAATTTGCCCTCAGGTTCCCCGCCCCTGCCAATCTAGTTTACCCCCGCCACCCACAATAGCACTAGCAAATCTCCCTGTGAGGATATTCGTCCCAGTCCTGTTCAAGTGTAGACCATTTGGCTTGTACAGGTCACACCTTCCCCAGAACTGGTCCCAATGCCTCAGAAATCTGATGCCCTCCCTCCTACACCAGCTTTCCAGCCAGGTGTTTATTCGCACAGCTCTCCTACTTCTATGCTCACTTGCACGTGGGACTGGAAGTAGTCCTGAGATTACTGCTTTAGAGGTACTGCTTTTCTATCTCCTTCCTAGCTCCCTAAAATCTGCTTTCAGAGCCTCATTCCCTTTCCTATCTAAGTCATTGATGCCAACATGGACCTTGACCTCCAGCTGATCACCCTCCCCTAGAAGAATGTCCTGCAGCTGCTCCATGACATCTTTGACCCTAGCACCAGGGAGGCAAATGCCATCCTGGAGTCACATCTACAGCCACAGAAACATCTGTCCATTCCCCTTACTAATGAATCGCCTATCACTACTGCTCTTCCCCTCTTCTTCCCTCCCTCCTGTACAGCACAGCCACCTGAGGTGCCACAAACCTGGCTCTGACTGCACTCCGCTGAGAAACCAAGCCCCTCACCAGTATCCAAAACAGAAAACTGATTGGTGAGCAGGACCCCTGGGAACTCCTCACTACCTGCCTAGTCCTCTTGGACAGCCTGGTGGTCACTCATTCTCTTTTTGCCTCCAGGCTCCTAAGCTGCAGTGTGACCACCTCTCTGAATATGCTATCTACATAGCTCTCAACCTCGTGGATACACCGCAGTGACTCCAGCCACCGCTCGAGCTCCGAAACCCAGAATTCAAGGTTATACAGCTGATGACACTTCCTGTACATGTGGTCGTTTAGGACAGCGGTAGCATCCATGACTTCCCACATATTACAGGACATGCATTACACACAACTGAACTATCCTGCCATAGCTTCAATTTACTTCCCTTATGTTAACTTTATTTTACTTTGGTTTACTCATACTACATTATTTTAGCGGGCCTTGGCTTAACTTTACTTCCCTATTGCTTGTGTTTCTTACTGAAATCTAAGTAGCTCCTTCTTTTAAAAAGGATGCATTTTTCTAAATTTAAGCTGCTTGAAGACCCTCCCTAACAGCAGTTTCTCACCAACCAATTAACTTATGCTTCTCCTGTGATGACACTCTTGGATGTTGTCAAAACTCAGCCCTCTCATGCAGCTTTTCAACTCCTGGCCTCCTGCAGGCTGAGAAAGATCGAGAAAGACAAAGAAAAGAGCACCTTGCTCCCCTTCTCACCAAACTCACAGTAATGCCACTCTGTCCCTGTAACACTCTGTGACAGTGCACTTAACCTTTCTCATCTTTTTTTACATCATCAGGAGACAGCTCTTGCCATCAGCTAAGAGGAAGATGGAGGGTGGGGTGGTAAGGTAGTATAGGTAAATCAAAGTAAAATAAAGTTAACATTAGGGAAATAAATTGAAGCCATGGCAGGACAGCTTGGTCGTGTGGAATGCCTGTTGAAGAGCTGAGGGGCAAGAGGGAGAAGGAGAAGTGGCAACTTCTCTTTCTGTCCAGGCTGTCCTTAAAGAACCAGTTCAAGTGTGATAGCAGTAACCGCAGCCCCCGATTACCCATTCACCAGCAATCCCACGTTTACCATCCTTCTGTCACTGACCAACACGTTGTCCTCTTGGCCACAATGAAAAGATAAAAGCCACCACAAAATAAACATTACAAACAAAATTAACATAGAAAAGAATATGTTATTAATCACCCTCAGTGCCCATCTTCCATATGTATTTGCCTGTCGTACTGTTGCTAAGCAGGGCTGCCCCAGTAGCTGCAGCATGGCTGCTGCAAAGCTATTGACTTTCAGTGAAGACCAGAGATGACCTTGGAGAACAACCTCAAGCAGCTTTGGAGTTAGAAGTCCAAGCTTCAGGCGGCACCATCCTGGCATGCGTGGCATCTGTCTGAGTTGGCTGACAGGCAATACGAAGAGCATGAAAGCTGTCATCCCAAGAGAGGATCCAATTCTCACTCCACCGGGCAGCACCTCAGCAACCCTGATAATCTACCAGAGGACAGATTACTGGACTGTTGCGACACCTCTAAAGCCCCTTTGAACACCGGTACTTGCAGGCATGGTGGCTGCAGTCTGAGTCTGCATGGTAGCAAACTAAAACTTGCTTAGAGTAGACTGATCTTCCACTGCAGCACTTAGAAGAGTTTTGGTGAAAGCTGCTGGTGCTGCAATGGAAGCTGGGGTATCAGCGGTTAGATACTGCATCATGATTGGGTCCATAAGTGTACCCAGCTGTTGCCCCAGCCACCGCCCCTATTTAAACAGTGCAGGGATGCTTTATGTAGTGTTAAGCTTTTGGACTCCCGGTTGATAAATCAATGAACAGCGGGGTTGGTGCTGGCTGCATGCAGAACTCATGCTAATGAGCAGAACAAAGGTGCTGTGCTGCCTATGTTTCAAACTATAGGTTAATCCCGCATCGTAATTCCCATGCCTGCTTTCGGGGGCTATCCAATTTAGTTCCCACTGACACAGCACACATTTGAAAAATGCCCATCCGGGTGACTTAGCTCAGGGCACCATGTAAACTGTATCCCAGCGAGGAGAGTCTGTTTCAGCAGCAGGGAAGAAAATTAGTGGAAAAGTTAAGTCAGCCTGGAATATGTAATTTCAACAAAAGCTTTAATCTTGAAATGAAACACTGAAATTTAAACAGACTTTAGAAGCCCCTGAAGTCTGGTATAATCAAAAAATGATAATTCAGGGAATCGGTACCCTATGCTAACCTCAATTATCTACAATTGGACCAAATGTTCACTGTGGAATGCTGGTGGTTAACCTATTGCTTGCTCGTTTTCAGTTTTCAAATTAAGCCATGTTCTACAGGCACAGAGAGAAACTGCACTGAAAGTTCAATGCTAAATAAAGGGTTCAGCATAAGAAACAATTAGCAAAAAAGAGGCAAGCGAGAGAAGTGAAGGAAATAAGGGGAACAGCAAGATTATCTTCACTAATAGGAAAATGGGGAACTAGGGGATAAAGACAGAGGACTCTCACTGGCATCACCAAAGTGGAAAATAAAGGTTCTTGAACTGCGGGCTATTGAACAATGAGATGCTTCACCACATGGTTACAGAAATACAGGCAAGATATAATTTAAAAGGGACCGTGTTAATTATTTGAAAAGGAGGAATGTAAAAGAATCGGGAGTTACAGGAGTGTGTGCCAGCACCAACACAAGCAAAAGGGCTGAATGGCCTCCTCTTGCGCTGGAGTTTCTATTATTCTATGAATATTTTCCTTTGTTAAGTCAGTGCCAGGGAACAGCGTAGGAACTTTGGTGCTGAAATGAGTTTAGGATGATGTGCCCTGTGAGAAATGCCCCATACACGAAGCCCGCTGCCCTTTGCGCGACTTCTCGGTTTGGATCAAGTGGGTCTGTGCCACCTGGTTTTAACATGCAAAGCCCAAGGGCAGATCAGCTCTGCCTTTGGTCCCCAGTTCAAAGTTAACAACTTCACACAGAACCCAAGGTGAGGTGAAGAGAGTTCAACCTATTAATGGTGACATGGATTGTAGAGCCCGGCAGCACTTTGCACAAGGTAGGGGGATTCTGGCTGTATGTTCAGAGTAAACATCAGTGGGTTACAGGATATTACTAGTTATAGGTAGGATATTTGGGCATTACACCTATTACATCTACCCGACTACAGGGGACCCAGCCTTCATAAAGTTTACACGTAATAACATTTGCAGATGTCACATGGTTGGAACATCATGCTGGATTTTACATGGTGTCGCAGTACCCTCCCCTCTGGCTAAAAAGTCAAAGAGGGTTGCATATAAAACAGCTCACAGTGTCCCAAAGTACCCCCCCACCCCAACAGCTTCCCCACAACAATTTAATACTGGGAGCTGGCAACTCTGTAGTCCCAGCAGCGCTAACTAGAGTGGTGGTCACTGCTGGGACTACAGGCAGTCCCCAATGCGGAGGAGCCCAGGTAAGTCTGGCATCGGGAGTCTCGACAGGTGGGGGGTGGGGTGGCGGGGTAAGTGGGGAGGTCAGGGACCAGGTTCAAGAAGCTGGGGTAGGGTTAAAAGGGAGGGTCGCCCCAGGGGTGTGCCTCTGATGGGCCCAGGGGACCCACAACGGTGTTTTTCCCACTCCCTTGTTTAACACTGGCCCTCACAATTAAATTTGTCAGGCTTCCTGTTAGGCATGGGCCTCCTCCCACTGCAGGTAAAACACTGGGGGTGCAATGAGGTCTTTAAGTTGCCCTTAATTGGCCTATTAAGGGCCTCAATAGGCCCAATGGTGGGTGGGCCTCCCGATGCCTCCCCCACACCTCGCAAAATTTTAGATAGGTCAGGGGTGGGTGGGTAGGCAGCAGGAAGGCCACCTGCTGGGTTTTACATGTCCCCTGTCTTCAAACCCACCTGCAGGGTAAGCATAAAATTCAGCCCTTCAAGGTGGTCAAATTTCCATCTAGAGTTGGTGACCCTACCTTTGCTGAGTTCAGGGCCCAGATGTTCATAGGGAGGAGCGGAGGGCATGCCAGAGTACGGCAGTGCAGGGAAATCCATTAAGACCAGGGATTCAGAAGTCCTGCCGAGTTTAATAGCAGGACAGCTCCTTTTAATTCTTTTCTTCTCTTGCTGCTACAGCCCTGGATCACCGGGGATCATCCCCAGCATTCGAGACCATGGGGAAGGGTGCAAATCAAGGGGTGAAGGGTGCGGGACCAGGAGACAGGGTGGGGAGTCATTGAGCGTGGGAGGGAGGAGAGAAGAGCCATAATTTACAAAGGGTTGGCCAAAGTCCTCCTGCTTCTCTAGGACCACAAGGAGTGCTACGAGAAGCACAAATTTGGGAGTGAAATCAAAACTTGAGCAGCTACAGTTTTCCAGAATTAGTAACGAGGATCTTATAACAATGTGTTCTATTGGAGTCTTAATCATTGCTAAAAACTGGATTGATGAAGTTGCGTACTTCTGGCATCTAACAGTCTTCCATGAAGAGCAAGATCTTCAAGATATCATAGTAAAAAGCAGAAGAATCCATCTAACAATTTACCTTAAGTGCATTGTGCAATTCGGAGACATCATATTGTAGAGGAGTCTTCATCAGCCCAACAATCAGCTTTTCAAACTTCCCACCCAATTCAGACTTTAGATCGTCAACAAGATCCTGTTGCATACAAATAAGTTTACTGTTATACAGTGCATTCTTTCAACAAGTCTCTGCCAAGATTCTACAGTGAATACAGTTGACACATGTTTTCAATTAGTGAGCGCACTTCCCACTAAACTTAACTGTCAGAGTAGGGACTTGGAACTAATTTTCCAGAATGGATGCTAGTCAGGCCTCAATAAAAATAGCTGATGCAACAGTGAGTAAGCTCCTCAGGAATAAAATGAATCACAATATCAAAGCAGGATAGTTAACGACAGTAATACTTTTGTCCAAACTATATCCTTCTTCTCGGATTACTCTTTAAAACACAGAATAAAGAAACTTCAGAAAACCCGTGGTTGAAAATTCCAATTATCTCTACTTTTAAAAGAACAACAGCAATTCCTTCCCTTTCTTTTTAAATCTTGCTTGTAATACAAGGCAGCAGCCTACATAATCCAAATGATTAAAGATGTCATTGTTTGAGAAAACCTTACAGGAATTTAAAAGTGGGAATGAGGCCAACAGGACTTTAAAGGCAGGGGCACTGAACAAAATGGAAGCAAAGATGAGTTTGAATTAGGTCATATTATTGCATACAGTTCTAAGTAACCATTGTTAAAGATATAGTAAAGTGGAAAGTTACCAGGAATGAAAGGTTACGAGTAAAGGCTTAAAAAAATTATGGCTGTCTTTTTCAAATTATGAATTGCAGTGTGAAAGTCAATAGTGAAAATATTGTTCCACCAGTTAAAAGGGAAGAACTTGTATTTATACAGTGCCTTTCTTGACCTTGAGAATATCCCAAAATGCTTTTCAGACAATTTTTTGGAGGTGTCATCACTATTGTAATGTAGGGAAACATGGCAAACAATTTGTGCACAGCACAAATAACAATAAAGGTAATGACCAGAGAATCTAGTTGAAGGATATACATCAGCCAGGACACCAGGAGAACTCTCCAATACTTCCTCCAATGAAGCCAAGGAATATTTTATGTTCATTTGAGGGACAAACAGCTCGGGCCTCAATTTAGCCATTTATCAGCAAGGCAGCATATTAGACAGTGCAGCATTCCTTCGGAACTGCACTGAAGTGTCAGTCCCAATTAGGTGCTCAAGTTTCTGGAATTGGCAAATCAATAAAAAAAAAGGAATAAACAAAGTGTAGAGGGAATTAGAGGTATTTATTTCAAACAGCAAGTTACTGCAATATAGAAGACATTTTCACAAGTGGATCTTATTTTATGGTTTTCTACTCCACTCAAAAAGGAGCAATTCGCTCACACGCTGTGTAGAATTGTCAGAAAACTATGCAAAGTGGCATCCAAATTTCTATTAAACTGTCCTCAGAGTAAAAAGAGCTGAGCATTTTATTGTACTGCCCTCTCTGTTGGGGAGGTATAAATAAAGCTAGCTCAACAATAGCTGCCTACTGTGAATCCACATGCTGAATTTCTCAATGCAAAACGCAACAGAAAGATGACGACGAGACTGGGATGGAATCCTTTATTACATTTCATTTGAGAAATTAAGAATTGAAGAACATTGGGGCACACTTCTTGAAACTTCTAAAGTAGATTCTGAGGAAGTTTGAGTTATTTCAAAGATTGCTTCATTTGTGCAGATCGTATTCAGGTACATAGTGAGTCAGTATGATATGTAATTGGAAAATGGCACTGAAGGCATATTTGGGGACAATGGGGGTATTCAACCCTAAAAAAGAGGACTGGTGTAATTACGAACAGAGGTTACACGTTTGGCTGAAAGCAAATAAAGTAGGAGCAGAGGATAAAGTAAATATTTTTCTCATAATGATGGGGCCAGGTGCTTTTGACATGGTGTTTAACCAACATTGCCCCCAACCCCCCAACCAAGACCCCAGGCTATTCTGAAACTGTTGAGATTCTGGAATCATATTATGGCGCAACTAAGAATAAGATTGCACTGAGAGTTACATTCAGTGAAAGGAAGCAGTTGCCAAATGAGACTGTTGCAGATTACATTCTCAACTGGAAGAAATTCTCTCATCATTGTGGATGTGGCACAGAGTTGGAAATCAGTCTTAGAGACGCATTCGTAGGAAGCCTAAAGAGTAATAAAATTCTGGCCAAGCTTCTGAGGAAAGGCAGTAAGCTGTCGTGGAAAGAGGCCCAAGAAGAGACCAGGGCCATGGAAACAGCAGAAACAGACACATGCAGATTCCGAGGGAATTCTTTTCCTGAGCAGGTAGGGGAGGGTCCACTGGCTTTCAGCGAGATCCAGACCACGGCAGCCAAGTTCACAGTCTCTGAGGCAGAAAATTAGATGCTACCATTGCCTATTTAAACATCCCCAAGAAAGTCAAAGTGTTATGCCAGTGGGAAAGTCAGTCATATCCAGATGGCATGCAGGAGTGGAAGAAACAGTAATGCTCCAGGTCAGTCATGCAGCAGGTTGAGGTCGTGGTAGATCCACTCGCTCAGGATTCTGGAAAATCACAAATGCGCACGTGATAGGTTTGGAAACAGAAGTTCATATTATCGAGCAGGAAGATCAAGAGTTATACCCAGCCAGAGAGCACATGGAAGATGACAATAATAGGGCTGAAGATAAAATTTCAACGCCCTCTGAAGTAGAAGGGAACCAACTCCCTGATGGGGAAGAATTTGGCTTAAGAAAATACAGTTAAACTGGACTGAGTTATTTAGTCATGATCAGTAAGTGTGTGACATTGAGAAACTGCTAAGACAGCACAAAGCAATCTTTGAACAAGGAGGACTAAATGATAAAATTTGACATCACAAGGCCAGAGCCAAGGTAAAGGACATTGTACAGCTGACATTTTGCAAGGCTAGGCCAGTGTCTTATGCACAGTTAGAAGCAGTGGCTTGAATTTTTCAGTCAGCAGGAGCTGCCATTTTATTTGCTATTTGCCTTATTTAATTGCCATTTTATGCCAATTAAGGCCCGCCCAGCATAAGACGCCAGCGGTAGCGCTCAGCACTACCTGTGCAGGCAAGGGGAGGAGGGGGAGTCGGGGCCAGCGCTCTTTCGTGTGCGCATGCAAAAGAGTGCTTCAATCTCCCTGAGGCATGGAGCTGCTTCAGGGAGATGGAAGCGCTTTTGAAATTATTAAATAATTTAATTAAACATGTCCCTTCGTGACTGTGTCACATGAGATGGGACATGTTTCAATGTTTCAGAAAATTTTTTTATTTAATTAATAAAAGCTTTAGGAAAAGGTTTTCTAAAAAAACGTGAAGGCCACTTAGCCTTTTCGCCTGCCCAACCTTAAGGTTGGACAGGCAGCGTTAACAACTACATTAATTACTTCTTTAATAGCCCTAATAGGTTATTTAAATATCAGCGGGTGCGCAGCCAACTCCGGCGCGTGCCCACCGAATGAAACATCGCGAGACAGCACGCTGATGTCGGGGCGCACACGTTATTTTACACGCCTGCGTGTCGGGCCCACCCCCGCACGCCAACTGAAAAATTCAGGCCAGTAAGTAAACAGTTGGAAATATTAGGAAAAATAGGGACAATTAAGGTGGTGAAGAGCAGTGAATGGGCTGCACCTGGCACTTTAAAAAGCAGACAGGTCCATTCAGATTTGTTGAGATAAGCAAACAGCAAACAAGGTGATGGAGAATGATACCTACCCACTGCCCAGCACTGAAGATTTGTTTTCTAATTTAGCCAATGGAAGTAAGATAGATTTGTCAAATGCACATTTGCAATTAGAATGAACTGACAAGAGCAAGGACCCGCTTACCATTCATGCACACAAAGGGTTGTGTCAGTACACAATATTATTTGGGGTATCAACTACTCGATTACAATTCCTGAGCATCATGGATTGGGTACTAAGTGGGATGAAAGGAGTGTGCTGCTTCTTAGATGAGATTCTAATTAGCAGTAAGACAGAGAAAGAGCACATTGTAAGGTTGAACAAACTTCTAGCTCGACTTCAAGAATATGGCATCAAAGCTAAAAAGCATGTGTTGTTTCACGTGTTAAATGTAACATACCTAAATCACCAAATAGATGGTGAAGGTAACAAACCAATGCAGGAGAAGGTTGAGGGGGTTTTGAAAGCCAAGAAATCAGAGAACAAAGAAGAGCTTAGAACATTCATAGCGATTATTGTTTATTATTCTAAGTTCATGCCCAATAACACATCCACTCCACTGCCTCAACTGCTCAAAGATGGACGAGATTGGGAGTGGTCTGTGGACTGTCAGAAAACATTTGAAGTGGAGAAAGTACTGACTAGTGATGCTGATTGACCCGCTATAAAACCAAGAAAAAAATGGTTTTAGCATGCGATGCCTCACCACAAGGGTTAAGTGTCCTCACCACAGGGGTTAAGTGTCCTCACCACAGGGGTTAAGTGTCCTCATCGCAGGGGTTAAGTGTCCTCATCGCAGGGGTTAAGTGTCCTCATCGCAGGGGTTAAGTGTCCTCATCACAGGGGTTAAGTGTCCTCATCACAGGGGTTAAGTGTCCTCACCTCAGGGGTTAAGTGTCCTCATCACAGGGGTTAAGTGTCCTCACCAAAGGGGTTAAGTGTCCTCACCACAGGGGTTAAGTGTCCTCACCACAGGGGTTAAGTGTCCTCATCACAGGGGTTAAGTGTCCTCACCACAGGGGTTAAGTGTCCTCACCACAGGGGTTAAGTGTCCTCACCACAGGGGTTAAGTGTCCTCATCACAGGGGTTAAGTGTCCTCACCACAGGGGTTAAGTGTCCTCACCACAGGGGTTAAGTGTCCTCATCACAGGGGTTAAGTGTCCTCACCACAGGGGTTAAGTGTCCTCATCACAGGGGTTAAGTGTGTTGTTATCTCACACAATGGAGAAAGTGTGGAGAAGCCTGTTGCATATGCTTCACGTACTTTAACAAAGTCAGAGCAAAATTACTCAAGTTGACAAAGAGGCTTTCGCGATCATATATGCTGTTACTAAGTTCCAGAAGTACTTGTATGGTCGGAGTTTCACTTTGTTAAGTGACCACCAAGCCCTTATAATTATATTTGGTTCAAGGAAGGGAGTACCATCCCTAGCAGCAGCACAGCTTCAGAGAAGGGCGTTGATTTTGATGGTCCATCAATACGATATTAAGTATCATAAGTCATCAGGTTATGCAAATGCAGATATTCTTTTGAGATTTCCCATGAAGACCGATTCATCTTTAGCCACTGAGTTACCTGTGAATTACTTTACATACACAAATGACATGCCAGTATCTGCCAGAGAAACTAGCAAATAAACTCACAAGGATGTGATGCTCAATAGAGTGTGATGATAAGAAATTGCAGAAGTGTTCACACAGAAATTAGTTGAGTGTAGACTGTCTCTTTTGCAGTTTAAGAGTCACTATTCTGCCAAGGTTTAGTGAGAGGTTGTTAAGACTAACTTCATTGAGAACACACAGAGAAAGTCCATATCAAAGCAGTAGCAAGAAGGTATCCAAAGTTAAATAGAGATATTGAAGCGTTGGTGAAAAGTTGTGATGTGTGTCTCAGAATGAGAAATGATCTAACCAAGGCTCCTTTCATTCATGGTTAAATACAAGGAAATCATTTGAACAAGTACGTTGATTTCTTTGAAGTGGAATGAAAAAAGTACATTGTTTTAGTCGATAGCTATAGCAAGTGGCTAAAGTTGAGTCTAGGCCCAATACCACAAATGTCAAAATTATTGAAGTTTTGAGAATTGCAAATTGGTTTGCAATTTATGGTTTGCCAGAGGTGTCAGATAATGGTCCAGAGTTTACATCATAAGAGTCTGAAATAACAAACACATTCTAATTCCACATATCACCCAGCATCCAATGATGCTACAGGAAGAAGTGTACAGACTATGAAGAGGTCTTTGCAGAAGTATTTGCTAGGTGACAAGCTAGGCAATAATTTCCAGGTTTCTCTTTGGCACAGGTTAGACAATTTTCTGTTCTCCTACCGAATAACTGCACAGTCCGCAGCAGATTGCTCAACTTACAAGTTAAGTGTTGAAGCAAGCTCCTAGGACAAGATTTAGTTTGCTTAAGCCTGGCGTCAACAGCAAGTAAGAGAAAAGCAAGACAGAGTGGAGATGAGTTCTTCATGATACATGAAGGACGTAATAGCTCTGGAGAGAGAGTGCAGAGGAGGTTTACAAGAATGTTGCCAGGGTTAGAAAAGTGTAGCTACGAGGAGAGATTGGATAGGTTGGGGTTATTTTCCTTAGAACAAAGAAGGCTGAGAGGTGACTTGACTGAGGTGTACAAAATTATGAGGGGAATAGATAGAGTGGACAGGATAAAATTGTTTCCCTTGGTGGAGAATTCTAGAACCAGGGGACATAGATTCAAGATAAGTGGCAGAAGGTGTAGGGGGAACATGAGGAAGAACTTTTTTTACGCAGAGGGTAGTGGGTGTCTGGAATTCGCTGCCCATGTTGGTGGTAGAGGCAAGAGAAACTCTTTTAAAAAGTACCTGGATCTGCACCTTAAGTGCTGTAGGCTGCAGGGCTATGGGCCGGGTTCAGGAAGGTGGGATTAGAAAGGGCACCTGGGTGTCCTCAGGCTGGCATGGACATGATGGGCCAAATAGCCTCCTTCTGTGCTGTAATTTTTCTATGGTTCTATGAGGCATGAAACGTTACAGAATTCAGTGTTGGTTAGAAAGTCATGGTGAAAATCCACTGAGCTGATAAGGAGAAGTCTGTGATTAGAGTTGGTGTAAAGAGACTGGATGCATTCACATATCTAGTGAAGATTGAGACATTCTGTCACAGTCATGTAGATCATTTGCTTGAAAGTGGAAATCTGACAAAGGGAGAGCAGGAGAAAGCCCCAAAAGTCCAAATTCCTCCTCCAGTCTAAAGTGAAAGTCACAAATAAACTGAAAGTTTGCCGGTATTACTTTTCTCTACCAGTGGATTCTGCAAGTCAGGGTCTTTGAGGGAGAGGGGGAGGCAGTGGCATAGTGGCATTGTCACTGGACTAGTATTCTAGAGGTAGTGCTCTGGGGTCCTGGGTTCAAATCCCACCATGGCAGATGGTGAAATTTGAATTCAATAAAAATCTGGAATTAAAAGTCTGATGATGACCACAAAGCCATTGTCAACTGTCATAAAAACCCATCTGTTTCTGGTCTGGCCCACATGTGACTCCAGACCCACAGCAATGCAACTGGCTCTTAAAATGCCCTCTGAACAAGAGCAAATAGGGATGGGCAACAAATCCTAGCCTAGCCAGTAATGCCCATGTCCCATGAACAAATTTTTAAAAAATACAAATCAATGTCACAGTCCCAGCCATTAAGTGGATTTGGTAATCAAAGTTCAGGTTTGACACAGCCAGAGATGTTGAGAGAGCAGGGTACAACTAATGGATATGAAAGATGATATTCAGACAGAATGAGAAATATGTCACATGGGGAAGGAAGAAGAAAAAGGTTGTTCTTTTCATTACTTCTTGTCAAATGATGATTTTTTTTAAAACACATACTGGTATTAAAAAAACTACATTTACATCAGCCATATATGTTTTGGTTGTGATTACAGTAGCAACAAATATGCAACCAAACCTGTTAAATTTCAGGTATTATTGATCTTGGTTTATTCATATTTCTGAAAAATTAAAATGTAAAATAGTACATGTACATAATGTATATGTCCTTTTTTAAGTGGGGAGGGAGTGTCATATATTGCAAGAGATGAGCATTTTTTCTATACTGTCCTCTCTGTTGGGGAGGTGTAAATAATGTTAGTTCAACAATGACTGCTGTGAATCCACATCGCGAGTTTCTCTCAGTACAATAAATACACTACAGCAATGTGTCTCAATGGGGCATCTGTGACTTGAGGAGTGTAGGGATGGGTTTGCTGGTTGATCCCGACAGGCTAATTGCGGCTGGAGGTGAGGAACAGTGGATAGCACTCCAACTGCCCCTGGTCCAGAAGCATTGCTGGAAAAGCACTTAAGTGCCGGCTTTGACCATAACACCTCTGCCAGGTTTCTGAGCCCTGAATCACAGCACACAGCCAAAAAGGTCTGTTAAAATCCAAGGCATGCAGCCTCATTAGCATTCTTAAATTATTGACTCGCCTCTCAAGACCAGGTTACTCGCCTGTCACCCATGCCCCCTTCACCAACCCACCATATATGCACATACTTCCTGTTCTATTGGAACAGGTTGGAGGGCGAACGAGAAACCTGGTCTCAAGAAACAGGTGAGTAATTTAATCATCTCCCTGTCCCTCTTCCATCCATTCAGGGGGATTAAAGTTCCCTCATTGTTTTAGTGATTAAGTGGTCCATCTATGGAACAGGCTCCTGAGGAAGACAGTGGAACAGATATTGTTGATCCAAGTGCCAATTAGACAGCTATGTGACAGAAATTATGATTAATTCAAGGCATGACCTATAATAAGCATTGCACACATGGAAGGAACAGATGACTTTGGAACTACGTTTCAAAAAGATTTCCCCCACTGGGGTTTTTCCTCGTTTCTTGCTCATGTCTGTTGTAAATGAATTGATAGAGATTGAATGTCATAATTAGTCAACATCTCAATTATCATTCTACCACGTGACTACCATGATTGCAGAATAAGAACTAGATGGACCTTAGTCTTTTTTGTCTAATAATTCGTGTGTTTCTATTAAATCCATTAAAATCAGTTTGAACATCATGATGAAGCACGCACATAAATGTTTTCCTACCTTGCCAAACAGAGTTTTGTATTGAAGGCAGATTTTCATACGCTGAGCACTGCTCCTTGTCGTTAGAATGTGAAGGATGGCACTTTCATCAGTACCTACAGGACAAGAGAAAATCTAAAGCGTTAGACTCGTAAGGTAGTCTAGTAACACTTAAAGGAGACAGAACTGCTTCAGTTTATTGCGCATTAAACCTAAAGTTCTGATGAAGGATCTGCACTTGAAACATTAAACCTTTTTTTTTAGATACTGTCAAGAAGGGCAAATGCACTGTGTCACGGGAACAGAGGGTGTCATTTGTGACTTTGGTTAGGGCTGGAGAGACTCAAACATGGAATTTTGGGAAACGCGAGAACAGATTTGGAGGTGACATCATTTTCGAGGACTAGAGGAGAGGGAGATTGAATCTGGGGCAGCACATTGCATGGACAGGGCTTTTCATTCATGGTTGTAGGTGATGAGTGCAGTTTTGAAAGGGTCGTGGGTGGTACCTGAGAAGAGGAAACTTAAATATAAACTAAAACTTGACAGAATTGCAGTGACAGGATTTGTTATTAATCTTCTAAATCATTAAACCAAAATAACCAGCTCTCCAATTTTACTCCAAGGTGGCCGAGCTCCAATTATAAGATTATGCCCTCTTGTTCTGGATTTTTCCAAAGAAAAGTTTATTTGTATTTATCCTATTAAATTCATTTATCATTTGAAATATCAGTGATTAGGCCACCTCCCAATCTTCTAAATTTAAGGGACTACAAGCCACATTTCTGCAACCCATCAGCTTTAATTAATTTATTAAGCCCTGGTATCATTCAGGTGAATCTGCTCTGTATCCTATGGCAAATACATCTTTCCTGAGGTTCAGTGCTCAAAACTGAATACAGTGCTACTTGGTTGTAATTGGTACATTTGAAAACATTTTCCCTTACAACTCATCTTTGTGCTTTAAGACACACATACAGTAGGCATTCATGAAAGAAGGAGTGTTCCATTTTTTGCTAACAGTAGTACAAGTTTAAAACATCTATATAAGATCCTCAATTATCAGGATGCCAAAAATCTATTAAGCATGTGGAGGTTCAGGTGTGCAATTAGGGTAAAACTACAGAGCAACAGACATCTTATTTGGAAGTACTGCTAAATATTTGTGCACCAAAGCCTTACCGGAAGGAGAGATCAGAAGGTTTTAGTTTAAGCTACACTCTAGAATGTGAGCATGTAACCTAGACTGACAGTCCAGTGCAGCACTGAGGAACCGCTACATTGTCAGATCTGCCACTATTTGGATGAGATGGTTAATCAAAAGATCCCACAATTCTACTTGAAACAAGGTGGACCTGTTCTCCCGTGTCCATGCCTACATTCCTCCCTCAACTACAATCAAAACAGATTTACTGCTTATTCACTCCATTAGCGTTTGTATTATGTATAAAATGCCGTCCCACATTAGCCTATATAAAAGTCAATGAATTTCAAAGTAATTAATTAAATGCAAAGTATTTTGCGATCTCGCCAAGACACAAGTAATGAAAGTCTACCTCCTACCCCAACCATCAAGAGCAGAAACAGCAAAAGATGAAAATGGTTTGAGCTCTTTCTCAGATTGAAGTACAGGACCACAAGCAAAAAGATCATAGTTCCTTGCCAAATATCTTGAACTCCAAGATGCCAGTAGACATTCTGCTGGATATTGTCAACCAAATTAGCTACGCTTCAGTCTCCCAATATCAAGGCAGCTACATACCGGTTAACGTCAATCAAAAGCTCTCTAATGTTTTTACATACATCATGTAGCAAAATTCTCAACATAAGAATGATGACAGAACGAAACTTACTGAAGAAATATAATGTCTAGTTTGACCACTATGTATTTTTAACATTGGTGTTAATAAGAGTACTTACCCAACCCTTTCATTGCTTTTCTAAGCACCTCTGCATCATGATTCGCATCAAAGTTTGGGTAGTCCTTAATTGTTCCTCTTGGAGCCTAGACAGCAAATACAATTGAAAAGGCATTACTTTTTCTTTTAAAAATATTGACGGCTATAGGATTACAAATGTTTGTAAATTCAAGTTTGCAAACAGCATGTTTTGCTTTTCTCCTCCTAAATGACAAACTTTAATGTTACTGTAAAATATTACGCATTATGGATTATAGGACTGCAACTTAACTGCCAACAGTACTGACGGAGCTGTGCTCTAGGGGTGATTTTTCAGTGTACACCTTAGTTGTATTGGGCAGAGCCAAAACTTCATTCAACTGAAATACACCATCAATCTGTAATGTTAATCACTCAGTTCTGCTTGGTGAAAATTTACAGAAATATATCTTGTTCTTAGCACAGGGAAAACTACTTTATCTTTGTTCTGGTGGATTTGGGCTAACTTTGCACAGTTCCATTTTACTGCTCAACATCCCTACCCAACCCCACAACATCCCGGCACCCCTCCAACCCCACAACCATCCTGCAAACATACCAAATTTAACACCAACTCATCGGACACTGTACCCATTTTGTCCCTAATGTGCATCCTCAGCATTTCTGACCAGCCTCAGCAAAAGCAGCAACAATGAATCTTTGTACCTATTACTGATTTAACGCGAGCAGATTAATACCCCAAAAATCTAACATTTAGGACACAGAAGCAGTTTTGGACAATGTATTATTCAAGATTAGGCATGAGCTTCACTGGAATTAGGTCAGTGAATGCCGAGATGGTCGTCACTATCGAGTGTCAGGGATGAATAGGAATTCCAGACGTGCGCACAGGCATAGACTTACACCTGGGCTTGCGGAGAGCAGAAATGCGCCGCTCTGAAGGCAGTGTGGATGATCCTGCTGGTCCCACTGTTGAAGCAGAAAGGACATTGCATTGAAAGCTTGGGCTAAATGCCCAGAAGATGCACCAAGGGGTATGTGTTTGATTTGGCCTGTTAATTACAGGTGCTGTACTTACACAGTTAGGGATTTAAAACAAAAGCTGATTCCAGGACGGCACTGGCAACAGCAGCAGTGAACTTTTTTTTAGGTGAGTTCAGACAAATTAAATTGTGAATTTTATTTTTTAATTATCTGTAACTTTTAAGCATGGCTTATTAGACCTCTTAAATATATAAGATTTTGTAAACAAGATAGAAGTAACATTTAAAAGATCCTTCAATGTAATTTGTATTTTTATCCAGCTTTATGCAACCCCTTTAAAATTGTGTTTGCATGCATATTCCATGTGTAAGATGACTTCAAAATCACTTGGACTATCTTTCTTACAGGTAACATCTGTAACAGATTAAACCTGTAAAAGGTGGAAAGACGTCTTTTCTAGCCTTCTAGTCTTTATGCTTTCTGTCTTGCAAGAGCGAGAGAACGATGCAGGGAGCGGCAATGAGGAGTCAGGCACCATCCCCACAGGCTGTTCAGAAGAATCAATTACCCACCCAAGGGAGTGTATAGGGAAAGAATGTCAGTCGATATGTCAGAGGAATTCTGTGTGAGGAAACTGTGCTTCAATGGGGAGGTAATCAACTGCCTCAGTGATATCTTACAAGACGACCTGAAGTCAAGCTCCAGATGCTGCAGGACAGAACATGTGAATACGTGACTGAAGAGATGGTACAGTGGGAGGGCGTTAGATTCCTGGGACTTTGGGACTGTTTCTGGGAGAGGTGAGACCTGCACAGTTCAGATGGGTTGAACCGGAACAGAGCCAGAAGCAATATCCTTGCAGGGAGATTTGCTAGTGCTACTGGGGAGGGTTTAAATGAACTTGGCTGGGGTGCAGGAACCTGAAGGAAATATCAGTGAGGCAAATCAAAGGGCACACAGAATTGAGAAAGACAGTTGATACTGCAGTGGGAAATTGTATGGCAGAAAATGGGGTCAGAGTAAGAGGGAATTTGATAAAATCTAAATTAGGTTTACTGAGCTTGAATGTGAATGCACAAAGTCTGGTAAATAAGATTGGTGAGCTGAAGGTGCAGAATGTGAAAATATGATGTTGCGGCAACAACAGAGACCTGGCTCAAAATAAGAGGACAAATAATAAATATTCCTGGATACAAGGTGTTCAGGAAAGATTGGGAAGGAAAAAAAAGAGGTGGGTAGCAGTATTGGTTAAGGAGAACATTACCATGCTGGAGAGAAAGGATGTCTTGGAAGGGTCAAAGGCAGAATCTATTTGCTTACAGCTAAGAAACACTGGACTACAGGGTGTATTCTATAAGCCATCGACTACAGGGAAAGATACAGAGAATCAAATTTGCTAGGAAATTATTGAGATTTGCAAGAACTATAGCGTAGTTAGGATATTATCCTAATACAGACTGGAATAATAGTGTAAAGAGCAAATGAAGAGCAAGAGTTTATGAAGTATATTCTGGAGAATTCTCTACATCAGCATGTTTCTAGCCCAATGAGAAAGGAGGCATTTCTGGATCTGGTTCTGGGAAATCAGGTGAATCAAGTGTCATTAGGGGAACATTTAGAGACAGTAATCCATAGAATCATAAGGTTTAGATCACTGGGAAAAAGGACAAGGAGCAATCCATAGTAAAAATAATTAATTGGAGGAGGTCAACTTCAATGAGGAGAACACAGATCTGGCCCAGGTAAATTGGTATCTAAGATTTGCAGGCAAAACTGTAATTGAACAATGGGCTGCATTTACAGAGGAGACAGTTCATCTACAGCTGAGGTACCTGAGATAGGACAAACAGATCTAGAGCTCCCTAGATGACAAAAGTGATAGAGAGCAAGATGAAGCAGAAAAAGGGGGTGTATGGCAGGTGTCATGTGGATAACACAACTGAGAACTAGGCGGAGTATAGAAAGCCCCGGGGGGGTGGGGGGGGGAGTGAAAAAAGAAATAAGAGAACCAAAGAGAGATTATGAAAGACACAGGCAGCCAACATAAGAGGAAATCCAAAAGTCTTTTATAGACATATAAATAGTAAAAGGATGGTAAAAGGAGAAGGAGGTCCGATTAGAGATCTATGCATGGAGACAGAGTGCATGGCTGAGATATAAAATGAGTACTTCGCATCTGTCTTTATCAAGGAAGAAGATACTGCCCAGCTCGTGAAAGATGAAGTAGTTGCGACACTTACTTAGACTTCGATCTTTCCCATGCCTGGAACAGGTCACCAGCCTGCCGCCAGAGGGGCATCAAGCATGGCTGACCAGGAGACTCTCCCACTCTTATCATCTGCCATAGGTACAGCAGAAGGATTTACAGGTTGATAATCACTCTGTTTGGCCACGTTATGAATGCACCTTCCGTGACCATCAAGTCCTGAAGTACGGCTCAAGCCTAGAGCTTCTGGCTCAGAATGGGATGTCACCCATTATGTCCCAAGACCTCCTGTTGAGACACTGGGTGGGCCAAAAATTGATAATGAGGAGTATTAGATAGGCCACCTGTACTTCAAAGTTGATAAGTCACCAAGACTGGATGAGATATATCCAAGAATATTGAGGGAAGCAAGGGTGGAAATTGCGGAGGCCATAATCTTCCAAACCTCCTTAAATAGTTGGGGAGGTGGGGAAGAGTAACCAGGGCAGTGGAGAATTATAAATATCACACCCTCATTCAATGAGGGTAAGCTCAGGCCAATTAATCTTGGTTGCGGGAAAGCTTTTAGAAATGATAATTCAGGACAAAATTAAGTCACTTGGATTAATGAAGGAAAGCTAACATGGACTTGTTAAGAGGAAATCATGTTTACTAACCTGCTCGAGTTTTTTGGTGTGTTAACTGAGAGGATCAATGAGGATAATGATGTTGATGTGGTGTACTTGGCCTTCCAAAAGGCATTTAATCAAGCATCACATAACAAGCCTGTCAGCAAAGTTAGAGCTCATGGAATAAAAGGGACAGAGGCAGCATGGATTCAAATTGACTAAATGACAAGAATCGTAGTAGTATGAACGGTTGTTTATTGTACTGGCGGAAGGTTTACAGTGGAGTTCCACAGGGGTCAGCGTTACAGCCCATAAAGTACATCTCTTCGTGGTTTAGGCTTTGTTGTCCAAAAGCTCTCCTCTTCTACTCTTTTTAATCTGGATGAAAGTACAGCTAATTCAGTCCAAGGAAGCAAACATACTTTTTTTTAAAAAAAGAGGCTACTCAATTCAAAATACTTCAAATTCTGAAAGATCTAGAAAGCCAACACAGTGCTTGTCGGAAAAGTGCATAAACAAGCTTCAGTAAGATTATTAACTTATCTTGTCTCATGCTCACCTTTGAAATTGAAATTCTCTAATCCTGTCCAGTTTCCAAAAAGCTTACACAGCATCAACTAATTCCTGTTCAAATTCAGAAACTTTTATTCAACATAGTAACATGTTGCAATGATCAAAGCTGGGACAAGATGGGACTCAGCAGGCCAGTGTTCAGAGGCTGGCTCTAGGTTGGAAAGCTCAGTTATTCATGAACAAAGTGCAGTCAAATCAAATGTGACAACTCATTATCCACATAATCTCACCACAAACAGAGGAGAATAAAAAAAGAGTGATGAATAAAAATAAAGCTGGATAAGAAATCTAAGTAAAGTTGGTTAAAATTGAAGACCATGGACATTTAAACTGATCTGTGTTCAGCCACATCATTCTTTTTTAAAAAATGAGTTCTGGCAATTGGAATCATTGTGTCCCGAAAAGTAAAATTGATTAATGTCTTTCACATTGATTTAGCTAATCAGGAGGATAGGGAGCAGTACAACAGGCCGCAAAACGGTCAAATAGAGCAAGACAGTTGAGGATAATCCATATACAAGAGAACTTAAGTACACCAGTGTTACTGTTAAATGTTTTGATTTTTACCTCACCAAAGCTTTACTTCAAAGACAACTTCAACTGTTCTACCAGCTGAGGATTTGGGAAATATAAAACTCAGCATAAGATAGAAATCGTAAATATATTAGGCTTGCTTTTAACCCTGCCCTTCTAGAGAATATGAAGCAAGCGAGAAGTTAAAATTGGAGCCATGCCTTACCCCCTCCGAATCGGCCCTCTGCCTTTCCAGATGTTGTCACTTTAACATGCTGCTGCAACAGGCACACAGGAAGCTTGCTGGAAGGCAGTAGGTTCCTACCTGACTATGTGGATCATGTTCCAACGAAAAAAATTGGGAGTATAATTTAACCTCAGGCCGGCAGAGGTTCCACTCTCGATCTGTGTTGAGTTAGCTGATCTACGTTGGTACATTTCTGTAGTAATTGTAAGTTAAACCTTTCGTACTATTCTGGGGATCATGTGACTGTATGGATGAATCAGCCCTAAGCACGGGTAATCTTTGGGGCAGAGCTTTTTAGCCTTGGGCTTGGAACAAGCATGTAGCTTCATCAGGAGCTCTGTAAATAAAGTTTACCGTTTCTTACAAGAAACTTGCCCTACATTCCAAGTTTATTACAACTGGTAACAAGGATAAATAGCTCCAAGCTGCACCTCACCTCTTGACTGTAAGTATTTTGATTTTTAAGGGAAAAAAAGAAAGAAGTATACTTACCAGCAATGACCCTCCTCTGTAGAAGTGACCCATATGACTCATCGATCGAGGACTGGAGTCATTACAAAAAGCACCTAGGTTTCTACTTTGTGGCGAACAAAATAATGGCAGAGGAGAAACAGTCCTAAGTGTTTGCAGGAGTAAAACGCATAACCTAATCCGTAGTCTGACAGCTCCAAACGTGCCAAATTCCAGATCCTTCGCCAAGCTAGTAGACCTCGTGAAGGGACATTTTTAGCCTAAACCATAGGTGATCATGCAAAGATTCAAGTTCAACTCTCGAGTAAGGGCCCCCAATGAGTCGATCGCAACATACATTGTGAAGTTAAAAGAGTTAACGGAGCATTGTGTCTTCGATGATACTTTAAACAACATGTTGTGAGATTGTTTGGTTTGCGGCATAGATGACAATGCCACTCAGCGCCATTTATTTGCAGAAGTCGATACAGAACTGAAGCATACCATGGAGATAGTGCTAGCAATGGAGAGTGCTGAGAGGGATTCACAGGCTTTGTAGAGTGTGCAACATGGCGCCGTTCTGCAACTAGGGCGGGAACCTGACACCGGGCGTGGCATGAAGAACAGGGAGGCTACCGTGAAGCAGGACATGGTCCCTACCACTAGAAAGACAAAAAGAAATACTGGAAGCAGCTCACCAGTAATTCAGAAATTAAATTGTTACCGATGTGGGGGGAATCATGTACCCAAAACCTGCAGATTTAAAGAGGCAGAATGCCACTGCTGTCACAAAAAAGGGCATGTTGTAAAACAATGCAGGACCAGATCAAGACAGCCATTCAGACAGCAGGTCAAGTTAAATGAAGTGCACAATGTAGATGAACCAGAAGCTGCTGATATAATATCTATTCCCTATACAATCTGAAGGCCAGAAAAACTGAACCATTCACTAATACACTTCAAGTAAATGGAAAGCCTCTAGTCATGGAGGTTGTCACGGCAGCATCGACCACAGTGGTGGGAGAACACACCTTTAAATACCTCAGAGAAGGTACCCAGCCATTGAGTTTGGAGCAAACCACAACTCAGCTAAAAACATATACTGGAGAGGCAATACAGGTGAAAGGCAGCGTCTCTGTGCCTGTATCCTACAGGCAACAGACAGCCCAGCTGCCAGTAATTGTTGTAACAGGTGAAGGGCCGAGCCTTCTGGGCCATGATTGGTTGAAAGAAATTAAACTCAACTGGTCAGAAAATTTTCAAGTCAGAACAGGAGGAATTCCTGAGTTGTTCAAAAAGTATGATAGAGTATTCTGAGACGATTCGGGGAAAATAAAAGGTCTACAGGCTAAAATATACATGGATTCTGAAGCAACACCCTGGTTTTTTAAGGCAAGACCGGTACCTTACACTCTAAAGGAGAAATTGATGTGGGTTTGTGCCATTTGGAGAAGTTAGGAATAATTCAGCAGTCCAATTTTCAGTATGGGTAACACCCATAGTCCCTGTGATAAAACCAGATCAAGCCATTCGCATTTGCAGAGATTATAAATTAACTGTGAACAAGGCTGCTAAATTAGACAAATACTGAATCCCAAGGATTGAAGATCTGTACGCTCAACTTGCAGGAGGAAGATCTTACAGTAAACTGCACATGAGCCAGGCATACCAACAGCTAGAGCTGGACAACACATCAAGAAGTTATGTCACTATAAATACACACAAGGGCCTGTACCAATACACATGCCTACCCTTTGGTGTGTCATCTGCCTGTGCAATTTTCCAAAGAACCATGGAAAGCTTACTGCAAGGACTTCCCCAAGTTATAGTATATCTGGATGACGTCCTGATCAGAGGATCAATGGAAAGAACATTGACCAACCTAGAAGAGGTTCTGAAGAAATTTTTAGAGGCTAGCGTTCGTTTGAAAAAAGAGAAGTGCACTTTCCAAGCAACTGAAGTCACACATTTGGGTCAAGTGGATGCACATCCATTAGAGGGGAAAGTCAAGGCAATCAAGGAAATGCCCTCTCCTTACCAACTTCACGGAGTTCAAATCTTTTTTGGGCATGGTAAATTATTACAGTCGCTTCTTGCCTAATCTATCCATCTATCTATAGTGTTAGCCCCTTTACACTTATTATTAAAGAAGAACCACAGATGGTCCTGAAAGGCCCAGCAAGAGGAAGCCTTCATGAAAGTCAAGAAATTTTTACACTCATCATGTCTGCTGGTACACTATGACCCATCTAAGGAATTAATACTCACTCGTGATGCATCTGCCTACAGAATGGGAGCAGTATTGTCGCACAAAATGGAGGATGGATCTGAAAGACCAATAGGATATTATCCAGAACCCTTTCTGCAGCTGAGAACGGTTACTCACAAATTGTAAAAGGCGGCTTATCTACCATAATTGGAGTGAAGCAGTTCCATCTCTATTTGCACGGTCGACACCACCATAATGTCAGGTCACAAGCCACTGTTGGATTTGTTTAGTGAAGATAAGGCAATCCCACCGGTAGCCTCTGCTAGAATTTAAAGATGTGCTTTAATTTTGTCGGCATACATGTACACTTTTATGCGCCATCCGAGTGCGCATATAGCAAATGCAGATGCCCTCAGTCATCTTCCTTTGCCAGATAGCGTTCCACGTGTTCCAGTACCTCAAGAGGTGGTACTTGTGTTGAATTTCATGAACTCCTCGCCAGTCTGCATGAGATCGATAAAGAATTGGACAAACTGGGATCCAATTTTATCACGAGTCCCTGAACAGGTATTGCAAGGATGGTCAAATGCACAAGTCTCTGAAGAACTAAAACCATTCTATGCCCGTAAATCTGAACTGAGTTGTCAAGATGGTATCTTATTATGGGCAGCAAGAGTCATCATCCCTGTGCAAGGAAGAGAACCACTATTGACAGAGCTTCATAGTGCATATCCTGGTATTTTGAAAATGAGATGCTCGCACGAAGTTATATATGGTCAGGTGTAGACAGTGATACAGAAAAAATGGCTAATCACCATCTCCAGTGTCAGCAACAGCAGAAGTTGCCCATTTCACTGCATCTGTGGGAGTGGCCTGGTTGACCCTGGGTCAGGCTACATATAGACTGTGTAGGTCAATTTTTAGGTACCATGTTTGTAGTGATCATCGACACACAAAGTGGATGGATGTGTATGAAGTGAAATCACCTACGTTGTGTGCTCCTAAAGATAAGTCCTGCACCCTGTATTTTTCACCCAAACCTGAGACACGGAAAGCAATTTTTGTTCCGAAGTTATAAAGAGTCATACTGGGTTCAAAATATTGATTCTGTTTCTCTCTCTACAGATGCTGCCAGATCTGCTGAGCTTTCCAGCAGTTTTTATTTCAGATTTCCAACATCCACAGTATTTTGCTTTAATTAAAGCAATTTTACCTGTGGACAGTAGCAAATGCCTCTCTCACAGACTTTAACATGGCCTAGCCTCTACCTCACCCAGCACCAAGATCCACAGCAGGCTCCAAAATTAAAATCAGCCTGCAGAGTCAAGAAATGGGGCCTTTTCTGCACGGAAATCAGCAACCTAGGCTTCAGCTTCTTCCTTGCAAAAAAAAATAACATTGTTGGTTTGGATATTCTTCATTAAGAACTTTGCTTCAGAGGTTTTTGAAAAAAAAATCACGGTTCCTTCGAGCGCGAACGCCATGTCCAGTTGCACTCGTTTCAAAATGGCGCCAATCGGTCCACAGGACCCAATGTCATATTAACTTAAAATGATGACCCGGAACAGCCCAAAATATCACGCACGACGTTAAATCAAAATTAAACATGAAAATCGGGAATACTGGTCCTAAAAATTGGGTGACTTGAAAGCAGAACAACTGAAAGTAGGGCAACTTAGGACAGGGACTTACTGTAAATGAAAATTGCGGCACACTCATTAATGGGTATTGGCAACTTCATGCTTTCCTTTTTAAATTGTAGGTGCATAGGATATTTACTTTACAATGGTGCAAACTATATTCCATATCAATGGAATTAGGGGCATACTTATTATTAAATAAAATAAAACTAGAAAGTAGAATAACTGGCCTGAAAAGAAGCTTTTACACCATTAGAGTAACAGTCACTTGAGGAGGTACCAAACTTAAAAATATGGAAATACTTGCACCACAACCCACCCACTCCTATCCTTCCCATGACAGCTAGTGTGAGCCCTGGAGAGCACCAGTTCCTTCTTTCACTTCCAGATCTTTGCTGAATTTGGTGATTTCAGCCAAGGATGGCAGTATATGCAGTATAACTGCTGTCAACGCTCAAGACGAGGAACGGTGAACAACATCAGTCCCTGCTCCTGACCATTATCAAATGGCATATTTTGGAAAGTGTCGTCACATCCAGAGGATTAGGTTTGACTTCTATGCTTCCACTGTTTAAAACAGCTTTTTAGGCTCATTACGAAGGATGGTTCCTTTGGAAAATTACCAAAGGGCTACCACCACTAACTTACATTGATCTAGCATTTTTAAACGTAGGAAAATGTGCTGGTTGATTCATAGAAGAATCATGATCGAAATCCATAGCCTTTTTTAGGTTGAGCATGGTGGATAGGGCGTGGGGTGAGTGGGAATCCCCACAGAGATTTCAGCATGAGACCCAGGCTATTTTTACTCCGGTGAAGCCGGCAGGAAAAAGGTCAATGGCAGCTGGTGAGTGTGGAATTGGGACAGGAGCCAAATGTCATTCGGACCAATCGAAATAATCCTCAATAAGTCAGGAAGGAGAAATGTCTGGACTGAGAAGGCACAAGGGCACTCCTGCCCCTACTTTTGCTGGCGGCTTATGACATTGTCAGAATAAATCAGAGTCCTAGGACAGCATTTTCGGGTTGTTGAGCAGGCATGTTGGGCAGGCCTGAGAGCGGCCGGGAAACGGGCCACCGCTCACAATCGGCCCCCGACCGCGATGCCAGGGTGGAGGCGGAAAGAGGGCGAGCAGTGACATCAGTGTGGGCACGGGGGGGGGGGGGGGGGGGGGGGGGGGGGGGGGGGGGTTCGCAATGAAAGCTCCCTGAAGGCAGAGAGTTGCCTCAAGGAGCTGAGAATTTTAATTACAAAAATAAGCAGTATGAAATTCCGAAAAAAAAATGCCCATACACCAGACTCACTCACCTAAACATATAGATAATAAAAATTCTGCCCGAACATTTTTAGTTTTTTTCTATTAATCTCAGAAACTAATCTCAGAAAGAGAGCAGCACAACATCACAAGTGTTGAGAAAGGCCACACCATTCACACAAGGCAGGCACAGTTAAAACTGTGGAACCTATCAGCAGCAATCAAGTCCTTTTCAAGAGATCAAAACCTGGAGAAAAATGCTGAAACAAGGGCATTTCCCTACAGAATGGGCGGTAGATTTACTGCTTGTTTGATTAATGGTAGATTTTGTTCTACTTCAGTCTCTCTTTCAGTTTCTTTAAAGTGCTATTTGCTGCGCAGTCTCTGCACTACTGAGTTCGCCTACAAGTGAGAAGTTAATAATTGGCTCAACATGGCAACTGTAAAAAGGTAAGAGAGGACATCTCATTCAAAGAAAATCACTCACTAAGAAAACATTTATTTACATCAATTTCCAAGCAGCACTGGACACAGCAAAAGAAAAATCCATAGCCAGTTTATCTAAGATGACAGCTACAGGGGTACTCGCTTGAAAGCCGAATGTAAGTTTCAAATAAAGTTTAAAAACTCCATGAAAAGTAACAGAAGCTGCCAAGTGAGAAATGTTTGGGGGTGGGCGGGGGGAGGCCAGTGAAAAAAGATACATCAGATGTAATAAAAATGGTTTTGCAAATTTTGTACTCAAAGACTTGATACTGTACTGAAAATAAGCAAGCCTAATTAAAGGCTTTATTTTAAACACACATAATGCAAATAAAGATTAAACAAAGAAACAGAGCGACCAAGTGTTTAGGTCCAATATTTGCCTGATTCACAAACCCCATAAAAGCAGCAACTAAATAGGGCAGCACTGTTGTTCCAACAAAAATAACACTTCACTATTGACTCTTCACAAATCCCTGCTTTGACAGACTAACTTCAACAGCAGCGAGATTTGGTGCCAATAGTCAGATTGCTAGGTGAACTAGTTCACAGCTGCCACACACTTCAATCATGAACTTTGGTCAGCCTGCAATCACAGCAGCACTGACACGGTGCTATGGAGAAATATCGAGCACTAACCACACCGCACTCAACTGAACAAAAATTGCACCAAGCATCAAAAACCGTTAAGTGAAATCAGTAATCTCAACAAAAAAGAACCTCAAGGAAATTAGTTCCAGAACAACAAAGAAGATGATGTTAAGGCTCCCATCTTTGCCTATCATCACCTCCGCACCCACTATCATCAAAGTCTCAGTATATTTATCCAGTATTCGAGCCAAACATATCAAAGAGGTCTCAGGTTAACACATGCAGCTCTGAGCTAGCATATCTCAGCTGGAATTACAATTTGGTGTTGTAATTAGCCTTAGTATCGCTGTCTTAGGGAAGGGGAAAATAGAACTGGAATGCACACATGGAATTGGATCACAGCAGGAATGGCCTTAGTGTGCCCCCTTTGCCTGTCAAATAGCCTGCTGACACTCAATGACAAGGGCCACATGATGCCCATGTGCCAGAGGTAACTGACACTATGCTTTGGTAAATAATCAATACCACTGAGGTGAGGAAGCAAAATGAAGCATAAAAAACCCATTTAAGCAATCCCAGAGGGCTGCATCCTGTCTGGATTCAGATTTTCTATAACTTTTTCAAATATTTGGAATCAGTTCAACATTTCCACCCTTCTTAAAGAAAGTAATCTGTTGCAATTCAGCCTATAACAGTATTAACTGAAAAATTGTGGTTTGACTCTCTTCTGTCTCACATGACTGAGAGTATTCAGTCTGATGTTATTTAAATAAGGCATCTTTTGCTACATTAAAAGTACATTTAAAGTTATTTACTCTGCAAAGTAATAATTAGTATATGAACAACGGTTTTTTCATTCAATTTGTATTTGACCTACCTTCCCTTTCGATGCCATTCTTCCAGTCTAGTCAAAACAAATAACAAAAACAATTTAGTGAAGGCAACCACAAGAAGAAAGTTTTATAAACGTTATCTAGAAAATTTCACTTCAAAGTTTCTTCTGGGTCACCATTTTGTTTTTAAATCCAAATATACAACCGAATTCTAATCTAGGCAACTTTACATCTATTCTGTTAAACTGAGCAGAAAAGAAGAAAAAAAATCTACTCTTTGCATTTGCCTTCCCCCGTTTAGTTTTTAAAAATATTAAACACAGTCACAATGAAGGAGTACCTCGTAGCCAAGTTCTGCAAGGACTTCTCCGAGTTTTGCAAAAGCGCGACTCAAATTCAATAGAACTGTGAGCTAATATTTTCCAACTCGTACAGCTGTAACTGACCCCACCCCGCCTAAGGAAGTGGTGGAACTTGGCAGGTTTCCCGGCGGTTGGGAATTGTAGTTCCATTCAGTGAAAGATTTTACAACCTTTCCTCTTTTGCTTCTTACCCTCACACCAATCGGTATTGGCCCAGAGGTTCAGTTCAATGGGTTACAAGGGATTCAGCAAGGTTACAGTAGGTCACAAAGATCAAGGAATTGTTATATTTATCAACGAGAATCTAACTGCTTTAGAAAGAGATTTTGTTGTATTTGGATACAACTGAAGGTATTTACTTGGGCTTATAGGCAGTAACATTTTATCCTTTACAGGTTTCAACTTGCACCGATTGCTTACTTTGTCTCTAACAGATAGCTGAGATTTCTCTATGATCTTCCCTGCTGTCATATTCCTGTAATTTGTGTTGAGCAACCTTGTTATTCAGAATCAGACACTCTTGATTTGTAATTGTGCAGTTTTGCTGTAAATTTTGAGTTGTAAAACAGTTTGTATTTTCAGTGTATAACTATCAGTGGCTCACTTGAGTTCTGCATTTTGCATTGGGTCTGACCTTTCTAGCTTAAAAAGAGCCCAGACAATGTGGTCAATCGGTTTTAATTCCCTGATATGAGAAGTAAGCCAATGTCAGCAGTCTGATGCACTTTGCAAACAAAATGCTCATAAAATCATCGGAATCACTAATCCTACCTTGGTAGGGTAAAGATTGAGATCATGCAATTCCTGGGAACACTTAGGTATCATTAAGTGTGGAAATAGGTATTTGCTTTGGTTCCTGACTTCTTCTTACACCTGACACAATGTTAGCATTTGTCCCGAAATGGTTATTCACAAGAGCAATTTTTCTGGCATTCAGGTTGAGTCCAGGGAAGTCACTTGGGAATACTGGCTCAGAACTTCCGATCTCTGGATAGTCGTACCCCAGAGGTATCCCCCAAGATGTGCTACAGGACTTCTTGGAAGTCCTGACATACTGACTATGCAGGAATTGTCCGGGAAGTTTGGAACCCTCCGAAAAGGTCTTCAACTCTAAGCTAGAGTTAGAGACTTCGGATGGTCCAACTTACTTACCAGAATAGTTACCCAGGAAAGGTTAGAAGGATTAGAACTAGTTCTAACTCTTGGGTAGCTACTGCTGACCCCCCAACTCATCACTGGACCATCGAGCTCCCCCCCCTGACCCTCTGACTACCCCTCTGACTCACCCCAACACCCCCATTACTCAACTGACTATTCCCCAACCCCCACCTAACCCCCTGACCACCTAACTATCCCCTGACCCTAATAGCCCCCCACCTAACTACCCTCCTGAGACCCCACCAACTAGCCCCACAATCCAACTACCTACTACCCCCCGACCCACCAACTACATCCCCAACTTGACTATCCTGACCCACCCTATCCCTCACCCACTTACCTGCCACCCTACCCCCTCACACAACCACCTGCCATCCTACCCATTGACCCACTCCCCTGCCACCCCACCCCTTCAGCCACTTATCTGCCACTCCACCCCCTCACCCACTTAACTTACACACTTACCTTCTCTCTGTAGCTTCTCAAAGTGGCTTCAGGACATTTAAACTCTCTGCTTACCAGAATATGCCAGCTAGTGCCGTAAAAATGGGGCTCGCCTTCTACAATGATACTCTCCACTGTTCCTTGCAAGGATTGCTGCCCTGCCTGAGTTTGGAAGGTGGGCCTCGGAAATAGTAGGAAGGTAAGTGGGTAACATTTTGTCTGATCTGGGCCAGACATAGAGATTTCAACCCAAATCAGAAGTTCTGGGACATTATCTTCAAGCTATCCTGATGTTTCAATGGGAAGTACACCCCATGATAATGAAGCTGACCCATACAGAACAGGAAAGTTCTAGATATTCTCGATTCTGTGCCAAGATGATCATGCTGGTAGGGGACTGTAGTGTCCTCAGCATACATGAGCCATGGAGGAGAGAGTCAGCCAGTTTTTTCATTGTTGACTGCTATCCAATGATCCCTGCTGGAAAGTGATGCTCCATGTGGTAAATTGTTTGCCTGCACCCACTATCTGCACTTTCTGCTTTTATTCCTTTCTATTGAGGCGATCCAATCAGCTGCCTCTGCTGCTTCCCTCCTTTCCACTAGCCCACCAGGCCAAAACATTTCTAAAGCTCCCCCGGCTCCAGCCCTGGACTCATATCTTTTTCTAGTTTCTCTTCGATCTCTCCTCTATGCCCTCTCCAAGGTCATCTTGTTGAATGAGAAGACAGGAGAACATGCCAAGTAAAGCTGGCATACGTAACAATGGGTGACAACCTGGTGAAACTACAACACAGAACTACATGCATATAAAACAGTGGAAGCAGCATGTGATATACAGAGCTAAGCAACCCTGCTGCAACAGTTCAAGAAGGCAGCTCACCACCACCTTTTTAAGGGCAATTAGGGATGGGCAACAAATTCTGGCCTTGTCAGCAACGTTCACATCCCATGGAAGAATATAAAAAAAGATACCCACCTCCTGCCCCCTTGACCCCATTCCCACCAAACTGCTGACCATCTAACTTCCCTTCTAGTCCCCGTTAGCCAGTACTTTAATTGTTCTCTCTCTTCAGGTACTGCTGCTCTCTCCTTTAAATCTGCTGTCACCAGCCCTCTCCTCAAAAACTATGCCTTGACCCAACTGTCCCACCTCCCTTTCCTCTCCAAAATCCTTGCACATGTTGTCACCTCCCAAATTGGTGCCCAACTTTCCCAGAGCTCCATGTTTGAATCCCTCCAATCAGGTTTCTGCCCATGCCACAGTGCCAAAACAGCTCTTATCAACATCACAGATTACTTCCTGTGTGACTATGACAAAAGTAAACCTTCCCTCCTTGTCTTTATTTATTTGTCTGCAGCCTTGACATGGTTGACCACACAATCCTCCTCCAATGTCTCTCCACTGTCACCCAGCTGGGTGGGATTGCTCTCACCTGGTTCCATTCTTATCTTTCTGACCGTAGGAAGAGAATCACTTGCAGTGGCTTCTCTTCCTGCTCTCATACTGTTACCTCTGGTGTTCCCCCAAGGATCTATCCTTGGCCTCCTCCTGTTTCTTATATACATGCTGCACCTCAGCAACATCATCTGAAAGCATAGTGTTAGTTTTTACATGTAGACTGTTAACACCCAGCTCTACATCACCACTACCTATCTTGACTCCTCCACTGTTGCTAAATTATCAGACTTCTTGGCTAACATCCAGTACTGCATGAGCAGAAATTTCTTCCAACATTGAGAAGACAGAAGCCTTTTCTTAGGTTCTCACTACAAACCCCATTTCCTAGCTACTGAGTCAGCCCCCATCCCTGGCAAATGTCTGAAGTGATTGTTCACAACTGTGATGTCATATTTCCCCCGAGATGAGCTTCCAATGACATATCTGCACCAACACTAAGACTGCCCATTTCCACCTCCATAACATTGACCGACTCTGCCCCTGCCTCAGCTCAAATGCCAGTGTTACCTCAAGACTTGACTATTCTATTGCCCTCCAGGCAGGCCTGCCATATCTACCCTCCATAAACCTGTGGTCGTCCAAAACTCTGCTGCCCATGTCAGAACTTGCACCAAATCTTGTTCCCCTGTCACCGCTCTGCTCACTGACCTACATCAGCTCCCAAACAATGCCTTGATTTTAAAATTCCCATTCTTCATTTCAAATCCCTCCATGACCTCCCCCTCCCTATCTCTGTAACCTCCTTCAACCCTACAGCTCTCTGCGATATCGGTGCTCATCTAATTCTGACCTCTTGAGCATCTTTGATTGTAATTGCATCAACATTGGTGGCCGTGACTTCAGCTGCCTAGGCCCTAAGCTCCAGAATTCCCTCCCTACACCCTTCCGCCTCTCTTTCCTTCTTTGAGACGCTCCTTAAAATCTTTGACTAAGCTTTTAGCCGTCTGACCTAATATCACCTTATGTGACTTGGTGTACAATTCTGCTTCACAATACTCATGCGAAGCTCCTTGCGACATTTTATTATTTAAAGGCATCAAATAAATACAAGTTGTGGTTGTTCTGCATGACAGGACTGCGAGTGACATTGAATTGTACTTCTCCGTGCACGGTGCCTATGGGAGTAGGAGGGTTGGAATTATGGAATAAAATGTTCACCACGACAGGCTCAGTGAGTAGCTGAGTTCATTCATCGTCAGCATCATAGGGTTAGGGAGGGGAAAATTATCTGTGACTTCAGCCCCTGAACACTACCTATTGACCCAATGTGTGGGTATTATCTGAGGACAATGACCCTTCACCTCCGTACTCAACATGCACCCACTCCCATCCCCCGATAAGTATCCTGAACACGACCTATTGACCCCATGTGTGGGTATTATCTGAGGACAATGACCCTTCACCTCGTACATCGGCGCCCGCAGCAGGGCCGGAAAATCCCGGCCAATATCTTTTTTCTCAAAAAATATACTTTATTCATAAAATTTTGCAAAAGGACATGACAGAAGTTCAAATTTGACATCACATAATGTGCATTGCTGTTCTTTCATTACTGTACGTGGCAATCTGAGGTGCCTCACTACACTTACAATTTGAGGTTACATTTACAATATACATTTCATGTCAAACCTTCTCTTATGCATACAGCCTGAGGGGTTTCTCAAGGGTTCCAGTCCCTTCGTATACTATGGCAGGAGGGCTTTAGTCTGTGACCTTTCCCCTTTGAGGTGGCTGCCCCAAGCTTTAGTGTATGCATCAGCACATAGTCCCAGACTTTGGAATGTGCCAGCCTGAAACAGCATGGACATGGAAGACCAACAGTTTCAGGCAGATCAAAGAGCGTCTTTCACTAAGTTGATGGTCCTCCAGCGGCAGCAGATAGTTGTCTCAGTGTGTACCTGTGGAAACAGCCCATAGAGCACAGAGTCTTGTGCTACGAAGCTGCTCGAGATAAATCGCAACAAAAACCTTCAAGACGTTCTTTGCAAATTCACATTCCAATGGGAGGTGGGTGACCATTTCTTCCCCACAGCAGCTGCCTGGAGGGCAGTGTATGTGGCACTGAGACGCCAGGTGTGCATGAAGAGTTTGACCAGGAGGGCCCTTCTCATCACCAGCCAAGGTATGTCTCAATGCTTGTTTAAAAGTTCTGGTGATGAGGCATTCTGCCAAATGACTTTGACAATCTGCCCAGGGAACAATCCAACAGAATCCACCATCTCCTTTTCCATAAAAGAAATTGGTGCGTAAAATGCCAAAGGAATGCTTCCAAGAATCTCAGCGGCCAAATTGAATCAGATAGGTTTCCATGGTCCTCTGATCAGTCAAGATGGCCTGCAAGATGGAAGAAAGCATACATGCCAAACATCTGCCTTTCACAAAATTAACACACTTTAGTGGCCAGTATCTCAATGCCTCCCAGATTCTTATTCAACACTTCTCCCAGATTTCACTGCAATGATGCTGCCATCTCCCCCATCTCAACCCCACCCCAGGCTCCCCCCTCTCAACCCCACCCCACCCCATGATCCTCCCTCTCAACCCCACTTCACCCCAGGCTACCCCCTCTCAACCCCACCCCACCCCAGGCTCCTCCTCTCAACACCGGGTTGTTGGGGGGGGGGAGGGGGGGGGGGGGGATGCAGGGGGTGAGGGGAGGTAGTGGAACAGTTGTATTGTCACTGGGCTAGTAATCCAGAGACCCAGGGTAATGCTCTGGTGACACGGGTTTGAATCCCATCATGGCAAATTGAATTTCTAAAAATCTGGAATTAAAAGTCTGATGATGACCACGAAACGATGGTCATGAAAACCCATCTTGGTTCTCTAATGTCCTTTTGGGAAGGAAATATGCTGTCCTCACCTGTCTGTCCTACCTGTGACTCCAGAACCAAAGCAATGTGGTTGACTCTGAAATGGCCGAGCGGGCCACTCAGTTGTATCAAACTGCTACAAAGTCAAAAAGGAATAAAACTGGATGGACCATCCGGCATCAACCAAGGCACTGGAAAGGACAATGGCAAACTCAGCCCTGTCGACCCTGCAAAGTCCTCCTTACTAACACCTGTGGGCTTGTGCCAAAATTGGGAGAGCTGTCCCACAGACTAGTGAAGCAACAGCCTGACATAGTCGTTCTCACAGAATCATATCTTACAGATAATGCCTCAGATGCCACCATCACCATCCCTGGGCATGTCCTGTCCCACCAGCAGGACAGACCCAGCAGAGGTGGCAGCACTGCAGTATACTGTCGGGAGGGAGTTGCCCTGGGAGTCCTCAACATCAACTCCAGACTGCATGAATTCTCATGGCATCAGGTCAAAGGAAACTGCCTGCTGATTACCACATATCACCCCCCCAACCCCCCTCAGCTGTTGAATCAGTGCTCCTCCATGTTGAGCACCACTTGGAGGAAATGCTGAGGGTGGCAAGGGTGCACAATATACTCTGGGTGGGGTCTTCAATGCCTATCACCAAGAGTGGCTCTGTGGCACCACTACAGACTGAGCTGGCGAAGTCCTAAAGGGCAAAGCTGCTGGACTGGGTGTGCGGCAGGTGGTGAGGGAACCAACAAGAGAGAAATATATACTTGACCTCATCCCCACCAACCTGCTTGCCACAGATGCATCTGTCCATGACAGTATCGGTAGGAGTGAACCACTGAACATGTTTAGCACCATTCACGATTCCTCATATCCCAAAGCAGTCCATGTCCAAATGCAGCAAGACCTGCCCAATATCCAGGCTTGGGCTGACAAGTGGCAAGTAACATTTGTGTCACACAAGTGCCAGGCAATGACCAACTCTAACAGGAGAGAATTTAAACATCGCCTCTTGTCATTCTATGGCATTACCATCACTGAATCCCCCACTAACAACATTCTGGGGGTTACCATTGCCCAGAAATTATTGACATATGAACATACCAGTTAGGAGTAGGAGTAGGCCACTCAGCCCCTTGAGCCTGCTCTGCCATTCAATAAGATCATGAATGTAACCTCAACCCCACATTCCTGCCTACCCCCGATAACCTTTTACCCTCTTGTTAATCAAGAATCTAACTAGCTCTGCCTTAAAAATAATCAAAGACTCTGCTTCCCCTGCCTTTTGAGGAAGAGAGAGTTCCAAAGACTTACAACCTTCTGAGAGAAAAAAATTCTCCTCATCTGTCGTAAATGAGCGACCCATTATTTTTCAACATTGTCCCCTAGTTCTAGATTCTCCCACAAGAGGAAACATCCTCTCCACATCACCCTGCCAAAACCCCTCAGCATCTTAAGGGTTTCAATTAAGTCACCTCCTACTCTTCTAAATTCCAGTGGATACAAGCCTAACCTGTCCAGCCTTTCCTCACAAGACAACCCACCCATTGGTATTAATCTAGTAAACCTTCTCTGAACTGTTTCTAACGCGTTTATATCTTTCTTTCAATAAGGAGACAAGTACTGTATACAAAGCTCCAAATGTGGTCTCACCAATGCCCTGTACAACTGAAGCATAACCTCCCTACTATTTTAATCAATTCTCGTCACAATTAATAACATTCTATTAGCTTTCCTAATTACCCCCTGCTTCTCTCCACCTGAAAGTTCCCCTCCAAGCCACTCACCATCCTGACTTGGAAATATATAACCGTTCCTTCACTGTCGCTGGGTCAAAATCCTGGAACTTCCTTCCTAACAGCACTGTGAGTGTACCTACACCACATGGACTGCAGTGGTTCAAGAAGGCAGCTCACCACCACCTTCTCAAGGGCAACTAAGGATGGGCAATAAATGCTGGCCCAGCCAGCGAAGCCCACAATCCATGAATGAATAAAAGTTTTAAAGATAGAAAATACCTGCCTAGTAGCTTTTTGAGATTCATGCACTAGAACACCCAGATCCCTCTGAATCTCAGAGCTCTGCAATCTCTCCCCATTTAGAGAATAAGCTTCTTTTTCATTCTTCCTGCCAAAATGAATGATTTCACATTTTCCCACATTATACTCCATTTGCCAGATCTTTGCCCACTCACTTAACCTATGTCACTTTATAGCCTCCTTACATCCTCTTCACAATTTATTTTCCTACCTATATTTGAATCATCAGCAAATTTAGCCACCATTCCTTCGGTCCCTTCATCCAAGTCATTTATATAACTTGTAAAAAGTCGCGGCCCCAGCACTGATCCCTGTGGCACACCACTCGTCACACCTTGCCAACCAGACAAAGACCTATTTATGCCAGCTCTCTGCTTCCTGTTAGCTAGCCAATCTTCAATCCATGCCAATATGTTACCCCCTACACCATGAGCTTTTATTTTCTGCAATAACTTTTGATGTGGCACTTTATCAAATGCCTTCTGGAACTCTAAGTACAATACATCCACCAGTTCCCCTTTATCCACAGCACCTGTAACTCCTTCAGAGAACTCCACTAAATTGGTTAAACATGATTTCCCTTGTACAATTCTGCCTGATTGTCTTGAATTTTCCTAAGTGCCCTGCTATAACATCTTTAATAAAAGCTTCTGACATTTTCCCTCTGACAGATGTTAGGCTAACTGGCCTGTAGTTTCCTGATTTCTGTCTCCCTCCCTTTTTGAATAAAGGAGTCATATTGGCTATTTTCCAATCTAATGGAACCTCCCCCAAATCTAGAGAATTTTGGAAAATTAAAACCAGTGCATCAACAATCTCATGAGCCATTTTTTTCAAGACCTTAGGGTGAAGTCCATCCAGGCCTGGAAATTTGTCAGCGTGCAGCCCCAACAATTTGCTCAGTACCACCTCCCTGGTGATTATAATTTTCCCAAGTTTCTCCCTCCCTTCCATTTCCTGATTTACAGCTATTTCCGGGATGTTACTCGTGTCCTCTATAGTGAAGACCAAAGCAAAATACCCATTTAATTCATCCACCATCTCCCTACTTTCCATTATCAATCCCCAGACGCAGTCTCTATAGGATTAACACTTTTCTTAATTAAATAGCTATAGAAACTCTTACTATCCATCTTTATATTTCTAGTTGGCTTTCTCTCGTACTCTAATTTTTCCCTCCTTATTAATCTTTTTGTCATTCTTTGCTGTTCGTTACATTATGTCCAATCTTCTAATCTGCCACCCATCTTTGCATAATTATATGCTTTTTCTTAAAGTCTGATACTGTCTTTAACTATTTAGTTAACCATGGAAGGTGGGCCCTCCTCTTGGAATTTTTCTTTCTCATTGGAATGTATATATTCTGTGTATTCTGAAATATCCCTTCAAATGTCTGCCACTGAACTTCGATTGACATATCCCTTAACCTCATTTGCCAGTTCACTTTAGCTAGTTCTGCTTTCATGCCCTCATAAAATACTAGTCTTGGACGCACGTGTTTCTCCCTCAAAATGAATGTAAAATTCAATCATATTGTCAATTAATCCTATCTCGTTGCTCAATACCAGGTCTAGTATAACCTGCTCTCTGGTTGGCTCCAGAACATGCTGTTCTAAGAAACTGTCCCAAAAACATCCTATGAACTCCTCATCTATGCTACCAATACCCATCTGATTTTCCAGGTCTATATATAGATTAAAATTCCCCATGATTATTGCTCTATCTTTCTGGCAAGCTCCCATTATCTCTTCTTCTATACTCTGTCCTACTACGTCATTACAATTAGTGGGCCTGTACACCACTCTCACAAGTGACTTCTTGCCTTTATCATTCCTCATCTCAACCCAAACCACTTCTACATCCTGGTTCCTTGAACTTAGGTCATCCCTCTCTAATGTGCAAATACCATCATTAATTAACAAAGCCACCCCTCCACCTTTTCCTAACTTCCTGTCCTTTCTAAATGTCACATACCCTTCAATATTCAGGTCCAAATCTATGTCATCCTGTAGCCATGTCTCTGTGATGGCTATCAGATTGTACTTATTTATTTCTATTTGCGCTATCAGTTCATCTGTTTTGTTTTGAATGTTACATGCATTTAGATACAGAGCCTTTAGTTTTGTCCTTTTATTATTTATTTAGCGTCTAGCTTTATCTGCTGACTTACTCTTAGATTTGTATTCTCTGTCCCTTCCTGTCACAGTCTGTTTATCATTTCTCACATTAGTACCTTTCTCTCTTGCCTTGTCTCTACTCTTTGGTTGACCACTTCTTCCCAAATTTGATCGCTTGCCCCCACTATTCAGTTTAAAACCCTCTCTACTTCCCTAGTTAGGCAGATTGTAAGAACCCCAGCCCCAGCACGGTTCATGTGTAGATCGTCCAAACTTTACAGATCCCACTTTCCCCAATACTGGTGCCAGTGACTCAAACTGGAACCCACTTCTTGCACACCAGTCTTCGAGCCACGCATTCATTTCTCTAATCTTATTGGTCCTATATCAATTTGCACATGACTCAGGTAATAATCCTCTTTCAACACCACTTCCCGTTACACTCCCTGTTCCCCTTTCAACGCCACTCCCCGTTCCCCTTTCAACGCCACTCCCCGTTCCCCTTTCAACACCACTCCCCGTTCCCCTTTCAACGCCACTCCCTGTTCCCCTTTCAACACGACTTCCTGTCCCCCTTTCAACATCTCTCCCAATTCCCCTTCCAACACCACTCCCCGTTCCCCTTTCAACGCCACTCCCCATTACCCTTTCAATGCCACTCCCCGTTCCCCTTTCAACGCCACTCCCCGTTCCCCTTTCAACGCCACTCCCCATTCCCCTTTCAACGCCACTCCCTGTTCCCCTTTCAACACGACTTCCTGTCCCCCTTTCAACATCCCTCCCAATTCCCCTTCCAACACCACTCCCCGTTCCCCTTTCAACGCCATTCCCAGTTCCCCCTTTCAACGCCATTCCCGGTTCCCCCTTTCAACACAATTCCCACTTCCCCTTTCAACACCATACATGAATCCCCCCATCCAACACAACCTCTGCGTCTCCTATCAATAGCGCTCCTCCTTCCACTCCCCCCACCATTAGCATCAGTCCTAGATTCCTCTTCAATGCCACTCCTGGCTCCCCCTACAATACCACATCCAGTTCCTCCTTCAACACCATTTCCTTCTCAAGGGCAATTAGGAATGGATAACAAATGCTTGGCTAGCCAGTGATGCCCACGTCCTGTGAAAGAATAATGAAAACTCTGTCAGTTCCCATTAATATCTTGAAAACTTCAATCAAATCAACCACTAACCTAAATTCCAGGACTACAACCCTAGTTTATTTATAGCTGAAACATGGCTTCTACCCTCTCATACTATACTCTATTAAAGTCCATTAAATATGAAGGCCAGCATTCCATTAGCATTTTTGATTATTTTTTGTTCATGATAATAATGATTGGTGTACGTGGAACTCTAATTATCTTTGGATCTCCACTGTTTGTAGCTCCTTGTCATTTAGAAAGCAACCTGTTCTATCCCTTTTACACCCAAATTAGATGACCTCACACTTGCCTTCTTTGAAATCCATTTTCCAGTTTTGCGAATATGTCTTTGTAAACTTATGCTTTCATCTACACTAATTACAATGTCAACTATCTTTGCATCATTGGCAAATTTGGTTATGCGGCTTTCTATTCCATCATCTAAGCTGTTAACAAAAAGGGGTGAATTGTTGAAGCGCCAGCATAAATCCTTGCAGCACAGCAGTAGCCTCATCCTGCCAATTAGTGTACCTGCCCATTATAACCACCCTGTCTCCTTCAACTCAACCATGCTAAACAAGTTAATAATTTGCCTTCAATTCCATGTGCTTCAACTTTAACTACCAGTTGTTTTATGAGGGAATTTATCATATGCCTTCTGGAAGTCCATATAAATGACATTCATAAACATTCCGCTATCCACTTCTTGAGTCACTTCTTCAAAAATTTCATTCAAGTTCATCAGGCATGATCTACAAATCTTTACAAATCAATGCTGGCTCGCTCTCTTGATCAGCTGAAAATTTTCAAGGTGTTCAATCACCCTGTCATTTATTATAGACCCTAGTAATTATTCAACAACAGATGTTAGGCTAACTGGTCTATAGTTCCCAAGTTTTCTTCTTCACCTTTCTTAAATAGTGCAGTGACATGCACAATTTTCAAATCTAAAGTGTTAGGTCAATAAGACATGAAAATAAATCCAAAACTATATATAACAGAACTTTATTGTTTTTTACTGTTTTTAAAATGGACTTTCTTCTGAGCCAAAAAAGATGGCTGCTGTAAGTCACATGGCCACAGGATTGTCCCTTTGTTCTGGAAGCTACCAACAGGAGTTACAAGAACAAAAGAACCCTCCTCTCATCATGGAATCTCACATCCAATTATAAGGATATAATAATCATAAAATCAGGGGACTCACAGATCAAAACTTGTGATGCCTGCAGAGCTGTTAACAGACCCATCTCACACCTGCAACTGTCCAAGTCCATTTCTAAAGGGGACCATTGAGGGAACAATGGATGTCATTTGCATCTTGATAAGCTTACCCCTCTTGCAGATTCAGAGAGTCTGCCTAGACAATGGCTTCCTGACACAAGATGGATGGTAATATGGATGGTAATTCTTTCAAAGCTAATGACTAGGACATTATCAGTCCTGAAATCAAAGCCAGCCAGTTCCAGACACTAGGTAAAGATCCCTTTTGAAACCATTGTGGGGAAAGAAGGTTACATGACTTGAGTGACCATTTTGAAATCTCTATATTCCTCTGAGAACTGTGAAATCTGCGGTCTGCTGTTTAATATCCAACCCAGTGAACACCAAGAAGCAGAACTCCAGGCTCAACAATAGCCTGCTCCTCGAAGCCTGCCTCTGCTGGAAGATTTCCTACAATTGCCTGCAGGAATGATCCAGTCTCTCTTTACCAACTTCATCTTATGGTATCAGCACCAACTGCCAAGAGAACTATACAGCTCTGGTCTTCAGCCAGCTGAACTCGAGCTCCTATGTGAAAGAACTCCTCATTGGACTCTGTCTCTGGACTCTGATAATCACATGAACTAATATTCATTTCTGAGGTTTTATACTGTTACTATTCATAGTTGTAAAACTTTCTTTATTCCATCTCCCATGTGTGCGCATGTGTGTGTGTAGTGCAGTGGGACGTTGCGAACATTCCTTCCCCAGTCTTGAATATGAATAAACTAACCTTCTGAGTGAGTTTGCTGTGAGTTATTAGTAAATTTTATCACACAAACAGATGGTTTGGGAAAAAACGCCACAGCCTACTTTAAAAATAATTCACCTTCTGCTTACGGACAGTTGATGAGAGGAAAGAAGTTCAGTTTGCCTTTCTCTCTTGTACGTAACAAAAGGGGCAGTTCCCGAATCAAGAGAACTTTGGAAGATTATAGCTAGGGCATCTGCACTTTTCTCACCTACTTCCTTTAAAACCCTGGGATTGAAACCATCTGGTTTCTTTAGTGTCATTCTTTTCATTATTACTGTTATTTTGCTTAATTATGTTGAGTCCCTATCCTTGATTCAATACTGGTTTCCTTGAGATTTCTGGCATGCTGACGTCTTCCTGTACTGTAAATAATGACCCAATGTAATTATTTGACAAGTCCGCCATTTAACTGATTTTAACTGATTTTAATTGATGACATCATTATCAGTTGTCAACATCTGGGGACTTGTACCAGTATTTGGAGAACTGTCCCACAGACTAGTCAAGCAACAGCCTGACATTGTCATATTCAAAGAATCAAACTATTCAGCCAATGTCCCCAACTTCCCCACCACCATCCTTAGGTATGATCTGTCCATCCAGCAAGGCAGGCCCACCAGAGGTGGCAACACAGTGGTATACAATCTGGAGGAATGGCCCTGGGAACCCTCAACATTCACTGCAGACACCGTTAAGACTCATGGCATAAGATAAAACATAGGCAAAGAAACCTCCTGTTGATTACTACCTACTGCCATCCCTCAACTGATGAGTCAGCACTCCTCCATGTTGAACATCACTTGGAAGATGCACTAAGAGTAATGCTGGACTACTTTCCTGTTTTCTTTGTAACTTTAAACACAGACATCAGTTGTAACAACTGCAGAATCAGACCTTTGTTTTTAACAAGTTCATGTTACACTATCCAGCATGAGTGCTAAGTCAAATCATACAATACGATTCCATATGATTGCATGATTCTTTATTATTGAGCTCAGGATTCACTATAAGGATTCAGGTGTCACACTTCACAATTCCAGCAAACAGAGATTTACTCAAAACACAAATACCAATTCTACCTTTTGATCTCTAAATTCCTTGCAAACTAACACTAAACCACAATACATCAAAGGATACAGAATGCAGACTTCAGAAATCATGGAGCTAGGAAGATAAACTTCTATCCACTCAAACTCTCCCTGTCATTCTGTTACCATAGTTGTATGGTCCATTTAAGTAGATCAATCACTTTATTATTATAATCAATGAGCAAACAATGTGTACCAGACTCTCAAGGTATGAACGAGTGACCTTCCCATTCCTTCAGCTTTTTATTCTTCTCCTTAGGCTTGCTTCACAAAGCATCCCTATTCGGCAAAACTGGTGCTGATCCCACAAACAACATGGTACATTGAGGCACATGTGTAGTGTGAATTCACATTTCCACAGGTAGCAAGGGCACTGAATGTACTCTGGTTGTGGGAGACTTCAGTGCCCATCGCCAAGATTGGCTCGGTAACACCACTACTGACCGAGATGGCTGAACCCTGAAGGACATAGCTTGCGGTAGGTAGTTAGAGAACCAACTTCACCTCGTCCTCATCAATCTCCCTATTGCAGATGCATCTGTCCATGACAGTACTGGTAGAAGTGACTATTGCACAGTGCTTGCAGAGACAAAAGCTCGACTTCACACTGAGGGAATCATCCATTGTGTTTGGCACTCCCACTAAATGGGATAGATTCAGAACAGATCTGCTGGCTCAAAACTGGGCATGCAGGAGGCACCATTAGCAGCAGCAGAATTATATTCCACCACAATATGTGACCTCATGGCCCGGCATATCTCTCACTCAACCATTAACATCAGATGAGGAGACCAATCATCGTTTAAAGAAGAATGTAGCAGAGCATGTAAGGAACAGTACTAGGCTTACCAAAAAATTAGATGTCAAACTGGTGAAGCCAGGAGTACATGCATGCCCAACAGCGGAGGCAGCATGCTATAGACAGAGTGAAACAACTCACAATCAATGCATCAGAATGCTGAATGGATGATCCATCTCAACGTTCTCTTGAGATCCCCATTGTCACTGAAGTCAGTCTTCAGCCAATTCAACTGATATCACTCCACATGATAGCAAAGAAACAGCTGAACACACTGACCATGGACCTGGACAACATCCAGCTGTGGAGCTGAAGACCTGTGCTCCAGAACTAGCTGTGCCACTAGCTAAGCTGTTCCAGTACAGCTATAATACTGGCTCCTACCAAAAAAAGTGGAAAATTACCAAGGTGATAAAAACCTGATAAAAAGCAGGGTGTTGCAGACAGGGGGGAGATGGTCAGATGGTTGCCCCTTTTTCCACCTCTCAACTGACCGAAGACAGATGTGGTTGAAAAGATAAAGTGTTTTAATGCCCTGAGTGCTGCGACTGTTAAGAATAGACAAACAGGTTTTCCTGTTAATTTCAATAAAGAAGGATAAATGGTTAATACTCAACAGCCAAATGTATTTGTAACTGCACCCAGTCAGACACTCATACAGGCACACACGCACAGACAGGAAAAACTTGTGATTACAGAAGAGGTCACATGCATTTAGGTCCTAAATGTCCAAAAATTCACTGTCACACTTGCTTCTCCAAGATGAAATCTTGAAACATTGTAGGCCTGTGATTCCTTTTTGGTCCACAAAAGAAATAGAGGGTAGAATTTTACGCCTTATGGGTGGATGTGCGCCCGACCTGAACGGACATGAAACAGCGCGAGATGACGTCAGGCCAGCATCCCGATGTCATCCCACACTTTAAAAAGGCAATTGTTCATGATTTTACGCTGCCCATGCGATTTCACACTCATCGCACAGGCAAGACGGGCAGGCAAGCAGCCCACTTTTAACAAAACCTCATCAAAGGGCAGGGATAAAAAGGGTCAGCAGCATTGGCAATGTGGTTAGTGAGGAGTTGCGGAGATAGTTTGCTGCTGGTTGATTATTTGAACTTGAGAGCTTCATCTCTGTTCTGAGCTTCAGCCTTAGCATTTCTAGGCTTCATTTCAGGACTCATTGGTGTCTCCAAGGTTCCCGGAGAATTTTGACCGTATGGACCCTTCCAGATATCAGACAGCCTTCTGTTACCCTGGTAATGGGGATTATGGTCTCTGCTGGTGGCAGCTCCTCTGAGGAGGAAGAGAGGGACAGAAGGTGTCCCTATGCAGCTTCCAGAGGAGGGACCTGTGGGAGGAGAGGCACAGGTACTAGGGGCGCAGGGCCAGCAGGCGTACGAGGCAGCAGAAGACGCCATTATCCTGCTACCAGGGTTTACAGGCAGCGATGCAACTATCTCAACATATCCGATATGCAATGCTGAAGGAAGATCCGCCTCTCAAGGGAGACCGTGACCTCCATTTGTCAGATGATTGGGCCTGAGGTCACCTCCGACTGTGTGGCTGGACACCCCATGCCAGTGGCTCTGAAGGTCACAGTGGCCCTCAACTTCTATGCCTCCGGCTCTTTCCAGGGGTCAGTAGGGGAATCTTTGTGGAGTCTCCCAATCAGCTGTCCACAGATGCGACAAGCTGGTGACAGAAGCTCTGTTCAGGTAGGTAATGACATTTATTCATTTCTGAACAGAACAGGCCAGCCAGGTTGAGCGAGCCAGAGGGTTTGCAGTGATTGCTGGCTTCTCTCACATCCAGGGTGCAACCGACTGCACACATGTGGCCATCAAGGTGCCAACTGGTCAGCTGGGTGCCTTTTCAATAGGAAGGGATTCCACTCAATGGACGTCCGGATAGTTTGTGACCACAAGACGCAGATTCTGCAAGTTTGTGCATGGTACCCTGGCAGCTCCCATGATGCCTACACCCTCAGACACTCACAGGTGCCGAGGCTCTTCAGTGCTCCAGCTCGACTGGATGGATGGCTGCTGGGTGACAAGGGCTATCCGTTGAAAAGGTGGCTTCTGACACCTCTCAGCCACCCAAGAACAGAGGCAGAGCAGTGTTACAATACGAGTCATGCCTCCACAAGGGTGGTGACAGAAAGGACCATAGGTCTTCTGAAGTTGCGCTTCTGATGCGTGGACCATTCAGGGGGGGCACTGAAATACCTGATAGTGGTTGCATGTTGTGCTCTCCACAATCTGGCTCTGGCAAGGGGGGACCCACTGGGGGAAGAGGATCTTGATGCAGCTCCACAGGCCACAGAGGATGAATCCAGTGGTGAGTCAGAAGAGGAGCCCAGTGAGGAGAACACTGAGGGCGTGGATGCAGACCTCTGGATCCTTCAGGGAGGCAGGAACGCCATGGACGCCTTGATCCAATGCCCCTTCAGCTAGGCTGCCAAAGATCTGCTCCCACCTCATGCCAGGTGTGCTGCCTCCATCCCAGATCTTTGTAATGACCCTTTCCTGTGAACCCAAAGTCCACTCAGTGCCTATGCAATAAAGTTTAGAGCCACTGGCTCTACACTGCACCTACAAAACAAGTGAAGTACTCAGGTCATTAAAACAAAAGCAAAATTTATATCATGTTGACACTCATATCAAATGAAAATAACTATATATGGTATTAATGGTCACACCAATAAACATATTAACAAAACATGGCAGAACAGATGATCACCCATGAACAGTCCGTCTTGTGCTCATGGTGCCTTAAACTTATCACCCACCACCCCACCCTCCCCGGACCCTCGCTGGCAGCAGCATTGGAGACAGCCTGCTGACTCTGGTGTCCTGTTGGCCTTGATGACTTTGGCGGTCGTCCTCCGGCCAGTGGAGCCTGTGCTGGCCCCGCCTGGGAGTGAGCAGCCAGTGCTATGACTGGCATCTCTCCAGTCATCACAGCTTCATTAGATGCAATGGTCACTGGCAGAGGGGTGGAGGAGCTGCTGCCATCATCCAGAGCACCCAGAGAGGAGCCCGCAGAGACGACAAGCAGATCATTTGCCAACATGAGGTCACTCTGGACCTCCCTGCTCGCCATTGATGGAAGGGCATCTAGCTGGGATGCTGGGTGCCTCATCCATCTCCCACACTGGCACTGACCAGCTGAGGTCATTGCCTGTGTGAGGGCTTGCAGGTCCGAGTGCAACCCCAGGAACCCCTAATCCTGTTCCTGGAGCTGTCTCTCCATGAGAGTTGCCAGTCTCTCAATGGAGGAGGCAGTGCGCTCAGCAATGAGGGTCAACGCAGTAATCATGCTTCACATGGATCCTCCACAACAGCAACCATGGTACACATACCCTCATGGATCTCCGCCAGATCCTCCCGCACATCTCGCTGGACATCCAGTATCTGCCGCCTAATGGACGAATCCAGAGGCTCATCATCTGCCTTCGGTTCAGCATGGTCCTGATCTCCAGCAGCCCTCTGACTGCCGGCCCCCTGGGCACTCTCTACCTCCGCCTGCTCCTCAAGCAAGTGTGAAGTACCCTCACCACTGTGCTCCGACATTCTATCCGATGATCTAACGCCCACCGAGGTGCTGGTATCTGTGCTGGTGCATGGTTCAGAGATGGGGGTGTGACGTAGGTGCATTTAAAGCCTTGTGGTCCTCTGACATCAAGGGTGGCTTTTCGGGGTTCTGTGTTCAAGTGCAAGCTGGCGAATCGAATGGGAGAAAAATGACGTCATTAGTTTAAGTCATCACACTGTCACTGTGCATGCCAGGTGCCCTGGTGAGACAATGGAGATCTGCATCATGGTGCCATCATCTTTCAATGATCAATCGGGGCTCCAGGTTTGAGACTCCCATTAATGACGAGACTACACTAGAATGTTAGCACAATCCGACACTCTCACGTCTGTGCACTGCGCCCTTACCTTCATCAGAGACCCCTGCATCTCCATGACCAGCTGACTGAGGTGGGTGGCGGTTCTCCAGCTCCAAGACATCCATTTTGTACCTTGTCAGGATTAGGATTGGGGTCCTCCGCCTGTCCTTGACCTCTCGATGGTGTTAAGGGTCCTCTTCTGAAAGGACAGAGAAGCATTGATTAGTCCAATCTCTACCTGCAGCGCCATTGCAGTCTGGCCAACCCCAGCTGAGGAACACCTTGCAGGAACATCTGAGTTGTGGCCCTAGACCCACAAGGCACTCAGGCCAAGCAACCAGGGCTCACTCCCTTGGCCAGCTCCGGTGTCATTGACAATTGGCACTTAGACTCTAACACCCCTGAACTCCATGGGAGGACAGCCAGCTGTTAACACTTCTCCACACTAATCCATGCCAATTCGGCACTCACCCTTGCCGAGCATAGCAGGCCATTGAACCTTTTGCAGCACTGCATCCATGTCTGCCATACAACATCATGGCCGCTGACCTCGGCTGCCACCTCCTCCCAGATTTTTTTGGTCTGGTGCGGTGGCCTCTTCCTACCATCCCTGGGTACGAGAGTGTCCCACCTGACACCGACCTCCTCTGCAAGGACCGTGGGCACTTGTCTGAGAAACGGGGGGGGTTAGTGCCCACCTGACTTGCCCTCCCACCTGACATTTCCATCTGCTGGTGAGGCCACTGTTCCAGTCTCTGGACCGACCCTAAAGATTCGCCCCTGACAGCCTTCAGGGAGCTGCCTTTGCTGATTTTAAAGTGCCCGCTAGGTTGGCTTTGGACCTGGCACCCGACAGGCCCCCACTCCCACCCGGCCCTTCCCGACCATTCAGAAGACGCGTTTCACGATGGGCAGACCTTACTTGGCTATCCAGCATGAAATCGCATTTGTAGCACAACTGCAACCGGGAGCGGATTCTACATCTATTTCCACTCCCGCCGACTTGGCGCGCACGTCAAGTGTGAAATTTGGGCCAGAGTCTGGAGGTTGATGAAGATGGATTAACAGTGGTTTACTGCTTGGAAAGAGCAGGCTTCTCTTGCTTCACTCCAGTCGAGGTGCAGTCGAACCCCTGTAGAAAACCCCTGTAGATCGGTGAAACTGACCCAAATTCTTTGCCTGATGATGGACTTCAGGTACGGTCCTGTTCCTTTGGTCTGGAATTTTTTCCATGTCTCTGCTCCAAAAGTGTGTCTTATTAAATACCCCTTATTAGAAACCTGGTTTCTGTCATGTGACCATAGTATCTGTTTTTCATGGTCCTCACAATGGTCTCTGACATCTTGGCCATTGACACACAATAGGTTCCAAGTTTCACACCTTCACGTCTCATTGTGATAGAAAAGGGCCTTTTCACACCCATTCTTTGGAGTTTCACCACGAAGCCAAAAAGTCTGTAAGTCCATTGTGAACCAGTTTTTTAATTACTTGGATAACGGCAGCCAATAATCCATTGGAAATGCCTGTTGCATTTTATGACTTCTCAATGAGATGTCCCAAAAGTTCTTTTGCGTTTTAATATCTTGTCCAGACCTGACAGTTAGCTCCAGAGCCTTATGTAGTTCCTTGTATATTAACAGGAAATAAAAAGGTCACCTGCCCTTTCAGCTCCATTTTGTTTTAAAAATAAAGTATCAATTTTCGACAAATCCACAAGTCTATATTGTGTGAGTGTGACAAGGGCAAATCCAATCCAGCTAATCACTGCCTCCTCAGCCTCCTCCCAATCACCAGCTAAGTAATGGAGGGTGTCATCAACAGTGCTATCAAGTGACACTTACCAATAATCTGCTTACTGATGTTCAATTTGGATTCCACTAGGATAATTCCATTGTTCCTTTATTGTCACTGGGTCAAATTCCTGGAACTCCTTACCTAATAGCATTGTGGCAGAGCTGTAGAAAAGTTTAGGTTTAATAATTATTTACAATTAGTTTGTAGTTTAGCTGTGTGTTTATTAATCAGTTGACTCACTATGATATTTCTGCCCGTTCTGATGAAGAGTCATACGGACTCGAAACGTTAACTGTGTTCCTCTCTGCAGATGCTGTCAGACCTGCTGAGTTTTGGATGTCCAATGGATGTCCAATCCCTCTACACCTACATCCCCCACCAGGATGGTCTGAGGGCCCTTAGATTCTTCCTTGAACAGAGGCCCCAACAATCCCCATCCACCACTACTCTCCTCCGTCTGGCTGAACTTGTTCTCATACTGAACAATTTCTCCTTTAACTCCTCTCACTTCCTCCAAATAAAAGGTGTGGCTATGGGTACCCGCATGGGCCCCAGCTATGCCTGTCTCTTTATGGGGTATGTGGAACATTCCTTGTTCCAGTCCTACTCCGGCCCCCTCCCACAACTCTTTCTCCGCTACATCAATGATTACTTCGGTGCTGCTTCATGCTCTCGTCGGGACCTGGAAAAATTTATTAATTTTGCTTCCAATCTCCACCCCTCCATCATTTTCACATGGTCCATCTCTGACACTTCTCTTCCCTTCCTTGACCTCTCTGTCTCAATTTCTGATGATAGACTGTCCACCAATATCCATTACAAGCCTACCGACTCCCACAGCTACCTCGACTACAGCTCCTCACACCCCGCTTCCTGTAAGGACTCCATCCCATTCTCTCCGTTCCTTCGCCTCCGTCGCATCTGTTCTGATGACGCTACCTTCAAAAACAGCTCCTCTGACATGTCCTCCTTTTTCCTTAACCAAGGTTTTCCACCCACGGTCGTTGACAGGGCCCTCAACCGTGTCCGGCCCATCTCCCGCGCATCCGCCCTCACGCCTTCTCCTCCCTCCCAGAAACATGATAGGGTCCCCCTTGTCCTCACTTATCACCCCACCAGCCTCCGCATTCAAAGGATCATCCTCCACCATTTCCGCCAACTCCAGCATGATGCCACCACCAAACACATCTTCCCTTCACCCCCCCGGCGGCATTCCGTAGGGATCGTTCCCTCCGGGACACCCTGGTCCACTCCTCCATCACCCCCTACTCCTCAACCCCCACCTATGGCACCTCCCCATGCCCACGCAGAAAATACAACACCTGCCCCTTCACTTCCTCTCTCCTCACCGTCCAAGGGCCCAAACACTCCTTTCAAGTGAAGCAGCATTTCACTTGCATTTCCCCTAACTTAGTCTACTGCATTCGTTGCTCCCAATGCGTCTCCTCTACATTGGAGACCAAACGCAAACTGGGCGACCGCTTTGCAGAACACCTGCGGTCTGTCCGCAAGAAAGACCCAAACCTCCCTGTCGCTTGCCATTTTAACACTCCACCCTGTTCTCTTGCCCACATGTCTGTCCTTGGCTTGCTGCATTGTTCCAGTGAAGCCCAACACAAACTGGAGGAACAGCACCTCATCTTCCGACTAGGCACTTTACAGCCTTCCGGGCTGAATTTTGAATTCAACAACTTTAGATCTTAAACTCCCCCTCCCCCCATCCCCACCCCGTTTCTCCCCCCTCCCCCTTTTTTTTTCAATAATTTATATAGATTCTTCTTTTCCCGCCTATTTCCATTATTTTTAAATCTAAAACTAAAACTTTGTTAGTCTTTCCACCCCACCCCCACTAGAGCTGTACCTTGAGTGTCCTGCCTTCCATTCTTAATTAGCACTTTTCTTAGATAATATCACCACCTTCAACACCTCTTTGATCCTTTTGTCTGTGACATCTTTTGATTATCTGCTCCTATCACTGCTTGCTTATCCCCACAATCACCCCACCCTCCACTTCTCTCTCCCCCCGCCCCCCCACCTTAGACCAGCTTATATTTCACCTCTCTCCTAACTATACTCAGTTCTGCCGAAGGGTCGTGAGGACTCGAAACGTTAACTGATTTCTTCTCCACCGATGCTGCCAGACCTGCTGAGTTTTTCCAGGTAATTCTGTTTTTGTTTTGGATTTCCAGCATCCGCAGTAGCTTTTAGCTTTTTGTTTTTATCTCTGAATTTTTCCTGCTATTTTTGTTTTTGTTTCAGATTTCCAGCATCCGCAGTATTTTGCTTTTATGATATTCTGCTTAATTGTCGTCAATAGCACACCATGTGACTAGCTCTTTGTTAGAAGTTGACAAGTGAGAAACACCGCATGGCCCCAAGCTATATTAATTTATACTTTTACGGTCTAATTACAGAGCAAATGCTGCAAAGCCATTAAGGTTGAGCAGTCAGAGTCTGGGACCATCATAGTCCCTGGCAATTAAAACTTAATCAGTGGTACTCATACCTATGACTCAGAGTGGAGTTAATGCCTATTGTGTAAAGAAAACAACTGTGAAACATTCAGCTTTATGTCCTAAAATAGTTCAGTCCTTCTAACTTGTAGTATAGTAAAAAGAGAAGAAACAGTCACTTTCTTTCACAACATGAAACCATCTTTGGTTCTGATAGCTTAGTGTTAATTTCTGTAATCAGTATTTGTAGCTATGTAGTCCTTGTGACTTATTCCTTATGAACATGTATTACTTGAATGTATTATGCTGTATCTTGTTACTTCAGTTTTCACACACTGGTTATCTTTATGTGCTGATTTTTATTCATACTTTCATGTTGGAGTATCTTTGTAATTTCTGTAAGGCTATGTATGCCTTTAGTATTTATAATTAACTGAGACTATACCTCTTTATGTTTGAAAATATTATTTTTCAACTTTCAACTGACTGGAAATGTTGCAATTTGAAATGAGACAGAACAAACTATTTAAAAATTCAAGGCCACCTTCCAAGGTGAAGGTGAAAAACAAACGAACCACCCTCAGGGGAGTGTGAAGAGAGAGACATTTCCCATAACTCAAAGACCCATCACAACTCATCACTTTCTAAGAAAGAGGCATTAAAATGCAAGCTGGATTGATATAATAGCTATCATAGACAGGCCTATCCAAAACCCCTTGGAAATACACATGGATGAAGTATTTCAGGCCAAGCAAAAGCCACTGCAGAGAGATTACCAGAAAGTTGTCAGCAGAGGAAACAGCCTGAAACCTGCTGTTCTGTCTCTCTCTCTGTTGGAACAAGTGTATTACCCGGTTTGGAAGCCAACTTTACTAGAAATCTACCAGCGAACCAAGATCTCATAATAATTGCAACATCTTCTACATCTGACTGCATCCAAGAAGCCAACTAACCTAAATTGGCCACAATGTTTAAAAATCCATGCCTCCAGAACAATCAAAGGACACTTAACCATATATTCTTTTAACTTTTTTTTATTGGACTCTACCTTCCCTTATTTCTAATACCTGTATAGTGAGCGGGGGAGTTTAAAGTGTTAACTGTATCCTTGAAAAACCTAGTCTAATCTGTAAGTAGCAGTAACTGGAAAGTACTGTGCAGGTAGACCAAGTTTCTTTCTTTCTTCCAGCCTTAGGTGGGTGAACACACTCTGCTGAGAGAGCTGAATAGTTAATTCGCTAACTGGTTGAATCTGCTTTCTTTAGCTCCAGTTTAGATTACTATAAATTCAGGATTCTTTAGCGTAGCTAAGGCAAACAGGTGCAGCTGAGGGATTGGGTGTATACCCGTGGGTTTGTTGAGTGGGGGAGTTTGGTGGGGAGGGGAAAGAGGTGTTCCTTTCCTTCTGATTTTTTCTAACTTTTTCACCCTGTAGGAATTGGTTCTACCACGAAAGAAGCATACTGTTTGGTGCATGTCTGGTAAGTGGTTAAGGTCTGTTCCATTTCTAAAGTTTAAAATACCAAGAAATTTGTGGTTAAGATTAATAAACTACATAAAAGAAAATAAATAATAGGATAAAATAATTAAGTAATTATTTAAAACACATAAGGATGGCAGGACAGGTGATGTGTCATGTTTGCAGCATGTGGAAGTTCCTGAATATCAATGTGATCCAGGGCAAACACGTCTGCAGTAAGTGTATGAGGTTTGAGGAGCTTCGGCTAAGAGTCATTGAGCTAGAGGCTGAGTTACAGACACTGCAACAAATCAGGGAGGGGGATAGTTACTTGGGGCTTTGTACCAGGAGGCAGTCACACCCCTTAGGATAGGGTCTTCTGATTTGAAGGTGGTCAGGGACAGGAGGGTGTGACTGCAGCTGAGGTAGGTAAGGGGAGCCAGAGCGCAGGAGTGCAGGAGCATCAGCTTCTGCAATTGTCCAGAATTGAGGTTCTTTCAGCTTGTTTGGATGAGAGTGGGGGCTGCAGGGTGGATGAGCTGACTGACCATGGCACTGTGGTTCAGGAAGCTATTCAAGTGGGGGGGAGCAAAAAGGAATGTAGTGGTAGTGGGGGACAGTAGAGTGAGGAGGATTGACACTGTTCCCTGCAGCAAAGAGCAAAGGTATTGCCTGCTTGGTGCCAGGGTTCGGGACATCTGTTCAGGGCTGGAGAGAAACTTAGAGTGGGAGGTGTAGGACCCAGTTGTTGTTGTCTATGTTGGTATCAACAACATAGGCAGGACAAGAAAAGAGGTTCTACATAGTCAGTATGAGGAGTTAGGCACCAAATTAAGAATCAGAACTTCAAAGATAATAATCTCTGGACTATTACCTGAGCCACGTGTGAATTGGCTTAGGGAAAATAAGATTAGAGAACTTAATGCATGGCCCAAAGGCTGGTGTAGGAGAAGTGGGTTCCAGTTCGTCGGGCACTGGCACCAACCAGTACTGGCAAAAGTGGGGGCTTATCGTTGGGATGGTCTACACTTGAACCATGCTGGGGTTGCTGTTCTAGCAAGCTGCATAACTAAGGAAGAAGAGAGGGTTTTAATCTAAATAGTGGAGCCAAGGGTTCAAATTGGGAAGATGTGGTGAACCAAAGAGTAGAGTCAAGGCAGGAGAGACAGGTACTAATATGGGAAATGACAAACAGGCTGTGACAGGAAGGGACAGAGAGTACAAATCTAAGAGTAAATCAGCAGATACGTGCAGACATTACAAAAATAATAAAACTAAAGGCTTTGTATCTGAATGCACGCAGCATTCAAAACAAAAGAGATGAATAAATAGCGCAAATAGAAATAAATATGTTCTGATAGCCATTACAGAGACATGGCTACAGGATGGCATAGATTGGGACCTGAATATTGAAGGGTACGTGACATTTAGGAAGGATGGGAAGCCAGGAAAAGGCAGACGGGTGGCTCTGTTAGTTAATAATGGTACTAGCACCATAGAGAGGGATGGCCTAAGTTCAGGAAACAAGAATGTAGAAGCAGTTTGGGATGTCATGTGATGTGGACGTTGCTGACAAGACCAGCATTTGTTCCCATCCCTAATTTCCCTTGAATTGAGTGGCTTACTGGGCTATTTCAGAGGGTAGTTAAGAGTCAACTACATTGTTATGGATCTGGAGTCACATGTAAACTAGACAGAATAAGGATGGCAGATTTCCTTCCCTAAAGATCTTTAGTTAACCAGATGGGTTTTTACGACAATCGATGATAGTTTCATGGTCACCATTACTGAGACTAGCTTTCAATTCCAGATATATTAATTGAATTTAAATTCCACCAGCTGCCGTGGTGGGATTCAAACATATGTTCCCAGAGCTTTAGCCTGGTCTTCTGGGATTGCTAGTCCAGTGACATGAACGCTACACCACCATCTCCCCTTGAGTATAAAGGAGGAGATGATGGGAGCTTGTCAGAAAGGTACAATGATAATCGTGGCAGACTTTAATCTACATATAGACTGGAAAGATCAGATGGGCAAAGATAGCATAGTTGAGGAGCTCATACAATGTTTTCAGGATACTGTCTTAGAACAGCACATTCTGGAGGCAACCAGAGAGCAGGCTATATTAGACCTGGTATTGAGCAATGAGATAGGATTATTTGATAATAATAGTGAAGGCACCCCTAGGTAGCAGTGATCATAATATGATTGAATTTTACATTCAGTTTGAGGAAGAGCAAAGTGGATCCAGAACTAGTATTTTAAAGTTAAATAAGGGCAATTATGAGGGCATGAAAGCAGCACTTACTAAAGTGGACTGACAAATGAGGTTAACAGATAGATCAATAGAGATGCATTGGCAGACATTTAAAGGGATATTACAGAATACACAGAATAGATACATTCCAATGAGAAAGAAAAATTCCAAGGGGAGGACCCACCATCCATGGTTAACTAAAAAAGTTAAAGACAATATCAAACAGAAAGAAAAAGCATATAATTGCACAAAGATGGGTAGCAGGTCAGAAGATTAGAAAGAATATAAAGAACAGCAAAGAATGACAGAAAGATTAATAAAGAGTGAAAAATTAGAGTACAAGAGAAAACTAGCTAGAAACATAAAGATGGATAGTAAGAGTTTCTATAGATATTTAAATAAGAAAAGAGTTAACAGAGTGAGTATTAGTCCATTAGAAAGTGAGTCTGGGGAATTAACATTGGAAAATAAGGAGATGGCAGATGAATTGAACAGGTATTTTGCATCGGTCTTCACCATATATGATACAAGTAACATCCTGGAAATAGCTGTAAATCAGGAAATCAAAGGGAGGGAGGAACTCAGGAAAATTACAATCACCAGGCAAGTGGTGCTTGGCAAATTTTTGGAGCTGTGGAATGACAAATCTCCGGGTCCTGATGGATTTCATCCCTGGGTCTTAAAAGAAATGGCTAATGAGGTAATAGATGCATTGGTTTTAATTTTCCAAAATTCCCTCGATTCGGGGAAGGTTCCATTAGATTGGAAAAGAGCAAATGTAACTCTTTTATTCAAAAAGGGAGCGAGACAGAAAGCAGGAAACTACAGGCCAGTTGGCTTAACATCTGTCATAGGTAAAATGTTAGAAGCTATTATGAAAGATGTTATGGCAGGGAACTTATGAAAATTCAAGGCAATCAGGCAGAGTCATCATGGTTTTGTGAAAGGAAAATCATGTTTAACCAATTTACTGGGATTCTTTGAAGGAGTCACAAGTGCTGTGAGGAGAACCGGTGGATGTATTGTACTTAGATTTCCAGAAGGTATTTGATAAAGTTATTGCTGAAAATAAAAGCTCATAGTGTAGGGGGTAACATATTGGAATGGATAGAAGATTGGCTAGCTAACAGGAAACAGAGAGTAGGCATAAATGGGTCTTTTTTTCTGATTTGCAGGATGAAACGAGTGGTATTCCACAGGGATCTGTGCTGGGGCCTCAACCTTTTACAACTTATATAAATGACTTGGATGAAGGGACTGAAGTTATAGTTGCTAAATTTGCTGATGACACAAAGATAGGTCAGAAAATAAGTTGTTAAGAGGACATAAGGAGGCTCAGGGACATAGATAGGTTAAGTGAATGGGCAAAGATCTGGCAAGTGGAGTACAATGTGAGCAAATGTGAAATTGTAAATTTTGGCAGGAAGAATAAAAAAAGAAGCTTATTATCTAAATGGTGAGAGATTGCAGGGCTCTGAGATTCAGAGGGATCTGGGTGTCCTAGTGCATGAATCACAAAAGGCCAATAAGCAGGTACGGCAAGTAATTAGGAAACCTATAGAATGCTATCATTTATTGCGAGGGGAATTGAATACAAAAGTAGGGGGGTTATGCTTCAGTTGTACAGGGCACTGGTGATACCATATCTTGAGTACTGTGTACAGTATTGGTCTCCTTATTTAAGGAAGGATGTAAATGCGTTAAAAACACTTCTGAGAAGACTTCTAGACTAATATCAGGAATAGGCAGGTTGTCTTATGAGGAAAGGTTGGACAGGTTAGGCTCGTATCCACTGGAGCTTAGAAGGCTAAGAGGCGACTTGATTGAAACATTTAAGATCCTGAGGGGTCTTGACAGGGCAGATGTAGAGAGGATGTTTCCTCTTGTGGGAGAATCTAGAACTAGGGGTCACCGTTTAAAAATAAGAGATGGCTCATTTAAGACTGATATGAGGAGAATTTCTTTCTCTCAGAGGGCTGTGAGTTTTTGAAACCCTCTTCCTCAAAAGGCAGTGGAAGCAAAGTCACTGAATATTTTTAAAGCAGAGCTAGATAAATTTTTGATAAGCAAAGGGGTGAAAGGTTATTGGAGGTAGGCAGGAATATGGAGTTGATGTTACAATCAGATCAGCCATGATCCTATTGAGTGTCAGAGCAGGCTCGAGGGGCAGAGCGGCCTTCTCCTGCTCCGAATTCATATGTTTGTATGTTCATATGTGATGTCGTGATTTTTTTCCCCTCGGGTTTAGTGGTTAATAAATGTTCTTTTTATTTGACTCAAGATAACCTTGTTTGATTGGCTTCTTATTGATCTCATCTTAAACAGTTAAACACATTTGAATTCAGAAAAGGAATATCCTCTTAAAAAAGAAACTTAAACCTTTTTTGTGACCAACCGCGGAGATAGAATAGAGGGGAGCCAGTTCACCCTTCTCACTTGGTCATAACATAACTTATAACAAGCACTGGCAGATACTACAAAAACACATAATAGCAAAGCACTTCCCATAACCAAAACATATTGATAGGTCCCTTCCCTAATGAGAATTCTACAGTATACTATAAATCAATTAGACTTTTGCAAAACTAGGGTCAATGGGAATCAGGGAAACTCTCCACTGGTTAGAGTCATATCTAGCACAAAAGAAGATGGTTGTGGTTATGGAGATCAGTCATCTCAGCTCCAAGACATCAATGTAGGAGTTCCTCAGGGTAATGTCCTCGGCCCAACCATCTTCAGCTGCTTCATCAATGACCTTCCTTCCATCATAAGGTCAGAAGTGAGGATGATCGCTGATGATTGCACAATGTTCAGCACCATTTGAGACTCCTCAGATACTGAAGAAGTCCATGTTCAAATGCAGTAATATCCAGGCTTGGGCTGACAAGTGGCAAGTAACATTCGCAACACACAAGTGCCAGGCAATGACCATCTCCAATAAGAGAGAATCTAACCATCGACCCTTAACATTCAGTGGCATTACCATCACTGAATCTCCACTATTAATATCCTGGGGGTTACCATTAACCAGAAACTGAACTGGGCTAGCCATATAAATACTGTGACTACAAGAGCAAGTCAGAGGCTAGGAATCCTGCGACAAATAACTCACCTCCTGACTCCCAAAGCCTGTCCACCATCTACAAGGCACAAGTCAGGAGCCTGATGGAATACCCCATTTGCCTAGATGAGTCTAGCTCCCACAACACTCAAGAAGCTTGACACCATCCAGGACAAAGCAGCCCACTTGATTGGCACCCCATCCATGAACATTCACTCCCTCTACCACTAACACAAAGTACTGGCAGTGTGTACCATCTACAAGATGCACTGCAGGAATTCACCAAGCTCCTTAGACAGCACATTCCAAACCCACAACCACTACCATCTAGAAGGATAAGGGCAGCAGAGAGATGGGAACACCACGACCTGAAAGTTCTGCTCCAAGTCATTCACATTCCTGACTTGGAAATATATCACCATTCCTTCTCCGTCGCTGGGTCAAAATCCTGGAACTCCCTTCCTAACGGCACTGTGGGTGTACCTACACCACATGGACTGCAGCGGTTCAAGAAGGCAGCTCACCACCATCTTCTCAAGGGCAAATAGAGATGAGCAATAAATGCTGGCCTACCCAGCGAAGCCCGCATCCTGTGAATGGATAACAAAAAAAGACCGACAAGGGCCTGGTTCTAAATACATATGTGAGTTCCTGAAGCTCTTCACAGTGTAACGAAAGTATAATAATTTTCATAATATTTTTCTGGTTTATTGTGAAGTAGGTTTATAGGAGTAAGAATAGTTGGGTCTGTCTATGTGATTTAATTACATTTGGAGTGCCCAAGCTTGAAATCATCAAAAGAAGCTAGGCGTTTGACATGCTAATGAGTAAACATGGATGTTGGCTTGTAAGGTGTGAAGGGAATTTGCATTTTTAGATAAATTAAGGAATATTTGGATTTCAGAGGGATCTTAGTTTGTTTACAACTAGCCAGATAAGCAAGGTTAAGGAGTGTGTTTATTTTTCCCAAAGGTTACTGACAATATTGGCAACCTGAATGTTTTTATATTATAAAGAAGGTACAGTTTCAAAGACACATGGAACAACAGAATTTACATATTAAGAAGAGAAGAACATATATAAAGGAGAATGAAAGGCTATGTGGAAGAGAAGGCCATGTAAGATCTAACAGGAGTGTGTGAAATAGCCTTAATAAAGCGTCAAGCATTTGTGCATAAGTCTGCTATCTAACAAAACTGAAGTTGGGGAAAAGCCATTTGGAATTCCACTGTCAAGTGGGCATTATGTTAACTTGCTGGTTCTGTTTTAAATCTAAAACCTACTTTGGACCATTGCCTTTAAAGGGGGTGTAACTGGGGGCGAAGTCAATTAGCAATTTTAGGTGTTGTTATAGTAGTAAATAATTGTAGTCTCATGCATGTGCTTGAAATCTTTTATTTTGTTAATAAATATTTTAATTTAATTTTTTAAATCTCTGAAGGTCTTGGACTCATTACTTCTGAATTCAGTGCACACATCTCGTAATAAATACAAATTACAAAACCGTTGTGATAGTGCGGCCAAGTTTCACTCATGGATTTGGTCTGCCTGGCACACATCATCTGCCAGGACAAGGCCACCTGAAAAATGCATACAAGATTACGCTCAGAGATGATGCTGAACTGTGTGCCTTTTCACTCCACGAAAAGTGCCATAACCAATCATGAAGACAGTACAGTGGCAGTTGGATGAGATGGTGAACATGGGAGTCATCTCCCCAGTCTAAAAACCTACCACATGCTGCTGCGGAATGGTCCCAGTCCAAAAAGTGAAAAGTCCCTCCAAATTTGCATCAACCTGACACGGCTTAACAAGGCCGTAGCCAGGGAGGTCCACCCCATGTCCTCATTGGACGAGAGTTCTGGCTAAGCTCCCAAGGAGCACCGTGTTTTCCAAACTAGACAGTGGTTTCCGGCAGCTTCCCCTCGATGAGGTTCCTGGCCCCTAAAAACATTTATTATCCACTTTGGCAGATTTTGCTTCAACTGTCTGCCCATTGGGATGAGGTCGGCACCAGAGATATTCCAATGCACAATGTCAGACATCTTGCAGGGCCTTCAGGGGGTCATTTGCTACATGGATAATGTCTTGGTTCATGGGGTGACAGAAGGAAGAGCATGACAAAAGGCTCTTGGGGCGACTGCAGGAGGCGGGGCTGATGTTGAATGACAAATGCAAATTTACCAAGACCTCCATTCGGTTCCAGGACCACATCGTCAGCAGCAAAGGCATCACAGCGAACCCACAAAACACCAAGGCAATCACTGATTTCCCGACCCCTTCCTCCATCCCCAACCTTGAATGTCTCCTGCGGATGCCGAACAAGCTGGCAAAGCTTTTACCTAACTCAGCACAGATCACGGAACTGTTGAGACACCTTCCCAGGAAAGATCAAGCATGGCACTGGGATTCCCAGCAAGAGCAAGTGTTCACTCGCATCAAGGCAATGCTGCTTTCCACTGACATTCTGGCCCACTATGACACAGCCCTTTCCACCACCATAGTAGCCGATGCTTCATCCACAGGCCTCAGAGCGGTCCTTTTCAGGAGCAATTGAATAGAAGTTGTCAACCTGTGCACTAGGCTTCCAGAGGGCTGTCAGACACGGAAACACAATACGCCATCATCGAGAAGGAAGCTCTGGTGGTCACATGGGCATTTAAGTAGTTTTACGACTATATCACCAGCCTCAATGTTACAATCAAGACGGACTATAACCCACTGGTCTTCTGACTGAATGAGAAGGAGCCTCCTAGGATCCAGAGGCTTCGCCTACACCTCCTGATATTTGCTATGAGACTGTTTACGTCCAAGGGGAAAATCAGGCGACGGCAGACACTCCCGACAAAACAGGACGGCGACTTTGTTGCAGATCTGGAGGCCTACTCCCAAGCCACTACCATGCACCTGCCTGCAACCACAACCAGGCTCCAACAGATCACCTAGGAGCAACTCCGCGATGAAAAGTGCACCTGCATCCGCACCTATTGCCAACAAGGGTGACCTCAACAGAGAACACACGGAGGTGCATGGCTCGAGCAGCAGAACCACTTTACAGTCATTGGTGACCTCCTGGTCTATGACAAACAGCTGGTCATCTCAGCTTCCATGCGAGCAAATGTCCTTCAAAAAATACATATTTTTTTATTTGTTTTTATGGGATGTGGATGTCATTGGCTAGGCCAGCATTTATTGCCCACCCCTAATTGCCCTTGCTCAGAGGGCATTTTAAGAGTCAACCACATTGCTGTGGGTCTGGAGCCACACAAAGGCCAGACCAGGTAAGGACAGGAGATTTCCTTCCCTAAAGGCTATTACTGAACCAGATGGGTTTTTACAACAATCAGCAATAGTTTCGTGGTCATCATCAGGTTTTTACTTCCAGATTTTTATTGAATTCACCTGCCGTGGTGGGATTTGAACCTGGGTCCCCAGAGCATTAGCCTGGGTGTCTGGAATACTATCCCAGTGGCAATACCATTATGCCACCACCTCCCCATCAGGGTCACTTGGGCATCACTAAGTGTGGGGCACAGGCCCAATCTGCTGTCTGGTGGCTAGGCACCTTCAAAGTGATAAAAGAGACCATTGTTAATTGTCAGGCTTGTGTGTTGCAACTCCAGGACCAAAAGGGATCATTTATTCCCACATAATTCCCCAACAGGCCTTGGTAGAGGCTGGGCACAGACCTGTTTGTCTACAATGGCAAATCCTTCCTGACAGTGGTGGACTACTTCTCCAAATGGGTGGAGGTTAAACAACTTCATACAACCACCACTGAGACAGTCATCAAAGCACTAAAAAAGATGTTTGTGAGCCATGGCATCCCAGACAAGCTCATATCCGATAACGGTCCACAATTCTCTAATAAATCTTTTGCACACTTCGCAGCAATAGACAGCTTCTGCCACTGCACCAGCTCCCCAAGATACCCACAGTCAAATGGTGAAGCAGAAGAGGAGTCTGCATGGTGAAAGCTGTCCTGAAGAAAAATTAGGACTCTCCCATCACACTGCTCACTTATAGATCCATCCTCATCTTCCTAATGGGCAGGAAACTTCACACACAACTTCCGATCCTGCTGAAAAAGCTCATGACAGGGTTGGTAACCAAGAACTACTGGGACACCCAAACAAAGCTTCTGCCTACAACAGAAGGCACTGCACCTGACACTTGCCACAGCTGCAGCAGGGTGACAAGGTCTGGATCCTGGACCTTGGGAGACAAGGAACAGCTCTCCGACAGAACGAGGGCCGACCGCGGTCCTACCAGATTGGCACAGCAAAGGGCACGGTCTGACAAAACAGGAGGAGTATCTGCCCTCTGCCCAGACCGATCCTTCCCGTCACACAGTGGAGAACTATCAATGATGATACCCAAATGCCAGTCCAACCCCCAGCCAACAACAAGAACCAGAACCAATAGAGCTTACTGCTCCTCCATCAAGATGGCAAACAAGATATGGAAGTGTTATAAGGCCTTCAGACTGCCTGAACCTTTAAATTCAAGGACTTGAAGGGGGAGATGAGGTAATGAGAATGTTATAATAATGCTAATACAGGAATGGCAATAATGTTGGAATAGCATTAGGGTAGTAACAACAAGGTAAATGGATGAGACTGATAACAATGTAAGACATGGAGCAGGATTTTTATCTCAGCAGGTAAGCACGCACCTGACCTGCTCAAGCGTAAAATGACGCACATTGATGTCGAGCGAGCATCAACCCGCAGTCGCACGATATTTCAACCGGCGGGAGCGCGCCGCAGTCATCAGCATGCCCGTCGACAATTACAAGGCCTATTAAGGCCATTAACAATATCATTGAAACAAATTTTTTGCTGCCCATCCAACCTTACGGTTGACGGGCAGGCAATAAAGCTTTTGCATATTTTTGGCAACCTCATCCATGGGTGGGATGAGGTTTCCAACATCAAATAAAAATTAAATAAATTTTTTAAAAATTTCATTTATATCATGTCCCTACTCATGTGACAGACGTGTGTGAAGTTCGTGCTCACCCTCCTCCCCCGCCCGCACAGGCAGCGCAGAGCGCTGCCACTCACATTTCGTGCTGGGTGGGCCTTAATTGGCCTGCCAGCGTGAAATTGCACTCCAACCCCCATCGCCGTCAGTGGTTGACTTCCCAACCAGCCCCACCTGCCCACGCCAAGCCTGTCCGACAAGAGCGAAATTCTGCCCATGAAGTAAACTAGTGTAACTCCATATCCATGAGATAAAGACTTGGACGGAGGCGTAGTATAAGGGTCTGGCACATACAGGGTTAATGTGGGACTGAGTAGAGTACCACCCATGCAGTTATGTGAGAAGGCAGATGACGCAGTCCTAGGGTCAGCATGGTGCTGAGCAGAGACATGTTAAGACCTAGACAAGGAGATAGGACCTTGCCTGTACCCTTTACTGTGTGTACGTATATTGTTACAAGTAATCAATGAAGGCTTGCCAATAATATTCAGAAGACAATGAAGGCTTCTTTAAGAGACACATTCTGTAACCAACACCATCCCAACAAAAGTCATGTGTCATCTTGCGCCCTCAGCTGAACTGGGAAGCAAGAACTGTGTTGAACCAGTAAAGTCGCTGCCTAGCTTTTTAAGTATTACTTTTGTTGCTTAATAAACGTTTCCTGAGTTACATCACTAGATCGCCTCCTATTGCTTGATTGGTTAAAGCCTCAAAAGAACAAATTATTACTGAGTGAGTGCAGACTCAAGGATTTGGAGGTTAAACACCCCCAAAAAAACTTTCAGTACTTTCGCCACACAAATAGATCGAGGAAGTTTCTTGTCACTACCCTTTCAAAGGCAATTAGAGGTGGACAATCAATGCTGCCTTTCCAGAGATGCCCACATCCTTGAATTAATAAAAAAAGAACAGAAAGTATAATCTTCATCTTCAAAATGGAAGCTAGAACTAATCCTGGACACTGCAGATAAGTTAACATCAGTGATAAGAAAGATATTGGAACCCTTGCCATGTTCACACAAGTCCCAGATCCCCTGTGGAAGGCACTGTGCCGAAATAGCTTTGTAACTACAGCAAGTTCCATTACAAAATTCTATATAAAGTCTGTGGATAAGTGTAAATGTAATGAATAGTTGGCACCATTTATTCATCACTGCTATCAAAGTTTAGTCCAATGTTTCAGAGATTACATAACCTCATCTTTATGGGTAGTATGACCGAGTCAATTTCATCCCTTCCCTGAGAGGAAGGTGTTACTCTATGGAACATCAAGCTGATGAGTTTCTTTTTGGCAGCAGGGTTAACTGAACCCCTTGGATCTTCAGTTCTGACCAAAAACACCTTTTGCTCAAGGAATGATATCTGAGTTGGTTTCACTATCACTTTTCTCTGACCTCAGACACAAAGATAAGTGACACTTTTCTTATCTTGAATCATGGATTACAGCACATAAAGAGGCCATTTGGTACATCGTGACTGTGCTGGCTCTCTGCAAGAGCAACTCAGCTAGTCCCACTTCCCACCATTTCCCCATAGCCCTGCAAATTATTTCTCTTCGGGTGCTTATCCAATTACCTTTTGAAAGTGTCAATAAAATCTGCCTCCACCATGCTCTCAGCCAATACATTCCAGATCCTAAATATTTGTTGTGTAAAAAAATTCTTCCTCATGTCATTATTGCTTCTGTTGTCAATCACCTTAAATTAGTGTCCTCTGGTTCTCAACCTTACTGCAATGGGAACAATTTCTCCTATGTGCTCTAGCCAGCCCGCTAATGATTTTGAATACTTCTATCAAATCTCCTCTCGACCTTCTCTAAGGAGAACACCCCAGCTTCTCCAATCTATCCACTTAACTGGAGTTCCTCATCCCTGGAACTATTCTCATAAACCTTTTCTGCACCCTCTCTAAAGCCTTCACATCCTTACTAAAGTATGTTGCCCAAAATTGGACATAATGGGCAGAATCGTCCCAGATTTGCCCTAAGTGCAGCAGCGGGCGTGAAAAAAGATGTTTTACCTGCCGGCCGCAATGATGGGTTTTTGCGTCGTATCATCCTCTTCCTGCCTCATTAATTATGCAGCTACAGGAAACACACTGTCTTGTTGGCGGGCGGTCTCCAATTTGCCCATCACGCCATTACCTCACCACTCCCTCACGCTGAGCACCATATTTAAATTGCAGTCGCAGGCACAGTTCAAAATGCTTGCAGCCCAGGATTGCTCCAGGGAAGACATGGCCCCGAAAGCCAAGAAGACTGCAGACCCCCGATTCAGTGATGCATCCCTGGGACACCTTCTGTACGCCGTGGAAGTCCACCATGATGTCCTCTACCCCCGCTCTGGCCGCAGGAGGCCCATCAGTCTCACCACTCCTGCTTGAGAGGCAGTGGCAGTGGTGGTCAGTGCCAATGCTGCACACAAGAGGTCAGCCATCCAGGGCAGAAAACAGATTGAATGATCTCCTCCGTGCTGCCAGGGTAAGTCAACCACCTCATCACTCTAAACTCACACACTCACAAGCCCATCACACGTTCACTGACATCTCACTCACTGCCAGATCAAGGGGCAACACCACTCATTCTCTCACACGCACTCTCACATCTCCATCTGGCCTCATCCCCTCTACAGACTGTCTCCCCAGCCCTCACCTCAACCCTTGCGCAGATCAACATGTGCCCCCACACACACCTTGGGATACCCTCCCTTCTCCAGTATAGCCCTCACCCTGCAGCCTCTTCCCTTGCCTGAGGCCACTTCTCCCCCTTCCCTAAGCAAGCCCTAGCCCTGCAGCCATTGAAAAGCCACCCCTGCCTTACGGCTGGTCTTGTAGGTACAGACCTGCCCGTGAGCCCCCTAAAAGTGATGCGGTGCTGCCTGCGAAGTCTGGAGCTGATGACTGCGAGTGCTGCCCAAAGCAAGGAAAGCAAACAAACCTCGAAGTCCCAAGTGAAGTGCAGTTCACCAGGCACATGTCGCTTCTGTACAGTTGCAAAACACGTCGGCAGTCCAGATGATCCGGCTTGGGGGCTGAATCTGGTGAGCAGGGCTTATAATGAGATGCTAAAATATTGAAATTAGATTCCCAACATGCGACGGCGGGAAATGCGGCCTGCCATTGATGGGTGGAGGGGACGATCACAAACTGCTTTCACAACAGCGTAAAACTGATTTTTGGCCTTCTTGCCATATTATCTGTTCACACCTGCCATGATGCCCGCTGCCAACGGGACCAGACAATTCCGCCCAATATTCCAGTTGTGGCCGAATCAATGTCTTATAAAGGTTCATCATAACTTACTTGCTTTTGTGCACTTGCTGACTGGTGTGCCCTCACAAGCTAGCTCAGTATTTTATTCCATGTAGTTAATATGCTATACCAGCAAAGGCAACTTTCTACACCTGCTAGGTAAAGGCTCTTAACAAAAAGAGACTGCTACTCTACAAAGTAAAATAGAGGGACAGCTTTCTCTCTATACCACTGAACAACTTCTAGGCAAAGATTATTACAGGACTGTCGATTGCTACTACTGAACAATCTGAAACGGTATAAAAGCCCCTTGTTTTAAAGGCATCTACCTGAGCAACATTAGGGAGTGGGCCAGAAGGGAGTGCACAAGGTGATACATAGGATATGAAAAGGCAGGAAGAGCTTATGGTGGAAGATGGGTAGGTAAGCTGTGCTGATTGGAGTACAAAAACTATAATTTTATTTATTCACTATATCCACTTTTCATGATATACAGTAAATTACACTGAAAAAAACTTGCATTTATATAGTGCCTTTCATAAACTCATGATATCCTAAAGTGCTTCACAGCCAATGGAGTACTCATGAGGTGTAATCACTGTTGTTCGGTAGGAAAAGCAGCAATAAATTTGCACACAGAAAGCTCCCAAAACAATCCCATAATGACCAGATAATCTCCTTTTTCAAGGGTTCTGAAGAGTCATATTGGACTCGAAATGTTATCTCTGTTTCTCTCTCCACAGATTCTGCCAGACCTGCTGAATATTTCTAGCACTTTCTGTTTTTATTTCAGATCTCCAGCATTCACAGTATTTTGGGTTTTTTTTCACCAATGTTGATTGAGGGATAAATATTGGCCAAAACAGTGGAGATAACTCACCTGGTTCTCTTCAACTACTGCCAAGGGAATGTTCATGCCCAGCTAAAAGAGCTAAAAGACAGGGCTTCAGTTTAACATCTCCTCCAAAAGGCAAAGCTTCTGACAGTGCAACACTCCATCAGTGTTGCATTTGAGCATCAGCCTAGATTTTTGTGCTCGGGTTTAAGGAGTGGGATTTAAAGCCATAAACTTTTGACTCAGAGACAAGAGTGCTACCCACTGAGACATAACTGACATTTTTCATGACATGCAGTAATTTACATTGCCAACACACTTTTGTTGTGCTGTTAGTAACATGTTAAAGCATCAAAAGACTGAAATCTAAATTAGGTAATCAATCAGCAGTGGAGATTTTGCACTAAGAATAGAAATTAAAGCAACTTCATGAAATTGACTACATGCTTTGAATTTGAATGGTCTTCATTTAGTTATCAATAAGATTCACTGAAGGAGTTGTTTTTGATGCTATGGGTGGGATTTTCCGAGATCGTCTGATCCAGCCTAAAGTTAATGGGCTTTTGGCTGGGCCGCCGAATCTCCCACGGTGGGTTCAACAATGACAGGGCCAGAAAATTCCAGCCTATATTCCTGTAATAGGAGGAAGGGAAATAACAGGAAATAAAATGTATATTGTTATGTCAAGCATTGATCTGATAATAAAAAATTATTTATTAGGTTGCCAGTAGGATTCATTATCTAGAATTGTTTTTTGGTGTTCTTCATTTGACTAAAATATAAAAAACTGATTAAGTAGAACGGAGCTACGTACATTTTGGGGTAGGATATTTTGTATAATGGTCTTAATTGCAATATATACAACATCAGCCAATTATAGTTTATACCTTGCAACTTGGGAAATTATTAGTTATTGTAAAAGATATTCCAAGTTGTATCCATAAATGCTAAGTGTACCAAATTAGATTGTGTTATTAGACATTTCTAATAATCTGATCTCTATTTTAATTAAATACCAAATAGATATACTTAAAAAACAATTCCACAAAACAAACAAAATCTGTACATTATAAAGGATACATTTATAGGGCAAGATAGTTACAAAATAAAGCATTATTCATAAAACATTATTAACTGTGTATTAAATCATATTTGGAAAAAAAAGCATACTATGGAGAGGATAGTGCACCAAAGCTAATATAGGGTTGAGTGAAATATCCACAAATCATTAGCCCCCAGGTGAGAATGAAATAAAACATATTGTAATCTAATTCAATTTTCCGTATCATTAGAATCTAGAATATTTTTCTATAATTACACTCTTTATACAGTAAACTAATGAGACCAAAAGCAAAATCACTTCAATCCTCAAGTGGGTATATTCACAAACAATAGTAGCTTTATATATGAACATAATACTAATGAAGGTTTAGTAACTTTGCTCATGGTGAGTCATAGAATTTATAAGGACATAAATGTTATGCAGAGTAGTGATTAACAACACTGAGGGTAGCCCTGGGATGTGACAGTGGGCTGGGGTTACAGTCTCTAGCAGCATCTTGTGGCGGGCTCCCAGGCAAGAAGTGCAGTCCCACAGTTCCACAGACATTGGAGAAGAATGTTCTAGGAATGCTGGGTAGAATGTTAAATGTAATGGGGATGCAGGCGTGGGTTGGAGGGGGGTAGCTGGAGGGAGTTTGGGAGGGGTGGGTTGAAGCTGCGAAAATTGGCATTGGATCAGGAACCCGACATGATCCTTCCATGTCCAGGTTTGCAAGCAAACGAGAAACCCCTGTGCAGCTGTCGGTAAATAATTAAAAATTAAAAGAGGGAATTAACTGAGTTTTCTGACTTTAACAGCGAACGTATTGGTTTCCTGAGCTGTGTGTGAATCAGGGTCAATGAAGTGAGAGAACAGTGGGAGTCATTGAACAAAGAAACTGATGTTCAGGAAGCCTTCATAAAAGTGAGCTTGCAAAGTTTGTGGCTAGCCTCTGTGAATGGTTTGTGCCTGCAGGCTTCGTTCAGACAGCCTGAATTCACTGATTTGATGTTCATTTCTGACTTTTTGGATGTACTTTCAACCACCTGTAATCCACCTTCCCTGAAGCAAGGGAGAACTAACACAGTGTAGAATGGACCTCTGATGAAGACCAAAACAAGCAACCACGCCAACAGCAACAGGAGCAGCACCAGCTGCCTTCTCCTCAGCCACATAGGATGGAGGCCATGGGTATAGACCTCCAGCTTAAAGAAGGCAATACCCCCTAGCACAGGGTAGACAGCTAGAGCATCAGCTTAGAGTCATAGGGCGGAATCTTCCCCTTCTGCCATAAGTTCCATGGTGGGATGAGAAAGCAGGAGTAATTGTCACCGCGGAGCAGGGTGGGCTTTTATGTGTAATCATGTGCTCCCGCTTCATTAGTCATGCATGCACACATTCCGCATCAAGTCTCATGGTGGGGCGGGTAGGAAGGCGGGCACCCCGCCATCATGCCTGGGCACCATATTTAAAAGGCACATGGACAGCCCTTTACTAACGGCAAGAATGAAAGGGTGAGTAGGAGAAGGCAGCAAGCCACAGCTCCCCACTTCAGCGACGCATCCCTGGAGACAGCTAGGAAAGGTGGGATGTCCTCTTCCCCAGGGATGGCTTCAGGAGGCCATCCCAGCTGACCACTGTGGCCTGGGAGCAGGTAGCCGGGGTGATCAGCACCAATTGGGGTGGGGAGGAGGACCACCCTGCAGTGCAGGAAAAGGGTCAATGGTTTAATCCGTGCCACTAGGATAGGTGAACCTTCTACCCTTACAACCCACCTCACCACATCTGCCTTTGTCTCATGGGACCTGGGTGTCACTGGCAAAGCCAGCATTTCCCTTTCCCATCCCTAAATGGCCTTGACAATGTGGTGGGCTGCTGTTTCTAGAACTCCTGCAGTCAATGTGCATGCTATTTGCGAGGGAACTGCAAGGTTTTAATGCAGCCACAGTGAAGACACAGTGGCCAACTGCAAGTGCTGCTGCTCCAATGCATCTGCTGCCCTTGTCCTTCTAGCTGGTAGAGCTCACGGGGTTGGAGGGTGCTGTCCCAGGTGCCTTGCTGAGTTGCTGTAGTGCATCTTGTACATGGTACATACTGCTGTCACTGTGGAGGGACTGAATGTTAAGGTTGCTGGATGGGGTGTCAAGCAAGCAGCCTGCTTTGTCGTGGATGGTGTCCATCTTCCCAAGTGCTCTAGGAGCTGCACTCATTCCGGCAACTGGAGACTATTCCTCACTTATGTCATTCATATGGTGCTTGGGTTTTGATGAGTCACAGGGTCAGTTAGCAGTAACAGAATTAGCAGCCTACAACCTGCTCTTTCATTATACATGCTCACAATCCATCTATCTGTCTCTATGCATGAGAAGGTGGCCCACAGCAGGATGCACAGAGAGAAAATGGGAGGAGGGATGCCTGAGCTTCAGCCCCTCACACAATTTGAACAGCAGGCTGCCGAGCTGACAGGGGAGGACTGTGACTGTGCCTGTGCTGGTGGTGAGGTCAGCATTCCCCAACCATCTAGTGAGGAAGCATGCATAATCCAGACCACCCTCAGAAAACCAAGATGATTGATAAGTGCAACATTTGAGCCAACCTAGGCAGTTACTCATTCTCTCTTCTCTGCACTCTAGGTGCCAAAAGTAAGCCTAGCCTCCAGGACACCTCAAAAGGAAGACGAGGGCTACTTCACGCCCGTACAGCCGTCACAGTGTTCACCGTCACTCTCCATCAGAGACACACACCTCTGTGGGTCATAGATCTAGTTTAGGCTCAGGCTCACACTCTGGTTGTCACCTCGTAGACCCTTGTCCACAGCAGGCGGAAGTAGTGACAGCCAAGGTCTCTGGCAGTTGGAGGACTGCTGAAGAAGAGACCCTTGCTATGTCTGAATCAGATAATAAGCCTCTGGAAGTGGCCATGGAAAAGATACTGGGGTATCAAAGAGGCACAGGGGGACATCAGGCAGAGGTGTCAGAGGCCTTCAACAGAGTGACTCAAAAGACAGAGGAGAGAATCCACATGCTCTCTGACGTCAATGCTCCAGCATGTGAGTGCATGGAAGTCTCCATGGGAAGGATGGTGGACACCATGGAGTCCTTGGTCTAACAGAATGCACATTTTCTGCCAGATATGAAGAGTGGAGGAGGGCATGCCAGGAGCAGCATCAGGCATACCAGAAAATGAGGTGTCAACCTGGTGAAGCTACAACACAGGACTACTTGCATGCCAAACAGTGTAAACATCAAGCGATAGACAAGTGATCGCACAACCACTGGATCAGATCTAAGCTCTGCAGTCCTGCCACATCCAGTTGTGAATGGTGGTGGACATGTAACAACTCACAGCAGGAGGAGGCTCCACAAATATCCCCATCCTCAATGATGGAGGAGCCCAGCACATCAGTGCAAAAGATAAGGCTGAAGCACTTACAACAATCTTCAACCTGAAGTGCCGAGTGGATGATCCATCTCGGCCTCTTCCGGGGGTCCCCAGCATCACAGATGCCAGTCTTCAGCCAATCCGATTCACTCCACATGATATCAAGAAACAGCTGAAGGCAATATTCTGAAAATAGTACAGAAGGCTTGTGCTCCAGAACTTGCCGTGCCCCTAGCCAAGCTGTTCCAGTACAGCTACAACACTGACATCTACCTGCTAATGTGGAAAATTGCCCAGGTATGTCCTGTACACAAAAAGCAGGACAATTCCAACCTGGCCAATTACTGCCCCATCAGTCTACTCTCAATCATCAGTAAAATGATGGAAGGGGTCATCAACAGTGCTATCAAGTGGCACTTGCTTATCAATAACCTGCTCACTGACGCTCAGTTTGGGTTCCGCTTGACCACTCAGCTCCTGACCTCATTACAGTCTTGGTTCAAACATGGACAAAAGAGCTGAACTCCAAAGGTGACACGAGAGTGACTGCCCTTGACATCAAGGCAGCATTTGACTGAATGTGGCATCAAGGAGCCGGAGCAAAACTGAACTCAATGGGAATGAGGGGATAAACTCTCTGCTGATTGGAGTCACACCTAACACAATGGAAGATGGTTGTGGTTGTTGGAGGTCAGTCATCTCAGTTTCAGGACATCGCTGCAGGAGTTCCTCAGGGTAGTGTCCTTGGCTCATCCATCTTCAGCTGTTTCATCAATGTCCCTCCTTCCATCATAAGGTCGGAAGTGGGGAAGTTCGCTGATGATTGCACAATGTTCAGCACCATTCGCGACTCCTTAGATACTGAAGCAGTCCATGTCCAATGCAGCAAGGCCTGGACAATATCCAGGCTTGGGCTGACAATTGGCATTTATGCCAAACAAGTGGCAGGCAATGACCATCTCCAGCAAGGGAGAATCTAACCATTGCCCCTTGACATTCAATGGCATTACCATCGCTGATTCCCCCACTATCAACATACTGGGGGTTACCATTGAACTGGACTAGCCATATAAACACTGTGGCAAAACAGCAGGTCAGAAGCTAGGAATCCTGTGGGAGTAACTCACCTCCTGACTCCCCAAAGCCTGTCCACCATCTACAAGGCACAAGCCAGGAGTGTGATGGAATACTCTCCATTTGTGTGGATGAGTACAGCTCCCACAACGCTCAAGATACCTGAAACCATCCAGGACAAAGCAGTCTGCTTGATTGGCACCCCATCCACAACATTCACTCTCTCCACCACTGACACACAGTGGCAGCAGTGTGTACCATCTACAAGGTGCTCTGTATGGTCTCACCGAGGCTTCTTAGACAGCACCTTCCAAACCTACAACCACTACCATCTAGAAGGACAAGGGCAGCAGATAGATGGGAACACCAACACCTGGAAGTTCCCCTCTAAGCCACTCACCATCCTGACTTGGAAATATATCGCCGTTCCTTCACTGTTGCTGGGTCAAATTCCTGGAACTCCCTTCCTAACAGCACTGTGGGTGTACCTACACCACATGGACTGCAGCGGTTCAAGAAGGCAGCTCACCACCACCTTCTCAAGGGCAACTAGGGATGAGCAATAAATGCTGGCCTAGCCAGTGACGCCCACAGCCAATAAGTGAATAAAAAAAAGATATGCACTTGGACCTGCACTCCATCGCCCTAGCCATGGGTGAGCTTCTGGGATAGCTCAGGACACCTCAACCTCCCTCCAAGTGTCCCTTCTGCTCATGGAGTCAAGGAGGGTCCCTCAGGCACCCAAAGGGTGGTGGAGCGTCAGGCGGACACTGCGGGTGCATCCATCCAAGACACTCCTAGGGTGTGCAGGTGACCCCATCAGCTCCAGCTGCTCAAGCCGTGAAGGATGCACCTGCCTCTGAGCAGGAGACCCAAAGCAGGTCAGCGTCCTTCAGAGAGGAAGGGTCGTGAAGGCTCGAAACGTTAACTGATTTCTTCTCCACCGATGCTGCCAGACCTGCTGAGTTTTTCCAGGTAATTCTGTTTTTGTTTCAGCATCCTTCAGGCCTTGGACCTCCAGAGTTGCCCACCAAAGTCATTACAGATACAGGGTCATGGTAGTCAGCCAGCTGCCTCAACCTCTGCTGCGGATGTCAGGGATGCACCTAAATGTAGCGCTAGAGTAAGGAAAATTAAGAAATTTGAATTAACACTGGTGGCAAGAGTGTACAATCATTGTATGTGTGTATATATATATATATTATATATATAGATATATATAGATATATGTTAGCTTGCACTGATTGGAAGTCTACTGGATTCATTCTTGTTGCTAGTTTTTTTAATGGTCACATGCACTCCACCCTTTCCAGGGGGTACCAAGGATGGATCTTCCTCCCCCTAATATATGGTTGCACATGGAGACATTGTTCTTTGACAAGGGTGATGACTGCCATGTGTGAGAGGCCTCCCATTCACACTAATACACTTGTCTCCACTGCCTTCGAGACTCTACGGAGAGACCTTGTCATTATGGAAAGACTAACCAAATGAAATCTTGTCAGGTAGGTCCATTACCCCGGGAGGATGGAGGTCTGCAGTCGCAACTTGTCTGCCATTGACCTGTATGCCCCTTATAGATATCCCCCTCCATCCCTCCCTTTTCTTCTAACCCTGACTGGAGCCAATGGCGAATGACTCAGGGTGAATGGTAGCTCTGCACCTTGCTGAGTTTTCAGTGATTTGAGAACTCTCTGGGCCAGACCTGCTGCCGCGTAGCCTTCACCAGCCTGTGAGGATTTGTAAAGCAGAAAGCTCTCATACAGTCTCCACATGATTGTGACAGTTTTCCTTTTGTTGTCCAGTTGTGCTGACCTTCAGCTCCACCCACCTGAGCAGATCCTTCCCCCCACCTCAATGTTTTGCAGTTGGACATCAAAGGCGTTGCCTTGGTGTTGAATTGCCTCTGTCTCAGGATGGTGCATTTCACATAGCAGACTGTCTCCACCACCTTTTATCCACCTCCTTTCACCCACTAATATACCCCCATCGCCATCAACCTCCCCCCCCTCCCATGTCACCATCATTCCCCTCTCAGTAACCCTTGAGCACCCACCTCCAATCACCCTCGACACTATCACCGTCAACTTGGACTTGCCTTCACTCCCCACTGAGTCCACACCAGTCACTGTGTCTATGCCCATCCTGATCCTCACCACTTCCATAATCTGTGCCACAATCCTTGCCCCCTCAATGACCATCCAGATGAAAACCATACCCACCATACCCACCTTGATCCTACCACCCTAGCGTATACCAATTCCCCCTCTCACAGTCTCCAACCCCTCCTATCATCAGCACCGTCTGTTCTCTTCCCGAGGATTCCAACATTGACCCAGCCAACCCCTCCCTCTGAAACACTCTGCCCCACCCTCCTTTCCTCTGAAACACTCTGCCCCACCCTCCTTCCCTGCTCACTTCCCATCTTCTCCTCATGCCTCCCTCCCTCCTCCCTCCCCCTTCCCCTTCATGCTTTCCTTCTATACCCCCTCACTCCGCCCAACCCCCCCTTTTGCTTCTTCCATTCACCCCCCCCACCTCGTACCTTCCACCCACCACCCCCACTTCGTCTCCTGCAGACCTCACACCCTTTGTGTCTTCCGTACACATTATACCTGCGGTCAGGTCCAGTGGTGTAGGCAGCATCGACTGTAAGGTAAGTGCTCTAAAATTCTCCCTTGCTGGGTGCAGGCCACATTTGTGCAGTCAGGTAACAGAATGGCGTAAATTCCCACTGGCAGGGCGGAAGATTTGATGGAGGTGCATGATTCTGGTCCTTTGGGGTTTTAATGAGCATGCATGAGACGCAAAATGGGTTTCCACTGAGCTTCAGTGGGAAAGTCGACCCACCATCAGCCCGCCATGAAAGTTGGGAGAGGAAGATCCCAACTTCATTTCCTGATGTAAGGAAACCAATATTTTATATTCCGCCAATCTTTCCTCCCCCACCTGCCACAAATCCCGCTGATGGCAGGAGGGGACAATACTGCCCTACACCTCCATCCAGACAGGATCAACATTGTCACTGGATCCAAATCATTGCTTTTTAGTAGTGACTGGAACTCAATGGAAAGACACTGAAAAGGGTGAATGAACAATAGACCCAGGGTTTCAAATGCTCGATTCCTCCAAATAATGTAAAAGAACACAAGTCAATAAATCCAATGCATACGGACATTTGAAGTTTCATGAATCAATATGTTGGAGTGAATTTCCACACTGTTTCTGGATCTCTTACTATATGCCAGAGCAGCATAAGAATTTTCTTGTACAAGGTAAGCACGCCATTTCTGTCCAACTTTCACATTTAAACAGTTTCCTCCAACTTCCCAGTGGCACTGCAGCTCATCCACAATATGCCTGGAAAGTCGCCAATGGTTTTATTTGAATATTGAGTGAGAGCCAGTAACAAGAAGAGCACCCAGACTTCCTGGTGTAGGAACACTGCTGCGGTCAGTCTAACTTGGAAAGAGTTCAGAAAGGTGCAGCAGTTGTCAGGATCAACTGTTCAATGTGGAAGTGAGAAGTCCTTGAGAAAGAAGCCGTTGGAATCTTAAAAATTCTGTTTTCTGCAGGTAGTAAACAATGTTTAAGGCAGTATTTCTTTTTCTATTCTGCCTACAAGACACCTGCACTTGGATTGCATTGCACAGAGTTGGACCATCCCCCAAGAGTTTGTTGGCCCCTTCACTGACGTCCGGGAGGATTTGAAGATCTGGCCTGGTGCTATGGCCCTGCTGACACATATGGTGCCTGGGTAGTCACAATTCTGTGCAAGTAATACAAATGAGCTGATGGAGGAAATTTATGTCCAATGGTTGGTACAACAATTGTTTTTAAAAGTCCAACAAAGATATAATAATGGGCCATAACTTCTAAGCTCCCCAGCGTCGGATTGCGGGGGGTACCCCACAGATATGCTGGGGAACCCTTCTTGGAACTTCACAGGTAAGGGTTTGCATGGCAATGGCCCAAAAGCGCAAACTTTCCCTGGGCAATTGCCCTGCTCTAGAAACCATTTGAAAATACAATTTAAATTGCAAACTTTGGTTGCTTCTGATTGTTTCACATCAATAATTACTCAGAAAAAGTTAGAATAATTAAAACCTCTTCTAACTTCTGGGTACTATTGTAAAAACCCAGACTGATCGCCCCAGAGGACTTCCCCACACCCCAACCACCCAGGGGACTGCCCCCACACCTCCAACCCCCCCAGGAGGCTCCCCCACACCCCTGACCCCCCACACCCCCGGCCCCCCCAAAGGATTCCCCCCGCACCGCCGACTAACCGCACCCTCACAGTATTCCTCACCTCCCAACCCCCACAATGGGATTTCCCTACCCGTGGGCCCAACTCTGACTCCCACACCCATCTGAGGCCCAACTCCCCCACTAGGACCTGACCCAACAACACATCCCCCCCGCACCTGACCCGACCAGAAACCCCCAACCCCCCTCCGCAGGCCTGACTCCACCCAACCCAACATCCCCCACCCTACAGGCCCAACCCAACCCAACCCTCCCACCACCCCCCAAGGGTCCGACCCCCACCCCAGCCCCTGCACCAAGGCCTGAACCCCCCACAATCTGACCTGGCCCTCACCCCCCAATCCGACCCCCGCACCACCCCCACCAAGGTCCCATCTCCTCCCTCCAAGGTCCAAGCGCGCCCCCCCCACCACCCCCAAACCACCCCCCTCCCTCCCACCGAGGTCTGTCAAGGACATTTAAATTTCACTGAGATCTTTAACTTACCTGGTTTATGGCAGCTAGTGCCAGAATTACAAGGGGGCATGTCCTCCTTCACTTTGACAGAGCTGTCCTTCAACGCTGTGTGGGGGATGTGCTGCCTGGGTATTGCCCGGCCTGAGTTGGAAGGTCGGGTGAGATAGGATCAGAAGAAAAATCCCATAAGTATTTGGGCACTGAATGACAATCCAATGTTGATTGCCATTCCGAGGAAGTTACAGTCCAATGTTGTGGAAATTCCATGCTGAGGGATACAAGGGTGAAGACGTAATGATGGCTTTTATTTCAGCATTGAGGCCAATAGAATGTTGTAATGGTCAATAACAGAGGTAAGATAAGGTGTGGGACTGCTGATGAATGGAGAATTGGGATTGCATTGAAGGTACCACAGTGAGATGAGTTGATCACAAACTCCTATGATTCCAAAAGGGGATGTGTTGCTTCCTGTTTCTCTTCCTCCTTCTCCTCTTCTTATTCCTCCTCCTCTTCCTCCTCCTCCATCTTCTCCTTCTTCCTCAGCTGTTCACTGTGCACCTGTGGCAAAGGCTGCACCTTCACAATAGGGAGGTTTTGCAGAATTCAGCAGACCAAGATAAATCATGACAGGTGCTCTGCTATATACTGTAGGGCTCCACCAGATAGGTGCAGGAAGCAGAAGCATTGCTTAAGCACCCCATTGGTCTGCTCGATCACATTCCACATGGCAGCATGGCTCTCATTAGGTGCATTCTGCCCATGTGCGTTTGTTTGTCATGGACCAGGTGGTCAATGGATAGCTCTTGTTCCCCAGTAGCCAGTTTCTCTTGGTGACTCAATACAGATGGTACCAGGAGCTGCCACAGAATAAAGGAATCATGACTGCTGCCAGAACACCGGGCACTGAGCTGCATGATGTGCTGAATATGGTCACATAGCAACTGGACAGTGAAGGGAGTGGAACACTTTCTGATTGTGATACATCCCCGAATTTACATGCGGTGCCCACAGAGTGATGCATGTGAACTCAATGATTCCCTACACCATAGGACAGGTTGCTATCCTGGTGCTTGCTCTACCTGTTTCTCTCCATCAACAGAGAATATAATGTGTTCATCCTTCTTTGCACATTGAGCCTCAGGGACCTCTCTTATACAAAAGTGGATGGCAAACTGGAAAATATTGCAAATTTTGTCTGCTCATGCCTGGAAAAAGTCCGACACAAACAAAAATCAAGATTATGGTCATCGTCATAAGAACAAAAAAAAGGAGCTAAAGAGAGCCATTTGGCCCTTCAAGCCTGCTCCACCGTTCAATAAGATCATGGCTGATCTTTTACCTCAACTCCACCTTCTCAGGCTATTTCCATACCTTTTAATCCCCTTAGTATCCAAAAATCTATTGATTTCTGTCTTATATTCAATGGCTGATCTTCCACAGCTCTCTGGGGTAGAGAATTCCAAAGATTCACAACCCTTTAAGTGAAGACATTTCTCAACTCATCTGTGCTATGAGGCTGCAGCTCTGCAAAGTTGCAGGTTTCATTGAGCACCTACTTTGTGAAGTGGAGACACTGTTCTTCGCTGAGGCTGAGATCAGAGATTTGCTCCCTGTAGACCATGGATGGATATGACCTTCCGCTGCGAGCCCTTCTCACCCTCCACCTCCTCCCTCTTTGGACTTTTCTGTGTCATCTCTGCTCTTTCTCCCTGTCATGTTGCAAGCCAAGGCGAATAGAAACTATAGCACCAACGACTGGGAGCAAGTGGTCTGAGCAGAGCCGTTGAAGGCAGAACTAAGCCCTTCATTATGTGCCGCACCATTTCCTGTTGTCTTCAGCAACTTTAAATAATAATGCAAACCAGCAGCTATTCCTACTATCTCAGCAGCAGCCAGTAGAAATCAATCAGCAATTAACCTGAAAGTAGTTGATGGTCCCTTTAAATAACTCTGGTGGGTGGTCCTTCCTGCTGCTGAATGTATGTCCAGCTGTATGAGATTAAGAGAGGGCATTTGATTGGAGCATTCAGGTTGAAGGTGGCACCATTGGTGTCAAATCAACATTGCATGCTAACTGAAATCACCATCTGCTTGCTCTGTATACTTCCACTACACATTCCTGGCTCTCACACAAATGGCCATTTTAGAAAAGTGCAAAGGAAGCATTTTTTCAGGCTGACATTGAAGATACCTAGGGAGCCTGATGGCTGCTGAAATCCAGGTGTCAGTGTTTCTCTCCAGTTATCAGAAACCCTCATCAAACAGTGAACAAATTATTATTTGGAGACTTCTGGGCAGCTGCCACACATTGCAAACACAGAATGACAGACTAATGCTCTTCCAAAAGATCTGCTGAGTCCTAGTGCTACACGTATATGAAGGTTCCACCTTTTTGAATTCGTCTCATAGAATGGCTGTTAATTTCAGTTCATTCGTTACTGATACCAAGCTTGTAATAACATGTTGATATCGCTATCATCAACTCTGAAATTAAAGCACTAACTTTGAATGAAATGAACTGCACTCCATCTAATACATCAAACATTACTGGCTTTGAAGTTGCTGATGTAAAGTTCTCCATATCAAAAGGAAGGCAAATAAAAGCACCCAAAAGCAGTCAATGTCAACACCGAAATGATAACAGGGCAACTTAAATTTATATTGTATGACTGTGCAATTTATGTGTGACAAATGCAAATGAACAACACACATGTACACACATATATATGCACTCATGGAATATATACATGCAAACACATATATAAAGTTTGTGAAGTTGAGGAAGGTGTTTGACTAAAAGGTCCCTGTGATTATTCATTGCTGGCTCACATATGAAATAACTACAAAAGTCTGCTTGAAGCTTTGGTGCTTTTCCCTAAAATATTTTCTATTCCTTTCCTAAAGGCTGTGACTCGTGCAAGACTCTCCTCCATTTCCACTGGTGCCAAGGGTTCAGTTGTATTGGTGTCAATACTCCATTGGAACCATGCCTAAGTGGTAATTCTTCATGTGTAAGCTTAAATATTGAGTAGTTTTAGGCTTTTTCCTGTAGTGGGAATCAAAGCAGGGCCTGATGCTGTCTTACCTGGCATTTATAAACACACCAGTCTCTATTTTAACTCACTCAAAACTCATTCACTTACACAAAGTTAAAATTAAGCCAGTATGGCAGCGCCACCAGGAGCAATGGCCACTTCCAGTATTGCACTTGGGCCTCCACCAGGGATCATCACTGGGTCACTGGATAAAGTGAGTGGGGTGGGATGCAAGTAGCAGAGAGTGGGTGCTAGCGAGGGTGGGGGAGGGGGAAAGGTGTCCTAAGCAAGGTCAGGAGGGCAGCTTTCCACAGGCCCCTCTTCCCAATGCTGGGCCTGTAGATTGGATAGACAGTGCTTGAGAAACAGGGACCCCCTCTAGGTGACTAGGCCACAGGCAAACCCAATAGGCTTTGCTGGGCAGTGAGTTCCCTGCAGAATGCTGATAGAATACCAGCTACAGCAGGATGAGGCCTTTAATTGGTCCTTAAGTAGCTACCAAAGGGCCTCAATATGTCTCCAGGCAGTAGGACCATCCTTGACCCTTCCTGCCTGGAGCTTGATCAGAGGGAGCCAGGAAGGAAGAGGGATCTCTACCCCACACCTTCCCACCTGATCAAACAACTGCTACCTCTAAAGCTGCCTGCGGGGAGAAATGGGCATTAAATTCCGCCCACTGTGTCTGTCTCAATAAAAATAACTTGGAATTTCCTTGGAGCTGTTCCTACTTTGCCATCATAACTTTTCCCTAGGTATATGGAAACCCTGTCTGCACATGTGAATAAATTAAATATCAGGAAGACTGAAACCATTGTCCCCAATCCTCACTCCAAAATCCATTCACTAACCACTGACTCCATCCCTCTCCCTGGCAACAGTTTGAGATTAAGCCAGTCTATTCACAACCTTGGTGTCACGTTTGATTCTGAAATTAGTTTCCAACCTCATAGGCGCGCTATCACTAAGACTGCCTATTTTCACCTCCATAACAACATTTGACTTTTCCCCTGTCTCAGCTCATCTGCTGCTGCTCAGGCACTGTCCTTATTATGCATGCTTGGCTGAGAGCCCAGGCCAAGAATAGCATGAGCTCAGCAGGGATTCTGTTTGGACAAGTAAAGTGAATTGTCACTTTGCTTGATTGAGATCTTTAAGTGCTTATAATAAGTTGTTCTTCCTATGATCTCTTTTGTCAATGTCTCAATGTTTATTTGAACAAGATTAAGAGGTGTGAAGTGCTTGAAGCCTCTGTTATTGCTATTTTAATGTTTTATCTGATTAGCACTTTGATATTGTTGTAGGAACTGCAGTTTTTTTTCAAAGAAGATTTCTGCTTATTTTCTCAGCTAATCCAACTTGCCATTGTTATTACATGACTCATTGATTATGTACATAGTGCATACTGAGTGAATGGGCATGGAAGGGACATGAGTTGACATTGAGTTGACATGGAGAGTATGAGGGGTCATGGGGAGTGCACGGGGGCATGGATAAGACATTTTGAACTTACCTTTCAAAAGATTCCCAAATCCAGACTATGGTTCACAACTCCTCTGAGGGACTATGAGTCAAGGAGACATTGGCCCAACTCCATGAAAATTGCAGGAAGATAGGAGATACCATTGCAAACAATGGAGCTGGCTAGGTCGGGAGTACAGGGTGTGGACTTGCTATTCCCACCCTTATCCCCCACTGGCAAAAGTTGCCAGTGCCAGGAATATAGTGTAAGGTTTAAAATGCAATGACATTTTAAACCTTTCTTTTAGTTCTTCAGCTTCTTTACATTTGAACAATGAAAATTAGATGCAGGCTCCCATCAGAGACAGAAAACATTAACAAATGCAGTTCTTTCACCACCTTAATCACTTACTGTCAGTAATAAGTAAACTTACCTTCTGCAGTATTCACATGTACATAATATTGGTACAGCAAGAACCTAATGTACAGCCACACTACATAACGCATTGATTCTGGAAAACATGCAAAAAATAATTTTGCTTATCATTCACATTACCTGTCACTGCTGGAAAACTTGTGGATAACAGTGGTAGAGAATGCAGCTTGCTTCTAGACAGCCTGCTCTCTGTGTGCACTCCAGGGTTCTCTAACAGAGCAACCAGGCTGCCACACAACAGCTGCTACTGAATTCTTCAGCTGTTTGATGACCATAAAAAGAAATAAAACCAGCAAGAGCAACAAAAAGAAGAAGAGAGTCAAGTATATTGCCAGGTTGTATTCCCAATCCTCACTATCCTCCTTTGCTGGTGTGATTGTAGGCTTCAAAGAGGCTGTATTGAATCTGCCATTAGAGGACTTGTAATCTAAAGTATAATCCTTCAATAGATAAATCATTTCTGTTGTTATCGATGCATCAACTTCTGCCCCAGCACTCATTTTGACCTCAGTTTCTGTGAAGATTGTAATATGAAATCCACATCCTTGGATTTCTGTTGACTCCTCCCTTCATCATCTGACAGAAAGTTGAATCTTGTTCAAACACTAACAAGGTTTGTTTAGCTGTAACATAAATTGCAGCTGGATGTGGTGACTGGTCTCAAATTGTTGTCAGCCAGTGGAAGGAGTCTTCTTTATCGGGCTCTGTATCAATTTCCTTTCCATTCACCTCTGTTAATTACTCTTATAAATTTATTTGTTCATCAAGAACAGCCCCTACAGCTGGATTGGCTGATGATCAGAAGTGTTTACTTTCACACTGTCTGCAACCAAATTATAATGTTTTGAAAAAGCTAGGGCTTGCACTATCTTTACAACAAACTGGGCAAAAGAAAGTAACTTACAATACTGTTATTTCACAACTGAATTCTTTACAAACCATTTACATACATTTATGACCTTTCTAAAAAAGCTTTTATCATTTTATGCAAAAGTGGTAATTAATATACTTGAGGCGATGATTATCCTGCTAATACTGTAATCTTTTACTTGCAAGTAAATGTGATGTTCAATCATCTATTTGCACATTTCTACACCGAAAAGTCTATGAAGGCATCTTTTCTGCCCCCGGAGCACATTAATATTAATGAATTTCCAGATTGTTTCATGCATTTTGAAGATGTGTTACTGTTATGCAGGTTCCAACAAATGATAAAATCATGTGCTAACTTCCATTACAGAAATTGAAAAGACAGCATTGCACGATGCAAATATGTTAATCTCAAATCCACTAATTCTTTGCAATTATTTAACATTAATTTAGTCTTGAGACCTTTTTATCATCTTAACTTGTATCTTTAATTGATTTATGTAAGGTCAGATTCCAGGTGATATGCAGATTATGAACATTAGTAGTACCTCAAGATGTGATGGATTAAATTCTTGAAATCCAGATGTTTTGAAAATGTGCAATAAAAGTGTACAAAAACGATATTCAAACTATCATAGAAAATTGCGCATCAATCATTGAGATGGGACAGAATGAGCTTCATCCATTTTTAATGCCCTGAAATTGTCAAAATTATAAATGGAGAATAAAACTGAACAGATTTACACTGGCCTAGAAAATACTGCAGTGGGGTACCTCATGGTCAGCATTGGGAGTTGCATTTTGTTTTGCCTTTTAATTCCAATTATTTTTGTGCTGCAGTTTGCTGGAAGGGCAAGTTGATAATCCTGCAATGTGGTCAACACAGCATCTGGGATCTTAGAGAACGACGGGACCAATAATCCACCTCCATAATCAATTAAATTTAAAGCTAAAGAAAGAAGCAGACTGAATGGCTGAGAAGGAAATAGGGTGAACCAGAAATACAATAAAAATTTTAAAAATGAAATAAAAGATTGAATGAAGAAAGGGGAAAAAGAGGAATAATAAAAAAATGTAAAATTTAAAATTTAATATTTATAAACCTCTAGGAACAGTTTATTACCTGCAGGAGTAAGACTTTACAGTTTTATTGTACAGTTTCTGCTCTCCAAGCTCCATGGTCCTAATGACGTGAATTATCAACCTTAAATGCCTGTGGTGAGATTAATTTGCTTTTAAGCCGCAAATCCCACAATTTTATGATACACAATAGGGAAGTCTAAAGCAAAATGGTAATTTTTCGGTAGAGCAGCACAAATTGTTCAAATCTGTGATGAAACAGAACTTATGACATCTCTCTTCTTCACCAAATTGCTGGGGGGTTTTTTATGCACTAATAACGGCAGGAACGGTGAGCTCACCATTACTTTGTCAGCAACTTCTGGACCATTGTTATCATCTCAAAATTTCCTACGTTTACTGTGCAAGTCACCCAGTTATTTATACTTTCAATACAGATATCCATATGTCTGGACAAACACTAATATTACAGTAATAATGTTTATCTACTGTCAGTAATGTTATGGTACTAATACCAACATAAAAGTACATGTTCATAAAAGTATGTTAAAAGCATAAAAACGTTACTTCTACTTACACATCTTTCCATTTCACCTCTCTTATCAACCTTTTCTGTCAGATTTAACCTAATAAATTCAATAGGGGCTTCAGGAGGAACTGCTTTACCCAGTGAATGGCTATACGTAGAACCCGCTACCACAGGCAGTAGTTGAGGTGAATAGCATAGATGCATTTAAAGGAAGGATAGATAAACACTAGGCTGCTGCCTTTAGGCCTATTGAGGTTCTTAACTGCTCATTAAGTGGCAGTTAAGGGCTCCGCACCCACTGCCATCAAACATTGGGCAGTGTCAGGTGGGCCAGAGTGCAAAGACTTCTTTTGAAATGGCTTCTTTGAAAAGAAGGGACGGTTCATCAATCGGGGGTGGGGTGCCTTATATGCATCAGGAGCATCTCCCCCTCCGAAGATGTCACCACCCCTCCCACCCATTGTTCCTCCCTGCCTGCCCTCCAAAACCCGGCCCCTACCCCTTCCCCTCTCCCTAGGCCCTCTGATCCCTCCCTGCCCCAAAAGCCCAGGGCTTACCATGGTCACCATGATCTTCCTTCTGGGGCCTCCTTGCAGTCCCAGCAGCAGCCACTACTGAGTTCTGCTAGAGCTGATGACCAATTAGGTTGGCCGACAGCTCTAGAGGGTGAAACTTCTTGTCCACTGTGGGTCAAAAGTCTGATCTTCAGCCTGTTGAGCCAGCTCCCTGTGTGTCATTGATGCAGGGCACCCTTTTTAAAAACTTGGTCCTTTCAGGACTGACTTTCCTTCTGGGGACAGGAAGAGGACGAGCAGTCCATACCACCCCTGCACCCCCCACCCCTGCACCCCTAACCCCACCCACCCCCACAACACCCCACTCCGCCCCACCCCCTCACCCCCACACCCCAGTGTGCCCTGTAAAATCCAGCCCATAGCATCCTTCACATCCACAGGACATTCCAAAATGCTTAACAACCAACTAAGTATTTTTGTAATATAATAGCTGCCAATTTTTACACACCAAACTCCCACAACTAGCATTGTGATAAATTTCTAGATTTGTTTTTGTGATTTCGATTGAGGGATAAATTTTAGCCAGGCCCAATGGAGAACTCCTCGTTTGGTCTTTAAAAAGTGCCATGGGATCTTTTATATCCATCTAAGAAGGAAGACAGAGCCTCAGTTTAACATCTCCTCTGAAAGACAGCATCTCCAATAGGGCAGCACTCCCTCAACACTGCATTGGAGTGTCAATGTGGATCATTTGCTCAACTTTCTGGATAAGGCTTGAACCTAGGATCTTCAGAAGCAAGAGTGCTATCACGGAGTCAAGGTTGACTTCACAATGACAGCAAGAGGGCACACTGGTAGTTGGCACCATATTGAAATTACTGTTGGCACAAAACCAGATCCAATACACAATATATTTTTTTAAAATTTTATATGTTACTGTTCTTACCACTCTAGGTGATTTTACTGATTTATTTCCTCACTGTATCCTTGTGTTACCCTACGGTGCATGTAATTGGTAAGATTGCGAGCTACATAAATTCTACCTCCATTGGTGGTTTCACTTGGCAACAATCTTAATAATAAGGACATAGTTGAAATGGCCTGCTCCTAAAGGAACTATCATTCACAAAAAGTAACTGTTACTTATGAAGTGCTTCCATTTGCACCTCCATGGAATCTATAACACATTCACCACCCTTTACATCAAAATGATGTTTATTACAACACTCTATTGTGACATTAATAGGTATTAATTTTTCATTGTCTTTTGCAGACTTACAGTTTATTTGGCTTTTCAGCTATTCTGTTTAGTGTCTCATACAATGATTGATTTTCAATTCCATCAGCTTTGGATGGCAGGGACCAACTGTGTTGTAGTCAAATTTGCTGACGATACAAAATAGGTAGGAAAGCTCGTTGTGAGGAGGATACAAAGAGTCTGCAAACGCATATAAATAGAGTGGGAAAAAATTGGAAGATGCAGTATAATGTAGGAAAATGTGAGATTGTCCACTTTGGTAGGAAGAATAGGAAAGCAGAATATTATTTAAATGGAGAGAGACTGCACAATGCTACAGCACAGAAGGGTATGGGTGTTGCTGTACATGAATCACAAAAAGTTAACATGCAGACAAGCAAGTAATGAGGAAGACAAATGGAATGTTGGCCTTTATTGCAAGGGGAATGGAGTATAAAAGACAGAAAATCTTGCTACAATTGTACAGAGCATTGGTGAAGCCATACCTAGAGTACTGTCCACAGTTTTGGTCTCTTTACTTATGGAGGGATATACTTGCATTGGAAGCAGTTCAGAGAAGGTTCACCAGGCTGATTTCTGAGATGTAGGGGTTGTCTTAGGAGGAAAGATTGAGTAGGTGGGCCTATACTCATTAGAGTTTAGAAGAATGAGAGGTGATCTTACTGAAACATATCAAATTCTTAGGGGGCTTGACAAGGGAGATGCTGAGAGGATGGTTCCCCTCATGGGGAGCCTAGAACTAGGTGGCACAGTTTCAAAATAAAGGATCTCCCATTTAAGACAGAGATGAGGGTTGTTAGTTTGTGGAATTCTATTCTACAGAGAGCAGTTGAGAATGGATCATTGAATGCACTCAAGGCTTAGTTAGACAGATTTTCACTTGAGAATGGAGCCAAAGGTTAGGCAGGGCGAGGACGGGTAGTTGTTATGGACAGGAGGGGGTTTAATTTCAAACAGCCCTGATTTCTCCTCTCACCACCCTCCGTAAATAGAAAGGTGTTTTTGATTTTTGATTTCCCCCTTTATAAATGGTGGCGTATTTTCCCCAACCCCTCAGTTTTGAAGTGATCCAATCATCTATTAATAACCCCACAGCAAACTCGAGATAGGGTAAAATCAGAGGGTTAGTTTATTTTGCACATACTCAAAACATGGGGAGGGGGTATCGCTACATAACCCCAGTACCTTGACACAATAAAAGAGGGGTAAGGGAAAGAAGAAGGTTCAGGGCAAAGACCACACCAAAAAATATATACATTGTTTCACGTGAGTCCAGAATCCAGTAAGTCACTGTCCAAGGAAGGCTCTTTCAGTTGGCTTGGTCTGACAGAAGTCCTGGTCTTTTTCTTAGGAGCTCAGCTGAAGGCTGAAGCAGGTGAAGATGCCGCAAAGTATTCTTATATTCTGGGAATTAGTTCACTTTGTAGGCAAAATTCAGGATTCTTTCTGGACATCAGGCTTTGAGAGAGACTGAGATCAGAGGCAGCTGTTATAGCCTGGAGTCCTGTTATCTCTTCTGAGGTTAAACAGCAACTGAAGCTGGAATCCGAAAGCTGTATAATTAAAACAATTCAAACAGCTCAAGTCTCGGTCATGTGACAGGGTGGTTTTGGGTCAAGCCATTCGGCTAACAAGGCCCCCTTGTTAAAACCCATTGTATTTTAAGCAGGTAACTGTGGAGCTATTAGCACAACATTGGAGATGAGGAGTCACAAATATCTTTGTCCAGAGCTGGATGGTGCAGATGTCTCGTCTATGAATTCTTTGCCTTAGCTTGGCTGGAATGTGCATACAAGTCACATTCCAGAAAGTTGATGAGTTTGCCCTTGTCCATTGGAATTGCTCAGAATTTTACAGAAATACCAGCATGTGACTAGCTGCGGCCATTTTCTCAGCTCAGCAATTGTCCATTTATAAAAAAGAATTTAAACAAGAGACTATGGAAGAGAAACAAATGTATTTTAGATTTTTTTCCTTCATGCCTTCTTGACATGACAGCGGAAAGTTGAGTTAAGGCCACAACAGATCAGCCATGATCTTATTGAATGATGGAGCAGGCTCGATTGGCCGAATGCCTACTCCTGCTATTTCTCATGATCTTATTTCAATCTAAGACATTTTTGCTGCAGATTTCCAAATTGTTAGCAAGTTGGATGGTATCAATAATATATACTACATTTTAATTCTTGCCCTGAATGATTAATGTATTTTGTTTTATTTTATGGTGTTATGTTTTGGGTAAATGTTCATCCTTTCTTCGAAACTTTTTCCCTTCATTTGTCTACCTGACTTGAAGACCTAAGGTCAAGAGGATGGGAACCAGGTCTACTTCCAGTCTGTCACTGCTGCTTCCCATAGCTGGCTGCGGAAGGGCACCAGACTTTTGTCTGCATTGCTTTTGATGCCTCCTTCTCCTGCCTTTTTAAACACTGGGAAATGCTACAGCCTTTGAGGTTAGTGCACTGAATGATAGTATTAATCTTTTACAAATATTGGTTGAAACACTGTAAATATGAAAGCTCACCTGATATTTTCTAGGTCATATCTTGAGATACATGGACTACGTATTTTTTATTCAAGTATTTTGCATATCTGTCCGTTAGTTCAGATTGAAGTTGTATAGCTGATAAGATTAAACACATTAAACAAAACATTCTCCTCCACATAGATGTATTTCTTGAACAGAAGCAGTTGGTTTTATTATATGCTGTTGTTCCAACAGATAAAAGATTGTTAAGACATTCCAGGTAATATCACAACCCAGAAACTCAACTCAACCAAAAATGGGTGCGCAAGGAAAGGAGCAGGCGCACTTCACGCGTCTGTTAGTGCTAAGAATATTCATGTCATCTACCAATTGCCACGAGTCAGTGTGTGTAGTTAGCGTTACATGGGGTACTCATTGCATGCCTATTGAGAGGGGAGGGCAGCTAATATTGGGCATCTATGATGCAGTTTGAAGACAGCCAGCACTTCTTAAGGCGGAGGTGTATTCTAGCTACAAAGAGCAGGGAAAGCTTCTAAAGAGAAAATTGGCTGCAAGACTATAGATTGTCCTTGAATGCTGCTTTGGAGGCCCTGGTCCACACAGTGAACATGAGGAGCGACGTCTTCTTTCTGCAAAGGGGCCAGAACCCCTTCAGACATTATCTCTATTGATAATGAGAGGAAGCAGCAGACTAAGTCAATGCCAAAAGCTTAGCTCCAAGGACATGGGCGCAATGTGGCAAAAGTTTGATGGTTCCACTAAAATTGTCAAAGTAGGAATACTGCCCTCTGATCACATCTTCATCACCTCCAGCTTCACTACTCGCAATACTATCCACCTCCCCCGCTTCCCTTTACTCTCCCACAATCATTGCTTCACATTTCACAACAACTCCTTCTCCACATACTCACTACTATTCCAACTCTCATTCTCCCACATCTTACATCTGATACACTGTATACCAGCTATTCTACCACGACAGGCACACTGTCGAAACACCTCTATGAGACTCTCTATATCACATTTCCTTCTTTATTGCAGGATAAGATCAGATATAACTGAAAACTGCAAGTTTCCATGATGATGAAGCCAAATCCATCTGCACATCCTGTCCCTTGTCAAAATAACCATACTGACCATCATGGGCAGGGGAAGAGTTGCAACCATGGCAAGTGACAACACCGGAGAAGACATCACATGGGGTTTGCTCACACCTTACCTTTTTTTCCCTTTTTAGATCCATTTCACCCTATCTCACACATCGAATAGCAAACTGCAAATGTTTTCAACAGTCTTGTCTCTTTCTCTGCTCTCCCTTCAGATTAAAAATACTGCCACAATCTTTTATGCCAGCTGATGAAGATGTGGTGGCATCTCTGCTAGTTAAAGCCAGCCTTTCTGAAGATTTTTGTGTGGAGGCAACCATAGGGGTTTCCAGCTGCCAAGGCAGGCTGGTTTAAAGACCCACCTCAGTGCTCTGGGACTTTGTCCCAATTACAATAAAAATAAGAAAAAAAAACACAGGCCTCTAGCCCTCATTCCCTCATCCCCATATACTCCCCAGGGCCACTCATACCCTCCATGGCAACCTATACCCTTCTATCCATCTCCCATGCCCATTTATAGCCCTTATGCCAACTAAATGCTAACTCATGCCAACCCATGACCCTCCCCACTCATCTCAATATCCCTTTATAGCCCCTATGCCAACTTTGTGCCAACTCATGACAACCCATGACCCCCAACCAACACCCTTGGCCCTTATACCCCCAAGAAAACTCTCACCCAGTATCCACCATAGTCAGAAGCAATGGTGAGATAAAATCAAATAAAGTTCTCAGTTCTCTATTACAGACTTCACTATTTTAAAAAAGCACTCATCCATAAAAACCCATTCAATACATTTAAATTCCTTAAAATACTTAATCCCTTATAAAAATAAACATTTCCTTCAAGCATTCAATCCCTAATGAAAACAAATATTTGTATTCATAGTCCCACATCAAAAACTTTATAACCAATTGGAGCTGTCAATCAAACTGTGAACTTACAGGCCCCCACTGTGATAATGATAGGTTGTGGAATCAGTCATGAAGCCCTAATCCTATAATGGTAACCCTGAGGCTTTTGTCAACAGACAGCAAGGTAAATTGAAAGCAGGCGCAGCAGGCTGTTTTTTTTCCAAAAAGTTAAAGGTTTGGGGATTTAAATGACTTGACAGCTTGACAGTTCACTGAGTTTATCCACTTTTTATGCAGATTCATGCCTATTCTTAACAATCCCAAAGGAGTACCTAATCTCTCTCAAAGGGCGTCTTACCTCTCCCAAAGGGTACCTGACCTCTCCCAAAGGGCATCTTACCTCTCCCAAAGGGTACCTGGTCCTCTCCAAAAGTGTACCCTACCTCTCCAAATAACTCTGGTAGCTTTAGACATTTTCCTCAAATGTCTAAAATCCACAAGTCATGTTTTGGACATTACAGTTACGAAAACCGCATCTGTTCGAAGGTAGCTGCACTTTTACATGTGCAGCTGCCTCCATGAACCACAGATGTGCAAACTACAACCCACATCTGTTCCTGCCCTCCTACCAGTGAACCACAGATTTGCAAACTACAACCTGTCTCCATTCCCCGCACCTTCCTCCTCACCACCCGCCGTCGAAAATGCTGAGTGCTGGGTTCAGGAGCAGGAATCAGAGCTCCGGTGTCATTTTGGCTAAGACGCAGTGCCCTTCCAGCTTTGCAAAAATTCAGGCCAGACACATGGGCCAATGTTAAACACAAGCAGTGCTCCGATCATCATAATGTTATCCCATTATACCTGCCATTGCATATGGCAGCAAATGTGTTCATACAAACATTTTTACTATAAGCAGCTGGGATGGGGAAAGGAGACTACAAGACAGGCACTAAGGGCTGGCACAAGTGTCATTCTTAATTATTTCTGTTAAATGTTTGATACAGATGTAATTGAGTGGCTTGATAAATTAGTTTTTTGTTCTGGATTTGATCATGATGTTTGTATTTGCAGTGAAATGAGGACAAGAGCCATAAAGTCTGAAAGAATCAAGCATTTGGCGGCATTAAGGACAGTGTGAATAACAATTCTAGGACTGTTGAACTAGGGGGATGGGAGTGACAGTTTAGGTGAAGAGCTCTTCGGTGAGCTGTTCACTGAAGGCTCTGGCTATGGGCTGTGATGATCTTTGACACGGAACAGGAAAGTAAGGAAAATTTGTAATTTCTTTAACATGGCTAGGGAATCTGTAATTGTTTTTAAGAATGTTTGAAAATAACTTGCATCAATTGTAAAAGGATCAATTGCACTTTTTGTTTGAGAGTACAGAACTTGAGTATTGCTGAAAAAATAAATGTGCTGTCAAAGCTTTTCATCTTGCACTCATTAGGACAGATGCAAGGATGCCAAATTTCAAAGGGAACAACAATTTATACTGCATGAGAAAAGGGTGCTGATTGATTGGCAAGTCAACTCTGATTGGTCGAGGTGTTGCCATGGAGAATGCACCAGGGAACTATTGTCCCCCATGCTTTTGTTTCATTTTAAAAAGATGCAATGTCCGGGCATGTTCCTTTTTCCTGCAGAGGACAGGTTCCTATGTATCTATGTATGTATATGTTTCTTCTAGCAAGCATAATTGAGCCACATTGAGAGCCTGATTGATTATCTTAAATTGATTGTTAGTGTAATTTTTAGTACAATCAGGGTTGTCCAGCAAGTGTTGTTTAATCGCAGAATCACATCTAACTTTAGACATTATGCTCTATTTTTTGCAGCACAGGCTGGCTGAGTATGATCAGTACCCTCTCTATTGCTAACAGCCAAAGAGGCATGCTGTTTGATATGATCTGCCAGACATTGAAATGTATAGTCTATATACCTGGCAATTCATTGGCACTGAAATTCATTTACCACATTACTCATTTGTGTGGTAGGCAGAATGGCTTTTTGTCTTGATGGCAGTGCCCTGTTAGTAGAAAATACCAATTGTGTTGCTGCTGCATAGTGGCAGCATGAAATGGCTAGCTGCTCAGATTTTTGAGATACCTTACTCTTCCAGTGTAATTTGAGGTAAACTGGGCACTTTCCAGGTCTGAAAGTGATGGCCTAAAGCCTATTCATGATTATGTACAATATGCAGTGAACAATGATCTGATAGAGGTAGCAATCATCCCGTAGGATAGCTTTGATGTACCCTATTTTGACATCAAACTTGCATAGTGAGCAAATGGCTTGGGCCCTATCTGCTAGATTGTGTCTGTCATGATGAGTCAAGATGAAAAGTTTCAATAGCTTGTCTCTTTTTTCAACAATACTCAAATTGCAACTTTCTTGGATGATAGGAAATACTGGTCCACATGGCTTGGCGACCCTTGAGCTGGAAGCAGTACCAACAGGAAGAAGTAGTCATTTGGTAGTGCAGAACTTGAGTATTGCTGAATTGTTACAACCAGTTTTGACCAAGTTTTCCACATACATGGTGAAGAACTCCTTCATATTTGTGAAGACCATACAGGACTTGCATATCAATAGCAATTCCACGTCCATGTGCTCATTTGACATTGCTAGCCTATTCACCAATGTTCCACTTAAGGAAGCAATAGATATTTGCACTGCAGCACTATATCATGGCGATCTAGACCCGCCACCATTGCATGAATCAGTATTCATTGAACTTATGGACTCGGCAACTTGCGCAGTTGAGTTCAGTTTTAATGACACCATGTATGCCCAAATAGATGGTGTTGCCATGGGATCCCCAGTTCTTGCAAACAGCTTTGTTGAGTTCCTTGAGAAACATGTCTTCGATGGAATGACATCTAACCTCCTACCCTTCGCATATTTCCAATAAGTGGTTGAATCTTTTGCTATATTTAAATCCGCAATTGCATGTAATAATGTCCTTGCATGTCTTAATGGGCTCCATCCTGCACTCAAATTCACCTATGAAATGAAACAGTCTAATGAACTCCCTTCCTTGACGTACTAGTTGAGAAATCTGCTAGGGGATTCTCTGCCACGGTCTACCCCAAGCCTACCATCACTAATCAATGTATGCTTTGGGATTCTTACATTTCCACATGCTATAAGATTGGGCTTATCAGCAACTTTGTAAATAGGGCCTCAGCCATTTGCTCACCATGCAAACTTGATGCTGAAATAGGGCGCATCAAAGGCATCCTGCAGGATAATGGCTACCACGATCAGGTATGTAGGCAGTACGTCCTAAAGAATGGCGGATTGTGTCAAACAGCATGTCCCAGTCGCTGTTCACATGGGCAAGGTACGGACTGTACCCAACCAGCCTGTGTTTGCAAAACTCAAAACACAGTGTTCAACTGTGATTCCACGATTGGACAACATTTGCTAAATAATCCTCAATGTCCTAAGAATCACGCTGACAGCCATTTTAAATTGTCAGTCAGGCTTGCAGTGTGGCACATTTGCATGTACTGGAAGATACATATATTAATACACAGGGCCCTGTTCTTTGCAGACAGAAGGAACATGTACATACATTGCGCCTGTTTCAGCTACATAAAATGCGACAGCCATTCATTGACTCATTCCTCAGGGCAATGCCTTGCCCAATCAAGGTCAAGCTGCCTGGTTTAAATTTCAAACAATGCTTGGCAGTTAACTGTCAGTGACCATCACTGGTGCATTCTCCATGGCAACACCACTTGCCAACCAATCAGCACTCCTATCACATAAAGTATAAATTGTTGTTTTCCCCTTTTATTGGTATTCTTGAGAGTGTCCTGATCAGTGCAAGATGAAAAGCTTAGATATGTCTCTTTTTTCAGCAAAACAGGAAGAAAATTAAGATATGGATGCTATATGGCAGACACAAAGAAGATCTACAAACAACGGAGCTGGAGGGTGAAGGCACAGGTGCAGCCATAAAAAGAAAGCAGGCAGAGACAGAAAGAGGAACACAGAAAATTCCTGTGAGGAGAAGAAGCAAATCACTCTCAAGGAAAAGTCAGTTTTCCGTTTGGCAGAAAAGGAGACTGGAGCTCTTAAAGCCACTATGCAAGCTGGCTAAAAGGGTCTAAAATCTGGAAAGCTGTGCAAATAGTTCAAAGATGCTAAAGAGCTGAGTGGTTTTCCAGAAGTGGCCAAACCATGAAATGGGGTGTTATTGGTTAGTTAGTTGCAAAGGAACTCTGGAAAGCTACACCACCAGGACGGTTGTGACCCAAGGGAGAAAGGGTTCATTGAAGTGTGCCTTAATGATGATAATCGTACCCATGAAACTTAGGGGCGAAAGCTATTGTCAGATGGGCCTTGTGACCTACTGTGCATGAAAAAGAACAGCATATCATGGAACTGTGTAGCTAAGTAATGCTATACATGTTGAAGACAATGTTTGTGATTGTGTAAGACGTATCTGTTGTATCAACTAAAGTGAAATTTATCTTTTATTTGAAGTACCATTTACCTGTTGATCTATGTTTAATTTGACTTGGTTTGATTAATGCTGAAATAAAAGTTACAAAATGTGAAATCTTGTTTGTAATTTCTTCATTTTGAGTTAATGTAAATTTGGTTATTTTAGTTTATGGTTTCCCCCATGAGGATCATAACATGGGTACTGGTGATAATGTCTCTCCTGCTTTTCCTCCCTTTCATGCTCCTTCTGTTGCTTCATTTTCCATTGCAGAGGGTTGTGGTAAGGGCTAGATTCTAACTATTTCCTTTCTCAGTTGGGCACAAAACTCTCTAATTTCCTTGCTAAAACTTTCCATCTTGCCTCCTTTTTGATCTTTCTTAGAATCAATCTCCTTGGCCAAGCATCTGGTAAAGTGTCTTAATGTCCCTTTCTTTGGCTCTGTGTCACTTTTTGTCTAGGAGGTAGCAGCCCTGCCTCTGAGGCAGAAGCTCCAGTTGAAATCACACTCCAGGGCGTGTTGGCCATGGAAGGAGTGTTCATGACATGGTGTAAGGTTGATAATCAGCCTGTTAATCCTTTCAACACTTCCCTACTATTCCACAAAGAAAGTGTGTGTGAAGATACTAAACAAACATATTTTGTCTGATTACTCTCCTGTGGAGTCTTTGGGATGTTTACCTACACTAAAGGCACCGTGTCGTTGCAAGTTGCCATTGTTATCTACAAAATTCCAGAGTCCTGTAGCTTTGCTGACAGTGTCTTTTCCTTTACTGTATTTTGAAAGGCACTAGGTCAGTACTGAATAATGAGAAATATTTCACCTTTACAACAAAACATTCTTCTTTAGCAAATCTTTGATGGTTCGTACACCTCTCTCAGGTTCTTCATTTGCCTGAGGATAGTGAGGTGAACTGGTTACATGCAGGAGTCCGTATTCCTCTGAAAAATTCTGGAATAACACATTAGCAAATTGTTCTCTGGGGCTTGTCTATTCTCCAAGAGTAAACTGCTCAAGACTGTGGTTTGTTAAAATTACTCTTTATTTAGGTTGGGTTTGCTGCCACCGCAACTGCAGGCGGCACATTCACCAGAAGGGCTGTTTTTATGTAGACCTTGGCGTACAGGGCACAAATAGAAAGCTTGCGGACGATACAAAATTTGAAAGCATTGTGAATTGTGAGGAGAATAGTGTAGAACTTCAAAAGGACATAGACAAGTTGGGGGAATAGACGGGCAAATGAAATTCAATGCAGAGAAATGTGAAATGATTCATTTTGGTGGGACGAACATGGAGAGACAATATAAAATAAAGGGTACAACTCTGAAGGGGGTGCAGGAGCAGAGGGACCTGGGTGTTTATGTGTATAAGTTATTGAAGATGGCAGGACAGGTTGAGAAAGCAGTTAATAAAGCATGGAGTATCCTGGTCTTTTATTAATTTGGCCATAGAGTACAGGAGCAAGGAGGTTATGTTGAACTTATATAAGTCACTAGTTCAGCCTCAGCTAGAGTATTGCAGTCAGCACTTTAGGAAAGATGTGAAGGCATTAGAAAGAGGGCAGAAAAGATTAACGAGAATGATTCCAGGGATGAAAACTTCAGTTATGAAGATGGATTGAAAAAGTTAGGACTGTTTTCCTTGGAGAAAAGAAGGCTGAGAGAAGATCTGACAGAGGTATTCAAAATCATGAGGGACCTGGACAGGGTAGATAGAGAGAAACTGTTCCCACTCGTGAGACACTTGGGCACAGATTTAAAGTGATTAGTGAAAGAAGCAGAAGTGATATAGCGAAAAGCTTGTTCACGCAGTGGGTGGTTAGGATTTGGAATGCACTGCCTGAGAGTATGGTGGAGGCAGGTTCAACTGAAGCATTCAAAAGGGAGGTAGACTGTTATCTGAAAAGGAAAAATGTGCAGGGTTATGGGGAGAAGTCAGGGAAATGGAACTAAGTGAGTTGCTCAGTTGGAGTTGGTGCAGACACGATGGGTCAAATGGCCTCATTCTGCGCCGTCACAATTCTGTGATTCTGTGGCATGCAGTCGCAATGCCTGTGACATCACTGACCCCTCAGGTAGCTGCCTGCAGCAAAGAATAGGTAAGGGCCACTGTACCTCCTGCCACTGCATTGGAGGTGGCGAGCATTCAACGGGTGCACAATGATGATGTCAGCAGCACTGTGCATGCACCTATGGGCGGAGTGTGTGTCCTGTTCCAGTGCGGGTGACAGGAGATACAGTGAAAAAAGCAAACTGAGATGCTTACCCTTTAATATGTGCTATCATTGTCCATCGAGGAAATTTGAGGCTTTACCCCATTTACATGACTTGGTGCAATAATTAAGGGCAATCTAAACTGCTAGTTGCCGTCAAAAGAGTTATCTGGCTTCTTAACTGATTAACAATTAAGAATTTGCTGCTTTTTTATGTGTCTTTTGTTGCTTAATTATCCCTGCTTAATTATTCAGCCACAGAAAGCAGTAATGGAAGGACCATTAGACAATGCCATTACTGTAGTAATATGTCTCAGTCAGAGCCAGCTGTACATTTGATTTATATTGTTATACCCGCTGAACCTACATTTTATGTAACACAGGGAGATGGTTTTTTTAAATGCAAATAATTCAGTCAAATCAAATTGTTTGCCACAAGGATATAAGGATAAATACAATGATTTTTTCTACTTTGCTTGACTGCAGTCCGAGGTGTACAACAGATCCTGTGCCACTCTCCATGTAATATATATTAAAAACCAACATGGATAGTCTGACGGTCAGGGCCCAGAGGACTCAGGCCAGGGCTTGGAGTATGCAGGGGGGTGGTCGTGCTTGGTGGCAGGTCGGGGGTGGGTGGAACTGAGCTGGGCTCGGATTGTAATCACAAATAACTCTCAACTGAGTGATTCTGATCTAAGATTTTATTTAAGAAAGTAATCAGAAAACTTTATTTTACCCAAGGCAGGTGGTGGGCACCAGGTGAATTCAACCTTGTTCAAGAGTGAAAGTTCTAAATATTCACGTGCTACATATTGTGCGGTGAGAAGTAGGCGCACCCATCTTGTTGATATCTATAAGTAAATATCGACATTCTGAAAGGCATTATTAAAATATTTTTTACGTGCAGCAGCTTCATAATATGAGTATTAGAATTATGATTTAGATGGAGGTCGGTGTCCCCTTTATGTCATCACCTTCAAATCTGCACCGGCATAGTTCCTCCATAGCCATTTAAGAGTCCACCACATTGCTAAATCAAGACCAGGTAAGGACAGTGGATTTTCTTCCCTATTAATTTTTATGGCAATTGTGAAACTGAGATGGCTTTTAATTACACATTTTATTGAATTCAGATTTCACCATCTGCCGTGGTGGGATTTGAACCCAGGTCCTGAGAGCATTACCCTGCATCTCTGGAATACTGGTTCAGTAATAATACCTCTATGCCACCTTTGCCCCATCTGCAAGTGCCACAGTTATAAAATAGTTGTTTAAAATTAGTAGAATAACTAGAATTACAATTCTCTGCAGTGCTGGTCAGACTCTCTCCTACTCTTCACAGCCAAGTGAGTGGGCCAACAGCAGAGCTCAGGCAAGATAAACAAAGATACTTGGACAGTGACAAGAGACTTTCCAACATTCTCCCAGTTACTGCCCCAGAAATACGGGACAAAAGGCATCCGAGCAGGACACAGGCAAACAGCTGAGTTAGAGGATAATCCCATAAAATATGGCTGGTTGTTCACCCTGAGAAGTCCCAGCGACGCCCACATTCCATGAATGAATAAAAATAACTATCTCTATTAGGGGGAAATTAAAAATGCTATAAGAGAATACGGTAAGAATTTACTGAAAAACCTTTAAAATCTCCAGGCAGACGTGGCTGCTAAACATATTAAGAGTTGAGGATTACCAGATGAACATTGCACAGCCTTGAAAGTCAGACTGGAGACACAAGAAAGGACATAAATTAGATTAGGTGTACTCCCCTCTCACATAGGGAAGGGGCAGATGGTTTTAGCTTAGATACGGGAAGACAAACAATAGACAATGAGGGGGCTTTGATGAAACACAAAAAGTCTTGAGCTGTGAGAACCAAGGTCTTTGCGTACGTGTTTTAATTTTGATTGGATAATATAATTATGTATACAGCTTTTAGAATAATTGGTTAGCAAAATCACATGTTTATGTACGCAATAGGATAGGGTTGGCATGGGAACCGGTGTGTCGGTTACTGATTGGATGTATTCAAATGGATAATGATAAGAAAAAGTACAAAAGTAAGGAAATGTAATCAATCTGGGAGCTGGGTCTTCATCCTCAGGAATGATTGGTGCTAACTTGCATATGCTTGAATAAAACCGGTTAAAGGAAGCCTGAGTCTCTGTGGTTGCTGTGTGATCGGAGATTGTAATTTCAACTCTTAAACTGGCCTATGTAGTAGTTGCAGGATTGGAGGGAGTACCCTTTTCAATCTCAAACAGACCCAGTCCCACTCCTGCCCACTACCACAGGCAGCCCCAGTCCCAGCCCCTGCCCACTAACACAAGCAGCACCAGTGCCAGCTCCGGCCCGCTATCTCAAACAGACCCAGCCCCAGCTCCTGCCCACTATCTCAGGCAGCAACAGTCACAGCTCCTGCCCACTACCTCAGACAGCCCCAGTCCCAGGTCCTGCCCACCACCACAGGCAGCCCCAGTCCCAGCTCCTGCCCACTACCACAGGCAGCCCCAGTCCCAGCTCCTGCCCACTATCTCAGACAGACCCAGCTCCTGCCCACTACCTCAGACAGCTCCACACCCAGCTCCTGCCCACTACCTCAGGCAGCCCCAGTCGCAGCCCCTTGTCACTACCACAGGCAGCCCCAGCCCCAGTCCCTGCCCACTACCTCAGAGAGCTCCAGCCCCACCTCCTCCAGCCCCTGCCCACAACCTCAGAGAGCCCTAGCCGCAGCTCCTCCAGGCCCCGCCGACTACCTCAGAGAGCCCCAGCCCTCCAGCCACTGCGAACTACCTCAGAGAGCCCCAGCCCCAGCTCCTGCCTACTATATCAGACAGCTCCAGCTCCTGCCCACTATCTCAGGGAGCTCCAGTCCCAGCTCCTGCCCACTAACACAGGCAGAACCAGCCCCAGCTCCTACCCACTACTTCAGACAGCACCAGTCCCTGCTCCTGCCCACTATCTCAGAGAACCCCAGCCCCAGCTCCTCCAGCCCCTGCCCACTACCTCAGACAGCCCCAGTCCCAGCCCACTATCTCAGACAGCCCGAGCTCCTCCAGCTCCTGCCCACTATCTCAGGCAGCTCCAGTCCCAGCTCCTGCCCACTACCACAGGCAGCCCCAGTCCCAGCTCCTGCCCACTAACACAGGCAGCCCCAGTCAGAGCTCCTGCCCACTATCTCAAACAGACCCAGCCCCAGCTCCTGCCCACTATCTCAGGCAGCACCAGTCACAGCTCCTGCCCACTACCTCAGGCAGCCCCAGTCCCAGCTCCTGCCCACTACCTCAGACAGCTCCACACCCAGCTGCTGCCCACTACCTCACGCAGTCCCAGTCGCAGCCCCTTGTCACTACCACAGGCAGCCTCAGCCACAGTCCCTGCCCACTACCTCAGAGAGCTCCAGCCCCACCTCCTCCAGCCACTGCCCACAACCTCAGAGAGCCCTAGCCGCAGCTCCTCCAGGCCCCGCCGACTACCTCAGAGAGCTCAAGCCCCAGGCCTCCAGCCCCGGCGAACTACCTCAGAGAGCCACAGCCCCAGACCCAGCTCCTGCCTACTATCTCAGGGAGCTCCAGTCCCAGCTCCTGCGCACTACCACAGGCAGCACCAGCCCCAGCTCCTGCCCACTATCTCAGGCAACTCCAGTCCCAGCTCCTGCCCACTATCTCAGACGGCTCCAGCCACAGCTCCTGCCCACTATCTCAAACGGCCCCAGTGCCAGCTCCTGCCCACTATTTCAGACAGTCCCAGATCCTGCCCACTACCACAGGCAACTCCAGTCCCAGGTCCTGCCCACTACCACAGGCAGCCCCAGTCAGAGCTCCTGCCCACTATCTCAGAAAGCCCCAGTCTCAGCTCCTGCCCACTACCTCAGACAGCCCCAGCCCCTACAAACTACCTATGACTGCACCAGCCCCAGCCGCCACTCCTCCAGCCCCAGCTCCACCAGCCCCTCCAGCCCCTGCTCCTCCAGCTCCAGTGCCAACCCCTCCAGCTCCAGCCCCAGCTCCTCCAGCCCCAGCTCCTCCAGGCCCTCCTCCTCCAGGCCCTCCTCCTCCAGGCCCTCCTCCTCCAGGCCCTCCTCCTCCAGGCCCTCCTCCTCCAGGCCCTCCTCCTCCAGGCCCTCCTCCTCCAGGCCCTCCTCCTGCAGGCCCTCCTCCTGCAGCCCCTCCTCCTGCAGCCCCTCCTCCTGCAGCCCCTCCTCCTGCAGCCCCTCCTCCTGCAGCCCCCGCTGCTCCAGCCGCCGCTGCTCCAGCCGCCGCTCCTCCAGTTCCTCCAGCCCCAGCTCCACCAGCCCCTCCAACTCCACCCCAGGTCCTCCAGCCCCAGCTCCTCCAGCCCCAGCTCCTCCAGGCCCAGCTCCTCCAGGCCCAGCTCCTCCAGGCCCAGCTCCTCCAGGCCCAGCTCCTCCAGCCCCTTCTCCTCCAGCCCCAACCCCTCCAGCCCCAACCCCTCCAGCCAACACAGCTCCAGCCGCCACTCCTCCAGCCGCCGCTCCTCCAGTGCCTCCAGCCCCTCCAGACCCAGCTCCACCAGCCCCTCCAGCCCCAGCTCCACCAGCCCCTCCAGCCCCAGTGCCAACCCCTCCAGCCCCAGCTCCTCCTCCTCCAGCTCCAGCCCCTCCTCCTCCAGCTCCATCCCCTCCAGCCCCAGCTCATCCAGCCCCTCCCCCTCCAGCTCATCTAGCCCCTCCCCCTCCAGCTCCTCTAGCCCCTCCCCCTCCAGCGCCCGACCCTCCAGCCCCAGTCCCTCCAGGCCCAGCGCCTCTAGACCCAGTGCCTCCAGACCCAGCCCCAGACCCAGTTCCTCCAGCCCCAGACCCAGTTCCCCCAGCCCCAGTTCCTCCGGCCCCAGTTCCTCCAGCCCCAGCCCCAGTTCCCCCAGCCCCATCCCCTCCATCCCTAGCCCCAGATCGCCCGGCCCCATCCCCTCCATCCCTAGCCCCAGTTCGCCCGGACCCATCCCCATCCCCTCCATCCCTAGCCTCTCCATCCCCAGCACAAAAACAGAACAGAAATACCTGGAAAAACTCAGCAGGTCTGGCACTCCAGCTGCTGCTCACTCTGCGACTGACCGCTCTGACCAGCTTCCGGTCGCAGGGTGATGATGTCATAAAGGCGCCGCACGGTTCTTTTCTGTTAAATCTCCAGCTTGCTGCCGTTTGGAAATGAGGGAAACTCCGCTCTCCAACTGTGAGAGGCAGTTCATCCTCCAGGCAATCGTCGAGAAACAGGTGCGGATCGAGCTCTGATTCCGTTTTTCATTCTCCGCGGAATCTGCCGTGTCCAGTTTTTATTGATGAAACACGAGCCGTCTCTGTGCTTGTGCCCGGGGGATCCCTGTGCCAATGCCAGTGAGGGGAGGGATACATTGTGCCAGTGCGACCTGTGGGCACTCTGTGCCAGTGCATTGGGGGAGGGCTCCCCTCAGTGTGAGCTGAGGCTCTGAACCGGGGTACAAAGTGAGCAGGAACTAGGGGGGGTGCAGTGCCTGTGCCTGTGCCAGTGCCGTCTGTGTGCCCTATGTGAGCAGAAGCTCTGTGTCAATACCCTGTGCCAGTGCCCAGAGAAAGAGAGGGTGTTGCACCAGTGCCCAATGTGACGTGGGGGTGTTGTGATGTGGCTCTTAACCAGTGCCCAGTGTGATTGGAGGGCCTGGAGTCAGTGCCTGGTGTTAGTGGAGGGCTTTGAAACCAGTGGCTTATGTCAGCAGGGGGCTCAGTTGTAGTGCCCTCTGAGGGGAGGGCTCTGAAACTGGGTTAGTATCATCTGTGAATTTGGCCATTTTGTATTGAGTTCCTGAATCAAAACCATTGATGTAAATCAGATATAGTAGGTGGTTCCAATATGAAGCCACTCACTGGAACAACCCACTCTGCTTCCCCATGCCAATATAACTCTTCCAATACAGAGATTCCTGTTGTTGTTTTCTACTTTTCAACTATTTCTTATCATTTTCAAAGAATTATCCTGAATCCACACATCATTCAGCTTAACCAGAAGTCCTTAACATGGAACTTTTCTGGATGATTTTAGCAATTGTAACTACACCATGGGTGGAATTTAATTCCTGTGACAGAAGACCCCTCTCACTGGTTGGAGAACCAGTGGGAACCCAGCATCGCTCTGTGCGACAGGCCTAATGCAATATAAGTGCAACCAGGCACCTAACTGGCCAGTATTGGGCCTTCCATACGATCAATGAAAGACCTTTCTGGTAGGTTGCTGGCAAACTCGATAAGATTTGAGCAACCGTTAAATTGTGCTGGGATCGGGTAATTGGCTTTAAGTGATTTATATTGAGCCTAATTGACATCCCACCACAAACGAGTGGGATTCCCATTTTCCCATCCCGCTTCAAACTAATTTGAGGATAGTTTTCCCAACACCAGCAATTGGAAGGGGGTAACCTCTGCCCCCACCCCCCACCCCCGGCCTGATTCTCCAAGGCAACCCTGCCATCATTCCCATTCTGGTGGTTCCATTAAATCCCAGATCACGTCATGGAGTTTTCCACAGTTCATGTGACTTATCCCTGAAGAAGCCTGGGAGATTTAAGAGGCAGTATCCTCATTCTGAAGCTCTGTTAATTGTTGTTTCAACAAACAAAGAACCTGCACTTGTATAACATCCTCTGGATGCCCCAGAGTGGTTCACAATCCATTAATTAATTTTGCAGTTTAGTCACTGTAGCTTTTATAGTTAAATATGGCAGCTGAGATAAATGACTGGTCAACTTCTGAAGTTGTACATAAGTGGGCTTTTGAAATGTGACTAGTTGTCATATTTGAAAACCAGTTAAAGTGGGGTGAGGATGACGATGGGATTGGGATTGCTAGGTTTGAGAATATTTCTATTGCTCTCATAATATTGCCTTAAAAATAAAATTGCAAATCACAAAGGAGGCAATTTGGCCCATTGAGTTTATGCCAGCTTTTTCAAACAGCAAGCCAGTGAGTCCCACTCGGCCTCTCTTTGCCCTTTTTTTTTCCCCAAACTAGTGCTTTATGTAGGGTTAGCATAACTTCCTGGCTTTTATACCTCTACTTGTAAATTCCAAGATCCCATTTGCTTTATTAGCTCTGTTAACCTGTCTCGCCACCTACAACGACTTGTACACAAATGTCCCAGGTCTGTCTCTCTTCTTCCGCCCCCTTTAAAAATGTATCAATCAGCTTGCATTATCCGTCCTCTTGCGACCAAAAGGTATCACCTCGTGCTTTTCTGTGTTAAATTTCATCTGCCAGTGTCCACCCATTTCATCTGCCTGTTTATGCCTCCTTGAGGTCGACTGCTATCTTCCTGACTATTTATTACACTGGGAAGTTTTGTGCCATGTGCAAGTTTTGAAATTGTGCCCTCTACCCCCAGTCTAAGTCATTAATGTATATCAAAAAGAGCAGTGGTCCTCTGAACCTTGGGAGCTCTTCTGTAAAACCCACCTCTAGTCTGAAAAGTAGCCATCCTCCACAACTGTCTGTTTTCTATCCCTAAATCTATTTTGTATACATACTACAATTGTCCCTCTTAACCCATTGAATTCAATTTTGCTAACTAGCCTACTATGTGGTACTTCATGAAACAGCCCCTGCCCACTACCTCAAACAGCCCCAGGCCCAGCTCCTCCAGCCACCGCCCACTACCTGAGCGAGCCCCTGCCCACAACCTCAGAGAGCCCTAGCTGCAGCTCCTCCAGCCCCCGCCCACTACCTCAGAGAGCTCCAGCCCCAGGCCTCCAGCCCCTGCGAACTACCTCAGAGAGCCCCAACCCCAGTCCCAGCTCCTGCCTACTATCTCAGACAGCCCCAGTCCCAGCTCCTGCCCACTACCACAGGCAGCCCCAGTGCCAGCTCCTGCCCACTATTTCAGACAGTCCCAGATCCTGCCCACTACCACAGGCAGCTCCAGTCCCAGCTCCTGCCCAACACCACAGGCAATTCCAGTCCCAGCTCCTGCCCACTATCTCAGGCAACCCCAGTCCCAGCTCCTGCCTACTATCTCAGACAGCCCCAGTCCCAGCTCCTGCCCACTACCACAGGCAGCCCCAGTGCCAGCTCCTGCCCAACACCACAGGCAATTCCAGTCCCAGCTCCTGCCCACTATCTCAGGCAACCCCAGTCCCAGCTCCTGCCTACTATCTCAGACAGCCCCAGCTCCAGCTCCTGCCCACTACCACAGGCAGCCCCAGTGCCAGCTCCAGTCCCAGCTCCTGCCCAACACCACAGGCAACCCCAGTCCCAGCTCCTGCCCACTATCTCAGACGGCTCCAGCCACAGCTCCTGCCCACTATCTCAAACGGCCCCAGTGCCAGCTCCTGCCCACTATTTCAGACAGTCCCAGATCCTGCCCACTACCACAGGCAACTCCAGTCCCAGGTCCTGCCCACTACCACAGGCAGCCCCAGTTAGAGCTCCTGCCCACTATCTCAGAAAGCCCCAGTCCCAGCTCCTGCCCACTACCTCAGACAGCCCCAGCCCCTACAAACTACCTATGACTGCACCAGCCCCAGCCACCACTCCTCCAGTTCCTCCAGCCCCAGCTCCACCAGCCCCTCCAGCCCCAGCTCCACCAGCCCCTCCAGCCGCCACTCCTCCAGTTCCTCCAGCCCCAGCTCCACCAGCCCCTCCAGCCCCAGCTCCACCAGCCCCTCCAGCCGCCACTCCTCCAGTTCCTCCAGCCCCAGCTCCACCAGACACCTGCAGCCCAAGCTCCACCAGCCCCTCCAGTCCCAGCTCATCCAGCCGCCACTCTTCCAGCCCCTCCTCCCCCTCCTGCCTCCCCTCCTCCTCCTGCCCCCCCTCCTCCTCCAGCCCCCCCTCCTCCTCCAGCCCCTCCTCCTCCTCTAGCCCCCCCTCCTCCTCCAGCCCCTCCTCCTCCAACCCCAACACCTCCAGCCACCGCAGCTCCAGCCGCCGCTCCTCCAGTCCCTCTAGCCCCAGCTCCACCAGCCCCTCCAGCCCCAGCTCCACCAGCCCCTCCAGCGCCAGCCCCTCCTCCTCCATCTCCAACCCCTCCATCCCTAGACCCTCCAGCCCCTCCTCCTCCAGCTCCATCCCCTCCCCCTCCAGCTCCTCCAGCCCCTCCCCCTCCAGCTCCTCCAGTCCCTCCCCCTCCAGCTCCTCCAGCCCCTCCCCCTCCAGCTCCTCTAGCTCCTCTAGCCCCAGCTCCTCCAGCCCCAGCTCCTCCAGCTCCAGCGCCTCTAGACGCAGTGCCTCCAGACCCAGCCCCAGACCCAGTTCCTCCAGTTCCTCCGGCCCCAGTTCCTCCAAACACAGTTCCCCCAACCACAGTTCCCCCAGCCCCAGTTCCTCCGGCCCCAGCCCCAGTTCCTCCGGCCCCAGCCCCAGTTCCCCCAGCCCCAGTTCCCCCGGCCCCATCCCCATCCCCTCCATCCCTAGCCCCAGTTCGCCCGGCCCCATCCCCTCCATCCCTAGCCCCAGTTCGCCCGGACCCATCCCCATCCCCAGCACAAAAACAGAACAGAAATACCTGGAAAAACTCAGCAGGTCTGGCACTCCAGCTGCTGCTCACTCTGCGACTGACCGCTCTGACCAGCTTCCAGCTTCTGGTCGCAGGGTGATGATGTCATAAAGGCGCCGCTCGGTTATTTTCTGTTAAATCTCCAGGTTGCTGCCGTTTGGAAATGAGGGAAACTCCGCTCTCCAACTGAGAGAGGCAGTTCATCCTCCAGGCAATCGTCGAGAAACAGGTGCGGATCGAGCTCTGATTCCGTTTTTCATTCTCCGCGGAATCTGCCGTGTCCAGTTTTTATTGATGAAACACGAGCCGTCTGTGCTTGTGCCCGGGGGATCCCTGTGCCAATGCCAGTGAGGGGAGGGATACATTGTGCCAGTGTGACCTGTGGGCACTCTGTGCCAGTGCACTGGGGGAGGGCTCCCCTCAGTGTGAGCTGAGGCTCTGAACCAGGGTACAAAGTGAGCAGGAACTGGGGGGGTGCAGTGCCTGTGCCTGTGCCAGTGCCGTCTGTGTGCCCAATGTGAGCAGAAGCTCTGTGTCAATACCCTGTGCCAGTGCCCAGAGTAAGAGAGGGTGTTGCACCAGTGCCCAATGTGACGTGGGGGTTTTGTGATGTGGCTCTTAACCAGTGCCCAGTGTGATTGGAGGGCTTGGAGTCAGTGCCTGGTGTTAGTGGAGCGCTTTGAAACCAGTGGCTCATGTCAGCAGGGGGCTCAGTTATAGTGCCCTCTGAGGGGAGGGCTCTGAAACTGGGTTAGTATCATCTGTGAATTTGGCCATTTTGTATTGAGTTCCTGAATCAAAGCCATTGATGTAAATCAGATATAGTAAGTGGTTCCAGTATGAAGCCACTCACTGGAGCAACCCACTCTGCTTCCCCATGCCAATATAACTCTTCCAATACAGAGATTCCTGTTGTTGTTTTCTACTTTTCAACTATTTCTTATCATTTTCAAAGAATTACCCTGAATCCACACATCATTCAGCTTAACCAGAAGTCCTTAACATGGAACTTTTCTGGATGATTTTAGCAATTGTAACTACACCATGGGTGGAATTTAATTCCTGTGACAGGAGACCCCTCTCACTGGTTGGAGAACCAGTGGGAACCCAGCATCGCTCTGTGCGACAGGCCTAATGCAATATAAGTGCAACCAGGCACCTAACTGGCCAGTATTGGGCCTCCCACGCGATCAATGAAAGACCTTTCTGGTAGGCTGCTGGCAAACTCGATAAGATTTGAGCCACCGTGAAATTGTGCTGGGATCGGGTAATTGGCTTTAAGTGGTTTATATTGAGCCTAATTGACATCCCACCGCAAACGAGTGGGATTCCCATTTTCCCATCCCGCTTCAAACTAATTTGAGGATCGTTTTCTCAACACCAGCAATTGGAAGGGGGTAACCTCTGCCCCCCGCCCCTCCCACCCCCGGCCTGATTCTCCAAGGCATCCCTGCCATCATGTCCATTCTGGTGGTTCCATTAAATCCCAGATCACGTCATGGAGTTTTCCACAGTTCACGTGACTTATCCCTGAAGAAGCCTGGGAGATTTAAGAGGCAGTATCCTCATTCTGAAGCTCTGTTAATTGTTGTTTCAACAAACAAAGAACCTGCACTTGTATAACATCCTCTGGATGCCCCAAAGTGGTTCACAATCCATTAATTAATTTTGTAGTGTAGTCACTGTAGCTTTTATAGTTAAATATGGCAGCTGAGATAAATGACTGGTCAACTTCTGAAGTTGTACATAAGTGGGCTTTTGAAATGTGACTAGTTGTCATATTTGAAAACCAGTTAAAGTGGGGTGAGGATGACGATGGGATTGGGATTGCTAGGTTTGAGAATATTTCTATTGCTCTCATAATATTGCCTTAAAAATAAAATTGCAAATCACAAAGGAGGCAATTTGGCCCATTGAGTTTATGCCAGCTTTTTCAAACAGCAAGCCAGTGAGTCCCACTCGGCCTCTCTTTGCCCTATTTTTTTTCCCCAAACTAGTGCTTTATGTAGGGTTAGCATAACTTCCTGGCTTTTATACCTCTGCTTGTAAATTCCAAGATCCCATTTGCTTTATTAACTCTGTTAACCTGTCTCGCCACCTACAACGACTTGTACACAAATGTCCCAGGTCTGTCTCTCTTCTTCCGCCCCCTTTAAAAATGTATCAATCAGCTTGCATTATCCGTCCTCTTGCGACCAAAAGGTATCACCTCGTGCTTTTCTGTGTTAAATTTCATCTGCCAGTGTCCACCCATTTCATCTGCCTGTTTATGCCTCCTTGAGGTCGACTGCTATCTTCCTGACTATTTATTACACTGGGAAGTTTTGTGCCATGTGCAAGTTTTGAAATTGTGCCCTCTACCCCCAGTCCAAGTCATTAATGTATATCAAAAAGAGCAGTGGTCCTCTGAACCTTGGGAGCTCTTCTGTAAAACCCACCTCCAGTCTGAAAAGTACTCATCCTCCACAACTGTCTGTTTTCTATCCCTAAATCTATTTTGTATACATACTACAATTGTCCCTCTTAACCCATTGAATTCAATTTTGCTAACTAGCCTACTATGTGGTACTTCATGAAACAGCCCCAGGCCCAGCTCCTCCAGCCACCGCCCACTACCTCAGAGAGCCCCTGCCCACAACCTCAGAGAGCCCTAGCTGCAGCTCCTCCAGCCCCCGCCCACTACCTCAGAGAGCTCCAGCCCCAGGCCTCCAGCCCCTGCGAACTACCTCAGAGAGCCCCAACCCCAGTCCCAGCTCCTGCCTACTATACCAGACAGCCCCAGTCCCAGCTCCTGCCCACTACCACAGGCAGCCCCAGTGCCAGCACCTGCCCACTATTTCAGACAGTCCCAGATCCTGCCCACTACCACAGGCAGCTCCAGTCCCAGCTCCTGCCCAACACCACAGGCAATTCCAGTCCCAGCTCCTGCCCACTATCTCAGGCAACCCCAGTCCCAGCTCCTGCCTACTATCTCAGACAGTCCCAGCTCCTGCCCACTACCACAGGCAGCCCCAGTGCCAGCTCCTGCCCAACACCACAGGCAATTCCAGTCCCAGCTCCTGCCTACTATCTCAGACAGCCCCAGTCCCAGCTCCTGCCCACTACCACAGGCAGCCCCAGTGCCAGCTCCAGTCCCAGCTCCTGCCCAACACCACAGGTAACCCCAGTCCCAGCTCCTGCCCACTATCTCAGACAGCTCCAGCCACAGCTCCTGCCCACTATTTCAGACAGTCCCAGATCCTGCCCACGACCACAGGCAACTCCAGTCCCAGGTCCTGCCCACTACCACAGGCAGCCCCAGTCAGAGCTCCTGCCCACTATCTCAGACAGCCCCAGCCCCTACAAACTACCTATGACTGCACCAGCCCCTGCCGCCACTCCTCCAGTTCCTCCAGCCCCAGCTCCACCAGCCCCTCCAGCCCCAGCTCCACCAGCCCCTCCAGCCGCCACTCCTCCAGTTCCTCCAGCCCCAGCTCCACCAGCCCCTCCAGCCCCAGCTCCACCAGCCCCTCCAGCCCCAGCTCATCCAGCCGCCACTCCTTCAGCCCCTCCAGCCCCTGCTCCACCAGCCGCTCCTCCTCCTCCAGCCCCCCCTCCTCCTCCAGCCCCCCCTCCTCCTCCAGCCCCTCCTCCTCCTCCAGCCCCCCCTCCTCCTCCAGCCCCCCCTCCTCCTCCAGCCCCTCCTCCTCCAGGCCCAGTTCCTCCAGGCCCAGTTCCTCCAGGCCCCCCTCCTCCTCCAACCCCAACCCCTCCAGCCACCGCAGCTCCAGCCGCCGCTCCTCCAGTTCCTCCAGCCCCAGCTCCACCAGCCCCTCCAGCCCCAGCTCCACCAGCCCCTCCAGCCCCAGCTCCTCCTCCTCCAGCTCCAACCCCTCCATCCCTAGACCCTCCAGCCCCAGCTCCTCCACCTCCAGTCCCTCCTCCTCCAGCTCCATCCCCTCCAGCCCCAGCTCCTCCAGCCCCTCCCCCTCCAGCTCCTCTAGCCCCAGCTCCTCCAGCTCCAGCCCCAGTCCCTCCAGCCCCAGCGCCTCTAGACCCAGCCCCAGACCCAGTTCCTCCAGTTCCTCCGGCCCCAGTTCCTCCAACCACAGTTCCCCCAACCACAGTTCCCCCAGCCCCAGTTCCTCCGGCCCCAGCCCCAGCCCCAGTTCCCCCGGCCCCATCCCCTCCATCCCTAGCCCCAGTTCGCCCGGCCCCATCCCCTCCATCCCTAGCCTCAGTTCGCCCGGCCCCATCCCCAGCACAAAAACAGAACAGAAATACCTGGAAAAACTCAGCAGGTCTGGCACTCCAGCTGCTGCTCACTCTGCGACTGACCGCTCTGACCAGCTTCCAGCTTCTGGTCGCAGGGTGATGATGTCATAAAGGCGCCGCTCGGTTATTTTCTGTTAAATCTCCAGGTTGCTGCCGTTTGGAAATGAGGGAAACTCCGCTCTCCAACTGAGAGGGGCAGTTCATCCTCCAGGCAATCGTCGAGAAACAGGTGCGGATCGAGCTCTGATTCCGTTTTTCATTCTCCGCGGAATCTGCCGTGTCCAGTTTTTATTGATGAAACACGAGCCGTCTCTGTGCTTGTGCCCGGGGGATCCCTGTGCCAATGCCAGTGAGGGGAGGGATACATTGTGCCAGTGCGACCTGTGGGCACTCTGTGCCAGTGCATTGGGGGAGAGCTCCCCTCAGTGTGAGCTGAGGCTCTGAACCGGGGTACAAAGTGAGCAGGAACTAGGGGGGGTGCAGTGCCTGTGCCTGTGCCAGTGCCGTCTGTGTGCCCAATGTGAGCAGAAGCTCTGTGTCAATACCCTGTGCCAGTGCCCAGAGTAAGAGAGGGTGTTGCACCAGTGCCCAATGTGACGTGGGGGTTTTGTGATGTGGCTCTTAACCAGTGCCCAGTGTGATTGGAGGGCCTGGAGTCAGTGCCTGGTGTTAGTGGAGGGCTTTGAAACCAGTGGCTCATGTCAGCAGGGGGCTCAGTTGTAGTGCCCTCTGAGGGGAGGGCTCTGAAACTGGGTTAGTATCATCTGTGAATTTGGCCATTTTGTATTGAGTTCCTGAATCAAAGCCATTGATGTGAATCAGATATAGTAAGTGGTTCCAGTATGAAGCCACTCACTGGAGCAACCCACTCTGCTTCCCCATGCCAATATAACTCTTCCAATACAGAGATTCCTGTTGTTGTTTTCTACTTTTCAACTATTTCTTATCATTTTCAAAGAATTACCCTGAATCCACACATCATTCAGCTTAACCAGAAGTCCTTAACATGGAACTTTTCTGGATGATTTTAGCAATTGTAACTACACCATGGGTGGAATTTAATTCCTGTGACAGGAGACCCCTCTCACTGGTTGGAGAACCAGTGGGAACCCAGCATCGCTCTGTGCGACAGGCCTAATGCAATATAAGTGCAACCAGGCACCTAACTGGCCAGTATTGGGCCTCCCACGCGATCAATGAAAGACCTTTCTGGCAGGCTGCTGGCAAACTCGATAAGATTTGAGCCACCGTGAAATTGTGCTGGGATCGGGTAATTGGCTTTAAGTGGTTTATATTGAGCCTAATTGACATCCCACCACAAACGAGTGGGATTCCCATTTTCCCATCCCGCTTCAAACTAATTTGAGGATAGTTTTCCCAACACCAGCAATTGGAAGCGGGTAACCTCTGCCCCCACCCTCCCACCCCCGGCCTGATTCTCCAAGGCATCGGTTACCCTGCCCCCCCCCCCACCCCCGGCCTGATTCTCCAAGGCATCCCTGCCATCATGTCCATTCTGGTGGTTCCATTAAATCCCAGATCACGTCATGGAGTTTTCCACAGTTCACGTGACTTATCCCTGAAGAAGCCTGGGAGATTTAAGAGGCAGTATCCTCATTCTGAAGCTCTGTTAATTGTTGTTTCAACAAACAAAGAACCTGCACTTGTATAACATCCTCTGGATGCCCCAAAGTGGTTCACAATCCATTAATTAATTTTGCAGTGTAGTCACTGTAGCTTTTATAGTTAAATATGGCAGCTGAGATAAATGACTGGTCAACTTCTGAAGTTGTACATAAGTGGGCTTTTGAAATGTGACTAGTTGTCATATTTGAAAACCAGTTAAAGTGGGGTGAGGATGACGATGGGATTGGGATTGCTAGGTTTGAGAATATTTCTATTGCTCTCATAATATTGCCTTAAAAATAAAATTGCAAATCACAAAGGAGGCAATTTGGCCCATTGAGTTTATGCCAGCTTTTTCAAACAGCAAGCCAGTGAGTCCCACTCGGCCTCTCTTTGCCCTATTTTTTTTCCCCAAACTAGTGCTTTATGTAGGGTTAGCATAACTTCCTGGCTTTTATACCTCTACTTGTAAATTCCAAGATCCCATTTGCTTTATTAGCTCTGTTAACCTGTCTCGCCACCTACAACGACTTGTACACAAATGTCCCAGGTCTGTCTCTCTTCTTCCGCCCCCTTTAAAAATGTATCAATCAGCTTGCATTATCCGTCCTCTTGCGACCAAAAGGTATCACCTCGTGCTTTTCTGTGTTAAATTTCATCTGCCAGTGTCCACCCATTTCATCTGCCTGTTTATGCCTCCTTGAGGTCGACTGCTATCTTCCTGACTATTTATTACACTGGGAAGTTTTGTGCCATGTGCAAGTTTTGAAATTGTGCCCTCTACCCCCAGTCCAAGTCATTAATGTATATCAAAAAGAGCAGTGGTCCTCTGAACCTTGGGAGCTCTTCTGTAAAACCCACCTCTAGTCTGAAAAGTAGCCATCCTCCACAACTGTCTGTTTTCTATCCCTAAATCTATTTTGTATACATACTACAATTGTCCCTCTTAACCCATTGAATTCAATTTTGCTAACTAGCCTACTATGTGGTACTTCATGAAACAGCCTCTGCCCACTACCTCAAACAGCACCAGGCCCAGCTCCTCCAGCCACCACCCACTACCTCAGAGAGCCCCTGCCCACAACCTCAGAGAGCCCTAGCTGCAGCTCCTCCAGCCCCCGCCCACTACCTCAGAGAGCTCCAGCCCCAGGCCTCCAGCCCCTGCGAACTACCTCAGAGAGCCCCAACCCCAGTCCCAGCTCCTGCCTACTATCTCAGACAGCCCCAGTCCCAGCTCCTGCCCACTACCACAGGCAGCCCCAGTGCCAGCTCCTGCCCACTATTTCAGACAGTCCCAGATCCTGCCCACTACCACAGGCAGCTCCAGTCCCAGCTCCTGCCCAACACCACAGGCAACCCCAATCCCAGCTCCTGCCCACTATCTCAAACAGCCCCAGTCCCAGCTCCTGCCCACTATCTCAGATGGCCCCAGTGCCAGCTCCTGCCCACTATTTCAGACAGTCCCAGATCCTGCCCACTACCACAGGCAGCCCCAGTCAGAGCTCCTGCCCACTATCTCAGAAAGCCCCAGTCCCAGCTCCTGCCCACTACCTCAGACAGCCCCAGCCCCTGCCCACTACCTCAGACAGCCCCAGCCCCTACAAACTACCTATGACTGCACCAGCCCCAGCCGCCGCTCCTCCAGTTCCTCCAGCCCCAGCTCCACCAGCCCCTGCTCCTCCAGCGCCAGTGCCAACCCCTCCAGCTCCAGCCCCAGCCCCTCCAGGCCCAGCCCCAGCCCCTCCAGGCCCAGCTCCTCCAGGCCCAACCCCTCCAGGCCCAACCCCTCCAGCCGCCACTGCTCCAGCCGCCGCTCCTCCAGCCCCAGCTCCAGTGCCAACCCCTCCAGCCCCAGCTCCTCCAGGCCCCGCTGCTCCAGCCCCAGCTCCTCCAGGCCCCGCTGCTCCAGCCCCAGCTCCTCCAGCCCCAGCTCCAGTGCCAACCCCTCCAGCCCCTCCTCCTCCTCCTCCAGCCCCTCCTCCTCCTCCTCCAGCCCCTCCTCCTCCTCCTCCAGCCCCTCCTCCTCCTCCTCCAGCCCCTCCTCCTCCTCCTCCAGCCCCTCCTCCTCCTCCTCCTCCAGCCCCTCCTCCTCCAGCCCCCCCTCCTCCTCCAGCCCCAGCTCCACCAGTCCCTCCAGCCCCAGCTTTACCAGCCCCTCCAGCTCCAGCCCCAGCCCCTCCAGCTCCAGCCCCAGCTCCTCCAGCTCCAGCCCCTCCAGCTCCAGCCCCAGCTCCTCCAGCCCCAGCTCCTCCAGCCCCAGCTCCTCCAGCCCCAGCTCCTCCAGCCCCAGCTCCTCCAGGCCCAACCCCTCCAGCCACCGCTGATCCAGCCCCAGCTCCTCCAGTTCCTCTTGCCGCAGCTCCACCAGCCCCTCCAGCCCCAGCTCCACCAGCCCCAGCTCCAGTGCCAACCCCTCCAGCTCCTGCCCCAGCTCCTCCTCCTCCTCCAGCTCCGGCCTCTCCTCCTCCAGCTCAAACCCCTCCATCCCTAGACCCTCCAGCCCCAGCTCCTCCAGCCTCCGCTCCAGCTCCAATTCCTCCAGCCCCAGCCCCAGCTCCTCTAGCCCCAGCACCTCCAGCCCCAGCGCCTCCAGCCCCAGTGCCTCCTCCTCCAGCTCCATCCCCTCCAGCCCCTCCCCCTCCAGCTCCTCCAGCCCCAGTTCCTCCAGCCCCAGCGCCTCCAGACCGAGTTCCTCCAGCCCCAGACCCAGTTCCTCCAGCCCCAGACCCAGTTCCTCCAGCCCCAGACCCAGTTCCTCCAGCCCCAGTTCCTCCAGCCCCAGTTCCCCCGGACCCAGTTCCTCCAGCCCCAGTTCCCCCGGACCCAGTTCCTCCAACCACAGTTCCCCCGGACCCAGTTCCTCCAACCACAGTTCCCCCGGACCCAGTTCCTCCAACCACAGTTCCCCCGGACCCAGTTCCTCCAACCACAGTTCCCCCGGACCCAGTTCCTCCAACCACAGTTCCCCCGGACCCAGTTCCTCCAACCACAGTTCCCCCGGCCCCAGCCCCAGCCCCAGTTCCCCCGGCCCCAGCCCCAGTTCCCCCGGCCCCAGCCCCAGTTCCCCCGGCCCCAGCCCCAGTTCCCCCGGCCCCAGCCCCAGTTCCCCCGGCCCCAGCCCCAGTTCCAGTTCCCCCGGCCCCAGCCCCAGTTCCAGTTCCCCCGGCCCCAGACCCAGTTCCAGTTCCCCCGGCCCCAGCCCCAGTTCCAGTTCCCCCGGCCCCAGCCCCAGTTCCCCCGGCCCCGGCCCCAGTTCCAGTTCCCCCGGCCCCATCCCCTCCATCCCTAGCCCCAGTTCGCCCGGCCCCATCCCCATCCCCTCCATCCCTAGCCTCTCCATCCCCAGCACAAAAACAGAACAGAAATACCTCGAAAAACTCAGCAGGTCTGGCACTCCAGCTGCTGCTCACTCTGCGACTGACCGCTCTGACCAGCTTCCGGTCGCAGGGTGATGATGTCATAAAGGCGCCGCTCGGTTCTTTTCTGTTAAATCTCCAGCTTGCTGCCGTTTGGAAATGAGGGAACCTCCGCTCTCCAACTGTGAGAGGCAGTTCATCCTCCAGGCAATCGTCGAGAAACAGGTGCGGATCGAGCTCTGATTCCGTTTTTCATTCTCCGCGGAATCTGCCGTGTCCAGTTTTTATTGATGAAACACGAGCCGTCTCTGTGCTTGTGCCCGGGGGATCCCTGTGCCAATGCCAGTGAGGGGAGGGATACATTGTGCCAGTGCGACCTGTGGGCACTCTGTGCCAGTGCATTGGGGGAGAGCTCCCCTCAGTGTGAGCTGAGGCTCTGAACCAGGGTACAAAGTGAGCAGGAACTGGGGGGGTGCAGTGCCTGTGCCTGTGCCGTCTGTGTGCCCAATGTGAGCAGAAGCTCTGTGTCAATACCCTGTGCCAGTGCCCAGAGTAAGAGAGGGTGTTGCACCAGTGCCCAATGTGACGTGGGGGTTTTGTGATGTGGCTCTTAACCAGTGCCCAGTGTGATTGGAGGGCTTGGAGTCAGTGCCTGGTGTTAGTGGAGGGCTTTGAAACCAGTGGCTCATGTCAGCAGGGGGCTCAGTTGTAGTGCCCTCTGAGGGGAGGGCTCTGAAACTGGGTTAGTATCATCTGTGAATTTGGCCATTTTGTATTGAGTTCCTGAATCAAAGCCATTGATGTGAATCAGATATAGTAAGTGGTTCCAGTATGAAGCCACTCACTGGAGCAACCCACTCTGCTTCCCCATGCCAATATAACTCTTCCAATACAGAGATTCCTGTTGTTGTTTTCTACTTTTCAACTATTTCTTATCATTTTCAAAGAATTACCCTGAATCCACACATCATTCAGCTTAACCAGAAGTCCTTAACATGGAACTTTTCTGGATGATTTTAGCAATTGTAACTACACCATGGGTGGAATTTAATTCCTGTGACAGGAGACCCCTCTCACTGGTTGGAGAACCAGTGGGAACCCAGCATCGCTCTGTGCGACAGGCCTAATGCAATATAAGTGCAACCAGGCACCTAACTGGCCAGTATTGGGCCTCCCACGCGATCAATGAAAGACCTTTCTGGCAGGCTGCTGGCAAACTCGATAAGATTTGAGCCACCGTGAAATTGTGCTGGGATCGGGTAATTGGCTTTAAGTGGTTTATATTGAGCCTAATTGACATCCCACCACAAACGAGTGGGATTCCCATTTTCCCATCCCGCTTCAAACTAATTTGAGGATAGTTTTCCCAACACCAGCAATTGGAAGCGGGTAACCTCTGCCCCCACCCTCCCACCCCCGGCCTGATTCTCCAAGGCATCGGTTACCCTGCCCCCCCCCCCACCCCCGGCCTGATTCTCCAAGGCATCCCTGCCATCATGTCCATTCTGGTGGTTCCATTAAATCCCAGATCACGTCATGGAGTTTTCCACAGTTCACGTGACTTATCCCTGAAGAAGCCTGGGAGATTTAAGAGGCAGTATCCTCATTCTGAAGCTCTGTTAATTGTTGTTTCAACAAACAAAGAACCTGCACTTGTATAACATCCTCTGGATGCCCCAAAGTGGTTCACAATCCATTAATTAATTTTGCAGTGTAGTCACTGTAGCTTTTATAGTTAAATATGGCAGCTGAGATAAATGACTGGTCAACTTCTGAAGTTGTACATAAGTGGGCTTTTGAAATGTGACTAGTTGTCATATTTGAAAACCAGTTAAAGTGGGGTGAGGATGACGATGGGATTGGGATTGCTAGGTTTGAGAATATTTCTATTGCTCTCATAATATTGCCTTAAAAATAAAATTGCAAATCACAAAGGAGGCAATTTGGCCCATTGAGTTTATGCCAGCTTTTTCAAACAGCAAGCCAGTGAGTCCCACTCGGCCTCTCTTTGCCCTATTTTTTTTCCCCAAACTAGTGCTTTATTTAGGGTTAGCATAACTTCCTGGCTTTTGTACCTCTACTTGTAAATTCCAAGATCCCATTTGCTTTATTAACTCTGTTAACCTGTCTCGCCACCTACAACGACTTGTACACAAATGTCCCAGGTCTGTCTCTCTTCTTCCGCCCCCTTTAAAAATGTATCAATCAGCTTGCATTATCCGTCCTCTTGCGACCAAAAGGTATCACCTCGTGCTTTTCTGTGTTAAATTTCATCTGCCAGTGTCCACCCATTTCATCTGCCTGTTTATGCCTCCTTGAGGTCGACTGCTATCTTCCTGACTATTTATTACACTGGGAAGTTTTGTGCCATGTGCAAGTTTTGAAATTGTGCCCTCTACCCCCAGTCCAAGTCATTAATGTATATCAAAAAGAGCAGTGGTCCTCTGAACCTTGGGAGCTCTTCTGTAAAACCCACCTCTAGTCTGAAAAGTAGCCATCCTCCACAACTGTCTGTTTTCTATCCCTAAATCTATTTTGTATACATACTACAATTGTCCCTCTTAACCCATTGAATTCAATTTTGCTAACTAGCCTACTATGTGGTACTTCATGAAACAGCCTCTGCCCACTACCTCAAACAGCACCAGGCCCAGCTCCTCCAGCCACCACCCACTACCTCAGAGAGCCCCTGCCCACAACCTCAGAGAGCCCTAGCTGCAGCTCCTCCAGCCCCCGCCCACTACCTCAGAGAGCTCCAGCCCCAGGCCTCCAGCCCCTGCGAACTACCTCAGAGAGCCCCAACCCCAGTCCCAGCTCCTGCCTACTATCTCAGACAGCCCCAGTCCCAGCTCCTGCCCACTACCACAGGCAGCCCCAGTGCCAGCTCCTGCCCACTATTTCAGACAGTCCCAGATCCTGCCCACTACCACAGGCAGCTCCAGTCCCAGCTCCTGCCCAACACCACAGGCAACCCCAATCCCAGCTCCTGCCCACTATCTCAAACAGCCCCAGTCCCAGCTCCTGCCCACTATCTCAGATGGCCCCAGTGCTAGCTCCTGCCCACTATTTCAGACAGTCCCAGATCCTGCCCACTACCACAGGCAGCCCCAGTCAGAGCTCCTGCCCACTATCTCAGAAAGCCCCAGTCCCAGCTCCTGCCCACTACCTCAGACAGCCCCAGCCCCTCCAGCCCCTGCCCACTACCTCAGACAGCCCCAGCCCCTACAAACTACCTATGACTGCACCAGCCCCAGCCGCCGCTCCTCCAGTTCCTCCAGCCCCAGCTCCACCAGCCCCTGCTCCTCCAGCTCCACTGCCAACCCCTCCAGCTCCAGCCCCAGCCCCTCCAGGCCCAGCCCCAGCCCCTCCAGGCCCAGCTCCTCCAGGCCCAGCTCCTCCAGGCCCAACCCCTCCAGGCCCAACCCCTCCAGCCGCCACTGCTCCAGCCGCCGCTCCTCCAGTTCCTCCAGCCCCAGCTCCGCCAGCCCCAGCTCCAGTGCCAACCCCTCCAGCCCCAGCTCCTCCAGGCCCCGCTGCTCCAGCCCCAGCTCCTCCAGGCCCCGCTGCTCCAGCCCCAGCTCCTCCAGCCCCAGCTCCAGTGCCAACCCCTCCAGCCCCTCCTCCTCCTCCTCCAGCCCCTCCTCCTCCTCCAGCCCCTCCTCCTCCAGCCCCTCCTCCTCCTCCTCCAGCCCCTCCTCCTCCTCCTCCAGCCCCTCCTCCTCCTCCTCCAGCCCCTCCTCCTCCTCCTCCAGCCCCTCCTCCTCCAGCCCCCCCTCCTCCTCCAGCCCCAGCTCCTCCAGCCCCCCCTCCTCCTCCAGCCCCAGCTCCTCCAGCCCCAGCTCCTCCAGCCCCAGCTCCACCAGTCCCTCCAGCCCCAGCTCTACCAGCCCCTCCAGCTCCAGCCCCAGCTCCAGCCCCAGCTCCTCCAGCCCCTCCAGCTCCAGCCCCAGCTCCTCCAGCCCCAGCTCCTCCAGCCCCAGCTCCTCCAGCCCCAGCTCCTCCAGCCCCAGCTCCTCCAGCCCCAGCTCCTCCAGGCCCAACCCCTCCAGCCACCGCTGATCCAGCCCCAGCTCCTCCAGTTCCTCTTGCCGCAGCTCCACCAGCCCCAGCTCCACCAGCCCCAGCTCCAGTGCCAACCCCTCCAGCTCCTGCCCCAGCTCCTCCTCCTCCTCCAGCTCCGGCCTCTCCTCCTCCAGCTCAAACCCCTCCATCCCTAGACCCTCCAGCCCCAGCTCCTCCAGCCTCCGCTCCAGCTCCAATTCCTCCAGCCCCAGCCCCAGCTCCTCTAGCCCCAGCACCTCCAGCCCCAGCGCCTCCAGCCCCAGTGCCTCCTCCTCCAGCTCCATCCCCTCCAGCCCCTCCCCCTCCAGCTCCTCCAGCCCCAGTTCCGCCAGCCCCAGCGCCTCCAGACCGAGTTCCTCCAGCCCCAGACCCAGTTCCTCCAGCCCCAGACCCAGTTCCTCCAGCCCCAGCCCCAGTTCCTCCAGCCCCAGTTCCTCCAGCCCCAGTTCCCCCGGACCCAGTTCCTCCAGCCCCAGTTCCCCCGGACCCAGTTCCTCCAACCACAGTTCCCCCGGACCCAGTTCCTCCAACCACAGTTCCCCCGGACCCAGTTCCTCCAACCACAGTTCCCCCGGACCCAGTTCCTCCAACCACAGTTCCCCCGGACCCAGTTCCTCCAACCACAGTTCCCCCGGCCCCAGCCCCAGTTCCCCCGGCCCCAGCCCCAGTTCCCCCGGCCCCAACCCCAGTTCCCCCGGCCCCAGCCCCAGTTCCCCCGGCCCCAGCCCCAGTTCCAGTTCCCCCGGCCCCAGCCCCAGTTCCAGTTCCCCCGGCCCCAGCCCCAGTTCCAGTTCCCCCGGCCCCAGCCCCAGTTCCAGTTCCCCCGGCCCCAGCCCCAGTTCCAGTTCCCCCGGCCCCAGCCCCAGTTCCAGTTCCCCCGGCCCCAGCCCCAGTTCCAGTTCCCCCGGCCCCAGACCCAGTTCCAGTTCCCCCGGCCCCAGCCCCAGTTCCAGTTCCCCCGGCCCCAGCCCCAGTTCCAGTTCCCCCGGCCCCAGCCCCAGTTCCCCCGGCCCCGGCCCCAGTTCCAGTTCCCCCGGCCCCATCCCCTCCATCCCTAGCCCCAGTTCGCCCGGCCCCATCCCCTCCATCCGTAGCCTCTCCATCCCCAGCACAAAAACAGAACAGAAATACCTCGAAAAACTCAGCAGGTCTGGCACTCCAGCTGCTGCTCACTCTGCGACTGACCGCTCTGACCAGCTTCCGGTCGCAGGGTGATGATGTCATAAAGGCGCCGCTCGGTTCTTTTCTGTTAAATCTCCAGCTTGCTGCCGTTTGGAAATGAGGGAACCTCCGCTCTCCAACTGTGAGAGGCAGTTCATCCTCCAGGCAATCGTCGAGAAACAGGTGCGGATCGAGCTCTGATTCCGTTTTTCATTCTCCGCGGAATCTGCCGTGTCCAGTTTTTATTGATGAAACACGAGCCGTCTCTGTGCTTGTGCCCGGGGGATCCCTGTGCCAGTGCCAGTGAGGGGAGGGATACATTGTGCCAGTGCGACCTGTGGGCACTCTGTGCCAGTGCATTGGGGGAGGGCTCCCCTCAGTGTGAGATGAGGCTCTGAACCAGGGTACAAAGTGAACAGGAACTGGGGGGGTGCAGTGCCTGTGCCTGTGCCAGTGCCGTCTGTGTGGCAGGACTTTGTGCCCAATGTGAGCAGAAGCTCTGTGTCAATACCCTGTGCCAGTGCCCAGAGAAAGAGAGGGTGTTGCACCAGTGCCCAATGTGACGTGGGGGTGTTGTGATGTGGCTCTTAACCAGTGCCCAGTGTGATTGGAGGGCCTGGAGTCAGTGCCTGGTGTTAGTGGAGGGCTTTGAAACCAGTGGCTCATGTCAGCAGGGGGCTCAGTTATAGTGCCCTCTGAGGGGAGGGCTCTGAAACTGGGTTAGTATCATCTGTGAATTTGGCCATTTTGTATTGAGTTCCTGAATCAAAACCATTGATGTAAATCAGATATAGTAGGTGGTTCCAATATGAAGCCACTCACTGGAACAACCCACTCTGCTTCCCCATGCCAATATAACTCTTCCAATACAGAGATTCCTGTTGTTGTTTTCTACTTTTCAACTATTTCTTATCATTTTCAAAGAATTATCCTGAATCCACACATCATTCAGCTTAACCAGAAGTCCTTAACATGGAACTTTTCTGGATGATTTTAGCAATTGTAACTACACCATGGGTGGAATTTAATTCCTGTGACAGGAGACCCCTCTCACTGGTTGGAGAACCAGTGGGAACCCAGCATCGCTCTGTGCGACAGGCCTAATGCAATATAAGTGCAACCAGGCACCTAACTGGCCAGTATTGGGCCTCCCACGCGATCAATGAAAGACCTTTCTGGCAGGCTGCTGGCAAACTCGATAAGATTTGAGCCACCGTGAAATTGTGCTGGGATCGGGTAATTGGCTTTAAGTGGTTTATATTGAGCCTAATTGACATCCCACCACAAACGAGTGGGATTCCCATTTTGCCATCCCGCTTCAAACTAATTTGAGGATAGTTTTCCCAACACCAGCAATTGGAAGCGGGTAACCTCTGCCCCCACCCTCCCACCCCCGGCCTGATTCTCCAAGGCATCGGTTACCCTGCCCCACCCCCGGCCTGATTCTCCAAGGCATCCCTGCCATCATGTCCATTCTGGTGGTTCCATTAAATCCCAGATCACGTCATGGAGTTTTCCACAGTTCACGTGACTTATCCCTGAAGAAGCCTGGGAGATTTAAGAGGCAGTATCCTCATTCTGAAGCTCTGTTAATTGTTGTTTCAACAAACAAAGAACCTGCACTTGTATAACATCCTCTGGATGCCCCAAAGTGGTTCACAATCCATTAATTAATTTTGCAGTGTAGTCACTGTAGCTTTTATAGTTAAATATGGCAGCTGAGATAAATGACTGGTCAACTTCTGAAGTTGTACATAAGTGGGCTTTTGAAATGTGACTAGTTGTCATATTTGAAAACCAGTTAAAGTGGGGTGAGGATGACGATGGGATTGGGATTGCTAGGTTTGAGAATATTTCTATTGCTCTCATAATATTGCCTTAAAAATAAAATTGCAAATCACAAAGGAGGCAATTTGGCCCATTGAGTTTATGCCAGCTTTTTCAAACAGCAAGCCAGTGAGTCCCACTCGGCCTCTCTTTGCCCTATTTTTTTTCCCCAAACTAGTGCTTTATTTAGGGTTAGCATAACTTCCTGGCTTTTGTACCTCTACTTGTAAATTCCAAGATCCCATTTGCTTTATTAACTCTGTTAACCTGTCTCGCCACCTACAACGACTTGTACACAAATGTCCCAGGTCTGTCTCTCTTCTTCCGCCCCCTTTAAAAATGTATCAATCAGCTTGCATTATCCGTCCTCTTGCGACCAAAAGGTATCACCTCGTGCTTTTCTGTGTTAAATTTCATCTGCCAGTGTCCACCCATTTCATCTGCCTGTTTATGCCTCCTTGAGGTCGACTGCTATCTTCCTGACTATTTATTACACTGGGAAGTTTTGTGCCATGTGCAAGTTTTGAAATTGTGCCCTCTACCCCCAGTCCAAGTCATTAATGTATATCAAAAAGAGCAGTGGTCCTCTGAACCTTGGGAGCTCTTCTGTAAAACCCACCTCTAGTCTGAAAAGTAGCCATCCTCCACAACTGTCTGTTTTCTATCCCTAAATCTATTTTGTATACATACTACAATTGTCCCTCTTAACCCATTGAATTCAATTTTGCTAACTAGCCTACTATGTGGTACTTCATGAAACAGCCTCTGCCCACTACCTCAAACAGCACCAGGCCCAGCTCCTCCAGCCACCACCCACTACCTCAGAGAGCCCCTGCCCACAACCTCAGAGAGCCCTAGCTGCAGCTCCTCCAGCCCCCGCCCACTACCTCAGAGAGCTCCAGCCCCAGGCCTCCAGCCCCTGCGAACTACCTCAGAGAGCCCCAACCCCAGTCCCAGCTCCTGCCTACTATCTCAGACAGCCCCAGTCCCAGCTCCTGCCCACTACCACAGGCAGCCCCAGTGCCAGCTCCTGCCCACTATTTCAGACAGTCCCAGATCCTGCCCACTACCACAGGCAGCTCCAGTCCCAGCTCCTGCCCAACACCACAGGCAACCCCAATCCCAGCTCCTGCCCACTATCTCAAACAGCCCCAGTCCCAGCTCCTGCCCACTATCTCAGATGGCCCCAGTGCTAGCTCCTGCCCACTATTTCAGACAGTCCCAGATCCTGCCCACTACCACAGGCAGCCCCAGTCAGAGCTCCTGCCCACTATCTCAGAAAGCCCCAGTCCCAGCTCCTGCCCACTACCTCAGACAGCCCCAGCCCCTCCAGCCCCTGCCCACTACCTCAGACAGCCCCAGCCCCTACAAACTACCTATGACTGCACCAGCCCCAGCCGCCGCTCCTCCAGTTCCTCCAGCCCCAGCTCCACCAGCCCCTGCTCCTCCAGCTCCACTGCCAACCCCTCCAGCTCCAGCCCCAGCCCCTCCAGGCCCAGCCCCAGCCCCTCCAGGCCCAGCTCCTCCAGGCCCAGCTCCTCCAGGCCCAACCCCTCCAGGCCCAACCCCTCCAGCCGCCACTGCTCCAGCCGCCGCTCCTCCAGTTCCTCCAGCCCCAGCTCCAGTGCCAACCCCTCCAGCCCCAGCTCCTCCAGGCCCCGCTGCTCCAGCCCCAGCTCCTCCAGGCCCCGCTGCTCCAGCCCCAGCTCCTCCAGCCCCAGCTCCAGTGCCAACCCCTCCAGCCCCTCCTCCTCCTCCTCCAGCCCCTCCTCCTCCTCCAGCCCCTCCTCCTCCTCCTCCAGCCCCTCCTCCTCCTCCAGCCCCTCCTCCTCCTCCTCCAGCCCCTCCTCCTCCTCCTCCAGCCCCTCCTCCTCCTCCTCCAGCCCCTCCTCCTCCTCCTCCAGCCCCTCCTCCTCCTCCTCCAGCCCCTCCTCCTCCAGCCCCCCCTCCTCCTCCAGCCCCAGCTCCTCCAGCCCCCCCTCCTCCTCCAGCCCCAGCTCCTCCAGCCCCAGCTCCTCCAGCCCCAGCTCCACCAGTCCCTCCAGCCCCAGCTCTACCAGCCCCTCCAGCTCCAGCCCCAGCTCCTCCAGCTCCAGCCCCAGCTCCTCCAGCCCCAGCTCCTCCAGCCCCAGCTCCTCCAGCCCCAGCTCCTCCAGCCCCAGCTCCTCCAGGCCCAACCCCTCCAGCCACCGCTGATCCAGCCCCAGCTCCTCCAGTTCCTCTTGCCGCAGCTCCACCAGCCCCTCCAGCCCCAGCTCCACCAGCCCCAGCTCCAGTGCCAACCCCTCCAGCTCCTGCCCCAGCTCCTCCTCCTCCTCCAGCTCCGGCCTCTCCTCCTCCAGCTCAAACCCCTCCATCCCTAGACCCTCCAGCCCCAGCTCCTCCAGCCTCTGCTCCAGCTCCAATTCCTCCAGCCCCAGCCCCAGCTCCTCTAGCCCCAGCACCTCCAGCCCCAGCGCCTCCAGCCCCAGTGCCTCCTCCTCCAGCTCCATCCCCTCCAGCCCCTCCCCCTCCAGCTCCTCCAGCCCCAGTTCCTCCAGCCCCAGCGCCTCCAGACCGAGTTCCTCCAGCCCCAGACCCAGTTCCTCCAGCCCCAGACCCAGTTCCTCCAGCCCCAGCCCCAGTTCCTCCAGCCCCAGTTCCTCCAGCCCCAGTTCCCCCGGACCCAGTTCCTCCAGCCCCAGTTCCCCCGGACCCAGTTCCTCCAACCACAGTTCCCCCGGACCCAGTTCCTCCAACCACAGTTCCCCCGGACCCAGTTCCTCCAACCACAGTTCCCCCGGACCCAGTTCCTCCAACCACAGTTCCCCCGGACCCAGTTCCTCCAACCACAGTTCCCCCGGCCCCAGCCCCAGTTCCCCCGGCCCCAGCCCCAGTTCCCCCGGCCCCAGCCCCAGTTCCCCCGGCCCCAGCCCCAGTTCCCCCGGCCCCAGCCCCAGTTCCAGTTCCCCCGGCCCCAGCCCCAGTTCCAGTTCCCCCGGCCCCAGCCCCAGTTCCAGTTCCCCCGGCCCCAGCCCCAGTTCCAGTTCCCCCGGCCCCAGCCCCAGTTCCAGTTCCCCCGGCCCCAGACCCAGTTCCAGTTCCCCCGGCCCCAGCCCCAGTTCCAGTTCCCCCGGCCCCAGCCCCAGTTCCAGTTCCCCCGGCCCCAGCCCCAGTTCCCCCGGCCCCGGCCCCAGTTCCAGTTCCCCCGGCCCCATCCCCTCCATCCCTAGCCCCAGTTCGCCCGGCCCCATCCCCATCCCCTCCATCCCTAGCCTCTCCATCCCCAGCACAAAAACAGAACAGAAATACCTCGAAAAACTCAGCAGGTCTGGCACTCCAGCTGCTGCTCACTCTGCGACTGACCGCTCTGACCAGCTTCCGGTCGCAGGGTGATGATGTCATAAAGGCGCCGCTCGGTTCTTTTCTGTTAAATCTCCAGCTTGCTGCCGTTTGGAAATGAGGGAACCTCCGCTCTCCAACTGTGAGAGGCAGTTCATCCTCCAGGCAATCGTCGAGAAACAGGTGCGGATCGAGCTCTGATTCCGTTTTTCATTCTCCGCGGAATCTGCCGTGTCCAGTTTTTATTGATGAAACACGAGCCGTCTCTGTGCTTGTGCCCGGGGGATCCCTGTGCCAGTGCCAGTGAGGGGAGGGATACATTGTGCCAGTGCGACCTGTGGGCACTCTGTGCCAGTGCATTGGGGGAGGGCTCCCCTCAGTGTGAGATGAGGCTCTGAACCAGGGTACAAAGTGAACAGGAACTGGGGGGGTGCAGTGCCTGTGCCTGTGCCAGTGCCGTCTGTGTGGCAGGACTTTGTGCCCAATGTGAGCAGAAGCTCTGTGTCAATACCCTGTGCCAGTGCCCAGAGAAAGAGAGGGTGTTGCACCAGTGCCCAATGTGACGTGGGGGTGTTGTGATGTGGCTCTTAACCAGTGCCCAGTGTGATTGGAGGGCCTGGAGTCAGTGCCTGGTGTTAGTGGAGGGCTTTGAAACCAGTGGCTCATGTCAGCAGGGGGCTCAGTTATAGTGCCCTCTGAGGGGAGGGCTCTGAAACTGGGTTAGTATCATCTGTGAATTTGGCCATTTTGTATTGAGTTCCTGAATCAAAACCATTGATGTAAATCAGATATAGTAGGTGGTTCCAATATGAAGCCACTCACTGGAACAACCCACTCTGCTTCCCCATGCCAATATAACTCTTCCAATACAGAGATTCCTGTTGTTGTTTTCTACTTTTCAACTATTTCTTATCATTTTCAAAGAATTATCCTGAATCCACACATCATTCAGCTTAACCAGAAGTCCTTAACATGGAACTTTTCTGGATGATTTTAGCAATTGTAACTACACCATGGGTGGAATTTAATTCCTGTGACAGGAGACCCCTCTCACTGGTTGGAGAACCAGTGGGAACCCAGCATCGCTCTGTGCGACAGGCCTAATGCAATATAAGTGCAACCAGGCACCTAACTGGCCAGTATTGGGCCTCCCACGCGATCAATGAAAGACCTTTCTGGCAGGCTGCTGGCAAACTCGATAAGATTTGAGCCACCGTGAAATTGTGCTGGGATCGGGTAATTGGCTTTAAGTGGTTTATATTGAGCCTAATTGACATCCCACCACAAACGAGTGGGATTCCCATTTTCCCATCCCGCTTCAAACTAATTTGAGGATAGTTTTCCCAACACCAGCAATTGGAAGCGGGTAACCTCTGCCCCCACCCTCCCACCCCCGGCCTGATTCTCCAAGGCATCGGTTACCCTGCCCCCCCCCCCACCCCCGGCCTGATTCTCCAAGGCATCCCTGCCATCATGTCCATTCTGGTGGTTCCATTAAATCCCAGATCACGTCATGGAGTTTTCCACAGTTCACGTGACTTATCCCTGAAGAAGCCTGGGAGATTTAAGAGGCAGTATCCTCATTCTGAAGCTCTGTTAATTGTTGTTTCAACAAACAAAGAACCTGCACTTGTATAACATCCTCTGGATGCCCCAAAGTGGTTCACAATCCATTAATTAATTTTGCAGTGTAGTCACTGTAGCTTTTATAGTTAAATATGGCAGCTGAGATAAATGACTGGTCAACTTCTGAAGTTGTACATAAGTGGGCTTTTGAAATGTGACTAGTTGTCATATTTGAAAACCAGTTAAAGTGGGGTGAGGATGACGATGGGATTGGGATTGCTAGGTTTGAGAATATTTCTATTGCTCTCATAATATTGCCTTAAAAATAAAATTGCAAATCACAAAGGAGGCAATTTGGCCCATTGAGTTTATGCCAGCTTTTTCAAACAGCAAGCCAGTGAGTCCCACTCGGCCTCTCTTTGCCCTATTTTTTTTCCCCAAACTAGTGCTTTATTTAGGGTTAGCATAACTTCCTGGCTTTTGTACCTCTACTTGTAAATTCCAAGATCCCATTTGCTTTATTAACTCTGTTAACCTGTCTCGCCACCTACAACGACTTGTACACAAATGTCCCAGGTCTGTCTCTCTTCTTCCGCCCCCTTTAAAAATGTATCAATCAGCTTGCATTATCCGTCCTCTTGCGACCAAAAGGTATCACCTCGTGCTTTTCTGTGTTAAATTTCATCTGCCAGTGTCCACCCATTTCATCTGCCTGTTTATGCCTCCTTGAGGTCGACTGCTATCTTCCTGACTATTTATTACACTGGGAAGTTTTGTGCCATGTGCAAGTTTTGAAATTGTGCCCTCTACCCCCAGTCCAAGTCATTAATGTATATCAAAAAGAGCAGTGGTCCTCTGAACCTTGGGAGCTCTTCTGTAAAACCCACCTCTAGTCTGAAAAGTAGCCATCCTCCACAACTGTCTGTTTTCTATCCCTAAATCTATTTTGTATACATACTACAATTGTCCCTCTTAACCCATTGAATTCAATTTTGCTAACTAGCCTACTATGTGGTACTTCATGAAACAGCCTCTGCCCACTACCTCAAACAGCACCAGGCCCAGCTCCTCCAGCCACCACCCACTACCTCAGAGAGCCCCTGCCCACAACCTCAGAGAGCCCTAGCTGCAGCTCCTCCAGCCCCCGCCCACTACCTCAGAGAGCTCCAGCCCCAGGCCTCCAGCCCCTGCGAACTACCTCAGAGAGCCCCAACCCCAGTCCCAGCTCCTGCCTACTATCTCAGACAGCCCCAGTCCCAGCTCCTGCCCACTACCACAGGCAGCCCCAGTGCCAGCTCCTGCCCACTATTTCAGACAGTCCCAGATCCTGCCCACTACCACAGGCAGCTCCAGTCCCAGCTCCTGCCCAACACCACAGGCAACCCCAATCCCAGCTCCTGCCCACTATCTCAAACAGCCCCAGTCCCAGCTCCTGCCCACTATCTCAGATGGCCCCAGTGCTAGCTCCTGCCCACTATTTCAGACAGTCCCAGATCCTGCCCACTACCACAGGCAGCCCCAGTCAGAGCTCCTGCCCACTATCTCAGAAAGCCCCAGTCCCAGCTCCTGCCCACTACCTCAGACAGCCCCAGCCCCTCCAGCCCCTGCCCACTACCTCAGACAGCCCCAGCCCCTACAAACTACCTATGACTGCACCAGCCCCAGCCGCCGCTCCTCCAGTTCCTCCAGCCCCAGCTCCACCAGCCCCTGCTCCTCCAGCTCCACTGCCAACCCCTCCAGCTCCAGCCCCAGCCCCTCCAGGCCCAGCCCCTCCAGGCCCAGCTCCTCCAGGCCCAGCTCCTCCAGGCCCAACCCCTCCAGGCCCAACCCCTCCAGCCGCCACTGCTCCAGCCGCCGCTCCTCCAGTTCCTCCAGCCCCAGCTCCGCCAGCCCCAGCTCCAGTGCCAACCCCTCCAGCCCCAGCTCCTCCAGGCCCCGCTGCTCCAGCCCCAGCTCCTCCAGGCCCCGCTGCTCCAGCCCCAGCTCCTCCAGCCCCAGCTCCAGTGCCAACCCCTCCAGCCCCTCCTCCTCCTCCTCCAGCCCCTCCTCCTCCTCCAGCCCCTCCTCCTCCTCCTCCAGCCCCTCCTCCTCCTCCTCCAGCCCCCCCTCCTCCTCCTCCAGCCCCTCCTCCTCCTCCTCCAGCCCCTCCTCCTCCTCCTCCAGCCCCTCCTCCTCCTCCTCCAGCCCCTCCTCCTCCTCCTCCAGCCCCTCCTCCTCCTCCTCCAGCCCCTCCTCCTCCTCCTCCAGCCCCTCCTCCTCCAGCCCCCCCTCCTCCTCCAGCCCCAGCTCCTCCAGCCCCCCCTCCTCCTCCAGCCCCAGCTCCTCCAGCCCCCCCTCCTCCTCCAGCCCCAGCTCCTCCAGCCCCCCCTCCTCCTCCAGCCCCAGCTCCTCCAGCCCCAGCTCCTCCAGCCCCAGCTCCTCCAGCCCCAGCTCCTCCAGCCCCAGCTCCACCAGTCCCTCCAGCCCCAGCTCTACCAGCCCCTCCAGCTCCAGCCCCAGCTCCTCCAGCCCCTCCAGCTCCAGCCCCAGCTCCTCCAGCCCCAGCTCCTCCAGCCCCAGCTCCTCCAGCCCCAGCTCCTCCAGGCCCAACCCCTCCAGCCACCGCTGATCCAGCCCCAGCTCCTCCAGTTCCTCTTGCCGCAGCTCCACCAGCCCCTCCAGCCCCAGCTCCACCAGCCCCAGCTCCAGTGCCAACCCCTCCAGCTCCTGCCCCAGCTCCTCCTCCTCCTCCAGCTCCGGCCTCTCCTCCTCCAGCTCAAACCCCTCCATCCCTAGACCCTCCAGCCCCAGCTCCTCCAGCCTCCGCTCCAGCTCCAATTCCTCCAGCCCCAGCCCCAGCTCCTCTAGCCCCAGCACCTCCAGCCCCAGCGCCTCCAGCCCCAGTGCCTCCTCCTCCAGCTCCATCCCCTCCAGCCCCTCCCCCTCCAGCTCCTCCAGCCCCAGTTCCTCCAGCCCCAGCGCCTCCAGACCGAGTTCCTCCAGCCCCAGACCCAGTTCCTCCAGCCCCAGACCCAGTTCCTCCAGCCCCAGCCCCAGTTCCTCCAGCCCCAGCCCCAGTTCCTCCAGCCCCAGTTCCCCCGGACCCAGTTCCTCCAACCACAGTTCCCCCGGACCCAGTTCCTCCAACCACAGTTCCCCCGGACCCAGTTCCTCCAACCACAGTTCCCCCGGACCCAGTTCCTCCAACCACAGTTCCCCCGGACCCAGTTCCTCCAACCACAGTTCCCCCGGCCCCAGTTCCTCCAACCCCAGTTCCCCCGGCCCCAGCCCCAGTTCCCCCGGCCCCAGCCCCAGTTCCCCCGGCCCCAGCCCCAGTTCCCCCGGCCCCAGCCCCAGTTCCCCCGGCCCCAGCCCCAGTTCCCCCGGCCCCAGTTCCCCCGGCCCCAGCCCCAGTTCCCCCGGCCCCAGCCCCAGTTCCAGTTCCCCCGGCCCCAGCCCCAGTTCCAGTTCCCCCGGCCCCAGCCCCAGTTCCAGTTCCCCCGGACCCAGACCCAGTTCCAGTTCCCCCGGCCCCAGTTCCAGTTCCCCCGGCCCCAGCCCCAGTTCCCCCGGCCCCGGCCCCAGTTCCAGTTCCCCCGGCCCCATCCCCTCCATCCCTAGCCCCAGTTCGCCCGGCCCCATCCCCATCCCCATCCCCTCCATCCGTAGCCTCTCCATCCCCAGCACAAAAACAGAACAGAAATACCTCGAAAAACTCAGCAGGTCTGGCACTCCAGCTGCTGCTCACTCTGCGACTGACCGCTCTGACCAGCTTCCGGTCGCAGGGTGATGATGTCATAAAGGCGCCGCTCGGTTCTTTTCTGTTAAATCTCCAGCTTGCTGCCGTTTGGAAATGAGGGAACCTCCGCTCTCCAACTGTGAGAGGCAGTTCATCCTCCAGGCAATCGTCGAGAAACAGGTGCGGATCGAGCTCTGATTCCGTTTTTCATTCTCCGCGGAATCTGCCGTGTCCAGTTTTTATTGATGAAACACGAGCCGTCTCTGTGCTTGTGCCCGGGGGATCCCTGTGCCAGTGCCAGTGAGGGGAGGGATACATTGTGCCAGTGCGACCTGTGGGCACTCTGTGCCAGTGCATTGGGGGAGGGCTCCCCTCAGTGTGAGATGAGGCTCTGAACCAGGGTACAAAGTGAACAGGAACTGGGGGGGTGCAGTGCCTGTGCCTGTGCCAGTGCCGTCTGTGTGGCAGGACTTTGTGCCCAATGTGAGCAGAAGCTCTGTGTCAATACCCTGTGCCAGTGCCCAGAGAAAGAGAGGGTGTTGCACCAGTGCCCAATGTGACGTGGGGGTGTTGTGATGTGGCTCTTAACCAGTGCCCAGTGTGATTGGAGGGCCTGGAGTCAGTGCCTGGTGTTAGTGGAGGGCTTTGAAACCAGTGGCTCATGTCAGCAGGGGGCTCAGTTATAGTGCCCTCTGAGGGGAGGGCTCTGAAACTGGGTTAGTATCATCTGTGAATTTGGCCATTTTGTATTGAGTTCCTGAATCAAAACCATTGATGTAAATCAGATATAGTAGGTGGTTCCAATATGAAGCCACTCACTGGAACAACCCACTCTGCTTCCCCATGCCAATATAACTCTTCCAATACAGAGATTCCTGTTGTTGTTTTCTACTTTTCAACTATTTCTTATCATTTTCAAAGAATTATCCTGAATCCACACATCATTCAGCTTAACCAGAAGTCCTTAACATGGAACTTTTCTGGATGATTTTAGCAATTGTAACTACACCATGGGTGGAATTTAATTCCTGTGACAGAAGACCCCTCTCACTGGTTGGAGAACCAGTGGGAACCCAGCATCGCTCTGTGCGACAGGCCTAATGCAATATAAGTGCAACCAGGCACCTAACTGGCCAGTATTGGGCCTCCCACACGATCAATGAACGACCTTTCTGGTAGGCTGCTGGCAAACTCGATAAGATTTGAGCAACCGTTAAATTGTGCTGGGATCGGGTAATTGGCTTTAAGTGGTTTATATTGAGCCTAATTGACATCCCACCACAAACGAGTGGGATTCCCATTTTCCCATCCCGCTTCAAACTAATTTGAGGATAGTTTTCCCAACACCAGCAATTGGAAGGGGGTAACCTCTGCCCCCACCCCCCACCCCCGGCCTGATTCTCCAAGGCAACCCTGCCATCATTCCCATTCTGGTGGTTCCATTAAATCCCAGTTCACGTGACTTATCCCTGAAGAAGCCTGGGAGATTTAAGAGGCAGTATCCTCATTCTGAAGTTCTGTTAATTGTTGTTTCAACAAACAAAGAACCTGCACTTGTATAACATCCTCTGGATGCCCCAGAGTGGTTCACAATCCATTAATTAATTTTGCAGTTTAGTCACTGTAGCTTTTATAGTTAAATATGGCAGCTGAGATAAATGACTGGTCAACTTCTGAAGTTGTACATAAGTGGGCTTTTGAAATGTGACTAGTTGTCATATTTGAAAACCAGTTAAAGTGGGGTGAGGATGACGATGGGATTGGGATTGCTAAGTTTGAGAATATTTCTATTGCTCTCATAATATTGCCTTAAAAATAAAATTGCAAATCACAAAGGAGGCAATTTGGCCCATTGAGTTTATGCCAGCTTTTTCAAACAGCAAGCCAGTGAGTCCCACTCGCCCTCTCTTTGCCCTATTTTTTTTTCCCCCAAACTAGTGCTTTATGTGGGGTTAGTATAACTTCCTGGCTTTTATACCTCTACGTGTAAATTCCAAGATCCCATTTGCTTTATTAGCTCTGTTAACCTGTCTCGCCACCTACAAAGACTTGTGCACAAATGTCCCAGGTCTGTCTCTCTTCTTCCGCCCCCTTTAAAAATGTATCAATCAGCTTGCATTATCCGTCCTCTTGCGACCAAAAGGTATCACCTCGTGCTTTTCTGTGTTAAATTTCATCTGTCAGTGTCCACCCATTTCATCTGCCTGTTTATGCCTCCTTGAGGTCAACTGCTATCTTCCTGACTATTTATTACACTGGGAAGTTTTGTGCCATGTGCAAGTTTTGAAATTGTGCCCTCTACCCCCAGTCCAAGTCATTAATGTATATCAAAAAGAGCAGTGGTCCTCTGAACCTTGGGAGCTCTTCTGTAAAAGCCACCTCTAGTCTGAAAAGTACTCATCCTCCACAACTGTCTGTTTTCTATCCCTAAATCTATTTTGTATACATACTACAATTGTCCCTCTTAACCCATTGAATTCAATTTTGCTAACTAGCCTACTATGTGGTACTTCATGAAACATTTTTTGAAAGTCCTTATATACAACATCAGCTTTGCTACCCTCATTGAACCTGACTGTTACCTCATCAAAAAACTCAAAATTATGTCGTTCAGATCTGATTTGCCTTCGCTGGTTCTCTTTCATTAGTCCATGCCTGTCTAAGTGACTGTTAATTTTGTACCGGGTTATTGTTTGATAAAGCTTCCCCATCAATGTTAAATGGCTGGCCTGTACTTGCCAGGTTTATCCTTTTTCCCTTTTTTTTTTGAACAAAGGTGTAATATGTGCACCCACGTACAAATGTGTCCAGAAGTACACTTTTACAGTTTCCGACAACTTTGGAATGAATTGGTCTGATCTAATCAACATGTAATGCATTGAAAGAAAGTAATTTTCACAACATGTCAAAGCACTTCATCACCAACAAACTACTTTTGATGTATAGTCACTGATGTGATATAGAAAAATACGGCAACCATTCACACAGCAAGTTGCCACAGACAGCAATGAGATAAATGACTGGATAATTTGTTCTAATGATATTGGTTTAGGGATAAATATTACCAGGACATCAGAGATTATTCTCTGTGCTCTTTACACATGCATGGCATGTGGGTGTTGCTAGTAAGGCCAGCATTTGTTGCCTACTTAATTGCTCTTGAGGAAATGATGGTTCTCGAGTGGCTTGCTACGTCGTTTCAAAGGGTACTTAAGATTCAACCACATTGCTGTGGATCTGGAGTCACATGTAGGCCAGATTGGGTAAGGATGGAAGATTTCCTTTCCTCAGGGACATAGTGAACTAGTAGGGTTTTTGTGACAATCCGATAGTTTCATGGTCACCATTCCTGATGCTAGCTTTTTAATTCTAGATTTCATTTAATTAATGGAATTGAAATTCCTCTGCTCCCATGCTAGGATTTGAACTCGTGTCTCTGAATCATTAGTCCAGTAACACAACCGTTATGCTATCATTACCTCTTCCAAATAAGTTGTACATCTTCTGTACAATGCCATGGGATCTTGCATGGACATCTATGAGGGCAGGGAGCACCTTGCTTTAACATCTCATCTGAAAGATGTCATATCTGACAATACAACACTTTCTCAGTACTACACTAAAGTGTCAGCCTACGTTTTGTACTTGAGTCTCTGAAGCCTCTTGAACTTATGAATTTCTGGCTCTGAGGTAGAAATGCTGATACTCAGCAAAAGTTGCATACCGCCAGCTGTGCTGCTGAGATATTTGGATTAGGACAATTAAAAGAAAGTAGTAGTATACACAAGCAGATCATTACGATATTTTTTATATTAAAGGTAATGGGTGAGAAATTGCCTCTTGTGGCACTACTTTGGAAGCTTTACATTGTTCTATCACTGGCTGTTTCCTGCATGGCGTTTTGCTAGGATAATAGCACACAGGAATGTATCACCTGGGGGCCAGAGGTGATCTGTCCATACAAAGGCTGGAACAGGTAGGGTGGCAGCGGTGCCAGTGCCTCTGGATTTGCAACACAACTGGGAGATGAAGCAGCGACTGTGGAAAGGGCAATCTTTGCATGTTACCTTCTGCCATGTTGGAACCGGACTCCTCCATGCTCCTTGGCAGTATCAGGAGGCTGTTGGCAGGCCAGCCGATGCGCCTAGCATCTTGATGTTCATTCCCACCAGCACTATCTTGTAAGAGTGCCCTCCAGTGAGTTGGCAACTAAACCATCCTTTATCTCTACCCTGGGTGCAAGCCACTCTTTTCCAGATGGTTCACCACTTGCTGATCCCAGTATCACTTTCCAGTATTTGAGCTGATGGCTTCAGGTGTCATATCACGTGATGAGGCTTATTCATTAGTGCTGTGCTGCTGTTCCCTTTCCTCCTCGGTGTCAGCTGTGGCTCAGTTCATAGCACCCTCGCCTTTGAATCAGAGGGTTGTGGGTTCATGTCCCACTCCCGGAAACCACGAACTGTGATTGTACTTGAAAGGGTTGCAATCTGTGATTTTGATAATTCGAAAGAGTTTCCTCCTCCTGGGGCTGGGCAGGTGGCAGATCTTGGGTGTCTGAAAATAGAAAATCAGATCAGCGTGTGGGAAGCGGTGTGGGGCGGGTAGCAAAAGGTCCATGGTCCCACCACCAGCAGCTTGGTTATCATGTCACATAGCAGGATGAGGGTGTGCTGGGAGTTGAGAAGGGGTATATGGTAGAAACATACTGTCATCCTCAAAATTTTCATTGATGTCGGATGCCATAGCTCTACCATAGCCAGCCCATGATGCCGAGAACCATTTCCTTTGTCAGGCTCAGGTGATGCGGGCATCCTTGTCCCCCACCAGCTCTGCTCTACTCTGCTCTCTTTTATTGTGTGTCACTTTGTGCTGCAAGAGAGAGAATGCCAGTGGTTGCACTATTTTAGGTGATGTCATAGCTGAATAGATGGAGAGGCAGCAAGAGGTCTGTGTGAGGAAGACAGCATTGAAAGGTGTGTGAGGGTGAGGAGTATCTGGATATTAGGCATGACTGCTGACTGCGAGTGAAAACGACTGGGTGACTGTGCTGTGTTGCATTGAACAGCATGAGAGATTGGTGTTGTGGTGGGTGGAAGATGTCATATGAAGGTGCATTCATTGACGTTGACCACCCACGTGAAGTTATTAGACTTCTTGTGGCACAACTGCCAGACCTTGGGTCGAGACTCCAGTGATTGACCTTCCTGGTCACCTGTACCCACTCTCATTCTTGGTTTCCCTTGAGGGTCTCCTGGCCCTTTGCAAACCCATGGCATTTTTCCTCCTGCCCATCTCCACCACGAACGCCTCAGCGCTGCACCCATCACTCTGGACCTTCAGTCTTCCCTGGTCCTCACTTTACAATAATGTAGAAAATTGGAACAGGGGTAGATCATTTGGCCCTTCAGGTCTGCTCCGCCATTCAGTATGATCATGGCTGATCCTCTATCTCAACTCCATATTCCCGCACTCTCACCATACCCCTTGATGCCCGTAGAGTCTAGAAATCTATATTTTTCCTTCTTAAATATATTCTTCTGTGGTAGAGAATTCCACATGTTCACCACCCTCTGAGTGAAGAAATTTCTCCTCATTTCAGTCCTAAATGCCTACCCTGTATCCTGAGACTGTGACCCCTTATTCTAGACACCTGCAGCCAGAGGAAACACCATCCCTGCATCCAGTCTGTTCAGCCTTGTCAGAATTTTATACATTTCAATGAAATCCCTCATTCTTCTAAATTCCAGTGAATACAGACCTAGTCGAATCAATATCTCCTCATTCACAATCCTGCCATCCCAGGAATCAGTCTGGTGAACCTTCGCTGCGCTCCCTCCAAGGTAAGTATATCCTTTCTTAGGGCAGGAGACAAAAGCACAGTACTGCAGGCATGGTCTCCCCAAGGACCTGTACAGCTGCAGTAAGACATCCTTCCTCCTGTATTCAAGTACTCTTGCAATGAAGGCCAACATACCATTTGCCCTCCTAACTGCTTGCTGCATCTGCATGCTTGCTTTCAGTGTTTGGTGGACAAGGACACTCAGGCCCCTTCATACATCAACATTTCCCAATCTATTACCATTTAAATAATACTCTGCCATTCTGTTTCTCCTATCAAAGTGAATAACTTTACACTTACTTGGCAGATGCAGCATAACGGGGGTATTTGCCCACTCACTCAACTTGTCTAAATCGTCTTGAAGCCTCTTAACACCCTCCTCACCACTCGCATTCCCACCTAGTTTTGTATCGTCAGCAAACTTGGAAATATTACATTTGGTTCCCTCATCCAAATCATTTATATATATTGTGAATAGCTGGGGTCCAAGCACTGATCCCTGCGGCACCCCACTAGTCACTGCCTACTACTCTGAAAAAGTCTCATTTATTCCTACTCCATTTCCTGTCTGTTAACCAATTCTCAATCCATGCCAATATATTACCCTGCAGCAATATTTTTATGAAGCCTCCCTTTATGATGCAGCCTGCCTTTAAGAAGAACAGGCGGCTATGCAAACACTGCTGCATGGCCCTCCTCCTGTGCACAGGGGCTGCAGGCAGCATTCAGGAGTAGACAGCAGTGTGGGAGCCATTTTGGCTGACGCTGAGAACATTCAGATGAGGTGGTACGTGACATTTACATGTTGTCCACCTCGATCTGAACAAGTTCAGACAGATCATGAATCGCGAACCTGTGCTGCAAAAATGGGGCTAACCCAACTCTTAGCCAGTAACATTGAGAGATACCATTCCTTCTATTTTAATCAGCAACTATGGTAAAATTGAGGACTTTCTTTTTTGCTTTAACAGTTTTCTGATATTTTGGTAGGGGGGTGAATTCTGTTTTTCTGTTCAAAGAAGTATAAATATGCTGCCAAATCAAGCCATAACCCATCATGAACATAGATGGAACTTTGTTGTAGAACTGCCACAAACTAAAGCCGTTTTGTCTTAAATGTGACTAATACCTTGTATTTTTAATCAACAGCGTCTTGATGGAAGACAGACATATGACTATAGAAATATCAAGATAACATTTGGAACTGAATATGGATCTTGCATTGTGGAACTGGGTAAAACAAGGTAAATTAAATCTGTTCGAACTTAGCTGTAGTTCATCACTTCACACGGTCTGAAAATCTTTTTTTTGTGACATTTGTTCTTTTTTGATGCATCAAACCTGAGCTTTTAGTTGAGTGTTGGAGTGCTGTGGTATTGGGCAACCATGTTTTGAGTTTTTCTTTCCCAACCTTCTTCACCAGCTAGCTGTATTAGACTGGGGAGGAACTGAGTAGAGGGAGGGAAGGTGATAGGGTACTGTTCCCATCAGCTGAGTGTTGCCAGCAGAAGCCTTGGGCAAGTCAGCCATCTGTCTTATTGTCAAAAGAGAGCCATAGCCTGGGGAGATTAGAGAATGGGAGTGCGGGTGGTATTTAGAAGAAAGAACAAAAACGGCTTGCAGTCTAGATATGTGGAGTTTGGAGTGAGCAATGGTTTCAGCCTTCCCAATATTTAATTGAAGGAAATTTCTGCTCATCCACTACTGGAGGCAAGCAATTAAAGAATTAAAGCATAATTTGAAGCAAATATACATTCCTATAAGGCACAAAAACCCCCACAAAAAACACGATCCAACCTTGGCTAACACGAGTTAAAGATAATATTAGATCAAAGGAAAAAGCTTATAGTATTGTTTAAAAAAATAGTAAACCTGAAAAGTGGGAGGGCTTTAGAATTCAGCAGAGGAGGCTGAGGAAATTAAATGGAAAGAGAAACGAGAATATGAGATTGACTAGCAAGAGACATAAAAACAGGTTGTAACCATTTCCAAAGGTTTAAAAATAGAAAGAGATTAGTGAAAGTAGACATGGGCCTATTAGAGGCAGAGACAGATGAAATAACTGAAGAGCATAGCCATGCTGTGTTAACTCAACATTATTACAATTACGCAGCTTTTCCTTGAGGCTTTTCCCTGTCTGGTTGATACTCTATAACTATTCCATCTCACTGAAGAGGCTTCAGACTAATCCATATCCAACAACCTGTTCTGAAAACTCTGCTCACATGTTGACAACTGTGACAAATTCCACCATAGCAGCTGAGAACATCCACAACATTCTAAAGCAATCAACAAGATTCTAAATAAAACAACCAACAACACTCTTTGAAAAAAGTCTATTTGCCCTAACTCCCAATGTTAACGGATCTTTAAAAAATTCCAGGATCCAGGGAGGCAATAACTAGTGGTAATGTCACTGGACTAGTAATCCAGAGGCTAAAGCTTTGGGGACGTGGGTTCAGATCCCACAACGGCAGCTGGGGGAATTTTCAATTCAATTAACAAAATCTGGAATGTAAAAAAAAAAGCTAGTCTAATGGTAACCATTGTCGATTGTTGTAAGTGAACCAGATGGGTTTTTTAATGTCCTTTAGGGAAAGAAATCTGCTGTCCTTACCTGGTCTGGCCTACATTTGACTCCAGACCCACAGCATTGTGGTTGACTATTAAATACCCTCTGAAATGGCTGAGCAAGCCACTCAGTTGTATCAAACTGCTACAGATTCTGCAAAAGGGAATGAAACTGGACAGATCACCTGGCATTGACCTAGGCACCTGAAACGACAATGGCAAAACTAGCTCTGTCGACCCTGCAAAGTCTCCTTACTAACATCTGGGGGCTTGTGCAAAAATTGGGAAAGCTGTCCCACAGACTAGTCAAGCAACAGCCTGACATAATCATACTCAACGGAAACATATCTTACTGACAATGTCCCAGACACCTCCATCACCATCCCTGGGTATGTCCTGTCCCACCGACAGGACAGACCCAGCAGAGGTTGCAGCACTGTGGCATACAGTTGGGAGGGAGTGTCACTGGGAATCCTCAACATTGACTCTGGACCCCATGAAGCCTCATGGCATCAGGTCAAACATGGGCAAGAAAACCTTCTGCTGTTTACCACCTACCGTCCTCCCTCGGCTAATGAATCAGTACTCCTCCATGTTGAATGCCACTTGGAGGAAGCACTGAAGGTGCCAAGGGCACAGAATGTACTCTGGATGGAGGACTCCAATGTCCATCACTAAGAGTTGCTCGGTAGCACCAATACTGACCGAGCTGGCCAAGTCCTAAAGGACATAGCTGCTAGAGTGTGTCTTTGGCAGATGGTGAGGGAACCAACAAGAGCAAAAACCTACTTGACCTTGTCCTCCCCAATCTACCTGTTGCAGATGTATCAGTCCATTACAGCATTGGTAGGAGTGACTGCCACACAGCTCTTGGGGAGATGAATTCCCGTCTTCACATTGAGGATACCTTCCCTTGTGTTGTGTTTCACTGTGCTAAATGGGATTGACTTTGAACAGATCTGGCAACTCAAAACTGTGCATCCATGAGGCGCTGTGGGCTATCGGCATTAGCAAGATTATATACAACCCACAGCCTGTAACCTCATGGCCCGGCATATCGCCTACTCTACCATTACCATCAAACCAGGGGATCAACCTTGGCTCAATGAAGAGTGCAGAAGGGCATGCCAGAAGCAGCAATGCAGCAATAGGCACACCTAAAAATGAGCTGTCAACCTGGTGACAACATAGGACGAATTGCATGCCAAACAGCAGAAGCAGCATGCGATAGACAGAGCTAAGCAATCCCACAATCTATGGATCAGATCTAAACTCTGCAGTCCTGTCACATCCAGTTGTGAATGGTGGTGGACAATTAAACAACAGGAGGAGGAGGCTCCACAAATATCCTCATTCTGAAGGATTTGGGAACCTAGCATATCAATGCAAAAGAGAAGGCTGAAGCATTTGCAGCCATCGTCAGCCTGAAGTGTCGAGTGGATGATCCATCTCGGTCTCCACCTGAGGTCCCCAGCATCACAGATGCCAGCCTTCAGCCAATTCAAATCACTCCACATGATATCAAGAAATGGCTGAAGGCACTGGATACCGGAAATGTTATGGGCCCTGACAACATTCCAGCAATAGTACTGAAGACTTGTTCTTCAGAACTTGCGCCCCTAGTGTTATGACCGATGCAGTTGGTAAAGCGGAGTTATTTGAAAATCCCAGAGGGAAACTTTAAACAACTATCATAACCAATAGTTTTAAGTGTTATGTTTGAGATGCGACTCTAAACTCAGGAATCAGACCACTAGTTCTCGAGGTTTTACATTAAACTAAGTGAAACATTTTATTAATTACACAGGTTAAAATATGTGTACAATTGGCTACAAATTACAACTATCATAACTTTTAACAAATTCCCAAATTAATCTCCATTAAGGCAACAGCAACCCAGAGACTTAACCAAACACCAGGCAAAGCATTTTCACCTTACAAATTCGAAATGAAGTTCTTTTCACTGTGGAGCCAGTTGGAGGCCTGCAGCTGCCTTTTGATCTTACATTGCCTCTGCCTGCACACCTAAAAGCTACTAAAGCTATACCTACCGTCACTGATTGAATTCAAATTCTCATTGTCTCACCAGTGTCTTTGAACTTTATCTTTTAACAATGAAACCCTTTTCATAGCCCAATTTAATATAATAATAATATAAACATATTGCTTCGTAGTTGCTAGAAAGGCGTCAATTTTCACCCCTCTTCTTGAATGCTCTATTCAAATGCACGCTATCTCTTACATATCAAAACTATTACATATCAAAGCACCCAGTCTAGCTGGTTTTAATCCAATTAAGACATACCCGCAGACCAAACCTCTATTTTAAAAGAAAAATATTTTCTAAAATATTATATAATATTAATAGCTTCATGACGCTAGCCAAACTGTTCCAGTGCAGCTACAAGACTGGCATATACCCGGTAATGTACAAAATTGTCCAGGTACGTTCTTTCAACAAAAAGGAAAAATCCAAGCTGGCCGTTTACTGCCTCATCAGTCTACTCTCAATCATCAGCAAAGTGATGGAATGTGTCGTCAACAGTGCTATCAGGTGGCACTTACATGGCAATAAACTGCTCACGACGCTCAGTGTTTTGATCCCCAGTTGAGGTTACCCCTGGACAAGCCTGATCTCAGAGTGGAACCCGGCTTGATAGATCCTAAGTTTTATTTGTTTGTTTAGATATGTTGAGAGTAGCTACTGAACAGAGTCACAGGAGTCAGTTGATGAACTTTTAACAAAAGAATAAAACATTTATTAAACAAGAAAAGATGAACTATATTATAATACTCCTTCACCCACAGCTATACCTTCACAGATATATACAGATTTGTAAGGATAACACAAGTTACAAATGCTATCTTATAGTTTAATGTTCACGGTAAGTACACAGTCTATGTACACCTATGGCTACTTGTGGTCAGACATACCACACTCCGAAAGCAAGTGACAGTTGTCACCTCAGCCAGATGCTGGGGATCTCTCCTCAACTCCCCCCAGATGCTTGTCATACTGAGAACCAATCAGTCTCGCTCCACTCCATCTTTCACACGAGGGTTTCCAATCTCCACTCTCTAAGACCTCGCCTTGGAATCTTCTCCCAAACCAATGCTTTCTCTCAGACACCTTCCACAAGGGTTCACCTCCAGGGTTTTGAACTCTCCTTCTGATGTTCCTCTCCCCTTGGTCACCACATGCGTTCAAGCTGTCTTCCATGCACTCTCTCTCACCGACTCAGTTGTCAACAGTACTGTTGCTTCACGTGCCCATAGCAAAGAGTTACAGACCTTCAGTTGTCTCTTTGGACCTTCTTGCCTCTTGCAAGCTGTTCTCGCTTTAAATCTGCTTTCTGCAGCTTTTGCCTCTTTAAATCTGAAGCTTGGAGCCTTTCTTTCTGCCCCTCACTCTTAACTTTATTAACAGGACATTTCCCAGGCTCCTGTCGTTCCTTTGACTAGAAGGTCTGCTTTGGCCTTTCCCCTCTTCCACTCCCCTGGGTTTTTGGGGTTTTTCTTTAGCATGGGACTGGCTATCTGTCCCCTTCTAGGGTGCTTCGCTAGCAGCTATCTTCAAAACCAGCTGAACTCCAACAGCTTCCTAAACAAACTGCTGCTTCTCGCTTTTTTGTGTGTGTCTATGGGAGGGACCTGCCTCTCTAGGCCCATGTTGCTAGGCAACAGCCCAATTCTTCTACCCTTGTGTTTGCTTAACATCTCAAGTTGTAAACTCTCATTAGAAATGCAAGCACCTTTTTAAAGTGAAATTAAAATTCAATTTGACCTTTCTTAACACACAGATACAAAAATACAAATCAAACTTAAACTTTAAAGCTGAAACTCATTCCTAACACCTACAACTACCGATATAACTTACTTAAATTATCTCTATTTCATGACACTGAGTTTGGGTTCTGCCAGGGTCACTGAGCTCCTGACCTCATTACAACCTTGGTCCAAACATTGTCAAAAGCGCTGAACTCCAGAGGTGAAATGTGAGTCACTGCCCTTGACATCAAGGAATCATTTGACCAAGTGTGGCAGCAAGGAGCCCTAGCAAAACTGGAGTCAGTGGATATCTGAGGGAAAACTCTCCACTGGTTGGAGTCATACCCAGCACAAAGGAAGATGATTGTGGTTGTTGGAGGTCAATCATCTCAGTCCTGGGACATGGCTGCAGAATTTCCTCAGGGTAGTATCCTAGGCCCAACCACCTTCAGCTGTTTCATCAATGGCCTTCCCTCCATCATAAGATCAGAAGTGGGGATGTTCGCAGATGATTGCACAGTATTCAGCACCATTTGCTACTCCTCAGTCACTGGAGCAGTCTGTGTCCATATGCAGCAAGACCTGGAGGTATTCAGGCTTGGGCTGATAAGTGGCTAGTAACACACTAGAGCCAGGCAATGACCATCTCCAACAAGAGAAAATCTTATCATCAGCCCTTGACTTTCAATGGCATTCCCATTGCTGAATTCCCCACTATCAATATCCTGGGGGTTATCATTGACCAGAAACTGAATTGGACCAGCCATATAAGTACTGTGGCTACAAGAGCAGGTCAGTGGCTGAGAATTCTGCAGAGAGTTACTTGCCTCCTGACTCCTCAAAGCTTGTCCACCACCTACAAGGCGCAAGTCAGGAGTGTGATGGAATACTCTCCACTTGCCTTGATGAGTGTAGCTCCCATGACACTCGAGAAGCTCACCACGATCCAGGACAAAACAGTCTGCTTGATTGGCACGCCATCCACCACCTTCAGCATTCGCTCCCTTCACCAACACACAATGGCAGCATTGCATACCATCTACAAGATGTACTGCAGGTGACAACACCTTCCAAACCTGCAACCTCTACCGCCTAGAAAGACAAGGGCAGCAGATGCATGGGAACACCACCACCTGCAAGTTCCCCTCCCATTCACACATCATGCTGACTTGGGACCATATCGCCATTCCTTCACTGTCGCTGGGTCAAAATCCTGGAATGGCACCGTGAGTGTTCCTACAACAAATGGTGCAGCGGTTCAAGAAGGCAGTACATCACCACCTTCTCAATTATGGATGGGCAATAAATGCTGGCCTAGCCAGTGACGCCCACATCCCATGAATAAATAATTTTAAAAATCCAGATCTTCAGCAAAACTGATTAGCTCTTCCTTGGGCCACACCCTATCTGTGCATCATGTTTCATTGAAATCTGTCCATTAGTTTTTGAGATATTTTGTTTACAGACAAGTAGACACTCAAAATGGGCAAAAACATTAATCTGTTCACGTTTAGTGGCAGAGATATTAATTATATTGAGGAATCAGAAATGGCAGAGATATTAAACATTTTTTGACTTCTACCATGAAGATACTTAAATTCCCGAATTATTGGGGAACCAAAAGAAATCAGTATAAGTAAAGAAATGGTACTGGAGAAATTAATAGGCCTAACTGGGTACAAATCCGCTGGACCTGACCACTTGCATCCTAATGTTTTAAAAGGGGTAGCTGCAGAGACAGTGGGTGCATTGGGTTTGATCCTCCAGAATACCTAAGATTCTAAAATGGTTTCCAAGGATTGAAAGGTAATAAACCTAATCCTGCTATTTAAGAAATGAGGAAGAGAGAAAATGGGAGCTGTCGGCCAGTTAGCCAAACTTAGCCTAACATTAGTAGGCAAAATGCTAGAACCTATTGTTAGATGTGAGGTAACAAAGTACTCGAGAGTGCGAGAGGAAGACCCTGGGACAGACAGTTAGCAGCACCTAGAGGAGAGTGCGAGAGGAGGACCCTGGGACAGGCAGTGAGCAGCACCTAGAGGATGTAGTCTATCTAGAGGATCCAGCATCTACTCTATACTCAAGAAGAAGCAACGGTAAAATAAAAGCAAGGGTCCATATTCTATTTAGTTAAGATATGTCTGGGGATTACACTATGAATGGTAGGACCCTGGAAAGTACTGAAGATCAGAGGGAACTTAGTGTGCATATCCACAGATCCCTGAAGGTAGCAGGGCAGGCAGATAAGGTGGTTAAGAAGGCATATGGGATAATTGCCTTTATTAGCCGAGGCGTAGAATACAAGAGCAGGGGAGTTATGCTGGAACTGTATAAAACGCTGGTTAGGCCACAACTGGAATACTGCGTGAATTTCTGGCCACCACATTATAAGAAGGATGTGTTTGCACTGGAGAAGGTGCAGAGGAGATTAAGCAGGCTGCTGCCTGCGCTGGAAGGTCTGATCTATGAGGAAAGATTGGATAGGCTGGGTTGTTTTCCTTGGAGCAGCGAAGGTTGAGAGGGGACCTGATAGAGTGTGTAAGATTATGAGGGACATAGATAGGATGGATAGGAAGGCACTTTTTCCATTATGGGTAGAGGGATCAATAACAAGGGGGCATAGATTTAAGGTAAGAGGTAGAAGGCTAAGAGGGGAGTTGAGGAGAAATTTTTTCACCCAGAGGCTAGTGGGATTCTGGAACTCACTGCCTGAAAGGGTGGTTGAGTCAGAAACTCTCGTAACATTTAAGAAGTATTTAGATATTCACTTGCATTGCCATAGCCTCCAGGGTTATGGGCCAAGCGCTGGAAAATGGGATTAGTGTAGTTGGATTTTTGTTGACTGGCGCGGACATGCGCCCATGAGTCTACTTTTGAACATCATATGAGTAAACAGAGTCAACATAAAAAGAAAATCACGCTTGAAAAATCTGTTAGATTTTTGAGGGTGTACTTAGGATGGATAACATCCAGTGGATGTAGTTGTTTTGGATTTTCGAAAAGCATTTGATAAGGTGCAACACAAGGTTATTACAAAAAATTAGGACTCATGGGACTGGGTAATATATTAGTATGCAAAAACAGAATTACCTGGAAAAACTCAGCAAGTCTGGCAGCATCGGCGGAGAAGAAATCGGTTAACGTTTCGAGCCTTCATGGCCCTTCGGCAGAACTGGAGCATAGTTAGAAGAAGGGAGAAATATAAATTGGTTTAAGGTGGGTGGGGGGTGGGGAGAGACACATTGACGGTGTGGTGTGGTGATTGTAGAGATGAGCAGATAATCAAAAGATGTCACAGACAAAAGGGTCAAAGAGGTGTTGAAGGTGGTGGTATTTGTCTGAGAAAAGTGCTAATTAAGAATGCAAGACAGGATATTCAAAGTACAGCTCTAGTGGGGGTGGGGTGGAAAGACTAAAGGTTTTAGTTTTAGATTTAAAAATAATGGAAATAGGTGGGGAAAGAAGAATCTATATAAATTATTGAAAAAAAAGCGGGGGGGGGGGTGGAAAGAAACGGGGTGGGGATGGGGGGAGGGGGAGTTTAAGATCTAAAGTTGTTGAATTCAATATTCAACCCGGAGGGCTGTAAAGTGCCTAGTCGGAAGATGAGGTGCTGTTCCTCCAGTTTGCGTTGGGCTTCACTGGAACAATGCAGCAAGCCAAGGACAGACATGTGGGCAAGAGAACAGGGTGGAGTGTTAAAATGGCAAGCGACAGGGAGGTTTGGGTCTTTCTTGCGGACAGACCGCAGGTGTTCCGCAAAACGGTCGCCCAGTTTGCGTTTGGTCTCTCCAATGTAGAGGAGACCGCATTGGGAGCAACGAATGCAGTAGACTAAGTTAGGGGAAATGCAAGTGAAATGCTGCTTCACTTGAAAGGAGTGTTTGGGCCCTTGGACGGTGAGGAGAGAGGAAGTGATGGGGCAGGTGTTGCATCTTCTGCGTGGGCATGGGGAGGTGCCATAAGTGGGGGTTGAGGAGTAGGGGGTGATGGAGGAGTGGACCAGGGTGTCCCGGAGGGAACGATCCCTACGGAATGCCGTCAGGGGGGGTGAAGGGAAGATGTGTTTGGTGGTGGCATCATGCTGGAGTTGGCGGAAATGGCGGAGGATGATCCTTTGAATGCGGAGGCTGGTGGGGTGATAAGTGAGGACAAGGGGGACCCTATCATGTTTCTGGGAAGGAGGAGAAGGCGTGAGGGAGGATGCGCGGGATATGGGCCGGACACGGTTGAGGGCCCTGTCAACGACCGTGGATGGAAAACCTCGGTTAAGGAAGAAGGAGGACATGTCAGAGGAGCTGTTTTTGAAGGTAGCGTCATCAGAACAGATGCGACGGAGGCGAAGGAACTGAGAGAATGGGATGGAGTCTTTACAGGAAGCGGGGTGTGAGGAGCTGTAGTCGAGGTAGCTGTGGGAGTCGGTAGGCTTGTAATGGATATTGGTGGACAGTCTATCATCAGAAATTGAGACAGAGAGGTCAAGGAAGGGAAGAGAAGTGTCAGAGATGGACCATGTGAAGATGATGGAGGGGTGGAGATTGGAAGCAAAATTAATAAATTTTTCCAGGTCCCGACGAGAGCATGAAGCAGCACCGAAGTAATCATCGATGTACCGGAGAAAGAGTTGTGGGAGGGGGCCGGAGTAGGACTGGAACAAGGAATGTTCCACATACCCCATAAAGAGACAGGCATAGCTGGGGCCCATGCGGGTACCCATAGCCACACCTTTTATTTGGAGGAAGTGAGAGGAGTTAAAGGAGAAATTGTTCAGTGTGAGAACAAGTTCAGCCAGACGGAGGAGAGTAGTGGTGGATGGGGATTGTTGGGGCCTCTGTTCAAGGAAGAAGCTAAGGGCCCTCAGACCATCCTGGTGGGGGATGGAGGTGTAGAGGGATTGGACATCCATGGTGAAGAGGAAGCGGTTGGGGCCAGGGAACTGGAAATTGTTGATGTGACGTAAGGTGTCAGAGGAATCACGGATGTAGGTGGGAAGGGACTGGACAAGGGGAGAGAGAAGGGAGTCAAGATAACGAGAAATGAGTTCCGTGGGGCAGGAACAGGCTGACACGATCGGTCTGCCAGGACAGTTCTGTTTGTGGATTTTGGGTAGGAGGTAGAAGCGGGCCGTCCGAGGTTGGGCGACTATCAAGTTGGAAGCTGTGGGAGGAAGATCTCCAGAGGAGATGAGGTCAGTGACAGTCCTGGAAACAATGGCTTGATGTTCTGTGGTGGGGTCATGGTCCAGGGAGAGGTAGGAGGAAACGTCTGCGAGTTGCTCCTCCATCATCTTCACATGGTCCATCTCTGACACTTCTCTTCCCTTCCCTTCCTCTGACATGTCCTCCTTCTTCCTTAACCGAGGTTTTCCATCCACGGTCGTTGACAGGGCCCTCAACCGTGTCCGGCCCATATCCCGCGCATCCTCCCTCACGCCTTCTCCTCCTTCCCAGAAACATGATAGGGTCCCCCTTGTCCTCACTTATCACCCCACCAGCCTCCGCATTCAAAGGATCATCCTCCGCCATTTCCGCCAACTCCAGCATGATGCCACCACCAAACACATCTTCCCTTCACCCCCCCTGACGGCATTCCGTAGGGATCGTTCCCTCCGGGACACCCTGGTCCACTCTTCCATCACCCCCTACTCCTCAACCCCCACTTATGGCACCTCCCCATGCCCACGCAGAAGATGCAACACCTGCCCCATCACTTCCTCTCTCCTCACCGTCCAAGGGCCCAAACACTCCTTTCAAGTGAAGCAGCATTTCACTTGCATTTCCCCTAACTTAGTCTACTGCATTCGTTGCTCCCAATGCGGTCTCCTCTACATTGGAGAGACCAAACGCAAACTGGGCGACCGTTTTGCGGAACACCTGCGGTCTGTCCGCAAGAAAGACCCAAACCTCCCTGTCGCTTGCCATTTTAACACTCCACCCTGTTCTCTTGCCAACATGTCTGTCCTTGGCTTGCTGCATTGTTCCAGTGAAGCCCAACGCAAACTGGAGGAACAGCACCTCATCTTCCGACTAGGCACTTTACAGCCCTCCGGGTTGAATATTGAATTCAACAACTTTAGATCTTAAACTCCCCCTCCCCCCATCCCCACCCCGTTTCTTTCCACCCCCCCCCCCCCGCTTTTTTTTCAATAATTTATATAGATTCTTCTTTCCCCACCTATTTCCATTATTTTTAAATCTAAAACTAAAACCTTTAGTCTTTCCACCCCACCCCCACTAGAGCTGTACTTTGAATATCCTGTCTTGCATTCTTAATTAGCACTTTTCTCAGACAAATACCACCACCTTCAACACCTCTTTGACCCTTTTGTCTGTGACATCTTTTGATTATCTGCTCATCTCCACAATCACCACACCACACCCTCAATGTGTCTCTCCCCCCCCCCCCCCCCACCCACCTTAAACCAATTTATATTTCTCCCTTCTTCTAACTATGCTCCAGTTCTGCCGAAGGGCCATGAAGGCTCGAAACGTTAACTGATTTCTTCTCCGCCGATGCTGCCAGACTTGCTGAGTTTTTCCAGGTAATTCTGTTTTTGTTCTGGATTTCCAGCATCCGCAGTAGCTTTTAGCTTTTTGTTTTTATCTAATATATTAGTATGGATTGAAGATTGTTTAGAGGATAGAAAACACAGTAGGAATAAATGTGACTTTTTTGAGTTGGCAGGCTATAATTAGTGGGGTACCACAAGGATCAGTACTTGAGACTCAGCCATTTACAATCTCTATTAATGATTTAAATGAGAATGTAATGTATGTAATAAGTGTAATGTATTCAAGTTTGCTGACAAAATAAAGTTAAGTTGGAAAGTAAGTGGTAAGGAGAATGCAAAGCAGCTGCAGTGGGATGTAGACAGATAGGGTGAGTGAGCAAGAATATGGCAGATGGAGTGCAATGTGGTGAAGAGTGAAATTATCTTTGGTAGGAAATGTAAAAAATTAGAATATTCTTTGAATGGTGAGAGACTGGAAGATGTTTACATTTGGAGGGATCTGGATTTCTAAATACATGAATCACAGAATGTTAACATGCAAGTACAGCAGGCAATTAGGCAGGAAAATAGTATATTAGCCTTTGTTACAAAGGGATTGGAGTATAATTGTACGGGGTGTTGATGAGAACACACCTGGAGTACTGCGTGCAGTTTTGACGACCTCACCTAAGAAAAGACATACTTGCCCTAGAGGAAGGTTTACTGCACTGGTTCCTGGGGTGAGGGGATTGTCCTATGACAAGAGATTGAGTGGACTAGGCCTATATTCCCTGGAGTTTAGAAGAATGAGGGGTGATTTAATTGAAATGTGTAAAATTCTTAAGGGTCTTGACAGTGTTATAGACAGGGGAGAGATGGTGGGATGGTTCCCCCATTATCCCCCTCTTGACTGACTGAAGACAGATGATTTAAAAAAGAAAATGTGGTTTAATCCCCTGAGTGCTGCAACTGTTAAGAATAGACAAATAACAGATTTTTTCATAAACATTTATCCTTTTATAAATCAACACCCAGATGTATTTTCAACAACACCTGCTCACTCTCCCATACAGACACACACACACACACTAGAAAAGATTGTAATTACAAAAAGAGGTAGCATGCACTTAGGTCTTAAAAGTCCAAAAATTCATTGTCACATTTGCTTCTCTAGTATGAAGTCTTGAAATGTTGCAGGCCTGTTATTCCATTTTGGTTCACTGAAGAATTAGTATCTGGGGGTTGATGCAGGTGGATTTGCAATGGTTTACTGCTTGTAGTGGCAGGTTTTTTTTGCTTCACTCCATTCGAGGTACAGTCGAACCTCTGTAATGAAAATCTGGTTTGATTCTTCAAATAAATAGACAAAGACCGTACCAAATTCTCTACCTGCTGATGGATCTTAGGTGTTCCCTTGCTGGTCTGATCTTTCTGCCACTGCTTGAAAAATGTGTATATTAAATGTCCCTTGTCAGAAACCTGGTTCCTGTTATCTGTTTTTCATTGTATTCACAAATAATCTCTGATGATATAGCCATTGACACACGATAGGGTCCAATGTTCACCCGTTCATATATCACTGTGATAGAATGGTGTTTTTTTCCCCACACCCATTCTTTGGAATTCTGCCCTAAAGCCAGAAATTCTACAAGTCTATTGTGAACTAATTTCTTTAATTATTTGGATAAGGGCAGATATTAATTCACAGGAAAGGTTTGTTGCTTAGTAATGACTTCTCAATGATATGTCCCAAATGTCCATTTGCATTTTAATGTCTTGTCCAAACATGAAGTCTAGCCCCTTGTGTGGTTTCATGTATATTAGAGGTGTTGTGGTAGCTTTGACAAATGAACCACAGTGGGCTCAGGTACAGGTTACGATCATTTATTCAAGCTATTGCAAGGAGAGAACCACCTCAATGCAGCTTGAGGTAGCACTCTACCAAACCACAAGTATACAGCTTATTTATACATCACTGATCACGTACAAGAACATTGTTAAAATTCCAATCTTGTCAGCATATAGGTTTACATTAAACAGATATCTCTGGTTCTAGGTACATACATCACCCTTCACCCAGGCAGAGCCTTCTCCCCCTATCTGAGCTGGGACCACCTGTCCTTTCTTTATCTATTGAAGAGCACACTTAATCTATTTGTTTTCATCCTCTGTCTCCATTCTAGTTCCCAGGGCTTTTCTGCTGATTGCAGGCCCTAAAGGTGTGCAAGGTTCATTTGGTACACCTTAACTATTAATGTACTTGATGGCACTGTCTGCCTGGAGATTCTAAGTAATTCCTTTTCAATAAATTCTTACTGTATTCCCCCCAACAGAGGGAAAGAAAAGGTCACATAATCTCTCAACTCCATTTTGTTTTAAAAATAAAGTGTCCATTTTCCATTTTTATACTCCATAAATCCATCAGTCTATCTTGTGTGAGCATGACAACAGTGTAGGTGCTAAGAAAATGTTTCCACAGCTTTGGAATCTAGAACATGGTTTCACAGTCTCCAAATAAAGGATATATAATTTAGGAGTGAAATGAGGAGAAATTTCTTCACTAAACGGTTGTGAATGTTTGGAATTCTCTACCCCAGATGGTGGTGATGCAAAGTCATTGAATATATTCAAGATAGGGGTTGACAGACTTTTGAGAACCAAGGAAATTAAGAGATGTAGGGATAGTGGGAACGGTGTAGCTTAGGTAGGGGCTCGGTCATGATCTTAGTGAATAGTGGATCTGGCGCAAAGGGCCACATGGTTTACCCCAGCTCCTGGGCAGAATTTTTCCCCCATCGGGGGGGAAGTTTAGGAGTGGGAGCGTGGAGGCGCGCCTCCGATTGGCGCCCCTGATTGGGGGCGCGCCGCCATTTTACATGGGCGGGCCAATTAAGGTCCGCCCAGTGTGATGTCTGCAAGGAAGTGCTATGCACTCCCTGTGCGTGGGGGGTGGGTGGGGGCGGATTCCCTGAGCTGAGAGTGCGCTCTTTCGCCCGCTAATTGCTGCCTCAGGGAGATCGGCTCCTGTGTGAAAAATTTTAAAAACAGAAGATATAAATTTCCCTGACATGCCCCCTCATGTGACACTGTCACATGAGTTGGGACATGTCCATTACTTTCATTGACAATTTTATTAAAAATTTTAAAACCTACATGAAACCTCATCCCACCTGTGGATGAGGTTTCATGCTTTTTCTTAAGCCCGCCATGGCTCCCAGCCTACCCGTCAACCTTAAGGCAGGTCCATTAATTACTTTAACTACTTTGTCAATGGCCTCAATTGGCCATTGACAGATCGCAGGCGCACAGCTGATTCTGCTGAGACCCCGCCTACCTGAAAATTGAAATGAGGCGGGGTGACGTCGGGAGTTCCGCCCAACATCATCCCGCATCATTTTACCCGTCGGCGAGCGGGCCCCGCCCCTGCTTGCCAACTGGGAAATCCTGGCCCCTGTTTCTTATGATAGAGGCTGACATTTACATGTGTTCAATATTTGATGAGATCCTCCATGTTGGTTCTTCTAACTCTATAATCTCCAGTCTGAAGCTCTTTTGCTATCAATCCCATGATGCTCTTGCATTGTGCTATTGAAGGCAAGTGCTACCATAAGGCTAACCAGATGGCAAGGTTACTTCTGCAACGACATGCTGAGGAGCAAACTTTTTGAAAATAATTTTTATTATCGGTAGAAACTCTGATTAAAACTAATTGCATGTTATTATAAAAATATAGGGAGGGAGAGCAGTCTGAGTGAGCCCTGGAATCTTAAAATATAAAATTGCAGTATGTAAAAATGACCTTTGTGTGGACCAGGAGAAATAGTGGCAGAGTATGGGCTACAGTAGCATGGAACATCCAGCAGGCGGCAGAAGGAGCACGTGCAACATCCAGGAACAGGCTGCAGCACAACAGAGGTCAACCATCACTCGGATTGTTGGGAACAGAGAATAAAATAATCAAGGAAGGAAAAGTTAAACAAAAATAGTGTATTCCTGGAGGATGCATCAGCTTGGCAAAATCATTAAGTACTTTCACTGCAAAATCACTCACTGTGGCACAACCACCAAATCCCCTTCCTTCTCAAAGGATGTCAACAGCAATGGCTCAAAGTGTCAGCTGTTCCCGAGTGCTTGCTTGCAGTTCTGCACTGGGATGCCAAGTGCCATCAGGCCAACGAGAGCAGTGCCATTTCCACACAGAAAGCCATTGTCTTGTAGCGTTCAATGAAAATTAAATACTGGGGTAGATGTCAAGCGAAACTATCCCCCAAGAATGAAATTGTATTGCTTATCCAAAGTGGTTGAGAGGCCACATTGGATTTAAGGAGGACTTGTGAAAAGGCAGACTATGGTTACCAGTGGAACAACTAACTGAAATTATATTGTTGCTGCCATCAACATGTGGTTTTTTGAAGCGGGGTGGGCAGTGAAAAAAAAAGCCATGCTAGCAAGGAAGTCAAAGCCAGGAACCAACTAAATAAAACCTATCATTGGATAAAGAAAGGTGGATCAGGAGATCTATATAGAACAATTATTTCTTGTTAAGAACCATTATTTTTACCAGGACACCAGGAAAGCTCCCTGCTTCTCATTGAATCATGTCAAGATTTTTTTTACCTCCACCTGAACATGTAGAAGGCCCTTGGTTTAAATTTAATCTAGAAGAGGACACTTTTGCGGAACTGTCTCTGTGTTGCACTTAGTATGATTAATATTAGCCATTATTATGCAGACGTGCTTTTCTTTTCTGGAGTTGAAATAAAAGATGCCTAATTTGTCTTCAATTGTCATTCCAGGGTTCTTGCACAAGTGTCATGTGAACTTGTTCCTCCTAAACCTAGTCGGCCTACAGAAGGCATCATTTTTTTCAATTTGGAGCTCTCTCCGATGGCTTCTCCTGCGTTTGAACCTGGCAGGTTAGTCTGGCAAATAGTAAACAATAGAAGATTGCAATTAAAAATAATGATCCAGCAGCCAACCAGTTTTTCCTTTTTGGCACCAGAAGTGTTTGTTTTCTCTTTTATGGTGATGGAAAATACTTTTGACACCCGGTAGATTAATATTATTTCCTGTGTTCATACATTATACATTGAAAAGAAAAGTATTACTAAAAATAAATTTTAAGCCAAAAATGAAAATTCATTTTTCTTTTGGCCGCACTGTTTTGTCCCAGTTAAGGTTGGTGACACTTGTCTTAGAGTTTGAGATATTCAGGTGTGCAGACACATGGCAGTTTCAAAACTGGTTATTTCAAGAACTGAATGTTCTAATATTTTGTACGATCTTGCTTATGTTAATGTTATGGTATGTTAATTTGAATAGCGTGGCTCTCATTTATCCGTTCCAGTTAAGGGTTTATAAAAAATGTATACTTTAAAAAATTTAATTCTGAAGATGTTGACATCTTGCAGGGGCATGGTTTCATGGATACTTACGTCTGCTACCTAGCCTAGGTTGCTATATTCATGTGTGAGACTTGACTGTGTGTGACAGTGAGCTAAGGGCTACTCCTGTTAATTCAGATTACTGTATCTGATAATTCACTTTGTAGCACTAATTCCTACTTTGCTATGTTATTTATATTCTCTACTCCATTCACTTATTCTAACGTAGCTGCCTCTGAGCTTCCAGCACTCCATTCTCTCGGGTCTAACCCCTCACATTGTCAAGGGTGTTGCTGTTCTTGTTTGGGGAACCAACTTCTATCTTGCGGAAACTGAACACCACCTGCACCATTAATCCACCACCACTCATCAAGCCATCATTTAACAGACTCTTACTCTGTTGGCAATTTTCCCTCCATGGCCTCAAAACTCATAATCCTACAACCCCATACAGCACACTTCTACCTGCTTCTTACAATCCACAAACAGGACTACCCTGTAGACCCAACCTCTCCTTGTGCAATCACTTTTCACCTACATCCAGGACTCTCTCGGCACTCTCTGCCAATTTACTGGCCCTAACCGCCTCTTTTTAACCATGCACGTCCAATCTCTGTATACCTCCATCCCCCACAAGGATAATCTGAGGGCTCTCCGCTTCTTCCTTAATTGGAGACCCAGCCAGTCACCACCCACTCCTGTGCCTCATTGAACATATTCTTACATTGAACACCTTCTTCTTTGACCACACTCCACTTCCTCCAAACAAGTGGTATTGCTATTGAAACTCAAATGGGTCCTAGCTACGTGAGCCTTTAATTGGCTATGTGAAATATTCTACATTTCAGTCAACTCGGGTCCCCCTCCCTCACTTCGTTCTCTGGTACCTTGATGACTGGATTGGTGCCGATCCCTGCTCTTGCCCTGAACTGGAAAATCTCATCAACTTTGTCACTAGTTTCCACTCTGCCCTCACCTTGACATGGTCAATCTCTGACTCTTCCCTTTCCTTCCTCAACTTCTTTATCTCCATTTCTAGGGATAGGCTATCAGCAAATATCTACTTCCACAGCTCCCTTGATTATACCTTTTTCCACTCCGATTCTGTAAAGATTCTATTACGTTCTCTTAGTTTCTCTGGCTACTTTGCATCTATTCTGATTATACAGCCTTCCATAATCAGTTCTTCTGATATGTCTTCCTTTTTCCTCAACCATGGATTCATCATGGTTACCAGGACCCTTGGTCGTCTCCATCCTATTTCCCGCACTTCTGCTCTCACCCCTTCTTCTCCCTCCCTAGAAAAATGATGGGGGTTCCCCTTGTTCACCTTTCATCCCCACATTCAATGGATCATCCTTCACTATGTATGCCACCTACAGCCACCACCAAACATCTTCTATTCCCCTTTCTGTATTCCATTCTTCCGCAATATTCCAGTTCACCCTTCGATTTCCCCCCAGTAGCTCCTCCCCTTCCCACAGTATTTTCCCATGCCAGCTCAGGAGATGCAACATATGCCTTTTTATCTATTCCCCTTCCACTGACCAGGGCCCCAACCACTCGTTCCAGATGAACCAGTGATTTACTTGTCCTCCTTTCAATTTAGTATACTGCATTCAAGGCTCATGATGCTGTCTCCTCTACATTTTGGAGTTCAAAGGCAGATTGGGTGAACACCTTACGTTTAAGTTTAAGTCAGCTTCCGGTTGCTTGTCATTTTCTGTTTTTATCTTCATGTCGCTAGTGCGAGGTTTTCTCTTGTGTAATTATACGAGGATGGCACCCACATAATTTTAGGTTCATTAGCTTCAGGCTTTTAGGAAGTGAGTTGGTGATTGTAGTAAACACAGAAAATGCTAGAAATACTCTGCAGCTCAGGCGGCATCTATGAAGAGTGAAATAAAATTAACATTTCGGGTCTATGACTTTTTCTTAGGACTGGAAAAAGTTAGCCATATAATAGATTTTAAGCAAGTTCGGTTGCAGAGAAAGGAATGGGGGGCAGGTGGGGATGGTGGTGCGGCGGGGGGGAGGACAGAAAGGAAGGCCTGTGAAAGGATTGAAAGCTGGAGAGATTGAATGACAAAAGGGATGATGATGCAAGGCAAAAGGGGATGGTAACGGGACACGTAAAGAGACAAAAGATGGATATGGAGGAACTGAAAATGTCAATAGCAGAATCATTATCAACAGCTGCTGTCCAGCAAAATGGAAGCAGTGCTTAAAATCCAAGATTTCTGTACCCAGTGTTGAGTCTGGAAGGCTGTAAAATGCCTAATTAAAAGATGAGATGCTATTCCTTGAGCTTTCATTGACCTTCACTGGAACTGTGTAGGAGGCAAAAGACAGGGAGGTCAAAATGAGAGCAGTCACGATGATAGATGTAGCTTCCAACTGGGATAATTGATTGTGACCAACTTTTCTTTGAAAGAAACTTTGAACTTGAGGCCATCTTTGAAACGATCTCCAACCTAACTAGAGATACAGTGAAAGATCCAGAGATATTTGAAATAATTTCATTAAATGAGAGCTTTGTTTTGTTTTGCGTAATCATGTTATTAATCCAGTACATTGACCTTTGACCTTTTTTGAGACTTAACAAATGCATACCTCTTTATGTTAAGAGGAAAACTGCTAACTCATTAAAGACATATGTGAGCAAGAGTATAACGCAAAATTAGGAAATTTAAGTCTTGATAAATGGGTATTTTATATCCACTTTAATAATGGAGGACAGAGGGCAGAATGTCAGCAATACAAGGGAATATAAAAATTAAGTTGGGTAGAGGGGGAACTTAGTGGATTTAATATAGCTTCATAAAAATGCTAATGGAGAAAATAATGAAACTTGAGATAGACAGACCTCCAGAACCTGATGGTTTCCACCCCAGAGCATTAAAAGAGTCAGGTAATGAAATTGTAGATAAATTATCATAATTTTCCAAACCTGTCTAGGTTCAGGATTTGCACCTTTTGGATTGGAAAATTGCAAATGTCACCCATTACTTAAGAAGGGAGGGAGAAACTAGATAACGAGAGATCCATCCATTTAATACCAATTGTGGGAATGTTACAGCAATCAATTAAAGACAGCGACTAAGCACTCACACAAGTACCATCATGAATTTGTGAAGATCATGTCTCACTAACTTAGTTGGCTTTTTGAGGAACTTAGCATGGTGGGTATTTGGACTCTCAGAAGACATTTGACAGTGCTACACACAAGAGTTAGTAGCAAAAAGGAAATTACACAGATTTGAAAGTGATCTTGTAATGATTTGGACATGCTTGGGAGATAGGAGATCAAGAGTGGGGATAAAGGGAATCCTCTGAGTGGATGGATGTAGTAAGTGGTGTTCCCCAGGGATCTGTTCTTTTCACAATATAAATTAATGCCTTGGATGAAATGGAGTTATGCACCCAAGTTTAAGACCATGTGCAGAATGTTATGACTGACGTGCAGGTGGCGGAGCCCGCACGTCAGTGCTTAAAATGTCCCGTGCTGACGTCGCATGAGCGTCCCAATGTCAGCGCGCGGCATCACGATACTTAGGTGGGCGGGGGCGCTATGAAGCGCGATGTGCACCCGCCATTTATTAAAGGCCTTGTTAAGGCCCTTAACTCGGCAATTGAAGCTGATTTGAGGCGCCCGTGTGATCTTTGCCTGGGCGCACGGGCCCAACGGGCAGGCGGGTAACTGATTTTTTAACAAACCTTATCCACAGGCGGGATATGTGGACTCAGAGGGGTTGTTCATGTTTTTTCTGAAGTATTTAATGCAGAAAGTGTTTTAAACTTGCCTGTGTGATTGTCAGCAGTTCAGATCGATTTCCAATAGCTTTCTCTGTACTTTGAAGCTTCAGCTCAGCAGTCTGCAGACAATAATCTTTATCGGACCTGCAGCTTTCCGGAGGCCTCCATTTAGCCTGGGTATGGGTTCTGACATCTCCACTGGAGGCAGCTCCTCTGAGGAGGAAGGGAGAGATAGAATGAGGAGGAGGCCAGGAGTGGACAATCAACCTCCAGGAGAGCCACCTTTGGGAGGCCAGACGCAGGCTCAAGGGGCACAAGGCCAAGAGGTTGTCCAAGGTGGAAGGGGCCGCAGAAGACACCACTATCCTGCTGCCAGGGTATAAAGGCGGCGAAGCAGCTACCTCAATATGACTGAGGTGCAGTGCCGATGGAAGCTCCGTTTGTCAAGGGAGACAGTCAACTATATCTGTCAGATGATTGGCCCTGAGGTCTCCCCTTACTGTGTGGGTGGACACCCCATGCCAGTGGCACTGAAGGTCACAGTTGCCCTCCACTTCTATGCCTCTGGCTCCTTCCAGGGCTTGGTGGGTGATCTTTGCGCTGTCTCCCAATCAGCTGTCCACACTTGTGTCAAGCAGTTTACAGATGCTCTGTTCAGACGGGCATTGACCTTCATCCACTTCCGCTGCGACCAGGCAAGTCAAATACAGCGAACCAGAGGCTTCCCAGCCATTGCTGGCTTCCCCTGCGTCCAGGGTGCAATAGACTGTACACATGTGGCCATCAAGGCACCAGCAGGTGAGTCTGGTGCCTTCGTCAACAGGAAGGGCTTCCACTCCATGAACATGCAGATAGTGTGTGATCACAGGATGCTGATTCTGCAAGTTTGTGCAAGGTACCCAGGCAGCTCCCACAATGCCTACATCCTCAGACACTCCCAGGTGCCGGTGCTCTTCAGTGCTCCGACTCAGCTGGATGGTTGGCTGGTGGGTGATAAGGGCTATCCCCTCAGAAGGTCGCTCTTGACGCCATCCAAGAACAGAAGCTGAGGAGCGCTACAATAGGAGCCACGGCACCACAAAGGCTGTGGTGAAGAGAGCCATCGGTCTTCTCAAGATGCGCTTCCGTTGCCTGGACCGCTCAGGGGGCGCACTCCAGTACCCCCCAGATTGTGTCTCTGTGATAGTGGTAGCATGCTGCGCTCTGCACAATCTTGCGCTGGAAAGGGGGGATGCAGTTGACGATGAAGACCTTGACGCAGTGGATGAGGCTGCACGTGATGAATCCAGCAGTGGCTCAGAGGATGAGGAAGCACAGGGCAATGATGAGGGGCAGCACGCCGACCCGCTACTACACCAAGGAGGCAGGGACACCCTGGACACTTTAATCCAACGAACCTTCAGCTAGATCCACACACTTGGATCAGCAGGACCAGCATTGCCTGACTCTTCCACAAGTGGCACTTAGGTGCTACATCTTCCACCTCATCAGCTGCAACTAAGGGCTTAGTACAGAAACATCAATGTCCACTCAAACACTCACGAGATGTCTGTGAAACATACAAATGCAGCACAAAGGAAACACCCTCAGCCATGGTCATAAAAGTGGACTTTATTCCCACTAAAATAAAACACAAACATCGCTCAGACGTGCATAATTATATTTTCCCTAACCTAGGGCCAACACAAAATCACCAGTGACAAACCCGTGGAGTGCCTAACGTGCCTTATGCTTACGTTTGCGGGTGCTACGTCTAGGTGCCGCCCCATCGCTCGGGCTTGTGAGACAACCTGCTGACTCTGCTGTCCTGTTGGCCTCGATGGCCTTGGTGGCTGTCCTCTGGCCCGTGGAGCCTGTGATGGGCCCCGCCTGGAAGGGAGTGGCCAGTTCCAGAACTGGCACCTCCCCAGTTGTCGCAGCCTCAACGGATGCAACGGTCACTGGCAGAGGGGCGGAAGAGCTGCTGCCCTCATCTGGAGCGCCCTGAGAGGAGCTCGCAGCGTCGACAGGCAGCTGCTGCGCCGACGTGAGGTCACATTGGACCTCCCTGCTCACCACAGATGGATGGGCACCGAGCGGCGACACTTGGTACCCAGAACATCTCCCACATTGTGAATGACCACCTGTGGCCATTAGCGCTGTGAGGGCTTGCAGGTCAGAGCGTAACCCAATCAGAAGAGCCTCAATCCAGTTGAAGCCCCTCTCCATGAGAGTCGCCAATCTCTCAAGGGAGGAAGCCTGAAGCTCTGTCCTGAGGTTCATGCCATCACTAACACTCTGCCTGGACTCCTCCACCACAGAGACCAAGCACACCCTCATGCAACCCTGCCAGATGCTCCCGCACACCCTGCCGCTTGTCCTGCAGCTGCTGCATTGATGATATCTCCAGAGGCACATCATCACTGCCGGACTCAGCATGTGCCTGGTCCCCTGCAGTCCTCCAGCTGCTGGTGCCATCAGCACTCTCTGTCCGTGCCATCTCCTCCAGCGATTGTGAAGTGCTCTCTCCACTGTGCCCCAGGACTCTAGCCAACGTTATATTCCCCACCGCAGTGTTTGTCGCTGTGCTGATGCCTGGCTCGCTGAAAGGATGTGATGCAAGATGCAATTCTTGGCCCTCAGGGGGGGGTGGGGGGGTGCTTCTGGACGTGTTGGTTGCAGCCCTGCGGTGGTGATGCTGAAAGTAACAACAAGGACAGTGCATCAGCTAGTGTTCAGTCAGTAACACCTTTCATCTCTTTCCCCTCAGCCTCATAAGTTGCTCACCCTTCAAGAACCTAAGAAGACTAACATTGGTGGGGTGGTAAATAGTCAAGAGGAGGCCCAAGCATTACACGTGCATATAGACAGGCTGGTCAGATGGCCTAAGGAATGCCACATGGAATGTTATGTGGATAAGTGTTCAGTTAAGCACTTGGGCAAGACAAGCAAGGTACGGGAATACATGACAATTACAGGGATCTTGCTGGCAGAGCCGTTAAGGTAGCAGAACAGGAACATAAGGCGTTTAACAAGGTCGGAGCCAGACTTGCCTTTATTAGCCGAGGAATAGAATGTAGGAAAAGGGAGGTCATGTTGCAAGTGCAGAAAACGCTGTCGAGGCCACATCTACACTTCTGCGTTCAGTTTTGACCTGTGCTTCATGGGAGGGACGGCATTGGAGTGGGGAGATTGCAGAGGTTCCTGACCTGGATGCATGCTGGCCTGGAGAGTTGGAGTGATGAGGAAACATTGCATACACTTGCGACATTTGCCGTGGAGCACAGGAGATTGACAGGTCACGTTATTGACCTTCATACCATTATGAGGGGCATAGAACGGGTGGACAGAAGGCAACATTTCTCCTTGGCGCAGGGATGACTAACGTGGTGGTTTTTATTTAAGTTGAGTGCCATGAGGTTGACAGGTGAGGTGCTGAGGACCTTTTGGACAGAGTAATGTGGGACGCACTGGTTGAAAGAGCGGTGGAGGTACAAACCCTCTTAAGATGCAATAAGTATTTGGATGTGCAGCAGTGATGCCATGGCATATTAGGCCATGGGGATAGTGGTCACATGGGATAAGGCGACTTTGGAAGGTGCTAGAGACGCGCATCCTCAAGGGGCCGAGGGACCTTTGTATATGACCCACATGTCTGACTGTATCAGTCTGTGAATGAGCAATGTTGCTGCATTAACGATTGCAGCAACCATCAGTGCTTTGGATGGTGGGGAGACAGTGGATGGGACTGTGGCCCTCAAATACCTGGCTGCTGGACCCCAGCCTCGCCGACACCTGCCGACCTGGCCGCTTGCCTCCTCCCCAGCTCCACAGCCTGCTCCTCACACGCGGTGAGGTGCTGTAGCACGGCGTGCCCACCACCAGTCCACTGCCGCTCCTGGATATTGCTCTTAGTTTTTGCCTGCAGAACAGAGAAGAGCATTTATTGGGGCTGATCGCTCATATATTCTGCACGCGCACGCCGCACCCCAATCACAGTGGCCCATCTGAGGCCTCTAGCGGCTCCAGTCCTACACTACTGGTGATCAGTCCCCAGAAGATAGTACAGCTGGTCCCAACCCCCTCCCCCAACGGACACCTTGGACACATTCGCGTCCATCACTTCAATAACACACGGGTCTTAGCGCCCATGGCAAGGAGGCGCAACTAGGTGTCGCGCCGAGGCCAGCAGATGGCTCTTGGACACGACACCTTGAGGCTCCCCTTCCACCATCTCATCACCATCGATAAGACATGTGTTGGAGTTCTGAGTATGTATCTAGCTGCCTCCCCTGCAGGTTGCCCCCAGACTACTCAAATGCGACAAACACCATCATATGCTGCAGCGAGAAACCATCTTCTCCTCAACCACTGAGACTGATGTAAGCATGGTCACTGTCTGTTTGCCCACCTAGCGTGCACCAAATGCCCAATGCAGCAACAGCACTAAGGCGTGGGGGGCTGGGCCTCAAAGCTAAGGCTACCTGCTGGGTCAAATGGCCAAGGCCGACATGGTACTCACTCTTCCAGAGCGCAGCAAATCATTGAAGCGCTTGTGGCACTGTGTTTTGGTGCGCAGCAGAGCATCATGAGAGCTAACAGCCTCCTGCCACACCTGCCTGGTGACGTGGGGGGCCCTTCTCCTCCCATCCTCTGGAAACAAGACAACCCAATGGTTGGACACCTCTTCAAGAAGGACAGCAAGGTAGGCATCTGAGAACCGAGGGGCGTAGTGGCCCTCCGCTGGCCTACCCTGCAGCCTGCCCCCCTCCTCCTCCTCTGCCCTCACATCTTGTGCTGCCCGATGACTGGCCATGGTGAACAGCCTAAAGGAGGCTGCCTGGCCGTTCTTTATACAGACTGCCGGTTCCCCATTGGAACCGGTGGTCTGAACATGCCCGCCGCCGATTTAATTTTCCCGATGAACACGGGAGTTGGAACCCCGCTGGGCGGGCCTTAATTGGCCCACCCGTGCAAAATGCCGGCGCAGCCTGTTTCAACGGCGGCGATCCCAGAAGAGGATAGTGATGAAAAGCAAGTGTGGTTTAAGGAAGTATTGGCTGATAAATATTTGAAATTGTTTTACTCTTTGCAAGTGTTTTATTCAGATAAATTGGCACAATTGGGCCTCCGTTTTAAAATCAAAAGTTAGACTGAGCTTTCATCTGGTAAACTGTTAAGAGAATTTGAGATTTTTTTTATTCATTCATGGGATATGGGCTTCACTGGCTGGGCCAGTATTTATTGTCCATCCCTAATTGCCCTTGAGAAGGTGGTGGTGAGCTGCCTTCTTGAACCGCCACAGTCCATGTGGTGTAGTTACACCCACAATGCTGTTAGGAAAGGAGTTCCAGGATTTTGACTGCGGGACAGTGAAGGAACGGCAATATATTTCCAAGTCAGGATGGTGAGTGGCTTAGAGGGGAACTTCTAGGTGGTGGTGTTCCCATGTGTCTGCTGCCCTTGTGCTTCTAGATGGTAGTGGTTGTAGGTTTGGAAGGTGCTGTCTAAAGAGCCTCGGTGAGACCTTACAGTGCATCTTGTAGATGGTACACACTGCTGCCGCTGTGTGCTGGTGTTGGAGGGAGTGAACGTTTGTGGATGGGGTGCCAATCAAGTGGACTGCTTTGTCCTGGATGGTTTCAGACTTCTTGAGTGTTGGTGGAGCTACATTCATCCAGGCAAGTGGAGAGTATTCCATCACACTCCTGACTTGTGCCTTGTAGATGGTGGACAGGCTTTGGGGAGTCAGGAGGTGAGTTACTCCCACAGGATTCCTAGCCTCTGACCAGCTCTTTTGCCACAGTGCTTACATGGCTAGTCCAGTTCAATGGTAACCCCCCCCCCCCCGGGATGTTGATAGTGAGGGAATCAGCGATGGTAATGCCATTGAATGTCATGGGGCAGTGGTTAGATTCTCTCTTGTTGGAGATGGTCATTGCCTGTCACTTGTGTGGGGCGAATGTTACTTGCTACTTGTCAGCACAAGGTTGGATATTGTCCAGGTCTTGCTGCATTTGGAATAGATTGCTTCTGTATCTGAGGAGTCGCGAATGGTGCTGAACATTGTGCAATCGTCAGCGAACATCCCCACTTCTGACCTTATGATGGAAGGAAGGTCATTGATGAAGCAGCTGAAGATGTTTGGGCCTGGGACACTACCCTGAGGAACTCCTGCAGTGATGCCCTGGAACTGAGATGATTGACCTCCAACAACCACAACCATTTTCCTTTGTGCTAGGTATAATTTTCGATCAGTGGAGAGTTTTTCCCCTGATTCCCATTGACTCAGTCAAATGATGCCTTGATGTCAAGGGCAGTCAAGTCATATTGTCAAAATGTTCATAAAACATTTTTATGTTTAATAGTTTACTCTGCATAGAAATGCATATTGTGTAGACCATGTTTATAAATGTTTTTTTATAGATATGTATATCTAGAATCAATTGCTTGAAGCATTATAGATCAATCAGAGTTAAAAATATGGAGTTCTGAAAGTGGTCTACAGTTGAGGAGAAGATTAATGCGGCACATTCTTCAATTTGTGAATATATTTGATTAATTTTGGAAAGTGTACGTCCAAAATTAGATGGAAAATCATTGAAAAGTTGTTTTGCAAGTAAAACAATATGACAGGTTTTTAAAGGGTGAAATTGGTTCCCAGCAGCAGTGCAAAATGCGTGATGTTATGATCCCCAGCTGAGGCTACCATTGGACAAGCCTGATAGATCCTAACTTTTATATGTTTGTTTAGATACGTGGAGAGGGCTGCTGTACAGTCACTGGAGTCAGCTAATGAACTTTTAACAAAAGCATAAAACATTTATTAAACAAGAAAAGATGAACTATATTACAATACTCCTTCGCTCACAACTGTACCTTTACAGATATATACAGATTTGTAAGGATAACACAAGTCACAAAAGCTATCTTATACTCTAATGTTCACAGTAAGTACAGTCCATGTAAACCAATTGGCAACCTGTGGTCAGGCATACCACACTCTGAAACCAAGTGACAAATGCTATGATCTCTCCTCAACTTCCCCCCAGACACTTGTCGCACCATGAGAAAGAAAGAGACTGGAGGTCTCATTACCTCCATTTTCACATGAGGGTTTCCAATCTCCACTTTCCAAGAACTTACTTTGGAATCTTCTCCAATCTGTGCTTTCTCTCAGATGCCTTCCGCAAGGGTTCACCTCCAGGGTTTCGAACTCCTTCCGATGTTCCTCTCCCCTGGGTCACCACATACATTCAAGTTTTCTTCCACGCACTACTCTCATTGTCTTAGTCGCCAACAGTACACCACTGCTTCACATGCCCATAGCAAAGAGTTACAGACCTACACCCGTCTCTTTCGACCTTCTGACTTTTCACAAGCCTTTATCTCTTTAAGCTTGAACCTTGGAGCCTTTCTCTCTCCTCGTTACTTTCAATTCCACAAAATAGGACCTTTTCCAGGTTCCTGTCCTTCCTTTGACCAGAAGGTCGTCATGTGACTTTCTCCTGTTCCACCCCCTTGGATTTTTGGGGACTTTCTTCTTTAGCTTGGGACTGGCCATCTGCCCCTTCTAGGTTACTTCTGCCTGGCAGCTGTCTGCAAAACTGAACTTAAAAACTGTTGTTTCTAGTTTCTTGTGTGTGTGTGTCTGTGGGAGGGACCTGCCTCTCTGGACCCTCTGCTGCTAGGCAATAGCCCAGCTTTTCTACTCTTGTGTTTGCTTAACTTCTCTTACCATCGTAAACTCTCATTAGAAATGCAGGCACCTTTTAAGGTGAAACTAAAACTCAACTTGACCTCTTTTCAACACACAGATACAGAAATACCAATCAAACTTAAACATTAAAGCTCAAATCCATTCCTAACACACAAATACAAATATAACTAACTATCTCTATTTCCTAACAGTGATAGTGAGTCAGCAGTTCTTTTTACACCTTTCAAATTTATTTTCCATTTGACGTTGATGAAAAAGAAAATTTGGTGGTGTTTAAAACCACCATCCAACTCTTTATCACCCATTTTGTGTTACTATCAAAGATCAGTTTCATCTCCACTAACCTTTTGCTTCTCCAATTATATTCTTTCTCCGTTGTTCGAATTTGTATCATATTTTTGTAACGTATCTCTTTACTCCTGTTTCAATGCAAAATAACTATTTATAGTTTTCTATTTTTGGAAAACTTCTTATTTTTCAATAATACTTACTAAATTTTCTGATTTCCAGGCAATCCGAGTTATTAGTTAAACTGAATCGACTGTTGGAGAGATGCCTGAGGAATTCCAAGTGCATAGACACAGAATCCCTGTGTGTTGTAGCGAGTGCAAAGGTGAGAAGATATTGTCATGACGGATAGGGTCGGCATCTGAAAACTTGTACCTCTTGGTACCTCCCTACTGACTGCTATCACTGGGAAACCGGACTGTAGTTCACTGGACATGAAGAAGGGATATGTGTCTTAAACTCAAGTATAGTTAACCACACCAATAATTAGATAAGTTAAAATAATTTATTTAGTATCAGATTTCTCCACATACAGAAATCTCACTTCAGGTGGCATAGATCAGCAAAAAGACAACTATAAAACAGCATTTTACATTTACAACAGCAGCATAGCCTACTTACCTGATTGGATTTTTTGAAAGGTGACTGAAATAGTAGATTCCTGATGGCAGGGGTTCTAAAGCAAGTCATGTTCTATACTTTTCTAGCTGTCCCAATGAGGGCTACAGTGATCCTATAGGAAAACCTAGGTGTTGGAAACTGCCTTTTCCACATTACTAGTATTGGTGCAATGGCCTGGGAAAACCCAGAAATCCCAGGACAATGTAAGAGACCCACGAAAATGGGTCTTTGCCCCTAGGATTGGGAAAATCTGCCTTCAAGTGTTATCAGAAGTTACCATGAGGCTCTAGCATTGCGAACATTCATATTATGAAGTTGTTCAAATCTTGCACTATATGAAGTTATTCCTTCAATCTCCCTAAACACTCCTCCTTTTAATCCTCATTTTCTATGTAAACTAGGTAGATTAATTTTCATCTTTGATTATTTTATCTAGGTGTGGCAGATTCGTGTGGACTTGCACTTGTTAAACCATGATGGGAACATTATTGATGCTGCAAGCATAGCAGCCATTGTGGCATTGTCTCACTTCAAAAGACCTGATGCCTCCATCCAAGGAGAAGAAGTCACAGTGGTAAGTATTCAGAAAATTGTCTTTATCTTTTAAAATTGGAACTAAAGGGCATGGTTGGATATATTGTAGGCAGAGCTGTGCCTGCAAACTACTTAGTAATCAAATAGTTAAAGATAATTAATCTAATACTATGTTAAGTATTATAATTACCTAGACTATACTGCACAGAAACGGGCCATTTGGCCACAAATCAACTGCACTGGTGTTTGTACTCCACATGAGTCTCGTCCCATTTCAGCTGTCTCATCTTGGCCTTTTAGCAAATCTTTCTATACCTTTCTCTCAAGCATTCTCGCCTAGATATTGAAGAAAGGTACAAGTGGGAAACCACAGATTTATAGAACATTAGCCTAACATCTGTTATTGGGAAATTACCAGTCTCTAATTAAGAATAGAATGTAGAACGCCATGAAAATTTTCAGCTGATGAGAGATGGCCAGCATTGCATTGTAACGGGTAGGTCCTGCCTGACATACTTGATTGGATTCTTTGAAGAGGTGACTGAAATAGTGAACAGGGGGATGTCTATGGCTGTTTTTTTAATGTGGACTTCAAGAAGGCGTTTGTTAAAGCCCTTCGTAAGGACTGGAACGCCTGCCTTCAAGAGTATACAGGTGGCCTGGGCCAGCATGAAAACTCCCCTACTAATTAGCAACATAGGGCAGAATTTTTAGGTCAGTGGGTGGACGCCATCGGCGGGTGTGGGATTGACCGGGGAAGGGACCACAGACTGTGATCGGCCCCCGACTGCGATTTCACACTGGCTGGTGAATTAACGGCCAGCCAGTGTGAAGCATGCGCTGAGAAGCTCAGTGCTGACGGGGTGGGGACAGGAGCAGGGCGGGCGTGCGCTGACAGAAAGCTCCCTGAAGGCAAAGAGCTGCCTCAGGGAGCTTAAGACCTGAAAAGCATTAAATAAAGTTTTTAAAATCAGGGAAAAAATTTCCAAGCATCACAATCAGTCACCTGAACATATGCATGATAAAAATGCTGTTCATAGATTTTTCTTTTTCTTTCATTTAATAAAGGAAACCTCACCCCATCCTTAGATGAAAAATGCAAAGTCCACTTGGCTGATTCGCCTGTCTGCCAACTGTAAGGTTGGGCAAGCAGCATAAAATTAAAGACAATTGCGCTGTTAATGACCTTAATTGGCCTCTTAATTGTCGGCAGGCGAGTTTCCGACTTTTGTGCATGCCCACTGACCGAAATGTTGCGCGAGTGTGGGATGACGTCGGGACGCTTGCCCGACATCAACTCGCGCAATTTCACATTGGATCGGGTCAGATGCATGCCCACCCACTGATCTAACAATTCTACCCATGACCTCAAAATGCTCAAAACTATTCAGCCTTCGTTCAATTTTCATATTTGCAGTACAACATTCAACAGTATGAATCCAATTGTTTTGCGTTATTTAAACAGCAGGACTCTAATCCCATGGTGGGATTTTCTGGTCCAGTCAGTGGCAGACATTGTTGCAGGCAGGACAGGAAAATTTGGAGAGTGGCTAAAAGTCAGTTGCCTGGAAAATCCTGCCCTATGGCTGGATCCTATGTTTTCAATTTCCAGGTGGCTACTTTTAGCTAAAGTTGAAGCCCGTGAAATTGAAGACAAATTATTAACCTGGCTACGAGATTGGCTGAACTGTAAGGGAAGAGAGTGGAGATAATGGGCAGGTATTCTAATTGGCAGGATGTGGCTAGTGGAGCTGAAGTTTCATAGGAAGGTGGGCGGACAGGCCTGGAAAATCACACCACCAGGAGGAGTGACTGTTTTCTGACGCACTGCAATTTTTGAAAAGGAAATCAGGAAGCTGCAAATCACCTAAATATGGAGAGTCTATAATTTAGCATGCAAATAAGCTAACTGTCAGTTCGTTGAGGGGCAGTTTGCAGTTTTTGAGTGGAGGTACGGGAAACATGAAGGGTCGACACGAGGAGGAGGTGGCTTGCAGCAGGAAGCCAGTCATGATTGCAGGTGTTAGTTGGAACAGTGCATAAGAGAGGGAAGGCTCAGGTATCATCTCATTCATTGCCATGCATTGGCCGTTGCATTAGCAATGGTCCCTGGAGTCGCTTGGTGAGTGCTAGGATAGTTGTGGGGAGGTAGTGAGATTACAGGGGCATTGTTTGGGGGGAGTGTGGAGGTGATACAGGAGGATAGTCCAGCTGGAGGCAGGCAGGGCTATTCCTGCAAATGGGGATTAGCTACTCCGAATGGGAGATGAGCCGCCTAGAAGAGCAGCTTCAGCAGCAGATGTAGAGCCTTGGCCATGAGGGACACATGTGAGGAACAAGGAGACAATGAAAGAAACATCCTCACAACAGGATGTATCGATGAAGGATGAACTTCCTAGAAATGTCAGGGCATCAGTACCGCTGGAGGCTGCGCCTATTCAGGCAGTTGGTTTCTGTTCTGCATGCCCTCATTGAGAATCAACTCAGGCCCAACAGGTCACGTGGGCACACCCAGCCAGTAGCTGTAAAAGTCACAGTGGTTTTGAACTTCTTCACATTTGGTCGTTCAAAGGATCGATTACTGACCTAGGTGGCATTTCTCAAGTGTCTGCTCATCATTGCTCTCAAGTGTCCCACAAGAATATGTGTTAGGGATTCAAATATTCACTGTGTTTATTAACAACTTAGTTGACGGGTTAGAGAGCCACACATCCAAGTTTGCCAATGAGACAAAGATAGCATTGTAAGCAGTGTAGATGGAAGCATAAAATTACAGTGATTTTAGTAGGTAAAGTGAAGGGGCAAAACTGCGGCAAATTGATTTCAGTGAAGGCAAATGTGAGGTCACCTGCTTTGAATCTAAAAAATGAGATTGTCGAGTACTTTCTAAATGGTGAAAAACTAAAAGCAGTGTGCGTTGACCATTAAAATGTCATGAACATTTACAAAAAATATTGAAAAGGGCTAATGGAATTTGGCCTTTATATCTAGAGGATTATAATGCAAGGGGTTAAAAATCATGCTTCAGCTGTACAAAGCCCCACATAGACCACACCTGAATGCTGTGAGCAGCTCTGGACATCACACCTTAGAAAGGATATATTGGCCTTGAAGGAAGTGCAAGATTTGTTAGAATGATACCTGGACTCTAAGATTTAAATTACAAAGAGATTACAAAAACTAGGATAGTATTCCTTGCAATTTGGAAGATTTGTAGTGATTTGAAGGGTGAAGATTTGAAGGGTGATTTGATTGCCGTTTTCATAAAATCAAGGGGAGCTGCTAGGGTAGGCGGAGAGAAACTCCTATCAACTGCTAGGACTAGGAGACATCCCCTGAAAATTGGAACCAGCCCTTTCAGGACTGAAGCTAGGAAATACATCTACACACAAAGGGTGGTAGAAGTTTGGAGCTGTCTTTTGTAAACAACAGTAGTTGCTGGGTTAATTATAATTATAAATCTGCAATTGATGGATTTCTGTTAACCAAGGGTACGAAGGTAAAAAGGGCAAAGGTGGGTATCTGGGGTTAGGTCACAAATCAGCCAGTGGTCTTGATGCATTTGGACATGGACTGCTTCAGTATCTGAGGAGTTGCGAATGGTGTTGAACATTGTGCAATCATCAGCGAACATCCCCACTTCTGACCATATGATGGAAGGAAGGTCATTGATGAAGCAGCTGAAGAGGGTTGGGCCAAGGACACTATCCCGATGTCCTGGAGCTGAGATGACTGACCTCTTAACAACCACAACCATCTTCCTTTGTGCTAGGTATGACTCCAACCAGCGGAGAGTTTTCCCCCTGATTCCCATTGACTCCAGTTTTGCTAGGGCTCATTGATGCCACACTCGGTCACATGCGGCCTTGATGTCAAAGGCAGTCATTCTCGCCTTACCTCGGGAGTTCAGCACTTTTGTCCATGTTTGAACCAAGGCTGTAATGAGGTCAGGAGCTGAGTGGCCCTGGCAGAACCCAAACTGGACATTAGTGAGCAGGTTATTGCTTAGCAAGTGCTGCTTGATAGCACTGTCCATGACCCCTTCCATTACTTGACTGATGATGGAGAGTAGACTGATGGCGCGGTAATTGGCCAAGCTGGATTTGTCCTGCTTTTTGCGTACAGGACATACCTGGGCAATTTTCCACATAGCCGGATAGATGCCAGTGTTGTAGCTGTACTGGAACAGCTTGGCTAGGGGAGTGGCCATTTCTGGAGTGCAAGTCCTCAGTACTATTGCTGGAATATTGTCAGGCCCCATAGCCTTTGCCTTCAGCCGTTTCTTGATATCACATGGAGTGAATCGAATTGGTTGAAGACTGGCATCTGTGATGGATCATCCACTCAGCACTTCTGGCTGAAGATTGCTGCAAATGCCTCAGCCTTATCTTTTGCACTGATGTGCTGGGCTCCCTCATCATTGAGGATGGAGATATTTGTGGAGCCTCCTTCTCCATTGAGTTGTTTAATTGTCCACCACCATTCATGACTGGATGCGGCAGGACTGTAGAGCTTTGATCAGATCCGTTGGTTGTGGAATTGCTTAGCCCTGTCTATCGCTTGCTGCTTAGGCTGTTTGGCACGCAAATTGTCCTGTGTTGTAGCTTCACCCAGGTTGACATCTCATTTTTAGGTATGCCTGGTGCTGCTTCTGGCATGCCCTCCTGCATTCTTTATTGAACCGGGGTTGGTCCTCTGGCTTGATGGTAATGGTAGAGTGGGGGAATATGCCAGGCCATGAGGTTACAGGTTGTGATTGAGTACAGTTCTGCTACTGCTGATGGCCCACAGCACTTCATGGTTGCCCAATCTTAGATTGCTAGATCTATTCGAAACCTATCCCACTTAGCACGGTGGTAGTACCACACAGTGCAATGGAGGGTATCCTCAATGTGAAGATTGGACTTCATCTCCACAACGACTGTGTGGTGGTCACTCCCACTGATACTGTCATAGACAGTTGCATCTGCTGTAGGCAGGTTGGTGAGGATGAGGTCAAATATGTTTTTTCCTCTTGCTGGCTCCCTCATCACTGTTTCCACTTCCCAGGTTGATGCCAGGAAGTCTGTCCAGTTTCATTCCTTTATTCAGGCGGTATGGTACAACTGAGTGGCTTGCTAGGCCATTTCAGAGGGCAGTTAAGAGTCAACCACATTGCTGTGGATCTGGAGGCACATGTAGGCCAGGCCAGACCAGGTAAGGACAGCAAACTTCCTAAGGATATCAGAGAACCAGATAGGTTTTTACAACAATCGACAATGATTTCATGGTCATCATTAGATTTCTATTTGCAGATTTTTTATTGAATTCAAATTCCACTATCTGTCTTGGTGGGATTCAAACCTGGGTCCCCAGCGCATTACCCTTGGTGTCTGGATTACTAGGCCAGTGACAATATCACTATGCCACCGCCTCTCCTATGATAACATGCTAACAAAATGGCTTCCTGAAGCCTTTTATATCCTCAGCTCACATTTTCTTATCTCAAATTAGCCTAACTGTCTAACAATAATTGGTTAATTTAACCATCTGCTGATTTATAATGGTTCCTGATACCTGTGAGCATCTTCCCATATAATATACAATGGGGCTACTCAAAATGTTTCACGCTTGAATAATGCCTCATTCTTTACCCATCTTAATGTAACTTCCCAAGGTCATGACGGCTTCAGCTTAGCACACCTTATCTTTCCAGGCTGCTTTGAAAACCTTCATTTTACAACTTTCATAACATTCAATTAGTATATTTAATTATGAAAGATAAAACATTACATACTTTCTATTACAGGTTATATTACCAGCCTTTATCAATACATCTATTGATTAATTACTTATTCTTCAACTGTCTCACAATTGAGGCTCACTACTTGTCCTGGCTGGTTTCCAATAATGCAGTCACTGGTTAGTTTTTAAAATGTCCACTGAATTAATTCAAAATGGCTTCTTGACCGTGTTAGTTTACTATATTAAATAACCTAGTCAGTCGGACTACAAAATGGTCAAGTCACACTAAAATGATTGATTTTAAAACTTACCACAGACGTGGCCAGAAAATTCCGCCCATGGTTAACGGTGGCTGCCTAGTCTTCAATCTCTGCTGCTTTAAGACTCTCCTTAAAACCCGCCTCTTTGATCAAGCTTCTAGCCACTTTTCCTGATATCTCCAGAAAATGCTGAAAATACTCAGCAGGTTAGGCAGGCAGCACCTGTGGAGACAGAAACAAAAACATTGGGCTAGGTTTTATGGGCACTTGTGGGTGGGGAAGCTGAGGATGGACCCTTAAAATAGGGTGCCGTGCCATCAGCAACCTGCCTGCCACCAGCCTGCCCACCCCGCTGTGATTTTGAGGTATCAGTTGGGCCACCCACCTGTGGCCCAGTTAGGCCCTTAAGTGGGCAATTAATGCTCAGTTGAGGGCCCCATTTCACCGCTACTCAGACTTAACAAGCAATGGAAGAGGCCTGCGCCCTGTGTGCAGCCTGGCAGGTTTGTCCCTGTGGGATGCTGGCCAGTGAAAGATTGGATGCCTCCTTTCTGGGTCCCCAGTGCCATTTGGAGGCCTCAACCCCCACCGTTTTCCCTCTCTGTGTCCACCCTCCACCCCTGCCCTCTCCAATGTGCCCCCCCCACCCCTCTCACCCACCTCATCAGAACCTGCCAGCCTGGATCCCAGACTTAGCTGAAGGTCCAGGTCCATCACTGAATGCCTTCATGATGATCTCGGCGCAGTGGCCACCTCTCCTAGTAGTGCTGCCGGTCTCCAGTTGGCAGGAACATCCTCTTGGTGAGCAATGAAAGCCTCATCTCGATAATTAAAGGGCCCCTCTGCCAAAAGTTAAAGCGGGGGCGAGATGGCCACCCAGAGCCGCGTTCGTTGCCGACTTTATGCTGGGGTGCAGAGATCCCATCCTTCACATATAATCCAGCCTATTAACTCTGCTTTTCTCTCCGCTGATGCTCTCTGGCCTGCTGAATGTTTTCCAATGTTTTCTGTTTATACTTTTTGTTTTCGATTTCCAGTGTCTGCAGTATTTTTCCTTTTCTTAATATCTCCTTTGACATGGCACCTCTTGTTTTCATTATGCCTCTTTGAAGCACCTTATGCTGGTTTTCAATGTCAAAGGCGCTGCATAAATACAAGCTGTCTATATTTCTGCTAGAATGGGGCTATTTTGCACAATGGCCTTTTTTGTCATATTAAACCTGAATTATCCACCATCACAACAAAGGAATGTATCAGACTGGAAAATGTCATTTTATTCCATCTTGCCATTTTTCCATTAATCGAGGAGAATTCTCCTGGTAGATGATGAAAATTTGTTATTTGGAAAAGTCCTCAAATTTTGGTCTTGTGCTTAAGGGTAAGGCAGTTCAGTGGATAAATGAATGAAGATGATCATTATAATTCAAACAAATTGAATGTAACCTTTCTTGGATTGTGAGGCTGCTTTGTGTCAAACAGAAAGTGATTGGTATTAATGAACTGTGCAATAAGGTAACGTTTCGCATAAATCAATGACCCTTCGAAGTTCTGGTGGATAACTGAAGCGTAAATAATGGAAGTTTCACTGTTTGATTTAAAAATAAATCATCCTTTTTTTTAATTCATTCATGGGATGTGGGCTTCGCTGGCTGAGCCAGCATTTATTGCCCATCCCTATTTGCCCTTGAGAAGGTGGTGGTGAGCTGCCTTCTTGAACCACTGCAGTTCATGAGGTGTAGGTGCACCCACAGTGCTGTTAGGGAGTTCCAGGATTTTGACCCAGCGACAGTGAAGGAACAGTGATATATTTCCAAGTCAGGATGGTAAGTGACTTGGAGGGGAATTTCCACGTGATGGTGTTCCCATCTATCTGCTGCCCTTGTCCTTCTAGATGATAATGGTCGTAGGTTTGGAAGGTGCTGTCGAAGGAGCCTTGGTGAATTCCTGCAGTGCATCTTGTAGATGGTGCACACTGCTGCTACCGTGCACCGGTGGTGGAGGGAGTGAATGTTTGTGGACGTGGTGCCAGTCAAGCGGGCTGCTTTGTCCTGGATGGTGTCAAACTTCTTGAGTGTTGTGGGAGCTGCACTCATCCAGGCAAGTGGGGAGTATTCCATCACACTCCTGACTTGTGCCTCGTAGATGGTGGACAGACTTTGGGGAGTCGGGAGGTGGGTTACTCATCGCACGATTCCTAGCCACTGACCTGTTCTTGTAGCCACAGTATTTATATGGCTAGTCCAGTTCAGTTTCTGATCAGTGGTAACCCCCAGGATGTTGATAGTGGGGATTCGGTGATGATAATGCCATTGAACATCAAGGGGCGATGGTTGGATTCTCTCTTGTCGGAGATGGTCATTGCCTGACACTTATGTGGCGCGAATGTTACTTGCCACTTGTCAGCCCAAGCCTGTATTTTGTCCAGGTCTTGTTGCATTTGGACATGGACTGCTTCAGTATCTGAGGAGTCGCGAATGGTGCTGAAAATCGTGCAACCATCAGCAAACATCCCCACATCTGACCTTATGATGGAAGGAAGGTCATTGATAAAGCAGCTGAAGATGGTTGGGCCGAGGACACTGCCCTGAGGAATTCCTGCGGTGATGTCCTGGAGCTGAGATGACTGACCTCCAACAGCCACTGTCTCCAATGTGTTCACATCCTTCCTATAGTTTGGCGCCCAGAACTGTACACAATACTCCAGCAGAGGCCTAACGAGGGTCTTATATGAACTCAGCTCTTGTACTCCATGCCCCTATTAATAAAGCCCAGGATACTATATACTTTAACTGTTCTCTCCACCTGTCCTGCTACTTTCAATGATCTATGCACATATACACACAGGTCTTTTGCTCCTGCACCCCCTTCAGAATTTCATCCCTTATTTTATATTGTCTGTCTGTGTTCCTACCAAAATGCTTCACCTCACACTTCTCCACATTGAACTTCATCTGCCACCTATACCCACTCCACCAACTTATCTATGTTATCTTGAAGTTCCACATCATCCTCCTCACAGTTCACAACACTCCCAAGCTTCATATCATCCGCAAACTTTGAAATTGTCCCCTGCACGCCAAGATCTAGATTATTAATATACATCAGGAAAAGCAAGAGTTCCAATACCAACCCCTGCGGAGCTCCACTACAAATCTTCCTCCAGCCTGAAAAATATCCATTGACCATTACTCTCTGCTTCCTATTTTTCAGCCAATTTTGTATCCACATTACTACTGTCTCTTTAATTCGATGAGCAATAGCCTCACAAGTCTGTTGTGTGGCACTGTATCAAATTCCTTTTGAAGGTCCATGTACACAACATCAACTGCATCACCCTCATCAACCTTTTCTGTTACCTCTTCAAAAAAACTCTGGCTCTTCCTTATCAACCCATATTTTTCCATGTGACTACTAATTCTATTCCGAATAATTGTTTCTAGAATCTTGCCCACCAATGAAGTTAAACTGACTGGTCTGTAATTGCTGGGCTTATCCTTACAACCTTTTTTGAACACAAGTGTAATGTTTGCAATTCTCCAGTCCTCTGGCACCTCCCCTGAGTCTAGGGAAGACTGAAAGATTATGGCGTGCCCCTGCAATTTTACTCTCACTTCCTTCAATATTCTTGGATGCATCTCAACTGATCCCAATGCCTTGTCAATTTTAAGTACCGACAGTCTATTCAACACTTCCTCCTTATCAATTTTGAACCCTTCTGGTGACAGTTTCCTTGTCTGTCACCATGGCCTGGGTACCTCCTTGGTAAAGACAGATGCAAAGTATTCATTTAATACCTCAGCCATGGCCCCTTCGTCCATGTGCAAATTTCCTTTCAGGTCCTCAAGTGGCCCTACTCCTCCTTTCACCACCATTTTACTATTTATATGCCTATAGAAAACTTTGGTATTCCCCTTTATGTTAGCTGCCAGTCTTTTCTCATATTCCCTCTTCACTTCTCAAATATGCTTTTTCAACCTCCCCCAGCCCCAAACCTTCTGGATTCCTCTTGGTTCTCACCCCTGAATCCTTCAGGAAGACAGATTATAGGCATAAAAAATTCCCAATATACCTTCCTAATCCAATAAACATGATACTATCTATTATTTATGATAGTTCTTGCCTATGCTATATTAGGCAATACTGCTTGGTATCACTAATTTATAGCTTTTAATTATATATAGCAGTTGTTATTTTGTAGGTTTGTTAAATGTATGAAATAGCATTTTCTGTTAGAGAATTTGAATTTGTGCTTTATGAATTATCTTGCTGTCTAAGTGACTGTAAAAGCTTGCTTTGTCTACATTCATTTAGATTCTTATAAGCATGAACATAAGAGACAAAGAGAAACCAAAAGTAACTGCACAGTGAAGATGTGAGTGAGGCAAAGGTGACCTTGAATACTGACACTAGAAATATATCGGTGTTGTGATAAATATAATCTATTATAACCATCATATCTAAAACAATGTCTCCTGAAGAAAATGACCAAGGAGCTTGGTATTGGGCTCTGCCACCAGTCCTGGGGAAAGAGGAAGCAGTTCCCTTGGGACGTGCTCCACTTAAACCAGACTGGAACTAATGTTCTGGCAAATTGAATCATTAGGGCAGTAGATTAGGGACTTAAACTAATGAAGAGGTTGGGAGGATTCAAGAAAGGGTAATTTGAAAACAGTAAGAGATATATGAAGGCCGAAGAGCAGAGTAGCGATTTGGGTAATAATAAACAGAGTGGATCAGGAAGGGACAAACAGCTTAACAAAGGCAGTGGGGCATTAGTGACTCAGGTGACATCTGGGAAAAATAGAAAAATGTTGATGGTAAAGGCACTTTATCTGGATGCGCAAAACATTTACAGCAAAATAGATGGATAAATAACACACACAGAAATAAATGGGTTTAATCTTATAGCCATTTCAGAGACGTGGTTGCAGACAACCAAGGTTGGGAACTAAATATTCCAACAATCTTAACTTTTAGAAAAAATAGGTAAACTGGAAAAGGAGCGAATGGGGAGGGAGCCCAGAGCACTGATGGGAGCAGTTTACAGGCCCCCCCTGACAGTAGTTGCAATGTTAGGCAGGACATACATCAGGAAATTAATGATGTATCAACATCCTGGGGGTTACCATTGACCAGAAACTGAATTTGACTAACCATATAAATACTGTGGCTACAAGAGCAGGTCAGAGGCTAGGAATCCTGCAGCGAGTAACTCACCCCCTGACTCACCAAAGTCTGTTCACCATTTACAAGGCGCAAGTTAGGGGTGTGATGGAATACTCTCTGCTTGCCTGCATGAGTGTAGGTCCAACAACACTCAAGAAGCTGAACACCATCCAGGACAAAGCAGCCTACTTGATTGGCACCCCACCCACAAACATTCACTACCTGCATTACCACATAGTGGGAGCAGTGTGTACCATCTACAAGATGCACTGCATAACTCACCAAGGCTTCTTAGACAGCACCTTTCAAACCCACGACCGCTACCATCTAGAAGGACAAGGGCAGTAGATGCATGGGAACACAACCACCTAGAAGTTCTCCTCTAAGCCCCTCACCATCCTGGTTTGGAAATATATCTCCGTTCCTTCACTGTCGCTGGGTCAAAATCCTGGAGCTCCCTCCCTAACAGCACTGTGGGTGCACCTACATCACATGGACTGCAGCGGTTCAAGAAGGCAGCTCACCACCACCTCAAGGGCAATTAGTGATGGGCAATAAATGCTGGCCTAGCTAGCGACACCCACATCCCATGAATGAATTTTTAAAAATGTAACAAGGGTAATACAGTAACCGTGGAAAACCTTAATCTTCATATAGACTGGACAAGCCAAATTTGCAGTAATATTGTGAGGGACAAATTCATGGAAAGAATTATTGATATTTTTCTAGATCTGTATGCCAAGCAACCAATTAGGAACAGGCTATTTTAGATCTAGTATACTGCAATGTGATGGGATTAATTAATAACCTAAAGTAAAGGACCCCTGAAGAAGCGTGATCATGATATAATAGTATTATATTCAGTTTGAGAGTGATTTAGTTACGTCTGAAACAAGGGTCTTAAATCTGATCAAAGTAAACTACATAAATATAAAGGGCGAGTTGGCTAATGTAGATTGGGAAACTGGATTAAACAATAAGACTGTGGATAAACAGTGGCAAACATTTAAGGAATTAATTCATAATTCTCAACAAATGTTATCTTAAGGCCAACGAGAGCAATTTAAAATGATACAGTATTAGATTAGAGAAAGAGGTTTATACTGTTGCCAAATAAGAGTTGAAAACATGAGTTGTAGGTATTTAGAATTCAGCAAAGGATGACCAAGAAATTGATAAAGAAAGAACAGAAGTACAAAAGTAAACTGGCAAGAGGCATACAAATAGATTATAAATATTTATATAGGTAAGTAAACAGGGAGAGATTAGAGAAAGTAAATGCGGGTCCCTTAGAAGCAAACACAGAAATTACAATGGGGAATAAGGAAATAGCATAGGCATTAAACAAATACTTTCTATGTGTCTTCATAGTAGAAGACACAAAAAACATTCCAGCAGTAGTGGGGAACCTAGTGTCTGTTGAGATTGAGGAACATAAATAAATTAGTATTAGTAAAGAAAACAGTAATGGAGAAATTAATGGGACTAAAAGCTGGCAAATCCCCTGGACTTGAAGGCCTACATCCTAGGGTGTTAATAAAGTGGCTACAGACATAATGGATGCATTGGTTTTGGTCTTCCAACATCCCATACACTCTAGAACGTTCCCCTTGGATTGGAAGAAAGCAAATATAACCCTGCTATTCACAAAAGGAGGGAGAGAGAAAACGGGCAATGAATGGCCTGTTAATCTGACAACAGTACTTGGGGAAAATTCTAGAATCTATTAGGGATATGGTAACAGGGTACTTAGAAAATTATAATATGATTGGACAGAGTCAACACGGAATTATGAAAGGGGAATCACGTTTGACAAATCTGTTAAGAGATTCTTAAGGTTGTAACTAGCAGGGTTGATAAGCGGAAGCAATGGTTGTAGTGTATTTGGATTTTCAAAAAGCATTTGATGAAGTTTAAGAGGTTATGACACAAAATTTGGGTTCAAGGGATTGGCGGTATGTTAGGAAATAGAGATAGTTTAAGAAAGTTATATTTGTATTTGGGTGTGTTAGGAATAAGGCATATCTTTAAGTTAAGCTTTTTTAGCTTTAAGTTAAGTTTAATTTGTATTTCTGTATTTGTGTGTCAAGAAAAGGAGAAATTGAGTTTTAATTTCACTTTAAAAGATGCCTGCATTTTAATGAAGATTTTATGACTCTTGAAGTGGAGAGCTGTGTTATCAAGGTGGGGATAGTGATTTAGTGAAGTTAAAATAAAGTTAAAAAAATCTGTGCCTTTGCTTAGCAACAGGGGTCCAGAGAGAGGGACCCACAGAGACAGAGAAAACTAGAAAAGCAGTTTCAGTTCAGTTTGAGTTTAGTTGGAAGCAGCATAGCAGAGGGACAGATAGCAAGTCCCAAACAAAAGTTGAAGCCAGCTGCCAGCAGAAGCTGGGCACAGGAGAAGGAACTGCAGGAGCAGGTTCCAGAAACTAAAGAAGAAAGTCTCCAAGCCCAGGGGAGTGAAACAGGAAAGGTCCCAAGAGGACATTCTAGTCAAAGGATAAGGACAGGAATCTGGAAAAGCTCATGTTCTGTGGAAGTGAAAGTAAGGAGCAGAGAGAAAGGCTTCAAGCTTAAAAAGAAGAAAGCTGCAGGATGCAGATTTGAAGCAATATTGACATGCGAGAAGCCGGAAGATCCAAGGGGACAACTGAATATCTGTAACTCTTTACTATGGGTGTGTGGAATAGTGGTGTTCTGCTCGCACAGCTGAGTCAGTGAGAAAGAGTGCATGGAAGCAAGCTTGAATGCACATGGTGATCCAGGGAGAGGAATATTGGAAGAAGAGTTTGAAACCCTGGAGGTAGACCCTTGCAGAAGGCGTCTGAGAGAAAGCTTCTGTTTGGGAGAAGATTCCAAAGCAAGATCTTCAAGAGTGGAGATTGGAAACTCTCGTATGAAAGACGGAGTGCAGTGAGACTGGTTGGCTCACAGTGTGACAAGCATCTGGGGAGAGTTGATGAGGGATCCATAGCATCTGTGTGGGGTGGCCTCTGTCACTTGGTTTCAGAGTGTGGTGTGTCTGACCATAGGCCGCCTATTTGTTTACATGGATTGTGTACTATTACAGTTTAAGATAGCTTTTGTAACTTGTGTTATCCGTATAAATCTGTATATATCTGTGAAGGCATTGTTGTGGGTGAAGGAGCATTGTAATATAGTTCATCTTTTCTTGTTTAATAAATATTTGATTCTTTTGTTAAAAGTTCAGCCGACTCCTGTGACTCTGTTCAGTAGCCACTCTCCACATATCTAAACAAAAAATAAAAGATAGTATCTATCAAGCCGGGTCCCACCCTGAGATCTGGCTTGTCCAGAAGTAACATCAGCTGGCATCATAACAGGTGATATATGATCATGGTTTGAGGATTGATTAACAGACAGAAAACAGGACAGGAATAAGCAGGTAATTTTTGGTTGGCAGGATGTAACAGTGAGGTACCACAAGGTTCAGTGCTTGGGCCTGAGCTATTTACATCTGTAACAATGATTAGATGAGAGGACCGAGTGCAATGCATTTGTGTTTGTGGACGATACAAAGTTAGGTGGGAAAGTAAGCTGTGAGGAAGATGCAAAGAGACTGTAAAGGGATATAGGCAGGTTAAGTGATTGGGCAAGAACATCGTGGATGGAGTGTGAAGAAAAGTGAAATCATTAACTTTGCAGGAAAATGGAAAAGCAATTGGTGAGGCTTGTAAATATTGGTACTCAGAGGGACCTGGATGTCGTTGTACACAAATACAGGAAGTTAACATGCAGATACAGCAAGCAATTAGAAAGTAAATGATTTGTTAGCCTTTGTTACAAAGGGTTTGGAGTAAGACGAAATAAATCTTTCCATAATTATATAAGTCTTTGGTGAGAACACACCTGGAATACTGTTTGCAGTTTTGGTCTTCTTACCTAAGGAAGAATATGCTTCTCTTAGAGAGTGTAGAACAGGCTCACTGGACTAATTACTGGGATGAGGGGACTTTCCTATGAGGAGACATTGAGCAGACTATGCCTATATTCCCTGAAGTTTGGAAGAACGAAAGATGATTTCATTGAAACTGTATAAAATTCTTAGACGACTTGACAGGATAGATGCTGGAAGACATTTGCCCTGGCTGGGGAGTCTAGAACTGGGGTGGGGAAGGGAGCACAATCTCAGAATAAGGGGTTAGCTATTTATTACTGAAATGTGGAGAAATTTCTTCAGTCAACAGTTTGTGGATCTTTGGAATTCTGTACCCCAGAGAGCTGTGGGTGCTCGGACATTGAATATATTCAAGACAGAACGGATAGATTTTGGATAGTAAGGGAAAGTGGAGTTGGAGTAAAAGATCAGTCATGATTTTATTGAATGGCAGAGAGGGCTCAAAGGACTGAATATCTACTCCTGCTCCTACATCTTGGGTTGTTAGAGAGTTTTCCATAGTTTTCAATATCGATAACTTACATAAATCATTCACTGTAATTCCTGTTGCCGACCGGAAAGGTGTCAGTTGTGCATGTGCATTTAACCCCTACAGCGGCCACCGGCGCATGCACAGATTCTGTCACTAAGATGGTGGGTGTATGTCGCTTTGCTCTCAGGCCAGTTTAACACTACAACTTTGACCATTAAGCAATATTTTTCTTTCGATTTACTGGAACAAGTTGGAAAGGCTTTGTGCAGTGAGTATTCTTACAGCCAGGTTAGCTCAGTTGGTAGATAATGGGACTCTTAATCCCAGGTTCATGGATTTGAGCCCCACATTGGGTGATGATTTTTTTTTCTTAAATATTTTATTCAAAATGCTTTTTTATTGATTTTTACCAATGATGAAACTCCACAGTTAGGATATAGTTTTAGTTTCCAATACTGGCTCTCACCCAAACTAATTGATTGCTGGGAGGAAAAAAGATTATCTATTTTTGTCATCACAAGAATCTGACTGTTAAAATAGTTGCTTTCTGAGTAGTTGCAATTATTTTTTCTTATTAACTGATTTGTTTGAAGAGAGCAGCTTGCAAATTTTTTTTTTATTATTCATTCACGGGATGTGGGCTTCGCTGGTTGGGCCAGCATTTAATGCCCATCACTAGTTGCCCATGAGAAGGTGGTGATGAGCTGCCTTCTTGAACCGCTGCAGTCCATGTGGTGTAGGTACACCCACAGTGCTATTAGGAAGGGAGTTCTAGGATTTTGACCCAACGACAGTGAAGGAACGGCGATTTTTTCCAAGTCAGGATGGTGAGTGACTTGGAGGGGAACTTCCAAGTGCTGGTGTTCCCATCTATCTGCTGCCCTTGTCCTTCTAGATGGTAGTGGTCATGGGTTTGGAGGTGCTGTCTAAGGAGCCTTGGTGAATTCCTGCAGTGCATCTTGTAAATGGTACACACTGCTGCTACTGTGTGTCGGTGGTGGAGGGAGTGAATGTTTGTAGGTGTGGTGCCAATCAAGCGGGATGTTTTGTCCTGGACGGTGTCAAGCTTTTTGAGTGTTGTGGAAGCTGCACTCACCCAGGCAAGTGGGGAGTATTCCATCACACTCCTGAATTGTGCCTTGCAGATGGTGGACAGACTTTGGGGAGTCAGGAGGTGAGTTACTCGTCACTGGATTCCTAGCCTCTGACCTGCTCTTGTAGCCACAGTATTTATATGGCTAGTCCAGTTCAGTTTCTGGTAAATGGTAACCCCCCAGGATGTTGATACATCATTAATTTTTTGATGTATGTCCTGCACAATTAAGTGACAGAAAGCAGAGTTGCACTTAAATGCGTCTCTCACTCTAAACAGCCTGACACTGACACTGCATTTGTGCATGTGCTGGAAGTGCTTCCTTAGTGTTGCAACACAATAAACACAGCATAAACCATTATGTTGGGGATCTGAGTATATGTTGGTGTTATAGTGAGAACCTGCTGCAATGACTTCATTATTTTGTATTCTAATAATTGTTAGCATCAAAGAATATGCCTCTAACATTGTTTTCTCTCTCAATAGTACAGCCCAGAGGAGCGTGATCCAATTCCATTGAGCATCCATCACATGCCCATTACTGTCAGCTTTGCCTTCTTTCAGCAGGGGTGGGTATAAAAATGTTTCTTTCTTGTGCTTCTTCATTCCATATAGATACAAACTGTTAGTTTTCTCTACCTAGATCAAAGAAAATTATTTAACTCTGGAATGTAGATAAATACAGTAAAATCTGGTGACAAGTACAACTTTATTATACCCTCAATAGGCGACGAACTATAACCTAATGCACTGCAGTTTTAGTGAAATGCTAACTCTGAATAGGATATCTGCTGACTTAGCAGGTTGTGAGTTAAGTACCATTTTGTTCTTTCAGCCATTTTAGAAAGGGCTGGGAGGAAAAAAGATTATCTATTTTTGTCATCACAAGAATCTGCCTGTTAAAATGTTTGCTTTCTGAATAGTTGGAATTTTTTTTCCCCCATTAACTAATTTGTTTTAAGAAAGCAGCTTGCAAAAATTTTTTTTATTATTCATTCACAGGATGTGAGCTTCGCTGGCTGGGCCAGCATTTAATGTCCATCCCTAGTTGCCCATGAGAAGGTGGTGGTGAGCTGCCGCCTTGAACCGCTGCAGTCCATGTGGTGTAGGTACACCTGCAGTGCTGTTAGGAAGGGAGTTCCAGGATTTTGACCCAGCGACGGAGAGGATTCCACCTCTCAATAGCGCTAGCTTTTACATATCTTTTAGCTTTCTATAGGATCAAGAGTAGGCCATTTAGCCCCTTGTATCTGTTGCATCCTTCAACGAGTTCATGCCTGATCTGCGACCTAACTTCATAAACCAGCCTTTGCCTCATATCTCTTAATACCTTTGGTTAACAAAAGCGGAAAATCTCTGACTTAAAATTAACAATTGACCTAGCATCAATTACCTTTAGTGGAAGAGAGCTCCAAACTTTTGCCTCCCTTTCCATAAGAAGTGTTTTCTAATTTCACTTCTGAAAGGTCTGGCTGTAATTTTTAGACCATGTTCCCTAGTCCTAGACTCCCCATCGATGGGAATTTGTTTCTCTCTTTCTAACCTATCTGTTCTCCTTAGTATCTTGAAAACTTCAATCAAACTTCTAAATTTCAAGGAATACAATCCCCTAGTTTGTGTAACCTCTCCTTGTAATTTAGCTCTTGAAGTCCATCTATTCTTTTGGTAAATCTACACTGCACTCTTTCCAAGGCCACTTTATCCTTCCTAAGGTATGGTGCGCAGAACTGAACACACTATTCCAGGTGTCTTCTAACCAGGGCTGAAACATGACTTCTACTCCCTTGTATTCTAGTTCTCTAGATATAAAGGCCAGCATTTCATCAGCCTTTTTGATCATTTTCTGCACCTGTTCAAGACATTTTAATGATCTATGTACCTGTGCTCTTAAGTTTCTTTTGACTGCCACTGTTTCTACCTTTTCACCTTTTATAAAGCATCCTGTTTATCCTTTTTAGGTCCAAAGTGGGTGATCTCACATTTGTCTACATTGAGATCCATTTGCCACACTTTTGTCCATTTGCTTCATCTATTAATATCTCTTTGTAATTTTATGCTACCACCTCCATTGCTTATGATGTCACCTATCTTTGTGGCATTGGCAAATTTTGATAGATTTCTATCCCATCATCTAAGTCATTAAAAGATACAGTAAATAGTTGAGGTCCCAACACAGATCCTTGTGGGACACCCAAAAGTTACATCCTGTCAATCAGAGTACCTGCCCAATATCCCTACTCTCTAATTCCTGCTGCTCAACCAATTTCCCAATCAGATCAATAATTTGCTTTCAATTCCATGAGTTTCAACTTTAGCTAATGGTCTTTTATGAGGGACTTCATGAAATGCTTTAACATAAATAGATATTCCCTTATCCACTATTTTAGTCATCTCTTCAAAAAATGAGGTCAGTTGTAAGTCTAAATCATAATCAAGCTGAAATCTTTGGCTTTACTACTTTACCACAATCAGAAAAGTATAAATATGTAAAGAATCATATAGCGTTGTGTAGTGCTCCTTGATTTACAATAAGCTTGTGCATATCCAATTTTATTTGTTGTTAAAGGAGGTAATTGTGACCTGAGATACAGTGCAGAGAATGAAAATAGATAATTTGGTGCAGATTTTTCTCTTTCATGCTTGAACATAAAGTGTCACCTCAGAGGGATGATAAAGGAAGCTCAGGCAGGGAGGATTAGGTTCTCATAACACAGCTGCCCAGTTTTCCTCCTATTGATTTAAATGGATAGAAAATCACGTGGGTTTTGGTTAAAGGCATGATCCTTCTTGCCCAGTTTTCTTTCATATCCCTGTGTCCAGGCTATACCTTAAAGAGACAGATTTTCCTCTTTAGCATTTGGATTTATGTCCTAAAAAATCTTCCACTCAGCCATTTGACATTTATTAAATATTATATTACAAGATCGGAGACATTTTGTGGACTTGAAAGTGAAGCACCCAAAACAGCCACAAGTAGCACATTTGCCCTGTATATGTCACTAAAAATTGATGTAAAATTGTGGACAGCATAGAAGGTTTTGAGGCTGTGGAATATAATTTTGAAATTATTGATTGAATCACAGACAGTGTCAGCATTTAAAAATTAAATAGTTGAAGAAAAGGTAACAAAAGGAATATGGGAACAAAGTGGGCATGTGGGATTAGGCCTGTTTCCCTTCTGTATTTTGTAAGTAATTTTTTTTTATAGAACCTACCTGTTGGTGGATCCAATTGAACACGAGGAACGGGTCATGGATGGACTTTTGGTAATTGCCATGAACAAACATCGTGAACTATGCACCATTCAGTCCAGTGGTGGAATTATGCTCCTAAAAGATCAGGTCAGTAGTCAGCGCACTTATGCACTTTTGTTTTCTTAAACCAAAAGTGCTGGCAGTGTACAGCAGGTCAGTCGTCACCCAAAATATATTTTTTTATTTATTTGTTCATGAGATGTGGACGTCACTGGCTAAACCAGCATTATCGCCCATCCCTAATTATCCTTGAGAAGGTAGGTGGTGGTGAGGTACCATCTTGAACCACTGCATGGACTGCAGTGGTTCAAGAAGGCAGCTCAAAATTTTTCCTCACAGCACACTTATTCCTTTTGCCAATTATTTTGAATCTGTGCCCTCTAGTCCTTGATACTCTCTTGAGTGGGAACAGTTTCTCACTATTTACCCTGTCCTTACCCCTCAGGATCTTGAATACCTCTATCAAGTCTTCTCTCAGCCTTCTTTTCTCCAAGGAAAAGGGTCCCAACCTCTCCAATCTATCCTCATGGTTACGGTTCTTCATCCCTGGAAACATTCTTGTGGATCGCCTCTGTACTCCAATGCTTTCTCATCCTTCCTCAAGTATGGCGCCCAGAACTGGACACAGTACCCTAGATGAAGCCTAACTAGTGTCTTACAGAAGTTCAACATGACCATCTTACTCTTGTACTCAATGCCCCTATTAATAAAGCCTAAGATACTATATGCTTTATTAACTGCTCTCTCAGCATGCCCTGCCATCTTCAATGACCTATGTACATATACACCAAGGTCCCTCTGTTCCTGCACCTCCTTTAGAGTCTCTCCCTTTATTTTATACTGCCTCACCATATTCTTCCTGCCAAAATGGATCACCTTACACTTCTCTGCTTTGAACTTCATCTGCCACTTGTCTGTCCAATCCACCAACATGTCCATGTCCTTTTGAAGTTCAAGATGATCCTCATCACAGTTGACAACATTTCCAATCTTCATATCATCTGCAAATTTTGAAATCATGCCCTGCACACCACAGTCTAGCTCATTAATATATATCAGCGAGAGCAAGGGTCCCAACACTGATGTCTGGGGAACTCCACTACAAATCTTCCTCCAGTCTGAAAAACAACCACTTATCTCTACTGTTTCCTGTCACTCAGCCAATTTCTTATCCAAGTGCCTACTTTCTCTTTTATTCCATGACCTAGAATTTTGCTCACAAGTCTGTTGTGTGGCACTGTATCAAATGCCTTTTGAAAATCCACATACACCACATCAACAACGTTTCCCTTATCAACCTTATCTGTTACCTCCTCAAAAAACTCCAAGTTAGTTAAATATGATTTTCCCTTAATGAATTCATGCTGGCTTTCCTCAATTATCCTGCACTTGTCTAAGTGACTATTGATTTTATCCCGAACTATAGTTTCCAGGAGTTTCCCTGCTAGGTCAAACTGACTGACTGGTCTGAAGTTGCCAGCTTTATCCTTGCACCACTTTTTGAACAAGGGCGTAACATTCGCAATTTTCCGGTCTTCTGGCACTTCCCCTGTGTCTAAGGCAGACTGGAAGATTATCACTACCACCTCTGCAATTTCCACTCTCACTTCCCTCAGGTACCCTTGGATGCATCTCATCTGGTCCTGGTACCTTATCTATTTTAAGTGAAAATAGCCTTTCTAACACCTCCTCCTTTTCAATTGTAAATTCTTCTAGTGTACCAGTTACCTTGGCCTGAGTAGCATCTTCTTCCTTTGTAAAGACAGATACAAAGTACTCATTCAATACCTCCGCTATTTCTCCAGCCTCCACATGCAAGTCCCCTGTTTTGCCCCCAGTCAGCCCTAACCTTTCTTTTACCACCCTTTTATTATCAACATGCTTATAGAAGACCTTGGAATTCCCTTTTATGTTAGCTGCCAGCCTCTTTTCACACTCTCTTCTTGCTTTTCTTATTAGTTTCTTCACTTCCCCTCTGGTCCTTCTGTATTCATCCTTACTCTCCATTGTACTTTCTACCTGACATCTGTCGTATGCGCACTTCTTCATTTTCATCTTCACCTCTATCTCTCTCGTCATCCAGGGCATTCTGGATTTATTTGTCCTATCTTTCCCCTTCATGAGAATATACCTTGACATTGCCTGCAATACTTATTATTTGAAGGTAGCCCATTGTTCAGCCACTGTCCTTTCTGCTAACACATGATTCCCACTCACTTGACTCAGATGCATTGTCATCCCTTTGAAGTTGGCTTTCTGCCACTTAATTATTCCTGCTCTGGATGGTGCCCTGTCCTTTTACCAAGACCAACCTAAACATTATGATACAATGAACACAGTCTCCTAGAGGTTCTCCCACTGATATTTGATCCACTTGGGCCAACGCATTCCCCAGAACCAGGTCCAAAAGTGCATGTCCTCTTGTTGGACCGGAAACATACTGCTGCAGAGAATTATCTTGAACACATTCCAGGAACTCTTGCCCCTCATGTCCCTTTGTACTATTCCTATCCCAGTCTATATTTGGATAATTGAAATCTCCCCATTATGATTACTTTTAATTCTGGCACCTTTCTGTAATTTCTTTGCAAGTTTGTTTCCCCACATCCCTTCCACTGGTTGGTGGCCTGTGCACTAAACCGATCAATGTTATTGCATCTTTTTCATTCCTTGCCTCTAGCCAGAGAGATTCCGTCCTTGACCCCTCTGGAACATCCTCTCTCTTCAGTACTGTAATACCATCTTTAATAAATATTGCCACTCCCCCCAACTTTTGTTTCTTTCCTGTCTCTCCTAAACACTTTGTACCCAGGGATATTTAACGCTCAGTCCAGTCCTTCTTTGAGCCAGGTCTCTGTTATAGCAATAATATCATAATTCCATTTGTCAACTTGTGCCAGCAGTTCACCAATCTTATTAACCACACCCTGTGTATTCACACACATGCACATTAGTCCTGATTTAAGCTTTTTTACTTTCCCCTTATCCTGACCCCATCTAATGACTTACTATTGCCTACTCTAATTCTGTCAAACTCTCCAAATATTATATCTACCTTGATACCAAGCTCTGATATATCCTCATTATCAGTTGATACTTCACTACTTCCCACTGCCAGTTTTTCTCCTCTCCATTCTGAATTTCCCCCCGGGTTCCCATCCCCCTGCCAATCTAGTTTAAACCCTCTCCAACAGCACTAGCAAACCTCCCTGCGAGAACATTAGTCCCAGTCATGCTAAGGTGTAACCCATCCTTCTACAGGTCCCACCTGCCCAAAAACCAGCCTCAAAGCCTCAGAAATCTAAAGCCCTCCCTCCTACTCCATTTCTCCAGCCAAGTGTTGAACTGTACAATCTTCCTATTCTTATGCTCACTAGCATGCGGCATTGGGAGTAATCCTGAGATTGCTGCTTTTGAGGTCCTGCTGTTTAACTCCCTTCCTAACTCCCTAAAATCTGCTTTCAGGACCTCATCCCTTTTCCTATCTATGACATTGGTCCCATTGTGGGCCCCAACCTTTGCTCACCCTCCCCAAAAGAATGTCCTGCAGGTGCTCTGTGACGTCCTTGACCCTGGCACCAGGGAGGCAATGTACCATCCTGGAGTCACATCTACAGCCACAGAAATGCCTGTTTGCTCCCCTAATTATGGAATCCCCTATTACTACAGCACTTACACTCTTCATCCTCCCCTCCTGTGCAGCTGAGCCACCCTTGGTGCCATGAACTTGGCTCTTGCTATAGCCCTCTGAGGAATCATCTCGCTCACCAGTATCCAAAATGGAAAAATGGCTAGAGAGTGAAATAGACTGAGGGGATTCCTGCACATCTGCCTGTTTCTCTTAGATACTCTGGCGGTCACCCATTCCCTCTCTGCCTATGTACTTCTTAGCTGCAATGTGACCGCCTCTCTAAATGTACTATCTACATAACCCTCAGCCTTGTGGATGCACCACAGTGACTCCAGCCGCCGCTCGAGCTCCGCGACTCGGAGCTCAAGTTTTTGCAGCTGATGACACTTCCTACAGGTGTAGTCATCGAGGGCATTTTGTGCCTGCACAACTTCCCATATCCCGTAGGATGTACATTCCACATGGCCAAGCTGCACTGCATACGTTAAACTTTATATACAACATTTACTACAGTACTTATTTTCTAATTTATTTTAAAAGCATTTCACATAAACTGCTAATAAGAAGCTAGGAAACTGGTGATTCTTGTAGAAGTGCAATATACTCCTCATTAAATCAAATGAAAATATGTCTCTGATTGTTTTCTGTTGCTGAAAGCTTGGAATGCAATTGCCAATGCTGTTGGTTGTACTTTATGTTGCATTGTGTATGCTGTCACATTATTGCTTTTGGATTATCTTACTTTTTTTTCCAAAAGATCTATAAAGTGACATCTTGCCATTCTTTTGCCTATGATTATTTGGTCTAAATTCTGTTGATTTTTCTAGACTACTCTCCTGTCGTCTAACGTATCTGCCATTTAGATTTTTTTTGAGTAATGGGCATCATAATACTGATGAATCTCATTGATTTGCCAGCATTAGACAAGAAAACATTTCCATTTGGAGGTTATAGTACATTAGACAAAAAGGTATGCTTTCCACACAATTCTTAAAAGGCCATGCATTGAATTACTTCATCCTGACTTCTCCAACAGATTGATTAATGTCTGTATGCCCTACTGTTTTGTGTAAAATGTTAATTATACATGATGCAATCATTTGATTTTCTATCAATTTTAGTTAAAGATGATCCATCTTCCTTGATGCATTGATATCAATAGGATCCCACCATTTTCACTCACAGAAGCACAAGTAGCATGTAGGCCTAAACCTGCTCAGTACGACAGGACAATATGGTCATGAACTGGCACTCAAAAGCAGTATTTAAAGGAGCACACTCCTTCAAGCACACAAATTGGTACCTGTTGTAGACTTTCATCATTCATTTTTCCATTGGAATGCAATGATTTTTCAGTTTTTTTTTTGACATCCAAACCTTCAAGCAGATTAGGGCTGAAAGTAGGATTCATCCTGGAGTGGAGGAGGTGATTGTGTAGTGAGACCCACTATATATAGGCTGCAACATGTGACATCAGTTACATTAGTCAGTCTACAATATATTACCTCTATCAAGAAGTACACTGATGTTGTCTTTGCCAAGGCCAGTGGTTTTAAAACATTCCCCATAAATGTCAGCAGGAAAGGCCTGTAGGCTATGCAGCTAAAGAAGGCCTTTTATAAGTTCAGGCTGTCATTAACTACATCCATGTAGCGGTATGGCTATTTCCCAATAAGTCAGCAGCCCTCATGAACGGGAAAGGTATGATTGTACAGCTGGTGAGCGATCACCTACATAAGATGTCAGTCACCATCTTCACACTCTTTGACTCAGCTCCGGAAGTCAGGAGCAGTCTGCTTGGGACTAAGGCATTTACACTGGCTCATGACATCTGCATGACCAGCCCTTGCAAGCTGAACAGGTACCATAATTTTCTAATCCTGTCAGAATATAGCAGTGGTGCGAGAGGACTGGGAGACCCCTAACGTTGTACTGTTGTTTTAAAAAGGGAAAAGGGATAAACCGAATAATTACAAGCCAGTCAGCCTAACCTTGGTGGTGGGCAAATTATTGGGAAATTTCTAAGGGACTATATTAATCGTCATTTAGAAAAGCATGGATTGATAAAGAACAGTCAGCATAGATTTGCTAAGGGAAGGTTGTTCTTCACACTCTTTGACTCAGCTCCGGAAGTCAGGAGCAGTCTGCTTGGGACTAAGGCATTTACACTGGCTCATGACATCTGCATGACCAGCCCTTGCAAGCTGAACAGGTACCATAATTTTCTAATCCTGTCAGAATATAGCAGTGGTGCGAGAGGACTGGGAGACCCCTAACGTTGTACTGTTGTTTTAAAAAGGGAAAAGGGATAAACCGAATAATTACAAGCCAGTCAGCCTAACCTTGGTGGTGGGCAAATTATTGGGAAATTTCTAAGGGACTATATTAATCGTCATTTAGAAAAGCATGGATTGATAAAGAACAGTCAGCATAGATTTGCTAAGGGAAGGTTGTGTCTGACTAACTCTTCAATGGCTGATCATTGTTCAATTACAATGTTGCCTGCTAATCTGAATCCAATTTACCTAGGCCAGATCTGTTCTCAACCTGCTGATTTTGGCCCTCTTGCAATTTTTACTCTGGATTGCTCCTTGTCCTTTTGCATAGATAATCTAAAACTTGTAATACTATTATTGTTATTCCCTAAATGTTCCCCTACTGACACTTGCTCCACTTGACCCACCTCATTCCCAAGGACCAGATTCAGCAATTCCATCTTCCACATTGGATCAGAAATGTACTGATCAAAAAAGTTCCCCTGAACGCATTTAAGAAGTTCTTCTCCCATCTGTTCTTTACACTAAGACTATCTGGTATTACTGCCCTAATAATCCTGATATTAACTACTCTACAGTTCTTTCACTCTATGTAATTTCTGTGCAAATTTGCTCCTCTCTATTTTTCCGACTAGGAGCTATAGAATGCGCCCTGTAGGTGTAATGTTATTTCTATTGTTTCGTAACTCCAAGCAAATAGATTCTGCCCTTGACAACCCCCACCCTCCCAGAACATCCTCTTTCTCCAGCACTGCAATATTCTCCTTAATCAACATTGCCACTCCTCCTTTCCTTCCCAATCTTTCCTGAGTAGGAAAGAGAAAACATCATTCAACCTGTTGCTTAATCTATCTGCTCCAATTATGTCCATAGTTTCCCCCCAGGTCTGTGTGGTGACTTGGATCAAGGCCAGCCAGCCCCGTGTTCAGCTCCTCTCTAGTTATTGTGAGCCAGTTTCTTCTGCACACTGAGTAGTGTGTGGTGATAAAGTATTGTGCAGGTGTGTGGGAGCTTCTTGTGTTGTGCATGATTGGAGGGAGAAGCAGCAAGTTGTGAGCAAGGTGTTGAGATTTGTGCAAGAAAGTGACTTACCGTATAAACAACCAACACTCGTGGCTCGCACAGCCAGCTGATTACTCCAAACAGATACCTCTTGGGCTGGTGTGCACTGACTCAGTTTCTTCCAATCTTAACTTGTCATTTCAACAAGAAATTAAACTTTTACTAAAATTCTCCAATATCTCAGTGGGCAAATTGCACTCTGTGATCTAGCACCGATGCAGAAAGATCAGAAAACTCCTGCTTTAAATCTTGGTCTCTGAGGTGTTACTCTGAACACAGAGTGGGGCAGTGAGCTGAGTCAGAGTGGAGTGTCCTTGGAAAGTTGGGTGTCAACTTTTACAGGAGGTACATGAAAAATTAAGGACTTTTTGGCCAGAAGTTGGGGGTCGACTTTTACATGAGATCGATTATTACTCAAGTGTATTCAGTAATTGAAAAGCAGCAGAAGAGTGAAATGCTAAACAGTTGCTGCCAGGTAAAAAAAGTAGACTGCTGGCGCCTCATGTGAGGCCACCAACAACAGTTGAGTGTGGAAGAAGAGTTGGTACAGTACCCACTGTGATTCATAGAGAAGCACCTGGTAGAGGGAGGGAAGTGTTTGTAATGCCGAGGGAGAGAGATGGGCAGTATGGGGAGAAATACTATGGTCAGGTCTATTACAGAGAAGTAGAGCTATTAAGACTTCACTTTGTCTTTGGTCAGATAGTTGAAGCATTGTAGCACTGAACCCGTGTCCTGTGGGTGATGCTGCAGGCATTGGCATTGTCTGCCACCTGCCTCAAGCTAATACCTCAATTTTAAAATTCTTGTTTTCAAATCCCTCCAAGGCTTTACCTGCTCCACATCTCTAGATCCACCTCAAACCCTACAACCTCCAAAAATCTCAACCCTTCTTCAATTCTAGTCTCTTGCAAATTCCGCATTTTAACTGCTCCACCACTGGTGGCTGTGCTTTCAGTTGCCTAGGCCCTAAACCCTGGAATCCCTTGCCCAAATCTCTCCGCTTCTCTACCTCTCCTCTTTAAGATCTTCCTTAGGACAGATGGGTGACTAAAAGCTTGGTCTTAACATTTCCTTCTGATAACACTGCTGTAAAGCACCTTGAAACGTTTTACTATTTTAAAGGCACTATAGAAATACAGGCTGTTGTTGTAGCGTCTGCTTGGGCACCTTCTGCCTCTATTTATATAAATGGACCATCTATAATGACATGAGAACAAAATCAACCTCAGTTTTGATGCCCTTATGTTGAATAGACTAGTGATGTTCACGGTCGAGGATATCACACGAAAATGACCTAACGGTGAGATAATGGAAGGCTGCTGGTACCTGCGGACTCTTATATAAATCAACATCTGCAGGTAAGAAGAAGAAAATGGGAAAATGCAAGAACAATGACCTTATTGTTTCGTTTTAGGTTCTCCGTTGTACTAAAATAGCTGGCGTGAAGGTGGCAGAGATCACAGAACTAATGCAAAAAGCTCTTGAAAATGATAAAAAAGCCAGGCAAGTTTATATTAAACTCGTAATGTAATATTTTTTGTAAAGAGTGCTGTGTTTTGACAATTATTTTTTTAGATGATATTAAACAGACAGATTCAGTGTCTGGTCTGTACTGAGTTTTCACTCAATCAGGAGACAAAGGTATTAGATTTAGCCTCAGTGTCCCTAGACTGGGGAGAGGCAAATTTGGCTGTGGTTCCTGATTATTATCCAGTGTCTTCTGCTGACCAGTGCATCAGTTTGGTTTTTGGTGAGGAAAGGTTAAGGCTCACCTACAGTCCTGAAATGTTTGAGTTCTTGACATTTCCTGTCTAGTCTTCCACCCAAAAAAACAGCCACTTGGATGATATACTTTTGGGAGTGGGGAGGAGCAGAAAGTGCAGCGTGCACCCTTGGTAACAGATCCCAACATGTCACCCTTTGGGAGTGGGATAAAAAAGTCATTAGTATCCAAATATGTTTTGATCTGCTTACTTAGATCAATCAATCTTAAACAAAAGATTAGTAGTGGGCAGCTCTTCAAAACACTCAAATGGTACTCTCAAATGCCAACTTTATATTTTCAGGCAACAATGAGAGTGGTATTTTTAAAATTGAAAGTGCATGATTTTTCAGGTATACATTTTTTTTAAATTGTCTCTGCTGAAATATATTGTCAAAGTGATTAATTCATCCATCAAGATTGGTAAGTATAATTTAAGTATTTTAATGGATAATACATACTTTATATTTGTCAGATGTCTGAGCTAATTTCTAATTTTTAAAGAAAAATTACAGTCTCAAATATATGGAAGCAAATGTTTTTTGTGTTGGACATTTTTAAGACTTTTAATATTTCAGATTCAATTCAGAAGGGTGAATTTAAAAGCTGGTGATAGGGGATACATAGGATCACAGAATTGTTATTTGCAGAAGGAGGCCATTCAGCCCATTGTGTCTGCATTGGCTCTCCAAATGAGCATTATGACTCAATGACATTCTCCTGCCTTTTCCCCGTAACCCTGCACATTTTTTCTATTTAAATAATCATGTAATGCCCTCTTGAATGCATTGATTAAACCAGCCTTTACCACACTTCCAGACAGTGCATTTCAGACCCGAACCACTTGCTGTGTGAAAAAGCTTTTTCCTTACATCACATTTGCTTCTTTTGCATATCACATTTAATCTGTGTCCTCTCGTTCTCGATCTTTTTATGAGTAGGAATAATTTTTCCCAATCGACTCTGTCCAGCCCCCTTTGGTTTTCAACACCTCTATCAAATCTCCTCTTAGCCTTCTCCTCCTCTCCAAGGAGAACAGTCCCAACTTCTCCAATCTATCTTCATAACCGAAGTTTCTCATTCCTGGAACCATTTTCGTAAACCTCTTCTACACTCTCTCCAATGCATTCACATCCTTCCTAAAGTGTGGCGCCCAGAACTGTACACATTTGTTCATTTGGTCATCTGCCCATTTGTTCCTCCTCCATGTACAATTATGATATTGCCACCAAACCAAAATCTTGTGGGGAAGGAGAAACCCTTTTTTTAAAGCAACATTGGGCCGTAACATCCGACTAGCGTCGGAAAGTGCTAGCCCCCAGAAATTAGAAGAAATAAGTGCACGCTTACCTGGTCTTGAAAATTGCGTAGCACTTGCGTTCGTTGGAGCTGATTGGGGCCTGCATTGTAAGAATCCTCACAGGCCCCAGCGAAGTCTAGATCCAGCGTATTCAAGGAGGCCACGCCCACTTTTTTATGGCACATGCTGCTGTAAAACAGGCAAGTTTAAAGGGCCAGGGAAATTGACAGGACAGGGAGAAGGTAAGTGTCTAAGGTAAGTGGCTAGGATTTGGGGATTAGGGATGTCCGGAGGTCAGGAGTGTCCGGAGATCAGGGATGTCCGGGAGGTCAGGGGCATCCAGAGGTTGGAATGGGGGAATGGGGGTCTCGGGGAAGTGGGGGGGGTCCGAGGTTGGAGGGGGTGGTCTGAGGTCAGGGGGTGTAGTTTGGGGGAGTTGTTCGGAGGTCTGGGGGGACCAAGATCGGGGTCAGAGGAGTCTGAGGTCGGGGGCGGGGGGTTCAAGGTCGGGGTGGGGTTGGGGGGGAGGGGGGCGGGGGTCAGAAGGTCAGGGGGATCCAAAGACCAGGGTGGAGAGGGGGGTCTGGAAGTTGGGGTGGGGGTTTCTGGAGGTCGGGGTTGGGCTGTGAGGTGTCAGCGTTTTGAGGGGGGGGGTTCCAGAGGTCCAAGGTGGGGAGGGGTCACGGTCTGAAGCCTTGAGGGGGGGGATCCGATGTCGGGGGGGTGTGGGGGGGGAAAGGGCGGGCTGAGGTCAGTGGGGGAAGGAGATGGGGCTGTCAGAGGTCGGGAGGGGGATGGGGGTGTCCCATGGAGGGGTAGCGGGGAGTCCCAGGGGCGGGGGTGTGGGTTTGGTCTGGGTCTTTACAATAGTTACCTAGAAGCTAGAAGAGGTTTTAATTCTTCTAACTTTTTCTGGGTAACCATTGTTACAATCCCGGCGGAACCATCAAAGTTTGCGATTTAAATCATATTTTTGGATGGTTCCCAGCGCAGCGCAATTGTCCAGAGGAAGTTAGCACTTCTGGGCAATTGCTGTGCAAACCCTTGCCTGGGAACTTGCCAGAGGGATTCCCCAGCGCATATTTGGGGTACCCCCCCCAAATCCGACACTGGGGAGCGCGGAAGTTACGGGCCATAATCTTTGAGATTGGTGCACTGCAGATTGTGGTGGTTTGATTGTCTACCTGAGTGTCACCACCACCTTTTCAAGGGCAATTAAGCATTATCCCATGAAAGAATAAAATAAATCCTTTCAGTCACTACTCACGTGATGTCCATATTTTTGTAAAAGAGGAGAATTTTGCACTTCATGCACGGGACACAAATCATCTTTCCCAGGGCAGTTTTTGGCATTGCTTGATGGTTTTGGGTCAAACTCACCGTCGATTTGGGCAGGTGCCCAGCATTCTGCCAGGATTCCACGCTGTTCAGCAGAGGCCAGAAAAATTAGGGAGGGTTTCCCGAATGAATCTTCAAGGGGACAGAGCATGATACAGGTAGAGGACCAGCTCTTTTCCCTTGATTTCCTCAAGAATGTATTTTGGTATTCTGTTATTGGCAACTAAATCAGACAGCTTCAGCACTTTTCATGGGGACAAGCTTATGATGGAAGCAGGTCCAGGATAAAGATACAACTCTATTTGTGTATCCTGAGATGCATCGTTAGTTTACATGCTCTACACATGTGGCCTCAATAGTTGCAAATCCTTTGGTCCTTGCAATTTCTTTTTTTTTAATCTTGGCACATGTACCAGCCCCTAGTAATATACTGTGTTCTAGTGGCCTGAGGAGTGGAAGCTTCCTGCATAGGAGATTCCCATCCCAGGATGGACAGAAGTCCCATTTAGTTTCCTTCCTTCCTTCCAGTAGACAGTGATATCAAATTGTAAAGAAGACCATAGTTCAAGTAAATAATTTGATAAATTAATAATAATTGTAAACCCAACGGCTAAGATTTTATGCAAAAGCTTAATAAATTATCTGTAAATTTTACATTGGGCAGGAAGGAAGGTGGGAAATTTGGTTTTGCAGAATCCATACCAAACAAGCGGATCACTACCTTTAAGCTTGATGAAACTCCAGTGAATACAGATGGTGTTGAAGAACAAGCTGAAGAAATTGTATCAAAAGCTGAACCATCCACACTACTGTATCTTTTGCTCATTGGTCTAGTTGCTAATGCTAATTTAAAGCTGATTGTTAATCTGCTCAGTAAAGCATTTTATACCTGCTTTGAAACTAGCTTTATATTAATATTTTAAAATTTAATGGTTTAAGTTAATCATTTCTTGCTGTCCTGTTAGAACTCTTAATCAGTTTGTTGTTCATACTTTTAATTTGATTATTAATATACGATTGCATGCACTAAATATGATAGGATGTTACATACAATGTACTGGAGCAACAGAAAGTTGCAAGTCCACGATGTTTATTTGAGTGATAGAAAAAAGTAAAGAAAGACAGACTTGCAATTATATGGCACCTTTTTACAACCTCAGTGCATCCCAAAGTGCTATACGAAAGTGTACTAACTGTAGAATGTAGGAAATGGGGCAGCAAAGCCCCACAAACAGCAATGTAATAATGACGAGATAATCTGTTTCTTTAAGTCATGTTGATTGAAGGATAACTATTTGCCAAGACACCTGGATAACTCTTCATGCATTATAAATTGATGTTCCCTTTACTGTTGGTATCTTGTGATCTCTCCTGATGAGTGCAAGACGAAAAGCTTAGACAGCATGTCTCTTTTTTCAGCAATACTCTGTTGCTCTTCTTCGAAATAGTGCAATGGATTCTTTTACATCCTTTGCTTTAACATCTCATCTGAACGACAGCATCTTAGACAGTGTAGCACTCCATCAGTTCTGTACTTGAGTACCAGCCTAGATTTTTATGCTCATGCTTCTGACTTAGAGGTGAACTGAACCACCGCCAACAATTTTTATTACTTCTGACAATATTCAATGGCTGACAAGCAATTTGTTATTGAAAGAATGAAGGGTGAGGTGAAATAATGTGAAATGAGGCTGATGTGGTGCATGTACATTGGCATAGACTTGTTTGGTCGAATGATCTGTTTCTATGTTGTAAAATTCAATATCACTTTGATTTAGATTGCTCCCTTCATGATGTAATGACATCCCAAGTGCACCACTGCCAAATAATTACGTCAGGCCATCAGGCGAACTTCTCTGCTTTTCAAGTAGTGCCATGGGACCTTGTTCTTCTAAGAAGGCAGGTCATCTCATGTTTACCATCTCATCCGGTAGATGATGCTTCTAAAGTGTAGAACTCTCTCAGTTCTGCACTGATGTGGCAGACCTAGATCATCATTAATTTGCTATGTGTTTTATTACTTATGAAAATGGCATTTAAAACTCAAAAATTACCGTCTACTGGCAGAAGTGAAATAGATATTCTACTGGGTGCCATAATCGATAACAATGTTGCTGCTGATTTGTTCTGACAAAGCTTACACTAATAGTTCATGTCCTGTGCCTAAAATCATAAAATGTTACAGCAAACAAAGGGCATTTGACCCGACGAATTAGTGCCATTGTTTTCTCCACATGAATCACCTTGTCCAATTGTACTCATAGGCCAGAATTTTATGTTCGGCGTACGGGCGCAAGCCCGCGCGTATTATGACGCGATGATGTCGGGTGTGCGTCCCAATGTCATCGCGCACTCGTGCGATATTTCATTCGGCGGGCGCCCGCCGATAATTGAAAGGCCTATTAAGGCTATTAACAAGCTAATTAAAATCAAATTAATGCTGCCTGTCCAACCTTACAGTTGGCGGGCAGGCGAAAAGGCCAAGTGGCCATTACATTTTGTAGGAAACCTCATCCGCGAGCAGGATGAGGTTTCCTAAAGCAAAGAAACATTAACTGAAAACTTTATTTTTGAATTAAAAACATGTCCCAGCTCATGTGACAGAGTCACATGAGGGGACTTTTTAAAAACTGTCTTTAATAATTTTATTTAAAGCGCTTCAGCCTCCCTGAGGCAGCTCCGTGTCTCGGAGGTTGAAGCAGTCTTTTGCATGCATGCGTGAACCGCACGTCAGGCCCACTCTCCCTCCTCCCCCTGCCTGCACAGGTAGTGCTGAGCGCTGCCACTCGCGATCCACAAAGGGCGGACCTTAATTGGCCCGCCCATGTTGAAATTGCGTAGCAGAGCCGATTGCAGGCAGCAGTTGGCTTCCTGACCACCCCCACCTGCTCCCGCCAAGCCCGCCTGACGAGGGAAAAATTCTGGCCTTAAATTCCATGGTTGCCTTTAATATTCCTCTTTCAAGTAAGTAATTCAATCTTAAGACTTTTTGATCTCGAAGAATTTTTTTGCAAACTTCAGCCGGATAAGGTGTTAAACTAATTTTACTAGGGGAGCAGGAAATAAACAGAAGAGGCCTAAAAAGAAAATAGAATGGTGAAGATAGAGAAGATACAGTAGATGTACTAGTACAGAGTGGTGTCCACTGGATCAGGGTTCTCAAACAAGAGTCCATGAGAACCTTTCAAGGGGTCTGCCCAAAATAACTGGAGAATATGTAGAATTGCCGTATATGTCCCTATGACAATCTGTTGTACGTTCTGCTTACAAGCCCCCCATCCTCACAAATTTTTAAACCTGCACTTGCGTATCATAACCATTTGTCTCAGTCAACAGTCAGTAACTGAGTGTCGCTGCTCATGCAGGCTAGTGAAGGCTTGCAGCTGTAATGTATCACTACACCCTTCACATGAGCTTTGATCTGGTATTTATGCCTCTCACCCAAGCTTCAATCTGGTGCCCAGCACCCAGCAACATGTTTCACATTATGTAAGTAACACAGAAATAATAATAAATATATATTTAGTTGTATAACTAATTTTTATACAGGTAAATGTACTTGTGTTGTTCTGGAAGGTTTATGGATTTTTTATAACATGAGAGGGTGGTCTCAAACTCAAAGATTGAGCACCTCTGCAGTAGTTCACTGTTCAAAGGCAGGTGCTGATACAGCTGGAAACTGCACTGACCTGTAAGAATGTGGTTACATGGGCAACAAATTACAAGGTAATTAAACACATTAGTATAGGAAATGGGAATGGATGCCTTCAATTTTGACATATTAATTCCAGGGATTTGATGAATAAAATAGGAAACGAGATACTTACTGGAGAGGGAAGCTGTGATCTAGTGGGTAGTGTGGAGACCTAGTTCACCAATGGCATGGGATCGATAAACATACAGGGATACAGATCACTTTACTGAGAAATCAGGATGCAATTTATCTGCCTTCCTCCCCTGCCATGCTGTTGCTAGACAGGATCACCAGCAGTTCTTGGCCCTAGCCATTTACAGTACTTGAACACACTCGGAGAGCAGGGCTTGGGTGCCAGCAGAAATAGCAAGAAAATGAGGCACAGTTGCAAACCTCTGAGGCTGTTTGTGATTGGAAGCCAGAATCCTAGGCAGTGGGGGACATGCTGACACTATTACTTCTATGAAACAAAAAATAAATGAAAGGGCCCTGGCTGAACATTTTTGGACCACCCCAGAACCCCTCTAATCAGGGCATAATGCCAGGTTTAAGTGCCCAGCAAGTGGATCATCAGAGAGATTAGATCAGAGGTCAGAAAAGATTCTCCCATCTTATTGCATGCCTCAGACTGGTCCATGGCTACTATAAGCGCAGGACTAGCTCCAGTTCTTCAAGAAATGCTAGAACAGCTTGAATGGGGCAAAGACCTAAATTGCACCTTTTTCCTGACATTGCCCCTGGATGTGCATTCTTTGGAAAGCAATGGTTGGCAAAATCCACCTTAACTTCAAATTCTTTTATGGCTTCATCCACCCTATTTTTGTAATCTATGTAGCCATCATTCCTCCTGCACCCTTTGGTCCAGTGATTGTCCTTTAGTCCATTCCACTCCCTCTCTTTGTCCTGTCTTTTGTAGCAGAGCCTTCAGATGCCTCAATCCTTCATTTTGGAACATTCTGCTTAAGTTGCTTTGTATCTCTACTTCATTCTCCGTCTTTTCATTTATAATTTCAATCACCTCTAATTCTTGCACATGGCTGTACATCCATTCCTTCCATCTATTACTTGCTTCTACTCACCTGTGAATATAAATGGTTGTTGGTTTGTGTAATAACAGTAATAAAAGTAAAAATAAAAAAGACAAATAGCAAGGATGTGTAGCCTTTTATGCAAAGGGAAAGTTGATTTTAACAGAAACGGATCTATCTGCTCCAAGTGCAGATAAAATGGAAACCCTGTGAACAGGGATAAAAGACAAGAAGGGAAAGGAAACTGGCTGTCCTGTCTCCAATAAACCATTAGATCAGAAAGAGGGATTGGATCAAGAACTTGGTAGGCACAGCAACAGAAATTGGGTGGCTTCAATTTACCATGGATAGATTGGGAATTCCATAAAAGTCTGAGTAAAATTATGACCCCGGGCTGTTATATGGACAGTTGGTAAAAGGACTTGTGTGAACTGGGGAACTATTGTTCATGATATTAACCAACAACCAAGAGATTGTAAATAAAAATAAAAATACCTGGAAAAACTCAGGAGGTCTAACAGCATCTGTGGAGAGGAACACAGTTAACGTTTCGAGTCCGTATGACTCTTCAACAGAACTAAGGAAAAATAGAAAAGAGGTGAAATATAAGCTGGTTTAAGGGGGGAGCGGGACAAGTAGAGCTGGATAGAGGGCCAGTGATAGGTGGAGATAGCCTGTAAAGTAGGTTAGAATCAAAACACCTTTTTGACAGTCACTACAATATGGTAGAATTTAAGGTTCAGTTTATGATGGAAAGATTAACTACAATAGAAAAAGCAATTTTAAGATAGGAAGCTGGGCTGGACAGTGCAATTAGACAGGAAGGCATGATTTGAAAGTATATCATGTTTAAAAATACTAAATATGTATTTAGTATATTTATATACTTTATGTCTAAAGACCCAGTATATAATAGATACATACCGCTAGTGAAGAAGGGTCGCATGGGAGAAGGCTTGATATGGACAGCAATGGAAGTAATGTAGAAATGAGGGCAAAAAAGTGATTGTTTCTGAAATACAAAGCATTGAACATGGCAAACCAAGACTAATTAAAGTGGCAAACTGTACAATACTATATAATAACTTTAGTGTATCCAAACCTTATTAGGTAGCAATTAATAGATTTTTGAGAAAGTGTGGCACATTTTTGTTTCTACATAGGCTTTATAGCGCTTGAGTAACATTTTTCTTAACTGGAAAAAGCGTTCCAAAACCAATTGTACGTGCTCCTGGAACAGGTCAAATCGGGGAAGGGATTCAAAATGAATGGATGATTGATGATCTTGAGGAAGAGGAGGAAGAAGATGAAGAGGATATCGTTCCTGAACCAGGCGGCCAGAGTTTGGGCAATGATAATGAAAGAGCAAGCACACATACAGATGGTAAATATGCTGCATTTGTGTTGTCTTGTGTTCAGTTTAGCATTTGAGACTTGCTGACTTTTCATTCTGTTTCTTTTTGTATAGTTGAGGTTATCCAACTGTCAGAAAGTGAAGAGGAGGAAATTATAATACTGGAACCAGAAGGAATGCAAATAAAAGGAAGGTGGGTTGGAAACCTGTTAAGAAGTGAATTGCTTGATACTTTTATTTAAAATTTAAACCCGGCTGGCAGCTAATTTGGGCTAATTATTGGTAACTACGGGGCCTTCATAGGCCACACTCCCTCACCAACTGAGATTTTTAGATGGCAATGCAGATGGCCCACACCCAGGCTGATATGATAGGTTCAGGGTGGAAGTTGGGAGGAGGAAAGGGAGATGGATCACATGAGGGACCCTCCTCAACCGTAAAGGCTACAGCTGCGGTTGTTGGCCGTCCCCTAGAGGGATTGTCCCTCCACGATCACAGCCAGGCATTTGTGGCTCTGTATTTTTTTTAATTGACCTCTTCTTCAGAGGGTACCTCCATCTCTTTCTCCATCACAAATTGGCAGCTCCCACCTCATCTGGTGGGGCTGCTAATGTATCAGTTCTGGACAGCCTCCCATTGGCCTGGGCCTTGAAAACTCCAGATGGGCCTGTCTGGAACACACCATACAGACTCGGGACCTGGATCTGAACCAGCGGCCAGATTCCTGACCCAGAGTTGAAAATCCTGGCCATTATGTGTACTGATGTCTGTCTGTTAAGGCAAATTATCAATTAAGCTGAATATTTCACAGCTCGTCCGACCTTACGGTTGGCAGGCAGGCAAGAAAGCCAAGAGGCCTTTGCACTTTCTAGGAAACCTCATCCACAGGAGCGATGAGGTTTGCTAAAGCAAATAAAAATAAAATAATTTTAAAACTTAATTAATAACTTGTCCCTGCTCACGTGACAGAGCCACATAAGGGGACATGTCTCATTATGTTTTTATTTTCTTTATGTTTTTTTTATAACTCTTCGTCTCCATGAGGCAGCTCTGTGCCTCAGGGAGATTATGAAGTGCGCACTTGCACGAATGCGCGAAGTTCATGCTTGCCCCACTCGCACTCCCCACCCCGCCCTCGCAGGCAGCGCTGAGTGCTGCCGCTCACGTTTCACGCTGGACCGGCCTTAATTGGCCCGCCAGCGTGAAATCGCCTTCCAGCCCCAATCCTGGGTGGTGGTCAGCTTCCCGACCGCCCCCGCCAAGCCCAGCCGACATGGATGAAATTCAGTCCAAGGTCTTGAAATGGAATGAAGTAAGGTGGTAGAAAGCTCATAAGGAGCATTAACACCAGCGTAGACCTGTTGGACCAAAAGGCCTGTTTCTGTGCTGTAAATTTCAAAGTATGAACTTTTTGTAAAACACATTTGAGTCAGCTACTGTTTCTGAAATTGATGATCCAATATTTTTATTTCATCCTTTAGAAAGATAAATTCAGAAGAAGCTCAGCAGACATCAACAAATGAAATAGTACCAAAAAATAAAAACAAGAAAAAACAGAAGAAAAAGGGGACTCTGTTGTGATATTAACCATCAAATAATTTAATATGGATTCTGTTGAAGCTATGTAAGAGTACATAACTTTTATTGTGTTGCATGTTAAATATGCTCCTCTAAGAGGAGGCATATAAAATAAATTGCACCATTGCAGGTGTCAAGTAGGAGGTTTGGATAAATATTCTTGACATTTATCTATAAATTTATTAAAAAAGCTACTGTATTTTGAAAATTAAGAATTTTGGATAAATTTGTTTAAAATCCCTTTAGGATTTTTGCTAACCATTTATTGATACCTGGTTGACTAATTGGCAACTTCTCAGGGATTTTGTTAATTTTTACTTCATTCCACCTGTTACTGTTTTTAGTTGTTTTGTTGCTAATAGTTCAGCTTAGATTTTCTGCCACTTCTGCAGATGTTGCCTGTAAGAGCTGTAAAACAAATTTTATCTTTTTATTCTTCACCTTTTTAAAATTGTCTTTTTATTCCTACTTTCAAACAGTTTTGATAATTTGCTTGAATTTGTTTAATTAAACCTGTTTAATTTTCTTGAATAAAATCCTGTAGAGAATTTTGAAAATGACAATAGATGATACCTCAGAATCTGACCATCACAGCTTTTAGTCCATCAGTGGCAAAAGACATTGTATTTTCATTGTTACTTTCTGTTTTAAGTTTCTGTCTTCTGATGTTTTAAATGCAGAATAACAGACAATAATTTCCATTTTTATAGTGCCTTTTACATAGTGATACACCAAGAGGCACTTTTGAGGCATCAGGAAAAAGTGGACACTGAGCCATGGATGGACATAGTGGGTGGAATCTTATGAGACCACCAAGACAGGACTGGGAGGGAAATCTGAAAGGTTGCCATCGGTTCAGTGGGCTGGCTTGCTCACCTCTGGGTGATCTTGCCAGATGTGGGTGAGCAATGGAAATGGTGGGTAGCAAATTAGTGACAATTAACTGACCACTTGAGGCCAGTTTGGGGATGTAAAGATGGCCGTGCAGCGGAGGCCGCAAAAAATTTAATAATTTCACACATCTTCCAAGGGTGCTCCGTCTTCAGGAGCCCTCATGTTTTCCTGCATAACTTAGCACCACCCACCTCTCCCAGTAGGCTGCTGGCAGAACATCACTGCCGGGTGTCTGTTCCACCTGCCATCTTTAATTAGATGGCGCTCCCAGAGGCGGCCTCTTAATTGGCTTCCAGTATGATTGAGCAGGTGGGCAACCAGGCATCACAAGGAGATTCGGGACCCACCTTTGGTCCTGATCTCCGAAAATCTTCACAGGTAATAAGATTCCATCCATGCTAAGAGGAATACTGTCTAGATAAATGGAGGAAGTAATATTTTCTATCACTGAAGCTGAGAAAATTATCTACTCCCAATATCCTCACTTTGCAGACCTTTATATACTAAATTTGGGTTTATTTTTTTGCTGAAATGTTGCTGTATTATGAAATCTTGTTATTTGATGCTGAAACCATTTAAATATTTTGCATACCTTTCTTTCATCATACCCTTTCACTTATGACAAAATTGTAACTCCATGGTCAATTAAATTTATGAATAAATTGATGTAAAATGTTAATATTGGTTGTTCATCAGTATTACAGATAGGCTATCTGGACACTTATGTATTGAGGCCAATGTTGGGTTGCCTTTTTTGTTCAAATGCCCCAAAATTTTTATATAGCATCTTTAATATAGTAAAATGTCCCAAAGCACTTCACAGGAGCCTTATAAAGCAAAATTAGATAGCGAGCCAGATAAACCGATATGTCAGATGGCTGAAAGGTAAATGAAAGAGCTAGGTTTAAACAAGAACTTAAAGGAAGAGAGTTAGAGAAGGAATTCCAGAGCTTACGGCCTAGGCAGTTGAAGGCATGGCCTGCGGTAGTGGAGCAATTAAAATCGAATGTTCCAGGGGCTAGAATTAGATGCGCACATATATCTGAGGGTTGTGGGGCTGAAGGAGCTGACAAAGATGGAGAGGGATGAGGCCATGCAAGGAGGACAAGAGGATGAAATTTTAAAGCCAAGATGTTGCTTGGCCAGGAGCCATTATAGCTCAGTGAGGTCATGTACACAACGTGCGTGTACGTTCTTTCTGTCTGCAAAGAACAGGGCCCTGTATACGTAGATATCAGCTTCAAGAACACATACACACATTGCGCCTGTTTCAGCTAAACAAAATAAGTGACAGCCATTTGCTGGTTCATTCCCCAGGGCAATGTCTTGACCAATCAGAGTCGAGCTGCCTGGTTTTAAATTTCAAACAATGCTTGGCAGTTAATTGTCAGTCACCATCAACTGGTGCATTGTTCATGGCAATGCCACTACCAATAAGAGTCCACTTGCCAACTCATACATTATAAATATGTTGTTTCCCCTGACATTCTTTTTTTTATTCTTTCATGGGATGTGTGCCTGCTGGCCATTATTTGTTGCCCACCATTAATTGTCCTTGAACTTACCTTGCAAGGTCATTTTGAGGAGGGCAGTTAAGGGTCAACCACATTGCTGTGGGTCTGTAGTCATATGTAGGCCAGACCAGGTAAGGATGGCAGATTCCCTCCCCTAAAGGAGGATAGTAAACCAGATGGGTTTTTACAACAATTGATAGTTTTGCGGTCACCGTTACTGAGACCTGCTTTATATTCCAGATTAATTGAATTTATATTCCAGCAGCTGCCGTGGTGGGATTTGAACCCATGTCCTCAGAACATTGGCCTGGTCCTCTGGATTACTAGTCCAGCGACATTACTGCTACACCACCATCTCTTGCAAATTGTCCTGATGAGCGAAGATGAAAACATCTCTTTTTTCAATATATTTAATTGGAGGAAATTTTTACTAATCTAGTACTGGATGTCAGATAAGTGGTCTTCTAATTTGCCAGTAGTGGAGGAGTTGAGAGGTGGTGGTAAACTAGGGCTCAGTGTTATCAGCGTACATGTGAAAACAAACACTGTGCTTTCAGATCATGTCACCGACAGGCAGAACGTAGATGAGAAATAGGAGGGGACCAAAAATAGATCCTTGGGGGTAACAATGGGAAAGAGAAGCAAGTGACACTCTGTCTACAATTAGATAAGAATGGAATCAGGTGGACATCAGTGAAGAGGCACAGGAGGAGGATGGTGTGATCAACCATGTCAAAGGCTGTAACCACATCAAGAAATATTGGAGGGTTGGTTTACCTTTGCCACAATCACGTAGGATATCATATGAGACTTTAATAAGAGCTGTTTCAAGACTGTGGCAAGGATGGAAACCTTATTTGAGGGATTCAAACATGGAGTTCTGTGAAAGATGGTCATGGATTTAGGACGATGAAGATGGGGTGGTAGTGTCAAGAGTTTTTTTTTGAGGAGAGGTGTAATGATGGCAGAATTAGAGTGGGGGGAGGAGGAGGAAGAGAAATAGCACCTGAAGACAGGGAACAGATAACAATATCAGCTAATATGGGAGCCAGGAGGGGAAATTGAATGGTCAGCAGTTTAGTGGGAATGAGAGTTGAGGCAGTAGGAGTTGTATCTTGTGGACAATGAGCTCAGTGTGCATGGGAGAGAAACAATAAAAAGATTCAGGGCCGGGGCAGAGGGAAGCTTTAGAGGAAGTTTGGCCTGGTTGGCTAGTAGACATGAGGGAAATGGCAGAGACAGCTGATCAGATAGTCTCTCCCTTTATGGCAAAGTAAATCCATGAGCTCCTTGCACTGATTGTTGGAGGCAAGGGTGGAGGAAATTTGGGGGGGGCGGTGGTGAAAAAGAGGGGTTTAAAATTGGTCTGCAATAAAGAAGCTGGGGGTTATCCTAGCATTCCAGATAATCTTGGAATAGTGAGCAATTTTAGTAGACAACAGCAGGAATCAATGGTGCTTTCTGATCTAGCAGGATGACTAAACCAGTTGTCCACCATATTTCTACAAGTCTATGTTGCTTGGACTTCAGTGTAGATGAGGGTGTTACAAATATGATTTTTATAATTCATATGTTTTAGAAGTATAACTTTTAGTTTAGGAATTGACATTTTTTAATGCAATTAGAAACACTGGGTTTGAGAAACTAGTAAACGCCCCTAAGATAATTACAATTCAAAGGATGATCCATGTTTACTTAAAGGGGTTAGAAGTGTGAAAACAATAAACAGGTAGTCCTTTCTTAGCTTAGTAATAGAGCCAGTGAATCTGGCAAGATCACAGTTGTCCCCATTAGAAATAATAATTATTCCTATGGTTTCCCAGAATAAAGGGAAGATTTGGAGAGTTGGAGATTAAGTTTAAATTTCTGTTTGGAACATCCCAGGTATGCCACATTGCTATGGAACTAAGTTATGAAGCGAGGTACTCTTTTGTTTTGGGTTTTATTCTGTGATTTCTCATAAAAGTTTTAGTTGAGTTGGTGTTTGGAGAAGGCAGAGAGTCTTCCAGGACCTGTAAACCAGGAGCAGAGGGCTATCAGAAATCAAGGGCATTTTCAAATGTGAAGCCACTAAAGCAGAATGCATTAAACCTATGCTTGAGCCAAGAAGTCAACAATTGAGCAGTGGAAAGTTAGAGAGTCACCTGGCTAAATGCTACTGGAAGTACCCCAGGAAATTTCATACCTCAAGAGAGTAGCTGAAACACTAAAGGAGAATCAAAGTGAATTCCTGAGAACTGTGGCAGACCTTGGTTTGGTCCCAGAAGTGAATAAATCTTCAAGATTGTGTAACATACAGGGGAACTCTTGGTGGAAGTAAACATAGAAATGGGTTTAACACACAAGTGTACAGATTTTTGGGCTTAAAGCATAATTAATCACAAAATAGTTTAAGTCTGGTAAAGGTTTTTGTTTAAAAATGAGATATCTTGTGGCATAGTTCTTTCAGTCAATAACTGGAAGTTCTAATTTATTTTTAAGTTACTGGTCTCTTCTGAGATTGTAACAAGGGCCATACCAGATGGACTAGCCAGGATGAGAAAGTAATGATTTTATTGGGAACTGGGGCATCAAAAGGTGGTGAGGGTACAAATCAGTTGCACAAATGTTGTAGCGAATGGAGGGCTAAAGGCTAGGTAGGTGGGAAAGTCCCAAGTGAATTTAAGCAGAGTTTCCCCTCCCAAACCCCTGGCTGGATACAGAAAGAAGTAGTGGTGTGGGACATAGAAAGGGGACGTGGGCAGAGAATAATACAAGGAAGTAATCAGATGGCCTTAAGTGATTGATACAGTGGGAATAGCGAGATCATGAGATCAAAAGTCAATAGAGTGGCTATGAATATGGATGTTGGAAGCATATAGAAGGGATGATGGGACACGAAGCAGAAAGAGATTTGGGGCAAGGAGAAATGACAACTTTTCAATTCTTGTAATTCCGATACTTCAGTATGGTTTGATTGTAACTAAGTATTTTGATACTCAGGTTTTCTCTGAGCTGTCTAAATGAATAAGATTGCATCACAAGAAATTTGAACTTTGAATTGAAACCAACCTTAAAAAGTCCACTCAATCCTTCAGCCAAGGTCCAGTAGAATCCTGAAGGTTCTGTTGCTAACCTTTGTACTGAGCGAATGAGACAGCCGAATAAGTTTTTTTAAACATTGACTGTGGTGATGATGAATGACATTGCTGTGAAGTGGTCTATTGAAGATCTGAGCTCCTAGTTATAAGAGCTTGCACGGAAAAAATCTGTTAATGCAACTTTTTTTCCCCAATTACCTTAGCACCTAGTCGTCAAAAATGAATACAATGAGAACACGGGTGGGGTTAACAACTTTAATAGTAAAACATTGTAAGGTTCACAGGAGTATAATCAGAAATAAGCTTGGTCAAAGTGGTAGGTTTTAAAGGAGCAGCATAAGAGGCAAGGTGTGGAAAGTTTCGGGGAATGAATTCCAGATCTTGGGGTCCAGACAGGTGTACGTACAGCTTCCAATGGGAAAGCAAAAATCAGTGTTGTACAAAATCGGAGCGATTGTTGAGTTAGGTGGTTTATAGATTGGGATGGTTATAGAGTTAGCAAGGGGTATGCCCACAAAAGGATGAGCATTTTAAATTCAAGGTGTTGCCAGACCAGGAACTAATGGAGGTCATAGAACCCAGTGATCATGACTATAACTTAATAAAAGTTGGGATCCAGGCAGCAGCATTTGGATGAGCCCAGGTTTATGGAACATAGAAGATGGGGAGGGGGGGGGGGGCGCAGCCAGAAAATTAGAATAGTTGATTCTGAAAGTAACAAATAAATGTGGGGCTCAGTAGTAAAAATAAGCCAAACCAGGGACATAGATGGACAATATTAGAGATATCATTAGGCCAGGAAAGCAAGGTGGGTGGTCAGCAGTTTAATGGGAATTATGAGGTAGGAAAACAACTAGAAAGAGAATTTGGGGATAAATCAGGGCAAACTTTAGGGGAAGTTTGTGCTGAAGGGCTAGGGGAAGAGAGTGTTCATTTGCCTTTGCAGCATCAAATAGTTTCAATCTTAATGACAAAAATCCATCAGCCGCTCACACTTGTTGGAGGTGAGGGTTTCAGAGGATAGTTTGTCATGAAGTCAGAGATTATCTTTCCATTGCAGGGTGATCTTGGAATAGTGAACAGTTTTGGCAGAGGACAGCAAGACCCAAACTGTGCTTTATCTAGTCCAGCCACATGTGGTGATGACTAGCTAAACAAAAGACAATGAGGGTTTTGAAGTTGATGAGCCACAACATGGACAGAGGTGTGGAATCTTACTGACATGGTAGTAAGCAGGCTGGGAGGAGAGGTTATGGGCTGGAACTTCATGATCAAATACAATGCTCAGGCAGTATCTCGGGAATAGCTTTTGGCAGGGCTTGAAGGCAATGGCAATTATTTTAAATCTTATGACCTGTGGTTACATTAAAAAATTTATTTTCAATACCTTTTAAAGTCCCCCTTTAACCCCCTCTGCTCCAAAGAGCAACCCCAGCCTCTCCATTTGCTCCACATAACTGAAGTCCCTCATCCCTGGTATTGTCCTTGTAAACCAGCTCTACGATCTCTTCAGGGTCTTACCATCCTTCCTAAAGTGAATTGTCCAAACTTTTATATTATGCATCAGCTGAGCCCTAACCAGTGATTTGAAAAGGTTTATAGCATGACTTGTTTTTGTATCAAATGCCACTATTTACAAAGCCAAGTATTCCATATACTACCTGCCTTATCAAGATGTACTGTCACCTTCATGGATTTGTGATTTATGCATCTCCAGGTCCCTCTGGTCTTGCATTACATCTACCCTCACCGCTATCATCCCCACCCCAATCAAAATAGTACCATTATTACACTGCCTCTCCCCATTTCTCCCAAACTTCTCACTTATCAAATCAAGTATTGCTTAAGAAAAGATATGTCTAAGCTTTTTGGCTTGCAATCAGGACACTTTTAAAAATAATAAATGTAAAGCAGAAAAACAGTTTGTACTGTATGTGAAGAGTGTTGATTGGTTGGCAAGTGCCGATGCCATGGAGAATGCACCAGTGATGGTGAGTGAGTTAACTGCCAAGCATTGTTCGAAATTTAAACCAGGCAGCTTGACCCTGATTAGTAAAGGCATTGCCCTGAGGAATGAGTCAGCAAATGGCTGTCACTTATTTTGTTTAGCTGAAACAGCCACAATATGTGTACATGTTCTGTCTGCAAAGAACAAGGTCCTGTGTATTAATATATGTAGCTTCCCATATACACAAATGCGCCGCACTGTGAGCCTGACTGACAATCTTAAATTGGTTCTCAGCATAATTCTTAGCATGCTGGATTATTTAGCAAATGTTGTCCAATTGCAGAATCACATCTAATGTTGGACGCTCTGTTTTGAGTTTTGCTGACACGGGCTGGTTGGGCACAACCTGTACCCTGCCTGTTGCAAACAGTGGCTGGGACATGCTGTTTGATACGATCCGCCAGTCTTTGGGATGTACAGCCTACAAACCTAGCATCACACTGACAGATGTTCTGCCCATCACACAAATGTGTAATGTAGTAGATGAATTTCAGTGCCAGTGTAATGCTAGGTACAGGCCATTCGTCCCATAGACTGGCAGATTATATCAAGCAACATGTCCCAGGTGCTGCACACGACTGGCATGGTACAAACCATACCCAACCAGCCCTTGCCTGCAAAACTCAAAACAATGTCCAACATTAGATGTGATTCAGCGATTGGAATCACGCAACATTTGCAAAATAATCCTCGGTGTGCTAAGAATTATGCTGATAACCAATTTTAAGATAGTCAGTCAGGTTTGCAGTGCGGTGCATGTGTGTGTACTGGAAGCTACATATATTCATACACAGGACCCTGTTCTTTGCAGGAAGAACGAATATGTACACACATTGCACCCATTTCAGCTAAACAAAATAAGTGACAGCCATTTGCTGATTCATTCCTCAGAGCAATGCCATGACCAGTCAGGGTCAAGCTGCCTGGTTTAAATTTTAAACAATGTTTGGCAGTTAACTGTCAGTCACCATCACTGGTGCATTCTCCATGGCAATGCCACTTGCCAACCAATCAGCACTTTCTTCACATGCAGTATAAATTATTTTCCTCTTATATTATTTTCTTGAAGTGTCCTGATGAGTGCAAGACAAAGCTTAGACATCTCTTTTTTCAGCAATACTCAAGTTCTGTATTACCAAACAACTATTTACCAAATTTAATTGCATCTGTCCCTTTCACCAATGTCCTTAAGTTTGCTACAATCCTGCTCACTAGTTACTATATTTCCCAAGTTTTGCATTATCCACAAACTTTGTAACTGTACACTTTCACCAAGGTTCAGGTCATTTACATACACAAGAGAAGCAATTTGCATGGCCTCAAAAAAACCCCACCAAATTGTAACAATTGAAAATGACGAAGTGTTGAAGCACTTAAGATAAATTCTCATCAGGTTAAGTAATATTTCAAAAATACTAGATCTGATATTCATACTCAAGCACAACATTTGATCTAATGCATGTTTATTTGTAAATTTGTTACATGTTCCATAATTTACATTGGAAGCCATTCAAATAGACATGGTAACGGGCTTGATTTTTCCCTGCCTAGTTCTGCTGTGGTTTTCAGGCACAAAATGAGATGGTTTACAAGTTTAGTGCAACCAAAAGGAGAGTTGAGGATTCACCTAAAAAACGCACAAGTCAGTGTTCATGTATTGATTGTCCAATTATAAATGAAAAATTCCTTTTCCTGCCATGTGCCCCATCCAAAAAGGCCAATAGGTTAAGCTTCAAAAGAGATGAGTGAAGAAAATGTGAGAAAGATGAAAAGTTGATGCAATGTTGAGCATATTCACTTTCCTTATTCAAAATAAAAAGACAGCCAAATTTCTGATAAAGGCAGTTTTCTAACCAAGAACAGGGTCCTTACGAACCACAAAACATTTACCTATTCATGTCTGATAGTACTTCAAGAACTTTAGTCCCAATTGACAAGCAACAAGGAAATGGCATCAATGGAATTGGAATCAATGGAATTGGACATCATAAGCTAAAGTAGCTAATCCTCAACTAGAGTATGCCAAATGCTTGGTTTAACTATATTGTGAGGATTGTTTTTTGACATAATATTGAGCATATCCCAACAGGCCTAGATTGCAGTCATTATAATCCACATTTGGAAGCTTTTCCCACTCAAATAGTAGAGGCACTGGTATTTACCATACCAAATTAGTGCACTGGGTCAGACTGGCCATATTTAACCCACTTGGCATTTTTAATTAACATCTTTGTTCAACTAACATCGCTTGAAAGAAGCCAGTCAGGATTATTCAAAAATCATACATTGGCATTCTTACAAGATACCTAATATTCTACTTGCGATAAAAAAATTGTCCGCACATAGTTTCCCAAGTGAATTAACAAAACTTATCCTATTGGTTAATTTGGGCTTGGTTATTTTAGCTCTAAATATAAAAGTTGTATACAATGGGATTGCACATAGGTTCATAATTCATAAAAATGTACAAGTAAACATACTTCAACTGTTGCTTGTAATATCCCACAAAAGTCAGCAAATTACTATTGGTGTAGATTGCAGTTATCCAGTGCTAGAAGTTGTAGTGGCAAGTTGGTCAAAGTCCACATTTTGCTTCAAAAATACTGAGCTGTACAAAAATAGTTTTCAGGTTCTACAAATGTTTGCAATATATACACTAAACAAGGTGGATAGCATCACTGTTTTAAAAGCAGCAGGTTCAACGAGAGTGGTGGGTCAATGGTCGACACACAATGATACCTGCAAGAGAAAACTCATTATAAAAATGGGACAAATGACTATTTTTCCCCTTACAATTAGTGGAAACACATGAAGCTCAACCCAGCTAGCAAAGGTAGAGTGCAATGAGAAGTTTTATTTGTTCAATGGTCCTGCCATTTATTCACATACAAGGTATATTTCATGTTAGCAATAAATGTGTGCACGTGTGGTATTGTAAGAACAGTCAGTAATTAAAAAGAAATAACTTAAAAAGTCATGGCAGATTCAAGTTCTTGATAAAGGATCCCAGTTGAGGCTGTATCTTCATCTAAACTGCCTCTCAAAACAGAGATATAGTAAAATGTCAGAGTTAAATTTGACCCAAGTGGCAGAAGGTGAACAGATTCAACAAGGACACCTCGACTAAAGCATCACAATTTTTTTTATATGCAGTACACCGTATTTCTCTGAAGCATCAACACAAGTCATACCAAGCCCATTAGCAGCAAAATTCTGCTACATAATTCTTAAACCTTCAGGTGCAAGAAAGTGTACACAGTAACGTTATTTCCACCACAAACTTATTTATAAACTGCTTCATCCTTCTTTCATGGCAGCCTGAAGAATCCAAAAGGAGACAGATGTTTGGGGCTTTTACTTAAGAACTGGTATACATTATGAAACATGCAATCTGACTCAGTTTGAGCATGACAAAATACAGCTTCTACAGGTTTGTATAGCAGGAAGTGGTGCTCAAGAGTCCAGATTCTTGCAGGGCTTTGTTTCTGTTTTGACATAAGTAGGACACTGTCAACTTTCTAGTCTATCCTGGTTATGTTATACCCCAAAATAGTCCCCTTTATGAAACAATTATACTGCATTTTTCTTTACACCCATCTCAAATCTCACTGCTTTAAGAATTGGCCTTATGCAAAGAAAGCTAAAGACATTTAGTGAAGTTCAGTGTGTAACAAGCAAGGTGACAGTTAAGGTGAGTCATGAAAGTATTTCTTATGAAGAAGATAAGTTACACTTGCACATCCTATACATGTAGCAAGTAAGAGGCTAAACAAAATTTAAATTCCCAATCGTCTTATTTCCTTCCTCGTTGATCAAATTGCCAGTTAATACCATACTTACTTAGAGCTCTTGTATTTCTCCCGCACTGCTTGCTGTGCGTGTTCGGATGCTTTGAGGTAGTTTTGGTAAAGATCTGTCACACAAGGCATTAAGCTTTCTAAGACATATCCTGTCAATTGAGCTAATGATCTAGGCTGTAAAGATAAAGAAAATGCAATTGAAATTACTGCAAGCACCAAAACAATAGCAACTGGCAAGCAGCAAGTCTAAAATCACAGGTCAAAAACAAGAAACCAGCAATTTAGCTCTAAATTTCAAAAGTTTTGGTTTTCCCAATAAAGACGAAGTAAATAGCATAACACAGGTGGATCCCAAGCATCTATAGGGACTCCTATTTCCAGGAGTTTCCTTAGTGCTTATAAGAGGAAACACTTCTGCCTGCGTCTCAGAGGCAAGTGATGGATTGGACCACAACAGGGCTCCCTAAGCTGTTGTTCATATTGCAAGTTGATTAAAAAAATACTCTACAAAAGGTATATGTGGGTCAAAAGTACAACCACCAAAAGAGGGAACAAGCCTGGATCCTTGAATACTTGCATTTTTTCAAGAAAAGTCCTCTTGCTCAGGTCACTTGTATCATTGGCAAGTTTAGGATGAGTGTGAATTTGGGCAATCCTCCCCTCCAAGAGCAGACTTGAATGTGGATATCAGGCAGCCAGACCAGAGATGCACCTGCACCCACATGCCCCATGGAAATATGTGCCACACAAACTCCAGCAATGCCAATGCTTTATTTTGAGGGAGGGGGGCACCAACCACAATCATGACCCAAAAAATTTCAGGGCCCTAGATTTTGCAGTGGAGGATTCATCCAATTAATTGGAATTCCGCAAATGCACTGCAAACTTCATGCTTCAAGAAGTAGTACAAAACAGAAAACCCTGCAAGTTTAATGGTTATACTGGTGGGTGTACTTAATACCAGCTTTCAATAACTGATAGAATTCCATGGGTTTAAGTTAATAGATTGTCAAAGAGTCATACGTCACAGGAGGCCATTCAGCCCACGAGTTCATGCCAGCTCTCCTAGGAGCAATCTGGTCAGTCCCACCCCTCCGCTCACGCCCCATAGCCCTGCAAGTTTATTTCTTTTAAGTGCCCATCCAATTTCAAGTAATTACAGGCCAGTTAGTTTATCATCTGTCATGGGAAAATCTACAAGTAAAAATAATTAGAAGCAGTCAATATGAAAAGATATTGTCGAACAAACCTAAGGTAGCAGGAAATACACTGGATACAAGAATGTGGATCATCAAAAAGTATTTGATAAAGCAACCAGAGAAAATCAAGGCTCATGAAATTAGGGAGAAGGTGCCAAATTGGATTTTAAAAATGATTAGAATGAATGAAATAGATTAAGAGTTATGGGCAGTTTCTCAGTGGTTAACACCAGGGGTATCTGCCTGGAATCATTCCTCTTTATTGTCTGCAATGCTGACATGAGGTCAGAGTGTTGTATCCTAAGTTACAGATATTAAAATAGGATATACAATAAATAGTCCCAATGACAAAACGATGCAAGGGGATCTTGATAAAACAATGGAAAAGACAAAAAAGTGGTAGATTGAATTCAATGTCAGTAAATGTGAGGCAGTACATTTTTGTTTAAAAATGCTGGGTTATTTAAGAGAGTAGAAAGATTGAGGATTTATAAGCTCATTAGACCTTAAATGCTGCATCTCAAGAAGATATGGTTGTTAAAAAGCTTGTAGAATAATGGGTTTTATGGCAAGTGGTATAGAATATTAAAATCAAGATGTAATGGTGAATCTCTAAAGCTTTAGTAAGACCACTGTTAGAGTAAAGCTTGAAATTTTGGCCTCCATACTATCGAAAAAATGCAGATTAATTATTGTTGTCTGGTATGAGGAAATAAGGCAAAGAAAGACTTCAAAAATTTGGACAGCTTTCACTAAAGATAAGTTCATGAGATTTGATAGGGATGATTTAAATCATGAAGCAATGAGGCAGAGTAGAAACATATGAATAAAGGTTAGCACTAGGTGTTTAAAAAAGTTTTTTTTGAAGTAGGGCTGCAAGGGTGTGGTTTGCAGATGCCTCATTGGCAAAGACTAGATTAAATATGCAGCTGAAGGAGGATAAAAAGATATGGATACTCAGTATATCCATGGATCAGGACTACTGCTGTTGTGGAAGATAAAACTTTGCGAAGTCAGGGAGAAGGTAAATGTGTAAGGTAAGCGGGAAGGAGGGGGGTGTGGGGGTGCCACATGGGTATGTGGTGGTCAGTGGGGGATGGTGTGGCCAGTGGGGAGATGTTACGTCAGGTTACGTCAACAGGTTTGCTTGTATTGTCATTTCTACAAGCATGAGAAGTTTGGAGCCAAACACTTTTCATGGAACCCAATCCAAAAATTGTTCGACCAGTCACTTGAGCAGGCACTGCTCAGTGGCACTATGGGCATGCAGGTTCAAGTCCCACTCTAGAGACTTGAGCACAAAAGCTAGACCGGTATTTCACTGCAATACTGAAGAAACTTTCAATGTCGGAGGTGCTGTCTTTCAAATGAGAAGTTAAATTGATGCTCCCACAACATTTTATCATGAGCGCTCTCCTGATGTCATGGCCAACATTTATCCTTTAACCAATACCAGTAAAACACTTGGTCATTTACATCTTGCTGATTGTCAGGGTCTTGTGTATAAACTGGCTACCACATTTCTGTACTCCTTGTACAATTGCTTCACAACTCATTCTGAAGTTAGCTCCTCCAGGTGGATCCTTCTATCTCTCAAATCAGCAAAAGTGAATAAAGCCCTTCTAAATAAAAACAAACCAAGCACTGGGATTCAATTTTAGGAAAAGAGAATTGAAAGCCAGAGACATTATGTTAAACTTGTGTCAAACCTTGGATTAGGTTACACTCAAAAGACTGTGCACATTAAGAGAGAGGCACTGATGGAGGAGCAAAGAGAATTTACAAGGAGAGGATTCTCTCTCGAAAAGTTGATTGGTTGGAGTTCTCTTCTCTAGAAAAGGGTGACCAGTAGAGAAACAGTTTCCACTTGTGGGAGACCCCAAAAATTAGAAGGCATAAGAACAAAATAGTGACCAATACAGAATTCAGGAGAAATATATTTATGCAAAAGGAGTGGCAAGAATGTGAAATTTGCTACCACAAGTAGTGGTTAGACAAATAGCATAGGTGCATTAGGGGGAAGGTAGATAAACACAAGGGAGAAAGGAATAGAGGATATGCTTAAAAAGGTTGAGAGGGGGGCAGGAGTTGTTTTTTGTAGAACATAAATATCAGCTTAGACCAATTGGGCCGAATGGCCAGTTTCTGTGCTGTGGACTATGACTTCATGTGAGTGCAGTTCATTTCAAGGGGTAAGGGTATCAAATTACTGTAGTTTGCAATGCATTACTGTTGATACCCTAAAGCACCTGATTCATGTGAAGTTATGGGTGCTGGACATGCTTAGTCTGTCCCACTTAGCACAGTGAACGATGTTTGCATGGTGGAAATGATACTTTCTTTAATGGCCACCCTTATCATTGCCATGCAGGGCAGGAATATTCTCAGCAACCTATTTGCTGCAGATCAAGTAGGTTGTCTCCTTCACAAGACATAGGCGCAGTCTGGCAGTTTACAGTCAATGGTGATGTGCCAAACTACTTTGAGGATTATATAAATCCTCAAAAAGTACTTTATGCACACGCTTCCCTTAAGGCTTCCTATGAGGTGGTGCTGAATACAGAGGGGCACTGATTCTGTTCTTTTAGGGATGCGCTGTAGATTGTGATCAGTGGTTTCCTTGAAAAAAATTGACCTAAAGCTATAGAAGTTCATTAGATTATCGGAGGTAACAATCATGGGGAGATAGTGGTGTAGTGGCAATGTCACTGAACTCGTAAACCAGAGGACCAGGCAAATGTCCTAGGGATATGAGTTAAATCTGGTGGAATTTAAATTCCATTAATATGCCTGCAATTGAAGGCTGGTCTCAGAAATGGTGACCATGGAACTATTGTTGTAAAAACCCGTCTGGTTCACTAAAGTCCTTAAATGAGGGAAATCTGCTGTCCTTACTTGGTCTGGTCTACATTTAACTCCAGATCTACATCAATGTAGTTGACTCTTAACTATCCTCTGAAATGGCCACTCAACCAAACCACTCAGTACAAGGGCAATTAGGAATAGGCAACAGATGCCCAGTGACACCCACAAAAGAACAAAAAAAGCAGACATGAGCATAACAAAAGAGATACTGCAGCAAGTAGCATTGTGGTTATGTTACTGGACTATAAATCCAATGATCTGGAGGCACGAGTTCAAATCCTACCAAAGCAGCTCTGGAATATAAATTTGAAATAAAAATCAGCATCAATAATGGGGTAATGGATTATTGTAAGAACCCATCTTGTCCTAAAGGGAAGGAAATCTGCCATCATTATCTGATCTGGTCTGTATGTGATTCCTGATCCAGAGATATTATTGGCTCTCAACTGCCCTCCGACATGGCCTGGTAAGCCACTCAGTTGTATCAAACTGGCACACACAAAAAAAACGACTAATTCAGAAAAAAAAGACAAATCATCCAGCATCAACCACGATGAAGGCAAAGTCCTCCTCACAAAACACCCGGGGACTTGTGCCACAATTGGGAGAGCTACCCCACAGGTTTGTCACACAGAGCCTGTCAGTCACACTCCAGAACATACCTTCCAGCCAACATCCCAAACTCCTCTCATTATTCCTTATCTCCATCCAATATACCAATTTCTTTTTTGGCAAGCATGAGCAATTGTTTAATGGTGTGTCCATTTAGAAAATTGTGCTGTCATGGTCACATATCTGTGGTAACGTCGAGCCAGCTTGTGCATGGGAACTTGTCGCCGTGCAGTTTAGAGGACTTATTGGTCCTATCCTACTGCCGAGCTGTAGCACAATGGTAAACTATAGGGAGCAGCCCTTGGAGACCTCAACATTAGCTCCAGACCTCAAAGTTCTGTGACATCAGGTTAACCATGGGCAAAAACACCTATGATTACCACCTCCCTCATCAGATGAGTCTGTATTTCATGTTAAACACCACTTGGAAGAAGCACCAGGGATAGCAGGGAACAGAATGCACTCTGGGTTAAGGATTTCAACCTTCATCTCAAGGCTCAGAACACCACTGAATATTTTTTTAAAGCGGGGTTAGATCGACTCCCTTGTTAGTCAAGAATCTAAGTTATAAGGGCTGGACAGGAAAGTAGTTGAGACCACAATCAGATCAACAATGATATTATCAAATGGCAAAGCAGGCTTGAGGGGCCTACTCCTGCTCCTAATTCATATTTTTGTTTGTATGTTCCTATGCCACCAACTTAGCTGACAAAGTCCTGAAGGACATGGTTGCCAGACCGTGTTGATGGTGAGAATCAACAGGAAGAAAGAAGCTACTTGACCTCATCCTCAATCTACTTGTCACAGGCACATCCATTTGAGACAATGCATTGGTAGGGGTAACCAATTTTCCCTCTATGGCATATGAAGTCTCTATGCAGGCTGTGCACATGTCAACCATTTCCAAGTTACCACACGTGCAGCCGCTCCAGGGGCCACAGATTCCACCTCCAAAATAAAAGGGGGTACAATGATAACCACAACATCCTTGTAGAGATGGAATCCTGCCCCCAGAACACAATGCATCATAATGTGTGGCACTAACACCCTAGTAAATGGAATGGATTCAGAAAAAAATCTGGCTGCTCAAAACTGGCAACCACGAGGTGTTTTGGGCTAACAGCAACACAACTGTATTTCACCATAATCTAAACCATATGCTGCAACATATCCCTCACTATTACCATCAATCCAGAGTACCATGCCCAGTTCAACAAGGAGAGAGAAAAAGAAGAGGAGCACTAGTTGTACTTAAAAATGAGACGCCAATCTGGTAAAGCCACAAACAGGATTACAAGCATGCCAAACCAGCAATAGCTGCATGCTATAGCCAAAGCTAAGCGATCCCACAACACCAACTGTTGGGTAAACCATATGTAATCGTGCCACACTGTTTTAATTAGTTCATGGACTGTGGGTGTCACTAACAAAATTGGCCATCCTTAATTGCCTTCGAGGTGGTCATGAACTGCCTCTTCAAACGTGCCGATCGTTGTGATGTAGGTACACCCATAGTACTGTTGGGTAGAAAGGTCAGGATTTTGATCCAACAACAGTAAAGTAACGGCAACATATTTTCAAATTATGACTGCTACCTTTGTTCTTCAAGATGATAGAGTTCCCAGATTTGGAAGGTGCTGTTAATGGAGCCTTGGTGAGTTGCTGCAGTGCATCCTGTAGGAGTGCCAATCAAGAAGGTAGCCTGGTCTTGGGTGGGGTTGAGCTTCTTGTGTTGTTGGAGCTGCACTCATCCAAGAAAGTGTGGATTATTCCATCACACGTCTGACTTGTGCCATGTAAATGGCGGACACCACTTTGGGGAGTTTAGGGGCGCTTTACTCACTGGAATTCCCTGCATCTGACCCATTCTTGTAGCCACAGTATTTAAATGATTGGTTCAGTTAAGTAACTCATCAATGATGACCCCAGGGATGTTGATGGAGGGGTTTCTGTGATGGCAATGCCAACAAATGGTCACGGGGAGAGCCTTAGACTCTCTTCTTGGAGATGGCCTCTTCTGCCACACAAGTGTCAGGCAATGTTACTTGCGACTGGACTTAGAGAGATTTAGAGATAGGGAGAGGTGTGACCTGGAAGGAATTTGAAATGATGGGTGTGAATTTTTTTTTAAAACGCTTGTTTAACTAGGAGCCAATGTAGGTCAGTGAACGCGGGATTTGATGCAGTCAGAACACAGGCAGCAGAGTTTTGGATGACCTCCTGTTTATGGAAGGTAGAACCTAGGGGACCAGCCATGTGTGCATTGGCAAAGTCTAGCAGTAACAAAGCCCAATCTTCACCAGGTAAGTGGATTGGAAATCAAGAGAAAATTTGAGAAACATAACAATTGCCAAAAATATCAAGGGTTAAAGGCCTAAATAGCAAATCCCAAGAGTTTTTCTATAGTTAACCACAAATGGTATAGTTCTGTACAAAGGCATTGAGAATTTGCAATAGCCACTCATAACTCACCCAGCTAGTTCGTGATATTGTATAGTTGGCCAAACAAAAGGCAGATGCAGCAAGGACAGAAGGTAGATATTTCAGGAATGTTTCAGAATCAATCAAACTGAGTTCTGCCAGGTACTGTCAAGGGAAGAGAGATATCTTCTAGTCAAAAAAGCAATAAATAGGAGCAAAAGCAGGCCATATACAGCACCTTGAGCCTGTTTCAACATCCTTTAAGATTACAATTGAACTTCAACAGCAATTCCACTTTCTCAGCCTATTCCGTATCTCTCCCCCACCTCCGATTTCCTTAATGCCCAAAAATTTATTCGCATCAGTCTCGAATATATTGAATGACTGAGCATTCACAGCACACTGGGGTACAGAATTTCACAACTCGAGTGAAGAAATTTCTCCTCCCCAGCAGCTTATTCACTGAACCACTATTAGTGAAATTCAAGATTCAACAGGAGTACAAATGTGCCCTTCAAAACTTGGAGGTAACTTATAGTTACAAATTTCATTAGAAAAACTATACCTGGTTTGGTGGAACCTGGAGACAGGTCACATACAAGGGAACCCACATAATACTCACCATGGATAAGCTCTCAACTTTACTGCTGGCTTTCTCACGCCCAACATATTGATTAAGGAATTGGTTTATTGTTGGTGCTGCCAAGTCAAACGACAAAACTTTAAGAATGAGATGTTCCATCCGTAGAACCTGCTTCTTTGTGTAGGTGTCATCAGTTATGTATACAAATTCAACAACCTCAGGGGGATATATCTCTTCAAATTTTCTGCAAGAAACAAGGTCTGTAAGCATGCTTTAAGTAATAACATTGGCAGTTTATCTCAAGTTTGATCAGCAAGAATATCTTATCAAAATAAGATTGCAATTAGTCAACTTTAGTACAACATTAATTCTATTCTCCACCCACATCCAAAATGACTTTGGATGGCTAGGGGCAGATACGCATTAATATGTTATTGAACAGATAGAAAGAATACAGTATAGAAGATCATTGAGTTCATCATGTCTATGCCAACTCTTTGAAAGAGCTGTCCAATTTAGTCCTATCATTTTTCTCATAAGCCTGATTTTTTTTCTTCAAGTAATGTCCAATTACCTTTGAAGTTTCCATGAAATCTAATTCCACTATCCTTTCAGGTAGTGCACTCTGGATCTTAAGAACCCATCTTGTTTTTTAATCCTTTACCTTGCTCCTGAAATTCTGCCTATGTCACTGGTTCCCAAAATGAACCATAACTTAGTTGTTCCCCTTCCTTTTGCGGAATCTCCTGCACAGAGTGATATATGGTCAGGAAAAGTCACACGTTCAACTCCAAATCAATGCTGATTTGCTGCGTTCAGTCAGAGTAGTAGTTTGGTACTAACATTAACTTCGATATTCACATTAGGTTGCAAACATTAGGTCAATTTATGATTAGTGCTGTTGACTAAACCCCTTTTTCCAAATCTTTGGCCCTAAATTCAGACTGGATAAAATATCGAACAGGAAATGAAAGCAAAAATGGTACAAAGTTGTCTAGGCTTTGAGGACCAGGGAGCCAAGGTTAGGGAACTGCAAATGGCTCACAATTAGGTACCTCATGACAGATGAAGAAAAGCCCAAAGCGACATCACTGAATTGAAAGCAAAAACAGAAAGCTGGAAATTTTAAGTAATTAAACTAAGCTAATCAGTGAGGCTCATACTTACGATGCCAACAGCATGGCAGCAGTTCCTACAAGCTGGAGTTTCCCTCGGAGGACTGACATGGATGACAAGAATCTGTCAATGTAGTTTACAGCGAGATACAATGTTTCATTCTGCAATTTGTATTCTTCACCAACTTCCACCAGCCAATCAACAAGGATAGCCCTCATACTGTTGGTTATATCAGGCTGTTTCTTCATGTACCCTGCTTTGGGTCTGCATTTCAGCTAATTGGCAAGAAAAAAAAATGCAAGATATCAGTTTCCCAGAAATCTGATCTATCCAAGACCACCACTGGTCCAAGCTTATTTTTCCCCATTGAACAGTAAATTCAGCAAAGCAAGAGGCAAATCATGAATGCTAGTAGACCAATATATAATAAACCAATTGTCAGCATAGCAACCCTTTTACATAGTTATGATGAGTTAGTGCAATCCATGCTGCCATACTGCTCAACATTAATTCTGCAAGATCTGTTGTTACCTTAGGCTGGTATCTCATTTTTGGGTATGGTAGTATAGGTGGTTATGTTACTGGACTAGTTGTCCAGAGGACTAGACAAATGATCCCAGGACAAATTCAAATCTGACCATGCCAACTAAGGAATTGAAATTTATCAGAATGTTTGCAGCATAGGAGGCATCCATTTGGCCCATTGTGTCTATGCAGACTCTGCAAGAGTAACTGCTCATCTCACTCCCTCACCCTTTCCCCATAGCCCTGCATGTTTCTCTTCAAGTGCTTATCCAATTCCTATTTGAAAGCTATGGTTGAATCTACCTTCGTCACAGAGTGCATTCCAGATCCTAAGCGCTTGCTGAATAAAAATATTTCTTATCTTGCCATTGGTTAATTTGCCACTCACCTTATGTAGGTGTCTTCTGGTTCTCAATTGTTCCATAGAGAAACTGTTCCGCTCTATCTACTATAGACCCTTTAAGATTTTGAGTACGTCTATCAAATCTTCTTTCAACCTTCTCCTCTCCAGGAGAGCAATACAAGTTTCTCATCTCTCCACATAACTGAAGTTCCTCATCCCTGGAACCATGTTCCTAAATCTTACCTACACCCTCAATAAATCCTTCACATCCTTAAAAGTGTAGTGCCCAAAATTAAATAATATTTCAGCTGAGGTCAAATCAATGTTCTATAAAGGTTTATTGTAACCTCCTTGCTTTTGTACTCTGTGCACCTATTCATAAAACCCAGGATCCTGTTTGCCTTTTTAACCACTTTCTCAACCTACTCTGCCACCTTCAACGATTTCTGCACATGTACCCCAGGTGTCTCTGCTCCAGAACATCCTTTATTTTATACTGCCTTTCCTCATTCTTCTTCCCAAAACATATCACTTTGCACTTCTCTACATCAACTTCCAATTGCCGTGTGTTTTGCCCATTCAACCAGCCTGATCATTTCCTTGACACCTATTACTATCCTGCTCACACTTCTAAATCCTGTGTTTTGTGTCATCTGCAAATTTTGAAATTATGCCCTGTACGCCCTAGGCCATTACTATATAAAGAAAAGCAGTTGTCCTGGGACAACCCCTGAGAAATTCCACTGTATATCTTCCGCCAATCAAAAAAAAACTATTCACCACTACTGTTTCTTGTCACTCAGCCAACTTTGTATCCATGCTGCCATTGCTCCTTTTATTCCATGGGGTTAAATTTTGCTGGCAAGCCTATTATGGCACTTTATTAAATGCCTCTGGGAAGTTCATGTACACCACATCAACTACATTACCCATATCAGCTCTCAAAACATAATTACATCAATTAAACATGATTTGCCTTTAACAAATTGGTGCTGAATTTCCTCAAATAATCCGCATTGGCAAAATGACTTAATTTTATCCCAAATAATTGTTTCTTAAAGCTTTTCAGCCTTCAAATTTAAGTGGGTTAGCCTGTGGCTGCTGGATTTATCCTTACACCCTTTTTTGAACAAGGGTGTAATATTTGCAATTCTCCAATCTTTTGGCACAACTCTTGCACCCAGAGGTCTGAAGATTATAGTCACTGCCTCTGCAATTTCCTCAAACGCATCTGATCCAGTTCTGGTAACTCATCAGCTTTAAGCACAGCCAACCTTTCTAATGTCACCTCATCAATTTTTAGCTCATCCAGTGTCTCGCCAACCTCCTCTTTCACCATGATTTTGGCAGCATCTTCTTCCTCGGTAAGGAAGTAGTACTCATTTGGTACTTCAACCACGCTCTGCCTTCACGTGCAAATTCCCTTATTGGTCCGAAAATCAGCCCCAGCCCTCCACTTACTACCCTTTTATTGTTTATTTGGCTACAGAAGACTTTTGGATTCCCTTGTACGTTGGCTGCCAGTCTCTTCTCACACTCTGCCTCTCATTTCCTTTTTTAAAACTTATCTAAACTTTCTATGTTCAGCCTGGTTCTAACTTGTATTATCAACCAGATCTTAAATGGATTAAATTATCTAAAAAAATTAAAAACCAGGAATGAAAAGAAACAAGTAATGGTGACCATGAAACTGTCAAATTGCAAGGAAAAAAACCATTTGGCTCACTATTGTCCTATATGGGTTAAAAACAGTTTAATCTATTAAACAAAACAAAAATGCAGTACATGTTGTACTTGCATCTCTGCCTGCAGAGAGAGAGAGAGAGAGAGGAGAGAGAAACCTGTACAGTTAAGGTCCCGGATTCGATCACTGTTTTATGAATTAGCAATGTTAGAGACACACTGAAAACTTGGCTGGAAAGTTTCACATTGTTGATCAACCTACCAATACAGTCAAAGCTCACATGAGAAATGGTCATTTGGGTAAGGTATCAAAGAGTTTGCAACACAAATCCAGTACCAAAAAGGAATAGCAAAATAAACTTCATGCTTACATGAGAGTCAACATATTTGCAGACATATTGTGGGTTCAAAACATCCAAAAACTGAAGCGCTAAGATAGATATGCCCAGGGTTCTTTACCTCCATTTCTCTAAGGTACTTGTGAATATCGTCTGCATATTCAGGTAAAGCATTAGCATTTACTCGCTTTTCTTCATCTGAAGATATTGACATGTCCAGCACCATCGGGGAATCTTTAAAAAAAGAGACAAAGCTGATTAGGCTCCTACTCTAACCAAAGTTATTTCCATGACTATATAGTGAATTAACATGATGTCCATCCTACTTATAAATATCAACTGCTTTTACACAAAGATACTTTGTGCAAACTGTAAGAAATTACAAACTTTTTCAGCTAGGCATTTCACTCCATATAGTTAACAGTTTTTATAGTCTTTGGCATTAAAGTCAAAGGAATAGGAAGTTAAGTGAAACTTGGGAGCAGCATCTCAGGATGTGAACATTCAGTTTGCATCAGCAGTGCTAATGCCACGAATGCATTAAGGCCAGTATTGTACACCATTCCTTTGACTAACTTTACTGTTCAGTAAGTGGTTTGGGTGAAATGAGCCAAAACAGACTAAGATTTCTTTTTTGTATCTTTACTGATATGCAGAATTTGCTCCACAGGGACGAGTGTGTTGCAATGTTGGTTGCTGTTTGAACTGCTGCTAGCACTTGCATTGCACTACCTGTACAATCAGAAGCCAGGGTCACTGGAACACAAAACAAGCTGCCCCCCTCCACCCCCAATTCTGCTCCTGTAATGAGTTTGCTCCTTTACCCAACAACCGCAAATTAGAAAAAGGCAGAGGGGAAATAATTAAAGTTTGATTCCCAAACTAGTAACAGAAGCAGCTGAAATCTGTTGCCGGGGTGGGGGGGGGGAATGGTGCAAAGGAATTAAATGACTACCTTCAGTCAGCATGCACTATCACTACATTTTCCCCTAGATTCAACAGTGTCAAAAAGATAGCAAGCTGCAGTCACAATGTCATTAGCACTTTTGAGCAAGGCAGTCACAATACTGTGGCAGGGTGGAAACCAAGTTAGTCAAATGCAAACAGAGGAAGTGGCAAGCTTGAAACAAAAGGGTGGCTCTACCTCACCACCACCTCTCCGCTCTTTCACTGTTACCATGTCAGACTGCTTGTCTGACATTCCAGTAAACTGAAATTCCCTCTATTTAAATATTGAAAAGGTCAAAGCCATTGCCTTTGGTCCCTGCTATATACTTTGTTTCTTAGCTACCGGCTCCATCGCTCACCCTGGCAACCATCCAAGGCTGAACTAGACTGTTCCGAACCTTGGATCGCACATCTGTGCCATCATCAGCACTGCCCATTTCCACCTCTATAACCCTAACCCTTCCCTCAGTTCATCAGCTGCTAACCTTATATTCCTGCTTTTGTTGCCTCGAGACTGACTATTCCAACAAACTCCTGGCCTGCCTCCCATATTCTATTTTCCGTAAACTTGAGGTCATCCAAACTTCAGCTCTCCATGTCCAAGTCCCATTCACCCATCAGCCCTATACTCATTGATCTACATTGACTCCTGTTTAAACACACAGATTTTAAAATTCTCACCCTTGCTTTCAAATCCTCCTATGTCCTCACCCCTTGCTACGTCTAATCTCCTCCAGCCCCACAAGCCTCCAAGATATCTGTACTCCTCCAATTCCAGCCAATCAAACAACCCTGATTTTAAGCGCTCCACCATTGCAGGTGCTCAGCTGTGGCTCAGTTCACAGCACCCTCGCCTTTGAATCAGAGGGTTGTGGGTTCATGTCCCACTCCCGGAAACCAAGAACTGTGATTGTACTCGAAAAAGTTGCAATCTGTGACTGTTGATAACTTGAAAGAGTTTCAGCTGCGAAGGCCCAAAATTCAAATTCCTTTCCCAAACCTCTCAGCACTTCTTTAAGGCTCTTCTTAAATCTTCTGGCTGAGTTTTTGGCCAACTACCCTAATATTGCATTACGTGGCTTGGTGTAAAAGTGTTCCTTTAGAACTGTTTTGTGAAGAGGCTTGGGACATGTTATGGTAAAGGCACTGTATTAAAATGCCAACCCTTAAGCACAGCCTCAGATCATTTCTGCTATCCCAAGCAAACAGAAAATCTTTGTTGTGATATATTTAGAGAAAAAGATTTGCAAGAATATCTGAAACAAGCTTAACATACAAACTTACAAACAAAGAGCAGGAGTAAGCCAATCGGCCCCTTACGCCTGCTCCGCCATTTATTAAGATCATGGCTGATCTGATAGAAACTTCAAATCTGCATCCAGTCTACCTCGATAAACAATCACTCCCTTGCTTACCAAGAATCTATCCAGCTCTGCCTTAAAATATTCAAAGACTCTGCTTCCACCACCTTTTCAGGAAGTGTTCCAAAGGCTCACGACCCTCAGAAAATGCCTTATCTCCATTTTAAATGGGAAACCCCTTATTTTTAAATATTGACCCCTAGTTTTAGATTCTCCCACAAGGAAACATTGTCTCCACATCCACGCTGTTGAGACCCCTCAGGATCTTTTATGTTTCAATCAAGTCACCTCTTACTCTCCTAAACTCCAGCGGATACAAGCCTAGCCTGTCCAACCTTTCCTCATAAGACAACCTGCCCATTCCAGGTATTAGTCTGGTAAACCTTTTCTGAATTGTTTCCAATGCATTTACATCTTTCCTTAAATAAGGTGACCAATACTGTACACGGTACTCCAAATATGGTCTCAACAGTGCTCAGTATAACTGAAGCATAATCTCCCTACTTTTGTATTCAATTCCCCTTGCAATAAATGATAACATTCTATTAGCTTTCCTAATTACTTGCTGTACCTGCATACTCGCCTTTTGCAATTCATGCACTAAGACACCCAGATCCCTCTGCATCTCAGAGCTCTGCATTATCTCATCATATCTCACCATTTAGATAATATGCTTCTCTTTTATCCTTCAAGCCAAAATGGACAATTTCATTTTTTCCCACATTATACTCCATTTGCCAGATCTTTGCCCACTCACTTAACCTATATCTTTTTGTAACCTCCTTTCATCCTCTTCACAACTAACTTTCCTATCCATTTGTGTGTCAGCAAATTTGGCAACCATCCCATCCACCCCTTCATCCAAGTCATTTACACAAATTGTAAACAGTTGAGCTTCCCAGCACTGATCCCTGTGGCACACCACGCGTTACATCCCGCCAACCAGAAAATGACCCATTTATGTCTTCTCTCTGCTTTCCGTTAGCCAGCCTATCTTCTATCCATGCCAATGTGTTACCCTCATACCATGAGCTTTTATTTTACGCAATAACCTTTGATATGGCACTTTATCAAACGCCTTCTGGAAATCTAGGTACAGTACATCCACCAGTTCCCCTTTATCCACAGCACATTACCTAGAACCATAGAAAAGTTATGGTGCAGAAAGAGGCCATTCAGCCTGTGCCAGCCAGAAAAAGATAAAAAGAAACTAGACACTCAATTTAATCCCACTTTCCAGAACCTGGTCCGTAGCCTTGCAGGTTACAGCACTTCAGATGCGGATCCAAGTACTTTCTAAATGAGTTGAGCGTTTCAGCCTCAACCAATTTAGGCAGCGGATTCCAGGCACCCATCACCCCCTGGGTGAAAAATTTTTCCTCATGTTACTTCCTCAAAGAACTCCAATAAATTGGTTAAATATGATTTCCCTTTCACAAAGCCATGTTGACTCTGCCTGATTACCTTGAACTTATCCAAGTGTCCTGCTACAGCTTCTTCAATAGTAGCTTATAACATCTTCCCTATGACTGATGTTAAGCTAACTAGCCTGTAATTTCCTACTTTGTCTCCCTCCCTTTATGAATAATGGAGTTAGATTTGCTACTTTCCAATCTAAATGGGACCTTCCCTGAATCTAGGGAGTTTTGGAGAATTAAAACCAATGCTCACTAGCCACCTCTTTTAAGACCCTAGGATGAAGTCCATCAGGACACGGGCACTTATCAACCCACAGCTCCAACAATTTACTCAGTGCCACTTCTCTAGTGACTGTAATTTTCCTGAGTTCCTTCCTTCCATTTCCTGATTCATAGCTGGTTCTGCAATGTTACTTGTATCCTCTATAGTGAAAACTGATGCAAAATACTTGCTCAATTCGCCTGCCATTTCCTTGTTTCCCATTATCATTTCTCCAGACTCACTTTCTATAGGACCAACGCGCACTTTAACATTTTTTTTTTAATGTTTATAGAAAATTTTACTATCTATCTCTTTTTATATTTCTGGCTAGCTTTCTCTCGTACTTTAATTTTCCCTTCCTTATTAATCTTTTAGTCATCCTTATATTCTGCCTAATCTTCTGGCCTTCCACCTATCTTTGTACAAATATATACTTTTTCTTTAAGTTTGATACTATTTTTAACCTTTCTAGTTAACCACAGATGGTGCTTCTGTCCCTTGGACTTTTCATTACTCGTTGGGATGTATCTATTCTGTGTATTCTGAAATAGCCCCTTAAATGTTTGCCATTGCATCTCTATTGACCTATCCTTTAACCTAAGTTGACAATTCACTTTAGCCAGCTCTGCTTTCATGTCCTCATAACTGCCCTTATTTAAGTTTAAAAACAAACAAACAGTTTCAGACCCACTCCTCCCTCCCTCAAACTGAATGTAAAATTCAGTCGTGTTATCGTCGCTGCTACCATGGGGTGCCTTCACTATGAGGTTAATTAATCTCATCTCATTGCATAATACCAGGTCTGGTATAACCTGCTCTCTGGTTGGCCCCAGAATATGCTGTTCCAAGAAACTATCCCGGAAACATTTTATGAACTCTTCTTCTAGGCTATCTTTGCCCATCTGGCTTTTCCAGTCTATATGTAGATTAAGATCTCCCATGATTACTGCCTAGCCTCTCTGACTAGCTCCCATTATTTCTTCCTTTATGCTCCATCCTACCATGTGCTTACTATTAGGGGGCCTGTACACAACTCCCATAAGTGAATTCTTGCCTTTACCATTTCTCATCTCTACCCAAACCGTTTCCACATCCTGGTTTCCTGAACTAAGATCATCCCTCTCTATTGTGCTAATACCATCATTAACAAACAGAGAACACCCCTCCACCTTTTCCTCACTTTCTGTCCTTCCTAAATGTTAAAGTAGAGATTTTGACATAAAACTAGAAATGAAGTAGAAACCAGCTTAAGGAGTAAACTTGATCGAGTGACATCTAGGAAAGAAGTCGTGTTAAAGTGCCCCAAAGTGCTATAACTATAGCAGTTTTTAAATTTAGAAAAAAAACCTGGATTCAAATATCTCAACGTATATTGATGATACTGAACTAGGAAAAGCAGTCAAATCTGATGAAACAGTAAAGGGCCTACAAAGATGAAATAAAAATATGTAATTTCATCTATTATGCCCATTCAGTACACCAAGGTCTTGCATGTGAACAAACCAAAATTGGTCAAAAATTCTGAATATACCCAGTCACTGGGGCAAAATAGAACAGCAAACAGAATGGCAAACTATATTGATAAATCAAGGGGTCATAAGAGCACATAGAGTTTGTTTCCGGTTTTGGTCACGCAGACCCAAGCGAACCTTGTATCCTGGAGGTGCTGCAGACAGTTACGAGACTAATACTCTACAATTAAAAGGGTAAAGACATGAGAAACCACTGCATCAATTTGTGGTCCTCAGACTAAACACATCTTAGGACCAACAGCTGAGGTGGAGAAACACAATTAGGTTTCTCATTCTCTGATTCCTATCCAAAAGGCACAGACTACAAAGCATACCAAGGAGCCAGCTTGGATGTGGTGATGTCAGTGGTCAAACAGTATACTAGCACTAATTTTCTAGCTTTCACATGAAGGGTCAAACTATCAGAGTATTACAAGCATATTGGACATGTACCCTAGCATGAGTCACTATCTTATAAAAGGAAGAGAAAGGCAAAGATTGGAAGAATTTTTTCTCCTATTTTGATTAAAGTGAATACAGCATCAAAGAAAACTCAAGATTTCAGAGCTGGTGCTTCATGCTCTAAATAGTCCATAGATGCACACCTTGTTACTTTTGCCCCACTGCTTTAAGATGCTGCAAACTCTCACTACGGAGTTTAGCTTAAATTCTTTCATAGGATGCGAGCATCACTGGCAAGGCCAGCATTTGCTGCCCATCAGGTGGCACTGGTGAGTGAGCTGCCTTCTAGAATCACTGCAGTCCATCTGGTGTAGGTACACCCACAGTGATTGTTAGGAAGTTCCAGGATTTTGACTCAGCAATAGTTAAAAAAACAGCATTATAGTTCCAAGTCAGGATGGTGCATGACTCGGAGGGGAACTTGATATTCCCAAGTCTCTGCCATCCTGGTTCTTCTAGGTGGTAGAGGCTGCCTGTTTGGAGGATGCTGTCAAAGGGGGTTTGGCTAGCTGCTGCAGTGCATCTTGTGAATGTTACACACTGTTGCAACTGTGTATTGGTGGTGGAGGGAGTGAATGTTTAAGGTGGTGGATGGGTTACCAATCGAGCAGGCTGCCTTCTCCTGGATGATGTCAAGCTTCTTGAGTGTTTAGTGTTGCTGCACTCATCCAGGCAAGTGGGGAACATTCCATCACAATCCTGCATTGCACCCTTGTATGTGATGGACAGGCTTTGGGGAGTCAGGAGTTACATCTATTCTTGCAGCCTCTATTTATATGATTGGTCCAGTTCAGTTTCTGATCAATGGTAACACCCACCCACCCCAGAAATGTTGATGGCAGGGGATTTCATAATGGTAAAGCCATTGAATGTCATGGGGAGATGGTAAGATTCTCTCCTGTTGGAGATGGTCATTGCCTGGTACTTGTGTGGCACAAATGTTACTTGCCACTTATCAGCCCAAGCCTGAATGTTATGTTATCCAGGTTGTACTGCATATGGGCAAGGGCTGATTCAATATGAGTAGTCATGAATAGTACTGAACACTGTGCCATCATCAGCGAACATTCCCACTTTTGACCTTAATGGAAGGAAGGTCATTGATGAAGCAGCTGAAGATGGTTGCGCCTAGGATATTATCCTGAGGAACTCCTAGAACAACAACCTAGGGTGGAGATGACTGGCCTCCAGCACCCACAACCATCTTACTTTGTGCTAGATATGACTCCAACAAGTAAGGGGCTTCCCCCACCATAATTCCCATGAATTTCAATTCATTACAGCTCTTTGGTACCACGACTGGACAAATGCTGCCTTTACGTCAAGGGCACTCACTCTCAATGTAGAAGACAACATTCGGCAATATAACAGATGGATTGTGATGTCAGATTAAAAATACGAGTTGCAAAAAAAGTCAAAGTGTAAATTCTGATATAACCAGACCATGCAAAACTTACCAAAACTAACATTTGCAGCACACTCAATGGTAGCCAAAGGCTTGCAATTTCCAAGTGACAGTACAGTTGAATTTAGTGTCAGACTTGCAGCATTTCCTGCATTACTGCTTGTACTTCGCCGTGAAGCACCATCAGGCTCATCTACGTGGATAGTGAATGATGGTTTTGTTGGTGCTTTTCCTGCTGGTAATGGACCAGAGTTTTCATTGCTGCAGATAAATCCTGATGTTGAAACCTGTATGTACAGTGTAGACACATGAAATTATCAGAGTGCAGATTTTTGCCTGAAGAACATAACTTTTATTCGTGACAGGATTAGAGAAACAATAGACTTTGTCCATAAAATGATTGAATTGGGTCCAAATGTGACAGCACAACCTTATTTTTATATTTAAAAACATAACATTTAAAAAATGTTTGCATTAACTCTATGGATTCTGAAATGGACTCAGAGGGAGAAAAAAAATCACAAGTTTTCTGCTGTTAGTACATAACTGAAAACAAAACGAAGACAAATTAGGATCCATGTGACACCTACCTCACCCAAACATTTCCAACACCTCGATTTGGTTTACTTGGGCGAAATATGGGGGGCTGATATTGCCCTTGGAAATGTTCTGATACAAGTTATCACCTTGCTGAGGTGAAATGCAGAATTAGCAATCACTTACAAATTTAGGATTGCAAAAACATGAAATAGATGTAACTAGGGTGCAGGTGAGGAGGGAAGGCCATGGTACAGGCCCTAAGTCTTGGTACTATACTCATTCTTCTTTGCTGATGTTGTCCTGTTTGTATTTTGCAGGCCTGGAAGCTTGCAAATGATATATTTACCACAGCTGCTGCATTTGTGAATACATTTTAATGCTTGGCTTCCAAGGATTCCAGTCATAGAAGACAAAAGCTTGCATAGTCCCACAATAGGCTATAGAAAACCTCATCAATGGCAACTAAGATCAATTATTCCTGCACTTCCTGCAGCCACCATAAATTCATGAGGTATCCCCCACATGCATAAAAGGTCATCAAGTTTTAGTAACGTCAGTTGGAAGGAACGCATCAATTTAAAATACTACCCAAGCTATATAGAAGAATACTTGGTTTTCCTATAATTTGTCTATTTTATTGCTAGCGTGCCCATTCCAGTGGGATCGTTGGTTCACAAATTCATTCCTGTCGGAGCCACGGAATCCCAGCCAACCACGTTAGCATTCAGTAACGATTTCCCAACATCTGATGGTCCTGGGGAACAGAGAGCGATTTGAATTTTCAGCCCTAGACTTTACTATGGAGCTCTTTGGATGTTCCAAAAAAGTGAAACTACTAGAGTAGCAAGGTCATTTTGACTAGTGCGTTGATAGAAAATTGAAGAGCACAGTTTCTCTTTTACGGTTTACAGACATAGCAAACTCCCTTCGCTACATTTCTGCATTACATGAAAGCAAGGAATGACTGCCACAAGCATACAAGAGCACGCCTGGCTTTCTTCTTCTACAGCTCGGAAAATCACCAATTTAGAAGCTTGAATCTTCAACGTTAGCAGACGGTCAAAGTAACCGCAGGCCGTTGCAAAACGGAAACAGAATGGTGCTGGGGCAATTTGAACTTCACGCTATTCAATAATACCGCCCAGATTCTCCTTGATACATCTGAACTGGCCAGAGCCTTCCCCGCAGCGGAGAAGCCTGTGCTAGAGACCCCCAGCTTGTGCCTGCACAGACCACCCAGTGACAGCACCTGCCTCTTTACTTACGGACTTGTAATGGGGCTGTAAAGCCTGGTTGTTCTGCAGCACTCCGAGCGCCTTTCTGCCGCCCATGGGGGTGGCGGTTCTGCCGGCACTCCGCTCCCGACCTCCCGGCTCCTGGTCCTCCCAGCTGGCGGCTTTCATGCCCGAGGGCAACACGTTTTCCCAGTCCCTGGAAGCATCGTTGCGAGAAGCCCGAAACATCTCGAGCTCGGGGGATGTTAAGAAGGGAAAATAAAATCAGATTTTAAAAATAAAAATATATATATTTGTAAAAAGTAAAATACACCCGTCAGGTTAAAATCGGGATGGAGCTGAACAGGCTGGCGGCTCGGAGATGTGTATCCTCCCCTCTGGCTGAGCCTAGGCCCCCGCTGGTTGAGGAAGGAAAGGCCCTGGCTCGAGCGCTCCACCGGCCAGGTCCCGCCCTGTAATTCGTCCCCCACCCCCGCCGGCCGCCTAACGCCAGGCTGCGTGAGCCGGTCGGTGGGCGGGCAGTTGTTCCCCTCCCCCCCACACACGGGTGGACTGGGGCAGTTTGCTCTGTAACTCTTGACCTCCACCTCGCACTGTCCCTTACGTCACCAGCGGCGAACGGTTAAAACCCATTCAGTTCAAGTGTCCCGCGTCAATTGAATTCAGCCAATGGCCGCTCGGCGCGCGCACGTCGGGTTCCGTTTCAGATTTGAATTTTTTTCCTGCGCCTTGTTATTCGCGCGGTCGCGGGTTGTCAATCAAAGCAAGAAAGAAATGGGCGGCACCAGCAAGGAGGAAAAGAGCTTGCGTGGGGGGTTCAAAACAGTGAGTTTTTGTCTTCGTGGAGGAAGAGCGAATGATGTCAACATTAGGATTAACACTACCAGCAAAACTGAAATAAAAACAAAAAACTACTGCGGATGCTGGAAATCCAAAACAAAAACAGAATTACCTGGAAAAACTCAGCAGGCCTGGCAGCATCTGCGGAGAAGAAAAGAGTTGACGTTTCGAGTCCTCACGACCCTTCAACAGAACTGAGTTTAGTTAGGAGAGGGATGAAATATAAGATGGTTTAAGGGGGGGGAGAGAAGTTGAGGGGGGGGTTGGTTGTAGGGACAAGCAAGCAGTGATAGGAGCAGATAATCAAAAGATGTCACAGACAAAAGGAACAAAGAGGTGTTGAAGGTGGTGATATTATCTAAGAGAATGTGCTAATTAAGAATGGATGGCAGGACACTCAAGGTACAGCTCTAGTGGGGATGGGGTGGAAAGACTGACAAGTTATTAGTTGTAGATTTAAAAATAATGGAAATAGGTGGGAAAAGAAAAATCTATATAAATTATTGAAAAAAACAAAAGGGAGGGGGAAGAAACGGGGTGGGGGTGGGGATGGGGGGAGGGAGTTTAAGATCTAAAGTTGTTGTATTCAATATTCAGTCCGGAAGGCTGTAAAGTGCCTAGTCGGAAGATGAGGTGCTGTTTCTCCAGTTTGCATTGGGCTTCACTGGAACAATGCAGCAAGCCAAGGACAGACATGTGGGCAAGAGAGCGGGGTGGAGTGTTAAAATGGCAAGCGACAGGGAGGTTTGGGTCTTTCTTGCGGACAGACCGCAGGTGTTCTGCAAAGCGGTCGCCCAGTTTGCATTTGGTCTCTCCAATGTAGAGGAGACCGCATTGGGAGCAACGAATGCAGTAGACTAAGTTAGGGGAAATGCAAGTGAAATGCTGCTTCACTTGAAAGGAGTGTTTGGGCCCTTAGACGGTGAGGAGAGAGGAAGTGAAGGGGCAGATGTTGCATCTTCTGCATGGGCATGGGGAGGTGCCATAGGTGGGGATTGAGGAGTAGGGGGTGATGGAAAACTGAAGCCGTTTACAAATCATTTTCATATTCTGCACAGTCTAATTCCATTTTCTCTCTTCCTGCCTTCAAAATGCTGGCTCGCGTTGTAGTAAAGTTAGAAAGGATACTGTGTGCTCGTCGGTGTACATCCTCATTCATTCTTCACCTGTAAGCCTTCATCATAAATGTTAGCAGTTTTGCTCCACAAAGGAGGGCATCTCAGGCAGACCTGATGGTTCATACCCAATGTCGGATTACATCCTTTTCCAGGATTATCCTGGAATCACCAGGTATAAAGCATTAATCTGCGAGCAATTTGAGAGAAAATAACCAGGCATACTTTAAACAAATTGTTTGTTTTCTTTTTAACGTCTCGAGAGCCAATAAACAAAGATATTGGAGGTGGGGTTTTAAAAAAGGCTGACTGATGATCAGCAGAGAACTGTTATGTTAATACGCCAGACAAAAACATAATGAGGGAGTCAGGAGTTCTGGGGGAAAGAGGGGATTGGGGCTGGAGTGGAATGGGTCTGGGGGCAGTATTTTCCTGCAGTGTTGGGATAGCAACAGGTACATGGTGAGTGGGAGTGGCACTGAGAGAGGAGCAGCCAAGGAAGGTTGAAATCCTGGCTGGAGGTGAGAAGAATCAAATCTGCCCCCACCAGAATCAAAATGTGCCAGTGATAGAGGATTATATAATTAGAGAATTAGCATGCTCTGCAGCCAGGAATGAGAGAGGGTATTTTGTCAGGGTAAAGTAATACTTGATGTGGCTAGACAGGAGTTTTAAAGCAAGGATGTAAATCCAGTTGTCATGGCCTATTTTGGAACAAAAGACATAGGGACAGGGAGGAGGCCCTGTTGAGGGAGTATCAGAAGTTAGAAACTAAATTAAAAAGCAGGAACCCAAGGATAAAAATCTCTGGATTATTAGCTGCCAAATTGGCATAGATACAGACAAATCAGTAGAGTTAACACATGATTCACGGGCTGGTGTAGGAATGAAGGGTTCCTTTTCAGGGGACGCTATTGACGGTACTGAGTCAGGATAGAGCTGTACCAAGGGAACAGGCTCCACCTGAACCAGAATGGGGCCAGTGTCCTAATGGAAAATGTAAGTAGGGAGGTGTAAATGCTTTCAACTAATAAGACGGGGAGACGAATCTAGAAGTAAAAAAACAAGATTAAATATAAACAGAACAGTAAAGTAGAGCATGTGACAAACGAACAAGGGAAGGACAAAAATGACCAGGGGCATAAATTACATAAATGACACAACAGGAGTGTAAAAAGATTAAAAATAAAGTTAGAGGAATGGCTATTAAAAATTAGTTAAACTGTCACTACAGCAATCCATATAGTGCCTGTAATAGAACAGGGAATTGGAGGATATGGTATATTGTGAAGAACCACATTTAGTAGGGATTACTGAGACATGTTTAGAAAAAAATTAGGACTGGGAATTAAATATTGCAGGGGAGAACACATTTAGATAGAGGGAAAGGGAGAGGTAGATCAGCTGTAGTTATATATAACACAATGGCAATAAAAAAAAGTAACACAGGCATCAGTTAAATCCATGTGGATAGAGATAAAATGTAACAAAGGATCAATCACATTATTAAGGATGGTGAAAGGGAACTGGAGGAACATGCAAACAAATTAGGATACGAGTAAAAAAGAGGCATAATAACCAAACACCTTGAAATTAATTGGCCAGGAGAGGTAGGTAGAGGGGATAAGGGAATAGAGTTCCTAAAGTGTGTACAGGTCTCCTTGTCCAACATGTAACAAGCAAAGGATGATTCACTACAGAATCTAATAATGGGGAGGGAACCACAGAAGATAAGAAAATTAAAAGTAGGGAATCATCTAGGCAATAGGGACAATAATACAATATGGTTTAGGATAATAATTGAGATGGATATAAGTACAACAAAGACCGGGTAATAGATTTAAGGAAAGCTGATTTTGAGGGGCTGATAAAAAAACTTGGGAAAATAAATCAGACAAAATATTGGCAAACAGACATATGGCAGAGCAGGTGTTGTGTCTGGATTGTGGTATTTGGGAGTTTGTGGTCAATGAGACTACCCAGAGTGAATACACCTGCAATAGATGTCTCTAGCTCAGAGTCATTGAGCTGAAGTGCAGGTTGGATGAACATTCTGACATAAAAAGGAGGGAGAGCAGGAGCCGAACTGTTTGCTCCAGACTTTGAAAACTCCTCGTAGAGAGGTACAGGTTCAGAATGGGATGGTGTGACTGATCACATACAGTGTAAGGAGACCCCAGATAGGATAAAGAACAAGGATCCTCAGAAACTGATCCTATTCAATAGGTGTAATGTACATGCTACCTGTGGAGATGAGGATAAAGACTGTCAGAAGGATAGCCAGATTGCAGACCATTGCGCCTTGGAGCAGGAGGTTATCCAAAGTGGGAGGAGGAGGAGGAGGGGAAGCCTAATGTGGTAGTTGTAAGGGATTTCAATAATTCTAACTACCCATTATACTCCTTGACTCCCTTGTCAATGAAGAATCTATCTAAGATAAAAGCAAAATACCGCGGATGCTGGAAATCTAGAACAAAAACAAAAATACCTGGAAAAACTCAGCAGGTCTGACAGTATCCGCAGAGAGAGATACAGTTGAAGTTTCGAGTCCATATGACCCTTCATCAGAACAGATGAAGAATCTATCTAACTTAGTTGTAAAATATTCAATGACCCTGCCTTCTAATTCATATGTTAGTATGTTAATTAGGGGACAGATATCATGTGAGACTATCAATCCTGCTCACAAAGGTATGTTCCCTAGCTGGTGCCAGGATGAAGGCATCCTGAGCTGGCTTGAAGGATAATGGGGATGAAGGGGTAGGATGTGGTTGTGATCCATGCTGGAGCCATCAGGATAGGGAAAAGTAGACAAGAGGATAGTACCAGGAACTAGGAGCTAAATCAAAGAACAGGACTTCAAGGGTTTTAACTTCTTGATTATTATCTGAGCCACATGCAAATTAGCATAGGAATAAGCAGATAAAAGTCAAACATGTGATGAAGGAATGGTATGTGAAAGAGGGGTTCCATTTCATGGGACACAGGCATGAGTATTGAGACAGAAAAGAACTGCACCAAAAATAAAAATAGCTGGAAAAACTCAGCAGGTCTGACAGCATCTGCGGAGAGGAACACAGTTGACGTTTCGAGTCGAAACGTCAACTGTGTTCGGAGAGGAGCACAGTTGACGTTTCGAGTCGAAACGTCAACTGTGTTCCTCGCAGCAGATGCTGTCAGACCTACTGAGTTTTTCCAGCTATTTTTATTTTTGTTTTTGTTTCAGATTTCCAGCATCTGCAGTATTTTGCTTTTATCTAAGAACTGCACCATTTGGGTGAGTTCTACCTGAACCGGCCTGGGACCAGAGTCCTAGCTGAAAGGTTAAATAGGGTAGTCACAAGGACTTTAAATTAGTAAATGGATGAAAGGGTGCAGATGGAAAAGGTAGTATTAATAATGGTTCAAAAACAAACAGAAAGGGAAGAGAGTAGAGGATTTAGGCAATACAGGTAAAGGGAAACTAAAAAACATAAAACGATTAAACCAGGAGAGAGAAATAAAAAATGTGAGTAAAAAATTAGAACTGAAGGACAAATTAGGGTGTGTGGCTCAAATTAGTATTCGCTATGCAAATAAGGAACAAATTGAATGACTTACAGGTGCAAATTCAACTTGGAAGCTATAACATGGCAGCATTGAAGGCAGCAATGTGAAGGTTTACAAGATTGGTCCCTGGGATGAGAGGGTTGTCCAGCGATGAGAGGCTGAGTAAATTGAGTATTGATTCTCTGGAGACTAGAAGAATGAGAGGTGATCTCATCAAAACATTCACGAGTATAAAGGGGCGTGACAGGGTGGATACTGAGGGGTCGTTTCCCTGCCTGGGGAATCCAGAACAAGGGAGGACAGTTTCAGGATAAGGGGCTGATCACTTAGGACTGAGATTAGAAAATTTTTCACTCAAAGGGTTGTGAACTTTTGGAATTCTCTACACCAGAGAATTGTGGATGCTCCATCAATGAATATGTTTAAGGGTGAGATAGATTTTTGGTCTCTCAGGGAATCAAATGATATGGGGAGTGGGCAGGAAAGTGGAATTGAAGCCCAAGATCAGCCATGATCATACTGAATGGCAGAGCATGCTCAATGGGCTGTATGGTCTTCTCCTATTTTTATGTTAAGTTACTATTGAGGTAGAGTCTAGAACATAAAAGAGAATGAAATAAATCTTTGAAAATGAGAAATATAAAAGGGTTTGGGATGGAGGGGATGCAGGGGATTAGTGGAAGTTACAGACACTGGAAGCTGAATGGTTTCCTGTTGCACTGTAATTTCTATCATTCTATGAATATTCTCCTATATTGACTCTGAACCTAAAGTGTGATTTAGGAATGTTGGTGCTTAGATGAATTTAAGACGATGTGCCTTTAAGAAGTGCTTCAAACACAGAGCACTCTACTCATTGTGCAGTCTTTCAGTTTGGTTCAAGTCTGACTATGCCAGCCAGTTTTGACATGCGAAGTTCAGGTACAAATGGGCTCTAACTGAGATTTCCAATCCAGAATTGTCATCTACACACAAATCCTGAATCCAAATGAGAGGCCAAGGAAATAGGGAGAGGAATGAGACAGACCTATTAAAGGTGGCATTGACTAGGGAACCAGACTGCAACTTGTGCAGTACAGGGGATTTTGGCTGTAGTTTCAAAGTTAATATCAACAGATTATAGGAATACCATTTGTTACAGGTTGGATATCACGGTGTAACACCTACTACTGGTTCGATATACCTATCATTGAATTATTATATTACTGTTGATTATGAGAGGAATGAGGGTTTACAGTATTACTGTAAGTTATCGGTGCGATTTCAGTCAGTTACTATTAATTACTTGCAGAACCAACATTCCTTTAACCTCTGGTTTCCCCTCTGCAAATCGTTCCCCGCCTTTAGTTTTCGCTCTCTTCTGCCCTGGATTTTACTTCTTTGTCTGCTTTTGTGTGGCCTCCTGGTTTAGAAATTTCTCAGACAATGGTTTCTGGCAATGTTAAATGCAATATTGTTGCGGACATCACATGACTTTGTGTCATGCAGCCAGATGCCATGTGGTCAGAACAAGTTTTTAACTAGTCTTCACGCTGATCACCATCCTAATCAGGAACTCAACATAAATGAAGGAATTGAAGCCAAGGTCTTTCTGGTCTGTAAAGCCCAACTACTTCATGGATAACCTAACTGAGCCTTTGGAGGAGCCTGTGTTTATTCTTAAGAGTGACATGTATCAGTTGAATTTGTAAACCAAAATAATGGGCCTGAACTTCTGTGGAGTGGCAGTCAGAGTCAGTCACTCTACTCCTAGTTTCTTACCTGAAATCCAACTGCTCCTTTCTCGCCTGACCTTCTGATTCAGGCTGGTTGAGAGCGGTCTCGTGCAGTGCGTTTCTCAGCATTGTGTCGAGGGCTGGAGAGCCAGAGGTAAGGAAGCCACGCCCCTTTTATTACACAGAAGGTCCAGGGAGAAGGTAGGTTTGTAAGGTAATTGGGTAGAGTGGGGAGAGGGATGTTGGTCAGTCGGTGGGGATTGGTAGGTCGTTGTGGAGGTCAGTCAGGTGGGGGCCGGGTGGTCAGTGGGTGCTGGGTAAGGCGGAATGAGGGGGTCAGTGGGGCCATGGGATTGGTTGGTCAGGGAGGGTCGGGTGCTCAGTGGGGATCTCGTGGTTGGGTGGGGGATGGGGTGGAGGTCAGTACCATAGTTACCCAGGAGTTAGAAGTGGTTTTAATCCTTCTAACCTCTCCTGGGGGAGAATTTTCTCCCTGTTGGTGGAGGGGGGGTGGGGGGGGGGGGGGGGGGGGGGGGCGGTGGTTGGGCGGGCACGGGCGTGTGCACAGCTGATCGCTGCCTGCGATTGGCTGGGCGCCGCTATTTTACGTGGGCATGCCAGCGCTGAACGCTCCCTGCACTGGGGGGGGGGGGTGTGTTGCCTGAGTCGGGGCCTGTGCTCGATTGCTTATGCGCACGAAAGAGCGCAGAAATCTCCCTGAGGCAGATTCATTTAAGTTCAAAAAAATGTAATAAGGGGAAAAACATTTTTTTAAGACATGTCCCCTCATGTGATACTGTCACATGAGCTGGTACATGTCTATTAATTTTATTAAAAGTTTTTACAAGACTTTAAAAACCTTCATGAAACCTCATCCCGCCCGTGGATGAGGTTTCATCATAAATGCGACGGCCGCCTGGGCTCTTCACCTGCCCGCTAACCTTAAGGTTGGACGGGCAGCTCAGCTAATTGTTTCAATTGATAGTTAACTGGCCTTAATAGGCCTTTGACAGTTCGGCGGGCGCGCAGCCAACTCGAATGCGTGCCCGCCAAACTGAAAATCTGAATGATGCGCAGTGATGCCGGGACGCTCGCCCAACGTCACCGCGCGTCATTTTACAGCTCGGTGAGCAGGCCCTGCCCCCACTCGCCGAGCCAAAGATTCTGCCCCTGGGTAACTATTATGGTAAGACAGTCAGAGCCATCTGAAGTTTGCAATTTAAATCACACTTTCAGATGGTTCTGATTGCAGGGCAATTGCCCAGTGGAAGTTTGAACTTCCCAGGCAATTGCCATGCAATCTTTACCTGGGGACTTCAATGGGGATGGTTTCCCAGTGCACCTTTGGGGTGCTCCCAAGTTACGATACCCTGGAGCTCAGAAGCTATGGCCCAATAAATCATATGCAAGTGGCACTATGTGTATCAATACAATTTCATTGTAATACGAACATATGAATTAATGCATGCTTGCCAATAATTTAGGAAGGTTTACAGAAATGTTCAAAAAAGACAATATCACTCAAAGAAAAGCAATTATTGTTCAAAAACCAGGGAAGTTTTTTAAAAAAATCAAATGCAGTGCTGTAAAAGCAATTAAAAGAGAGAAAGCGCCCAGAAAAACCACACATAGGGCAGGATTTTACCATCAGCGAGCGGGGGGGGGGGGGGTGTAAAATGATGCAGGATGACGTCGGGCGGAACTCCCAATGTCACCCCGTCCCATTTAAATTTTCAGGAATACGGGGGTGCAGCAAAATCAGCTGCGCTCCCGCCAATCTGTCAATGACCAATTGAGGCCATTGACAGATCAATTAAAGTAATTAGTGGACCCTCCCGTCCAATCTTAAGGTTGGCGGGCAGGCCAGAAGCCCCAGCGGGAAGTAGAAAATACATGAAACCTCATCCATAGGTGGGATGAGGTTTCATGTAGGGTTTTAAAAATTTTAATAAAGTTTTGTTGGAAGTTATGAACATGTCCCAACTCATGTGACATTGTCACATGAGGGGACATGTAAGGGAAATTTTTTTTTCTATTTTTAATATTTTTGCACGTAGAGCCGATCTCCATGAGGCAGCACTTAGCCTCAGGTAGATGAGTGCGCACGCGCAAAAGAGCGCACTCTCGATCTTAGGAATCCCCATCGCCCCCCCCGCCTGCACAGGGAGCGCATAGCGCTTCCCTGCGGATGTCATGCTGGGCGGGCCTTAATTGGTCCACCCATGTAAAATGGCGCTGCGCCTCCGATCGGGAGTAAGCCCGCACACGCCCGCGCATCAACTTCCCGCCCTCCCAAACGGGGGGAAAATTCTGCCTATAATATTCATCAGAGTAATATGCATGCATCCTGTGGCAGAAGAAAGGTCCTGTAGTTCAAATACATCAGCAGATTTGTTATTTCAAATCAATCCTGCAAGGTTTCCAGAACTGTACACACTTTTAAACTTCATGTTGATGTAAATAAAATCAGTGGTGCTTTCTGATTATAAATTTCCAGTTGGAAGGGGGATAAGTTCCAACCATATCCAACTTGCTTATTATAGGGCTTCTTGTATAGAATCATAGTATGTTTGGGAATTTGAATAGGCTGTTAAGTTTGGAGGATAGATATTGGTGTGCCACTGGCTACAATATTCATTCAATGAACCAACACAAATAATGGACAAAAGAAATCATGATGTCAAGACCTTGGATAATAACCTTGGATAGACCTTAATTTGGATAATTAATGGGATCTCAAGCACATTCTCTACACTATGGATTGTGAGTTTTATGCTGCATTTAATTTAGCATTGATTTCGTATAAATTCCATGAGTCCGGCATCCATGAGACACCTCCTTACATTTACATATTGCTCAGTCGAGCTCCTTTACCTCAGAGATCCATGAAAAGTAGAGTGTACAATTAATTTCCCTGGATAATGGAGTAAATTTTGTAATGTGAATGTAGGGAGCTGCTTGTCTCCCAAAATCTGATCTAAACAATTGCCAATGTAAAAGTGGCTTTTAGAAATACCTGGGGTCCTGGGTAATGTAGTGGATGGATTAAATGCTGGCCTTTCAGCTCTGGGATCTGCACCTAAATCTAGCCCAAACTGACTTGAGGAAAGTCTTTTCTGTCTGCTGCCTGTGAGAGTATTATGTGAAATGAGTTTAGGCTGTCTCAATTTAGTTGCTAATGGACAGCTTGTCATTTCAAATGCCTGTGTTATAAAGCTTCCCCTAATTAAACACCAATGAGCCCTAAAATTGCCATTCTTATGCAGAGGACCAGGGTGGGGCCCAGGACATTCTGGATATCAATCTGGAGGACTCCTATGGACTGTTAAGTGATGCTCTCATACTGACCGAAGAGCAACTCACCGCAGAGAGATTAGGCTGAAATGGAAGGTCTTCAAAATGGAAAAAGAAGCAATGAAGGCTGAATATCTTTCTTCCGTGTTTAACCATTCTATGATTCTGTGTAGGTAAGTTCTGATGACTTTTCTTTTAAGTACGGCAATAATTTGAAAAACTGAGAAATGCTGTGAGCAAGTTAGCAAGCAAACTTGTGACATGCAATCATGAAATATTAAGCAAATATAATACATAAAATTGATGATAATTGCACTTTTGCATAACAGTATCGTTCAAGGAAAAACTTATCCAATTCAACGCCTAAACCCTAAAATTATGCCATGGAATACCAGTGCACAAATGTTTAACATGTACATCCAGAATTTCTCTCGCCACTAGTTTAAAAAATACTGTTGACCTGCTTAAAATAAATGGGTGGTGTCTCCAGTGTAACTGCAGGGAAAAGAAATTCAGATAACCACACTGGTTCACCTTTAGCCTGTTAGCTAGATCTTCAAAATAATTCTAATATATTTGTCAGACATAATTTCCGTTTCACAAAACCATGTTGACTCTGCCTAAGTGCCCCCATTACCATGTCCTTACTGATAGATGATAGCATTTTTTCTATTACATCAGGCTCATGGTTCCCTGTTTTTTCTATTTCTGCTTTCTTTAACCTTTACTATCTACCAATCCATGGGGATCGTTCTAGAATCTATGGAATTCTGAAAGATCAAAACATGTGCATCAACTATCTTTGCAAGATCTTCCTTAAAACTCTAGGGCGCAGACCATCAAGTACAGGGGGTTTGTTAGCTTTTGGTCCATTAATGTCTCTATTACTTCATCTTTACCAATATTAATTGCTTTAATTTCCTCACTCTCATTAGAGGTCCCATCCAGATTTTCCCATCCAGAATCAGGATGGAACGGAAGCAGGATGGCAAAAAATGGCACAGGTGGCCTGCACATCAGTCTGCCACCTCTGTTCCTTTCTCTGCTGACTTTCCTGAGGATGGGGAGGAAGAGCGGGGAGTACAGGCAGGAAAGGGAAATCACTCACCTCCTTAATTGGACTTTGAGATCATTAGGGAGCCCGTTAAGAACTGTCCTTCTGACTTCCTAAGATTTTCATGGGGGCAGGCAGCCATTTGGAGCTCTCTGAACCTGACCAGCTGCAGCCTAGCGGGAACAGAGGCAGCAGTGAGGAAACAATTTTATTTGATGGCTAAAAATAAAAGTTTAAACAAAAAAACAACTGAGCAGCAATGAAATTTTAATAACCAACCTTTGCCTACCCTATCCCAGTCCCCAGCTCTCCATTTGCCCTTTCCACTTTAAAGTAGAAGATCATCTCATTTTTTTAAGACCACGCACAAACAGCAGCCACAGCAATGGCTGCCAATTCAGGCCAAAATGTGGCCCACTTCCCTGGTGTCCCCCTCCATTCCTGTCCCCTGACCACTAATTGGACGGCCATCTGTAAGGGCATTAAGACCAGTCCCCATGAAAATTGCGCTTCATGGCAGGCTGAAGACAGAGGTAGAAACGAAATGTGGAATCAGTCCTGCCTCCCATTTCCCAATGGAAAAATCCAGCCCTTGGTTTCCTATAATATTACTTGTCTGTCTTCACAGTATAAAACACAAAAAGATAATATGTTTAACATCTGCCATTTCCATATTCCCCATCATAATTTCCCCTTTCTCACCACCTAAGGCACCATGTTTATTTTCGCTAATCTGTTCCTATTTACATACTTCTAAAGCTCTTACAATCTGATTTTATATCTATTGCTAGTTACTCTCATATTCTATTGCATCGCTCCTTATCAATTTCCTGGATATCCTTTGATTTTTTAAATCTTCTCAAACATCAAGTTTGCTAATTTCTTTGGCAAAATTGCAAGCTTTTTCTTTTAATCTAACATTATCTTTAATTTATTTTGTGGGCCATGACCGTACGACACTTCCAGTGGGCTTTTTAGTCCTCCAGAATGGCTATTCAGTGGAAATTGTTAATTATTTCTTTAAAATGTTTGCCATTGCTTATCTATCATCATATCTAATCTACCTCAGCCAACATACTCCGCATACTACCATAATTTAAATTAGTTTTAGATTCAACCACATCGCCCTCAAACTTAATGTAAAATTCAACCATATCAAGATCACTCTTCCCCATTACTAAAATAATACTAATTATCAGTGTCTCATTACACAATGAGATTAAAATTAGATTAAAATAGCCCGAATTGGTTCCTCGACATATTGTTGTAGAAAAGTTAAAAAAAAAAGAATATGAGAATAGACTAGCAAGAGACATGAAAAGATATTGTAAATGTTTCTATAGGCATGTACTAGGAGGAGATAAATGAAAGTGGTCATGGGCAGAGACAGGTGAGATTATAATGGGGAATAAAGAAATGGCAGCAACATTAAACAAATATATCTGACTTTAGGGTAGAAGACAAAATAATCTGGAAATAATGGGAAACCAACCTAGCGAGAATGAGGAACTTAATATAATCAGTATAAGTAAAAGAAATAGGACTGGAGAAACAAATGGAACTAAGTGACAACAGATCCCCAGAACCTGATGACCTGTATTTTAGGGTTTTAAAAGAGGAAGCTGCAGAGACAATGGATGCATTGGTTTTTATCTTTGTTCAAATTCACCTGACTCCTAAGTTAATCACATCACAATGTGATTATTTGAATGTCTTAACGCAGTCAGAACAGTGAAACAGTCAGAACTAGCAGACATGTTGACATCCCATGTCAGATGCACAATGGGAGCACCCATTAACTACTCATTCACTTAACTACTTGAGATTGTCATGATCATGCCTTTTCTTCTTGAACATTAAATGCTTAATAGTTAAACCATCAAGACGGCCATTATGTCAAGTCTGGAGGCTGGGTGAGAAGGGACTCACTTAAATATACATTCTGGGTATCACATGACATTAAGTAAGGGTACACAATATATCAGGGAACAGCTCCTCTAAGGTCATAAGTCTCAGGAAAGCCAGAGGGACAACTCTCAAGGCCAAGTTTGATCACCTTGGATCTGTAAGAAACCAGGTTGAATGAATCTATTGTATAACCATAATAGTCACTATACTATTGGTGTCTGAGTAATAAACTTGCACTTGGACCACACATTTCAGCCGGAATCATGAGGAATTATTTAACTGCATTTAAAAGATTATCTAACATTCTGGCATTCCTGGGTGGACACAAGTTAAACGGCTGAAAGAAATATGCACGTTGTATAGCTAGGCATGGTTCCGATTAAGTGAAATAAATTAGTAGATCACTCTTCGGGTTATAAAATGGGATTTGGTTTACGACTATGTGAAATAAATTAGCGGACGGTCTCTCGGTCACCAGTTGAATACAAGAGGTAGATGTAATGGCAGGAGAACTAGTCGGTTCTATTTCTATTCAGAAATATGTGGACAAGAAGCTAGGAGCTTGCAAATCATGAATGTCTAAGGTGGACAAATTGGGGCAACTGTCACAAGTACACAAAAGGTTGCTGAAGAAAAAGAAAATTAAACAATATGATTGGATAGCCATGCTTATTCTGTGGCAAACGCAGAAAGTAACCAAAAGAATTAGGAAGGACAAAAGGAAGTGGCAGAGATGGACAAGAGTAGGTTGAATGAGGTTGAGAAGCAGTTTGAGGACAAAAAGCAGTGTCGTGAGTCTCTGCCCAGATCACTTTTGTATTTACGGATTGATATTGGTGATAAGACCATAAAATTGATGCAGTGTGAGGCAGAACTGAGAGAAAAAAAAGGGCTGGTAGAGCAATACCAAAAGAAAACCGATGAACTTAGTGCCACCCTAAGTGGTGTTCTTAGGCAATGAGTGGAGGACCAGAAAACTGCTGGAAAGGGAGACAATCATTTTGTGAATTATTTAACTGTGTTTAAAAAAAATTCTAACAAACTTCCAGTCTTATTTATATTCTAGAACAGTTTATTACTAGGGGAATGGAATAGAAAAGTAGGGAGGTTTTATTGCAGCTGTAGAGGGCCTTGGTGAGACCACATCTGGAATGCTGTGTGCAGTTTTGATCATTCTTATTTGGAAAAAGATATAATTGCTTTAGAAGCAGTTCAGAGAAGGTTCACTCGACTCATTACTGGGATGAGGGGCTTATCTTATGAAGAAAGGCTCAACAGGTTGGGCCGACATCCATTGGAGTTTAAAAGAATGCGAGGTGATCTTATCAAAACACGCAAGATCCTGAGGAGATTTGATAGGGTAGATACCGAGAGGATGTATCCACTTATGGGAGAGACTAGTATAAGGGAACACATTTTAAGAATAAGTGGTCTACCATTTGAGATGGAGATGAGGAGTAATTTTTTTCTCTCAAAGAGTCGTTGGTATGTCGACTTCTCTTACCCAGAAAGCAGTGGAGGCTGGGTTATTGAATTTATTCAAGGTAGAGTTAGACAGAGTTTTGATAGACAAGGGAGTCAAGGCAGAAGGCAAAGTGGAGTTGAGACCACAACCACATCAGTCATCATCCTATTGAATGGTGGAGCAGGCTCGAAGGGCTGAATGGCCTACTCCTGCTCCTAAGTCCTATGTTCTCTATGTTCCTATGTGCCCAAGGATTGGAAGGTAGCAAGTGGTCCTGGCCCAGTTCAAGCAGCACTTGCCTCAGTGAACCAGCTCCCAATTTCTCCAGCACTGGTGCCAGTGCCCCACATATTCAAACCCCTGCCTCCCTCGCCAATCTTTCAGCCATGCATAAAAACCTTTAGTTATATTGTTATCCGTCCCCTTTTAAGTTCCTTGCCCACCTTGGCAAGGACACAGGTAGCTCACCTTTTCTTAGGCCTCTACTTATTCTACATGTCTGCATTATTGGGGTCTTAAGTAATGTAGGTTGCCTTCTATATAAATTTGACCCACCATTCTTTTTCTTGTTAAATCCTTTCAGAAATTTATGCCCACTTAAGATTGGTGACACAGGGATTTTGTGCTCTGACCATTAGGAATTTGGTGTAGTGTGTGACTGAAAGTTTAGTATTGTTTTAAGACTCTGGGGCAGCATTTTCCCGTGAGCAAGCCGGGGATGGGGCCCGCTCGCTGATGTGTAAAATGACGCGCGGTGATGTTGGGCGGGAGTCCCAACGTCACCTCACGTCATTTAGAATTTCAGTTCGGCGTCAGCTGTGCGCCTGCCGAACTGTCAAAGGCCTATTAAGGCCATTTAAAACCTAATTAACTCAATTTAATGAGCTGCCCATCCAACCTAAAGGTTGGCAGGCAGGCGAAGAGCCCAGGCAGCCTTCACATTTTTCATGAAACCTCAACCACAGGCGGGATGAGGTTTCATGAACTGTTTTAAAATCTAATAAAAATGTATACATTTATTCTTTGACATGTCCCAGCTCATGTGATAATGTCACATGAGGGGACATGTTTTAAAAGTTTAAAAATCCTTTATTTAAAAATTTAACACTGAAACAAATCTCCCTGAGGCACCTCTTTGCCACAGGGAGATCTCTGCGCTCTTTCACCGCCGAGCCTGCCCAGCGAAGGGAAAATCCTGACCTAGGATTCCAATTTGGACAACACAGGTCCTGGCAACACCTGTGTTGTCCACTCGAGAAAAAGAAGCATGAAACAGCATGATGGGCTCTGAAGTAGCATTAAGTACCTGATTGCAGGTATGTTAAATTTTTGGAATATTTTATATTGGAAAGTGTCTGAAAATACTCATGAGTGTTTCTGGAAGTGTTTTGGTGCCATTTGCTTTAGAATATTGCTGCATTCTCACAAAGATGGCAGAGGAGTAGGTGACCTGTTCATACAAAGGCTGCAACAAATGTGGGGCAGCAGTGCCTCTGGCTCTGTGGCATGACAGGCAGTTGGAGCCAAGGCTGTGGAGAAAGCAAACAGTGACAGGGAACTGTTTTCACAGTTTTGAAGGCCTACTCCACATGCTGATTTAGATGTCAGAATCATGTATTACAGCATACGTAGAAGCCCATCATGGTTGTGCTGGCTCTTCAAAAGAGCTATCCAATTATTCCCACTCCCCCTTAATTTGAGATGTCAAATTTGGTCATCTTAATTTGGCATTCTTCCTCAGGCGTGAGAATTTCCTTCTCATCTGTTCCCACGACTTGGAGACATCATTCAAGATCCTGCTATGCTTGGTGCATATTGTGGCATGAAAGAAGGTTCCTCCTCAGCTCCAAAAGTGATTAGAATTTTTCTATAGCGTCTTATTCCAGGAGGCAATTTTTGTTATTTTGTCTATATTCCATTGTTGGCCTTCCTTATCAATTCTTCAATTCATCAAAGCAACCATTTACCCTCGAATGGAGGGTCAAAGTTTTAAGCCCCTATCATGATTCCCTGTCCACTTCCATCAATGACACTCTCTGCATTTGTGGAAAAGGCACAAACAGCACATTCAAATTAGAATGTGTTAACTTTTCTGATTCTGGCAAGATCTGCTGCCATTTTTACTTGCATGAATGATCATGGGAATGCTGTCAGCCTGGCTTCTTTTTTGCCAAGGTCACTGATTTGCCTTTACTGTTTAAAAGGCAACACCTAGTTCACAATCTTTTAGACTGAATTATTAATTTTTCAAGTAAGAACCATGACGATATGGGGTGATTGTTGTCGGGTGATGGTAGCCTTGACAACAGACTGGAAAGCCGTAGACAACTCTACCTCAGCCATTCCCAGGAGTCCTGACCCGATTCTGTGCCAATCAGGCAATTTACGGCTTGATGGTGGGGTTCCTGTCTCTTTACAGAATGAATTCACGCCGCCAAGAGCTGCCGGCCAATCAGAGGGCCAGAAGTCCTTCAGTCCCAGCAGTGCCACCAGGAGCAGTGGCTGGGACTGCAACCATTCTGGAGCAGCATCATGGACTCCACCCTGGAACCATGGTAAGTGGGATTGTGGTCACCGGGGCTAGTTAGGCACGACCTGGCACAGGGGGTTTGATGGTTGGTGAGGTGTGGAGGGTGGTGTTTCTGCCAGGGGCCCCTCAACGCCACACAATGCCCCATCAAGGGTCCCCCAACCTCACAGGGGGACCCCCAGATTTTATTTGGCAGTTTCCCCACATGGTGCAGGAACCCCCCTGCCCCAACAAGAACACTGAATCCCACAGCTACCTCGACTACAATTCCTCACACCCTGCTTCCTGTAAGGACCCCATCCATTCCCTCAGTTCCTTCGCCTCCGTTGCATCTGTTTCGGTGCTACTTTCCAAAAAATTGAAGAAGAACTCTGCAGCCTTATCCTCCTCAACTCTGTCACTGAAACCAATTATCATGCCTTTACTGCTATTCTTAGTGATTTTACTGGTCTGTATGTTATTGATTGGATACTTGGTACCTTTCAGGACTGTATAGTTGAGTTTGGCAAACTATCATAGAAATGCCCTTATTGTGATTTTGGAATCATCAGGTAGTTTGAGTTTGCAAGTTTACAAAAAATTAATTGTGTTGCAACAATTTGGGGGAAAAAAAAGCTTCTGCCAGAGATTAAGTGGCTCCATAAACCATTGGAATCAGTTTCCCTAGTGGCCCAGTGGATTTATCTAATGAGTAATTGAGCCATATAGACCAAAAGATCCCAAAATGTATCATTCTGTGCTGAATGAGATTACCTTAGATGGAGTAAGGGTACCCTAAATGCTTCAGCACCAGGAGTTTAAGAGGGATCAATAAGTTAATGCTCCTATAATTGCTATTGAGAAACTCCTGTGTGATTCCAGGAGAGATAGTAGCAGCCTTTGCGGTGGCATTCCCTCTTGGTCATATGATCAGCCAGTACTTATTGCCATGCTTACACATCGACAATAGCCACTACAGTGAAAATAATATGGAAGGTTGACCAGCATCAGAGGAACTATACCCCAGTAAGCAGTTGCTGCCTTCTGAAGAAAAGAGAAGGGGAGAAAAGAGGTGAATAAAAAAGGCTCAGAATCAACTAAATACATTGTATGGATTCTTCTTCATTCCCACTAGATTACAGCCAGCCAAGGGATTTGGTTATTTTGCACAATACCATTCAGTGCATAAACTACACAATTTCTAATGAACATGCTTTTAATCATTTGTTATTTGAGAAAGTTTTAACAGATTATTATTATTGGTAGACTACCTTGGTTATTGTTTCATTGCCAGGTATTAAAATAAATAAGCCCCTGCTTGAAAGAATTGCTGTTCTCAAATGATATGGTTACACTTTTTTAAATACAGTGACGTGCTTCAGCAAAGACACATTCACTGTTACTGCATACCTATAGCTGCATCATAGCTGTTGAAGCCAACAACATCAAACTTTAAAACTATTAACAATATTTTATTGATTGAATCAATCTAAATTGAATCTAGTAGTTTATACACTATCATGAATTTGTTTGGTATTCCAGTTTCCTTTTCGTTTTAGCAAGATATTGAATACAGATGGGACTAAACTTTACGCTTTGTAAGTTATGGCAAATATCTGTTTGGTCTACATTTTATACAACAAACAACCGAGGCTTTTTTTTTAAAAAGATCCATAATGTTGTCACGGGGCCAACAAGAAAAATAAATTATGCCTTTCCCCTTTTTAAAGGGCCCAACTAATAAAAGAAGTGAAAAATAAAACCTACTTTCAACAAAACAAATGGAAATTTATAGGCCAGAATATTGCCATCGGCTTGCGGGAGCAGGCCCGATATGCCAATGCACAAAATGACATGAGATGATGTCGGGCGTGTGTCCCAATGTCATCATGGGCAGAATTTTATGTTTGTCGGGCGAGCGGGCCTGACCCAATCGGCGGTGGGCGCGGAGCCGATCTCCGCCGGCAAAACGGGCCGCCCCGCCATTTTGCACGGGTGGGCCAATTAAGGCCCGCCCAGCGCGTTGTAGACTCCCGTGGACAGCGGGATTTTCAAATTTGCGGCAGACGTGTACAGACTGCCGGTTCCAATGGAGAACCGGCAGTCTGTATAAAGAAAGGTCAGGCAGCCTCCTTTAGGCTGTTCACCGTGGTAAGCGACCGGTGCAGGGGGTCTGCACAGCGGGCTGCAGAGGAGGAGGGCAGGCTGCAGGACAGGCCAATGTGCCCCTCGCTTCTCTGATGCTTACCTTGCTGCCCTCCTCGAAGAGGTGGCAGAACGTCAGGAGGTCTTGTTTCCTGAGGATGGGAGGAGGAGGGCCCCTCACGTAACAAAGCAGGCCTGGCAGGAGGTGGCGGAGGTTGTCAGCTCCCAAGATGCTGTCCGGCGCACAGGAACACAGTGCCGCAGGCGCTTCAATGATTTGTTGCACTCTGGAAGGGTGAATACCATGTCGGCCTTGGCCATTTAACCCAGCAGGTAGCCTGAGCCTTTGAGGCCCCCCCACCCACCCCGCTTCTTAGTGTCGTTACTGCATTGGGCATTTGGTGCACGCTGGGTGGGCAAACAGATAGTGACCATGCTTACATCAGCCTTAGTGGTTGATGAGAAGTTGGGTTATCTCCGCAGCATATGTTGGTGTTTGTCACATTTGAGTAGTCTGGGGGCAACCTGCAGGAGAGGCAGCTAGACACATACTCAGAACTCCAACACATGTCTTATTGATGGTGATGAGATGGTGGAAGGGGAGCCTCAAGGTGTCGTGGCCAAGAGCCATCTGCTGGCCTTAGCGTCACACCTAGTTGCGCCTCCTTGCCATGGGCACTAAGACCCGTGTGTTATTCAAAGTGATGGACGCCGAATGTGTCCAAGGTGTCCGTTGGGGGAGGGGGTTGGGACCAGCCGTACTATCTTCTGGGGACTGATCACCAGTAGTGTGGACTGGAGCTGCTGGAGGCCACAGATGGGCCACTGTGGTTGGGGTGCGGCATGCGTGTGCAGAGTAAATGAGCGATCAGCCCCAATAAATGGTCTTCTCTGTTCTGCAGGCAAAAATAGAACACAACAACCAGGAGCATTTGCGCACTGGTGGTGGCCAGGCCGTGCTGCACCACGTCACTCACTTCGAGGAACAGGCCATGAAGTTGGGGAGGAGGCAAGCGGCCAGGTCGGCAGGTATCGGTGAGGCAGGGGTGCAGCGGCCAGTTATTTGAGGCCCACAGTCTTCCCACCATCCAAAGCACTGATGATTGCTGCAATCGTTAATGCTGCAACACTGCTCATTCACAGACTGATACAGTCAGACATATGGGTCATACACAAAGGTCCCTCGGCCCCTTGAGGATGCGCATCTCTAGCACCTTCCAAAGTCACTTCATCCCGTTTGTGACCACTATCCCCATGGCCTAACATGCCATGGCATCGCTGCTGCACATCCAAATACTTATTGCATCTTAGGAGGGTTTGTACCTCCACCACCCTTTCAGCCAGTGCATCCCACATTACTCTATCCAAAAGGTCCTCAGCACCTCACCTGTCAACCTCATGGCACTCAACTTAAATAAATGCCACCACGTTAGTCATCCCTGCACCAAGGGGAAATGTTGCCTTCTGTCTACCCAGTCTATGCCCCTCATAATGGTAGGAAGGTCAATAATGTGACCTGTCAATCTCCTGTGTTCCACGGCAAATGTCGCAAGTGTATGCAATGTTTTCTCATAACTCCAACCCTCCAGGCCAGCATGCATCCGGGTCAGGAACTTATGCACTCTCTTCACTCCCCTCTCCATCCCTCCCATGAAGCGCACGTCACAACTGAACACAGAAGTGTAGCTGTGGCCTCAACAGCGTTTTCTGCACTTGCAACATGACCTCCCTTTTCCTATATTCTATTCCTCAGCTAATAAAGGCAAGTCTGGCTTTTACCTTGTTAAATGCCTTATGTTCCTGTTCTGCTACCTTAACAGTCTGCCCAGCAAGGTCCCTGTAATCGTCCTTATTTTCCACGGTCCTACCATTTCTCGGTATTCCCTTACCTTGTTTGTCTTGCCCAAGTGCTTAACCTCACACTTATCCACATAACATTCCATGTGGCGTTCCTTAGGCCATCTGACCAGCCTGTCTGTTTGCGCGTGTAATGTTTGGACCTCACTTGACTATTTACCACCCCACCAATGTTGGTCTCCTTAGGTTCTTGAAGGTTGAGCGTATTATAAGCCTTGGTGGGGGGGGCAGATGAATTGTGTTACTGACTGAACGCTAACTGATCCACTGTCTTTGATGTTAATTTCAGCATTACTACCGCATGGCTGCCAGGACAACGTCCAGAGCACCCCCCTCCACACCTGAGGGGCGTCACTTGGCACTTGCGTCACATCATTTCAGCGAGCCAGGCACCAGCGCAGCGACTACCACATTGGTGGGGATTATAACGTCGGCTAGTGTCCCAGGGCACAGTGGAGAGGGCACTTCACAATCGCTGGAGGAGATGGCACGGACAGAGAGTGACGATGGCGCCAGCAGCCAGAAGACTGCAGGGGACCAGGCACATGCTGAGTCAGGCAGTGATGTGCCTCTGGAGATGTTCTGCAGCTGCTGCATGGCGGACAAGCAGCCGGGTGCGCGGGAGCATCTGGCAGATTTGCATGAGGGTGTGCTGCACTCGGTCTCTGTGGTAGAGGAATCCAGGCAGAGTGTCAATGATGGCATGAACCTCAGGACAGAGCTTCAGGCTTCTTCCATTGAGAGATTGGAGACTCTCATGGAGAGGGGCTTCCAACAGGTTGATCACCATCTGATTGGGTTACGCTCTGACCTGCAAGCCCTCACAGCGCTAATGGCCACAGGTGGTCATTCGCAATGTGGGAGATGTTCTGGGCACCAAGTGTCCCAGCTCAGTGCCCATCCATCTGCAGTGAGCAGGGAGGTCCAATGTGACCTCATGTCGGCGCAGCAGCCGCCTGTCGTCGCTGCGAGCTCTTCTCAGGGCGCTCCGGATGAGGGCAGCAGCTCTTCGCTCCTCTGCCAGTGACTGTTGCATCTGCTGAGGCTGCGACAACTGGGGAGGTGTCAGTTTTGGAACTGGCCACTCCCTCCCAGGTGGGGCCAGCACAGGCTCCACAGGCCAGAGGATGTCCGCCAATGTCTTTGAGGCTAACAGGACAGCAGAGTCAGCAGGCTGTCTCACAAGCCACTCCGAGCGATGGGGCGGCACCTAGACGTAGCACCTGCAAACGTAAGCATAAGGCTCGTTAGGCACTCAACGGGTATGTCACTGGTGATTTTGTGTTGGCCCTAGGTTAGGGAATTTTTGTTTGTCAACATCAGAGCTACGTTTTTTTCATGTTTTTGGCGGTAATAAAGTCCACATTTGTGACCATGGCTGAGGGTGTTTCCTTTATGCTGCATTTGTCTGTTTCACGGTCATATCATGAGTGTTTGAGTGGACATTGATGTTTATGTACTAAGCCCTTAGCTGATGAGGTGGAAGATGTAGCACTTAAGTGCCGCGTGCGGAAGCGCCAGGCAATGCTGGTCCTGCAGATCCATTTGTGTGGAGCTAGCTGAAGGTTCGTTGGATTAAAGTGTCCCGGATGTCCCTGCCTCCTTGGTCAGTGTGCTGCCCCTCATCATTGCCCTGTGCTTCCTCATCCTCTGAGCCACTGCTGGATTCATTATGTGCAGCCGCATCCACTGTGTCAAGGTCTTCATCGTCAACTGCATCCCCCCCTTTCCAGCGCAAGATTGTGCAGAGCGCAGCATGCTACCACTATCACAGAGACGGGATCTAGGGGGTACTGGAGTGCGCCCCCTGAGCGGTCCAGGCATCGGAAGCACATCTTGAGAAGACCGATGGCTCTCTCCACCACAGCCCTTGTGGAGCCATGGCTCCTATTGTAGCGCTCCTCAGTTTCTGTTCTTGGATGGCGGAGAGGCGTCGTGTGCCACCTTCTGAGGGGATAGCCCTTGTCACCCACCAGCCATTCTTCCAGCCGAGCCAGAGCACTGAAGAGCCCCGGCACCTGGGAGTGTCTGAGGATGTAGGCATCGTGAGAGCTGCCTGGGTACCTTGCACAAGCTTGCAGAATCTGCATCCTGTGATCACACACTATCTGATCGTTCATGGAGTGGAAGCCCTTCCTGTTGACAAAGGCACCAGGCTCACCTGCTGGCACCTTGATGGCCACATGTGTACAGTCTATTGCACCCTGGATGCGGGGGAAGCCTGCAATGGCCGCGAAGCCTCTGGCTCGCTGTGACTGGCTTGCCTGGTCCCAACGGAAGTGGATGAAGGTCAATGCACGTCTGAACAGAGCGTCTGTGACCTGCTTGACACAAGTGTGGACAGCTGATTGGGAGACACCGCAAAGATCACCCACCGAGCCCTGGAAGGAGCCAGATGCATAGTAGTGGAAGGCAACTATGACCTTCAGAGCTGCTGGCATGGGGTATCCACGCACACAGTTAGGAGATATCTCAGGGCCAATCATCTGACAGATGTAGTTAACTGTTTCCCTTGACAGTCGGAGCCTCCTTCGGCACTGCACCTCAGTCATATTGAGGTAGCTGCTTTGCCGCCTGTGTATCTTGGCAGCAGGATAGTGGCGTTTTCTGCGGCCCCTTCCACCTTGGACAGCCTCTTGGCCCTGTGCCCCTTGTGGCTGCGCCTGGCCTCCCAAAGGTGGCTCTCCTGGAGGTTGATTGTCCACTCCTGGCCTCCTCCTTATTCTAGCCCTCCCTTCCTCCTCAGAGGAGCTGCCTCCAGTGGAGATGTCAGAATCCATACCCCCAGGCTAAATGGAGGCCTCCGGAAAGCTGCAAGCCCGATAAAGATTACTGTCTGCAGATTGCTGAGCTGAAGCTTCAAAGTACAGAGAAAGCTATTGGAAATCAACCTGAACTGCTACCGATCACACAGGCACGTTTAAAACACTTTCTGCAATATATACTTCACATAAAACATTAACAACCCCTCTGAGCCCACATATCCCGCCCGTGGATGAGTTTTGTTAAAAAGTCACTTACCCGCCTGCCCGTGCGCTGACCTGAAGATCACACGGGCGCCTCAAAATCGGCGTCGATTGCCAAGTTAAGGGCCTTAACAAGCCCTTTAATTAATGGCAGGTGGGCGTCACACTTCATCACGCGCCCGCCCAGCTAAATATCGCGATGGCGCGCGCTGATCTCAGGACGCTCGCCCGATGTCAGCACGCGCCATTTTAAGCGCTGACGTGCAGGGTCTGCCACCCGCACGTCATCCATAAAATTCTGCCCATGTGTCATTTTGCTCTTTCATTCGGCGGGTGCGCGCCGGAGGCAGCTGTGTGCCTGCCGAACTGTCAACGGCCTATTAAGGCCATGAAAAAGTAATTAACCTTTTTGACAATGCTGCCCGTGCAACCTTAAAGTTGGCGGGCAGGCGAAGAGCCCAAGCGGCCTTCACATTTCCTGAAGGTTTAATAAAGTAATTAAATAAATTTTGCTAAATGTACAAATATGTCCCAGCTCATGTGACACTGTCACATGAGTACAGGCCCCAACTCTCCCTCCTACACCCCACCCGCACAGGTAGCGTTGAGCACTACAGGCCATGCGTTACGCTGGGTGGGCCTTAATTGGCCCACCCATGAAAAATGCTGGTGCGCAGCCGATCACGGACGGTAATTGGTTCCGCTCCTGCCCAGCCCGCCCAACATATGTAAGATGCAGCCCATAGGACTAAATCATAGTCGTATTGTTAGTACCTATAATACGCTTCAGCCCTTGTCGTGCCTGCAGCTTGCTGAAGACAACACAAATGTCTTGTGTAATTTTCAGTAATGTTTTTCCATCTACCCCCATCCACTGAGAATGGCTGGAGGCATTGCCATTTATGTTTTGTGTTAAGAGTTAACTAGAACACTTGTCATGACAGACATCCCACCAGAAAGTAAATATTCTGCCTTTGTCATTCTCTACTAGGACTCTCACAGACCCAGACTTCCTTTTAGTTCCTGCCTTTCTCATACACTGAATGGAGAGAATTTGGTCTATTATTTTGTTCAGCTTGGAGCACATCACCAACTCACTTTTGCAGGTTAAGGGGTAGAAATTACTATGCATTGTGTCTGTCTTATGGGCGTAAAATGAGCACGGGAATGGGACAGCTCATGCTTAACCTACAAATGCATTCAGGCCACTGCTAAATTTGTTGGGCCCCTTATTTAGATGCCCCTGGCCAGCTGCCTACAACAGGCATTAGGCCCTTTACATATGTTAATTAAGTGCAGGAATGCTCCCCTAGTTCCATAGTTGATGATATTGCCTCCTGTTTGATCTTTCCAAACCCCTCCCAAAACTTACCTTTGAGCCACAGACTGATGAGGCATGTGACCCAGCATTTGCAATAAATGAGCAGTCTATGAAGTCGCTATAGGCGCTGGGATCTCGTGCATAAAAATGTTATTGAGGAGGCCAAAACCTGGGCTCGTCTTGGGCCTTTTGTTTGGGACGTGTACCAAGTATGGGCTCAAAAACCAGCCCAGATGAGTCTTGAGTCTTCTTCTAATTGAACAGTCGCTGTCACAGGATTAAGACTGTTCTGGATCACCACATTGCAGATCATGTTCAGAAGCCTTTGCACTGAACCAAAACACAATTGATGTGCAGTATTGTCAGTAGCAATGAATGAATGGAATACAAGCTCCTTTATGAGCTGTTGCAGTATTATCACTATCGTTTTAAGTAAAGCATAATGGGAGGCATGTAAATTGTCTGATCACAACCACTTGAAGATACCTAGTTGCAAAATTAAAAATATAATTTTTCATGGAGGAAGCATTTTGAGGCACACAAATGGAAGGGTAAAGTACTGGTAGTTGCAGATCTCTCATTGTGATGAGAGAAATTTGAGATATTGTACTGTAAGTATATTACAAGAAACATATCATATAACAATATAATGAATGGGCTAGTTGGTAAGACCAGTGTGCCCTAGGTTTAATTTCTGTCCTATACCAAACTAGCTGATCTCTGCCAGGGTGGTGTTTAGGGGTGGTACCGCTATGAAGGAAAAAAGATCTGCTAGAGTTCTGTCCCTGATCACAATCCAGAAAACCCTGCTGAAAAGAATGCATCTATGAAATCAAGTCAAACAGTCTGTTGCCACTCAAACTTGCACTTTCCTATTGTTTCTATGCAATTAATGAGTATTAATCAGGCGGAACAGATCAGAAAATTGGATGGAGGCCTGTTATATTATTTCTGCCTAATATTGTGCCCACCCCATTTTCCACTGTAATTTCTGGTGAATACAGGAAATACCCACTTATTTTAGTCTCCCATGTGAAGAAACAGTGTGAAGAGAATGTGGAAGATAACCCATTGCCAGCTGTAAGACAAATACGTATCTGTTCTCATACAGAGGGCCTGCTCTTGATTTTTACATCTGGCCAATCGTGTAACAATTCTGCCTACAACCCTCCTATTCCCTCAACAAAGACACCATCATTTACAAGCCCAAAATGCTACAATTTTGTCCTCCTACCCATGCTGCCATCTGCAGAACACTGTCTGGCCTGCACCAATTCATAATTCTTTGCAAGCACCATTCTTTTAAAAGTTGGACCTATGAAATCCTCTAGGTGGAAGATAGAAGACCAGCAAGGAAGGTGTTCGAGAAATTGGAGGCAGATTTCATCTCCAATGGTGCTTCAGAGGCCTACTGCTGTCTTCCTGGGGTGCACTGCACTGGCAACCTCTTCTGGTGCAGCTCTTGCAATGTGTCCTCTTGAGAGGGGCACCTGCATGGGTAGCCCTAGCGTGCACTGGAAACCTGTAAAGGAAAATCAGGAAAATTATCCTGACTTTACACAGCCCAACCAGCTGATGCAGCACCAGGATACCTAATTTAGACCAGGCAGGTCCAGGTGACACATTTGTGCATCACTCTGCAAACAACAAACCCTAAGCTGTAAACTGGGCCCTGTACAAGTATTATTTATGTATAATCTGTTATCAATTACTTAGATGAGAGGACCAAATGTAATGTATCCAAGTTTGCTGACAATATCAATATTAGATGGGAAAGTAGGCTGTGAGGAGGATGCAAAGAGGTTGCAAAGGGATATAGAGAAATTGAGTGAGTGGATAAGAACATGCCAGATGTAGCATAATGTGGGAAAGATTTTACATTATTCATTTTGAGGGGAAAAATAAAAAGGAACATTTTTTGAATGGTGAGAGATGGGAAATATTTGCATTCAGAGGGACCTGGGTGTCCTTGTACGTGAATCACAGAAAGTTAACACGTAGATACAGCAAGTGATTACGAAAGCAAATATCAGCCTTTACATTACAATAGATTAGAGTATTGTATAGGGTCTTGGTGGGACCATACCTGATGTATTGTGTACAGTTTTGATTTCCTTACCCAAGGAAGGCTATACTAGCCGTATGAGGGAGTGCAGCAATGTACTGATTCCTAGGATGTGGGAATTGACCTGTGAGGAGAATTTGAATAGGCTGGGACTATAGTTAGGAGAATGAGAGGTGATCCCATTGAAACATATCCAATTTTAAGAGGCTTATCGAGCAGATGCTAAAAACTGTTTCCCCTGGCTGGATGAGGGTGAGCTGGGAGTTGAGAAAAAGCATAAAGCAGAAACCTCATCCTTCATGTTCTCAATGATGGCACATGTCACAGGCTCCATGATGGTGAGAGCCATCGCATAGGGGTCAGGAGATGCAGTCATCGTTGTCCCTGTCGGCCATGCTCTACTCCCTTCTATTGCATGCTACTTTGTCCTCCAAGGGAGTGGACAGAATGTCAGTGACTGTGGAGCACTGTGCTTGGGTGATATGTGTACTGTAGCTGGAGGTATGTGGAGACAGCAAAAGCTGGGTGTGAGACCCTTATTTAGATGTCCCTGACCAGCTGCCTACAATAGGCGTTAGGCCCTTTACATATGTTAATTAGATGCAGGTAGCAATAGCATTGGTAGTTGTGTGAGGGTGAGGAGGAGTATCCGGATGTCAATTCCCTGAGTACTAGGGACCGCTGCTGGGTGACTGATGAGGGTGTGGGCATTGAGCAGCATGAGAGGTTAGTGGTGTGGTGGTAAGATGTCATTTGAAGGTGCATTCACTGACCTTGACCATTCCACATGAAGATCATTAGATTTCTATTGGTATTGCTGCCAGGTTCTTGCATCAAGATGCCATAAGTTGACCTTCCTGGACACCTGGTCTCACTCCCTTCTAAGGGTTGTTCTTGTGGGTCTCCTAGTTCCCCACAGGATCCCAGTGTTTCTCCTTCTGTCCACCTCCATCATAAATGATTCCAGCGCCACATCTGCCACCATGGAACCCTCTCTCTGTCCTGGTCTTCCAGTTTCTGTGTAAATTCCAATAACAGATAAACTGCCTTTAAGAAGAGCAGGCTGGTTGCCATGTGCCATGAGTGTAATGTTGAACGTTGTTCCTGCTGAGCGCAGATGCAGTTAGCAGTGCAAAGAGAAAACCAGCAGTGAGGAAGAAGCCCCATGATACAATCATAAATGAAGTAGAGCTCTAAATTTGCAAGCTGTCCACATTTAACAGAATTAGTGTGGACAGGTCACAAATCGCATTCCCTGTGCCCAAATAGCAGGCCAGAAGAAATTTTAGCCCATGGGGTACAGGGGTCACTTAAACATGGACAAAGTTTAAGTGTCAGATGAGCTGAGATGGGGCAAAGAGGTTTTTGTGATAGATTGGGCATGGAATTTTTAGCTCTGACCTGGGACAAACAGGCTGGCAAAGTTACACATACTCTTGTTCAAAACAAAAACAGAATTACCTGGAAAAACTCAGCAGGTCTGGCAGCATCGGTGGAGAAGAAAACAGTTGACGTTTCGAGTCCACATGACCCTTCAACAGAACTGAGTGTAGTTAGGAGAGGGGTACTCTTGTTCACCCTGAGCAAGTTGCCAGGAATACCTGAATGGAATTGTGACAAGGGAGTGGAGTTAATAGTAGAGGCCAAAAATTATGTCTTCAGTTTTTCCAATGTTCAACTGGAGGAGATTTTAACTCAGCTGTGACTTGACAATGAGATTCCTTGGGGATTCACTCTATGCTAACATGAGCCGGAATTTGCCGGCCCCGTTGGCGTCGGGCATCATGGCGGGGTGGGGGGGGTTGGTGGCGTAAAGGCCAAAAATCAGTTTTACACTGTCGTGAAACAAGTTTGTGATCATCCGCTCCACCTGTCAATGGCAGGCCACGTTTCCTGGCACCACACGTTGGGGACATCGTTTTAATACATTTGCATCCAATTATAAGCCCTGCTCACCGGAATCATCCACCCCATGTCAAATTTACCACCCATGTCGGGTGACTTCAGGACAGCGTGTTTCACGACTGCCTTTAAAAGGCGTGCGCCTGCCAACCTGAATTTTGAGGGGACCTCAGAGGTGAGTGCATACAACCTTGCACTCACGAGCATCATCCCTAGGACATCAAAGAAAAGGCGCCCCACATTCGCAGGGGGCACACGCATGTCGCTTTTTCCTGACTGGCTTTCAGTGTGGTACCGGGGCAAAGGCTCCAGTGCGGATCAGGCCAGGGGCAAGGCAGCACAGACGGAAGGAAATACTCAAGCACATGCTGGGTGTTGATGGGTGGCAAGACAGCATAGGCTGAAGGAAATGCTCAAGCACATGCCTGGGGGACGAGGGGTGGTAACGAAAGTGGCCATGTACTTGGAAAAGCTTATCAAAAGTAAGCTGAGACCGCTCAGCTGCAGCTCCATTGACATGCTTGGAGTCGGGCCTCTAAAGCTTTTCTGCCCACTCAAGCTAATACAAAAGCATGAAAGTGCCACCAAATGCTCCAGAACCTTTCACCCCTCAGGCACAGACTGCAAATTAATGTGCATTTTAGGGATCAGCAAAGCAATTGACTGCCTGGGCAAGTTGTACAATCCCTTGTGAAAGGTGGCAATGGCGCAGTCACTGGCGGAGGAACTCATGGCCCCTTGCAATGTCTTTATTAAGGTTTGGACCAGTATCCATCATGGTTCAAGCTAACAGCGCAGCCTTGCAGTGCGGGTTAGGAGAGTGCCTGAGCTGAGAGCACAGCATGCTGTCCAAAGGCCGTAGCTGCCGCCAATTGGTCAAGTGAAGTGGGGCGGAGGTGGGTGAAGTTTTGGGCAGCCAATGAATGCACTACACACTGGCCATCCAAGTGGTGGCCAACACTCTCCTGCATGTGTGAAGGGGCCTTCAGACTTAACCAAAAGAGTACACCCATGCTAACCCATACGTCTCTCTCTTTGATCCTGCAGGAGGAGAACATCAGGATGATGGAGCCTGGTGATTTAGCAGCATGCTTCATGACTTACAGAGACCAGGGAAGAAGAAGAAGAGACCAGCGAAGGCACCTGGCTTGGCAAAGGGAGGAGCAACTCCCTCAAGATGAAGGGGCAGGAGGGCCTGCTGCACATGCAGCTGAAGATCTACAGCAAGCCATCGCTCATAGGCGCCTTGTTTGACCCAGGGTCTATAGATGGCACCTGTCATTCCTGCAGATGACCGAGAATCAGTGTCACTGAAGGCTGCACATGTCTAGGATCTGGTCGGTCACATATGCCACCTGCTGCAGGATCTAGTGCCACGGGGACATGGAGGGTGTCCACTGCTCGTGGCCATGAAAGTGACTGCTGCGCTCAATTTTTACACCAGTGGCTCCTTCCAGGGCTCCACAGGTGACCTGTGTGGGATCTCGCAAACCCCATGCACAAGTGTATCCAGGTCACAGACACCATATTTGCGGAGGCACAGAACCTTGTGCATTCTGCCCGGGATCAGAAAAGCCAAGAAGCAAGAGCGCTGGGATTTGCGCAAATCTCCGGTTTTCCGCAGGTGCAGGGTGCTATCGACTTCACTTACGTGGCACTTAAATCTTTATGGCAACATGCAGTCAACTACGTCAACCACAAGGGCTTCCACTTGCTGAATGTTCAGCTGGTGTGCGTTCACCACAAACACACCATACAGGTCTGCACACAATTCCCAGGGAGTGTCCACAATGCAGGTCTCAGATCCCTGACATCTTCCAGGGTTCAGAGAGGCTGCAAGGCTGGCTCCTCGGGGACAAGGGCTACCCACAGAGGACGAGGCTGATGACACCTGTGCAGTGGCCTCAGACTGCAGCAGAGTGACGGTATAACAAGGCTCGTACCGCAAACCTGGTGCTTCGACAGGTCCGGCAGAGTACTGAAATACAGTCCCCAGAGGGTGTCGCATATCATTGTTGCTTGCTGCGCACTCCACAACCTGGCACTGCAAGGGGAAGAGGACCTGGCTGAGGAGGAGATGGAGGAGCTGCACATATCCTCCAATGAGGAGGATGTCAAGGGGAATGACGATGAGGAGGTCCTGGAAGGTGAAGGTGCCAGCGGTGAGGCCATCGCACTGACCAGATGAGGCAGGCACGCTAGAAAGGCCCTTCTTGCCACAGGATTCGTGGAGGATGATAACAAGGTGCAGTGAGGACAGTCTTGACAGCCTCACCTTGCATCTGTGGACGTTTGACTCCTGTATGGCTGATGGCAGCACACATACCCTCTGCTCAGGCTCATGTCATGGAGACACAGTGGAGGCCCTAATAGTCACTCGATTCCAAGAGGATGATGACGACATGAAGTGAGGAGTGCAGCAGACATCCCTTCCTGATGTTCCCAAGCTTGCCTTTGCAGCTCCAGCAACTGAGGATTGACTAAGTCCAGAGGCTCCTCATCTGACTTGGACTCAGCAGATTTCTGGTCTCCAGCAGTCCTCCCAGTGCCAGAAACTTGGGAAGTCCCTGCCACCACATGCTGTAGATCAGACAGTTTGATGTGCTTACCATATTGTGACCCTGAGGCTACTCTAGAACTAGGCCCCACTGAAGTGTGTGTCTCTGCACTGGTGGAGGGTGTGAATGAGCGCTGTGATGGGTCTTCAATTAGGCTGTCATCAGATTCTTCTCCGAGGTGTCTTTGGGGCTTGAAGCGAGAACATGGCTCGTGGACCCTCTTGGCTGCTTTGCAGATGTATCTGCGAAAGCAAGGAGAGATAATTAATGCATGGCAGGGAACTAGGGAACAGCGGACCTGACTCAGCAGGTGGATGTTGCACTACTGGATGTTGCACTACTGGATCCTCACTTGGTTGAGCACTGCTAACCTCACCGTCAACACAGGAATGGTCCAGATCGTCGCCAGCCAGCTGGATGACTCTATTTTCAAAGTCTCTGAGACCTTGATATCGGGAATTCCTCCACCAGTCTGTGACCTTTCCCTTTTGTTGTGTGCCATCTTGTCCTGCATGAAGACAGGTGGAGAGAGTGTAAGCAGTACATCTGCCAGGCCAGATGATAAGTATGCCTTACAAGTGTGGCTGGTGAGTGGTGCCATGGATGGGATGAGGACATGATCTGCAGGGCAGATGAAGTTGTGTGTGAGAGAGTGAATGGTGATGTCCCTTGAACTGGCAGAGTGAGATCCCTGTGGATGTGTGATGGGTTTGTGAGTGTGTGAGTTGAGAGTGATGAGAAGAGTGACTTACCCTGACGGGATGGAGATCATTCATCCCCTTTCAGCACTGGATGGCTGTCCTCTTTTGCAGGGCATTGGCGCTGACCACCATTGCCACTGCCTTGCATGCTGGATTGGTGACCTTGCATGCTGGTCTTTGCCCAAAGCGGGGGTAGAGGACTTCACGGCGGTCTCCACTGCGCCCAGTAGGCACCCAAGGGAGGCATCACTAAATTTGGGGGCAGCATGTTTCTCCCTTTGGCAGCCATGATTTTGCAGCAGCTTCTGATCCCTTAGAGAGAGCTAGCTCAGTGCAGGGGCACCCTTTAAATATGGCGCCTGGATTACTGAAAGCCTGAGGTGATGGCGGGGCGGGCAAATCAGAGGTGGCCCCGCCAGCGATCCGGTGTGTTTCCTGGGAGTGCATTATTAATGAGGCGGGTCGCACTGGGACTGGGATGATATGGCACAAAAACCTGGCATTGAGACCAGCAGATAAAACATCCTTTTTCTCACCCGCTACCGCACTTTGCAAAAATCTGGGACGATTCCACCCCATGGTTTCTGATGAACATCCACCAAAGTTATAGCAGTGAAGCAGAAGAAGCTTCAAGGAAATTCCCCTTTATGTCAACTAGACAGTCTGACAGCACAGACATTGTCATTGGATCCGAAAGAAATAATGGAAAGATAAAGTTAGATGTCATCAGTGTACAGTAACTATGGAGAATGACCCTGTATCTGTAACTGCTGTCACTAAGGGATAGCATTCAGATGAGGACGAGGAGAGGACTGAAGAAAGATCCTTGGGTGATTCAGGAGGTGACCATGTAGTGTAAGAGAATGCTTTTGCTGGAGATCCAGAAATCTTTTCCAACAAGTTCCAACTCGGATAGATGGTTGTAACAAGACAATCTAACTCATTTTCTGCAATGACAAGCTGAGCCTCATTATCAGTCCTTTTCTTTAGACTTATCATTTTAGATTAAATAACAACCCAAACAGAAGTACTGACAAGCTAAATAAGACCGTTTTAAGTCAAACAGCTGTACGCTTCGCTTTCTGAATCAGTGAGTGCCAACTGTAGCCATGGCAACTCCCTAGCTGTGACTGCCCCCAAAGGATTCCAACGCAGTCACAGTACAAAAGAAAATAATTACTGTGACTAGACAGCTAGTCAGCTGAAATTTATACAGCCCATAGGAGGTTTATTAAAGCACCACCTACATAAAATAGAAACATATCTCCCAGTCAGTGAGATTTGCAAACCCAGATTTGGTAGGGTGAATTTTGTGGTTTTGCACTAAACCAGCACATATGAGTGGCAAGGTAAGACTCACATAATGGAATGAGGCCGGTCATGCAGGATTTTCCATTGTTGATCTCATTAAATATTCATAAGGAGCTTGTAGCATTGAATGAAGTGGTTTTTAGAGCTTGCTGACAAAATTGCTAAGGAGCAAATAGCGTGCAACTGCAGCTCTTGAAGGCTGTTGCTACTAATTAAAGGGGCCCACATTAATTGTTGCTATGCACAATAGAAGACATGGCTGGAGTAAGCAGGTCTACTCCAATTTGTGATGCTTCTTCGAAGGTCTCCCTGTTGGAACTGTGCAAAGTAGGTATGCCAATTGGACACTCTATTGTGCTAAAAAATGTCCAGCCTACTTAAAAGATCACTGACAGAGTCGATTCAGTTTCAACCATCCAGAGGGTCTGGAAACAAGTTTAAAATAAAAAAAATACTCTAGAAGCCTTCCAAGGTAAAACTACAGCCAACATTGTACTAAACTTAGTAAATGAACAATGTATTCAGTCCAGTAGTTTCTTCTCACCCTGTTATATCCTAGCTGAGGCAGCATAAGACTCCCTTCAGAAAACAGCTTTTCTTAAGCTTCACATGCATGTCCATACTTCAGTACTGTACTTTAAATGATAACTTCTTGTATGACCATTTGGACAAAGCAATCTGAATACCCCACTAACCTGTAATATACGTCTTCTTCAAACTTCAAAACCTCACTATCTAAAGCAAAAGCTACTCATATAAGAAAAAAGAGCAGAGCCAAACCACAGAAAACAAATTCCTAAGTTCAGAATCCTCTCAGCATGATCACAACACATTAGTTGTGCTTGAAAATATAGAAGCTATGGACATAGGGAGGCTGGAGTGCACCACCAAGGTGAGGGCTTGTACTAACTTTTTCCTGCAATGCTTCTGCCCCCCTCCACCACTCATTTATTCACTGCCTATGTTATTACAATGTCCCACCCACATATTAGTTATGTGAGCTCTGTTTCATGTGCTGCTTTTCATTCACCATTGTAGTAGACTGCTCTTCTATTTTAATAGATGTACCTGAAGAAGCTGATGCAGACTTAAGTGGCAACTCCAAAAGCATCATCCAACAGTACCCAGTATCACCTGCTCCACCCATAGCGTGCACCAGCACAGTGGAGGACTTAATAGGTTAGGTTCACTAGGTAAAGCAAAAAATATGACTAAGAACCTCCTCGCAGAAGGCCAGGCCACATCTAGTCCTTAGCTACAGAACCCTGGGATCCCAAGTGCGTTTATAAGAAGGATACGATCCAAACTGTATTTTCTACAGACATTAGAGAGTTTGCTAAACAATATGCAAATGTAGATAGTGTGCAGTTATCTGAGCTGCAGTCCACCATATTGTGACAACTGCAGAGATCTTCAGCCCCTAATAATAGAGGTGTTTTATACCATGGGGTGTTCTTTAATGGCCATTTACAGTGCTGCCATGGAAGCGCATTCCTGGTGAGAATTAGGAAAAAAAGTGCTAACCTGCATATTCATAAAAAAGTTATAATAAAACTCTTACTCAAAACGTATGAAACTCTTTAGACCAGCCTAAAACAGCAACAACTTATATTTATATACAGAACGTTGCAAGTTGGAATACGGGTGGTAGTGTTTAGGATGACCTCGGGTTAATGGAAGGTGGAAGATGGGAGGTCGGCCAGGAAAGTAATGGAAACCAAGTCTGGAGATAAAAACACGGAGGAGGATTTAAGTAGCAGATGGGTTGAGGCCCGGGCAAAGACAGGTGGTATTACGGAAATGGAAGTAGATGGTCTTGGTGAGGATATGGGTTCGGAAGCTCAACCCAGGGCCAAATGGGATGCTGATGTTGCAAACAGTGTGCTTCAGCCTCAGTCAGTGCCAGGGAGCGGGATGAAATCCATGGCTAGGGAATGAAGTTTGTAGCGAGGGCCATTTTTTTTCCTTTACCCTTTCATGGCAAGGCTAGCATTTGCTGCCCATCCCTAATTGCCATTGAATGGATTGGCATGCCATACCATTTCAGAGTTAACAGTAAACCACATTGCTGTGGGTCTGCAGTCACATGTACGCCAGACCAGGTAAGGATAGCAGCAAACCAGCAAAATGTGACCATGTCAGGAAGCTGGCTGCAATCTGCCAACATCTGCATTTAACTTGAGTAAATTAGGTTGGTTGTACGCAATCCTATCAGGGAGGCATGTTTCCTATTAACATATAGTAATTGCTCAATTTAATTTCCTGAATTTCCTGAAACTCGCCATTAAAAGCGAAGCAAGAACATAACAACAATTGAGGGGTGGTTGATGAAAAATGGAAATACTGCAATAAATACTCAGTACACACAGCTGCTTTCTTACCTACTTAGTGGAAAAAGGTTCATAGTACTTTTGGTGAAAGTTTACTTTCTGCACTTTGGAGGTTCTCTTAATCACATCAGGATGAGGTATTACCTTTGCTGCCTTAGGTTGGACCTCAGATGAGGATCAATATGACCAGCAGCAGCAGCAGGCTGCTAGTGAGAGACCTGCAGCGTGATGTGAGAGAGGGGAGCAGCAACAGCAGCAGCAGCCTGCTATTCAGAGGCCTGTAGCTTGACAGCGGAAAAGGGAGCAGCAGAAGGCTATAGCTTACAGGGGGCAGTACCCATGACAGAGGGCGCACAGTCAGAGGCTGAGTTTCATTGACATGTTGGAACAACAGTGCTTCAGGAGACTCAGGTTGTCATATCAGATTATGGCAGACATAGCCAGCGTCCTAGAAGACATATTCCCTGGTGGCCTTGCATTACCAACAGCCATCAAATTGACCGCATGCTCTCAACCTTTTGGGCTCCAGATCCTTCCAGGGCTCTACTAGATGCATTTTCAAGATCTCCCAGTCAGCAGCCTGCAAATGCATAGGTCAGGCATGCGTTGTGTGCAGACACGGCATGGCACTTATGTGAACTGCAGGCACGGCACTTATGTGAACTCTGCCTGCGATGAAGTCAGTCAGAATGAGTCAGGCATTCAGGTTTGTTTCTCTAGCTGACTTTTCCCAGGCTCAGTCACACAAGGAGCAATCCACACACCCTAAAAATCAACTGGAGTATTCATGAACGGCCAGAGCTTCCACACCATCAATATGCAGCTGGTGTGCAACCACAAAAAGACAGTTCTGTAGGTATGTATAAAATTCCCAGTGAGCTGCCATGATGCTTTCGTCCTGTGGCAGTCCAAGCTCCCTGACATTTTTGGACCCCTAAGCATGCATAAGCAGAGGCTGCTAGGAGATAAAGGATCCCAACTTCAAGCCTTTCTGCTGACACCACCGAAAAACCCGACCAATGAAGCCCAACAGTACTACAATTAATGCCATATAATCACCAGATGTGTGATCATCGAGCCATCAGCATGCTTCAGTATGCACTAGCCCAGGTGTTCAGCATGGTGTGCTGTGTTCTGCACAGCAATGCACAGCAGCAGCATTTGGACCTACGAGGGGAATAAAGTGCAGAGTGCACATTGTCGGCAGATGATTAAAAGGAGGAAGACGAGCTGAGGAAGGTGATGAGGGGAATGTAGCATCAGCTGCTCACGTGGATGCCAGGGATGCCCTTAGTAATGTAAAGTTCACTTAGGTTGCACCAGTGGATCAATGTCAGAACTACATTCGACAACCACTCTTCCCAGTGCCTCACCATCACAATGAAACAAAGCAACCTTGTACTCAACTATCCACACCTTCTGCATCTGCTGTTGGTCACATTCATCACCAAGCACACTAAAAAGCAAGTTGCCTCACAGCAGCCAAGAATGGGCAATATGGGAAAGTGGTACAAAGTAATAAATTTTATTTTATTCTACCAAAGAACAAAAACAACACATCATATTTTTTCAAACACTCTTGTGTACCCTAATGCAATTACAGAGTTTTATTTTTCCATTCCTACTGCCTTAGCATGATGCAACCCCTGTGGTATCAGCAGAGATGGAGACAGTCTGCTTAGATCTCGGCTCTGCCTGCTAAGACGCTCTTGGCTGACAACCTCTGGATTTTGGAGGCTGTGAGGACCCCGATAAAGACTGCTCCACCTATACGGGGGAAGATTTGGTGATAGGGACTTGAGGCAACATATCAGATGCTGGCTGAATGGGTGGGTGGGGGGGGTGGGGGGTAGGGGGGTGGGGGGGTTGGTGGCGGCGGTGCGTGGGTACTATGTGAGAAGTAGAAGTGCTTTGAATGGACTTGCCACTTCCATGTTTCCTATCACCATCATCCCTCTCATGGGGCAACCACTTTTCACTGCTACCACTCTGCTGGAGAGCACTTTGGTACTGATCAATAGGGTGCTTAAGGTGTCTATCATCCTATTTAAGGTAGCAGATATGTTGGCACCCAGAATGTGAACGGCTGTGAACCAAGCCTGCATGGAGTCAGTTGATTGCCATGTTGGCTACTTTACGCATGCAAGATATCATTGCAATACCCTGTGACATCAACCACCTCTTCTTGGAGGCAGACTGCTACATTCTTTCTGCAATTATGGTCAGTGTGCTTAGTAGGCCTGCCAATATATTTCTGGGTTACAATTTGTGTCCAGCTAAGCAGAGCTCAATGAGCACTCCAACAAGGACTCTCCACTGCTGTCCCTGCCACCAACATCTGCTCTTGCTGAAGTGTAAGTCACCAGGTGAAAACCCAACTACATGTCCAACTAGTCCCACCGAAGTACAAGTATCAGAACTAGTGCTTGGAGTAGTGAGTCCTGTAATGGTGCATCCTCAGGAATAACCTGGTCCTCTGAGGATTCATTGTCCGGAAGGTACATAGACTCCTGTTGCAAGTGTGAAGGTCCTCGCAGAGAGGAAAGGTATGAATTGGTATTGGAAAGGTAAGTATGTTCAAACTTATCATTATGAAGTTGATCAAATTTCATGTGCTATTGAAATCCAGTCAACATGACTGAGTGTTGTATGACATATGGGTTATTGATATGGTAGTTGAGAGGTGCCCACCTCTGAAACATTATAGTTATCCAACACTTCCTCCTCTGCAGTTGTTAGTTGGAAAATCTGCAGGACTATCCCCAGTTCCCTCTATCTGCCTGGTGTTTTTTGCTCTCTTCTCTTGCAACGGGGGAAATAACAGACCCCATGAATGACTATAATAGCATGTGTTCACCTGATTGATGCAATGCACTTGGTGAGAATGGCTATCAGGGAGGGGCATAAAATTCCATAAGTTTTGAAAACATAATTATGAAATTGCACCCCTTGTGATGAATGGTAGTGGTGAGTGGATATTGGAGATGTGAAGAAATGTGCAGAAAGAGAAAGATGGTTGTGCTTGCAATGCCAGCGGGTGTGAAGAGTAATGTGATATGGTGGAGTAGGCTGTACAAGGCAGAGTGAGGGGTGGGGTGATACACACAGCATGATGTAGGTGAATGTACAACTGTACTCACCTTTCCTGATGTGGTTAGGTCATGGCACAATACTCCTGCTGTTCAGCTTGTGGGTCACTTCCAGCCACACCCTCTGTCAGCAGCTGGTTTCTTCCTCCCATTACCGGGGAACAGAATCTCACTCCTACTCCGCAGTGACCCCAGCATTACATCTAAGAGAGAGATCATTCTTTTTAATTGGTGCATATTTATTTCTTAATTACCATCACAAAAAAATTATCTGGTGATCATCATATTGCTGTTTGAGGAAGTTGGCTGTGCAAAATATTGGCTCCTGTGTTTCCTACATTACAACAGGGACTAAACTTCAAGAGTACTTAACTGGCTGTAAAGCGCTTTCCAGTGAAAAGCACTATATAAATGCAAATCTTTCTTTTATTCTTTTATGGGATGTGGACATCGCTGGCCAGCATTTAATACCCATTCCTAGTTATCCATGTGAAGGTAATGGTGAGCCACCTTCTTAAACTGCTGCAATCCAAATAGTGTAGGTACAATCACAATGTTGTTAGGAAGGGAGCTCCAGGATTTTGACCTAGCGATGGTAAAGGTATGGCAATATAATTCCAAGTCAGAATGGTGTGTGACAAGTGTTGCTGGTTTCCCATGCACCTGCTGCCCTTATTTTTCTAGGTGGTTGAAGTCACGGGTATGGAAGGTGCTATTGAAGGAGCCTTGGTGAGTTGCTGCAGTGCATCTTGTAAATAGTACACACTGCAGCAATTGTGTGTTGCTGGTGGAGGAAGTGGATTTTAAGGTGGTAGATGGGGTGCTGATCAAGTGGGTTACCTTGTCCTGGATGGTGTCGAGCTTCTTGAGAGTTCGTGAAGCTGCACTCTTTCAGACAAATTCTATCAAACTCCTGCCTTGCAGATGGTGGAAAGGGTTTGGGAGTGAAGGGTGAGCTGCAGCATACCCAGCATCTGCCTTGCTTTTGTAACCACAGTATTTATATGGCTGCTCCAGTTAGGTTCCCAGTCAATGGTGACCCTTAGGATCTTAATAGTGAGGGGTTCAGCAATGGTATCAAGGGAAGGCAATCAGACTCCCTTTTCGGAGATGATACTTATGTGGCATGAATGGTATTTGTCACTTAATCAGCCCAAACCTGAATGTTGTCCAGGTCTTGCTGCATGCAGCCATGGACTCGGTACTACGGGAAGCATGAGCTATTCCATTGGGATGGGCTACACTTGAACTGGGCTGGGACCAGTGTCCTGGCCAATAGTATAACTAAGGATGTGGACAGGGCTTTAAACTAACAAACGGGGTGGGAGGGTTCAGGTGAAGGGAGATTTACAAATCTTAGAGAGGAACTTGGAACAGGAGAGGGAGGATCTAGTTTTCGTGGTCCACATGGAACCAATGACATAGGTAGAATCAGGAATGATGTTCTGCTAAGAGAATTTGAGGAGCTAGGGTCCAAATTAAAACATAGAACATCAGAAGTAATAATCTCTGGATTTTTACCTGAGCCATGCACCAATTGGCATAGGGACAAGCAGATTGGAGAAATAAATGCACGGTTCAAGAATGGTGTGGGAACAAAGTGTTTTGATTCATGGGGCACTGGCATCAGTACTCAGGGAAGATTGAGCTATTCCATTGGGTTGGGCTACACTTGAACTGGGCTGGGACCAGCCCCCTGGCCAATCATATAACTAGGGCTGTGGACAGGGCTTCAAACTAACAGAGCGGAAGGAAGGTTCAGGTGAAGGGGGATTCTCCAAAGAGAAAGGCCGAGGCATCGGAGGAGTGTAGCAATGTGGTAAAAGACAAACAATATGGGACAGGAAAGGACAGAGAGTTTAACAAAAATTGTACATCAACAAATAAGGTCACTGCAGAGAATAGAAGTAAGTGAAATTAAAGGTTCTTTATCTGAATAAGATAGATGAACTAGTGGCATAAATAGAGGTAAATGATTGAGATCTAATAGGCATTACAGAACATGGTTACAAGGTGATCAGGGTTGGGAAATAAATATTCCAGGATATACAATATTTCAGAAAGACAGAAGAAATGGCAAAGGAGGCAGGGTAGCCCTGATAGTATGGGGTGACATAATGACTTTAAAGAGAAGAGATCTGGTCTCGGAAGATCATGAAGTAGAATCAGTACGGATAGAAATTAGAAATGACAAGAGCCAGAAAACACTGGTGACAGTAGTTTGTAGGCCCCCTAGCAGTAGTGCACCTTCGGGCAGAGCATTAAACAAAAAATCATTAGGAGCATGTAGCAAAGGCAATGTAATAATTGTGGGGGACTTTAATCTTCATATGGACTGGGACAATCAAATCAGCAAGAGTAGCCTAGAAGATTAATTTGTGGAATGTTTTTGTGACAGTTTCTTGGACCAATACATTTTAGAACCAATTAGGGATGAAACTATCTTAGATCTAGTATTGTGTAATGAAGCAGGTTTAATTAGTAACGTGGTAGTAAAAGATCCACTGGGAAATAGTGATCTTAATGCCATTGAATTCCAGGTTAAATGTGAAAGTGATATATTCCAATCACAAACAAGAATCTTAAACCTAAACAAAGTCAATTACATAAGTATGAGGAGAGAACTCGCTAAGATTAATTGGGTAAATAGACTAAAAGGTATGTTCGTAAATGGACAGTGGGAAAGACTTAAAGAAACAATTCAAAATGTCCAACAAAAATACATTCCATTGGAAAACAAAAACTCAGCAAGAAAGACCCACCCATGGCTCACTCAGGAAGTTAGGGATAGTATGAGATTAAAAGAAGAGGCTTACAATGTTGCAAAAAACAGTAACAATTCTGAGGATTGGGAGTGTTATAGAAACCGGCAAAGCGCAATCAAAAAGTTGATTAAAAGGGATAAAAAAGAATATGAAAGTAAACTAGCCAGAAATATAAAAACAGATTGTAATGGCTTTTATAGGTATATAAAGAGGAAGAGAGTAGTTAAAGTTAATGTTGGTCCATTAGAATCAGAAATAGGAGAAATTATCATGGGGAATGAGGAAATGGCAAGGCATTGAACAAATATTTTGTATTTGTCTTCACAGTAGAAGACAAAAGTTTCATTCCAGAAATAGACTGTAAACTAGGGGCTAAAAAGAGTGAGGAAATTAATATCAACAGAGAAAAAGTATTAGAGAAACTTAAAGGACTAAAATGTGATAAATCCCCAGGGCGTGATGGTCTATACCCTAGGGGTGTAAAGGAGATAGCTGCAGAGAAAATGGATGTGTGGCTGTGATTTTCCAGAATTCATTGGATTCGGGAACAGTTCCATCAGATTGGAAGTTGGCAAATGTTACTCTGCTTTTCAAGAGAGGGAGAGAGAAAATGGGGAACTACAGGCCTGACACCAGTTAGCCTAACATGTTGTTGGGAAAAGGCTGGAATCTATTATTAAGGAAGTGTTAACAATGTACTTAGAAAAGCATTGTTTGATTAGGAGAAGTCAACATGATTTTACTAAAGGGAAATCCTATTTAACAAAGTTATTGGAGTTTTTTGAGGATATAAATAGTAAGATAGATAAAGGAAAACCAGTAAATGTAATTTACCTGGATTTCCAAAAGGCTTTCAATAAGGTGCCACACAAAAGGTTAATAGGCAAGATAAGTGCACACAGAGTTGAAGGTAATATGTTATCATGGATAGAGGATTGGTTAACAGGTAGGAAGCAGAGAGTGAGCATAAGTGAACTTTTTCAAGTTGGCAGGTAGTGAATATTGGAGTATCACAAGGATCAGTGCTGGGGCCTCAGCTATTTACAATCCATATTAATGACTCAGAAGAAGAGACAGAGAATAATATATCTAAGTTTGCTGATAATATAAAACTAGGTAGAAAGGTAAGCTGTGGGAAGGACACAGAGAGGCTGCAACGAGATATAGACAGGTTAAGTGAGCGGGCAACAAGGTGGCAGATGGATTATAATGTAGGGAAGTGTGAAGTTATAAACTTTGGTCAAAAGAATGCAAGAGCTGAATATTTTTAAAAGGTGAGTGAAAGGGGGTTCAAGCACCCTCCGATCCCACAGGGACCACACGAGACTCAAGCTTCTTTCACCGGTTTTATTCAGGTATGCAGGGGAGACTGTATCCATACAAGATGGGTGCCAGCTCTCCGAATGGTTACATTTCCTTACAGTTATACTTTTCCCTTATCTTACTCTATTTGCATGCACCAATGATCAATGTCTACATGTTTTAACCTCGTTATAGGACCCAATCATTTACATACACAATTAGTTTGTTAGTTCTATCCTATTATCTTCGAGACACTCGTACATGATTATATTATCCACTCCTATTCAATGTATACACACAGACCTTGACTCTTATCTGGTCCAGACTATGACTTGTGGTTTATCAAAAGCCACCTCTTTGTCCATTGTATTTGGTTTTTAACTCTTTCACTTCTCCCTTCAGTGAGAAGCTTGTAAGTATTGATGTTCAAAGAGACTTGGATGTGCAATTGGACAAGCAATTAGGAAGACAAATGGTTGTTGGCCTTTATTGCAAGGAGATTAGAGTACAAGAATAGAGACTCCCTTGCCAGAGTTGTACAAGGTTTTGGTGAGACCACATCTGGAGTACTGTGTGCAGTTTTGGTCTCTGCATTTAAGAAAAGATATACTTACTTTGGAGGCGGTACAGCGGAGGTTCACTAAATTGGTCCCTGGTATGAGGGCGTTGTCCTATGATGAGAGGCTGAGCAAATTGAGTCTATTTTCTCTGGAATTTAGAAGAATGAGAGATGATCTTATTGATATAATATATATATATCCATCATTTTCACATGGTCCATCTCTGACACTTCCCTTCCCTTCCTTGACCTCTCTGTCTCAATTTCTGGTGATAGACTGTCCACCAATATCCATTACAAGCCTACCGACTCCCACAGCTATCTTGACTACAGCTCCTCACACCCGCTTCCTGTAAGGACTCCATCCCATTCTCTCAGTTCCTTCGTCTCTGTCGCATCTGTTCTGATGATGCTACCTTCAGAAACAGTTCCTCTGACATGTCCTCCTTCTTCTTTAACCGAGGTTTTCCACCCACGGTAGTTGACAGGGCCCTCAACCGTGTCCGGCCCATCTCCCGTGCATCCGCCCTCATGCCTTCTCCTCCCTCCCAGAAACATTGGAGGGTCCCCCTTGTCCTCACTTATCACCCCACCAGCCTCCGCATTCAAAGGGTCATCCTCCGCCATTTCCACCAACTCCAGCATGATGCCACCACCAAACACATCTTCCCTTCAACCCCCCCGGCGGCATTCCGTAGGGATCGTTCCCTCCATGACACCCTGGTCCATTCCTCCATCACCCCCTACTCCTCAACCCCCTCCTACGGCACCTCCCCATGCAAACGCAAGATATGCAACACCTGCCCCTTCACTTCCTCTCTCCTCACTGTCCAAGGGCCCAAACACTCCTTTCAAGTGAAGCAGCATTTCACTTGCACTTCCCTCAACTTAGTCTATTGCATTCGTTGCTCCCAATGCGGTTTCCTCTACATTGGAGAGACCAAACGCAGACTGGGTGACCGCTTTGCAGAACACCTTCGGTCTGTCTGCAAGCATCACCCAGACCTCCCTGTCGCTTGCCATTTTAACACTCCACCCTGCTCTCTTGCCCACATGTCTGTCCTTGGCTTGCTGCATTGTTCCAGTGAAGCTCAACGCAAACTGGAGGAACAGCACCTCATCTTCTGACTAGGCACTCTACAGCCTTCCGGACTGAATATTGAGTTCAACAATTTTAGATCTTGAACTCCCTCCTCCATCCCCACCCTCTTTCCGTTTCTTTCCCCCCCACCCTTTTTGTTTTTTTCCAATAATTTATATAGATTTTTCTTTTCCCACCTATTTCCATTATTTTTAAATGTGTTCCACCCATCATTTATCTATACCTTTTATGCCCTTTTAGTCTTATTTCACCCCACCCCCCACTGGAGCTATCTGTACCTTGCTTGTCCTGCTATCCACTCTTAATTAGCACATTCTTTTAAATAATATCACCACCTTCAACACCTCTTTGTTCTTTTGTCTGTGACATCTTTTGGTTATCTCTTCCTATCACTGCTTGCTTGTCCCAACAACCAGCCCCCCCTCCTTCTTCTCCCCCCCCCCCCCCACCCCCTCTTCTTCCCCTTAAACCAGCTTATATTTCACCCCTTTCCTACTTTTACTTAGTTCTGTTGAAGGGTCATGAGGACTCGAAACGTCAACTGTACTCTTCTCCGCCGATGCTGCCAGACCTGCTGAGTTTTTCCAGGTATTTCTGTTTCTGTTTTTGTGTCAATGATCTTATTGAAATGTACAAGATTCTAAAAGGGCTTGATAGGGTAAATGTGGAAAGATTGTTTCTGTTGGTCAGGGAATCTAAAACACGGGGCACAGTCTCAGGATAAGGGGCCAATCATTTAGGACTGAGATGAGGGCAAATTACTTCACTCAAAAGGTTGTGAATTTTTGAAATTCTCAGCCCCAGAGAGTTGTGAATGCTCCATCACTGAATGCATTTAAGGCTGGCATAACCAGATTTTTGGTTTCTCAGGGAATCAAGGGATATGAGGAATGGGAAGGGAAGTGGAGTTGAAGCCCAAGATCAGCTATGATCATATTGAATGGTGGAGCAGGCACCATGGTCCATATGGTCTACTGTTGCTCCTATTTCTTGTGCTTTTGTGCTTCATGATTGGAAAAGTTGCAAATGGAACTGAACATTGTGCAGTTATCAGCAAACAAGCCTAATTTTGACCTTATGGTGGAGGGAAGATCATTGATGAAGATGGCTGGGCCTAGAACACTGCTCTGAGGAACTCCTGCAGTGATGTTCTGGTGGTGAGATGATTGGCCTCCAACAACTGCAAGCATTTTCCTTTGTGCTGTTATGACTCCAGCCATTGAAGAATTTTCCCTGGACAATTACTTCAATTTTACCAGGGTTCCTTGATGTCACACTTGGTCAAATGCTGCCATGATGTCAAGGGCAGTCATGTTTATCATTTGGACCAATGCTGTAATGAGGCCTGGAGCCAGGTGGTTCTGGTGAAACCAAACTGAGTATCAGTGAGCAGTTTATTGTCGAGTAAATACCCCTTGATAGCAATGTCAATGACACCTTCCATCACTATGCTGATGATTGATGGGTGGTAATTAGCCAAATTGGATTTGTGCTGCTTTTTGTGGACAGAACATACCTTGACAATTTTCCCCTTTGTTAGGTGAATGCCAATGTTGTAGCTGTATTGGAACAGCTTGGTTAGAGGCACGGCTAGTTTTGGAAGTGGAGCATAGCCTTTGAATGTCCAGAATCCATTGTCACACCTTGCCTTCTCTTGTTTCTAACTCCTCCAAATTGCATATTTAGATTGTCCCTTTAAATGCTGTAGTTGAGATTGTGTTGTGCAGGTCTTCATCACACCCACTGCCACACAATCAGCACCAAAGCTGGAAGTAAAATGATAATGAGCTTAATGAGTTAAAATGTCACTGACAGATGCACTAAACTTAATTCTAAGTTTCCTATGTGATATTAGGCCTCCCCAGACTACCTCACACCACCCTCCACCCACCCACCCCCATTCCCACTCCTGCTCCCAACAAATCTCCAGGTTAACATTGGGGTTAATATGTCACATATCCCAGTATAGATAAATGTACTTGTATTACCTTTCCATTGTCTTTCTATCTTTTACAGAATATAAAATAAATATATATTCCCACAGACTTGAACTCTGGCAATTTTTTCACTTTAGTCTGTTTGTGATTTTAAAAAGGTTATGAAGATACTAAATAATTCAATGTTTTCCCATTTTTGAAGCCTTTCAGATTTCTCCCCGGGCAAAAAGAGATGGTTACTTTTCAAGATTGACTCAAACATACAATTAACTCATACAGTTAAACGTAGAACATTTTTTCAGATCATCTGAGGGTAATAACTGAGCAAAATGGAGTTGTAACTGACTGGAAGTTTGGTGGAGATCAGTTGCACTCAATCTCACCCATGTGATAACTCAATGTGAATTTTGCTCATATACTGTATCACTCTTGAGAAGTAAACATCCATTTTAGTTTGGGGGAACTTCAAATGTTTTCAAACAAGAGCAAGATCTAACGCGACTGATGCAGCTCTCACCATTTGCACTAAATTACTGTCCTTTTGAAAATGAACTGACTTAAAGGAATAAGCTGTAACTTCCTTCTATGATTGTTTTTTTGAGGTGGCGTGTCCTTGGATGTACTCAGCATCTTAAGTGCGATTGTGGAATGGGTTTTCTGCCAGCCATTACAAATTGGGAAGCTTCTATGCTTGCCAGCCTAATAGCAGAAGTTGGCAGGGTTGTGGGGTCTCCTTCCATTTAACTTCTTTCTTTCTTTTTGAGCTAAATTTTAAAGGGCCGGCAGAAGCAGCTAAGGGGGTGGGTGTTGGGGGGAGAGGGGTGGAAATCAGAATGGTGGGGTGGTGGTGGAGTGCTGGCACCTTCCTGTCACCATGGTATTCTGTCAGCAGTGGGGAACCCTAGCAGCCTGGGGGAGATGGTGAAATAGTGGTAATGTCACTGGGCTAGTAATCCAGAGGCCCAGAGAGATACTTTGGGGGTGCAGGTTCAAATCCCACCATGGCAGCTGATGCAATTTTAATTCAATTAATAAAATCTAAAATAAAATTTTTTATGACTATTATCGATTGTCATAAAAACCCAACTAATGCTCTTTAGGGAAGAAATCTCCATCCTTACGTGGTCTTTTCTATAGCAATGTGGTTGACTCCTACCTGCTGTCTAAAATGGCCTAGCAAGCCTCTCAGTTCATGGGCAATTAGGGATGGGCAACAAATGCTGACCTTGCCAGTGATGCCCATATAACCATGATAAAATACATTAAAAAAAGATAAATTGTGCCAATTAAGGGCCTCTTCCTGCCGCTGCTGGCATTTTACTAGCTGAGGGTGGGCCTTCCGCCACATGGGGAGATCGCCTGGTGGACACTGACAGCATCCCTGCAGGCTTCAGGGGGAGGCAACCTCCTAATGGGGCAATGGACGCCCCCAAGGCAACACCCTTGCTTTCACCAACTATCACCGTTTACCAGGGCCTGACTGGCCCCAGAAATCCCCAACCCCACTTAGCTTGCTGCAAGGATGGTATCCATCACTTGGTGGCACTGCTGGGACTGAAGACCTGCTGGTCCTCCATTTGGCTGGCAGCTCTTGGAGGCAAGCTGTCATCTCTTAAAGAGACCACAACTCATTAACTGCAAGATGGGCATAACATCCAGGTAGGGGAGGGTTGCCCCGGCTTTCTGGCCTGTCGGCGGGGCCACTGCTGCTCTGACAAAATTCAGTCTGTTATGTACAGTGTTTTTTTTTTCCTGCATCAGTTTGGGGCACCAATCCACAGCTACCTTTGTAGAGGGCAGAGGTTTGATTCATTCTTACACTGAGCTTCCAATCTCAGTTGCAGTACAGTGGAGAGGTACCAAGTGAAAGCCTGCTCAAGACCATGCCAATGTAACTCTGCAACAGCTCACTAGGAGAAAATAATCAACAAAGTTACATTTATACAAAAGCAAAATACTGGAGATGCTGGAAATCTGAAATAAAAACAGAAAAGCCAGAAACACTCAGCAGCTCAGGCAGGGATCTGTGGCGACAGAAACAAAGTTAATGGCCCCGATTTCAATTCTGTGGCATGCTGGGATGCAAGGATCTGACCATGCAAGAGTAGCAGGGAAAGGAAGAGTAAGGCTTTGTATTTGGACAAGGGTGAAAATACAGTTTTGATGAGTTTACTTATATAGATCGCATAAATGTTATTCTTTTTCACCACTTTCCCATCTTGTACACTCTTGGTGCCATGTGGCTTCTAACTTGTTTGATGATGAATGTGAGGACAGGAATTGATGGGGACCAATGGGAGGAATGTTGAAGGGAGGGTTGGTTGGAGGACTGCTTTGTGTCAGTGGCAATGAGGGCAGGAGGGGTGAAGAGAGACTGTCGCAATTCAGATGCTTGACCTAATCTCCAGAAACATGAGGTCAAATCCCACCATGGCAGCTGGGGGAAATTAAATTGGCTAAATAAATAAATCTGAAATAAAAAGCTAGTCTCAGTAATGGTGATCATTAAACTTCCAGATTGTCGTAAAAACCCATCTGGCTTAATTATGTCCTTTAGGGAAGGAAATCTGCCATCTGCATCCAGCCTGGTGTACATGTGACTCCAGACCTATAGCAAAGTGGTTGACCCTTAACTGCCCTCTGAAATGGCCTAGCAAGCCACTCAATTGTGTCAAACTGCTACAGAAAAATCATGTAAGAACAAAGCCAGACAGACCACCTGGCCTCGGAAGCAACAGCACATCCAACCCAATTGTTCTTGCAAAGTCCTGGCTAACATCTGGGGACTTGTGCCAAAATTGAGAGAGTTGTCCCACAGACTAATAAAGCAGCAGCCTGACATCATCTTATTCACTGAATCATACCTTGTAGCCGATATCCCAGACTCCTCCATTACAACCCCTGGTTATATCCTGCCCCACCGGAAGGACAGATGCACCAGAGATGGCAGCATAGTTGTATACAGTCAAGAGGAAGTGAGCCTGGGATTGATTCCAGACCTCATGAAGTCTCATGGCATCAGGCCAAACATAGGCAAAGAAATCGGCCCCCCACCCCCCGCAACTAATGATGACCAATGACTGCCCTCCTTCAACACAGTGCTCCTCCATGTTAAACACCACTTTCAAGAAGCACTGAGAGTAGCAAGAGCACAGAATGTACTCTTGGTGGAAAACTTCAATGTCCATCACCATGAGTGGCTTGGTTGTACCACTACTAACCGAGCTGGCCGAGTCCTGAAAGAAATATCTGCCAGTCTGGGCCTGCGGCATATAACCAACAAGAGGGAAGCACCTACTTGACCTCTTCCTCAGCAAACTAGCTGTCACAGATGCATCTGTCCACGACAGTACTGGTAGGACTAGACTCAGAGGTGGTGCCAGAGGACTCGAGAATTGCAAACATTGCGGCCTTGTTCATAAAAAGTTGTAAGGATAAGCCCAGCAATTACAGACCAATCAGTTTAAGTTCAGTGGTGGGCAAGATTCTAGATAGAATTAGTAGTCACATGGAAAAATATGGGTTGATAAGGAAGACCCGGCATGGATTTCTAAGGGGGAAATCGTCTTTAACTAACTTGCTGGAATTATTTGAAGAGGTAACAGAAAAAGTCGATGAGGGTAATAATGTTGATGTGGAGTACATGGACTTTAAAAAGGCATTTGACACAGTGCTACACGACCAATTTGTGAGAAAAGTTATTGCTCATGGAATAAAAGGGACAGTAGCAATGTGGATACAAAATTGGCTGAAAAGTAGGAAGCAGAGAGTAATAGTCAATGGATGTTTTTCGGGCTGGAGGAAGGTTTGTAGTGGAGTTCCCCAGAGGTCGGTATTAGGGCCCTTGCTTTTCCTGATATATATTAATGATCTAGATCTTGGTGTGCAGGGCACAATTTCAAAGTTTGTGGATGATACGAAGCTTGAGAGTGTTGTGAACTGTGAGGAGGACGGTGTGGAATTTCAAGAGGACATAGACAAGTTGGTGGAGTGGGCAGATAGGTGGCAGATGAAGTTCAATGCGGAGAAGTGTGAGGTGATGCATTTGGGTAGGAAGAGCATGGACAGAATATAAAATAAAGGGTGAACTTTTGAAGGGGGTGCAGGAGCAGAATGACTTGGGTGTATATGTGCATAGATCATTGAAGCTGGCAGGACAGGTGGAGAGAGCAGTTAATAAAGCATATCGCATCCTGGGCTTTATTACTAAGGGCATGGAGGACAAGAGCAGGGAGGTTATGCTGAATTTATATAAGACACTCGTTAGACCTCAGCTGGAATATTGTGTACAGTTCTGGGCACCATATTATAGGAAGAATGTGACACATTGGAGAGAGTGCAGAAGAGTTTTACAAAAATGGTTCCAGGGATGAGAAACTTCAGCTATGAGGACAGATTGGAGAGGTTGGGACTGTTCTCCTTGTAGAGGAGAAGGCTGAGAAGAGATTTGATAGAGATATTCAAAATCATGAGGGGGCTGGATAGAGTAGAGAGGGAGAAGCTGTTCCCACGCGTAAAAGGATCAAGAACCAGAGGGCACAGATTTTAAGTGATTTGCAAAAGAAGCAAGCGTGACGTGAGAAAACACTTTTTCACACAACGAGTGGTTCGGTCTGGAATGCACTGCCTGGAAGTGTTGTGGAGGCAGGTTCAATTGAGGCATTCAAGAAGACATCAGATGATTATTTGAATAGAAACAGTGTGCAAGGGTACGGGGGAAAGGCAGGGCAATGACACTAGGTCATAATGCTCATTTGGAGAGCCGATAAAAACATGATGGACCAAATGGCCTCCTGTGCAGTTAAGATTCTATGATTCTGAGTAAACACCATATAGTCCTTGTGGAGACAAAGTTCATCTTCATATTGAGGACACCCTGCAGCGTGTTGTGTGGCACTACCACTGTGCTAAATGGGATAGATTCAGAACAAATCTATCAGCTCAAAACTTGACATCCAGCAGAATTGTAAATAACCACGATCTGTGACCTCATGGCCCTGCATAATCCTCACTCTACCAGTACAATGAAGCCTGGGGTCCATCCCTGGTTCAATGAGGAGTTTAGGAGAGCATGCCAGGAACTGCAACAGGTATACCTAAAAATGAAGTGTCAACCTATAACACAGGATTATATGCATACTAAATAAAGGAAGCAGCATACTATACACAAGAGCTAAGCTATCCTACAACCAACAGATCAGATCAAAGCTCTGCAATCCTGCCACATCCAGTCATGAATGGTATGAACAATTAAACAACCAACCAGAGGAGGAGGCTCCACAAACATCCCCATCTTCAATGATGGGGGAGCTCAGCACATCAGTGCAAAAGTCTAGACTCTAAGGATTTGCAACCATCTTCAGCCAGAAGTGCTGAGTGGATGATCCACCTTGGCCTCCTCCTTATGTTCCTAGCATCACAGATGCCAGCCTTCAGCCAATTTCTTTCAGGAAGCATCTGTCACCTTGCTAATCTTTCAGTCTGCTGGGAAGGGGAAAAATAGTAATTAGGTGTTAACTTTGACACATCCTGTAAAAGGTTTTTCAGATGAAGCGTAAAGTGTAAGTGCTTTATCCCCTCTTGTCAGTAACAGTCAATAAGAAAAGGAAGTAATCCCCAGTGCCGCATGCTGCCTATATTCTGCTTCATTCTATCATTAAAGAACGAGTCCCACACCTCATTATCACTTTTAGCAATTAGACAAAGAATTATGGTGGGCTGTTAGCATTTTATTTGTTTTTAAAGAGAACATATCAGGGATATTTGCTGGAAAGATTTACTGAGTCCAAAAATCACAGGCGGGCTGCTTGAAAGACATTTTCATAGTGCCACCATCTGCTGTTCCTCATTTTTGTGCAGTTGCACTGGTGTCTGCTCTCCAATGTGGAGACTCAATTGCTAGGTATGCAGTCTAGTAAAATCTGAGAAATTCAATGTAGAAGCATGTAAGAACTTTCAACTATACAGTGCCTTTAACATCCAGCTGCATCCTTTGGAAAGCTACTTCACACATGCAACTGGTTCACAGCAACACTTGAGACATTGAGACAGGTCCTGTTTGCATGTACATGGCCAAGAGAGAAAATAAACAGCATCATTAGTGAGGACTGCCTACTACCATAAGATTACTTGACTCTGCCCATGCCTTAACTCACCTGCTGCTGAAACCCTCATCCATTATTTTGTTATCTCCAGATTTGACTATTCTAATGCACTTCTGGCTGGCCTCCCACCTTCTACCCTCTGTCAATGGCACATTTAGACCACCCTCAACCTCTTCAACTCTGTATACAAAGGATAAAAACAAAAAGCTAAAAGCTACTGCGGATGCTGGAAATCCAAAACAAAATAAAAACAGAATTACCTGGAAAAACTCAGCAAGTCTGGCAGCATCGGCGCCGATGCTGCCAGACTTGCTGAGTTTTTCCAGGTAATTCTGTTTTTATTTTGTTCTGTATACAAAGGAGTTGGTCTTTCACTCAACATCAACAAGATCAAAACGCTCACTAGCCCTCTCCCTCTCCAGTTATTGTTATTTTTTAGGAGACTTTAGAAGACATTGGACATTTTCCATATCTCGGCAGCTACCTTTCTCAAGACGTCACCATCGAAATAGAGATCAAGTACAGAATCAGCTGTGCTAGCACAATCTTCCAAAAAGTGCTCAACAGAGATCTCCATAAGAAGACAAAGGCTTTAGTCTACAACTTGTTGTCACTACCCTTCTATATGGCAGTAAGACTTCAATCACCTACCAAAGGCACTTCCAGGCACTGAGGAATTTCCACCAGTAGTGTCTCCACAGGATACTCAAAATCAAGTGGGAAGACAGGCAAACATGCCCACCAAAGTGAATTTCTCCAGCATCACAACCATGACCATGCAAAATCAGCTCCACTGGTCTAGACACTGCATCTTTTTTTCCCCTTTACTTTTTCATGGGATGTGGGCGTCATTGGAAAGGAAAGCATTTGTTGCCCATCCCTAATTGCCCTTGCTAGATCATTTCAGAGGGCAGTTAAGAGTCAACCACATTTCTGTGGGTCTGGAGCCAGACCAGGTAAGGATAGCAGATTTCCTTTCCTAAAGGGCATTAGTGAACCATTTTTTACAAAAATCAGTGATAATTTCATGATCACCATTACTGAGACTACACCATGACTAACACATTCATTAATTGAATTCAAATTCCACCAGCTGCAATGGTGGGATTTGAACCCATATCCCCAGGGCATTAGCCTGGTCTCTGGGTTATTAGTCCAGTGACATTACCACTCCTCTACTATCTTGCATACCAAATAATTGACTTCTGAAGCAGATTCTTTTTTCAGAACAAAGGGATGGCACCTGATCTCAAGGAGGACAGTGAAAACACCCAAGGACATCTGAAGCCCTGATTGAAAATGGAATAAACTGACAACGGCATGTGGGAGGAACTTGCCACTAATCTCTCCATGTGGCAGTGCCTTGTCCAACAAGCTGCAACACAGTCATAAACTAACTGCATAAACTCTGCTGCGGAGAAGCGATGACCATGGCCAAACCATGGCATACAAGGGAAATTAGAGATTGTATTAGATGCAAGGAAGAGGGATACAAATTGGCCAGAAAAAACAACAGACCTGGGGATTGGGAGCAGTTTAGAATTCAGCAAAGGAGGACCAAGGGATTGATTAAGAAGAGGTAAATAGACTACGAGAGTAAGCTTGTGGGGAACATAAAAACTGACTGTAAAAGTTTCTATAGGTATGTGAAGAGAAAAAGATTGGTGAAGGCAAATGTAGGTCCCTTACAGTCAGAAACAGGGGAATTTATAATGGGGAACAAAGAAATGGCTGACCAACTAAATACAAACTTTGGTTCTGTCTTCACAAAGGAAGACACAAATAACATACCAGAAATGTTGGGGAACACAGGGTTTAGTGAGAGGAAGGAACTGAAAGAAATCAGTATTAGTAGGGAAATGGTGTTGGGGAAACTGATGGGATTGAAGGCCGATAAATCCCCAGGACCTGATAATCTACATCCCAGAGTACTTAAGGAAGTAGCCCTAGAAATAGTAGGCGTATTGGTGGTCATCTTCCAAGATTCTATCGACTCTGGAACAGTTCCTACAGATTGGAGGATAGCTAATGTAACCCCACTATTTAAAAAGGGAGGTAGAGAGAAAACAGGGAATTATAGACCAGTCAGCCTGACGTCGGTAGTGGGGAAAATTCTAGAATCCATTATAAAAGATTTAATAGCTGAGCACGTGGAAAGCAATGGCAGAATCGGACAGAATCAGCATGGATTTATGAAAAGGAAATCATGCTTGACAAACCTACTGGAATTTTTCGAGGATGTAATTAGTAGAGTTGATGAGGTAGTTTATTTGGACTTTCAGAAGGCTTTCGACAAGGTCCCACTTAAGAGATTGGCGTGTAAAATTAAAGCGCATGGGATTGGGGTAATGTATTGAGATGGATAGAAAACTGGTTGGCAGACTGGAAACAAAGAGTAGGAATAAACGGGTCTTTTTCTGAATGGCAGGCAGTGACTAGTGGGGTACCGCACCGATCGGTGCTGGGACCCCAGTTATTCACAATATATATTAATGATTTAGATGAGGGATCTAAATGTAATATCTCCAAATTTGCAGATAACACAAAGCTGGGTGGGAGGGTGAGCTGTGAGGAGGATGCAGAGATGCTTCAGTGTAATTTGGACAAGCTGAGTGAGTGGGCAAATGTATGGCAGATGCAGTATAATGTGGATAAATGTGAGGTTATCCACTTTGGTAGCAAAAACAGGAAGACAGATTATCACCTGAATGACTATAAATTGAGAGAGGTGAATGTGCAACGAGACCTGGATGTCCTTGTACACCAGTCGCTGAAGGTAAGCATGCAGGTGCAGCAGGCGGTAAAGAAGGCAAATGGCATGTTGGTCTTCATAGCCAGAGGATTCGAGTACAGGAGCAGGGATGTCTTGCTGCAATTGTACAGGGCCTTGGTGAGACCACACATGGAATATTGTGTGCAGTTTTGGTCTCCTTATCTGAGGAAGGATGTACTTGCTATAGAGGGAGTGCAGCGACTGATTCCTGGGATGGCGGGACTGACATATGAGGAGAGATTGAATCGGTTAGGATTATATTTGCTGGAGTTCAGAAGACTGAGGGGGGGATCTCATAGAAACCTATAACAGTCTAACAGGACTAGACAGGGTAGATGCAGGAAGGATGTTCCAGATGGTGGGGGAGTCCAGAACCAGGGGTCACAGTCTGAGGGTAGGGGGTGGACCATTTAGGACAGAGATGAGGAGAAATTTCTTCACCCAGAGAGTGGTGAGCCTGTGAAATTCGTTACCACAGAAGGTAGTTGAGGCCAAAACATTGTATGTTTTCAAGAAGGAGTTAGATATAGCTCTTGGGGCAAAAGGGATCAAAGGATATGGGGAGAAAGCAGGAACAGGCTATTGAGTTGGATGATCAGCCATGATCATAATGATGGCGGAGCAGGCTTGAAGGGCCGAATGGCCTACTCCTGCTCCTAGTTTCTATGTTAACAGGCTGTTAATTATTGTCAGCAGTTTTGTAATGTAGAAGCACCTTAACATGCATATTTGACAGCATTACAGGTTTCTACTTTATGGACTTCAATTTGCACTTATGTTTATGTTATAATTCTGTCAACATTTCTGACAGGGCATTTCTTTAGAAGATATTGATACAGATGCACTTTGCGTGGTTGCTGGGTAATGATCAGGAGCAGGGGCCCTCTCTGAGTTTTTCCCTCCTTTGCCCAATTACCGGGGCCAATTGTAGCAGCCAAACTACTCGCCTGTCTGAGGTTGGCAAATTCATTATTGGTCAAGTATTGAAGATGAGATCTTTGTATGCTACATTTACCCACAAGGCCATCAATGGAGCTGATATGACTTAACATTTCTTCTGAACATTTCAAATTTCTATACTAATATTAATTAGATCAGTAACAAGTATCCTTGTTCTTTACTTACAGGGAATAATTTTCTGATAAGCACTGACAGCAGTGGGGTTTTCTATTGCAGCTATATCAGACAAGTATCTCAATGTTTATTTTCATAAAATAGACAGACTCAGGTCAGCGGTCAGCAACTTGTTTGATTTTTCTCAGTTTTGCTGTAGAAACTACTCTTTAACAGCAGTTACTTGCAGATATGTGCACACATACAACATATATCTTTCCTGAAAATATATCCAGTTTTATAATGCAGAGAACCATTGAAATATCCAGAAAAAAATTATGAAGTTGCTACAAAAAACTTACTACCAATACTTAATGAATCATTTCTGCTTTTTAAAAGAGTTTTCACAAAATCAGTTCCTGAAAGAGTTGAAAACAGGCTGCTGCGAAAACCCAGCTTCAGATCTGCTATCTTGACTACCGGGGCAGAATTTTCCCGTTGGCGTGCAGGGGCGGGCCCCGCACGCACACGTGTAAAGTGACGTGCGGTGACATCGGGCAAGCATCCTGACGTCACTGCGATATTTTGTTGGGCGGGCGCGCAATGCTCTCCAATGCGCGCCCGCCATTAATTAACAGGCCACTTAAGGCCCTTGATGCGCCAATCGACTGTGATTTTTCGGCACCCGTGCGATTTTCGGGTTGGCGCAACGGGCAGGCAGGTAGGACACATTTGTGTAAACCTCATCCGGGGGGGTTAAGAGGGCTCAGTGGGGTCGCAAGTGTGCTTTGTCAAATATTGATGTTTCAAAGTTTCTGATACTCGCCTGTGTGATCTGCAATACTTCAAAACACATACCAGCTGCGTGGTCTGGACTCTCAACCTTCAGGTCAGCACTCTGCAGTGAGGAATCTTTTTTGGGCCTGCATGTTTCGGGAAGCCTTCCCTTAGCCTGGGAATGGGAGCTGAACTCTCCACTGGAGGCACCACCTCTGTGGAGGGAGGGAGGGCTAGAAGCGGGAGGAGGCCAGGAGTGCACATTCAGCCTCCAGGGGAGCCACCTTTGGGAGGTCAGGCACAGGCACAAGGGGTGCATGGCCAAGAGGGTAATCCAAGACGGAAGGGGCCGCAGAAGACGCCACTATCCTGCCGCCAGGATATACAGGTGGCGAAGCAGCTACCTCAATATGTCTGCGGTACAGTGCTGAAGGAGGATCCGCCTCTCAAGGGAGACAGTCAACTATATCTGTCAGATGATTGGGCCTGAGATCTCCGCTAACTGTGTGGGTGGACACCCCATGCCAGTGGCTCTAAAGGTCACAGCTGCCCTCAACTTCTATGCCTCAGGTTCCTTCCAGGGGTCGGTGGGTGATCTTTGCAGTGTCTCCCAATCAGTCCACACTTGTGTCAAGCAGATGCTCTGTTCAGGTGTGCATTGACCTTCATCCTATGGGATGGCACTAGGCAAGTCAGACACAGCGAGCCAGAGGCTTCGCGGCCATTGCTGGCTTCCCCCGCATCCAGGGTGCAATAGACTGTACACATGTGGCCATCAAGGCACCAGCAGGTGAGCCCAGTGCCTTCGTCAACAGGAAGGGCTTCCACTCTATGGACGTGCAGATAGTGTGTGATCACAGGATGTTGATTCTACAAGTCTAAGCAAGGTACCCAGGCAGCTGCCACCACGCCTATATCCTGAGACACCCCCAGGTGCCGAGGCTCTTCAGTGCTCCAGCCCGGCTGGATGGATGGCTGCTTGGCGACAAGGGCTATCCCCTCAGAAGGTGGCTCATGACGCCTCTCCACCATCCAAGAACAGAAGCTGAGCAGCTGTACAATAGGAGCCACGCCTCCACAAGGGCTGTGTTGGAGAGAACCACTGGTCTTCTCAAGATGCGCTTCCGATGCCTGGACTGCTCAGGGGGCGCACTCCAGTATCCCTTAGATCATGTGTCGCTGATAGCGGTTGCATGCTGCGCTCTCCACAATCTTGCGCTGGAAAGGAGGGATGATGAAGACTTAGATGCATTGGCTGCGGATGCACATGATGAGTCCAGCAGTGAGTCTGAGGATGTGCACGTGCAAGAAAATGCTGAGGGGGTAAACGCTGACCTGGGCATATTCCAGGGAGGCAGGGACACCCGAGAGGCTTTAATCCAACAAACTTTCAGCTAGCACACCACATATGGACCTCCAGGACAAGCCTGGGCTGTATGCTTCATATTTGAGACCTAAGTGCAAAATCCACCTGGTTGGGAACATTAACTAAGGTCCTTGTTAGTAAAGCTGAATGGCCCACAAAACACTCATTACATTATTGGAAACCATCCAGCTGTAGAACAAAAGAGGCAACTTCAGCCATGGTGACATCTCTGAATTTATTTTTGCAACCAAAGAAACTTAATGAAACAAAATGAAAAAGCTGTTAAAAGTCACACCAACTCAAAAAGACCTCATCTCGGGCTAATACAAAAGCACCAGTGATAAATCTGTGGTGTGTCTAAGGTGCCTTATGTTTACGTTTTCGGGTGCTACGTCTTGGTGCTGACCCCTCGCTGGGAGTGGCATCTAAGACAGCCTGCCGACTCTGCTGTACTGTTGGCCTCGATTACCTTGGCAGTCGTCCTCTGGCCCGTGGAACCTGTGCTGGCCTCGCCTGGGAGGGAGCTGCCCAGTCATCGCAGCCTCACCGGATGCAATGGTCACTGGCACAGAAGCGGACGAGCTGCCGCCCTCAGCCGGAGCGCCCTGAGAGGAGCCCGCAGAGACGACAGGCAGCTGCTGTGCCGACGTGAGGTCGCTTCGGACCTCCCTGCTCACTGTGGATGGGTGGGCACCGAGCTGGGAAACTTGGTGCCCAGACCATCTCCCACACTGGCACTGACCAGCTGAGGTCAATGCTGATGTGAGGACTTGCTGGTCCAAGCGCATCCCCAGGAAGCCCTGATGGGTCTCCTGGAGGAGCCTCTCCACAAGAGTTGCCACTCTCTCCATGGAGGACGCATGGCGCTTGGACATGAAGCTCATTGCTTCAGCGATTGTCCCCGTAGACTTCTCCACCACAGACACCAAGCCAAGCATAACCTCATGTATCTCCACCAAATGCTCCTGCACACCCGGCCACACCTCCTGTGTTTGCTGCATCACGGACGACTCCAGAGGCACATCATCAGCCACCGACTGAGCATTTGCCTGGTCCCCTGCAGTCCTCCATCTGCTGGCGCCATAGGCACTCTCTATCTCCGGCCCTGCTCCGCTGATGCTGAAAGGAAGAACAAGGACATTGGATCAGTTAAAGTGGAGACAATGTCAATGCGTATCCATGTCCCCCGGATCATTATGCGCTCATCGTTCCATAAGCAATGGTCAAGCCATGTTGCAAACTTCAATCACTGAACATTCAGCACTGCCATGGCTGCTGGGAGAGCAATGGTGACCTCACTGCTGGGCAAACATACCTGCCCATGGCACCCCAGCCTCACTGACACCGATGGACCTGGGCGCATGGCCAGGGCCTCCTGCTCGAAGCGGCTGAGAATTGCTAACTGTGCTGGCCCGCCGCCAGTCCTCACTCGCTTGGCTGCATTATGTGCTTTCTTCTCCTGAAAAGGAGAGAAGTCCATTGATTAGTGCTAATTGTACCTGGACTCTCTTTGCGGACGGCCCACCCCAACCAGAGTGGGACATTGCAGGGCACCAGTGTCTTCTCACCCTGCTGCTGTCGAACACTCACACAAAGATGCTGGGCCTGTCCCCACCGCCCCCCCCACCCCCTTGGCCAAATGCTGCCTACATCACATTAGGCACCACACGGTCTCACCTTCCATAGTAAGGAGGTGCAAGCACGTGGAGTGCAGAGGACAGCAGATCGATCGGTGCCACGCTACCTTGAAGCTCCCTTCCCAGCATGTCATCTCCCTGATTTTGACATGTCCTGGAGTTCCAGCACTGCGCCTAGGTACAGCTCCTCCAGGTTGCCCCCAAAACAGTAATGTGGGTCACAGTGTACCACTTGCTGTGGGGGCAGAACCCATCTCTTCACCAATCTCTCAGGCTGACCTCAGCATGAGCAATATCTGCTGGCCCACCCAATGAAGGACCCATGCTGTCAATGATTCAATGCAGTCACTACAGTCAGACTTAGTTTCGGGGGGGACACCAGGGAGGAAAGCCTACCTGCTGGGTTAAGTGATCAATGCCAACATGGTACTCACCCTTCCTGAGCGCAACGGGTCATTGAAGTGCTTGCGACACTGGACCCAGGTGCGCCGCACCATGTCGCGGGAGCTCACCACCTCCGCCACCTCCTCCCAGGCATGTTTAGTCGTGTGGGCGGGGCCGCCTCCTCCCGTCCTGGACTACCAGGACCTCCCACCATGCTGCCACCTCCTCGAGGAGGGCAGCAAGGCAATCATCAGTGCCCCCCTGCCCTACCCTCCTGCCTGACCTGCTCAGCAGCAGCGCTCTGGGGAGCCCTTCTACTGGCCATAATTCACAGCCTAGGAAAGGCTCCAGCAACTTTTTAGAACAAGCTGCAGGGTCGCCATTGGACACAGTGGTCATTGCAGACCCACCACCTGCCCACTCCTGCTGTTCTTGGGAGCCGTGATTCACGCTGGGCGGGCCTTGATTGGCCCGCCCGCATAAAATGGTGGTGCGGGCCCGATCGCGAGTGGCGATGGGGTCCGCACCCGTTCCTGCTCCGTCCCCCCACCAGCCAGAAAATTCAGCCCCGGGGAAAGTTCACTTTGCCACAGGTACAGTAATTGCTGTGAACTATGTGATGTAATATTCAGTGATAGAATGATAGCTTCACTTTCACGCTAATACAATCACTCACTTCCTTCTCCTGCTACTCACACACTCTGCACTTCCTACTCTCACCAGGTTTGCTACCCTCACTTCCTCACATCTTACATCTTACACACAACATACAAACTGTTTGACCAGAAGAGGCACATTCTCTGAACACTTTACAATATTGTAATTAATAGAATCCCATTTTCCTTCCTTAGAAGTTTGCACAAAGCAAGAAGCTGCAACTGGAGCAGGCCATGCCTGCCTGTACATCCTGTCCCCTAGAGAACATGTGCTGTTATCACAAGTTATGGCCATGGCGAGTGACAACACTGGAGGAGACATCACCCAGGGTTTCTTCACATCTTACTCCATCTAACTCTACACAACCTGCATGATAAACTGTAGTTGCTTTCACCAGACACTGCTTCCTCCCTGTTTTCCCTTCACACTAAAAGCTAATTCATTTCAGGTACTGAAAATGCTGGGGCCCCTGTGCCATTCCAGTCATTGTGAAAATGTAGTATCACTCAATCTGACTCTGGCAATCACCAGTTTAGAGACTGGCATATGTACATTAGGGCATAGGCCAGAGAAGGGGCTTCATACCTTGGATCACCAGCCACAATTGAGTTATAGCTGAGCTGGAGGATACAACCACAGTTAATAGCTCGCTAAAGGGCAAGATCACATACTAGCTTTTCTGCAGCCTACCAAAGAAGGAATACACCTGGAAATTCTAGTTACACTGGTCAGCTTGCTAGCATGCTTGCACATGTGTGGTAGTTCAGAGAACTGAATAGTTCAGCTCCAACTTATGTCAGAGCTTTGTGCAAAGCATGGATACCTTTCTGTCCAACATGTTCTGAGCTGTTAACTCCATGAGCATCACAGTGGCAACCACCATAACAGAGCTCTGCTGACAGCCCTGGTAGCTTCCATGGCAACTCAAACTTACCATGGTAGCTAAAACAGTTGCCATTTTAGCTCTGGGGACATTATTGTTGTGTCACATCAGTCTTGTATTCTGCCCTCACTCAGAGCTATAGGAGTCCTTTGGTGCTGCTCCAGTACATAGCCTTGGCTCCATGGGAAAGGTACCTTCTATTTTCACAGGATATCTGTATGCCTATTTCCCATCATGCACTCCACCGGTGCACTTGTTAGTGCCAGTCAGCAGGATCAGCCTGCCTGGTCAACTCCAAAATGCTATAAAATGCAGGTAGGTCCTCTGAACTCATGAGCTACTTGAGGTTGTCCACCATGGTATTGGAAGTATCTGCAATGGAAGCTCAGCAATATTCTACCTCTAAAGCATAGCCATTGGGTATACATCTTGTAAAAGTACTAGGTGTAGTACTCTTACTACAAGCACCACGATTCTTAATATTCTGTTAAATATTAGATATGATGGAATGCTGCATTAATTTTTATTCACTGGGTATGGTGTTGATGTTAAATATTTTTTTTTTTTACAGTGGAGTGAGGACAAGACCCCAAAGACTGAACTGTAGGAAAGACAATGCTGATGGGAATTGCATGACTGGTGATGTATTATGAATAGAAGCTATTATTATTTCCATTATAGCATCATTGACAGTTGTGCCATCTGATGCCTAGACCCTAAACTCTGGAATTCATTCCCTAAAACTCTCTGCTGCATTCTCCTCATTTAAGATGTTCTTTAAAACCTACCCCTCTGATCAAGCTTTTGGTCACCTGTCATAATATCTCTTTATGTGGCTGTGTCGACCTATGTCTATAAAGTTCCTGTAAAGCACCTCAAGACACTTCACTACATTAAAGGCACTGTATAAATGCAAGTTGTTATTATGGAAAAGGTTTCATGTGAAGCATTCTTGGCTGACCTGCTCTGTAAAAGAACTCTGGCAGATAAGATCACTGACGGTCAATGTTGCTGCTGCTTTTCCTCTTCTTCATGCTGCTGTTCCCGCTCCATAGACACCTGCTATGAAACTTGAGAAAGCTTGCTGGCGAAGAGGATTTTAATTTCAAATTTCTGTATTACTGCCCCCAGCCCTCAACTAGGCCTTGGGAGAGGGGGAAGCAGTCAAGAGGAAGGTGACCAGAAGAGGGGAAAGCAATCGGGATGGAAGGAGGGAGGGGGTGACCAGGAGAGGCAAAGAAGGGATCAGGAGGAAAGGGGAAAATGGGAGGGGGAAAGGGACAGCCACCGGTAGAGTGAAGGGGGTAATGGGGTGGGAGGGACCGTGGAGTGGGCTAGCAATGGTCTTTGACACTCCAGTGGAGTCAGGAAGTATTAAGAAAAATACCTCTATAGTGATGACCTGTAGCAGAGCCTTTAAGCATTGCTGGCTAGACCACATGTAGACTACAATTTCCTAAATGCAGCCAGCCAGGTGACAGCTGCATTCAGGGCAAACCAATGTTACAAAGGGGCCTAATGGCTGTTACAATTGTGGGTCCTTAATGCCTCTCTATTACATTTGAGTGGTGTAATTCTGCTGTGTAATGAGCATGCTGGGGGCTAGTTAGCTCAGTCAGCTAGATGGTTAGCGTGTGGTTCAGAGTAACACCATCAGTGTAGGGTTCAAAGCAAAAACAGAAAACGCTGGAAAAACTCAGCAGGTCCAGCAGCATCCGTGGAGAGAGAAACAAAGTTAATGTTTCAAGTCTTTATGACCCTTCTTCAATGTATCTTATCTTAGTGTAGGGTTCGATCCCTGCTCCAGCTGAGGTAGATTTGGGACCTGTGTCCTCCCCTCCCTGGTAGTAAAATTACTGCCTAAGCTCCATTGAATTTCCAAGTCAGGATCTCCAACAGTCCAATACTCCTTCAGTGCTGATTTTGCATGTCAACCTAGATTACATGCTCAAATCTCTAGAGTGAGGCTTGAACCCATTACCTTCTGATTCTGAGGTAAGAGTGCTACTACTGAGCCAAAGCCAATAACTTGATTAAATTCTATTCTCTTACATAATGATTTAACACAACAGTGTAATAAACTAAAATGCCTCTAATGAGGTTACATGATACAAAATATAAAAATTGAAAATAAAATACAATACTCAGAACACAAAGACTGTCTAACGAAATTAAAGCCTAAAGCATTCAGATTACTTACTCTGTGCAAGAAGAACACATCTGTTGTTCCCAGTGTAATTCATGTAACTGATTTTCCTGAAGCAGTCCATATGCTAGACATTATCAAATGAGTTGTTGTATTCATGGACTGATTTGGCAGTTGGATCAAGGGATCACTGGGGAGTGGGATGAGACTACTGTACATTATGCTTGGAGCTTAGGCTCTGAGATAACATTACAAGTGATTAATTTGACACCCAGTAAACCGAGGAACTAAATCAAATTGACAGCAGTAATGTAACCAACCATTATTTTTGAACAAATACTGCCCCCATACAAGATGGGCATTAAGAGGATGGAATGGTTATAGTCTAAATATATATATATATATAGTAGGTCCACCCATATTGAATAGACAATCTTTTTAGTCTTTTTAATGCATTAATCTCCAAAAACTGTAAAATAATCTTTGTTTCTTGATATGGGTGTCATTTCCATTTTTTTTCTGTTTTGTTTTCCTTAATTCTTATTCTTTTCAGGATTTCTTTCACTTTTCTCAACGCTTAGGCTCTTTTTTTTATTCTTTCTCAATGCTGGGCCAGCATTTACTGCCAATCCCTAATTGCCCTTGAGAAGGTGCTGTTGAGCCTCCTTCTTGAACCGCTGCAATCCATGTGGTGTAGGTACACCCTCAGTGCTGTTAGGGAGGGAGTTCCAGGATTTTGACCAGCAACAGTGAAGACTATAGTTCCAAGTCAGGAAGATTGGTGGCTTGGAGGGGAACTTGCAGCTGGTAGTGTTCCCATGTATCTGCAGCCCTTGTCCTTCTCGGTTGTAGAGGTCACGGGTTTGGAAGGTGCTGTCAAAGGAGCCTTGGTGAGTTGCTACAGTATATCTTGTAAATGGTACACACTGCAGCCACTGTGCCTGGGTGGTGGAGAGTGTGAATGTGTGAGGTGACAGATGGGGTGCCAATCAAGTGGGCTGCTTTGTCCTGGATAGTGTCAGGCTTCTTGAGTGGTGATGGAGCTGCACTCATCTAGGCAAGTGCAGAGTATTCCATCACGCTCCTGACTTGTGCCTTGTAGATGGTGGACAGGCTTTGGGGAGTCAAGGGGTAAGTTACTCTCTGCAGAATCCCCAGCCTCTGACCTACCATTGTAGCCACATTATTTATATGGCTAGTCCAGTTCAGTTTCTGGTCAATGGTAACCCCTACAGGATGATGCTGTGGGGGAATTCAGCGATGGTAATGCCATAGAATGTCAAGGGGAGATAGTTGGATTCTCTCTTGTTGGAGATGGTCTTGCCTGGCATTTATGTGGTGAGAATGTTACTTCCCACTTATCAGCCCAAGCCTGAATGTTGTCCAGGTCTTGCTGCATTTGGACATGGACTAATTCAGTATCTGAGGAGTCCTGAATGGTGCTGAACATTGTGCAATCATCAGCGAACATCCCCACTTCTGATCTTATGATGGAACAAAGGTCATTGATGAAGCAGCTGAAGATGGTTGGGCCTAGGACACTGCCCTGAGGAACTCCTGCAGTGATGTCCTGGGGCTGAGATGATTGACCTCCAACAACCGGAACCATCTTCCTTTCTGCTAGGTATGATTCCAACCAGTGGAGAGTTTTCCTCCTGATACCCGTTTTGACTCGTTTTATTAGGGCTCCTTGATGCCGCGCTCGGTCAAATGATACTTTGATGTCAAGGACAGTCACTCTCACCTCTTGAGTTCAGCTCTTTCGTCTATGTTTGGACTAAGGCTGTAATGAGGTCAGGAACTGAATGGCCCTGGTGGAACCCAAACTGAGCATCAGTGAGCAGGTTATTGCGGAGTAAGTACTGCTTGATAGCACTGTCAGCGACACTTTCCATACTTTGCTGATCATCGAGAGTAGACTGATGGGGCGGTAATTGGTTGGGTTGGATTGGATTTGTCCTGCTCTTTGTGGACAGGACACACTTGCGCAGTTTTCCACATTGCTGGGTAGATGCCAGTGTTGTAGCTGTACTGAAGCAATTTGGCTAAGGGTACAGCTAGTTCTGGAGCACAAGTCTTTAGCACTATTGCTGGAATATTGTCAGGGCCCATAGCTTTTGCAGTATCCAGTGCCTTCAGCTGTTTCTTCCTATCACATGGAGTGAATAGAATTGATTGAAGACTGGCATCTGTAACGCTGGGGACCTGCGGAGGAGGCCGAGATGGATCATTCACTCGGCACTTCTGGCTGAAGATTGTTGTAAATGCTTCAGCTTTATCTTTTACGCTGATGTGCTGGGCTCCCCCATCATTGAGGATGGAGATATTTGTGGAGCTGCCTCCTCCTGTGAGTTATTCACGACTGGATGTGGCAGGACTGCAGAGCCTAGATCTGGTCTGTTGCTAGTGGGATCACTTAGCTATCTATCACATGCTGCTTTTGCTGTTTAGCATTTAGCATGGTGGTAGCCCCACACAACATGATGTGTATCCTCAATGTGAAGACGTGACTTTGCCTCCACAAGGGCTGTGCGGTGGTCACTCCTACCAATATGTCGTGGACAGATGCATCTGCAACAGGTAGATTGTGAGGATGAGGTCAAGTAGGTTTCTCCCTCTAGCTGTTCTCTCATTATCTCCTCAGACTCAGTCTAGCAGCTATGTCCTTTAGGACGTGGCCAGCTTGGTCAGTAGCGGTGCTACTGAGCCACTCTTGGTGATGGACATTGAAGAACTCACCCAGAGTACATTCTGTGTCTTTGCCACCCTCAATGATTCATCAACTGAAGAGGGTGGGATTGGGGGTGGGTGGGAGTCGGCAGTAGGTGGTAATCAGCAGGAGGTTTCCTTGCTCATGTTTGACCTGATGCCATGTGACTTCATGGGATCCAGAGTCGATGTGTTGAGAACTCCAAGGGCAACTCTCTCCCAACTGTATACCACTGTGCCTCCTCTGGTGGGTCTGCCCTGGGACAGGACATACCCAGGATTCGTGATGGTGGTGTCTGGAACATTGTCTGTGAGGTATGATTCCATGTGTATGACTATGTCAGACTGTTTCTTGACTGGTTTGTGGGACAGCTCTCACAATTTTGGCACAAGCCCCCTGATGTTAATAAGGAGGGCTTTGCAGCATCAAAGGGCTGGGTTTGCAGTTGTTGTTTCTAGTGCCTAGGTCGATGCTGGATGGTCCATTTGCTTCATTCCTTTTTGTAGGATTTGTGACGGTTTTTGATACAACTGAGTGGCTTGCATGGCCATTTCAGAGGGCATTTAAGAGCCAACCACATTGCTGTGGGCCTGGAATCACATGTAGGCCAGACCAGTTAAAGATGGCTGATTTCCTTTCCTAAAGGGCATTCGTGAACCAGATGGGTTTTTACAACAATGGTATCATGGTCATTATTACCAAGACTAGTTGTATTAGCTGAACTTAAATTCCACCAGCTACCATGGTGGGATTCAAACACATGTCACCAGAACATTAGTCTGCTGGGCCTCTGGATTACTAGTCTGGCGACATTACCACCACGTGACCACCTCCCTTTCCCTCTCCCCCTATAAGCATTTCCTCCTCTTCTTTTTTCTTTCCTGTAGGTGAAGACTCAAGTTAGAGTACAGTAGAGTTCCATGTGTAGCAGCTCTTAGTACCTCACACATGTGGCCATTCTCCACAGGGAAGCTGAAACAGTATCAGCAGACTATTTAACCATGGGGGCATCAAAGCTGAGGTCACTGGATACTACTTATTTACTATCTCCAGGGGAGGTTGGGAGAATGATGGGCGAAAACAACAACTTTTGTTGCAACAACGGATTTGGCCTTTTTTCTTATCAGTTGCTACTGACTGCAATCTCTTCTTGGATAACCCATGAGCATCAGAGTGTATGGATCTTGAATGTGGTTTTAGAATTCACATCATAAAGAAAATAGTTTTTGGCACATCAGTTTGGGCACCATTGCAGCCAAATTTGTGCCTGCCCTAACAAAATAGGACCTGTTGTTTGATTTTAAAAACTTTTGAGTTTCTGGGTTTGGGGTGCTGAGGAGTTCAATTGCTCCTATTAGACTGTTTCTCTTACGACAGATGGAGTGATGATGACGGTAAGATCGCTGAACCAAGATTTTGGGAGTTGATGGATGCCAAAAATCCACTTTGGAATTAGTATCACTTCTTGAGAGAATTCTTAATTGACATTAACTTAGTTAAAATGGCTGTGTTACGTATAATTACCACAGTAAATTTCATTCCAGTTCTTAATGTTGATGAATAGCTTTCTAATAAAAATGCAAAATTTTAAGTCCAGAATTAAGATCAAGTACTTTCAATGCAGCCTTATCTGACAGCATAAACTGTAGGAGTGCTGGGTTTTCAGCTAACACTAGGGCAGATCAATCTCTAATGAAATCTGAGGGAAAAACATTAATGTCACTTTAGGTATAAATTTATGATATTTAAGTACTGTAATTACCCTATTGTTTAATATCCAGTTTGTAGTCCTGACTTGAAAATGAAAGTGCACAACACACTTGTAAAATGTATACAGTATAATGCATATTACATTTCAAAACACTTATGACAGTGGTGTAGTGGTAATGTCACTAGACAGGTAATCCAGTAGGCCTAGGCTAATGCTCTGGGGATCCAGGTTCACATCCCATCATAGCAGCTTTTAGTAAATCTGGAATATAAAACCTGTCTTAGTAATGGTGATCATGAAACTATCATTGATTGTTGTTAAAACACATTTGGTTCACTAATGCCCTTTAGCAAAGCAAATCTGCTATCCTTATCTGGTCTGGTCTACACTGCACATGACTCCAGACCCACTGCAATGTGATTGTTTCTTAACTGCCCTCTGAAATGGCCTAGCAAGCCACTCAATTCAAGGACAATTAGGGTGGGTAACAAATACTGGCCTTGCCAGTGATGCCCACATCCCATGAAAGAATATTTTTTTAAAAATTCTAGTGCATTTAGGTAGGTCAGGTGTTTCTCACGTGTTGGTGCAGACTCGATGGGCCGAAGGGCCTCTTCTGCACTGTGTGATTCTGTGATTAACTCAAATAACCACTCATAAATGATCCATGTTGATTCATCCAGATAAGGACAGTAAGAAAAAGACACAGGTAGATTCTACCTTATAAGCTATCAATCTTCTACAAAACAAACTTATCAAATCGCTCAAATTAATTTCAGTTATCAATCAGCAACTGAGCAAGGTAATAACATTTTTGAAATAATAGGGAAGGCAGTGGCCGGGATTTGTGTCCCGCCACGGATGATGTGGTGGCCGAGCCAAAAGTTCATTGACTTTTGGCGGGAGCAGACGATCCCAGCGGCAGGTGGGGACGGAAAATCCCACGCAATGAATCAAATAATTGTGATATGGCTGTCAACGCACTAAGAAAAGGCCAAGTGTAAAACAGGCTGCAAAAGTGCTATCACCCATTTTGTACTACAGTCCAAGAGGAACTGCACCTAATGTCCTCAACTGAGAAGCAAATTGCAGGCAACAAAGAATCAGATCAGTATATACAGTCACAAATAACATTTATAATGTAATACATAAATAATTATACAGTTCTAAAAAGGAGCACAAAACTTAATTAGCCAATTCGTCACTGTTAGAAATGCAAACAATTTTCCAGACATACACCTGTCCATCTACAATGCTAGGAGCTTGAATTCTGCTTCGACTTTAAATATCACTTGGGTTTTTAATTTACAAAAATAACTTGGGGTCAAAAACGCAATGCAAATTGGTCAAAGTTGCAGGTGATACCAGATTTGAAGGGGCAGTGAAATCAGAGAAAGCAGTCTTGAAATTAGAGAATGAGTTAACACAAGCTATATGAACGAGACAAACAATGGAGATGCAATTTAATGCAGTCAAGTAAAAAGTACGTAGGAAGAAAAAATAGGAAATGTTCATACTACATGTCTGGTGTTGAAATATCTTAAAATGAAATTGAAAGGGACCTAGGAGCCTTAATGCCCATTATGCACAATCAATGCAGAGCAACAATCAACAAAGCCAATAGAATGTTTAACTACATAATCAAAATTATAGAATGCAAGTCAGAGGAAATCATAATCCAATTGTACAATACCTTGGCCAGAACACACCTAGAGTACCGTATCCTGCCAAAAAGCAAGGGAGGCATTAAGGCATGAACATGATGGGCTGAATGGCCTCCTGTGCTGTAAATCTTTCTATGCTCCTAATGAAGGGCTGGAGGCAGTGCGGAATCACAAAGCTGGTTCCTAGTATTAGGTTTTTGAGTTATGAGGAAAGACTGGAGAGAGTTATACGTTTTAGTCTAGAAAGGAGGCTAAAGAGAGGGATAGAAAATACCAAATCATTTAGAAACGATTACAACAACTTCTATTTATATAAATTCAGCTAAATTAGAAAAAAGGCCTAAGCTATTACACATATGCACAAGGACAAAAACGGATACAAGTTAAAGGAAATGGTATCAGGAGGTGGGTTTCAGGTATTGAGAGGGGCGAACAGAATGTCAAGGTTGCAATTAGTGGTTCAGCTGGGACAGTGTTCAGGGAGTATGACATTTGGTGGAGAGGGTATGGAGTTTGGACTGGGGCCAAAATTACTTCAGCCTTTCCACTATTACTGGGAGGTACATAATGACTCATCCAAGAATAGATGTCAGAGAAATAATCTGACAGTACCGGGGTAGTTGAGGGATCAAGAGTGATGGTGGAGAGGTAAAGTTGGATGTTGTCAGCGTACATATGAAAACTGACCCAATGTCTGATGGGCAATATGCAGATGAGGAAGAGGACCAGGCCACGGATGGATCCCAAAGGGGCTTCTGAGGTGCAGGGAGGAAGGAGGTGCCTTTATTAGGGATCTTCTGGCTATGATCTGATAGATACAAACTGGACAACTGATTTGAAGAGGATTATGTGCAGACCCTATTTATACATGTTATGGTTTTGGGGACTTTCGGTGCTGTAGTGTGCTTGATTCGAGAGATTCAAAGAGGGAGTTGCAAGAAAGCTGAGCATTGATCTGGGAGGCAGCAAGATGTTTGAGGAATTTGATGAGGAAAGGGAGATAGTAATTTGTAAAGAGAGAGGATTTAACTATGGGTTTTTAAATGGGGAATTGATGGCAGCTTTGAAAAGGAGGGGTGCAGAATATGATGAGCGGGACCAATTATAACATCAGCTAGAATGAGACTAGGTAAGTTGGTCAGCGGTTAAGTGGGAATGGGGTCAATGAAACATGGATGAGATGGGCTTGGAAATAGTGTGGGCAGAGATAAGAAAGAAATGAGAGATAAGGGGCAGTATCTTGCCCATTTAGTCCCTGCAGGAATGGTAAGACCATTTTCAGGTCAGCACACTATTTAATGGGACGGCTTTGCTAAGGCTCTTTCCCAGAGAAGTGATACTAGTATCCCACCTCCAGGCTCCCCAATCAGGGAGGGCAGGTGGGATGATCATTCTTTCAAAGGAAGGATTTCTAATTAAAGGGACCATGGCATGGGTTACAAAAGCTCTCCAGCACTTGGATTTTTGAGGCTGCAGTAGCCAATAATTAGAGGTGACTTAAGAAGGGTGCTCTCTGGGTCTCTCGCTCTTATCTGGAGGCCCTGCTGAGGGATCTGAGGGCTGCAGTGAAGTGAGCGCTCCCAAGGATGGGAGGAAGGGGACAACCTCTCCAACCCAGGATGGAAATGGCCAAGGAAGACAGCAGGAGTGTGCCCCCTCCAACCTGGAGACAGTGTACTAAGAAGATCCAGGACCTCAGGGGAGTGTATGACAGGTAAGTGACATAACACTTTTAGGCATCAAGCCCCACATTTTGATTTTCCCAATATTCTCCTGCACAGCACTCCTCAGGTCTACACACCTAGAAGCTCCCCTCATTCCTCTCTGTAGACAGCTAAAATACCCATCTGAGCAGTGAACACACACCCTCAGCTTACTGCCCTCTCACACAAATGCCTCATAATGATTCTCCACGATGGTGTCTTTTTCCCCCTCTCCTCATAAGTCATTACGACAAGTCAAACCTCTCCGCTTTCTCTCCTTGCAGGAGAGAGGCAGATACAATGGCAAGGCAGCTGGAAGGTGGTAGTAGACCTCCAGTGACAGGCACCTTGTTGGCCTTGACAATGCATGTTCACCTGCTCCACTGGGAAGGTGTTGTTCCAGGAGGCTGCAGATGTCAGCAGTGACCTACAAAAAGAACCTGAATCTCCTGAGGCAGTGCTGTTCAGAGATGCTGTTGGGAGATGGTGGTGTAATGTCACTGGACTAGTAATCCAGAGGTCCAGGCTAATGCTCTGGAGGACATAGGTTCAAATAGCACCATAGCAGCTGTTAACAAATCTGGAATATAAAGCTAGACTCAGTACTGGTGACCATGAAACAATCATTGTTACAAACCACCTGGTACACTAATGTCCTTTAGGGAAGGAAATCTGCAATCCTTACTTGGTCTGGGCTACATGTGACTCCAGACCAAGAGCAATGTGATCGATTCTTAATTGCCTCTCTGAAATGGCCTGGCAAGCCACTCAGTTCAAGGGCAATTAGAGGTGAGCAACAAATGCTGGCCTTGCTAGCAACGCCCACATCCCATGAAAGAATAAGGAAAAAAAAGCTGATCCTCTGCCTGTAGACCCAGCTAGGTCTGAGTGCTCATCCCATCTGTCCTGCAGAAAAGGTATCTGGCTGAAGAGAAGGGAGGTGCTGCTGGAGATGTTAGCAGTGGTGTGGCTACTGCTCTTGCCCCAGTAGAGATGGAAGGAGGAGATGCAGAAGATGTTGCAATGCCATGATGAAAATCTGTCAATCTCAATTTTGAAATTTTCAATTGGCCTGGTCTGAACTGCTTTTTGAGAGGAGAGTGCCAGATTTCCACTATCCTTTGTGTACAGAAGTGCTTCCTGAGATCACCCCTGAACAGCTTAATTCTAATTTCAAGGATATGCTACATTGTTCAGGAACCTCCAAAGCATCAGAGGTTCCTGAAGAGATGGTTTCTAGTTTGGTGACAAAAGTTCATTGTGTTCCTGAGTGCTGGGGAGGAGAATTTAAAGTGGTATTAGTTGTGAGGAACAGGGGTATCTTTGCTCTCCAGGTTATTTTGTCAATGATGAATGAGGCCAAGTTGTGCACCAGATATGTTCAAGTGTGCGACCCTTGGACTTGGCAGATTGAAGATGGCGGAAATGATCAGAGTGAGATACAATTTTGCTCGAGAAAGGACAAAAGTAGAAGCAGAGGAGTGGTTGAGCATTAGCTGCAGAGTTAGTGTGGCAAAGTTATTGTGGATCAGCAGTTGAATGCATAATTAGAAACAACTTAGATTGAGTTTTTTTCCCCCCAATGGATAAGTAAAATGGAGTTGGAAGAAGTATGGCGATATCACTGCTGATGGAGGTAGGAATGCATTTGGAGATGGCTTTGTCAGTTTTTGAGACCACTGGAGTAGGGAAGCTGTGGGACAAGGCAAGGTTGAGGGAATGGGCATGAATTCTTAGTTGCAGAGGTTTAGAGGGAGAGGTTTAGGAACGGTATGAGGGCAGTAAATTCAGGGAGAGCAAGGAAAGTCAAGATGGAGACTGATATCACCAAAGATGAGGAATTGCCTAGTGAAGAAACTATAATTGGAAAGCACAGTGTATATCCTGAGAAAAAGAAACCAGGGATCTAGGTCAGGAGAGACGAGGGATGAAACAAGGTGATGCTGTCAGAAAAATAGGGGGCAAGACCAAGCTGCGACTTGGTCATAACAGCTAACCTGCCATCACAGAAATTTGGGTGGGCCAGGTGGGGAAATATAGCTGGGTCTGATGGCTTTGTTAAGGGGCAAAGTGTCACTATTCATAAGCCGAGTTCCAATTAAAGCCAAGATTTCATTGGATTTGTCCACAATAAGGGAGATTCAGCCTGGGTCCATGGCAGGAGAGAGAAGGAAGGTTAAGGAAGTGTGATGGCTTGGGTTAGGGATTATGGAGGAAAAACATCTGAGAAATGAAAAGATGGCATAGATCTATCGCAGGTAGAGGAGGAGAGTGGAACTGAGGGGGGAAAAATAGAAGTAATGGGCTCTGGTGCAGAATAGCATTCAAAATATGTATTGAGTATTACATTAAATGAAACCATGGATATAGGTGAAGGGATTGCAGATTTAATCTAGTAAAAGAGAACTGCTGGACTGATACCAGGAAGTTCTTCTTTACACAAAGAGTAAACACACAGAATGGACTTCTGGGCAAAGCGTTTAAGGTGAAAACACTGGAATCATTGATGAAGCAATTAGATCTGGCAATAGGTGTAGGGATTTTCTGGATGCATCAATAAGGTGGGCCAAACGGCCTTCCTTATTCATAAATATCTTATGATCAAGGTTTGGGAAACAGGCCGTTTGTGGAACTGTCCAAAATTCACTTTTACTTCTGATATTTGGTTTAGTGGCCACCATGTGGTAGATTAATGAACTACAAAATAGCTGAGCTATTGTATATCAGCAGTCACTATCTTACAAAAACCAAAGTGTCATAATAACCCGTTACTATAATGTTCTGCAGCATTTTGAAACTTATTAACAGAGAACATTATAAAATATTCCTCCAATTAAATATTGGGCAGATTGAAATCATTATTTTCAACCCTCATTCCAAATTCTGTTCCCTAGCTACTGACTCCATCCTTCTCCCTGGAAATAGTCTGAGACTAAACCAAACTGTTTGCAACTTTGGTGTCATATTTGACCCCAAGATGAACTTCCGGCCCCATATTTGCACCATCACTAAATCCACCTATTTCCACCTCTGTAACATCGCCTGACTTTGCTGCTGCCTCAGCTTATCTGCTGATGAAACCCTCATTCATGTCTTTGTTACCTCTACTTGATTATTCCAATGCATTCCTGCCTGGTCTCCCATATTCTTCCCTGCAGAAACTGGAGGTCATCCAAACTCTGCTGCCCATGACCTAATTTGCACCAAGTTCTGTTCACCTATCACTCCTGTGCCACCGAGCTACACTGGCTCCTGGTCAAGCAACATCTTGATTTTAAAATTCTCATGCTTGTTTTCAAATTATCACCATCGCCTCATAACACACACTGTCTGGACTCCAGTTGGAATACTGACAAATTAAATGTGGAACTTTAACTCAATACGAAACAGAAGAAAAAATGACGAGGAAAAACTTTTTCATGCGGTAAGTTAGTTGGGTCTGGAATGCATTGCCTGAGAGCGTGGTGGAGGCAGGTTCAATTGAAGCACTGGAAAGGAAATTAGACAGTAATCTAAAAAGGTGAATGTTCAGGGTTACTGGGAGAAGGCAGGAGAACGGCATTAAGTGAATCGCTCATTCAGAGAATGGGTACAGACACAATGGACCAAATTGCCTCCTTCTGCACTGTAACATTTCTGTGATTCTGAGATAACAAAGGCATGATTGAGGGTTTCAGAAGAAGAGCTGAGGCAAGGCTGAATCAGATAGTGTTACAGAGATGGAAATAGGCCATCATCGAGGTCAAATATGACACCAAGGTTGCGAACAGCTTGGTTTAATCTCAACATGTTGCCATGAAGAGGGATGGAGTTTGTAGTTAGGGAACGGAGTTTGTACGAGGGACTAACAACAATGGCTTCAGTCTTCCTAATATTTATCTAGAGGAAATTTCTGTTCATCCAGAATTGGATCTCAGACAAGCAGCGTTGCAAGAGAGGTGGTGGTGAGGTAGAACTGTTGATCGTCAGCATACATGTGGAAACTGACATTGTTTTCTGATGATGTCACTGAGGGACAGCATGAAGAGATAGCATGAACAAGATGGGGCCAAGAATAGATCCTTGGGGGACACCAGAAGCAACAGTGCGGGAGCAAGAAAAGAAATCACTGAAGATGATCCTCTGACTACAATTGGATAGATGAGAATCAAACTTGGCAAGGATAGTCCCACCCAGCTGGACAACAAAGGAGGGGCACTGGAGGAGGATGGTGTGGTCGCCCATGTCAAAGGCTGCAGACAGGTAAAGAAGGATAGTTTACCTTATGTCACAGTCCTTTTTTTTTACATTCTTACATCAATTCTTCTGTTAGGTTTTCAACAGAAAGATGTCACCAAAACCAATAAAGTGTTGTAACGGATATCTGATGAACGTATTACAATTTAATATGATATTTTCAGCACCACGATATTTACAATCAATTCTATTTACAATACAATCAGTGCATCAATGACTAATTAGTGCAATGAAAGAACAGAAGTTTAAAAAATGTTCATCAAACAACTGCTTAAATGTAACATTATCGGAGAGACAATGATAGATTGTATTTGCCGCAAAATTATGACCACTGTTACACATTTTTCAGTATGTGAAGTTACCTGGTAAAATTTCAGTTCTGCAAATTTATCAGAAACTTTGAGGACAGGAACGAACAATAACATTGAAAAAGGTTTGTTAAAACTAATGTTACTGTAAAAACAATGCATATAGGGAATTGTACTATTTAATATTTTCCTATAAGTATTACATAATATTAACAAGATTATGTTATATGTACATGATATTAATAAGTGTGATTCCATATCTATGTATTTTATTACCCCAATATGTCAAAAATTGAGTATGTCTCAAAAAAGTGTACATATTAGCACCCACAGATGGAAAATACAATTGTAAAATCCAGAGGTTAACACATTAGCCTACAAAGTATATGGGCTTCTGGTCTATGCCAGATATTTTATGATGACAAGTGTAAGCAATAGAGGAGATTATGAAAATAACACTGCATCAATTATTACCACATTTCAAAGGAGAGGAAAAGGCATTTTTAATACTCACAACTAACATTTTTTAAAAAAGTAAGCTCATATTTACATCATATTATATTACAGTGTATTTTGCAGGATATTGAAGGGTAAAATTCCACAAGGGTTCTCCCACACATGTGCTATAAATTTGGGGGAAGATCCATGGAGACCTAGAGCAGCAGCATAAAAACTGCTCATACCAATTCCCCAGGGTTTCCACAGATCATCTGCTGAAGTCATGGCAGACGATTGAGAGAAATTCATCCCTTAAATACCTTTATAGTAACATGATTAGTTCCTTTTCATCCTCCCCATCAATAAAATTGAATGCCTGTTCCACTACTGCTTCAAATCATAGCATGTCACTATTATAAAATAGCCATGGTCAGGAGCATTACATTTGCTTTTCAATAGGCTTTGGGTAGCTTCTCTAGGCTGAATCAAAGAAGGCCATGAGACTTTTAGGATCATAATTATCTAAAATCTCCAGCAAAAGAGGAACCTTGGTTTTCACGTTGGTGCCTTTGAATTTGAATTTATCTATGAAGAGGTCAGTTATCATGCCTATTTGAGGAAGAAAAAGGAAAATTAGTATGAATATAAAGATGCATCTAGATTTTGTTAAAATACTATGCATTTCCTTTGTGGCTTAACAAATGGAAACTTAGTAATCATAGAACAATATAGCACAAACAGGCTATTTAGTCCTTTGAGTACATCTATGCTCCTTTGATGAGCAACTTAAAACCTATGAAGTACTTTGGAAGTGTAGCCATCGCTGTAATCTAGAAAATACACACACACCACAGTTAAGAGTACAATTTTTGAACATTTAATAATAACGTATAAAGTCCTTGAACATGTTATCGCCTCCCAAATCCAAACGCACCTCTCCTGTAACATGTCTGAATCGCTCCAATTGGGTTTCTGTCCTGCCAAAGTGCAGAAACAGTTCTTATCAAAGTCACAAATGAAATCCTATGTGACAGTGACTGTGGCCTTACCCCTCTCTATATCTGTAGCCTTCTCACCCTGACAAGCCTACAAGATCTCTGCACTCTTCCAATTCTGGCCTCTTGTGTATCCAATTTCAAGCGCTTCACCATTGATAACAATGCCCCCAGCTGCCTAGGCCCTGGAACTCCTTCCTAAGCCACTCTAACTTACTACCCTACTTTAGGGCACTTCTTATAGCCTCACTCTTTATGCAAACTTTTGGTCATCTGGACTAATGTGTGTCTCGATGTCAAATATTTGTCTGATAATCACCTCCATGGAGAACACTGGGATGTTTTACAATGTTAAAAGCACTATATAAATGGATGTTGTTGCTGTTGATTAAATATTTAGGAGGTACCGAAGGATGATCTTCACCTGTGGACCCATAACCCACCAATGCTGCCACCTTTAGGAGCAAAGGAGGAGATCATTTGATGGCCAGGTTTGCTGCTTTAGGAGCTTTAATCTTCCCTGACTCACCTGAGAATGTTTGTGCTTGAACATACAATCCCATTAAGAAGAATTTCAAAAGTATTAATAGTGCAAGTCACACTGAAGCTTAAAAAACATGATTGCTTTTAGTTTCTCCACTCCCTCTAAAACCAATGGAAAAGGTAGGTCCCAGGTTGTGCTGTGTAACATGCACTTGGAAGAGAATTCTATGTTTTCAACTAGTCATAGTATTCCTTCTCTCCAGTTATAGTACTTGCCATACAATCTCTCCAAGTGAGCAGGTTGTTTCTTATACTCTTCCAGCAGATTATCAGCTTCCTCTAAAATGCAACGGTATTCAGGTATTAGGAAATCCACATTCCCTTCATACAGCTGTAGCTCCTGCAATGAAATGGATCATCTAATGTCACAGATCATTACACTTAATTCAGAGATCCTCGATATTCTACCATTGCTGTCAATATAAAAATAACTTGCATTTATATGACATTTTTAACTTAAGAAAATCATTCCAAAACAAAAGCATAATCAGACAAAAATTGGCATTGAACCAAAGATGAGGAAGTCAAGATGGCAAATAAAGGAAATAGGTTTAAGGAGGAGACACAGGTTGAGATGTGGCAAGTATTAGGAAAGTATTTGAGAGATTCGGGACAGACAACTGGAAGCACAGCAACAATGTACGTTTAGATAAGCATGGTGGGAATAGTGGGGTGAATGGAGTGCAAGATGCACAAGAGACCAGAGTTTGCAGGGCAGTTTACGGAGATAAGAAGTGTGGAGGCCATGAATGGATTTGAACACAAGGTTGAGAAATTTACATTTGACACGTTGGTGGATGGGAGGCTAATGCAGGTCAGTGGACACAGGAGTGATGGGTGAATGGGGCCTGGTAAGAGTTGGCAGCAATGTTTCAAATGGTGCTCATGTTTCAGGACCCTTCTGAAAAATGCATGAAAAATTAAGTGGAGCCTGCTTCAACCAGTTTTTCCAGTTCTATAATCACCAAAATAACAGTCCTTAAAAAGACTGTTGGAGGATACTGAAGACATGGCAGGGAAAGCATTTCACTGCCCCATTGTGGAGCATGGAAGATTAGGATTGCTTTTCCAAATCCATAGCATTACTGTGCTCCACTGCCAGCCTACACTTGGCTCTACTGCATCTCCTTCTATGTATTGGAGCTCGTGATGCACAATGAGGATCATCATTCTCTGTCCCCTTGTTCTTCTTTCACCCACCAGTAGAAACAATCTTTCACTATTTACCCACAATAGAGTTCCCTAGGTTTCATTCACTCCTTTGTTGGCTATTCCTCTCTCAGCACTGCACCCACTCACCACATTCCTGCTGTCACTACTCTTGGCTCTGCAGGAAATGCTTGGTCCCATGCCTAGCCAAGTCCACATCAGCCCATTACTCATTTTCCTCCACTCTGCCAAAACTCCAATTGTCCTGATCCCCAGTATTCTTCTGCCCTGATCTCCTCACCATCACCAGCCCCAATCTACACCCCGCCACTCCCAAAGTCCAAATCTCACTGTCCCAGCCACATTTACCCCCACACCACTCATCCTCCTGCCTCAAGTTCCAATCTGAGTTTAATTGGAGAGCTCCTTCAAAGAGCTGGTATAGGCATGGTGAGAGGCATGGCTGCCTTCTGTACTGTAATGTTCTATGATAGTTTTATGAGATGAGTCCTTTGAAGATCGCTGATAAGGGCACAAAGGGCAACTGTGGGATTATCCAAGAGGGATTCAAGCCTAGAATGGTGGCAGGAAAGTAGAAAGGCAGGGGAATAGTGAAAGGGTGGAATAGGGGTTTGTGGGGTGAAAAGTATCCAAGAGGAAGAAACGACGATGGCATGAATGTGAGAAAGGGAAGGAGAGGAAGGAACAAGAGGAGTAAAAAGAAAATAACTATACAAATCCAAATTGAGAAAAGGGTCATTCAACCTGTCAGAGCTTCTCTCTCCAGTACCTTTAAGGTGTTTTTGTATTAGTGTCAGTAGTGCCAATTTCCATTGGTGGTACCCAAAACGTAGCCAACAGCAATCCCAATATAATCCTGCCAGACTTGCTAAGATAGCAACTCGGATAATACAGCACTCCTGGGCCAGTGTACTGGCAGGGGGAGTGAAGTCACGGAGTGATTGGAACTGCAAGGCGCTAAATTGAAATGTGCCACTTCTCCCAGGCTGTTAAAAACAGTGCACCCAAAGATTTGTGCTTCATTTCAGTGACACAGCAACCTTAAGCACTGCACTAGTTTACAGAAAGTGCACTTATAAGGCCAACTATATTTGATTACTGAAGGTGGATTGCTGTCTAACATGGCTGCATTTTTTTTTCCATACAAGGAGTTTAGCAGAACCAGTAATCAGCCTTGGAAAGTTAACCAAACCTAATCTGGCTTTGCAACACTATTTGTTTCGATTTTTTATTTAATTGGTAAAAAGGAACAGCTTTTACATTCTCAAAAAGTATTTCCTATTAGAAATATTCAATACAACAGAATTTCTGACATTCCTGCCACTGCAATTGAAAGGATTGTTGTAGCACGGTATTCTTAGATGCATATCTATTTTGCGCGCGTGTGTGAAAGAGAGAAAGTGAGAGAAAAAGGGAGAGGAGAAAAGAGACGGTTGGGGGGGGGGGCAGGTGTGGTGAGGGAGAAAATAGGCTACAGGGAATATCTGCTCAAAAGATTCACTCAGCTTGTTCATTACATTATCTGTGCAACTTACCTTCAAAGCATCGATCAACTGGACTTTCTTTGCCAAAAGCAACTGATGTTCCAATTTGGGATGGATCAATTGTAACGTGTAATTTATGGATTCCTCATTAACATCTTTAAAAAGACACATCTCTCAGGAAAAACAGGTCATAAATAATGGAATTCTAGGATCTGAAAAGAACACTGAATTAAATTGTGGGTTCGTTCTCACCATACGAGATGTTGAGATTGATTTTTCTTTTTGTAGCTTCTTTTGTTAATATATCTTTCAGGATCGAAATAGTAGAGATGTTGTCAGATTTAAAAGTTCCTTCACCTTTTCTAAAATCAAATTCAAAGAACAATAATTAAATAATCCTCAAAAGCAAATCTACTGGAAAGAAACCAAAATAACTCAGAGCAAGCTGCAATTAACTTGATGCTGATTTAATAAATATTTTATATAGCCCAGTTCATTTCCTCCAGGGCTACTTATGGACTGAAGATACTAAAAGTTTAATATGAGAGAAGTTTGAAAAAAATGTACAAATAAACCACATACAAATGTAGTTAAATTGAGTCCCAGAGTTGTTAGTAACAGAAAAAGTAAATAAATTAATCAAGTACATCACTGTACATTACACTGTTCCCATTCACTATGGGCCAAATTTTTAAATGGCCACAAAGGCAGGGTCAGAAGCAGACTGGTCCGCAATTTCCCGCACCGGCAGACATGCCGACATGTTCTTGCCTCCAGGCCATTTTGGTACATGCAGTTTGAGGGTTGGGGGAAAACCAATTAGCAAGAGCAATTCGATGCAAGAAAGCATAAAAAGGAATTGTTCTTTTTCAAAAGCAATTCACTACATTTATCATTCAAAGTTATCAAAAAAGAGGTAAAAGGCAGATTTTTCAAGTGAATAATAAGTTGCATTTATATAGCTCCATTAATGGAGTATAATGTCTGAAGGCGATTTGCAGGAATGTAATCAGATAAATATGGACTTTGATCCAAAGGTGACGACATTAGGACGGGTGAAAAAAAGTTTGGTCCAAGAGATAGGTTTTAAGGAGCATCTTAAAGGAGAGAGGTGAAGGCAGAGAGAGAGAATTTCAGAGTTTTAGTCCTGCATAGAACTTCTACTAAAATGTCAAAAGTCTCTTGTTTTCCCGAGAGATATTGTGATTAGTTTATAAGAATTAAGTGTGCAATGATATTAACTCTTTTGCAGTGATCCAAAATGTCTTTTAACGTGCATTTTAATGCAAAAATGGCAGCATAACTCTGGAGCACATTGAGATCCTGAATACGAGACCCCTTCCAGCATGTTGTGTAATGCTGGTTTGTGCTTGTGCTCATTATCGTATAATTACAGCTTAAGACTGTTGCAAGCAAATGGTTTATTTTGTGCAGGTTGTTTTCAATATTATAATACATTGTCATGTTAGGTGATATAACTGATTATACCTTTTAAATCAAGCTGTGCTTGAAGAGTTAAATTTGGATCATAATGGCAAATTAAGATGTACGCCACTGCTTAATAAAAGGGTAGCTTTATTAAAAATTAATACAATGTTTAGATTACCATTCAATGAACAAACCAGCAATAATATCCAGCCAGTGTAGTCATTTCTCTTACTTGTAGGAGCATTCCAATTGCGTTTCCAGGAACGTGTTCTGAAAGTAAAATGTGATGCTATCACCCACCGGAACTTTATCTGGTACTTCGGGCAGACAGAAGACAACCCAGGAATGAATTTCTGCAAAGCTGAACTGTCCTGTGAGTGTCAGTGTATTCATTGGCCTGAGTTATAGAAAAGAGAGGAAAAAAAGGCAAAATTAACAACAATGGAGAGTTACTATGATATTCCCTCTCCAATTTTCTGCCATTGCCCACTTTCTTCTGAAAGCAGTGACTGGGGTACAATTCATCAAATGTTCTTTTCAAGTGTGAGGTTACACAGTGAATGTCAGTACAGTTCTCATGAAAGGTCATTAACCTGAAACATTAATTGTCTCTCTCTCTCTCTCGATAGACGCCATCAAACATAACTGAATATTTCCAGCATTTTCTGTTTTTATGTCAGTTAGAGCAGATGCTGTCCTTAATCACCATATGTAATATGCATATTTTCAAAATCAGTCATTGCATAAAGACCCTAAATTTTCCTGTCCAAACCTAAAGAAACCAAGGCAAACTGTAGCACTGACACTGAAGCTCCAGCTCAGAGCAGCCACAACATGTTATGATATTCACCCAGTTTCTCCGTCACGTGTTCAGACAAAGCAACCTTCTATACTAATGCTTCCATTATGTCTTCCTTTGTCTCAACTGAGGATTCTTCCCCACCCCCCAACCCCATGGTTGGCAGGGCCCTCCATTGTGTCTGATCTATTTCATGCACTTCTGCTCTCACCCTTCCCCTCCCTCACAGAACCATGATAGGGTTCCCCTTCTCTTCACCTTCAACCCCACCAGCCTCCGTATTCAATGGATAATCCTCTGCTATTTTTGCTCCGTTCATCGTGATGCCACCACAAAACAATGGGCAACTGGTGGAATTTAAATTCAATTAATAAAATCTGAAATTGAAAGCTAGTCTCAGTGATCATCGATTGTTGTAAAAATCCATCTGGTTCACTCATATCCTTTAGGGAAGGAAATCTGCAATCCTTACCTGGTCTAGTCTACATGTGACTCCACATCCACAGCAGTGTGGTTGACTCTTAACTGCCCTCTGTAATGGCCTAGCAAGCCACTCAGTTCAAGGGCAATTAGGGATGGGCAAAAAATACTGGCCTTGTCAGCGACACCCACATTCCACGAAAGAATAAAAAGGAATGTTGACAATCCTGAAAGCTCATGTCAGAGTGCAATTCTATGGTTACTAGTATCTTGCCCAAGTAGCCAGTCTTCATGAGTGTTAGCACACTTTGAACACTGAAGGCAGCACAGCAAGCCTGATTTTATTCTCATCTAATGTTTTGACACACTTATACATTCTGACGGGAGTCACTTAACAGTGATCAAAAGCAGGAATATTTTTTCTCCCTCCCTAGCTAATAGCACTGAGGCCGGTGATAGCATCCTTAATACCACGGAGTATCAAACCAGAGACCCTCCTGGACTAAACAATTCATCTACACTATCGGCAGCACACATTTAAGGGAACCATTAGAGTTAAATGGACTGGCTTTCTACCTATAAGGAACTGATGTTAGGGCTCATAGAATCATCTAATAAATCCTCCCTGTGGACTATTAAGATCATTAAGTTATTAGCACTTTACTGCGGACCTTCAACATCAATTCAAGATAAAACGGGAATAGTTTCTGACCTGCGTACCATGTTACTTCTGATAACTGCAAACTACTCTACTCAGAGAAACTTGCTTGTTTTTAAACCAGGAAAAAATTCAACTATTATAATTATTTCCCAGTCTGAGTGAAGCAAAAAACAATTCAAAGTAATTGGAACACCATGCAAATGCAATAAACTATTATTTTTTCAAAACCTGTTCCTCATGGTTACTTTCTTCTTCAAAGAACAAAACGAGCAATTGAAATATCTATGGAAATCCAGGGCTAGAAATCATCTAAAACAGTAGAAAGCACCTCAAACCATCCAGAGTTGTCACACACTGAAGGATCTAAGAACAGGTTCCACCATTCAATTATATTATGGCTGATCTGTATCTTAACTCCATCTATCCACCTTAGTTTCATAATTCTCAGTATTCCCTGCCTAAGAAAATCTTTGAGGTTTATTTTTGAAATTTTCAATTCTCCTAGTCTCAGCAGTGTTTGGGGGTGGGATGCAGGTAAATATTTCCACTACCTTTCATGTGAAAGTGCTTCCTGACATCATTCCTGAATAGCTTAATGCCCCCGTGTTCTGGACTCCTGCACCAGTGGAAGCAGCTGATTTCTATCTATCTTATCAATTCCTTTAATCACCTTAAAATATTGCAATTAGATCACTCCTTAATCTTTCTATACTTAAGGGAATACAAGCCTAGTCTATTCAACCTGTCCTCAAAGTTTAACCCTTTTAGTAAAATTCTGGTCAACCTGCACTGCACTCCCTCAAAGGCTAGTATATCCTTGTTAAGGTACTCATCTGACACACTGAAATACTATATTTCATAAAGCATACTGGAAACCCTAATTTCTAATGTTACTTCAATAATCTTCAATGAAAATCCATGCTGATAAGATGCTGCCTCATGGAGACGATTTACCTATCATAAAAGCTGAAATGTTGCTCACACGCCAGTCATTTCTATTGACCACTATATTAACCTACCTATTGGGATCAATAACATGTGCCCTCTGATGAAGTGAGAGTGGTTTGATCTGATACTGATGGACCTGGCAAGTTTTAGGTTGGAGACGTGGGGTAATGTAGGCTTGTAGTGTTCCATGTTGTCCTTCTATGGAACGAATCTGTAGAAAGAAGAGGAAATTTACACTCTGGAAAAGCAGACTATAGTCTCCAGCCTTTGAAATCACAAAGTCAGAACTATTTCACAGTGATCCTTACTAGGACTACAAATTGATCCTCGAGTCTCCAACATGCAGAGAAGAAACAGAAAAACTGGTTTTTCTCACTTGCAGTACAAGTATGTCGCTAAGTGTGGCTTATCATCAATTAACACAGTGGCACTTCTGAAAAAAAAGTATCCTGGTAAAGGTCTAATTGTTTTCAGTTGGACAGAAATCTGAACCTGGTTACTTTACTTTAAATGTGCAATAAATCTAATTCAATATTCCAAGAAAGACTGCAATCTATTAAAAGCTTCTCATTTCCATTTTCAAGATTCATTAAGGAGACTAAGGAGAGTGCAAGAAGAAAGATTTGCATTTATAAACCGCCTTTCACAACTTTAGGATGTCCTAAAGTGCTTTACAATCAAGTAAGTACTTTTGAAGTGTAATCAGTTGTCATGTAGTAAAGGCAGCAGCCAGTTTGCATATAGAAACGGCAATGAAGTAATGACTAAACAATTTGTTATAATGTTGCTGATTGAGCAAAAAAATATCGGCGAGAACAACGAGGTGAACCCGTCTGTTCTTCTTCAAGTAGCGTCAAAGGATCATTTACATCCACCTGAGACAGCTTAACATCTCATCTGAAAATAATATTTTCCCAAAAATGGCATGTGATGTAAAAATTAAAAGGCTGAAGATCTGCAATCTATTAAAAGATTTGCATTTATAAACCGCCTTTCACAACTTTAGGATGTCCTAAAGAAATCTGAAAAAAAAAAGAAATCTAAAAATCTGAAAATAAACAGTAGGCGTGCGTTGACCTTACAGGTACAGACCCAGTCTAGATTTTCTCACAAGCATTATTTTTAAAGCTCTATTAACACAGTGCAGACTGCACAGTGTCGGTGCAGACTCGATGGGCCAAAGGGCCTCTTCTGCACTGTATGATTCTGTGAAAGCTAGCTGCAGCTCAAATTAGTAAGGGAATGTAGGTAAAGAGATAGAAAGAGGAAGCCATTTAGCCCCTTGGTCATTTTCCACCATTCAATTAGATCACAGCTGATCTGTGACCTAGTTTCAGATACCCTTTTGCCCCATATCGCTTAATAGCTTTGATTAACAAATCTCAAATTTACAATTAACAATCTGTAGAACAGAGTTCCAAACTTCTAACACCCACTTGCGTAGAAGTGTCTCCTAATTTCACACCTAAGGTCTGGTTCTACGTTTTAGACTATGCCCCCCAGTCTTAGACTCCTCAGCCAACAGAAATAGTTTCTCTCTATTGCTCCTAGCTGTTCTCCAGAATATCTTGTAAATTTTGATCAAACCATCCCTTAACCTCCTAAGTTCCAGGGAATCAACCCTAGTTTGTGTTATCTCTCCTAGCAATTTAACCCTGCTGGTGTCCAGATACCATTCTGGTAAATCCACATTGAATTCCCTCCAAGGCCAATATATCCCCCCCTAAGGTGTGGTGCCCAGAACTGCACACATTCCTCTGACTGTGGTCAAACCAAGGCTTTGTATAGGTTAAGAATGAATTCTACTCCCTCGTATTCTGGTCCTCTAAATATAGAGGCCAGCATTCTATTAGCCTTTTGATCACTTTTTGTACCTGTTCATGATATTTTAATGATCTATTAATGTGCTTGCACTTGAACAGGGGAGAGAGCTCATCCTGAGTGAGACATAGCCAGAGTGGGTATTGGCAATTTGGTGCACAGTGGGAATTCAGTGCATAGGGGAAGAGGTGCTCTTTGCATTTTTTCCTTGCTATCCAACTTCTTAAATTTTCAGAGGGTGGTCTTGCCCTGCTGCAGCAGTAGAGGCTACAAGGGAAAGGAATGACTGGTAAGTAGTGGGTCAGGTCAGGTAAGTATTTACTACTTTAATCGTTTATAATTTAAGGTCTTTTTGTGGTTTATAGTTTGTATATTCTATAGTAATGAGGATGAGGAAAGAGGGACCTAGAGTAATTGATTTAAAAGGTTTAATTTAAAGGGATAAGTCATGGCAGGAGAGCTCAAAGTCATGGTGTGCTCCTCGCGCTCTATGTGGGGAGGCAGGGACATTTCCAGTGCCCAGGACCAGCATGTGTGCAGAAAGTGTGTCCAGCTGCAGCTCCTGGAAGCTCGGGTTTCAGAGCTGGAATGGTGGCTGGGGACACTGTGGAGCATCCGCGAGTCTGAGAGCATCGTGGATAGCACGTTTAGAGAGGTGGTCACACCGCAGATGAAGAGGCTTGAGGAAGGAAGGGAATGGTTGACCACCACGCAGTCCAAGAGAAACAGGCAGGTAGTTCAGGAGTCCCCTGGGGTCCCGCTCACAAATCGGTATTCCATTTTGGAGGCTGATGAGGGCACTGGTTCCTCCAGGGAGTGCAGACAGAGCCAAGCTTCTGGCACCACAAGCTTGGACAGGAGGGGAGGAAGGGAGGAAGAGCAATAGTAATAGAGGATTCTATAGTCAGGGGAACAGAAAGGCGCTACTGTGGCCGTCAACGTGACTCCAGGATGGTATGTTGCCTCCCTGGTGCCAGGGTCCAGGATGTCACTGAACAGCTGCAGGGCATCCTGAAGGGGGAGGGTGATAAGGCAGAGGTCATGGTACATGTTGGTACCAATGACATAGGTAGAAAGAGGGATGAGCTCTTGCATCAAGAATTCAGGGAGTTAGGCAGTAGACTAAAAAGCAAGACCTCTCAGGTTGTAATCTCTGGATTACTCCCAGTGCCACGTGCTAGCGAGCTCAGAAATAAGAGAATAGCACAGATGAATACGTGGCTTAAGAGTTGGTGCAGGAGGGAGAGTTTTAGATCCCTGGATCACTGGGGCCGTTTCTGGGGAAGGTGGGACCTGTACAAGCGGAATGGTTTACATCTGAACCAGAGTGGGACTAACATCCTTGCGGGCGGGTTTGCTAGTGCTGTTGGGAGGAGTTTAAACTAATTTGGCAGGGGGAGGGGACACAGAATGTTAGCAGAATAGGGACACTTCGTATTACAGTAAAACAATCAAGTCAGAGGGAGTACAGCTGCATTAAGTTTCAAGGGAGTAAGGCAAGGCTGGATGGCCTCTACCTTAATGCTAGGAGTATTACAGGTAAAATGGATGAGTTAAGGGTAAGGATTAACACGTGGAATTGTGATATAGTAGCCATCACTGAGATGTGGTTGAGGGAGGGGCAGGATTGGCAGCTCAACATTCCGGGATATAGAATCTTCAGGCGAGACAGGGGAGGGGGTATAAGAGGAGGAGGTATTGCATTAATAGTTAAGAAGTCAGTTACTGCAGTAAGGAGAGATGATATCTTGGAGGGGGCATCGAATGAAGCTTTGTGGGTAGAGCTTAGGAATAAAAAAGGGGCAGCCACATTGTTAGGTGTTTATTATAGACCCCCAGATAGTCAGCGGAAAATCGAGGAGCAAATATGTGCACAATTTGCGGAGGTGTGTAAAAACAATAACAATAGGGTAATTATATTAGGTGATTTCAACTTTCCCACATTAATTGGGATAGACATAGTGTTAAGGGCTTGGATGGAGTGGATTTCTTGAAATGTGTACAGGAGAACTTTTTAGGTCAATATGTAGAGGGTCCAACAAGGGACGGCGCAGTGCTGGACCTAATTCTGGGGAATGAAGCCGGACAGGTGGCTGAGGTGGTGGTGGGGGAGCATTTTAGTGATAGTGACCATAACATGGTACAGTTTAAGTTTGTTATGGACAAAGAAATAGACAAGTTGCAAAAAAATGTTTTGGATTGGGGGAGAGTGGATTTTATTAAAATAAGGCAGGATCTGGCCAAGGTAGACTGGGAACAGCTACTTGTGGGGAAATCTACAGAGGAGCAGTGGGAGGCATTCAAAAAGGAAATGGGGAGGGTACAGGCTCAACATGTTCCCTTTAGGGTGATAGGAAGGAGTAACAAGCCCAGAGAACCATGGATGACCAGAGATAGTCAGGTTACGATGAGAAGGAAGAGAGAGGCTTTTAGCAGGTACAAGGGAAGCAAATCAGCGGAGGCATTAGTGGAGTACAGAAAGTGCAGGGTGGAGCTTAAGAAAGCAATTAGGAGAGCAAGGAGGGGATAAGAGAAAGCTCTGGCTGGCAAAAGTAGGGAAAATCCCAAGATATTCTATAAGTATATCAATGGGAAGAGGATAACCAGGGAAAGAGTAGGGCCCATAAGGGATCAAGGGGTCAATCAGAGGACATCGCTAGAGTGTTGAATGAATACTTCACATCCGTCTTCACCCAAGAGAATGAGGATGAAGGTATTGAACTCGGGGAGAGAGACTGCGAGGTTCTTAAGCAAATTGATATAGGGAACGACAAAGTATTGGGAGGTGTTAGCAGGCTTAAAAGTGGACAAAGCTCCAGGTTCAGATGATTTGTGTCCTAGACTGCTGAAGGAGGCAAGGGAGAAGATCGCAGGGGCTCTGACCCAAATTTTTAATTCCTTTCTGGTCACGGGAGAGGTGCCAGAGGACTGGAGAACAGCTAATGTGGTTCCGCTATTTAAGAAGGGTTGTAGAGATAAGCCAGGGAACTACAGGCCAGTGAGTCTCACGTCAGTGGTAGGGAAACTATTGGAGAAAATTCTGAAGGAGAGAATCTATCTCCACTTAGAGAGGCAAGGTTTGATCAGGGATAGTCAGCATGGCTTTGTCAGAGGGAGGTCATGCCTAACAAATTTGATTGAATTTTTTGAGGAGGTGACCAGGTGTGTAGATGAGGGTAGTGCAGTTGATGTAGTTTATATGGATTTCAGCAAAGCCTTTGACAAGGTCCCACATGGGACACTTATAAAGAAGGCACATGGGATACAGGGTAATTTGATAAGGTGGATTCAAAATTGGCTTAGTTGTAGGATACAGAGGGTGATTACAGAAGGATACTTTAGTGACTGGAAGCCAGTGTCCAGTGTCGTACCACAGGGATCTGTGCTCGGTCCCATATTATTTGTCATTTATATAAACGACATAGATGACTATGTGGGGGGTAGGATTAGTAAGTTTGCGGATGACACAAAGATTGGCTGGGGGGTTAATAGTGAGGTTGAGTGTCTTGGGCTACAGGAAAATATAGACAGGATGGTCAAATGGGCAGATAAGTGGCAGATGGAATTTAACCCTGAAAAGTGTGAGGTGATACACTTTGGAAGGAGTAATTTGACAAGGAAGTATTTAATGAACGGCATGACACTAGGAAGTTCTGAGGAACAAAGGGACCTTGGCGTGTGTGTCCATAGATCTCTGAAGGCGGAGGGACATGTTAGTGGGGTGGTGAAAAAGGCAAATGGGACCCTTGCCTTGATCAACTGAGGCATAGATTATAAAAGTAGGGAGGTCATGTTGGAGTTGCATAGAACCTTGGTGAGGCCACAGCTGGAGTACTGTGTGCAGTTCTGGTCGCCACATTATAGGAAGGATGTGGTTGCACTGGAGGGGGTGCAGAGGAGATTCATCAGGATGTTGCCTGGGATGAAACATTTAAGTTATGAAAAGAGGTTGGATAGACTTGGGTTGTTTTTGTTGGAGCAGAGAAGACTGAGGGGCGACTTGATCGAGGTGTACAAGATTATGAGGGGCATGGACAGGTTGGATAGGGAGCAGCTGTTCCCCTTAGTTGAAGAGTCAGTCACAAGGGGGCATAAGTTCAAGGTGAGGGGCAGGAGGTTTAGGGGGGGGATGTGAGGAAAAACTTTTTTACCCAGAGGGTGGTGACGGTCTGGAATGCACTGCCTGGGAGGCTGGTGGAGGCAGGCTGCCTCACATCCTTTAAAAAGTACCTGGATGAGCACTTGGCACGTCATAACATTCAAGGCTATGGGCCAAGTGCTGGTAAATGGGATTAGGTAGGTAGGTCAGGTGTTTCTCACATGTTGGTGCAGACTCGATGGGCCGAATGGCCTCTTCTGCACTCTGTGATTAATGAACATCAAAGTCTCTTTGGATCTCTGTGGTTTCTAGCTTTTCACCATTTAGAAAGTACCTGTTCTATCCTTTTTAGTGGATGACCTCACAATTGCCTTCATTTGTCAGTTCACTTAATCCTATTACTTACTCTTTCCTATCTTGTTGGTCCCAACATGGATCACTAAGACTGAATCCTCCCCATCCCTCTCCAATATTCATTCAAGATGGTTTGAGATGTCACTCACCCCGACACCAGATAGGCAACATACCTGGGACTGTTGATTCTACTTAAAAAGGATGCTCTTTGAGCCTCAAAATTATTGAATCTACTGCAAATACCACATGACGTTTCCCCACCTCTTCTTCTAGTCTCTTGCTCTAAGGTGTCATGTTCCACACTCTGACTGTCCTTCTGACAGTCTTTATTCTTATCCTCACAGATAAGAAGAACATTGATCTGACCTGCAGACACCAACCCAGTCCTGAACCTGGGCCATGCCTATGACTGATATGACTAGGTATGACTGATGTCTGGAGCCAACTGTCTAAGTACTTCTCTCCCTCCCTTACGTGCTGGAGTGTCTCAACATTGTTAGCCAAGAGATTCAAGGCCAAGACACTGAATGCAGGTGTGTTCATTCAGAACACTTTTGTTGTCCACAGGCTCCACGTACTGCACTCCAGATACACAACCTGCTCTGCCATATCTTAGTCTAGATTATTTATAATATTCATATCTACTTGTTAGTTTCTAAGTTATTTTTCCACAAAGCTGACCACCATCTTCCCTTGGGATGGGCAATATACACAGATCTTGCCATTGATACTCACATTCCATGAATAAATAAAAGAAAAAAAATTGCATTAAGCACTACAATACTGGACAAAAAATGTTAAATACTTATCAGGTCATGATTAAATTAAATACCATAAGTATTGGAAGCATACAGCAGCATCTCCTTCCCCTCAGCAACAAATTCCCAACTTTTGTATCCCATTTTGGATGCATTCCTTTTATTGTCAATCTGTGTGACCATTCTTCTGGAGGACTCACTAAAGAACAACAACTTATATTTATTTAGTGCCTTTAATGTAATGAAATGTCCAAAGGTGCTTCATTGCAACATTATAAAACAAAGTATGAACCAAGGAGATATCAGGTCAATGATCAAAGGTTAGATTTTGAGGAGGAAAGCAAGGTAGAGAGAGGAGAGGTGTAGGGAGGATATTCCAGAGCTTGGGGCCTAGGCAACTGAAGGCACAGCCACCAAAGGTGGAGCATTATAATTGATAATGCACAAGAAGCCAAAATTAGAGGAGCACAGAGTGTTGTGGGCTGGATGAGACTACAGAGATTGGGAGGGGCGAGGTCATGGAGGGATTTAAAAACAAGGATGAAAATTTTAAAATTATGTTGTTTGACTGGGAGCCAATGTACGTCAGCAAGCACAGGGATGATAGGGGAACGGGACTTTCTGCGTGTTAAGGTACAGGTAGCAGAGTTTTGAATGACCTCAAGTAACTCAACAGGTAAAAGACATTATTGCAAGTACCTTATATTCGTGAGAACAGAAGCTATTAATGATTCAATAATTTGGAAATTGATTTAGAAAATAATTCAATTAGGTGGAAATTGCCAGATGATATAGAAAGGTCATCTCTGTCAGGCTCATGGAAAGGTGCGAGATATTCAAAAAGATGAGTGAAACAAATTCAAGATGAAGGGGAGCAAAGTGGAGTGTTTCCTGAGCAAAATACTATGGATGTTGGAAACGTAAAATAAAAACTGCAGCACTGTCAGCATCTGTGAAGAACAAAAACAGAGTAACGTTTCAGTTTGATGACTTTCCATTAGCTCTGAGGAAACGTTGATCCTGATTCTCTCCCCATAGATACTTCCAGATCTGCTGAGTATTTCCAGCATTTTTGCTTTTATTTTGGGAAATTTTCCTGATTGGGTGAGTTTTCATATTACTTTATCAAAAATAGTTTTTTCTAACTAATGACTGCACTATCTTTACCAATTCATAGTACCTTTAGTTCCAATCTGGTGGTATTTGCTTGGCATCGATAAGTAGCCAGAAGAAAATTACCATTCTGTTGAGATAAAACAAAATAAAGAACAACTTGTGAAGGTTGTACAGACATATATGAAAAAGTACATCATGCAATACCTGGTTATACTTTTAAACAACTAGACTGTAAGTTAGTTTCCAGGATTGCTCAACATACTTGGTAAAGAAGCCATGGAAAATAGGGATGCAACAATGACTGAGAGCTGATGCACAAACACTCACTGGCGTGGAGTGGAAGGCCCCAACATTTCCCACATCCGGCAACTCTGAGACATGCAAATAGGGACCATGAGCCCTCTTTGCAGTTAAATGGATGTTCTGCCTGGGAAGTACTTCATGCCTTCTAGCTGCTGAACAAAAGGGTCAATGGCTTAAGACCTGGCAGTAGAATGTCAACTGAACTTATTTAGAAACAGCCTAATACTTAACATCAAGTTTTCACTTTCCATATTTCCAAATCCACAGTAAACTCGAACAGTGATGTAAGTACAATAGCAATATTTCTGTGAAGTCTTCAAAGTTCAGCATTTTTCATTGATCAACTTTAACCATCTTACATAACCTCATATTAAGGAACTGGCTCTGGAGAATGCTTGTTCTTTACTTACAACCATAGGAGTTTCCAGCACAGAAGGAGGCTACTTGGCCTATCGTTTCTGTGCTAACTCCATGCTACAGTAATGTAAAGCTAATTCCACTGACCTTTTTCTCCTCACAGCCAAGCATATTACCTCTGCTTCAAACATTTGTCAGTTTCCCCTGAATAGATACCATGCTCTCTGCCTCAAAGACCGGATGTTGGAGCAACCCATGCCCCAACAACCATCTGTGAAAACAAGTGTTTATTAATCTTTATCCTCACTCACTAATTGATAATTAACAAGCCTTGCTATTGAACCCATAACTAGAATAAATAGTCTTTGTCCAAACACTCTGTAGAGACTTTTTATAATTTTAAAAGCCTTTGTTAAATCTCCTCAACCTTCTCTACTCTGGTGGAAATACCACCAGTGTCTCATGTCCATCCTCAAAGCTGTACTTTCCCATCTCTGGCATAATCCTGAAGATATGCTTTAAAGATCTCTGTGGCTTTTATATCCTTTCTATAATGGAGTCTAAAATCGCACAGGTCTGAAAATTCCTCTGAACAACCCCAGCTGTAACTTCGCTGGAAGTGCAGTGTAAGCGTGGTTTCCACAACACTTCAAATGGATTTATGACAGAGAAACAGGGGAGCAACTCCAAGAAAATTATAAGCCAAAGCACTCTAAGTGTGGACTAACCAATGTTTTGTATTAATTTATCATTACTTTCTTACTCTACTATTCCATGTACTCATTTTTAAATAACTTAAAATGCTATTGGCCCTTTTTATTACTTTATCTGGCATTTGCACTCATAAGGAATTATACACTTGAACCTCTGTGCTATCCACACAGTTCAGTGTCTTTCCAGGCAATATTTTTGGATGTCCGGATCACAATCCAGACTTGGGTTGCTATATGGGCCCTACTGTTACCAGATGGCATGTGAATACACCTATTTTTATTCAGTGTACTTGCCTCACACTCCTTTGTAAGACTTGTGATGAAGAAACATCGGGTCTAGCAGTCCCATCCCTTAGCCATGCTGCCATTTGTGCCTTTGTAAATAATCGCGTTACTTGTTTCCCGCCAAATAAACAACCTCACACTGATCCATGGTAAATTGCATCTGTCAACCATCATCCATTCCACATACCTATGTTATCCTGAAGCATGTTTGCCAAACCCCTTACTTGCATGTCGTCAGCAAATTTTTAGGTTTATCTCAACTTATGGATTCAAAGAATTTTCCTCCAACTGTCATTAGACTGTCTGTAGTTAAATGGTGTACTTTCTTTTCCTTCTTGAAAAAAGTCATTATCTGTTAGTCTAACAGCATAATTTGCATATTGAAGGAGGGTTGTGAAATTGTGACCAGGCTGTTAATGTTTTTCCTCTTTCCTTTTTTCAATAGTCTACGAATCATGCCATCAGGGCATGGTGACTCATTCACCCTCAATTCTGATAACTTTAATCAGAATCAATTTACAGATAATGTCCCAGACTCCACTATCACCATCCCTGGATATGTCCTGTCCCACGGGCAGGACAGACCCAGTAGAGGTGGCAGCACAGTGGTATACAGTCGGGAGGGAGTTGCCCTGGGAGTCCTCAACATCGACTCCGGACCCCATGAAGTCTCATGGCATCAGGTCAAACATGGGCAAGGAAACCTCCTGCTGATTACCATGTACCGCCCTCCCTCAGCTGATGAATCAGTGCTCCTCCATATTGAACATCACTTGGAGGAAGCACCAAGGGTGGCAAGGGTGCAGAATGTACTCTGGGTGGGGGACTTCAATGTCCTTCACCAAGACTGGCTCGGTTGCACCACTACTGACCAAGCTGGCCGAGTCCTAAATGACACAGCTGCAAGACTGGGTCTGCAGCAGGTGATGAGGGAACCAACAAGAGAGAAAAACATACTTGACTTCATCCTCATCAACCTGCCTCCTGCAGATGCATCTGTCCATGACAGTATCGGTAGGAGTGACCACCACACAGTCATTGTGGAGACTAAGTCCCGCCTTCACATTGAGGATGCCCTCCATCGTGTTGAGTGGCACTACCACCGTGCTAAATGGGATAGATTTCGAACAGATGTAGCAACTCAAGACTGGGCATCCATGAGGCGCTGTGGGCCGTCAGCAGCAGCAGAATTGTACTCGAACACAATCTGTAACTTCAGGGCTCGGCATATCCCCGACTCTACCATTACCATCAAGCCAGGGGATCAACCATGGTTCAATGAAGAGTGCAGGAGGGAGTGCCAGGAGCAGCATCAGGCATTCCTAAAAATGAGGTGTCGACCTGGTAAAGCTATAACACAGGACTACTTGTGTGCCAAACAGCATAAGCAATAAATGATAGAACTAAGCGATCCTACAAACAACAGATCAGTTCTAAGCTCTGAAGTCCTGCCACATCCAGTGGTGAATGGTGGTGGGCAACTCACTGGAGAAGGAGGCTCCACAAATATCCCTATCCTCAGGAGGAGTCCAGCACAGCAGTGCAAAAGATAAAGCTGAAGCACGTGAGTGGATGATCCATCTCGGCCTCCTCCGAAGGTCCCCAGCATCACAGATGTCAGTCTTCAACCAATTTGATTCACTCCATGTGATATCAAGAAATGGCTGAAGGCACTGGATACTGCAAAGGTCATGGGCCCTGACAATATTCTGGCAATAGTACTGAAGACCTGTGCTCCAGAACTTGCTGCGCCCCTAGCCAAGCTGTTTCTGTACAGCTACAACACTGGCATCTACCCGGCTACATGGAAAATTGCACAGGTATGTCCTGTACATAAAAAGCAGGACAAATCCAACCTGGCCAATTACCGCCCCATCAGTCTACTCTCCCATCATCAGTAAAGTAATGGGAAGGGTCATCAACAGTGCTATCAAGCAGCACTTGCTTAGCAATAACCTGCTCACTGATGCCCAGTTTGGGTTCCGCCAGGGCCACTCAGCTCCTGACCTCATTACAGCCTTGGTTCAAACATGGACAAAAGAGCTGAACTCCCAAGGTGAGGTGAGAGCAACTGCCCTAGACATCAAAGCAGCATTTGACCGAATGTGGCATTAAGGAGCCCTAGCAAAATTGAAGTCAACGGGAATCAGAGGGAAACTCTCCACTGGTTGGAGTCATACCTAGCACAAAGGAAGATGGTTGTGATTGTTGGAGTTCAAGTCATCTCAGCTCCAGGACATCACTGAAGGAGTTCCTCAGGGTAGTGTCCTAGGCCCAACCATCTTCAGCTGCTTCATCAATGACCTTCCTTTCATCATAAGGTCAGAAGTGGGGATGTTCGCTGATGATTGCACAATGTTCAACACCATTCGCGACTCCTCAGATACTGAAGTAGTCCATGTCCAAATGCAGCAAGACTTGGACAATATCCAGAATTGGGCTGACAAGTGGCAAGTAACATTAATGCCACACAAGTGCCAGGAAATGACCATCTCCAACAAGAGAGAATTTAACCATCACCCCATGACATTCAATGGCATTATCATCACTGAATACCCCACTATCAACATCCTGGGAGGGGTTACCATTGACCAGAAATTGAACTGGACTAGCCATATAAATACTGTGGCTACAAAAGCAGGTCAAAGGCTAGGTATCCTGCAGCGAGCAACTCACTTCCTGACTCCCCAAAGCCTGACCACCATCTACAAGGCACAAATCAGTAGTGATGGAATACTCTCCACTTGCCTGGATGAGTGCAGCTTCAACAACACTCAAGAAGCTTACCATCCAGGGCAAAGCAGCCTGCTGGATTGGCACCCCACCCCCAACATTCATTCCCTCCACCATCAATGCACAGTGGCAGCAATGTGTACCATCTACAAGATGCATTGCAGGAACTCGCTAAGGCTCCTTAGACAGCACCTTTCAAACCCACGACCGCTGCCATCTAAAAGGACAAGTGCAGCAGACACATGGGAACACCTCCACCTGGAAATTCCCCTCCAAGCCACTCACCATCCTGACTTGGAAACATATTGCTGTTCCTTCACTGTCGCTGGTCAAAATCCTGGAACTCCCTCCCTAACAGCACTGTGGGTGTACCTACACCACATGGACTGCAGTGGTTCAAGAAGGCAACTCACCACCACCTTCCCAAGGGCAATTATGCATGGGCAATAAATGAAGGCCGAGCCAGTGACGCCCACATCACATGAAAGAATAAAAAAAATTCACAGCTATGCTTCAGCTTTGACAAAGCTGCCCAAACCATGAATGGAGTCAGATAAAGGGGTTTCTGTGGAATTTGTGCTTTTAAGACTATCATGAGCTTAGATTCTGCAAGAGTGTGCTATTTAGGTCACAACTGTATCTGGGGGACTCGGATGAAGCAGAGATACCGTTGCAGGTGCCTCAAGGGCCAAATTCATTGAGTGAGAAAAGTGAGAGATCCTGCATTCCAGAGGCAGAGTTGGATGGACTGCAAGATTGCACAGGATGCCATATTTGCGTAAGGAATTATACAAATGCTTGTAATCTCAACAGGTAGTCCTTGTTGTAACTGCTATTCCACATGTGAATTTATAGTTCACACCAACCGTAAAGTGCCTGTGAATAAATGTTTCACTTACATGGATTCTGATTTGCGTTAAGGTAAAAGCTACAAAAAGTGGGATCTTGGTGGTCATTGAGTAAATTTGGTTATTTTGGTTTAGCTCCCCCCACAAGGAATTGTAATGCTGCATTGTGCCTGTTATTTCTCAATTGTTCTACTGCCACATTAGTTACGCATTTCATATCCCAGAACTACAATCAACCAATGATTTGTAAAAAAATGATTTTCAAATATAAATTGCTTTAACTTTCATAGCGCCACAGTTGATTAAATGTGAACATTACTTGGGAGGGAGGAGAGAAAGATTTAAATGTAAAGTATTCCACATACATCAGCAATTAACATCTCTCCTGACATGAGGAGAACTGAGACTTTGGATTGATTCAGCACATCCTTGCAGAAATGCAGCATTTTGGATCTGACAATAAGCACACAAAGGACTGAATTTTCCTCTCCTGATGCTGAATAAACCCAAGTCAAGAGGTCCAAATGGGAGGCGTGTGGGGTCGCGATTTTACACTTATTAGGCCATTACCACTGCCCGCCATTTTCCCCAGGACTGGAAATGTGGTAGTTTGCAACCCAATATAGTGACGTGGGTTCATTATTTAAATGTCTGTTTCAAATACAATTTTCCCTTGGGTTGCTATTTTTGTGGAGGTGGGTGGGTTCCTGAAAGCTGTGGGAACAATGCCAGGTAAGTCAGTTGGTGAACTTTGGGGGAAGACTGCTGTGGAGGATTGAACCTATTAACAGTTAAGTTTAAAAGCTCTTCCCAGCTTCAACTGTCATAATTAGACACGGATTGAAAAGTTAAATATGTTACATTAAGTTTTGGTTGGCCATCGACTCACTGAACATTGTTTCACTTTAACATCATTAATAAAATAGTGTAGATATATAGGGCAGATGTGGTGTTGTAGTAACATCACTAGACTAGTAATCCAGAGACCCACGCTAATGCTTTGGGGATATGGGTTTGAATCCCATAATGGCAGCAGTTAATAAATCTGGAATATAAAGCTAGTCTATCATCGATGGTCGCAAAAGCTCATCTGATTCACTAACGTCCTTTAGGGAAGGAAATCTGCCATCCTTACCTGGTCTGGCCTACATATGGCTCCAGACCCAAAGCAATGTGTTTGACTCTTAACTGCCCCTGAAATGACCTGGGTCAGTTCAAGGGCAATTAGGGATGGACAATGCCCACATCCCACGAAAGAAATTTAACATTGCCAGATTCACTTTAACGTCGTTTGCAAAAGGCTTCCTCTTCTGTTGCCTGCCTGCTCACAGGACCTTTCCTGCAGTGTTTCTGCCCAGTCCCTCTTCCTCCCACTGTTTGCCTTGCCAAATCCCCCCTTGCCTCCTGGCCATGGCGATTTCCCCCTCCTCCCCCGACTTGCTGACACAACCCTGCTGACTCCTCCCTGCCCCCCTTGCCAAACCCCCCCCACTTTGCCTCCCAGCCTTGCCAACTCCACCCCCCACCCCCCCAACCCTTGCCGACTCCCCCCTTTGCCTCCCAACCTTGCCGACTTCCCACCTCCCCTCCACTTTCCCCCTTGCCTCTGTCTTACCGGAGTCATGAGGTCTGCTCTTCAGTGGCTCCCAACTTTTGCTCCTGGCTTCATTCCCAAACTCGCATTAAGACCTGGGTAGTTGGTCAGTGCAGGTAATCAGGACTTCAGCTGCTAACTGCACTGACTCCTACCACTAGATGGAGCCTGGTCAATCTAAAAGTACTGTGTATTGAGGTCAGAACTGTAATTTTAAAAAATAATTTAATTTGTATATTGTATTTCTTTCATATTAGGGATGCATTTTATTTTGCAAGTTATTTCAGCTAGGAATGAACAGTGCTGCACATCTATGGTACAGTATTTCAACTTGTACATTGGACATTTCTCACCCTGAGAAAACAAAGGAACCTAACTCTGGCTTTAACATTGATTCCTATGGGAACCCATGATCATTTAAGGTCATGATTTTCAGGAATGCAACCACAACTTTAAGTGAGGACTTACTGTATTAATCCAGTAATTGGTCACTCGTCCTTAAAAAGGTTAAGAGACCATTAATTTGACCAGCACTGTGTAAGGCTTCAGATGCATTACGGAGTATTTTATCCAAGGGATAAAGTCTTCTTCTGCATTCAACTGTATGGAGAATTATGTATCAATGTACATAGAGGACCTTGTGGCTTGATTGATTTAACTGATTTAATATCCTGACATCTGCTGAGCTTTTGAAGCACTCTTCCAGTATCTACTAGGTACAGTATCAATGAGTCATAATAACACTGGCAAGTCATTGAAATTAAAAAAAACTGCTTTCAAAATCCTCTACAGAAAAATTGGCCCTCTCATAAGCTCATAAAAACACAGGCATTCGTTCTCCCATTGAAAAATGCTTCAATCCACTTATCTCCTAATCTTGTCCAAATAAACAACCAGGCATTTAAAAACTGCTTCAAAGATAAACTTATTACAAGCTCATCAAACTGTCAATAAAACAAAGCTAGCAGTCCTTTCATAGCCGTGTAACAATTCTCCACTGGGATGAATCCATTAGTCTTGTAGCTCAGACATGCATTAATAATGAGATTATATCTTGCAACTGTATCAACAAAACAGGCTGAACAGGTGGCCAGATATCTATTCTACCAGGTGGCCTCATTATGAAGGCCTGGCTGAGCTCCAAGACTCAATAATAGATTCAACCCCATGGGGACTGCTTCCACAGCTCCAAAGGGGATTGCTAGATTTGTTTAATTAACAGTTTTATGAGCTTGTAATAAGTTCATCTTTCTTTGAAGTGGTTTTCTCAGCGCCTGTTTGTTTATTTGGCCAAGATTAGGAGATAAGTGGATTAAAGTATTTTTCACTAGGACTACAAATCCCTGCATTTGATTGACTGTTTTATAAAGGTTTTAAGAGGGGCAATTTTTTCAAGGGGATTTTGGAAGGCTGACTGAAATGCTCATGAAATAAAAAAAACAGACTTGCCAATGTTATTATTGTGGCTCATGAGTTCTGTACCACGTGGATACTGAGTGAGTGTGCATGGGAGATATGTCAGGGGGGGCATGGGAGATTGAGGGGAAAATAGGGGGTGGGTGGGTTGTGGCAAGGGCTAGAGGGCCTAACAACCATTAATAGAACAGGGCCGATATCCCAGTAAATGGAGACAGGCCTTCTAACCTGCCAGCCTCAGCATCCGTCACTTCTGATGCTGCCTCAAGCCTGCCTCGGGAGGCAGCAGTCCATTTCCAGCCTGCACCCAACTCTTGGAGACCAAAATTCTAGGTGAATGGGCTGACTTTCTGAAATCAGGAATACAACATTGGGAAATGGCCCAGCTCATACTTCCCAAAGCGAAGATGAATATTTAACCCAAAGTGTCACTTAGTAGTGATCAACGGTGTCCTCTGTAGAATCAGCAGCAGTCAACATCTTTCCTAGATGCTAAATCTGATCAGTCAGCAAATGATGATATTCAGAATGCTGTGTATTGAGCCAAATTCACTACTTAGTCAGGAATTGGATTTGTGATCAAAATATGAAAACCACCAGTTGGTTCCTTGAAAAGTCCCAATTTCTAGCAGGAAACCATTCAGCTACAATCATTGATATAAAATACAGAGTGAAATAAATGGCATGTAGTCAGGATCTAATGACCACATTCAGAGCAAATAAGAAAACAAACTCTTCGAGTGTTCTAATTCACTATCAGTTTCTTTTTTTTCCAAATATCATATTTACTTCTTACCTCTGCATCACACCCGCTGAAGCTGACCACTGCTGAATTTTTGTCCACATCCAGAAGATCTATTGGGACATCACTCTGGACATAGAGACAAATAGTTAGGGCTAACCTGTCAGGTTCAGTGCCCAAAAATCAAAATGAATTTTAGCTTTGCACTTAAACAAATACAGTAGCCAAAAAAGTCTATCAGATTTTTCTCTGTAACACATGGCTGTCCTAAGCATTTTCACAGCTGCTTTTACCTGGAGTAGCACATTGTCAATAGCTGTCTGCACTTCCACGGTGAGACTGTAGCTTGCGTCATCACGATTCAGAGTAAACTTATCATTCACATTAAACACAGGCACTGCTGAAACTGCACCACTCGATTGTGCTGACTGCTGGTATTTCTCACGCTCTTGAAGCACCTTCATCTGTAACTGCTCCAATTCTACCCTAATGAAGAAGGGGATCTTATTGTCAACTTCATATATCTTATCAAGGAAGAGGGTAAGGATACTTCTACTGAAAGTTACAATAGATCCTGTTATCTGATTATCAGAGTTACAAATACTCCAGTTTACTAGTTACCACCTGTTTCTAAAAGTTAGCTATGTTTGATAAGGCAATGGCATAGAAGTCAAACAAAAGCCAGAAAGGTAGCTTGAAGCATGAAGATCATCCAAAACACCAGGCACTGGAGCATGAATATTGTCTTGTTCCAGGACACAAGGAATGACAAATGCCACCATACAAAGTATCCTTTAAAGTGATCCTAAACTGTTGTGAAAAACCAAAGAACTTCTAGAGCTCATTTAGTGACTTAGAATATCAACATAAAATTTAATAATGTCAGACAATTACCATAGAAATATTAAGAATAATAATAAATACACAAATAAAATTCACATTTTACAGTGCTCCTGAAAAGAAAGTAGAACATGTTTTTAAAGAACTAGTGATCAACTTATATGTAAATGGAAGTACAGAGGGTAGATGCTCAATTGGAACAGTCCAAACAGCTCACTGAGGCTAATGTCAGTTGTTTACATATTGCTATTAATCTGAGCAGTGATAGCCAAGGCAAGATTTAATAAAGGTGTTCTAAATTATCAAAGAGTTTGATAATATGGAAAGGGAAAACTCTTCTGCTTGGACAGTCTGTGACAAAGGGTTATCAATTTAAAACTGCTACAAAGACAAGTTAGGGAAAAAAACTCCTGACACAAATTTTTTTGGAACATGGAATTATTTGCCTCAGCCACTCCATGTGGGAAAGACAACTGCATCTTTTAAGGGAAAACTGGATAAATATTTCAAGCAGAGATCTATGGGATTTGGTTTGAGTTAGTAAAGTCCTGGCACAGATATGATGAGCTGAATGGCCACCTATGCTAATAAATTCTGTTTCACTTGTACCTTGTGGGGGTGGTAGAAATCAGCAATACCGCATTAATACCTCCAATTCTACATGGGCTGGATAACTGAGGTTCTATATTATACAAATCATTTTACATTAACCTGCCATTTCAATCCCAATCCCAAATTCAATTCCAATTATGAAAGACTGTTGTTATAGAAACCAGGGTTCAACAGTACACAATGCTGATTTACAGCTTGAAAGCCCTACACATTATCTAATCCAAGAACTGCTATAAAAGGAATAAAGCAGAAAATGCTGTAAATACTCAACAGGTCAGGCAGCATGCATAGAGAGAAAAACAGAGTTGATGGCTGGGATATTGGTGGAAGGCCTAGGTCCCGTCACTGTGAATGAAAGTGGGTCCTGAGCTCACGCGGGTGGACAGCGGGACCCTGGATGGGATTTCATCAGCGTTAGCCAATTAAGAAGCTGCCACTGAGACTGCTGCCCAAATGAGGACGGCGGCCTGTCTCTCAGAGCTGCCAGCCCAATAGAGGTGGCCACTGCTAAAATTGCAGGGAGAAGGGGAGAGCATCTCCATGTTGTATTGCTCTCGAAGGACAGATACACATTGTTTTAATGTGCTGGGGCCAAGTAGGCAGGCCCAAGCAATCGGATGGGTGAATCTTCCAGCGGTACTACTGCAGCCGAGGGGTTAGCCATTGCAACTGGGGAGCCCCTCTTAGAGCCACGGAGCAGCCATTAAGGAAGATGTCCCCTCCCACCATTCGGAAACCCATTGGAAGGCCACTTTGAAATACCTAGAGGTCTTCCGAAAGGGTGGGGGTTCGTTCCGATGTTGGTAAAATGCTGGAGAAAGGGGAAGTGGCCACCAATTGGCTGCCAGTTGGTGGACTGCTGCCTTGCTGACGGTCTGCATACTGAGAATACGCTGTGGTGGTGGGAAAAATTTGGGCTTCCCTAGTGACACCTTCCGCTGCCATTTTACCAGCCCTCCCTCCTCCAAGTCTGTCTCCAGGAGGCTGGTAAAATCCAGCCCGACATTTCAGGTCGATTACTTTTCATCAGAACTGAAAAAAGGAAGTTCTGTTACAAGGTATAAGCAAAGAAACAGCGACAATATTACAAGATATAAGCAAAGAATCAGCAGCAAAGTGACACCAGGGTTACTTTAAGACATCTCCAAGTGGGTAAGGTGAAGAGCAGAGGCTTTGGAGCAGATACCTGGTTGTCTTTTTAGCCTCAGAATGGTGCACGAGCACATTATAAAGGAATGGGTTAGAAGGGGAGAAACAAAATCAGACAGAGTTCCCATTCTGATTACTACCTACTGATTCCTGTTGGAAAACACACAAATGCGTAGCAAGTGGTGAAAAGATCAGGCTTAGTGGCCAAGAATTCCCTGGTCATTATAGCCTTCTGATATATAATGTTCAAACTCACACAAAAAATTGTCAGTTGCTTAAGATGCTCCAGAGCTATAAACATCTGTAGCATTGTAAGCTCGAAAAAGCATATATATATTATATAATATATAAATAACTGGACAATGCTCTTTTAAAATTGACCGAAGTCATGTCTGGCTGTGACCTTCAAGCAATAGGAGCTAATCTAGCAGTATCGATCATTACCTCTGAAAAGATGCTAACAACCCTGTGGACTGCAAAGACCAAATCCAAAGGGAAGGCCATCTACATTTCATAAGCCAGGCCTGGCCACTGGAGTCTACTAGGACAAAGAACCCTGCAACCTTCCTTTGTAATTAGTAATGGTGGGAACATTAACAATCTCAGGAACCCAGACACAGGAATCTTTTGTCCAAGCCAAAGTGAAGAGGTGGGAGTGATGTGACATGACCCACTTGCGGGAGTAACCAGTAATATTGCCTTGTGGATCTGCAAAGCTCAGTCTGCCATCTAGCAAGCAGCTGAGAACAAGGGATCCGTCCAGGTTTGAATGCCTGGCCCCCATCTACACTCTTTATACTGGAACTTCTGAACTTCTATACCATTGCCTACAAGACTAGTTCATCTCTGCGTGCCTATTTCATCTTGGAAGTCAACTACATTGGAAAAATGAATTATCCAGTGCCAGTTTTCAACCTGCCAACCTCTGTGAAGGAATACACTATTGGACTTTAGATTCTGGACTCTGGACTCACGTGAGACAATAATTATTTTCTGTGGTCTTTGCCCTGTAGATCTTTCTTTCTCTATTTGCCCTCTTTCATGCTGCGAGTGAAAAGGAGGCTACGTTGCAACTTTCTCTCACGTTTGAGCGTGCATGAATAAACTAACCCTCTGAGTTGCCCTATCTCAAATTCACTGTGGGGTTATTAATAGAAATTGGGTCACACCGAAAACCAAAGGACACCACCTCTAAAAACTAGACAGTATTTCAGACCTGATATTCATGACTTTATTCTGCATCTCCTGGTTTATCTTCAGATCGTCAGAAAGCCCTGCCTCTCTCTGAACTGGCTCCGTTGTTAGGCCCATCACCCAACCTAAGAACCAAACACATAAATAGAAAATATCAACACAACAGACATCAGTTATTAAAACAACATTCCTAGTGTAAATATCCATAATCACTTGAAAAGGTTAACTCAATCTCAGATTTATCAAACATAAATCAGCCACCAAAGAACTCTAAGTTTCAAAACAATCATTTTTGTAAACCAGTAAATATATTTGGTATGTAGTTGCTACAGTACTGCAACTACTACATTTATCTTAACACACAGACTTCCAAGAGACAATATACACAGGTGTGTTAGGTAGGTCTAATTTCTTTTCAGTCAATTTTACATTTTCATTTGTTCAAATAAAGACATGCTGATGCACAGAACTGTTTGAAAAGGAAACTTACAAAGCAGGTATTGTGCATTGATTCAGGAAGAATTTAGATAGGGGTTTAGGTGGAGCACAAATGCACATCTCCATAAAAACGAGGCATGAATTCAGCAGGCTCTGCTGCATCCCTCTCTTCCCCTTGCCCACCAAGCTTCTCTTAAAGTTTCCCCACCCAGCCTGAACTTACATATTCTAGTTTATTCCTTCATGCCCTCACCGAAAACATCTTGTCCATGAGACCCACCTCGAGCTCCCTCAACTTTATTCCCACTAAACTGCTGGCCACTTAACTTCCCTTCCTGGTCACCATGCTAGCTGATATTGTAAACATTTCCAACTTCCTGATATCTTCTTTCATCATCCCTTCCTCAAAAACACACCCTCAGTTCCTCTGATGTTACAAACTAACACTGCATACCCAACCTCCCTTTCCTCTCCAAAGTACTTGAATGTGGGATTGCCTCCTAAATCCATGCCTGTACATCTCCAAATTTGTGCCCCCGGCACAAAGCTGAAATGGCCCTTACCAAAGTCATAAATTGCATCTTCTGTGACTGTGATGTATTATTCCCCCTCATCATTCTCAATCTGTTTGAAGCATTTGACAGGGCTGCCACAACATCGTCTTCCAACACACCTCCTGCATGTTCAAGCTGAGTTGGTACTGCCCTTGCCAGATCCCATTCTTTCCAATTCAGTTGTAGCTACAGAATACCCTGCAACGATTTCTCTTCTCACCCTATAGTATTACCTTTATAGTTTCACGATGATTTATCCTTGGCCCACTCATATTTCTCATCTATATTCTGCCCCTTGGCAACGTCATCCAAAGACAGGAAGTCAGGTTTCATGTGTACATAGACAACATCTTGTTCTACTTCACCACCTCCTCTCAACCTGTCCACTTATTCGACATCCAGTTCTGCATGAGCCAAACATTTCCTACATTGAAGCAACATTAGAAACACTGAATCCTACAAGCTCCATTCCCTAGCCACCAATTCCACATCTCCCTGGGCACCATCTCAGGCTGTCCACATCCTAACTCACACCTAGTCCCAATCACCATTCACCACTCTGCTCACTGACCTATATTGGCTCATAATCCACTAGCGCTTTGATTTAGAAGTTCTCACCCTTGTATTGAAAACCCTCAACGGCCTCCATCCATCTTCATATCTGTAGCCTCCCCTAGCTTTACAATCCTCCAAGAATTCTGCATTCTCCAACTCTGGCTGTTATGCTTTACCCACTTCCTTCACCCTAACATTGGCGACAGTGCCTTCAGCTGTCTAAACCTAAACTCTGGAATTCCTCCCTAAACCTTTTCACTTCTCTCCATTTTAAAACGTAGATCTTTGATCAAGCAAATAGTCACACCTCTCCTAATTTAGTTGCTTCTCCTCCTTTGGTTCAGTGTTAATTTTTGTTTGATTACAATTCTGTCAAGCACCTTGGTATGTTTAACTGCAATAAAGACATATAAATATTGTTGTTTGTATTCTATTCATTTAAAACTTTTAAAGTGTATTTTGGAATTAATTTTTGTGCTCAACAACATGAGATATTCATTAGTGTGATAGTAACTCTAGCCTTTCTAATTATGGTATAAATGAAATTGCCCGTTTAATTTCCATTGTTGCCACAGTTCTTGCCAATTGTAACTAGGATAAGCCTTCCCAAATAAGACCTGTACAGCTAAAAAATAAACCATTCCTCAATTTCCTCTTCTGCAGGCAGTGAGTCATCTGAAGGTGTGATTCTACAATTGACGACCATATCCTGGCCATTCTTCATGCATTAGTCTGCTGATACTCTGACTAGGTTATCTCATCACTAAGGGTATCATAGCAAGTCACAATCCTGTCTTCATTTAATGTTCTCACGCAGTTACTTTCTGAAAAGTATCAGTGAACAGCAATCAGGAGTGGGAACCACAGCTGATACATAGAGAGAGAGGAGGTACTAGCAGGTTTAGCAGCCTTAAAAGTGGATAAATCCGCAGGCCCAGATGAGACGTATCCCAGGCTGTTGAGGGCGGCAAGGGAAGAGATATCAGGGGCCTTGGCAGTAATTTTCAAATCCTCTCTGGCCACAGCTGAGGTGCCAGAGAACTGGAGGACTGCTAACATTGTCCCATTGTTAAAAAAAGGGAGGAAGTGATAGACCAGGAGATTATAGGCCAGTTTAACCTCGATGGTGGGGAAGTTATTAGAAAGAATTCTGAGGGACAGAATATACACTCGGAGAGATACGGATTAATCAAGGGTAGTCAGCATGGATTTGTTAAGGGAAGGTTGTGTTTGACAAATTTGATTGAATTTTTTGAGGAGGTAACCAGGAGTGTTGATGAGGGCAATGCATTTGATGTGGTCTACATAGACTTTAGCAAGGCTTTTGATAAGGTCCCTTATGTTAGACTGGTCAAGAAAACAAGAGCCCATGGGGTCCAAGGCAAAGTGGCACGTTGGATCCAAAATTGGCTGAGAGGGAGGAAGCAGAGGGTGATGGTAGAGGGATGTTTCTGTGACTGGAAGTCTGTTTGCAGTGAGGTTCCACAGGGCTCGGTGCTGAGGTTCTTGCTGTTTGTGGTGTACATAAATGATCTGGACTTAAATGTAGGGGGTATGATCAAGAAGTTTGCAGATGACACGAAAGTTGGTAGGGTGGTAAATAATGAGGAGGATAGCCGTAAACTTCAGGAGCATATCAAAGGACTGGTCAGGTGGGCAGAGCAGTGGCAAATGGAATTCAACCAGGAAAAGTGTGAGGTAATGCACTTGGGGAGGGCTAACAAGGCAAGGGATTACACTATGAATGGTAGGACCCTGGAAAGTACTGAAGATCAGAGGGACCTTGGTGTGCATATCCATAGTTCCTGAAGGTAGCAGGGCAGGCAGATAAGGTGGTCAAGAAGGCATTTGGGATAATTGCCTTTATTAGCCGAGGCACAGAATACAAAAGCAGGGAGGTTATGCTGGAACTGTATAAAATGCTGGTTAGGCCACAACTGCAGTACTGCGTGCAGTTCTGGTCACCACATCATAGGGAGGACGTGATTACACTGGAGAGGGTGCAGAGGAGATTTACCAGGATGCTGTCTGGGCTGGAGGATCTGAGCTATGAGGAAAGATTGGATAGGTTGGGTTGTTTTCTTTGGAGCAACGAAAGTTGAGAGGGGACCTGATAGAGGTGTATAAGATTATGAGGGGTTATAGATAGGGTGGATAGGAAGGCACTTTTTTCATTAGTAGAGGGGTCAAGAACCAGGGGACATAGATTTAAGGTAAGAGGTAGAAGGCCAAGAGGGAAGCTGGGGAGAAATGTTTTCACCCAGAGAATGGTGTGAGTACAGAACTCATTGCCTGAAAGGGTGGCTGAGTCAGAAACTCTCCTAACAGTTAAGATATTCACTTGCGTTGCCATAGCCTCCAGGGCTATGGACCAAGCACTGGAAAATGGGATTAGTATAGTCAGATGTTTGCTGACTGGCGTGGACGCAATGGGCTGAATGGTCTCCTTCTGTGCTGTAGACGTCTATGAGTCTGATACCTCCTAGACCAGGTGCAGTGGAGCCGACTGCACTGTTGCCCCGATGAGATCAACTACTTCAACAACCAAAGCCTGATGGATTCTGCTCTATTCTTCAGTACCAGTTTAGCCAATGCATTTGGACATGGAACTCCCTTAGTAGTTCAACAGATTATTTTTTGTTTCATTTAAGTATGGCCAATTCTAAAAATGGAAAACAGTTAATTTATTTTCTTACCTGTATACGTGGCAGTCAAAACTTCATCATATCCCTCTTTTCCAACACATCCTCCTTGAATAGAGGTGATGCTTTCAGACAAAGTCTAGAATGTGTAATTGCACACAACAACAATAATTTTTAAACATCTATAAATATTTGAATATACAGCCTTTTATTTTCCCAAGTAGATAAAAAATGTCTTTTTACATCTTGGAAGTCGTTCTCTTCCGAATTAGTTATCCATTTCTCCTTCCATGCAAGTAGTTAGCAAGCAACCCATTTCAGCTACTCTGTTGAACTAAATGTTAAGTGCGTGGCAGTAGCTTGAATATACTTCCGTTTGTCTCTTTCCCTCCCGACAGCTAGGGAAATTGGTGTGCAGCTACAGTGCACCAGTAATGGAGGGGCTGGCTATTGAATTCAGTGGCAAGGGTGCACAACAATTGATCTGCTTTGTCTTGAATGGTGTCAAGTTTCTCCAGTATTGCTGCAGCAGCACTCATCCACACAAGTGGTCAATATATCAGTACACTCCTAACTTGAGTCTTATAGGTGGTGGAGAGGTTTTCAGTGATCAGGAAGTGAGTCATTGATTACAGGGCACCCACATCTTCTGAACATCTTCCCACATCATGCAGTACAGGTTGGGGAACAGTAAAGCAATGAACTGAACTCTGCCTCTTCACAGCATTGGTGACCAGGTTTTATTTAAAAAAAATTAAATTTGATCATCATGGTACAAGATAATGCATCGCCTTTTAAACACAAACAGAAAATGCATTCATCAGATCAGTCATGATCTGAGGAGAGAACACATAACACATGTTTGATGTAAAGACAGTTGATCAGAACAGATAAGCAACATTTAAAAAAGGAACAGAACAAAAAGAAAGGTAAGGGAATCAAAATACAAAAACACCCAGAAGAGAGGAAGTACAATGAAATGAGCTGTGATAATGTTTATTCACTTCAGTCAGTAAAGGGTGCACGAAGGGACAGGCAACTACGCAGGAGTGAGATCAAGTGAGTAACGAATTAGACTCACATGGTAAGTTCTGATCAGTCCTTTTCAGGTTTAACTATAGGTTAAGAATCAAGATCTGACATAAGTAAATTAGGTTAGCTTGTTAAGTAGAGAACTGCCTGGAGTGGCAGTTATCTGAAAGCAGTTGGTTCAAGTGGTGTTAATTACCGTAGCAGGAAGCCAAACTAGCTAGTTACCCATCAGAGGGTCTATATAAGAGTCAGACAGAGACTGAGTGAGTAGCTAATTGGACTCACGTGGGAAAGAGGTGTGGTATACATAGGAATTATTCTAAGTTGGGAACAGGAGCAGCTGAGCAGAAACATACCTGGATGTATACCTCCCCTTTGGAGCAGAGTTTGAAAAAAAAATCGAGCAGTCACATCACTGGAAGTCCGTTAAGTTCATTAGTTGGTAAGAAACTACTGTTACGGACTGTCTTTAAATAGTTGTAAATTAGAAAAGTGTGTTATCTTTAAAGTAGCTGTTATTTGGATTTGAGTAAGAAACACTAGGAATAAGGGGAAGTCAGGGCCAGTAACAAAGTAATACAAGCAAACCAAAGTAAAATAAGGTTAGCATAAGGGAAGTAAAGTTAAGACATGGCAGGGCAGCTCTGTCATGTGGAATGTGTATCCTGTAATATGTGGGAAATTGTGGATGCTACTAGTGACCTAGATGACCAGATGTGCAGGAAGTGCTGCTAGCTGCAGAAACTTGAGCTCCAGATTTTGGGGCTCGAGCGGCAGCTGGAGTCACTGTGGCGCAGAGCTTTGTGGATAGCATGTTCAGAGAGGTGGTCACACCGCAGGTTAGGAGCATGAAGGCAGAAAGGGAATGGGTGACTGCCAGGCAGTCCAAGAGAACCAGGCAGGTAGTCCCCTGGGGTCCTGCTTGCTAATTGGTTTTCTGTTTTGGATACTTCTGAGGGCGTTGGTTCCTCAGAAGTGTGCAGTCGGAGCCAAGTTTGTGGCACCACAGGTGGCTCGGCTATACAGGAGGGAAGGAAGAAGAAAGGAAGAGCAATAGTCTAGAGGACTCGTTAGTTAGGGGAACAGACAGGTGTTTCTGCGGCCGTAGATGCGACTCCAGAATGGTATGTTGCCTCCCTGTTACCAGGGTCAAGGATGTCACCGAGCTGCTGCAGGACCTTGAGAGAGGGTGGACAGCCAGAGGTTGTGGCCCAGAGAGTAATACCTAGGTATACAAAACACTGGGAAAGACAGGTAGCACTAGAATAGAGAATAGTAAGTTAATAAGCAGCGTCGGAGTAAGGGAGAAAGTAATAAAGTCAGGGTTATACTGCATGTACGTGAATGCATGGAGTATAGTAAATAATATTTGCGAGTTGCAGGCGCAGATTGCCATGTGGAACTATGATGTTGTGGTGATAAGAGACCTGGCTCAAGGAAGGACAGGACTGGGTGTTAAATATTCCTGGTACAGTAAGGAGGTGGTATTGGATAAACTGTCGGTACATAAAGTTGACAAGGCAGCAGGACTGGATGAGATGCATCCAAGGCTAGTGAAGGAAGTGAGAGTGGAAATTGCAGGGGCACTGATCATAATCTTTCAGTCTTCCCTAGACTCAGGGGAGTTGCCAGGGGACTGGAGAATTACAAACAATACACCCTTGTTCAAAAAAGGTTGTAAGAATAAGCCCAGCAATTACAGGTCAGTTTAACTTTGGTGGTAGGGAAGTTTCTAGAAGCAATTAATTGGGACAAAATTAATTGTGTTCAGGAAAGATAGGGCAGGAAGAAAAGGAGGAGTGGTTGTATTGGTTAAAGAAAGCATTGCAGTGCTGGAGAAAGGTGCATGTCCCAGGTGGTTCATGGACAGAATCAATTTGGCTAGAGCTAAGGAACAAAAAGCAATTACATTGCTCGATGTAGTCTATAGGCCACCAACTAGTGGGAAGGATGTAGAGGAACAAATCTGCAGGGAAATTACAGAGAGGTGCAAACATTATAGTGTAATTGTATTGGGGAACTTCAATTACCCAAATATAGACTGGAATAGTGGTAAAAGGCAAAGAGGGGCATGAGTTCTTAGAGTGTGTTCAGTAGAATTTTCTACAGCAGCATGTGTCCAGTCCAAGAAGACAGGAGATACTGCTAGACCTGGTTCTTGGAAATGAGGTGGGCCAAGTAGATCACATGTCAGTGGGGGAACATTTAGAAGACAGTGATCATTGTATCATAGGATTTAGGAATGACAGTAGAAAAGGACAATGGGCCGACTTTAATGGGGAAAGAATGGAGCTGGACCAGATAGACTGGAACCAAAGGCTGGCACGAAAAACTGCAGCTGAACAATGGGCTAACTTAAAAGAAGAAACGGTCGGGCACAGTCAAGGTATATTCCCTCAAAAGGGAAAGGTAGGGCAAACAAATCCAGAGCTCCCTGGATGAAAAAGGAGATAGAAATTAAGATAAAAAAGAAAAAGTATGCTTATGACAGGTGTCAGATAGAAAATACAATTGAAAACCAAGCTGAATATAGAAGGTTCACAGGAGAGGTGAAGAAGCAAATAAGAGAAGCAAAGAGGGATTATGAGAAAAGATTGGCAGCCAGCATGAAGGGAAATCTCAAAGTCTTCTACAGGCACATAAATAGTAAAATGGTGGTAAAAGGAGGAGGAGTATGGCTGAAAAAGGGGATATACACATGGATAAAAACAAAAAACTACTGCGGATGCTGGAAATCCAAAACAAATACAGAATTACCTGGAAAAACTCAGCAGGTCTGGCAGCATCGGTGGAGAAGAAAAGAGTTGACTTTTCGAGTCCTCATGACCCTTCAGCAGAACTGAGTGAAGTTAGGAGAGGGGTGAAATATAAGCTGGTTTAAGGTGGGGGGTGGGGGAGAGAAGTTGGTGGGGTGGTGCAGATAATCAAAAGATGTTACAGACAAAGGAACAGAGAGGTGTTAAAGGTGGTGATATTATCTAAGAGAATGTGCTAATTAAGAATGGATGGCAGGACACTCAAAGTACAGCTCTAGTGGGGGTGGGGTGGATAGATTTAAAAATAATGGAAATAGGTGGGAAAAGAAAAATCTATATAAATTATTGGAAAAAAAAGGGAGGGGGAAGAAACAGAAATGGGGATGGGGATGGGGGAGGGAGTTTAAGGTCTAAAGTTGTTGAATTCAATATTCAGCCCGGAAGGCTGTAAAGTGCCTAGTCGGAAGATGAGGTGCTGTTCCTCCAGTTTGCGTTGGGCTTCACTGGAACAATGCAGCAAGCCAAGGACAGACATGTGGGCCGCGGTCTCTACATTGGAGAGACCAAACGCAAACTGGGCGACCGCTTTGCAGAACACCTGTGGTCTGACCGGAATAAAGACCCAAACCTCCCTGTCGCTTGCCATTTTAACACTCCACCCTGCTCTCTTGCCCACATGTCTGTCCTTGGCTTGCTGCATTGTTCCAGTGAAGCCCAACGCAAACTGGAGGAACAGCACCTCATCTTCCGACTAGGCACTTTACAGCCTTCCGGGCTGAATATTGAATTCAACAACTTTAGATCTTAAACTCCCTCCCCCATCCCCACCCCCATTTCCGTTTCTTCCCCCTCCCTTTTGTTTTTTCCAATAATTTATATAGATTTTTCTTTTCCCACCTATTTCCATTATTTTTAAATCTATCCACCCCACCCCCACTAGAGCTGTACCTTGAGTGTCCTGCCATCCATTCTTAATTAGCACATTCTCTTAGATAATATCACCACCTTTAACACCTCTCTGTTCCTTTGTCTGTAACATCTTTTGATTATCTGCTCCTATCACTGCTTGCTTGTCCCTACAACCACCCCTCCACCCCCAACTTCTCTCTCCCCCCCCCCTCCCCCCACCTTAAACCAGCTTGTATTTCACCCCTCTCCTAACTTCACTCAGTTCTGCTGAAGGGTCATGAGGACTCGAAACGTCAACTCTTTTCTTCTCCACCGATGCTGCCAGACCTGCTGAGTATATACACATGGAGGCAGGGGGCATGGCTGAGGTGTTAAATGAATACTTTGCATCTGTCTTTACCAAGTAAGCAGATGCTACCCAGGCTATGGTGACAAAGGAGGAAACTCTGTCACTAGATGAGTTCAAAATTGATAAGGAGGGGGTATTGGATAAACTGTCAGTACTTCAAGTGGACAAGACACCAGGACCAGATGAGATGCATCCAAGGATATTGAAGGAAGCGAGAGTAGAGACTGCCACAGCACTGGCCATAATCCTTCAGTCTTCCCTAGACTCAGGGGAGGTGCCAGAGGACAGGAGAATTGCAAACATTACGCCCCTGTTCAAAAAAGGTTGCAAGGATAAGCCCAGCAATTAAAGACCAGTCAGTTAAACTTTCATGGCGGGGAAACTTCTAGAAACAATTATTCTGGATAGAATTAATAGTCACATGGAAAAATGTGGGTTGATTAGGAAGAGCCAGCATGGTTTAACTAACCTGCTGCAGTTTTTTGAAGTAGTAACAGACAGGTTTGATGAGGGTAATGCTGTTGGTGTGGTGTACATGGACTTCCAAAAGGCATTCGATACAGTGCCACACAACAGACTTGTGAGAAAAGCTATAGCTCATGGAATAAAAGTAGCAAAGTGGATACAAAATTGGCTGATTAATAGGAAACAGTGCGTAATAGTTAATGGATATTTTTCAGGCTTGAGGAAGGTTTGTAGTGGAGTTCCCTAGGGGTGGGTATTGGGACCCCTGCTTTTTCTGATATATATTAATGATCTAGATTTTGGTGTGCAGGAGACAATTTCAAAGTTTGCGGATGATACAAAACTTGGAAGCATTGCAAACTGTGAGGAGGACAGTGTAGAACTTCAAAAGGACACAGACAAGTTGGTGGAGGGGGCAAATAGATGACAGATGAAGTTCAATGCAGGGAAGCATGAGGTAATTCACTTTGGTAGGAAGAAGATGGAGAGACAAAATAAGGTGTACAACTCTAAAGGGTGTACAGGAGCAGAGGGACCTGTGTATACGTGCATAAGTCATCAAGAGGTGGCAGGACAGGTGGAGAGCAGTTAATAAAGCATTTAGTGTCCTAGGCTTTATTAATAGGGACACAGAGTACAAGAGTAAGGTGGTTATGCTAAACATGTATAGGTCATTAGTTAGACCTCAGATGGACTATTGTGTACGGTTCTGGGTGCCACACTTTAGGAAGGATGTGAACGCATTGGAGAGAGTGCAGATAAGGCTTACAAAAATAGTTCCAGGGATGAGAAACTTCAGTTGTGAAGATAGTTTGGAGAAGTTAGGACTGTTCTCCTTTGGACAGGAGAATGCTAAGAGGAGTTTCGATAGAGGTGTTCAAAATCTTGGAGGGCTGGGCAGAGTAGATAGGGAGAAACTGTTCCCGCTTGTAAAAGGATGAGAATGAGAGGGCACAGATTTAAAGTGATTTTGCAAAAGAAACAAATGCAATATGAGAGAACTTTTCTCTCACAGCGAGTGGTTCGGGTCTGGAACGTACTGCCTGGAAGTGTGGTGGAGGAAGGTTCAATCGAGGCATTCAAGAGGGCATTAGATGATTATTTAAATAGAAACAATGTGCAGGCTTATGGGGAAAAGACAGGAGAATGGCACTGAGTCATAATGCTCGTTCGGAGAGCCAGTGCAGACACGATGGGTTGAAAGGTGTCCCCCAGCACCGTGACAATTCTGTGATTCTGTATTGAAGAACTTTAAACATGAGGCACTAAGAAGCATTGTGAAACAAATTAAAGACATTTAGAAGACACAGATAACCTGCGAATAGCTTTGGTGGGGTGTAAGGCCGTTACATATAGAAACAAGAAACACTGGCAAAGCAGAGCAGGCTCCTGTGAACCAGAAGCCTGAAAGAAGCAGCAGCTGACAACCAGCTTTTTTCATCTCCCAGGTTCTTGCGGTCTATTTTCCACTTCGTCAGTTTCTCTTGCTTCCATTTCTATCCATCTTACACTCAGCCATTCTTTCAGCTACTAACAGATTCTCAATATCTCGTATTTAATTTCTTTCATTATGCTTCCTATTGTCAAGTTAACCCCACTTCTGCCACTTAATTATCATTGGTTTTCCATTTCAGCATGTTACATGTCATTCTACATCATGTGTAAGTGTGCGCACTTGTGAGTGTGCATTTTTGCTCCCACCTTTGTTTTGTTCCTTTTTAAATGTTTTTCATCTTTAATTCTTTCCAATTTTGATGAAAAGTCTACAACTAAAACATGAACTTACCTGTTCTTTAACACTGATGCTAACTGACCTGCTGGGGGTGTCCAGCAATTTTTGCTTTAGTTTCACATTTCCAGCATCTGCAGTTTTTGTTTCAGGTTTGCATCATCTTTTAAACTTCACTAAAGTATTTTACTACACTTTCAATACAAAAAACCTCAGGAAACTCATGCAATAAACACAAACAGCTTGGTTATTTATTGAGTGAATCATGTTTATATAAATATGGTTTGCTTATTACATAAAATACAAAGTTGAAATCTAACCCATAAAAATAACTAGTAAGAAAGCAAGCCAATATATTTTTAAGTTTATGACCCATTAAAAATAGTACTATAGTGATACTTTTTTCTGTATTGTTCAGTATACTCCAAGGGAACTGGTATTTCCAGTGTACTCCAAGGCAACCAATATTTCCTCATCCTGCAATGCTTTTTTTTCCCCACATTATTCCTGTTTGTAGATCTCCCCAAAGTTCACCCAGGCTTTATCTGGCACCTATCCATAATAGGCCACCAAAAGGCAAACAAAAGTTGGTCAGCGCGATGTGCACTCCAAATTTAACTTTGCCCTTTGCTCTAGGTAGGATCTCACCAACGCCACACTGAAATCATGAACTCGCTGTCAAACTGTGACCTAACAACCCATGTCACAGTGCATTTGAAATTCAATGTATCTTGTCATCCCAAACCTATATATGTTAAGGACAATTTTTTTTCTTTTTTGCATAAGAACACAAGAAATAGGGGCAGAAGACGCTCGAGCCAACTCCGCCATTCAACGATCATGGCTGATCCTCAGCCTCAGCTCCACTTTCCCACCTGCTCCCCATAACTCTAGATTCCCTGAGACACCAAAAATCTATCCATCCCAACCTTGAATATATTCAACGGTAAAAGTACCCACAAACCTCAATTCCAAAGATACACAACTCTGAGTGAAGAAGTTTCTCCTCATCTCAGTCCTAAATGATCAGCCCTTTATCCTGAGACTCTGCCCCCATGTTCTAGATGCCCAGCCAAGGGAAATAACTTTCAGCTGAACATTTTCAAGGTGGTAAATAGTGGTGTTCCCACGGTCTGTAATGGGATCAAGGCTTTACTTGATAATACACCAAATGTTATGGGCCCTGAATCATCACTATCGTAGTACTGATGACCCGTGCTCCAGAACTAGCCGTGCCCCTAGCCAAGCCGATCCAGTACAGCTACAGCACTGGCATCTACTGACAATGTGACATTGCCCAGGCATGGCCTATCCACAAAAAGCAGGATTTAGACAAGTTGAGTGATGCAGTATAACGTGGATAAATGTGAAGTTATCCATTTTGGTAGGTAAAACAGAATGGCAGAGTATTATTTAAATGGTGATAGATTGGCAAATGTTGATGTACAAAGGGACCTGGGTGTCCTTGTACACCAATCACTGAAAGCGAGCATGCAGGTGCAGCAAGCACTTAAGGCGGCAAATGGTATGTTGGCCTTCATTGCAAGAGGACTCGAGTATAGGAGCAAGGATGTCTTACTGCAGCTGTACAGGGCCTTGGTGAGACCACACCTGGAGTATTGTGTGCAGTTTTGGTCTTCTTACCTAAGAAAGGATATACTTGCCCTAGAGGAAATGCAGTGAAGGTTCACGACTGATTCCTGGGATGGCAGTATTGTCGTAAGAGGAGAGATTGGGTTGACTAGGCCTGTATTCTCTGGAGTTTAGAAGAATGAGAGGGGGTATCATTGAAACAAATAAAATTCTGACAGGGCTGGACAGACTGGATGCAAGGATGATGTTTCCTCTGGCTGGGGGGGTCTAGAACAAGGGGTCACAATCTCAGGATATGGGGTAGGCCATTTAGGACTGAGATGAGGAGAAATTTCTTCACTCAGAGGGTGGTGAACATGTGGGATTCTCTACCACAGAAGGCTGTGGAGGCTAGTACTCCAGAGGCCTAGGTTAATGCTCTGGGGACATGGATTCAAATCCCACCATGGCAGCTAGTGGAGTTTAAATTTAATTTTTTTTTAAAAATGTGTTAATATATAGCTAGTTTCAGTAATGGTGACCATGACAACCATCATAGATTGTCATAAAAACCCATCTGGTTCACTAACGTCTTTCAGGGAAGGAAATCTGCCATCCTTACCTGGTCCGGCCCACATGCAACTCCAGACCCACAGAAATGTGGTTGACTCTTATCTGCCCTCTGGCCGAGTAAGCCACTCCGTTCAAGGGGCATTTAGGAATGGGCAACAAATGCTGGCCTTGCCAGTGATGCCCAGATCCCATGAAACAATAAAAAAAATATATTTAAGAAGGAATTAGATAGATTTCTAGGCTCTAAAGGCGTCAAGGGGTACGGGAGCGAGCGGGAGTATGGCATTGAGACAGATCAGCCCTGATCATATTGAATGGCGGAGCAGACTCGAAGGGCCGAATGACCTACTCCTGCTTCTATTTTCTATGTTTCTATGTTTAATTCCATTTCAAAACAGGGATTTATATATGTAAATTAAAACTTTACATTTTGGAGTTAATTGATCTATATCTGAATTAAAGTATCCTTTTTAAACCTCTCAAGGCATGAAGACTCACATGTTCAAATCGAAGGATAGGCTCATTGTTGTTATCAAATCCATAGATTTCCACTATTCCATCATCACGACCAACAAGTAGCTCTTTGACTCCATCGCCCAGAATATCATAGTAGTCAACACACAGAGCACCTGCAGTTCATACAAAAACAAATACTGAGTCTATTTTTCTCCCCTGCAGCGTTATTATTCTTTGCAATTTACCAACTAATTGTATAATTCTATTTCCTAATTCTGTTCCAAGTGTCACACTATTCTGATAATGTACATTGTAGTCCCTTCAAGAACCTGGTTAAGATCCTCGAATTCCATACTTAACACACTGTGGGAACACTTTCCCAACAAGGACTGTAGTAGTTCAGGAAGGCCCATCATTACCACCTTTTCTAGGCAACTACAAATCCAGGCTTTGTCAGGATTATCCACATTTTAACAAGTAATTTAAAAAAAAATGAACACTGCAGATATCACAGCCAAGCTGGATGCATTGCACATTAATTTATGTTTCATCAGGGTCACTTGATAACAAACAGGAATAGGACCCTATTTATTATTCTCTTCATGATTCAGAGACACCATGGACAACTTTGGTAGCCCTCACACCATCCTAGGTTACATTAGATAACTCATCAGGGTCCAGAAAATGAATCCAAGGGCCTTAACAACTGCAGATCTCAGTACCATACATGCATTTACCTAGTGAACCAGTGAAGGAAATCAGCCAATATTTTTTTCTAAAACTGATTTTGAGCAGGGTTACATTTCACTGTTACTACGCATGAGAGATAAAGGAGCTTTGGACCCGAGATCTGATGCATATACTCAATTACACAATGGACAGGGCGGGCCGTCTGGAAATTCCCAACTCTGGGCCATTTTCAGGAGGAGGGTAGGGTAGGGTGACAGCAACCGCCCACAAGGTGGTGGACAGCTTGTTAAAATAGCTAAAAGGCCTATTAAGGTTGATCAGAGGCCAACTGGAATTTTTCAGTCAGCCTGCAGCATCCAGAGCCCAGACGCGCCTGGAGGCAGCCTCCCAGCAGCAGACTGTGGAGGGGTGGGGGCAGTGCTCCAGGGTCAATTTGAGGCTTCCCCCCACCCTCTCCCCACCACCCCCACAGCCACCATATCTACATGGCCACAGCTGCAGCCAGAATGGTGGTCCAGTAGCATTGGCCAGTTCTTTTTTAAAAAGTATGCATAAAGTGCTGAGTGGGTGCCTCCTCTCTTCCATTTCCTGCATTTGCAGGCTGAAGCTCCTTCAGTGCTGGGGTGCATCCTATTGGATCTCCAGTATCAAGAGCCCACCTATCATCCTTAATTGAATGGCAAGAATGCTCCCTGGCCATTAATTGGCCATGGCTTTGAAAATCATACCAGGTGAATACTTCTGACCTAATGTGGGGTCAGTACCTGGATTTGATCCTGGCATCAGAGACCTGACCTCAAAGGAAAATTCATCCCAACGAACTTGAAACAAATTTTGGATATGTTGGCATGAAGCTCATCCAGCCATTTAAAATACTAAAAAAGGGATAAAGGTGCAAGGGAAAATAATACTGAAAGGAACCCTTTGAAAAGCTGAAAATGATTTGAAGCATATATGTCTAATGTTGGGCACTTCTTGCCGAAAACTGAAACTGAAATTAAATATGTTATCAGGTCTCCAATTGCTTTACCACAATTTTAACTCTAATATTCCAAACAGTCTCCACACTTGATGGGAAGTATCTTCGGTCCCCTGGTCTAATCTCAAGTGATGGAGGATGTGCTATATGCTGATAATGCAACCACTTCCCTCTTTGGGAAAAAACAATTAAAAAAGCATCCCACAAAAAGCTTTAACAAAACAAAGCAGTCCTTGCCTCCCCTCTTTTTCTCATTGGCAATTTCCCAACGATGCAATGGAGAGCTTTTTGTGATCTGGACCAGTCCTAACTTCCCATCAGATGTTCCATACAGTAGGTCTTCTCCAGAGTCCCCTAAGAAAATTGAATAATAAGTCAATATTACAGTATATCATTCTTCCAAACACAACACAGTATTTATAAAGAAAACTGATTTAATTAAAAAAATTACTTCAATGGAACAATTAAAACAGGTGTTGTTGGGAGAAAATGTACAATTTGACTATTCTGGTCAAAGCCACAAAGTGAACAATGATCATATTGCTACAAAGAGTCATTATTGGGCACTAATTTGAAACATTTTCCCTCTTCTGCTCACATACAAAATGCTTCCTGCTGGATAGTAGCCATTATGACTAGAGACTAAATGGTAATTAGAGCAAAAGGAGGACAAACCATTTGAGCCCATGGGGCACTTACATTACTTATTTACAGCATGAACTTAGGAATTCTGCACTTGGGAACATCCTATGTAAGACACTATATAAATGCAAGTTATTTCTTACAGCATTATTTAGTTGAATGTTATGTAGGGAGAAGCCATGGCTAAGGTCATGGTTCTGCCAGTCCTCTCAAGTTGCTGACAAAGCAAAGGACTTTGGTAATACATGTGCACACTGACAATGAGGTTACAGCAGCACTATACACTGAATTTGAGTGAAATCAACCGGCCATCAATTATTGTGGCATATTGGAAATTATTAAAGTATTGTGATCATGGTTGACCATGCAATTTATGGCCACAACTGTACTATTGTTGCAGGATAAGCCATAGTAATAATCCTACACACAGCACCAGCACCATACTTGCCCCCATTTCCATTGTGTAATGCCAGGACTTTGGGTGTTCCAGGGACTTCCACTTCATACAACAGGTCAGATCCCTGGTAAAATACAGCAAGTACAAGACTGTCAAATATGCTAACCATGATGTAATCAGAGACAATTTTAAATGTCATAAATTCATCAACTTCTATTTCCACAGATCAATAAAAAATGAAAAACGTAACAAACTGTAATTTGCCAATGCTCTAGAATCAAATAGAGGTTAAAATCCTATGACTGGAAAGTACTTAACTTAGTCACCGAACCAGAGGTTTATATCAAATAAGGCCATTCAACCCATATCAGAACATGATTTTTATGCAAGCAATCCAAAACTAATCCAACTATGCCAACCTTCTCCTACAACTCAGTATTTTTCTCAATTCAAATAATCAGGGTTACTCCTTTTATTCTTCCCTCAGTATTTTTCCGTTATTCATCTGCATCCAAGCAATGCACCAAGGATCAGGGGGAGGGGTCCCAGTTAAGAGAAAGAACCAGGGAAGGAGTCACCAGGAAGAGGAACCACCACTGGGGAGTGCAGCAAAGGAAGGGGCTCCAAGCATAAAATGGGCTGTGGTTGGCAGACTTCAAGTAGTGAGGGCTCAGGGGAAGCCCAGGGAATCAAAAAAGGCAGTAAAAGGTTGGTGACTCCGTGCTGCGGGCCGGTGGGGCAAAGGTTTCCCTCTGGAGCAGCAGTGTTCTGTTTGGGGCAGCTGAAGTTGTGCTTGCTGGTTGGTGCTGGAGTACAGACTCAGGAATCCAGGGTGCAGAGTCTGGGGAGATGAGATTGAAACACAGAGGTGTGCAATCATTGAGGTAGTCCCAGTCAGAGCGACTATTGGAGGGAATCCAGGAGGTTAGATCTTTGAAGGCGAAGACTAGAATCCCTTAAGACAGAGTTTCAACGAGATTAGTTGACTCAGTGTTACTGACACCTAGGTGGGTTGCCGAAAAGTCTGTGGAACCCGTCTTAGTCACATTTGCTATTTATTGTGCAGTGTAGTGTGTTCGAGCACAGTCTGCCTATTAATTCACATGTATCTCATATTAATCCTGAATGTTAGAGTACAAGACAGATATTGTAAATTATTTTATCTTTCTGACCTTGTAGAATAAAGCTTATTTTTTTTGTTCAAAACCCATGGAGTTTGTAGCTTTATTCTCTTAGCCAGTGTCTCGAGTCTCAAACTGTGTCTACTCTAAACAAAAAGCTACCAGTCCGTAACCGGATCATACCCAACATTTGGGGGTTTGGTCCAGGGTCATAAAACATACAAAATTCTTACAGGGCTCGACAAGGTAGATGCAGAAAGGATGTTTACCCTGGCTGGGGGATCTAGAACCAGGGGAAAGAGTCTCAGAACAAAAAGGTAGACCATTTAGGACTGAGATGAGGAGGAATTTCTTTACTCAGGGTGGTGAATCATTGGAATTCTCTATCCTGGAGGGCTGTGCAGGCTCAGTCATTGTGTATATTCGATTGATAGATTTCTACAAATTAAAGATATCAAGGGATATAGGGATAGTGTGGGAAAGTGACGCTGAGGTAGAAGATCAGCCATGATCTAGTTAAAGAGGTGTTAGGTGTCTTGAAGAATATTAAGGTGGATAAGAACCCAGGGCCAGATGGGATCTACCCCAGAGTACTGAGGGAGACAAGGGAGCAGATTGCTGGGGCCTTGACAGATATCTTTGTATCCTCACTGGCTACGGGTGAGGTCCCAGAGGACTGGAGAAAGGCCAATGTTGTTCCATTGTTTAAGAAGGGTAGCAGGGATAATCCAAAAAATTACAGATCGGTGAGCCTTACGTCAGTGGTAGGGAAATTATTGGAGAAGATTCTTTGAGACAGGATTTACTACCATTTGGAAGCAAATGGGCGTATTAGTGAGAGGCAGCATGGTTTTGTGAAGGGGAGGTCGTGTCTCACTAACTTGATCGAGTTTTTCGAGGAAGTGACAAAGATGATCGACAATGGAAGGGCAGTGGATGTTATATACATGGATTTCAGTAAGGCCTTTGACAAGGTCCCTCATGGCAGACTGGTACAGAAAGTAAAGTCGCACGGGATCAGAGGTGGGCTGGCAGGATGGATACAGAATTGGCTTGGTCATAGAAGACAGAGGATAGCAGTGGAAGGGTGCTTTTCTGAATGGAGAACTGTGACTAGTGGAGTTCCGCAGGGATCAGTGCTGGGACCTTTACTGTTTGTAGTATACATAAATGATTTGGAGGAAAATGTAACTGGGCTAATTAGTAAGTTTGCAGACGACACTAAGGTTGGAGGAGTTGCAGATAGTGAAGAGGATTGTCAAAGGATACAACGGGATATAGATCGTTTGGAGATTTGGGCGGAGAAATGGCAGATGGAGTTTAATCCGGACAAATGCGAGGTAATGCATTTTGGAAGGTCTAATGCAGGCAGGAATTATATAGTAAACGACAGAACCCTTAAGTGCATTGACAGGCAGGGGGATCTGGGTGTACAGGTCCACAGATTACTGAAAGTGGCAACGCAGGTGGATAAGGTAGTCAGGAAGGCAAATGGCATGCTTGCCTTCATTGGCAGGGATATTGAGTATAAAAGCTGGGAAGTCATGCTGCAGCTGTATAGAACCTTGGTTAGGCCACACTTGGAATATTGTGTGCAATTCTGGTCGCCACATTACCAGAAAGATATGGAGGCATTGGAGAGGGTGCAGAGGAGGTTTACCAGGATGCTGCCTGGTCTGGAGGTTATTAGCTATGAGGAGAAGTTGGAGAAACTTGGATTGTTCTCACTACAGCGTCGGAGATTGGGGGGGCGACTTGATAGAAGTTTACAAAATTATGAGTGGCATGGACAGAGTAGATAGTCAGAAGCTTTTTCCCAGGGTGGAAGAGTCAATTACTAGGGGACATAGATTTAAGGTGAGAGGAGAAAACTATAGGGGAGATGTGCGGGGCAAGTTTTTTTACGCAGAGGGTAGTGAGTGTCTGGAATTCACTGCCAGAGGAGGTGCTAAAAGCAGGTACGATAGTGGTGTTTAAGAGGCAGCTTGACAAATACATGAATAGGATGGGAATAGAGGGATACAGACCCCGGAAGTGCAAAATGTTTTAGTTGACGGGCAATATGATCGGTGCAGGCTTGGAGGGCCGAAGGGCCCGTTCCTGTGCTGTACTTTTCTTTGTTCTTTGGAATGGTAGAGCAGGCTCAAATGAGCCAAATGGCCTTGTCCTGCTCCTATTTCCTATGTAAAACCTGACAGTCTATATCTCTATCTCTGTTTTATCATCCTGTGTTCAGAGATAGAGAGAAGGCCTATCAGAATGCCCCTGCTGAGTGTCCAGGACCAGAGACTTCTCAATGCAATGGGTGTAAAGAGTTTATCTTCCACCAAAGCATGCTAGCCAATTGCTTATCATTTGAATTGTTTCACCAGCAATTATAAAGCTTAATCTGTTATGATTTTACCAACTATTCATCTCAATGTTTTTTTTCTAAACTTGTGAATATGCTTTATGTTAAAACCCAACGTTTAAAAGTAACTATTTTTCCAAATCCAATCTGTGGAAAAAGTCAAAAATTATGCAATAATAAATTTGTCACATTACCTTTAAAACTCTGAGCACTCGGTCTTGGCAGGCTAGTATCGGTGTAATATGACCTACTTTTTCCACTGGTAAGCAGATTATATCATTGATCTTGTCACTGGACAGGTAGTAGTCCTGATCTTTACAGTCACAGTAGTGATTATAGATATAGTTGGCACACAAGAAAAGATCTGCACCAGACACATACCTGGAAAAGAATCAATATGCAGTGAGAATTTTATGAATATATATGTGAAAAAAAAGGCAATTCAACATAAACAACACTTTTCAGTGGAACAAATTAAACAAAACACCACATTATCCTGTATACTGGTAGCTTTCCGTCTCATAGGAAGATGGCTTGCACTATGGTGGTCAACTCTGTGTTAAGCATTGCCTGGTTCAGGAGCCCCACTCTGACATGGCAGTCTCTGCTGCATTTGCTGCAGAGGAAGACAGTGAGCTGAGCAGGTGCAGGACTCACAAGCCCCGTTTTCTCTGGGCCCTCTTCTCAGCCAGCTGAGCATACGGTTTCTCCTCACCTCTTCCATTAAGGCATTGGTATTAATTTTCCAAAATTCCCCAGATTCTGGAAAGGCCTGATCAGATTGGAAAATAGTGAATTTGATTCCTCTATTCAAGAAAGGAAGGAGACAGAAAATAGAAAAATACAGGTCAGTTAGCTTAACATCTGTCATAGGAAATTGCTCGAATCTACTATTAAGGAGGTTATAGTGGGGCAATTAGAAAATCTCAATGCAATCAAGCAGAGTTAACATGGTTTTGTGAAAGAGAAATCATGTTTGACTAATTTACTGAAGCTCTTTGAAGAAGTAACAAGCAACATGGATAAAGGAGAACCTGTGGATGTGCTGTACTTAGATTTCCAGAAGGCATTTGACAAGGTGCCACATCAAAGGTTATTGCGCAAAATAAGAGCTCATGGTGTAGGGGGTAACTTATTAGCATGGACAGAGGAATGGTTAGCCAACAGGAAGGACTGAGTCAGGATAAATGGGTCTCTTTTCGGTTGGCAAGATGTGATAGTGCCACAGGGATCAGTGCTGGGGCTTCAACTACTTACAATTTACATCAATGGCTGGGATTTTCCAGCCCTGCCTGCCACCGGGATCATCCGCTCCCGCTGAAAGTCAATGGACTTTTGGCTGGGCTGCTGAATTTCCCATGGCGGGTCCCGCCACAAAGGGACTGGAAAATCCCGGCCAATGACTTGAATGAAGGGACTGAGTGTACAGTTGCTAAATTTGCTGATGACACAAAGATAGGTAGGAAAATAAGTTGTGAAGAGGACATAAGGAGTTTGCGAAGGGACAACAGATAGGTTAAGTGAGTGGGCAAAAATTTGCCAGGTGGGAAAAAGTGAACTTGTCGACTTTGGCAGGAAGAATAGAAAAGCAGCATGTTATTTAAATGGAGAGAGATTGCAGATCAGAGGTACAGGGAATCTGGGTGTCCTGGTACACAAATCAGGAAAAGTTAGGTTATCTTATGAGGAAAGGTTGGACAGGCTCAGCCTGTGTCCATTGGAGTTTAGAAGATGGAAAAGTGATCTTATTGAAACATATAATATCCTGAGGGGACTTGACAGGGTAGTGCTGAAAGGATGTTTTCCCTTGTAAGAGAGACTAGAACTAAATGACATAGTTTAAAAATAAAGGTGTTTCGCATTTAAGACAGAGATGAGAAGAAATTTTCTCTGAGGATCATGAATCTTTGGAACTCTCTTTCCCTGAGAGTGGTGGAGGCTGGGTCAAGGAATATTTTAAGGCAGAGGTTGATTAATTCTTAACAAGAGAGTCAAAGGTTATTGGGGGGTAGGCAGAATGTGGAGTTGAGGCCACAATCAGATCAGCCATGATCTTATTGAATGGCAGAGCAGGCTCGAGGGGTAAAATGGCCTCCTTATGCTCCCAATTCGTACGTATACCCCTCCAAACAAAGTCAGTCTTCAGAGGTCACAGTCACAGCTGTCAGTGACTGTCTCCCAGTTCTCAGCATCAATGTCCGCTATCTTCATATGTCACTTGCAGGTGTCCGATGAACAAGGCCAAGCCAGTGCAGATATCATTGACTTAGCAACGAGTGTATGCTGACGGAATTAGCACACTCCAGGACCTGTGTGTTGGTGACCTTGTCCTGCCAAGAGATGCCGAGGATATGTCTAAGACTGTGAAGGTGGAAACTGTTCAACCTTTTCTTCTGCCTAGCACATTGTCCGGGTCTCACTAGTGTAGAGGGAGTCACTGAGGATGCAGGCTTGGTAGGCTTGGGTCTGCATCTTCTAGTTGGCGAGCGGGGGGCGGGGCCTGCTCGCCGCCACGTAAAATGACGCAGGGTGACGTTGGGCGGGCGTCCCAACGTCACCCCGTGTCATTTACATTTTCAGGTCGGCGCACGTGGAGCCGAGTCAGCTGCGCGCCCGCTGACCTGTCAACAGCCACTTAAGGCCATTAATAAAGTAATTGAGGTAATCAATGGACCTGCCCATCCAACCTTAAGGTTGGCAGGCAGGCCGGGAGCCCAGGCGGGCTTCTGAAAAAACATGAAACCTCATCCACGGAGGGATGAGGTTTCATGAAGGCATTAAAATTTTTCTGAAATGTGTAAATAAAAGAAATTGACATGTCGCAGCTCATGTGACAGTGGCACATGAGTGGACATGTCAGTATTTTTTTTTCTCATCTTTAATCTTTCAAACCTGAGCCGACCTCCCTGAGGCTCTTTCGTGCGCATGCACTCCAGGCTCAGGGAATCCCCCCCGTCCGCACAGAGAGCGAGCGCTTCCTGACGGACGTCACGCTGGGCGGGCCTTAATTGGCCCGCCCATGTAAAATGGCGGTGCGCCCCCAACTGGGGGCGCTGATCGGGAACCCGCCCACTCACGCTCGCACCCGCACAACCCCCTCCCCCGACGGGATCCTGTCCTTGCATTTTGGTATTCTCAGTCAGATTGCTGTTGTCCACACTCTCTTACTCAGCTTAGACACGACAGCTGCAGTTTTTGCGATGCATCTTGATTTCAGCATTAAGTGTTAGATTGCTGGTGATTGTAGAGCCTAGATATGTGAAGCTAGCAACAAACTCCAGTTTAGCTTTGCCAATGCTAATAAATGGTGTACATATTTTATACATATATTTATTGCACATCTTCAAATGTAAATTCCTGAGTAAAGTATGTGGCTGTAAGATAAACGTTCTTTTACTCTTCTTCCAAATAGAAATTTGAATTAAACCTGGAGGGCAATTAATGCTTTCCTCAGAAGCACAATGTGGGGAAATTGTTGGTAGAAGAGGTGTGGAGGAGTAAAAGAGCACATACTCCATTAATACTTAGGCAACAATCAGTGAACATTCTGCGTGGAACAGCAGGCAGTATATCTGGAGAAGGAAGCCTTATTTCTGAACAAAAGAAGATGGACACAATTCATGGATGACTTACATAGCTCGAATGATTTCCGTAAGGTTAGTTTCAAATGACAGGAACTGCTTTCCCTTCTTAGTGAAGCCTCGCACCTCTGAGCCAACACTTATAAAGATTTTCTCCTGTGGCGTACCAATGGCTCCTCCTAGCTCCAATCTTGAAACTTTCTGTCCTGGCAAGGTCTTGAACACTGGCTGTGTACAAGTGAAATCACACATTTGACTTTCACAAACACAAAAGACTTTTGCAATTTACATTAAAGCATATTAGCATCTCACTTTTTGGGGACACAGTTTCAAACATAATTTACACAATAAACTGTTATTTCAACTATACTATCCACAGTGAAAAAGCAGATTAGTTCAACAAAATGTGCCCCACAACAGCAATGAAACTATAGGGTGTGCTATGGTACACAATCACTCCTCAGGCTAAAGTCACAAAGCTTCATCACTAGTTCCAACTGAAGGAATTCTATCTCAATCAGAGTCTTTCATGTTTCATCCAAAGACAACTTCATTAACTCCTAATAATCAAAACAAAAGCCTGCATGATGGCCATGTTACAAACATCATCTAACCTGAAAAAAGAATCTATTGTAAATTAACATAATCAGTTACAACGGAGGGAATTTTATCCCAAAAACAGGTGGGTTTGGAGCAGGTCAGGGTTAAAGTGTTTGCTGAATTCTGACCCTAAACCACCCACTTCTGGTTTTAATGGAGGCAGGTTGGCACTGTAGGCATTAGAAAGAGTCCACATTTTAATTCACTATTTGAAATTCAACCCTGGCCAGCCGGGTTTCTTGGGCCTCAGGAAACCCAGCAGCTAAACCCAAGCATGAGGCTGTTGGATCAGAAACCAAGAAGTGGCTTTCCACCTACCTGCTGGATGCAGTATGCCTACCTGGCCAAACTCCAACAACAGGACACAACCCCTCCCCTACCCAGACCATTTCAGATTTCTGCCCGATTTATTTTATTCTTTCACAGAATACGGGTGTTGCTGTCTAGGCCAGCACCTATCAGCACCCACGGGACTTGAACTCTTTCCTGCCTCTCCTGGTCTGAACTTCCTCTGTCTCCCTCCAGCCCAGGGCTCTGACCTCTTTAAACTCCCTCTCCAACCCCCTGGGCTCTAATCTTTCCTACGCACCCTGCCCAAAGCCTCTGACTAAGCATTCGCAAGGCCTCAGAGCTCCCCCACCGACACCCAACCCCCCACCCAGATCTTCAATCTCCCGAGACCAATCCTTCAGGCCTCCAATCACCAACCACCCACACTCCTTGCTCCTAAAGGTCATGGCAAAGGCTTACCTGATAATATAGCCCCCAGCTGAATTAGTCCCTGCCCAAATTGAAGTCAAGCCTGTCAATTGCAGGTAGGGAACCAGCCGCTGTTAAAACTCCACAGCATGTAGTGGAACCCTGACTTATCTGTTTCCTGCGCTGTACCAGGTACTCCCCTGCAGCCCCCAACAGCCACTCTTAGTGAGTCAAGAAAGTTAAAATTTCTCTGATATATCTATTAGAATAACATTTAAAAGTAATTCTGTTTTCAATTTTACTATATATATTTTTACTCAGCTAAACTATATATTAAGAACAAAAATTACACTAACATTTTACAAACAGGTAGAAGTCAAAAGTCAGGCATGCTGTCAAAAAGAGGTAATTAATAATTTCTCTCCTGGCCCCTTTGTTTCGTTTTGCTCAATTCAATAAGGCTTGATTATCCTCTACTTTGCAATTTTGACTAAGGGTGTACATGCAAAAAAATGCTAATCTATCATTTCTTTTTACAAATACTGCTGTATACAATTTACTTCTTTTCACAGAGTTAATTAATTCAAATTGTTTGCTCGTTTTAATCGAAATGCAAAAAACTCAACTCTTTGGAGAAGCTGGGATTGTTCTCCTTTCAGAAGAGATGGCTAAGAGGAGATTTGACAGAGGTATTTAAAATCACAAATGCTTTAGATAAGGTAATGTTATATATGCTTAATGTCATAGTTGGTATGGTTTTAGAGGTGTAGCTTTTTAGTTTTAGAAATTGAATTTTAAATGCAAGTTCAGTGGGAAGAAGAAAACTCTGGTAAACATCTAGATGCTGGCAAACCACACAGACATAAAATGATTACAACACAAAAGGTAACTTGCCTTTACTGGATAAAGTCAGAGTAAAAGGGTGACAATCTTTAGTTAAAAGAGCTGGAGACATGACGTCTGCAGTTATTCCAGTAAATTATATGTTAGTCATGTAGTTTCCCAGTATTGAGGAAAGCTTTGGAATTAAAAGCTAGTTAATCTGCATGTCTACTTGGGAACAGGCTGTGTGCGTCACACTGCCATGGGGATGGATGGAGCTTAGTGAGATTCTTTGTTTTGAGTTTATTTCTGTGAATTCAGCAGGCAAGACTGGTTGAGAGATGCAGCTAAGAGACTGCAGCAGCTTTGGGTCTTATGTAATTTGTAGCTCCTCGGAAGTCGAAAGATAAAGCCAGACCTACACCTGAAATAGAGTAAATGTATTGTCCGTGATGTAGCTCGCAATTGGGGACTGGTAACAACTGAAAGATTTGTTTAGCTGGAAGCTGAAGGAAGAAATCTGTACTAATCTTCAATAAAAAGCAGTTAAACATGTTGCAACTGGAGTTCTGGAAGTAATCAGCTTGGTTGCATTTTGAAACCATAGCAGTGGTCTATTAGGAAACCAAAGATGTCTTCTGATGTTTTAAACCACTGCGCAGGATTCGCAGGAAGGCCCATGCTGGAGCTGTGGAATCTGGAGTTCTGAGGTCGGTAAAGAAATTTGGAGGGTCACTTAGCCAAAAGCTAATGGAAGGACCCCCATGAAATTGTGTACCTTAACAAATAGTTGGAACATTGAAGAGAAATCAGTGAATTCCGAAGAGCGGCGATATACCTATTGGGTTGGTCCCTGGAAAAGTGAGTGAACCTTAAATATTTCATAAGATAAGGGAACTCTTGAGGGGAGTTTAAAAAATAGAACTGAGTTTATAGCATGAATCTTTATAAGCTACAGTGTTAAGTTAACAGATTTTACTTTAATTATTTTTGATATACAATCAAGTTTGTTTTTGTTTAAAGATGTGAAATCTTGTGGTGTAGGTCTGTCAGTTAATTGCTGGTTGTTTAAATTCCTTCTTTAAATGTTAACAGTCCCTAACTGGATCGGAACAGTAAGTAGAGAGAAACTATTTCCAATGACTCGAGGCTTGGTAACCAGATTAAGGTGTTTGACAAAAGAACCAGAGGCAACATGTTTATGGTCTATGGTTAAGACTTAGAATGTATTGCCTGATAGGTGGTGGATACAGATTCAACAGTAGCCTTCAGAAGGGAATTGGATAAATACTTTCGGGAGAAAATAATTACAGGGATATAGGGAAAGTGCAGTGAGAATAACTGGATTACTCTTCGAAAGAGCCAGTGCAGACTCAATAGGTAAATGGCCTCCTTCTTTGCTGTTCAATTAAGCTTCTATGCAAAGGCATCTTTGAGTTAATGGAAATATACTGCATTTAACATTTTTTCATTTTTATTACATTTTTTAAAAAAAAACTGCATTTTGTATTTTATCCAGTCAAGCTATAATTGAGAGATTCCAATGCTTGGCACAGGCACAACGTTCATTTCAAATGTCCAATATCACAATCTCACTCCTAAAATAGTAAAATGTTACTTTAAGTCATAGCCTTGAGTTGATACTTACAACTGCCTCTCCCTTTTTAATACCAAAACAAGTAACCACTCCATCATGATCTGCAATGACCACCTAAAAGTTCAAAACATAAAAATATTTAAAAGAATAAAATAGTATCAAAGATATTAAAAACAACCGTTTAAAAAAAAAGTTCTAGCAAGGTGCAGAAATGGCATCACAAAATTAAAAGGTGAGGCTCCAGTACTGTACAAGTTTTGGTTTCCAATAATGTCACAACATGCAATAAATATATCCTTGCTGAGAGAGCTGAATGGTACCAGGTCAAGGATAAGACATTAATTTTCTTTCTCCTCTTCCTTCCCCTACACTTTTGCCTGGAACTGGAAAAACAAATTATCATCCTGATGTGTGTACTGAATGGGAATAAACCTTTTGGATTGCTCTGCGTCCTGATGCAGGTAGGAGCCTCATGGTCTTTTGGGAAGTCACCCCCACCTAGGATAAAAATAAAAGGGAAGACGAATTACAGCACTATCACAATAAACACACATTGATTATCTAATCTATGAATATACATCTTACTATAGAGTGGTCAAAGGAAAACAAAATCAAACTAATTTTCATGGTAGTGTGCTGAGAATTTTAATTTGAAATTTAGGACTGCAGTGTACTGAATGAAGATCAAGGACACTACTTTGATCCACAACACTCTACTAAACTGTCACAAGCCCATTACAGATACGCAAGTCCTGTTGCCCCATTCTAGTTCATTCAGCCAAAAAGAAGCATCCTTCATGATAGCATCCCATGCTGCTGAACTGATTCCAAAGCTTTTGCATCCAGTACCCTCACTGAAATATTCATGTCATGCATTCATCATTCTTTACATGAAGAATTTCCTGACAAGTACCCAATTTGTGCTATAAGCACAGTAATCACAACTTTTGGAAGTAGGAAGTTAAAATAGTCCGTTTATGTGAGAAATTTAGAGGCTAATTTTTGACTGCCAGTGCAAATATGGCTTGTGATTTAGTACCTTCAAACATGTGAACGAGGCTGGTTTAACCACAATGTTGACAAACATAACTACAGTGTCAAATTTATACCAACTATATACTTGACAATTTTCTCAAGTAGACACAATAAGACGATATCTATACAATAAATGATAGCAAACTCAGGCCAGTTTCAGCTGGGTATAAAGAGCGACACTTCAGTAAGGAGAGTGGGGTTGTAAACAACGAAACTTCAGCAAGGAGAGCAGGACGTGAGTGGAGAGGCAGTCAGGAATCTAAAAACAGTGCGAGAGGAGAGGCAGTGGAGAGCGGGTGAGGACCAAGGCGTAACCATCACTTTGAAGAGTGGGCAAAAAGAGGGCCTGGAGACACCCATCACCACCCAGAAGAGCAGGTGAGGACCCAGAGGCAGGAATCACCACCTGGTGGTTACTGCCCAGAGCAGCGCAGCACAAGCCAACAGCGAAATCGCAAGGCTGCCACTGCTCTTTATGAATCCCAGGGACAGAAGTCCTATTGAAAGGAGAAAAAAAAAGACTGTAGGAGTACGTGTGTCTGTATGTCCTAGGCCCACACAGAGGAACCTGGTCTCCAGTCGTCTCAGACTCCCTTGCCATTGGACCAAGGCCTTGCTCCATGAAGGCCATTTGGTAGCTAGTGTGCAACGACCACCCCACATTAAAAGAATTCATGCACAGGCAACTTCCACCCCCTTAAAATTAAGTTCAGGACCTGGAATGCAAGGACCCTCATGGACAACAGCAACAGACCGGAACAGTGTGCCGCTATTGTTTCCCGGGAGCTCAGATGTTTCGATATTGACATCGTTGTCCTAAGTGAGAGCTGGCGGGCAGGGGAAGGCCAGCTCAAGGAACAAGGTGGCAGTTACACCTTCTTCTGGAAAGGTAAACCAGGAGAAGATCACCACCTCCACGGGGTTGGCTTCGCCATTAAAAACAAACTAGCTGGTAAATAGGGTGGTCAACAGGACTTTAAACTAGAAAGTGGGGGGGGGGGAGGGAAGGGTAAAACTCCAAGAAATATGACTAATGGGAAACAAAGCAGCAGATTAGTGTGTGGGGGGTGGATTCAACTTCATGGAAAATTATGAAAAAACTGAAAAGAATGGAGAGCCCAGGAAAGGCTATTAAAGTCTCCAGAACACAAAATAGGACAGAGTGTTTGGAAAGGGCTAGGAATCTAACTTCAAGCACATCAGATAAAGGGACGACAATGAGAAAGGGGACGGGAAATACAGAACTGAAGGTGTTGTATCTGAACGCATGCAGTATACGAAATAAGGTAAATGAGCTTGTGGCGCAGATTGAAATTGGCAGGTATGATGTGGTGGGCATTACGGAGACATGGCTGCAAGAGGTTCAGGACTGGGAGCTAAATATCCAAGGATATACATCCTATCGAAAAGATGGGCAGGTTGGCAGAGGGGGTGGGGTTGTTTTGTTAGTAAGAAATGAAATTAAATTGATAGCAAGAAACGATGTAGGGTCAGATGATGTAGAATCTGTGTGGGTAGAGTTGAGGAACCGCAAAGGTTAAAAAACCATAATGGGAGTTATGTACAGGCCTCCAAACAGTAGTCAGGATGTGGGGCACAAGATACACCAGGAGATAGAAAAGGTGTGTAAGAAAGGCAAGGTTACAGTGATCATGGGGGATTTCAATATGCAGGTAGACTGGGAAAATCAGGTTGGTAGTGGATCCCAAGAAAAGGAATTTGTGGAATGTCTACAAGATGGCTTTTTGGAGCAGCTTGTGCTGGAGCCCACGAGGGAACAGGCAATTCTAGATTTAGTGATGTGTAATGAGGCAGATTTGATAAGGGAGCTTAAGGTGAAGGAACCCTTACGAGAAAGTGACCATAATATGATAGAATTTACCCTGCAATTTGAGGAAAAAGCTGGAATCAGATGTAACGGTATTACAGTTGAATAAAGGCAGCTACAGAGGCATGAGGGAGGAGCTGGCCAGAATTGCCTGGGAGATGAGCCTAGCAGGAAAGACAGTGGAACAGCAATGGCAGGAGTTTCTGGGAGTAATTTGGGAGACACAGCAAAAATTCATCCCTAAGAAGAAAAAGCATACTAAAGGGAGGACGAGGCAACCATGGCTGACAAGGGAAGTCAGGGACAGCATAAAAGCTAAAGAGAAAGCATACAATGCGGCGAAGAGCAGTGGAGCCTACAAAGACCAACAGAGGACAACTAATAAAGAAATAAGGAGGGAGAAGATTAAATATGAGGGTAAACTAGCCAGTAATAAAGAAGAAGATTGCAAGAGTTTTTTTAGATATATAAAGGGTAAGAGAGAGGCAAAAGTGGACATTGGGCCACTGGAAAATGACACTGGAGAAGTAGTAGTGGGGAACAAAGAAATGGCAGAGGAACTGAATAGGTACTTTGCATCAGTCTTCACAGTGGAAGACACGAGTGACATCCCCAAAGTTCAAGAGAGTCAGGGGGTGGAGGTGAGTATGGTGGCCATTACCAAGAAGAAGGTGCTAGGAAAACTGAAAGGTCTGAAGGTGGATAAATCACCTGGGCCAGATGGATTACACCCCAGAGTTCTGAAGGAGATAGCTGAAGAGATAGTGGAGGCGTTAGTGGCGATCTTTCAGGAATCACTGGAGTCAGGGAGAGTCCCAGAGGACTGGAAAATCGCTAATCTAACCCCCTGTTTAAGAAGGGAGTGAGGCAAAAGATGGGAAATTACAGGCCAATTAGCCTGACCTCGGTCGTTGGTAAGATTTTAGAGTCCATTATTAAGGATGAGATTTCAGAATACTTGGAAGTGCATGGTAAAATCAGGCAAAGTCAGCATGGTTCCATCAAGGGGAGGTCATGCCTGACAAATCTGTTAGAATTCTTTGAGGAGGTAACGAGTAGGTTAGACAAAGGAGAGCCAATGGATGTTATCTACTTGGACTTCCAGAAGGCCTTTGACAAGGTGCCGCACAGGAGGCTGCTCAGTAAGATAAGAGCCCATAGTGTTAGAGGCAAGGTACTAGCATGGATAGAAGATTGGCTGTCTGGCAGGAGGCAGAGAATGGGGATAAGGGGGTCCTTCTCAGGATGGCGGCCGGTGACTAGTGGAGTTCCGCAGGGGTCAGTGTTGGGACCACAACTTTTCACTTTATACATTAATGATCTAGATGAAGGAACTGAGGGCATCCTGGCTAAGTTTGCAGATGATACAAAGATAGGTGGAGGGACAGGTAGTATTGAGGAGGTGGGGGGGCTGCAGAAGGATTTGGACAGGTTAGGAGAATGGGCAAAGAAGCGGCAGATGGAATACAAGTGTGAGGTCATGCACTTTGGTAGGAAGAATAGAGGCATAGACTATTTTCTAAATGGGGAGAGAATTCAGAAGTCTGGAGTGCAAAGGGACTTGGGAATCCAAGTCCAGGATTCTCTTAAGGTTAACTTGCAGGTTGAGTCGGTAGTTAGGAAGGCAAATGCAATGTTGGCATTTATTTCGAGAGGACTAGAATATAAAAGCAGGGATGTACTGCTGAGGCTTTATAAGGCTCTGGTCAGACCACATTTAGAATATTGTGAGCAATTTTGGGCCCCGTATCTCAGGAAGGATGTGCTGGCCCTGGAGAGGGTCCAGAGGAGGTTCACGAGAATGATCCCAGGAATGAAAGGCTTAACATATGAGGAACGTTTGAGGACTCTGGGTCTATTCTCGATGGAGTTTAGAAGGACGAGGGGGGATCTGATTGAAACTTACAGAATACTGAGAGGCCTGGATAGAGTGGACGTGGGGAAGATGTTTCCATTGGTAGGAGAGACTAGGACCTGAGGGTACAGCCTCAGAGTAAAGGGAAGACCTTTTAGAACAGAGATGAGGAGAAACTTCTTTAGCCAGAGAGTGGTGAATCTATGGAATTCATTGCCACAGAAGGCTGTGGAGGCCAGGTCATTGAGTGTATTTAAGACCGAGATAGATAGGTTCTTGATTGGTAAGGGGATCAAAGGTTACGGGGAGAAGGCGGGAGAATGGGGTTGAGAAACTTATCAGCCATGATTGAATGGCGGAGCAGACTCGATGGGCCGAATGGCCTAATTTCTGCTCCTACGTCTTATGGTCTAAGACACCACTTGCAGTATAAACAAGCATCTCATGACCCTTCAGTTCACCCTAGCTCAGAACCAATGCACTACAGTCCTCAGTGTGTATGCCCCAACACGGGATGCCACAGACAAGTCCAAAAAGGAATTTTACTCCAGCTTCGAACAATCCCTGGCCCAAGTTCCTGTGGGCAATAAAGCTGATCCTCCTTGGTGACTTCAACACCAGAGTTGGGAAGGTCACAGAACTCTGGGGAGATGTAATCGGCAGAAAGTGGATAGGGAAATCCAACACCAATGATATCCTGCTCCTGACAAAATGCCTAGAACATGACTTCGTCATAACTAACACCTCGTTCTGTCAGAGAGACAAGTACAAGACCTCATGGCACCCTCACTCCAAGCACTGGCACCTGCTTGACTACGTCATTGTCTGAGCGAGGGACCGCAAGGGCGTATGTATCACCCGTGCCATGACAGGAGCCGAAGATTGCTGGATGGACCACCACCTAATTCGCTCTGTCATCAACATCAATCTAGCCCCAAAGCAGCGATGGCAACAGAAACAATGCCATAGGAATATCAACACTGAGGCACTGATAAGAGAACCTTACTCAGCCAGCACCTCACTGCCAACCTGGCGGCTCCCGGTGACCCAGAGACGCAGAGTGTCCACAGCACCTGGTCAGTCCTCAAGGCCTCCATAATCAGCACCTGCAAAGAGACACTTGGTCCCTTGACCAGGAAACACCAAGACTGGTTCGAGAGTGACCAGGAGATCTAGGAGCTGATAAGCTATAAGTGCAATGCATTTCTGAACCTGAAATAGCAACACCTCGAGAGCGAGAAAGCAGCTCTACAAATGGTTGAAGGCTGAGGTCGAGCAAAAACCCACGATCTAAAGAACAGATGGTGGGTGGAGAAAGCGCAGGAGATTCAACATTTAGCCAACAACCATGACATGCGAGGTTTCTTTAGCGCAGTCAAGGCCACCTATGGCCCAAGCACCCAAGGCCCCAGTCCACTGCTGACCAAGAAAGGAGGGGTGCTCATCAAGGACAGAGAGACAGTCAACGTCCGCTGGAAGGAGCACTTCCGAGATCATCCTAGCAGAAACTCTGTCTTCAACACAAGTGTCCTCAACTCCACCCCACAGCATGCTACCTGCCACCATCTCTGCACAACCCCAACCCAGCACGAGGTAGAAAAAGCCATTCGACAGCTAAAGAGCTGTCAGGAGTAGGTGGAATCCTTGCGGGAGCACTAAAGCATGGCACGAATACAAGGCCTCATCTCCCTTGTCTGGAAGGAGGAGAACATGCCAGGAGACGCTGTAATCGTGACCATCTTCCGATTGCGGTAACTATAGAGGAATCTCCCTGCCGACAGCCACAGAGATGGTCATCTCAAGAATCCTCCTCAATCGCCTTCTCCCTGTGGCTGAAGAGTTCCTCCCAGAATCGCAATGTGGATTCTGCCCATTAGGGGGCACAACAGACATGATTTTCACCGTGCGGCAACTGCAAGAGCAATGCAGAGAACAGCACCAACCCTTCTACATGGCCTTCTTTGAATTCACAAAAACCTTCCTCCTCCATTTCAGCTGCCCCCACGATGACATGATCCTGACCGATGGATCCGCCACAGACCCAATCCATGTTTGGACCAGCGTAAAGCAAGGCTGCTTCATCGCACCGACGCTCTTCTCGATCTTCCTTGCCACAATACTCCACCTCACTCTCAGCAAGCTCCCAGTTGGAGTGGAGTACAGAACAAGAGGAATCTGTTCAACCTATGCTGCCTGCAGGCCAGATCCAAGGTCGTTCCACTCTGTCATTGAATCATTGAATTACAGTATGCAGACGATGCTTGCGTCTGCACACACTCAGAGGCCGAGCTCCAAGTCATCGTCAACACCTTCATCAAGGCAAACGAGAGCATAGGCCTTACACTAAACATCCAAAGGTCCTCTGCCAACCTGCCCCGGTTATCAAAATCCACGACGAGGTTGGAAATTGTGGACTACTTTCGATACCTTGTGACGAGTTTCAACACCGCTTTCAGTGTGCCAGCGCAGCCTTCAGCTGCCTGAGGAAGAGAGTGTTTGAAGACCAGGACCTCAAGCCCTGCACCAAGCTCATGGTCTACAGAGCAGCAGTGAAACCCGCCCTCCTATATGGCTCAGAGGTGTGGACTATGTACAGCAGGCACCTCAAAACTCTGGAGAAGTACCACCAGTTCTCCCTCCACAAGATCCTGCAAATCCATTGGCAGCATAGGCACACCAATGTCATTGTTCTTGCTCAGGCCAACATCCCCAGTATTGAAGCACTGACCATGCCCGATCGACTCCACTGGGCTGGCCACATCGTCCGCATGCCTGACACGAAACTCCTGAAACAAGCACTCTACTCAGAGCTTTGACACAGCAAGCGAGCCCCAGGAGGGCAGAGGAAACGCTTCAAGGACACCCAACAAAACCTCTTTGAAAAAGTGCAACATCCCCACCGACATCTGGAAATCCCAGCCCAAGACGGCCCAAAGTGGAGGGAAAGCATCTGGGAAGGAGCTGAACACCTCGAGTCTCATCGCCAAGGGCTAGCTGAAGCCAAGCGTCGACAGCAAAAGGACCTGGGCACCCCACCCAACCGCTCCACCTACCATCGTCTGCCCCACCTGTGACAGACTCTTAGTGGACTCTCAGTCATCTGAGAACTAATTCTTAGTGTGGGGGCAAGTCATCCTCGAACCCCCTAGGGACTGCCTGCCTAAGGTAGCAAACTCAACATTAATACTTCTGAGTAATGGCCTATGAATATTGCTCAGGAGCCGGAACTTCTTCTGTCCAAAATCACTGAAGCCAGTTCTAGTGACCTTGTCATCCTGGCTCATGTCAGTACAGACCAGAGATCATTTGGGACCAGTACATTGTGGGGAATTCATTTACCCAAAGCCAAAGGGAGTTGGCCTCACACAGTCTTTTTATGAATGGCACGACTGAAGTGCCACAACTCGAATTGGTTTACAAGGCTCTGTTCTATTGGGATGCAGCGCCTGTCGTTTGGGAATGTACCCGCTGGTTTGTTTCCACCCCTCAACCCGAAAGACCGCGGAGCTAATTCCCATCTACTGGATTTAAACGCGGATACCGTCCGATTTACTAAACGAACCCGGTGATAACGGAGTCAGCTCTCTCACCTGCAGGTAGTCGACGCGATTTAAATTTAACTCCATGGCCGTCGCAGTTTCTTGTTCGGGGAAAATCGGGCGGATTGAGGACAGAATGCGCGTTAAAAGTGTCAGGGACCAAGCGCCGGTAAAGAGTCAGCGCCGCTCAGAAAATTCATGCCAGAAACCGCTGGGCATTCAGTGCATCAGACCGAGAAAAGGAGCAGCCAAACAAACAAGTTATTTTTTTCCCCCCCGCCCCCTGGGGCCAACCAGTAGATCTGAGCTAATCCAAACCAGGCCCCGCTAATCCCGTTTCTATGGCGACTTTAAGCGTCTTCTAACACCGCTCACCATTGGCTTTCAATAACCGCACCGGCATTTAAACTCACAGCTCATTGGCAGCTGGAAGCCACGCTTTCAGGGTTCCTGTCGGCGGGGTTAAGAGTTGGGCAAGGAGTGAAAAAGAAACTTTCATTTATATAGCACCTTTCACAACCACGAGAGGCCTCAAAGCGCTTTACAAATAATGGAGCACTTTTTGAAGCGTAGTGACTGTTGTGATGTAGGAAACAAAGACAATTTGCACCAAAATATGCCAAGATTCAACTCAAAAGATCAAGGAAATTCGAGAGTAAATAATTCATTTTCGTATTCTTTTGCACATAGAAACGTCTGCCAAAGCAATCTGCTTGCTCCCTTTCCCCCTTTATGGAGAGTGCACGTCTCCTGCTGTTGTGAATTTACATCTAAGATTTTCGATGCAGCCTTTAGAAAGTCTTGTTATCACATCAAAAATTTAAAAGCTTCCATGATTATATTTCCTTAAATCTGCTGTGTCTAATTTGCATAAATGATTGTCTCAGACTTCAATATTCATATACAAATAGGGAATACAGTGTAAATTCTACACTTTCCTTAGAAACAAATTGTTTTGGCTATTTCTGCTTACTTTAAATTGGTTTTTATCTTCTGATGTGAATGAGAATCTCAGGACATTTTGGTATAAATTGCTGATAAAATTGGCATAAATTTAATCTTAAACATCCCTTTTACAGTTCTCAGTAACAGTTCTGTAAATGTATTTGCAACACAATTCATCTTTCTCCTGGTAAAGCAAGAAAGAGCCTGTATTTATTGTAATAAATTTGAAGTCACTTCAAACTGTTCACTCAAACCTAACTCCACATTGGTAACAGTGATGATTTTTACTTAATCATAAGTGAGACTTACAATGCAGTGTATTCGAGCAGCAGTTTACAAGGAATGAAGGGTGTAAGGGAGGGGCAGCACCACACAGGCTGTCTGTTGGGAGTGGCTCATCCTGTATTGGTCCTCACCTTCACACAGCTCCCACCTGTGGCTCCAAGTAGTTGTTGGCATGACAGCGACCAACTCTGGTAAACCACTTTGACGGGCGGGCCAAACCAGGTGAGAGTAGCTGTCTGGTATCCTACCCCTGATGACTTAGGAACTTATCTACCCTTGCATATGAAGATTGATTCCAGTGGACGAGACTAATTTAAGGTTCAATGGTCTTGAAGGCAGGTCAGCACAGTGTTGTTGAATGCATAGAGCTCAACAAGACACAGAAGACATCCTGGTTACCCACTGCATCTGGATCTGTGTAGCGCCACCTAGACTTGTCTTGCCACTGGACAAAAATACATCAGGATGAGAGAGTGAAGCTGATGATGCACAACTTCCTCACTATAATCTAATTCACACACAAGTCACGTTCATCATCTTTCTATCAGTCGTCCATCATCTGTCACAAGTCCTGTGGCGATGGGTGAGTGATGTAGCAGCAGGTGTGGATTCACTGGAAGCTGCAGCCATGAACCTGCACATAGGTGGCTCAAGCCACAGGGTCATTTTTCACCAAAAGAAGCAGAAGTGGAACTTGGCAGCCCCTTGAGCAACAGAGCAAACACCCCTTCAACACCACACTGCTCACATCCCCAATATGAGGAAGAGGCCAGAAAAGGTGCCCTAAACATTGCCTGCTTTACCTCTTTTGCCAGCAGGCCGCAAATGGCAGGGATTCCATCAATCTGGCCGTAAGTCAATCGCAAAAAAGAAAGTGAAGGTGACACTGGTCATCATTGGTGCATGGATTATGCACACTGTCATGGAGAATGCCACAGACCTGAGAAAAGAACTACACTTCGGTAGAGAGTTGGCTAGGTATAACGGCCAGATCACTGCCCTCAACGAGACTAGTCTACCCGAGAAGGGTCAGCTCAAGAAAATTGGTGCAAGCGGCTGCAGAAAAGAAAAATGGCACGAAGCTGGTGTAGGCTTTGCTGCCATGAACCATCTCATATGTAATTTGACTTGCCTTCCTAAGAGTGTTAATGATTATTTGATGGTGCTTAAACTCCCCCTGCATGACAACAGAAAAACAACTCTCAGTGTGTACGTCCCTAATATGACCAAACTTGATGAAGGCATGGGTAAATGTTATGATGCCTTCCATTCCTTGAATACTACTGTGCTAAAGTCAGAAACACTAATCATTCTTGGTGACTTCAATGCAAGAATTAGCGCAGATCACCAAGCTTGGGAAGGGGTCATCGGGAAGAATGGGGTTGGCAAATGTAACACAATTGTTGAGGATGTGTCCTGAGCGTTAGCTCTTAATCATCAACACAGTTTCTTGCAATAAGATGTCTTGGATGTGTGTCCATTCTATGCATTGGCATCTAATCGACTATATCAACACCAGGCAGAGTGAGAGGCAGGATATGCGTGTAACAAAAGCCATGTGTGGTGCTGACTGCTGGAGTGACCATTGTATAATCATTTCAAAGTTAAACATCAAGATCTAACCCCCCTTAAAGGCCCTCAGGGAAGGTCCAGAAGCGTCTCAAGGCTCAAAATGGTAGTCATGAAGGAATCTCTGAGAAACTGTACAGCAAAAATGAGCACTCACTGAACTGAGGATGACAGGGTAACCTTTAGTGATATAGTGTTTCCTAATGCTTTAGAGGTCCTTGGTCCTACTTTTTGCAAACATCAAGATTGGTTCAATGAAAACAATGAGGTAATCCAGAAACCGCTGGAGGAGAAACATCGCCTCTATAAGGTTTATCTCAAACCAAGCACAATGCCTACCAAAACATCCACAGACAGATGGAAGACACTTGGCTGAGTCATAAAGCAGATGAACTTCAGTCATATGCACACCACGAAGACTGGAAGTGGTTCTACGATGCTCTGAAATCTGTCTACAGGCCCCAGTTTACTGGTTCATCACCAATCCTCAATGTTGAGGGTTAACAATGCTCACAGGCAAAGCCCAAATTCTAGAAGGATGATAGTGCATTTTCAATCCACATCCCCAATCAGCCTTCATCCAATGAAGAAGCAATCAACAGGCTGCCACAGGTTGCCAACAACTGTTCTCTTAATGATTCTCCCATGCTGTTAGAAACATGAATGCAACCAAACTTTTGTCTAGCAGCAAAGATCCAGGGAACTGATGTTACCCCAGCTGAGATCTACAAGGCTGATGGTCAATTCCTGGTTAAGAAGCTCACTGAATTCTTTCAGTCTATGTGGGAGCAAGAATACAAAGATGCCTCCATTGTCCACCTGTACAAGTGGAAAGGAACTCAACAATCTTGCAACAATCATAGAGGAATCTCACTCCTCTTCATTGCCAGAAAAATCTTCACCAGAATGCTTCTGAACTACTTAGTGCAACATCTCAACCAAGATCTGCTGCCAGAGTGTCAATGTGGTTTCAGAAAAGGTCAAGGAACAATAGATATGGTGTTTGTAGTTTGACAGCCCCAGGAGAAATGCCAGGAACAGAACATGGACCTCTATGCCACTTTTGTTGACCTGACCAAGGCCTTTGACATAGTCAGCCGAGAAGACCTTTGGAAGGTAATGGAAAAATTCGACAGCCCTGAGAAATTCATCACAATGGTTTAAAATTCCATGACGACATGCTTGTGAATGTCCTGGGTGATGGTGGTGGTCTTCTGACCCATTCCCAGTCACTGATGGAGTTAAACAGATATGCCTGCTGGTTCTAACTCTCTTCAGTGTGTTTTTCACTGCTATGCTCTCTGATGCCATCCATAATGGGGATCTTGGCATTGAAATCAGGTATTGCATGAACAGGATGCTGCTCAATCTGAAACAACTCCAGGCAAAGACTAAGGTCTCCAAGGACATACTTTGCAATTTCCTGTTTGCCGATGACTGTGCACTAGCTGTCGGTTCAGAATTAGACACGTAATGTAGCATGAACTTGTTCGCCAATGCAGGCAGCAACTTTGGCATTACGATCAACACGAAGAAAACTGAAGTAATGTACCAGCCTGCTCCAGAAAACCCTTATCTTGAGCCCATGGCTTCAGTCCATGACCAGAACCTGTCAGCTGCACATAAGTTCACTTATCTCAGCAAAGTCTCTCGAGCTGTCTATACTGATGACTAGACATGTGCAAGAATTGCCAAAACAAGAGAAATCTTCAGCAGACTTCGAACATCAATCAGGGAATGAAGAAGAGTAAGTCCGCTTATCAGACTGAAAGTTTATAGAGCAATAGTCCTGTCCACTCTGCTCATGCAAGATTTGGATTGTCCACCAGCGTCATGTCAAGAAGCTCAACCACTTTCACTTAAGCTGCCTTCAGAAGCTTCTTAAGATCAGACAGCAATACAAAATACCAAGTACTGAAGTGCTCACCCAAGCAGGCATGACATGTATCCATACCATATGGAGACAATGCAGCCAGAATGCCTGATACTCGCTTACCTAAGATATATGGAGAGCTTGTGTCTTGGTGTACTTTCATGGCAGTCAAAGGAAGCACTACAAGGACAGACTGAAGGCTTCAATTAGAAGTTTTGATATCGACTTCTGGAAGATGCTTGCCCAGGATCGCTGCACGTGATGCAACAAAAAACTGTGCAGCCTCCTTCAAAAGCCAGCACAGCATATCTGAGGCAGAAAGAAAAGGCAAGGGGAGGAATTCCCAAGCCAGCAACTCATCCAAAACTCAATCATCTGCAGTATCCTGTCCTATTTGAAGCAGAACCTTCTCGATACAGATCAGCCTTAGCAGTCATCTATGTACTCACCGGAACAGTAGCAAAAACCCCAGGTAATTTATCATGGTCACCTTCACCTTGAAAGACAAACAAGACCAGGAACAATTGAGAATCACATTACTCCATTGATTCCTGGATACACAGCGTAGATCATTCCTCATACCTCCAACTTATATGTGTGTGTATACCTGTCTGGTGTCCTCCTAGAATAGAACATTAAAAAATAGCAGTAATAGACCATTCAGCCCCTTGAACCTGCTTTGCCATTCAATAATATCTTGGATGATCTGATTATGTTCTTAACTCCTTTCCTTCCTACCTGCCCCTCCATAACCCTCGATTCCCTTGTAGATCAATGACCCAGCCTCCACTGCTCTGTGTGGAAGAGAATTCCAAAGACTAACGACCCTCTGAGAAAATAAATTCCTTGTATCTGTCTTAAATGCGAGGCCCCTTATTTTAAAACTGTGCACATTAGTTCTAGGTTCCCCCATGAAGAGAAACATCCTCTCAGCATCTACCTGTCAAGCCCCCTCAGGATCTTATATGGTTTTAATAAGATCGCCTTCTATTTTTCTAAACTCCAATGAGCATAGGTCCAACCTGCTCAACCTTTCCTCATAAGACAACCCCTTCATCCCAGAAATATGACAAGTGAATTTTCTCTGAACTGCTTCCAATACAAGTATATCCCTCCATAAGTAAGGAGATCAAAACTGTACACAATACTCCAGGTGTTGTCTCACCAATGCCCTGTATAGCTATACCAATACTTGCTTACTTTTATACTCCATTCCCCTTGCAATAAAGGCCAACATTCCATTTGCCTTCCCAATAACTTGCTGGACCTACATGCTAACCTTTTGTGATTTATATGGAAGAACACCCAAATCCTCTGCACTATAACATTCTGCAGTCTCTCTTATTTAAATAATATTCTGCTTTTCTATTCTTCCTGCCAAAGTGGACAACCTCACATTTTGCCACATTATACTCCATCGGGAAAATTTTTGCCCACTCAATTAACCCATCCATATCCCTTTGCAGACTTTTTATATCCTATTCACAAATTGCTTTCCTACCTATCTTTGTATTGTCAGCAAACGTGGCTACAAAACAGTCTGTCCCTTCATCCAAGTCATTAATATAGATCATAAATAATTGAGGCCCCAGCACTGATCCCTGCAGCATTCTAGTTACAGTTTGCCAACCTGAAAATGACTCATTATCCCTACTCTATTTCTTTTCAGTTAGCCAATCCTCTTTCCATGCTAATATATCACCCACCATGAGCTCTTATTTTGTGCAGTAATTTTTTTATGTGGTACCTTATCGAGTGCCTTTTGGGAATCCAAATACACATCTACTGGTACCCCTTTACCACCCTGTTTGTTACATCCTCAAAGAACTCTAATAAATTTGACAAACACACTTTTCCTTTCACAAAACCATGTTGACTCTCCTGATTGTATTAGTATCTTCTAAATGTCCTGCTGCTACCTCTTTAATGAGAATGACCTAAACCTCTTAGGTTATACCCGAATCCTATATAGTCCATAACCGCATTCTTGAGCACTCTGTCTCAGAAGATAACCAATAACCCTGAAGGGTCAAGTCCAAGCCTTTAACACTTTCATTCTGTCAAACAGTTTACTCAGTCTGTACTATGGAACAGACAATGCAAAACAAAGATTTCTGAAATAAGTTATTTTTAAAAATCAGCAAGAGATTACAAACACTTGATAGTACATGTCACACAGTAATCCCAGAATATACATAAGCATGCACAGATATACCCCTTTAAGCTCAAGGCACTGTAAGCAAAAGCCTCATAGGTGTGAACACAAGCGAGTGGTCAGTTCTGCAGTGACTCGATTTAGTTAACAGGCACCTGAACAAGTTGCCCTCCTGACTGCAGCAGCAACAGCCTTATGCCTTTTACATCTTTTTTCCAGGAGTGGGCCTTAATGCCCTAGAAAAGTTAATACAAAACGTCTAATAGTTTTTGGGTCCGTTGTTTAAATCCAAGTAAAAGCTCTCCCTCAGTTCAGTTCCTGATCAATGAGAGTTGTTTCCCACTCTCAATCACCTGATCAGATTTGGGACTATCTTGTACCAGTTAGTCTCAGCAGTTCACTCCTGGCCAAGGGCTTCCTTATCTGCGAGAAATAGCTTGCAATATTCAGCAGTTTTTACTTTGAAAAGGTCTTTTGACATTATGAAGCAAGCTAATAAAACTTGGTCAATTTGTGTTTGCTCTAGTTTCTCAAACCTGTATTCTTATAGCCTTAGTACAAGTCAGTCTCAAGTCCAAATTGTCATCATGCTATGACATTAAATGTCTGTGCATAAGTTCTTAAATCTGCTGGATCCCTGGCTACGCCATCAGCATCCATGCAGTCCAGAAAACCAGGATCACCTGTTTAAAAGAAAAACAGAGAATCCAGTGCAGCCCTGCTTAAGAGCTCAAGGGGTTAACTTGGCAAATCAATTTCCTTCTGTCAATTTAGAAACTTAAAATTTATTAATGGCAAATGTACACATTTACATTCAGCAAAGTTGTGTGGCAAACTAAAAAAAAGCTGTCAGCGGTAAGGACTGACTCCTTAAGAATTTCTTGAGAATTGCGTCCAATGTGCTGGTGCATGTAAATGGGATTAGGTAGGTAGGTCAGGTGTTTCTCACGTGTTGGTGCAGACTTGATGGGCCGAAGGGCCTTTTCTGCACTGTGAGATTCTGTGATTCTGATTCTGTGATATGTCACTTCACCTAAATTTAAAAAAAACTTTGCCAATCGAAAAGAATCAAATGCTATTTTACATTTTCCCCCCAAGTTTTTGTACCTTTGAAATATTGGAATTTTTTACCCTTAGGAATTGAAAATATGCTAAAATGGCAGAAATCATTGGTATCATTATTAACTTTTTAAAAAATTCTGAACTGGGAAGACAGCATTTTAGATTAAATACTAATAGTTTTTAAACATTTTAGTATTTTTTAAAAAAAAGTTTCCAATATAAGATAATTGAACAAACAGAATCACCTCAAATGTCCCAAAATTCTAATTCAAATCATTAAAATTTTAAGAAACTCAAAACTGCCATTGTTTGTGGTACTCTCAAGTCTGTAATCAGAGAGCGTCACATAATTTAAAATAATTAAAGAAGTTTACTGTAGCCACAATAAAAATCTGCTTCTCACAATGTTTGAATGCAGTTAACTCCAAATATTTCCAATTTAATTCAGACCAATGCTTTATTAGCTAAACACAAAACAGGTCAGATAAAATAAAACAAAATACTATGTGCTGACAAAAGACCCAGTAAATGTCATCTTTTGTTCTCTTTCTGCAGCTAGTTTTCCAAATGACTGTGAAAATACTGAACATAACGAAAAAAAATAATCTTCAGATTGTATGAATGTTGAAGATTTGCTTCAAAGACGAAAAAAAGCTTTAAAGGGACATAGGTTAACAAACAAAAGAGCTTCTGTAACTTGTGGCAGTAGGAAATTTATAGAAAGAGGGGACAAATAAATCAGAAGTATTTACCACCCTCAGTGAGGGAAGAAAATGGAATTTTATATATCAAAGATTAATTTGTCATGCATCTTGTAAAGATTAAGGTTTATGAGCCACATTTCACAATAATTATGGGATTACATAACTTCTCACAAAGCAAATGCAGAAGCAAATATCCCATATACCACAGTATGATTGCAAAGAAATGAGTTTTGCTAAGTTAGTTTATGATCATAAGCTGGCATTACAGTACCTTGGATGTCAGAGCTGCATAAGGCCTTTTTTAGGTGCTGTCTTTTATCATTCTGTAAATTACCAGATATTAAAGCATCTGCGTTATTTTAATAGTGTTTGATTGGAAGCAGGATAGTAAACAACCTTTCCCTATTTACGCACAAATTTTGTGCAGATAATTTTAAAGGAATCACAAAGAAGAGCAGTTTTTCAAGTCAAATATTTATTGACAAGGCATATTTCTTAGTACAAACACGATTAATGCAGTTGTTATTCACTGTGGTACTGGCGAAGTCCAATGGGCATTGTGTTTCATTTAAGTTGGCTTCCATCTTTCAAAGTAATCAATTTATTTTTGGTCCTAATCTTCACACTGTGGAATAAAAAGCATAAAATAATTCCTGTGTACTACTGTTACAATCGCCGTAAACCAAAATAACCAAATTTACTGAATGGCTCCCAAATGAAGAAAATGTCCACAAGATTCCACTTTTTGTAGCTTTTACTTTAACATGACTTGGAACCAACACAAATTAAACATGAATTAACAGGCAAATGGTCCTTCAAATAAAGATAAATTTCACTTTAGTCAATACAACAAATATACGTCTTACTCAACCACAAGCATTCCCCCTTCAGCATGTATGGCATTACGTAGCTACACAGTTCTACAATATGTTGTTCTTTATTCACACAGGGTAGGTCAAGAGTCCTATCCGACAACAGCTTTCACCTCCAAGTTTCATGATTATGATTAACATCAGCAAGGCACACTTCTACAAACTCTCTCCCCCTCGGGTCATGACAGTCCTGATGATGTAGCTTTCCAGAGTTCCTTTTCAACCAACCAATAATACCCAGTTTGTGTTTGGCTACTTTTAGGAAAACATACAGCTCTTTAGCTCCTCTGAGCAATTTACTCAGCTTTCTAGGTTTTAGGCCTTTTTAGCCACTTCCAAGAGCTCCTGTCTCATTTTCAGCCAAACAGAAAAACTGACTTCTTCCTGAGAGTGATTTACTTCTTCTCCTCACAAGGATTCAGTGTTCCTCTTTCTGCCTCTGTCTGTTCTCTCTTTGTGTTTGCATCTATGCGCTTATCGCCTTCACCCTCCAGCTCCTCTGCTGTAGCTCTCCTTCGTACCTGCCAGCCACAGAGCTTCTTTAACTTCCTTCCTATTGGTACTGCATCCAGGTCAAGGGTCGCCAGGTTACATGATCAGTATTTATTATACAAAAAAAATTACAATTGATCCCAACTCCTAAAAGTCTCTTTCAAACATTCTTAAAAATAACTACAGAACTTTTAAATAAATCACATTTTCCTTACTTTACTGCTTCCAGGTCAAAGGTCATCATAACTACAGGTGGTGGAGTGCCTCTTGTTGTAGAATTATTGTATTTCACATTAAGAATTCACAAATCAATAATTTAATACTTACGAAGATATGCATTTCATGCATTCAGCACCATATTCCAATCGCTATGACAAAATTTAAAATATCCTTGATTATTCAATACAACATGTGGTTCAATACCTGTTACAGTACTATGCTCCTGTGCCATTCCATTACTCCAGCTTCTTGGGATTGTTAACAGCAACATAATGGTACAGGACAACAAGGAGGAAAAGGGATACCCCCAACATGTTGGCAAAGATCGCTAGCTGTACGTCTGTGATCATCCTGTGAGATAAAAAGACCACCATCATATTAGAAATAAATGTAAAGAATACAATGCTTGTGCACCTTAAGATAAGTACCTCCTATTCTGGAATTAATGGGTATCAAAGATGGACAGGTAGAAACGAATGTAATCACCTCAAAGCTGTTCCAGATTTAAATCATAATGTCTATCAAACATTATTGTCCTTAGTATTGGTGACAATACTCTATGGAAAAAGTTGTACTTAAAACCAACATGCTTTAATTGTTATTAGATCATAAGGAATAAGAGTAGGCGAAGGCCACTCAACCTTTTGAATCTGCTCTGCCATTTAAGATAACGATCATGGCTGATCTGATTGAGGCCTTAAGATCACTCCCCTGCTGGCCCCCTATAACCTTTGACTCCCTTGGAGATCAAAAATCTGTCTAACTTAGCCTTGAATGTATTCAATGAACCAGCCTCCACTTGTCTCTGTGGAAGAGAATTCCAAAGATTAGTGACCCACTGAGAAAAGAAATTCCTCTTCATCTCTATCTTAAATGGTTATTTTTAAACTGTGCTCCCTAGTTTTAGATTCCTCATGAAGGGAGACTCCTCTCAATACACCTCCTACACTATATAGATTGGTTACAGCATAGGAAGAGGTCATTCGTCCCACCTTCCTGTGAGAGCAACTGGCTAGTCCCAGACCCTGGTCCTTTCCCCTTGGCCCTGCAAAATTTCTCTATTCAGGTGCTTATCTAATTCCCTTTTGAAAACCATGATTGATTCTGTGTGCTCCCACCCTTTCAGACAGTGCATTCTAGATCCTAACCACTAACTGCATAAAAAGGTTTTTCCTCATGCTATCTTTAGCTGTTTTGCCAATCACTTTTAATCTGTTTCTTCTGGTTCACACCCTTTCACCAATTGGAACAATTTTTTTCTATCAACACTGCATAGACCTCTCATGATTTTGAAGACTTGTATATAAATCTCAACCTCATCTTTAAAGAGAACAACCCATTACATTATTTCATTGTTTTAAATTCTGCCACCAGTACAGATATATTTATGTAAACACCAGCTTCAGCCCTGTGTTATATATAGCTTTTAACATTCAGGTACAAAAATCTACAATTAAATATTTTTACACAGTTGAAGTGAATGCTGTGCAAAAATTCACATGCCCACCATTATGCTGTACTGAAATCCTTGCTTTAAAGGAGATTCCCTGACCACTATTATATTGCACAAAAATCCTGAAGAAACCATCCAAACAAACTGTTATTGACAGAAGCAGTTTCACCAATCCTCAACTAACCCTTCGGTCACCCAGCCTTTCTCCAATGAAAGTGGAGCTTTAAAAAATTACTTGTTCTCAGGGCACGGGGTAGGCCACATTTACTGCACTTCCCTACCTGCCGTTAAAATGAAATAGTGGCTTTCTCCTTAAATGCAGTTCTTGTGTTGAAGATGCTCCCACAATAGTGATAGGTAAGGAATTCCATGATTTTAACCCAGTGACCATGAAATGTCCAAGTCTGTGAGGTGAGAGATTGGAGGGCAATTGGGAGGTGCTGGTACGGAGGCAGAGGAACTAGATCTGGTGTACGTCCAAGTGAACTTGGCTATTTCTCAATATGTAACAATGTTCCCTCTAATTTTCCATTGCTTGTGTTGCGTGGTCACTTTAAGATGGCTTTGAATGCACACGTCTTAAAGGGACCATTGCCTATTGGCCACCTGTTTCTCCAATGTGGCACATTATCGATTGCTGTGCAGCTGCGGGTTTCAGCGAACGTTGGTGGGGACTGCTGATGGACGTCATGCAAGGTTATTTACTTGACACCTTTGACTCAACGTGCCTGTGTCAAAGCAAAGAGAGGGAAGCAAAAACACATTCTAGGGTACACCCCATGCTGTTTTATACTTCCCAAGGTCATCTCCTGGCTTGATGATAAAAGAATGAGGATCGCATCCGATTCGTGAGGTTACACATTGTTGACGTTATGCTGCTGCTGATGGCTCACTGAACCTCATGTTTCCTGATCTTGGTTTGTAGATCTGTTTCACTGGTACTAGTGGCATAATACATATTGGAGGGTGTCCTCACTGTGCCTTCACAATGTTGATACACTGGTTGTTCCTGTCAATGCTATCAGAGACATATCTGCAACAAATTACTGAGGATGGGGTCAGTTAGTTCCTTATGCTAGCTCCCTCACTAACCGATGTAGGCCCAGTCGGGCAGCCATATTCTTAAAGATTTGGCCAGTTCAGCTAGAAGTAATACCAAGCAATTTGCAATAGACATTTAAGGTCATTCACCTGTGTCCTTGCTTTCTTCAGTGATTCCACCAAGTAGTATTCACCAGGGAGCAGTACAAAGCTGTCAGTGAGCTTGTAATCTGTTTCTTTGGCTTTGTTAAATCAATATGACATTATGGACCCCTGAGTCAATGCCAAGGACTCCCTATCAAATTATGTACCACTCTCCCCATCTCTTGCGGATCTTGTGGAACAGGCTATACCCAGGGACGGTGACAGGGAAGTTGGGCTGTTTGATAGATGTGATTCAAGAACATCGTGTTGCTTAATTATTCCAAGATACAGCTCTCCTGCCTTGAGCACCATTTCCCAGATATAAGCAAGCAAGGTTGACTTGGGTAGCCTGAGTCTTATCTTGATATGGTGTCTGGTTGTTGGCAATAGGTCCATCTGATATTTCTCTTAGTAAACTGTTTAGTTGTAATTATTTAGAATTCAACTGGTTTGCTAAGAAGTACATTGAGAGACAGGAGTCAAATGTAGGCAAGTAGGCAGTCCTATTTCGTGAGAATATTACTGAGCCAGTATTTTGTTTTGACAATAAGACAGCTTTGTTTATTTTTTTCTAGTGCTAGCCTATAAATAAGATTTAGTGGAATTTAATCTCATGATTTCTGAGTTGCTGGTTGAGTAGCAATGATGTAGGTGAGGTTTGTTCTATCGTAGGAGCCAACCTTCTGTCATTGCCCTGAACATACTCCTGGAACCAGCCGCTAAATTGCTTCACTGTCGCTGGGTCAAAATCCTAGAACTCCCTTCCAAACAGCACTGTGGGTGTACCTACAATACATGGACTGTAGCAGTTCAAGGCGGCAGCTCACCACCACCTTCTAAACGGTAATTAGGAATGGGCAATAAATGCTGAACTAGACAGCGATGGCCACATCCCATGCATGAATAAAAAAATTACCCCAGTTGATGCTGTGCATGGTTCATTACCTTCATCGCTGCCATTAAACCTCCACGACACAAACAATAGAAAGTGACTGGCTAACCTTCAACCTCACCATCCTGAAGTCCTTGCAAAGGAGCTGGCAGCTTAATATAAGAAAGCTATGGACTAGTTGACAAGTTCCAGATACACCACCTGGATGAGCTTGATGCAGGTTTCCATAGACTCTTGCGATTACATAGTTATGCCATTAAATAATCACTACACATCTCTCTTAACTCCTACTACAGGTGCAGCATCTCAAAACTGGCAACCTCGGGACAGAGTCTGAGCCGGATTTCGAATCTTGGCCGTTTGAGTCGAGTGGTTTGAGCTGGGTTGGGTCAAGGGTCAATCAGACCACAATGAATGCCAGAAAAGACAAGTGCACCACCACGCCAATGCAGCAAAAAAGTTAGTAAATTATTTTACCTATCTAATAATAATTAAAATTCATGTATGGCAGCTTAAAATGAATGTCTGATTTTCAGACATCACATGTTTTCGGATAGCTGGATTTGAGACACTGTACCTGTAGCCACATTCAGTTCATCAAATCCATTTATCGTTTTTAACATCTTGGTTAGATCACCCCTCTATTTTCTGAACTCCAGGGAATACAAACCAAGTTTAGGCAACCGATCCTCATAATTTAACACTTTTAAGATCTGACATACACCCTTCCAAAACCAAGGTACAAATACCCAAAACTGAACGCAGTACTCCATATGGAGTCTGATCATAACCACCTCATCACCAACCCCCTGTCCTTGTGCATCTCAACATCCCATTAGCCTTTTTGACCTGCCCTACAGTTTTCAGTGATTTCTGTGGATGCAGGCAAAAGCAATGAGGAACAACTCGGAAAATTGTCATCAAGACCCAGTGCCTGGGCTCGACTATTACAAACCTTAACACCTCAAATCAAACAAGAATTTCACTCCAGCGCTTCTCATTAGTTATTCAGCCACAGGTTTACATTTTCCACGGACTGGTGGGGGCAGAACCTAATCCAAACACTGATATAAATCCCAGGGTGTTATGAAATAACAACATCTGCCCCATCCAGTAAATCAGCAGCTCCTTCAACGCCCCATTTCTGTAGCTTAGTCAAAGCACAGGGAAGCACCCCAGAAACCACCTGGTTCAGCTTCTCTGGGGGGTGCCAGGACAGAAGATAATTTTAAAAAAAATATGAAGTTGACACGCATCTTAATCAATAATTACTACCCAGATTACACGCTCACCTCCCACGGGTTTACAAATTAGATCCCACTCCTGACTGCAGGCCACGTCTCTCCAACAGCGGCACTCTGGGACTCGACGTGATGGCGTAAACACGCTCGGTCACGTGCTTGCAGGGCCCGGCTGGCGCTCTGATCACGTGTCGGGGGTGGTGGTGTCGTGGGGGGGGGGCGGGAGCGCCAGGAGGAGGAATCGGTCACTTCGACCGGCAGGGAGCGCTCTTTGCAAAGTGAGCGAGAGTCGCGGTGGTGGTGGTGGTGGGGTGGTTTCTGTGAGGAGACGGGGCCCAACAAGTGGTAATGATTCGCAAGATCGAAGTCAGTGTTATTTTTTATAAATTACCGAGCTCTGCTTTTAACGAGGTAAATCCTGCCCGGAGTTCATGTAAATCTAAAGAGGTCAGGTCTGATGCAAACAGTAGACAGCGTGAATAGAGAATATGGTAATACAACTCCTGTTGATTCTAGTTGAGTCTTGGTTGTCAGTTGCATTGGTGGTTCAGTGGTAGAATTCTCGCCTGCCACGCGGGAGGCCCGGGTTCGATTCCCGGCCAATGCAAAGAGACCTTTTTTCCCTCTGAGTTTGTTAAATGCCCTTCAAAGCTCTATACTTAATTAATTTTAACCTCTTCACAGACGGTAAATTTAATGCTTTGGTGGCAAATAATTAAGCAATTAAAAGAATACATTCCAATTTTAGCGACATACTTTGTGCACAGGGAAATATAACCAGGAATGTAAGCGTTTACATTAATAATCAATATTTTAAATGTAAGCATATTTAAAAAAAAACTTTAAAAAATTGCTTTTCACTTCCCTTTGTTCCTGAGAACTTTTCAAATATTTTGTTTCTCTCTGCTGATATGTCATACAGAGAAAAATGCTTTGGGTGAGGTAAAAGCATGGACAAATAAATAAAATTAATATTTTTACTTCTTATCTAGCACAAGTGTTCGAGAAGCCCTTTTGTGATTCAGTGGAGATAACAGCATCAATAGGACACAACATGCAGCTCCTCATCTAATTTTTCTGTCAACTGTAAGAGGAACATGAATACAGGTAAGATGCGCTCATGGGTAAGAGGCATGACAGTCTTATCTCCAATCAGATACCTTTACTCTAACACATATCCATTTTAAAAACTTACTTAAGAACACCAAACTACACAGGGCAAGACGGGATATCCTGATGGTGCTTGGCCCCATCAACTACAGTCTCGAGAACTAATATCACAGCTTAGTGCTTGAGTGGACAAATTGACCTTTACTTACAAAATGTCGGTATTTCTAAAGTAAATGATGTTACAAGGAACATTTAATCGGACACGTCTTTAACTTCTATTCATGTGTTGTTTTATAACAATGTTTTGGCACCAAGGCATTCAATTTACCGCCTGTGAAGAGAAAAATAACAATAGCCTCTGTGCCATATATAACTCCATGACAATAAATCAACAAAACTGTTTCCTAGGCAGTAAAACTGGTACATATCAGAATGGTTATGCAAATTAACAATTAAACTTTTCTCCCATAAGAAGAATTTTGAGATTTGGGATATTTGCAGATTTAGAAGAAGATGCATAATGTAAATTAAACTAGCATCATATTATTTTCCAATTTTACATATTCAGTGATCTCCATTAAATATTGCTGCATATGATATGCAAAGCATTGATTTTGTAATAAAATTATGAAGTAAAACTGTATACCATTTTAACTGGAATCTTGTGATTTTCTTCTGATTTAATGTTGGGGGCTGTAATAATTAATTTCTGGATCAAAATTTCTCTCAAACTGGAAACACCCACAGCATCTAATTATTATGTTTGTATTATATAAACTAACAAGTTGGTGGCAGAGCTGTGTTACAGAATGATATGATGTGAGTTTATGCTTTGAATCCTCCCATAGTGAGTTCTCAATCTCAGTAGTGTCATCAGGAGGGGTGCAGTTCAGCAGGCAAGTGTTTTCCGAAAGGAGTAATTGAAATCTGGAAGGTTCAGCCTGTGCCAATCTACTAGACTTCCTCTAATTACTTTAGCAAATACTTTAGAGCAGATCAACTGTTTACCTCACCATTACTGCCTTGTATTCAGAGGTCTGAGATAAAGAAGGAGGTAGAGAGACAAAATACATTTCACAAAATAGCAAATACACAAGTATGTCTTTCAGAATAGTGACATATACCAGTTCAGATGATGGTGATCAGCTGATAAAGCTACATGTGCAATTTACACTGTAATTTCAAAACCTTCATGTTGTTATGACCCCTGTAGAAACCGATAACTTTAAAAAAAGATTTGAATTCCCAGTCACCATCTTAAAGGAATTGATATGATTTCAAGTTTTAAGCCTTACTGTAGCAAATAAACTAAAATCAACATTGATTAAACATTACTTAGTAATACTCTAAACAACAGAAAAGACATACCTTATTAATATTTTAACGTGACCGATAACTCCACATCGCATAAGTATACTTTACAACATGCTCTTCTCAGAATTATAGTCTTTACAGTTTTTAAAGGAAACAGTCCAAAGCCACTCCCAGCTTCCAATGGGTTCACTTCTCTCTGTTTCACTGAGTTGTAACGCCCGGTGACCGTCGAAGGTCCTGTCCCTCAGGCTTCTGAGAATTCCTGAACTGCCTTCCAGTAACAAGGCTCACTCGGTGATTCCTTCTCCTGGTCTCACCAACGCAAATCCTCCAGTGACCTTAAATCTCTGCATGTTCTTTCTCTTTACCCAGAGGACAGGTTTTCACTAGCATTCCACCTGGTAGCTAGCAAAGAACAGTTTTTGCTTGCTGCTCACAATGGCTGCTGCTTCCCTGTCTCCCTTCCCTCTCCATTCAAAGTCCCTGAGATGGTAAGTCTGCAATAGCAAAAACATCTGCTTCTCCCTTTGTGTTCAAGTGTTAAACCTGGCATGTGCATTTCAAAAGCCCCAATCCGCATGGTAACCAGACCACGTGGGCCAGTCATAGGGCAGAACTCATAACAGAGCACATGTCACTCTTCATTACTCCATTTATCTAAATTAAAAGAGACAGCCCAAAACATGACCATTTTATAAAACCTTGAATTTGTAACAATATATCACATACTCATTGCATAAACTTTTGTTTCTTATTACTATTCATGTCATTTTAACATAAACCTTGTACCTCAAAATAGAATATCTTTCCTCAAAGCAGAGAAAGGTTCCAAGGGTGTTGTTTGTGTTGTGTGTCTGTTTGGCAGACAAAATAATTGAGGAACAATTCAACCTGAGAAGAAAAGGGACACAAACTGGGTGTATCAACTGCAATCCACACATTACAGCCTTAGTCCAAACGTGGACAAAAGAGCTGAACTCATGAGGTAAGGTGAGAGTGACTGCCCTTGATTTCAAGGCAGCATTGAACTGAGTGTGGCATCAAGGAGCCGAAGCAAAATTGAAGTTAATGGGAATCAGGGGGAAAGCATGAGCTGTGTGTGTGCCTGGCACAAAGAATGGTTGTGGTTTTTGGAGGCCAATCATCTCAGCCCCAGGACATTGCTGCAGGAGTTCCTCAGGGTAGTGTCCTAGGCCAAATCATCTTCAGTTGCTTCATGAATGACCTTCCTTCCATCACAAGGTCAGAAGTGGGGATGTTCGCTGATAATTATACAGTGTTCAGTACCATTCCTCCTCAGATACTGAAGCAGTCAATTCCTGCATGCAGCAAGACCTGGAGACCATTCAGGCTTTGTTTAAGTGGCAAGTGACATTTGCGCCAAATATGTACCAGGCAATGACCATCTCCAACAAAAAAGAATCTAACCATCTCCCCTTGACATTCAGTAGTATTATCATCACTGAATCCCCCACCATCAACATCCTGAGGGTTAGCATTGACCAGAAACTGAACTGAACTAACCATTTGAATACCGTGACTACAACAGCAAGCCAGAAGCTGGAATTCAGCACCAAGTAACTTACCTCCTGACGCCCCAAGCCTGTCCACCATCAGTCCCACCACCACCGACGCACAATGGCAGTAATGTGTACCATATACAAGATGCACTGCAGCAAATTGTCAAGGCTCCTTGGAAAGCACTTTCCAAACCCATGACCTCCAACATCTAGAAGGACAAGGGCAGCAGACACATGGGAACATCACCATCTACAATTTCCTCTCCGAACCACGTACTATCCTGACTTGGAACTATATCACCATTCCTTCTCTGTTCCTAACAGCATTGCCAGTGTACCTACTCCAGATGGACTGCGATGGTTCAAGAAAATGGCTCAGCACCACTTTCCCAAGGGCAATTAGGGATAATGACAAATTCTGGCCTTGCCAGAAATGCCTGCATCTCATGAAATAATAAAATAAAATCTTGGAACTTCCTAGTCTATATAGCTCAGCTACTCACTGGATAAATCTGCAAAGCTACTGGGAAATTCAGTTTAATTTCTGACAAGCTTTTCAACCCCTCCATGTCTTTTCACCTAGACACAGTAATGCATTAAATCTCAATGTTTTAAATCCCCTCCATGTAACCACATCATAAATATAAAAACTGGGGCATGATGTTTTATTGCCATCTGTTCAAGGATCCAAAATTAAAGCAATATTTTAATATATCATAAATAACTTCATACAAGTACATGCTGAAATTTTCAAGGAAGTAGCTGCTCAATTAAAGAGACACAGTATTCATGAAAAAGTGGCAAATCTCTTTTGTTTGTGGCAATGAAGAGTCATATATTAACCTCATCATGATGTTTAATTTGCATTTTTATGATGGATGCTTGTAAACAACTGAAAACAGGATTATCCAATTCTTTCAGGTTCATCTTCTGTTGTAAGGTGTTGGGCGTAGTTCAGTAGGTCTTATAAAGGTATTCATAGTCTTAAGTAGTTCAACAGTAAGTATTAACTACTAGAACTATATACATAAGTACAGTAAAGGTTCAAGCTGGGAGCTGTCCCCTTGCTTGCATCTACACACAGCTCTGTCCAATACTGCACTGGCCCCTAGGTGCAGGTCATGTGTTCTCTTACATCACTGTGGGCAGTACAGTACTCCATCCCACATTAACCCTTTATGTGCCAGAACTTTATACTACATCTTTCTCACCCAATTTTGATCATGGTGCATTATTCCTCCTTGATCTCTGCCACTTTTGATACAACTGACCACATTATCCTTCTTCAACAGCTGATGTTCAGCTTAGTGATTCCACTCTTGCCTGTCCAATTGTATTCACAGCGCCTTCAGCAATTGCTTTCCCTTATGTTTCTGCACCAGCTTCAGAGTCTCCTCAACTCCATCTCTTCATCCATGTAGGGCAATGGTGAGCAACAGGATTGACTTACGAAATCACTGTTATTCATTGCAAACATCAATGATTTGGGCTACAAGGAGTGATATCTGAATTTGCTAAAATTACTAAAATAGGCAACAGCGTAAATAATTTAAAGGGTTGAAGGAAACTGTAAAGGGATACGAATAAGATGCAATGGAATAACTATGGGGCTATGGAATATGCAAAAAAGTGGCAGCTGGAATTCAATGTCTATAAATGGGAAGTGGCACAAGGAATCATAGAATAGTGCAGCACAGAAGGAAGCCATTCGGTGCAGCAATCCAGTTAGTCCCACTCCCTGGCTCTTTCCCTATATCTCTGCACTTTTTTTCTCCTTCAAGTAATTATCCAATTCTCTTTTGAAAACTACTATGAATCTATATCCACCATCCTATTGGGCAATGCATTTGAAAACCTAATCACTCTTTGCATAAAAAAGATGTTCATCATGTCGCACTGGTGAAAAAAAAAACGATAATTATACTTTGGTTAAGAAAAAGCTGGGTGATGTGGAAGAGATGAAGGATTTGGAAGTTCAGGTTCACAAAATGCTGAAAGGAGCATCTCAGGTAGACAAAGACACAGAAAAAGCTAGTGGAATGTTGTGTTTTATGGCAGGAACTACAGATTATAAAAGTCAAGTAATGTTGAATCTTTTATAAAATCTTAGTGAAATCGCAGATGGAATACTGTGTACCATTTTGGTTCTGTAATTTAGGAACAATGTTGAGGCAATAGAGAGGTTACAACACAGATTCAGTAGAACCCTGCCTGGTATGAGGAAATACAAATACAAAGAGAAACTTGAAAAATTGGGGCTGTGTAGGTTAGACTAATAAAGATTTCCTCTTCTAAGTAGAAAAGCTGCTTACCCTAGCGCATGCAAGTGCATCTGGGCTGATTTGATAGTTGTGCTTAAAATTTGAATGAATGAGACAGAGTCGGTAGAACCAGGCTCTTACAAGTGATTGAGGGGTCTAAAGCAAACAGACATAGATATAAGGTTAGAGATAAAAGATTTAGGACAGAGTGCAGGAGAAACTTTTTTCCACAGAAGTTTGTAAGTATGTGGAGTGCACTAGGGGAATTAGTGAATGAAGCAAAGACCATAATTTAACATATATTTAAGATTAGATTAAATAGGTGATTAAAGTAAAGGCAATAAAGGAATATGAGAACAGAGTGGACATGCAAGATTATGTGCGGAAGACAAATGCCAATATGAACTAAATGGCCTTTATCTGCATCAAGTTCCACATGAATGCAGAGGACACTCAGCTCTACTGCACTACCACCTCTCTCAACCCCTCCAGTGTCTGATTTACCACACTGCTTTCTAATGCTGGATGAGCATAAATTTCCTTCAATTAAATATTGGAAAGGACACACAGAATAGGCCATACGACCTTTCGAGCCTGCTCGCCCAGTCAATAAGATCATGGCTGACCTTCTACCTTAACTTCACTTTCCCGTCCTAACCTTACGTCCTTTGATTCCCTTTAGGGAGGACCAATTTCTTTGGTCCACATTACACTACAAACTCCGTTCCCTAGCTACCTACTCCATCCCTCTCCCTAGCAACTGCCTGAAACTGAACCAGGCCATTTGCAACCTTGATATCATATTTGACCCCGAGAGCATCTGACTACTTATCCTACTTCCACCTCTGTGTTATTACCTGACTCCACCCTGCCTCACCTCACTTGCTGCTTTAATTTTGTTTACTAACCTCCAGTGTGGGGCCTCATTGAAAGCCTTCTGAAAATCCAAATACACCACATACACTGGTTTTCCTTTATCTATGCTACAGGTAACATCCTCAAAAAACTTGAACAGGTTTGTCAAACATGATTTCCCTTTCATGAATCCATGTTGACTCTGCCCAATAATATCATTATCGTCTAAGTGTCGACTTACCACATCTTTTATAATAGATTCTAACATTTTCCTTACTACTGATGCCAAACTAACAGGTCTGTTGTTCTCTGTTTTCTCTCTCCCTCCCTCTTTAAATAGTGGAGTTACACTTGCTACTTTCCAGTCTGCAAGAACCTTTTCAGAATCTATAGAATTTTGAAAGATAACAACCAATGCATCTACTATCTCTATAGCCACCTCCTTCAATACTCTGGGATGCAACTCCTCTGGTCCAGGGGTTTTATCAACCTTCAATCCAATTAATTTTTTGAGTACCATTTCTTTATTAATACTAATTCTTTTCAGTTCCTCATTTTCACTAGACCCTTGGTTCCCTAGTTTGATGGGAGATTTTCTGTACCTTCCTCCATGAAGACAGACACAAAGTAATTGTTTAGCTTCTCTGCCATTTCTCTATTCTTCATTCTAAATTCCCTGTCTCTGCCTGTGATGGACCCACATTTGTCCTTGCTAACCTTTTCCTTTTCACATACCTAAAAAGTTTTTACAGTCCACATTTATGTTGTTAGCTTGGATTGATATTCTCTTTTCCCTTGATCAGTTTCTTGGTCATCCTTTGCTGGATTCTAAATTGCTCCCAATTCTTGGGCTTACCACTTTTTCTGGCAATCTTGTAAGACACTTCCTTTGATCTAATGCAACCTTTAGTTTCTTTTGTTAGCCATGATAGATTCACCTTTCCTGTTGGGTTTTTGTGTCTTAGAGGAATGTATATTTGTTGTAGTCTATGTAATACCTTCTTTAAATCCTAGCTATTGCCTGTCTACCATCAAACCTTTTAAGGTATTTTCCCAATCCACCAAAGCCAACTTGCCCCTTTTAACTTCATAATTTCCTTTGTTCAGATTTAGCACTCTAGTATCAGAATGAACTATATCACTTTCAAACTTAATGTAAAACTCATTTACAGCAAGGTTATTAATTAGCCATTTCTCATTAGATAATACTAAATCTAAAATAGCCCAATCCCTAGTTGGCTCTTCAACATACTGCTCCAGAAACCCATCTCGTACACACTCCAGGAATTGATCCTCCATAGCATTAGTGCTAATTAGATTTACCCAGTCTATATGTATATCGAAGTCTCCCATTATTTCTGTATTACCCATGTTACAAGCTGCTCTAATTTCCTCATTTACACCATGCCCAACATTACCACTACAATTTGGTGGCCTACAAAAAATTCCAATCAATGTTTGCTGCCCCAAGCTGTTTCGTAGCTGCATCCTCTCTTACTAATGTACTGACCCCGTCCCTTATTAACAGTGTTACCCCACCTCCTTTGCCCTTGTGCCTATTCTTCCTAAATGATGAATATCTCTGAATATTCAGTTCCCAGTCCTGGTCACTCCGTAACCACGTCTCTGTAATGGCAATTAGATCATACCCATTTACCTCTATTTGTGCCTTCAAATCACCTACCTTGTTGCGAGTGCTGCGTGGGTCCAGATAGAGCACTGTTAACTTTTTCTTTTTAAACATTATTCCTCATTCTGATCCTATTGATGCTTGCCTTTGTTCAACTGCCTTTGTTTCGTCTGCCTTTGTGTCGTCTGCCTTTGTTTTGTCTGCCTTCTAATTTCACTTACTACTTTCGCTTATCCGTGTTACCAGTTTTTCTTCACTCCTATAAGAGCATCCTCTTAGGCTTCCCTATAAGAGCACCCTCTTAGGCTTCCATCCCCCTGCCAATTTAGTTTAAACTCTCCCCAACAGCACTAGCACATCTCCTCGCGAGGAGGTTAATTCTGGTCCTGCAAAAGTGCAGCCTGTCCAGCTTGCACAGGTCCCACCTGCCCCACAACCAGTTCAAATGCCTCAGAAATCTGATGCTCTACCTCCTACGTCAGTTCTCCAGTCACGTGTTCAATCGCTCAATCCTCCTATTCCTATGCTCACTAGCATGTGGCATTGGGAGTAATCCTGAGATTACTACTTTTGAGGTCCTGCTTTTTAATTTCTTTCCTAACTCTCTAAAATCTGCCTTCAGGACCTCATTCCTCTTTCTACCCATGTTGTTGGTACCAATGTGGATCACGATCTCTGGCTGTTCACCCTTCCCCAGAAGAATGTCCTGCAGCCGCTCTGTGACATCCTTCACCCTGGCTTCAGGGAGGTGTCACGTCTACGGCCGCAGAAATGCCTGTCTGTTGCTCAAACTAACAAATCCCCCTTCACTATTGCCTTTCTATTCTTCTTTCTCCCCTGCTGTGCAGCTGAGTCACCCTTGTTGCCACAGACTTGGCTCTTGCTGTACTCCTCTGAGGAACCATCGCCTTCACCAGTATCCAAAATGGAAAACCGGTTAGCAAATGAGATCAACTCAGGGGACTCCTGCACTACATGCCTGGTTCTCATAGAGTGCCTAGGAGTCACCCATTCCCTCCCTGCATGTACGCTTTTAACCTGTAGTGTGACCATCTCCCGAAACATGCTAGCCATGTAGTTCTCTGCCAAGTGGATGCACCACAGTGACTCCTGCTGCTCGAGTTCCAAAACCCGAAACTCAAGCTTTTGCAGCGATGACACTTCCTACAGATGTGTTGTCTAAGACACATGGTGCGAACACGACTTCCTGCATACCACAGGAGGCACATTCCACTCGGCTGAGCTCCCCTGCCATACCCTAACTTCTACAAACTATTTATTATAAGTAGAATAACTTACCAGTTACTCACCAACCAGCCTCTTCCATTGTGCTGATGTAAGAACCAAATGCTGGAAGGTGAAAAAGGTCAAAAACAAAGGAGTACCTCCTTCCCCCCCCCTTCACCAAACTCCCTGACTCACCAAACCCCTGGCTTCTCACTCAGTTCAAGCTGTACTCTGTGATAGTGGCCAGGATATTTAAGGGTAGACAGGAAAGTGGGGGTTAGGACAAAACTATCTGAAGAACATGAGAAGGCTGGGGATGTGTATGTCCTGGCAGGATCTCATTAGCATTTTACGATCCATTTTCTGTACAGCAACCAGTCTAGCTGAGAGTCTGGTCAATAGCTAGGAGGGAAAACCAAAGGCAGGAGACCACAGCTGGAGCTTCTTGGAGACAGTCTCTGGCAATTGGCTTTAGTGAGAGGGCAACCGTTGCGGTGGGGTTGGAGTAGGGAGAGCAGAGAGATTAGCCATTGTGGAAGAGCAAAGTGATCGTTCACTGGGGCTGGGCGAAAGAGCAAAACCATCCTGACAGGGTGGAAATAGGCCATCCCAGAACTGGGAGGTTGAAGGCTTATTTGAGGTGCACTCCTGCTTTTCCAGGCCCAGAAGGAGTTCTGAAAGAAGGCATTTATCTTGTGGAGCCAGCTTGGGAAACTCATTGAATTTAAAATTTTTCTGTGTATTGCACTGTGGGAACCCAATATAAATATGTTGATGAAGTGTACTGCCACACCACAGTGGAACGCTTGGACATCACAATATCTGCTTTTGTTGTAGTGTCAGTGGGCATGCATGAGAACGTGAGCATGGGGAAACAGTCATCGTTGTTAAGAAGCAGCATCAAATACTCAGGTCTGTTGCTCAGATCCTAACATCCCTTTCGTTTTATATTTGTATTGTCTCCCTTTCCCTCTCATGTTAGCTTGAGATATCTAATTGCAAAGATTAATGTTTGGTGTGGTAATGCAATCACTGTCATTATTCCACTGAAAATGACAAAAACATCTGGAATCTGTACATGCACAAAATAACTCAGAAATCCAGAAGCTGCTGTCAGTGATTCCACGCTTCCCCAAAGGGTGCACTATTGAGGTCCTCCCAGATTGCAATCAATAGAAAATCTATGAACTGTTGTGAATTTCCACTATTGCACTGTTGGTCTCACTGTAAATACCCTCGAAAAACTTATGACTTATTAAATGAGGTGAAACTGTGTTTTTAATGACGTACTAAATTCATAATTACTGCGAAACACCCTCACTGTTCCTGAGAAGCTAATTTTATATTTGTGAAATATCAGATTTCTCTATTATGATATTAAAATTCCACATGCTTTTAAAATAATAAGTTTTTTAAAAGCTTGTTTGTCTTTCTTTAGCTTCTATTTTAATCCAATTATCATTATTTATTTTACTCTGAAAATTTAAATTAAAAATGAAGGGTAATTAAGTACTTTTAACTTAGTGGTTTGTTTGGTGTGAATACTTCAGTGTGATTTGTTGCTCATCTGCTTGCTGACATCACTGCTGCTGCACACCAAACCATACCCTTGACCAGATATAACTGCCATTGGAAAGGGGGAAACAATGCCATAGCGATTGCTAGACCTTTATGGGTAGCTTTCCTAAGAATCAACAGTATGCCCCTTTGGGCAGCATTTTCCCCCTAGTTGGAGGGGGTTGTTGCGGAGCGGGCGGGTTCCCGATCAGCGCCCCCAGTCGGGGGCACGCCACCATTTTATGTGGGTGGGCTAATTAAGCCCCGACTAGCGTGACATCCACCTGGAAGCGCTGTGCACTCCCTGTGCGGACAGTGGGGGGGTGGGGGGATTCCCTGAGCTGGGAGTGCGCTCTGTGCACACAGATCTCCCTGAGGCAAAGTGCTGTCTCAGGGAGATGGGCTCAAGATTCAGAAGTTCATCAAAGGCAGAAAAGAATATTCCTGACATGTCCCCTCATGTGACACTGTCACATGAGCTGGGACATGTCAATTTATTTTATTTAAACATTTTACACAAATTTTAAAACCCCCATGAAACCTCATCCCGCCCGTGGATGAGGTTTCATGTTTTTTCTAAAGGCCACCTGGGCTCTTCGCCTGCCCGCCAACCATAAGGTTGGATGGGCAGCTCAGTTGATTGTTTTAATTGCTTGTTAACCGACCTTAATAGGCCTTTGACAGTTTGGTGGGCGCAAAGCCGATACGGCTGCACGCCCGCCCGACGTCACTGCGCGTCATTTTACGCGTCGGCTAGTGGGTCCCGCCCCTGGTCACCGAAGGGAGAATCCTGCCCTATGAGTTAGTTTAGTTTATGTATATAATTTATTTGCTAAGAGCATATTGATTAGAAATGAGGTAGGAGATGTAACTGATGTTGCTGCAGAGGAGATTTACCAGAATGTTATCAGGGATGAGGGACTTCAGTGAAGGGGAGAGAGACCAGAAACATGGGACATAGTGGTAATGTTACTGGACTAATAGGCCTGAGGCCTGAATTAATGCCCGGGAGACATGAGTTAAAATCCCACCAGGGCAGCTGGTGGAATTTAAATTCAATTCATTAACAGATCTGGAATAAAAAGCTAGTCTCAGTAAAGGTGACCATAAAACTACTGGATTGTCTTATAAACCTTTCCGGTTCACTATTGTCCTTTAGGGAAGGAAATCTGTCATCCTTACCTGATCTGGCCTACATGTGACTCCAGGTGCATGGTTGACTCTTAATCGTCCTCTGAAATAACCCAGCAAGCTACTGAGTTGTATCAAACTACAAGAAAAAAGTCAAAAAAGAATAAAACTCAACGGATCACCTGGCATTGACTGGGAAAATGATAAAGACACACCCTTCCCAGTCAATCCTGCAAAACCCTCCTCACTAACATCTGGGGATTTATGCAAAAATTGGGAGGGGTATCCAAAGCACAGCCTGACATAAACTTACTCATCAAATAAAACCTGCAGCCAATGTCCCAGACTCCTCCATCACCATCCCTGGTATATCCTGTCCCATCAGCACAGTGGTATATAGTTGGGAGGGAGTGGCCCTTGGAGTCCTCAACATTGACTTCTGACCCTGTGAAGTTTCATGGCATCAGGTCAAATACAAGTAAGAAAAACTCCAGCTGATTTCCCTCAACTGATGAAACAGTAACCTCCATGTTCAACACCACTTGGAAGAAGCACTGAGGGTAGTGATGGCACAGAATGTACTTTGAGTGGGGAACTTCAATGCCCATCACCAAGAGTGGCTGGATAGCACCACTAGTGATCGAGCTTGCCAAGTCTTGAAAGATATATCTGCCAGACTGGTCTTGTGGCAGGTGGTGATGGAACAAACAAGTGAGAAAAAACCTGCTTGGCCTCACCCTCACCAATCTGCCCGTTGCGGATGCATCTATCCATGAGAATATTGGTAGGAGTGACCACTGCACAGTCCTTGTGGAGACAAATTCCCATCTTCACACTGAGGATATCCTCCATCGTGTTGTGTGCGACCAACACTGTGCTAAATGGGATAGATTCAGAACAGATCTAGCAGCTCAAAACTGGGCATCCATTTGGCACTGTGGGCCATTAGCAGTAGCAGAAGTATAAACAAGAATAACCTGTCACCTCATGGCCCGGCATATCCCCCACTCTACAATTACCACCAAGCAAGGGAATCAACCCTGGTTCAATGAAGAGTGCTGGAGAGCATGCCAAAAGCAGCACCAGGCATACCTAAAAATGAGATGTCAACCTGTTGAAGCTACTACACAGGACTACATGCATGTCAAGCAGCAGAAGCAGTATCTAATAGACAGAGCTAAGTGATCTCACAAACAATGGATCAGATCAAAGCTCTGCAGTCCTGCCACATCCAGTTGTGAATGGTGGTGGATAATTAAACCATTAACCAAGGGTGGAGGCTCCATAAATATCCACATCCTCAATGATGTGGGAGCCCTGCACATCAATGCAAAAAACAAGACTAAAACATTTGTAACCATCATCAGTTAGAAATGCCAAATGGATGACCCATTTTGACCTGCTCCTGAGAACCCCAGCATTGCAGATGCCAATCTTCTCTCCATGAAATATCAAAAAATAGCTGAAGGCACTGGATATAATAAAGGCTATCGGCCCTGACAACATCCCAGTTGTAGTACTGAAGACCTGTGCTCCAGAATTAGCTGTGTCCCTATCCAAGGTGTCCCAGTACAGCTAAAAGACTGGCAATATGGCAAGTTGGCCAGATATCTCCTTTCCACAATCTTGCAATAATCAGCAAAGTATGGAAGGTGTCATTTGACAGTACTATCAAGTCAGTAATAACCAGCTCATCAGTGCTCAGTTTAGGTTCCGTCAGAGAACTTGGCTCATTATAGCCTTAGGCCAAACATAGACAAAAGAGTGAAATTCAAGAGATGAGTTGAGAGTGACTGCCCTTGACATCATGCAGCATTTGACCACGTATGGCATCTAGGAGCCCTAGCAAAATTGAAGTCAGTGAGAATCAAAGGGAAAACTCTCCGCTGGTAGGATTCATACCAAAGGAAAGTGGTTATGTGGGTTTTGGAGGCTAGTCATCTCAGTCCCAGGACATCACTGCATGAGATCCTCAGGCTAGTGCCTTAGGCGCAACTATCTTCAGCTGCTTCATCAATGACCTTCCCTTCACCATAAGGTCAGAAGTGGGAATGTTTGCTGATGAATGCACAATGTTTAGTACCATTCACAATGCCTCAGATACTGAAGCAGTTGATTCCCATGTGCAGCTAGATCTGGACAACACTCAGACTTGGACTGATAAGTGGCAAGTAACATTTGTGCCATCCATGTTCCAGGCAATTACAATCTTCACCGAGAGAGGATCTAACCATCTCCTCTTGATGTTCAATGGCAAACCATGGCTGAATCCCCCAACATCAACATCAACATCCTGGGAGTTACTATTGACCAGAAACTGAACTGAACCTGCCATATAAGTACTGTGGCCAGAAGTGCAGACTGGAAGTTCTGGGGCAACTAACTCACCTCCTGACTCCCCAAAGCCTTTCCGCTATCTACAAGGCATAAGTCAAGAGTGTAATGCAATACCCTCCACTTGCCTGGATGACTGCAGCTCCAACAACACCCGAGAAGCTCGACAGCATGCAGGTCAAGCAGCCCTCTGGATCAGCACCCCATTCACCACCTTAAACATTCATTCCCTCCACCACGGGAACAGAGTGGAAGCATTATGTACCATCTACAATATGCATTGCATCAACTTGCCAAGCCTCCTTTGACACCACCTTCCAAACCTGCAACAGCTACTACCTGGAAGGAAAGGCAGCCAATGCATTGAGAATACCAACAACTGCAAGACCCCTTTAAGCCACACACCATTCTGACTTGAAAGTATATTGCTGCTTCTTCAATATCATTGGGTCAAAATCATGGAACTCCCTAACAACACTGTGGGTGCATCGACATGACATGGACAGCAGTGGTTCAAGAAGGCGGTTCATCACCACCTTCTCATGGACAATTAAGGATGGGCAATAAATGCTGGCCTTGCAAGCAACAGTCACATCCCATGAACAAATTTTTAAAAATGTCCATGTCAACATAATTAGGTTCTTGAGGCAGGCTAAAAGTTTTTCTACCCTTCAGAATGTGAAGAAAATACCTAGGGAACTACACCAGGGTATGAGCACAGAGATAAATGGGGAAAGTGCTGAATAACCTGAAATATTGAATACAAATGACTGTTTCTGAGGTAGGATTACAAACCTTTTCACAAAGAGCACAGTTGTCATGAAACATTATGGGAACTTGCTCCTCATATTTAGATCTATAATCCCTCCCCTCCCACTGACCCTTTTCGGTCCATCGTGGAGCTGTTAATATTGAGGCCATGTTTGCAGATTTTTACAAAAACTTGGCTGATACAATTTTTTTAACAGCACCATCATATGACTACTTCCATTGTAATTTAGAACACACGTGAGAAACAAAATTGTGCATTACACCCAAACCTGATTTCCAAGTTCAGTGAAATCAAGAATCACTTGTGCTTTGCATCAGCTGCAGTACAATCCAGACATTTCCACCTCATACTCTGCTCAGTGAGGAGGGAGCTCGGTTTATGTCTGTTTACACCCATGTCTAATGCTCTACTTCTAGGTCCGATCATATTTGATGTTTTGTAAGAATGTGGTGTTGCACAGGAAGCAACAATCAGGAGCAAAGCATTTTTACAGAAGTGTTGAGTCATTGGACTTCCTGAACACTTTAAAAACGTACTTCAGAGTTGTGTTACTGGTGGTGTATCTTGGGTTAGTACAAGTTTGATACCTGTAACATAATCTTTGCAGAGAAACACTTGTTTATTCAAATGGTGTTTCACTGAAGCAATTTTTCCACTTCCATTGCTTTCAGTATGTTTTACTTGCCTGGGGGGGAATGTATAATTATAGCATTCAGCTTGCTTTGTTTGACGTCTCTGTGAATGGCTCAATTTTTGAGCCCTATTTTCATCTTTGATGAGTCAGGAGATTTCCCAATGTTGTGTTTGGCCTCCTACCCTGCAGTGCCCACCAAAGCTATTTTTATCCGGCAGAGATGGAGACAGCCTGGAGGTGGAGACAGAGGCGGGCTGATGCCAAGGTAGCCAGAATAAAAAGCCTACCTCTGTTTGCTGAGACACGGCCTAGTTCTGGAGATTAGTATAAGGCCCCCTAACCCTCGCCCCATTATTCCCACACCGTCAACACCTTCCCCTATCGCCCCCAAACTCCTCTCACCCTCCCCCACCCTCATACCCTACTCACTCCCTTATTCCCCCCATACTCCACTCAACAACCTTCACCCCTATAACCCCCAACCCACTCACTCAGTATCCACTTTAACCAAGAACTCATGAGCTGAAAAATAACATTTGCAAGCCTTTGAAAAACTCATAGATCTGTCAAAATAAACCAACATTATTTGATCTCCACTTAAAAATACCTCTTAAAAGCTCAGAAATCTGACAAAATAAATAAACATACTTGAATAGACACTATCCTCATATGCTCTTTGAATTGTTCTGACAAAATAAAACTCTCATTCCTCTAGATGGCTATGTCAACAAATGCTGCTGAGCAGGTTCCACTAGTGGATTGGAAAGAAGTCAGGCATTCATAATGAAACTCCACCGAACAACTCTATAAACAACTTCTGCTGTGGAGAATCCAATAGAGCCTTTGGACACAGCCAGAAGCTCCGCCATCTGTCAAAGCTTTGAAACAGCTAAACATGCCTGAGCCGAATTTCAAGGAAAATAGTAAGGCAATGGGGAAATTTAACACAATTAGATCTGGATTTCAATAGTATACAATGCAGAATAGCACTTTCTCTGTTGGATAATGTATTCCAATGCTCTGAGGACTTTTCCACTTTCACAATGCTGTTCTTTCCCTTGATAGCTTGCCAATTGTTGAAAATAACAACTTGGAAACCACATTATTTAATGGCCACTTAACTTTTCAAAACAAAGCACATTTTCAATCACTGTAGTAAAAACAGACATAGATTATGCTACAGCATTTCATTATGGCTTGGTTCAAACATGGACTAAAGAGCTGAACTCCAGTGGTGAGGTGAGAGTGACTGCCCTTGACATCAAGGCAGCATTTGACCGAGTGTGGCAAAAATCAAGCAAAACTGGAGTCAGTCAGAATTAGGGGAAAACACTCTGTTAGTTGGAGTTATATCTAGCACAAAAGAAGATGATTGTGGTTGTTGGAGGTCAATCATCTTAGTTCCAGGACATCGCTGCAGGAGTTCCTCAGGGTAGTGTCCTAGGCCCAACCATCTTCAGTTGCCTCATCAATGACCTTCCTTCCATCATAAGGTCAGAAGTGGGGATGTTCGCTGATGATTGCACAATATTCAGCACCATTCAGGACGACTCAGATACTGAAGCATTCCATGTCCAAATGCAGCAAGACCTGGACAATATCCAGGCTTGGGCTGACAAGTGACAGGTAATATTCGCACCACACAAGTGTCAGGCAATTTCCATCTCCAACAAGAGAGAATCTATTACCCCTTGACATTCAATGGCATTACCAACACTGAATTCCCTGCTATCAATATCCTGGAGGTTACCACTGACCAGAAACTGAACTGGACTAGCCATATAAATACTGTGTCTACAAAAGCAAGTCTGAGGCTAGGAATCCTGCGTCAAGTAACTCACTTCCTGACTCCCCAAAGCCTGTTCACCATCTCAAGGCACAAGTCAATAATATGATGGAATACTCCCCACTTGCCTGGATGAGTGCAGCTCTAACAACACTCAAGAAGTTTGACACATTCAGGGCAAACCAACCCACTTGATTGGCACCCCATTCACAAATATTCATTCTTTCCATCACCGACGCACAGTAGCAGTAGTGTGTACCATCTACAAGATGCACTACAGGAACTCACCAACTCTCCTTAGGCAGCACCTTCCAAACCCACGACCACTACCATCTAGAAGGACAAGGTCAGCAGACACATGGGAATATCACCACCTGGAAGTTCCCCTCCAAACTACTCACCATCCTGATTTGGAACTATATCACCATTCTTTCACTGTCGCTGGGTCAAAATTCTGGCACTCCTACCCTAACAGCACTCTGGGTGTACCTACACCGCATCAACTCCACTGGTTCAAGGAGGCAGCTCACCACCACCTTCTCAAGGGTAATTAGGGAAGGGCAATAAATGCAGCCCCAGCCAGTGATGCCCACATCTCATGAATGAATAAAAGAAATTGACAGGTGAAGTAGGCAACACCTTTTGTAATTACTTTTTAAACAGTTCTGGCTTCAAATCACAGTTCATCCATCGTTAATTTTTTTATTGTTCATTCCTGGGATGTGGGCTTCCCTGGTTGGGCCAGCATTTATTGCTCCCTAATTGCTCTTGAGAAGGTGGTGGTGAGCTGCTTTCTTGAACCGCTGCAGTCCGTGTGTTGTAGGTACAACCACAGTGCTGTTAGGGAGGGAGTTCCAGGGTTTTGACCCAACGGCAATGAAGGAACGGTGATATATTTCCAAGTCAGGATGGTGAGTGGCTTGGAGGGGAACTTACTGGTGGTGGCGTTCCCATGTGTCTGCTGCCATTGCCCTTCTAGATGGTAGCGGTCGTTGGTTTGGAAGGTGCTGTTGAAGTAGCCTTGGTGTGTTCCTGCAGTGCATCTTATACACTGCTGCCATTGTGCGTCGGTGGCGGAGTGAGTGAATGTTTATGGATGGGGTGCCAATCAAGCAGGCTGCTTTGTCCTGGATGGTGTCAAGTTTCTTGAGTGTTGTTGGAACTGCACTCATGCAGGCGAGTGGAGAGTATTCCATCACACTTCTGACTTTTGCCTCGTAAATGGTGGACAGGCATTGGGGAGTCAGGAGATGAGTTACAAGCTGCAGGATTCCTAGACTCTGACCTGCTCTTGTAGCCATGGTATTTATACGGCAAGTCCAGTTCAGTTTCTGGTCAATGGTAACCCTCAGGATATTGATAGTGGGGAAATCAGCAATGGTAATGTCACTGTTTGCCAAGGGGTGATGGTTAGATTTTCTCTTGTTGGAGATGGCCATTGCCTGGCGCTTGTGTGGCACGAAAGTTACTTGCCACTTGTCAGCCCAAGCCTGGATGTTGTCCAGGTCTTGCTGCATTTGGAGATGAACTGCTTAAGTATCTGAGGAGTCGCGAATGGTGCCGAACATTGTGCGATGATCAGTGAACATCCCCACTTCTGATCTTATGATAGAAGGAAGGTCATTGATGAAACAGCTGAAGATATTTGGGCCTAGGACGCTACCCTGAGCAACCCCTGCAGTGATGTCCTGGAACTGAGATGAATGACCTCCACAACCATAACCATCTTCACAACACTTCTGCGCTGGTGCGATTCATGTCGCGTACCAAAGCCTGTCCTTCTTGGTCAAAATTGTGGAGGTTTGGAAATGCCCACTTCTGTAATGGTGCCAGCAACATCGGGACAGCTTCTTGGGGGCTCTTGACCCACTCCCTTTTCCCATGCTAATGAAAATTGCTGATGCCGGGAAAGGGGGCGGGAATCTCGGATTCGGGTCCCACCCAGCATTTTTAAAGCCCGCTTGATGCACTTCGATCCCCCGTTAGGACACGAAAACCTGGCCCTTCACCTTTGTTGTAACTTTAATTGGGCATTCTGTAATCTGAACATTTTATTGTAACATAGATTAATATTATCTCTTTTAAGCTCTTCTCTATAAATCCCTTAGATCAAGGATATTGTTTTTAATGTATTTTCTAAACCATTGTTAAATTTTCCAACCTTCATCTATCAATTGGATCTTTACATTTATTTATTTTGTCTTTTAGCTTCTGTTTTTTTTTTGTTAATTTTTGTAAGGCTGTCAAGAATTTTTCCACCATATTGTAAACTATGTTAATGGAATGGCTTTATTCAGGTACACTTCCAACTTTCTGGTCCACTGTACTTGGCAAGGTTATTTTCATCCTATTTTCAGTCATTACAGTAATGACTCTCATTGGACTTTTTTCCACCATCTGTTCAGCATTAAGTTTAATTTACTATTCAATTAAGTAGGTTAAATAATAGGTGAAATCAGAGGAAAAATTAAATCTGCTGCTGACCATCAACATTTTTTGAATCTTTTCCTGTCACCAATGCTATATTCATGTGGTAAACCTAGTTGTAGAATTTGCCGCAAATGCAAAGCATGCTGCAAATGACCAAAATAAATACCAAAACATTTATCGACAAATGCTTTGCAAATTGAGAAACATTTTTCTTACTTTGTTGTCAATCCATCCAAGTTTTGGTTAATATTTTCCTCACATTGTCTTTGATATGATATTTCCAAGAGCACTGGACTGATTATAAACAGTAAGGCCGCAAAATTGGACTCTGTAGAACTGCTGGTGCCAGTGCTATGGAAACCCCAGCCTGAGAAACTGGCACGCAGAGCATTTTCAGCTACTAATTGCCCTTGTAGTGCTTCATATTGGGAATGTTGCTAGCATGGGCATGCCATGCATTGGTCAAAATCTCTCTCAGTGGGAATGTTGTGACGTTCATCAGCCATTTCAGCTGATACCATGCCATCTTTGAGCCACCACAAGAACCAGAGGCTGGCGGTTTGAAGACAAGGCTCCTATACACATGGCTGATAATTCCTCCACTGCCACCCAACCACATGAAGGAAAACAGGTGTACAATGAGAGCCATGCTGCCACCAGAAATGTGGTGGAGCAGACCACCAGCATTCTTAAGCAACATTTCTCATGTCTGGACTGCTCGGGCTGAGTCCTACAATACTTGGAGCATGTCTCCAAGTTCATAGTGGTCTGCTGCATCCTCCACAGCTTATTATGGGGGTGCAACCAGTGCCATCATGCATGCTGAGGCCACCTTGTGAGTAGGAGGGGAAGAAGGAGGAGGAGGAAGAGCCATCCAGGACAGGAGAGCCTTGATCCCAGACTGGAGGGCCTACTCAAATTCTGGTTCCTTAGGACTGCATCCCTTTACTACCATTGCTCCACTATTCCCCACCTTCTCATCCACCTGCGGTATCCCATCACAGCTTCCTCTTGGTAAAAATCCTGCAAAAAAAGCTATCAACAAAAATCTTTCCAACAACACATCAAATTGTATAAACAAAGATGAACTATCCACCCTTGTGCATTCCCCTTAGTGTTTGTCTTTCAGGTGTCTTTGCCTGCCTGAATGATCCTGCACAATACTACCCAAGAGACTTCAGCATAGTTGGGGGAAACTGCTGACTTTTACTGGGGGAGACTGCAGACGGTTTGCAGGATACCCTTGAGCAGTTCTGGGCATTGAGGACCTGTGTTTGGACTGCACCACCTCAGCATGGGCAGCAGCAGTCTGAGCACCAGCAGACTGGTGGCAGTGGGAGCTCGAATGCTGTCATCCTGAGAGAGGACAGCAGGTTTCGTGCTCCATGGAACCACTGCAACTCTCACGGCATGGCACCTCAGCAATCCAAATAATCCGTTAGCAGACAAATGGCTGGACTTCCACGAGAACCTGCATGCCCTTTGAGCACTGAGACCTGCTGCCATGATGGCAGCGGCAATCTGAGCCTCCATGGCAGCAGATATGCACCTCAGAAAGCCTCTTGTCACTGTCGAGGAGCATGGCTGAGTTCGGCTCCAGTGTAGAATAGGGCTTCGCACAGTGTTGGAGGCCATCTTTTCCATCATGGAAGTGGTGGCCAAATCCATGAGAGCAGTTGTGGACCCAGCTGACCACTTCCATGATGGAAAAGATGGGCTCCAACACTGTGCGAAGCCCTGTGCTACATTGGAGCTGAACTCAGTCATGCTCCTTGACAGTGACAAGAGCCTTTCTGACAGGCCTGCCAATTCACCTAACAGCTCAGTGCTCATGCTCATCAACATTCTCCTGCCAGCCGCCTCATCAAAGTCCCCATCTGAGTCCCCTGTAGAAGAACCTGGTGTGACCTAGCTCTTTGGTGAGCTGGTTATTGAACTATTCTTTGCCCCAGTATGGCTGCAACCCACTCGTGCTCAGTAGCACACCACATAGAGATCCCGAGTCTATACTAGCTTCTAAAGTTCACACAGTGTTGTTATCTGAGTCAGCAGCTGTGTGTGTCACATCAAGGGAAGAATTTTCCCCCCATTGGGGGATAAGTGCAGGAGCGGGCGCCTGGAGGCACGCCTCTGATCGGCTCCCCCAATCGGGGGCATGCCGCCATTTTACGTGGGCAGGCCAATTAAGGCCCACCCAGTGTGCCTTGTGCGCTCCCTGTGCGCCGGGGGGTGTGGGGGGATTCCCTCAGCCGAGAGTGCACTCTTTCATGCATGCGCACAAAAGAGCACACTCATCTCCCTGAGGCTAAGAGCTGCCTCAAGGAGATCGACGCCAAATTTAAAAATGGTCAATGTTCAAAAATAAAATTTCCCTGACATGTCCCTTCATGTGACACTCACATGAGTTGGGACATGTCCATCACTTTTAATCAAACTTTTATTAAATTTTTAAAACCCTCATGAAACCTCATCCCGCCCGTGGATGAGGTTTCGTGCTTTTTCTGAAGCCCACCTTAAGGTTGGACGGGCAGGTCCATTAATTACTTGAATTAGTTTTTAAATGGCCTCAATAGGCCGTTGACAGGTCGGTGGGCGCACAGCTGATTCGGCTGCGCCCCAACCAACCTGAAAATAGAAACGATGCCAGGTGATGTTGGGAGTTCTGCCCAATGTCATCCTGCATCATTTTACTTGTCGGTGAGGGGTCCCGACCCCCCGCTCGCCAACCTAAATATCCTGGCCCAAGTTGCAGTGCATCTGCATCAGTGATGTGGTGCTGCTCTCACTCTTCCTTCAGAAGCTGCTATGGCTGGGCAGTCAGCAGCTCTTAGGTGTCCAAAAGCAGAAAATCAGCAGGGGAGGGTTGGGATGAGAGATGGTGGGTCATATGGTAAGCAAGATGTCTATGGTTACACCATCAGCATCTTGCACTTCATGTCAGATAACAGGATAAGTGTGAGTTCAGAGTTAAGAATAAGCATATTGCGGGAATATACTGTCACCCTCAATGTTCTTGGCAACACAGAATCCAATGGGCTCTGTTGCTGGTGGCCCCATGATGCAGGACACCATCTCCTGCGTAGAGCTCGAGAAATGCAGGTGTGCCTGTCACCTGCCAGTTCTGTTGCTTCCCCTGTGATAGTGTGTGACCTTATCCTGCAAGAAAGAGGCAAGAATGTCAGTGATTGTGTTACACTGTCTGGGTGATGTGCCTACCATAACTGAATAGCTGCACATTTGTGGAGGGTGCAAGAGGTGGATGTGTGGTTTGTACCATTGCAAAGTGAGGTGAGGTGAATGTTAAGCCTGAGTCTTGACTATCAGGGACTGTTGATGTGGGAGTTGAGCAGCAGTGGTATGAGATGCCCTTTGAAGAAGCATTCACTGACCAAGGTCATTGATGTGAGATCATTGAACTTCCTGTGGCACTGCTGCCAGGTCCACGGAGCCAGGCTCCTGACGTTGACCACCTGCTCCAATTCTTTTCGAGCATGCTCCTTGAGGGGTCCTTGCACCCTCTGCCCACTGCCACCCTGTAAACATGGCCCCTGTCCTCCTCTCGACCTACATCACTAATGCTTCCAATGCCTCATCCTTGAACCACTTGGTGCTCAATTTTTTAAAAATTCATTCATGGGATGTGGGCTTCACTGGCTGGGCCAGCATTTATTGCCCATCCCTAATTGCCCTTGAGAAGATGGTGGTGAGCTGCCTCCTTGAACCACTGCAGTCCATGTGGTGCAGGTACACCCACAGTGCTGTGAGGGAGAGAATTCCAGAGTTTTGACCCAGTGACAGTGAAGGCATGGCAATATAGTTCCAAATGAGGATGGTAAGTGGCTTGCAGGGGAACTTTCAGGTGGTGGTGTTCCCATGTATTTGCTGCCCTGTCTTTCATCTAGAAAGACATCTAGGTAATGGCCATGGGGTTGGGAGGTGCTGCCTGAGGGCCTTGGTGAGTTTCTGCAGTACACCTTGTAGATGGTACACACTGCTGCCACTGTTTGTCGGCGGTGAAGGGAATGAATATTTGTGGAAGGGGTGCCAATCAAGCAGGCTGCTTTGTCCTGAATGGTGTCAAGCTTCTTGAGTGTTGTTAGAGCTACACTCGTCCAGGCAAGTGGGAAGTGTTCCACCACACTCCTGACTTGAGCCTTGTTGATGATGGACAGGCTTTGGGGAGTCAAGAGGCGAGTACTCACCGCAGTATTCCTTGCCTCTGACCTTTTTTTGTAGGCACAGTATTTATATGGCTAGTCCAGTTCATTTTCTGGTCAATGGTAAACCCCAGGATGTTGATAGTGGGGTTCCAGCAATGGTAATGCCATTGAATGTCAAGGGGCGATAGTTAGATTCTGTCTTGTTGGAGACGGTCATTGCCTAGCACTTGTATGGCACGAATGTTACTTGCCATTTGCCAGCCCAAGCCTGGATATTGTTCAAGTCTTGCTGCATTTGGACATGGACTCCTTCAGTATCTGAGAAGTCATGAATGTTGCTGAACATTGTGCAATCATCAGCGAACATCCCCACTTCTGACCTTATGATGGAAGGAAGTTCATTGATGAAACAGCTGAAGATGGTTGGGTGGTGGACACTACCCTGAGGAACTCCTGCAGTGACGTCCTGGAGCTGAGATGACTGACCTCCAACAACTGCAACCATCTTCCTTTATGCTAGGTATGACTCCAACCAGCAGAGAGTTTTCCCCCTGATTCCCATTGACTCCAGTTTTGCTAGGTCTCCTTGATGCCACACTCTGTCAAATGCTGTCTTGGTGTCAAGGGCTATCACTCTCACCTCACCTCTGTAGTTCAGCTCTTTAGTCCATGTTTGAACCAAGGCTGTAATGAGGTCAAAAGCTGAGTGACCCTAGCAGAGCCCAAACTGAGCTTCAGTGAGCAGGTTATTGCTAAGCAAGTGCTGCTTGATAGCACTGTTGATGACCCCATACATCACTTTACTGTGATCGAGGCTAGACTGATGGGGCAATAATTGGCTGGGTTGGATTTATCTTGCTTTTTGTGTACAGGACATGCCTGGGCAGTTTTCCACATTGTTGGGTAGATGCCAGTGTTGTAGCTGTACAGAAACAGCTTGGCTAGGGGCATGGCAAGCCCCTAGAGCACAAGTCTTCAGTACTATTGCTGGAATATTGTCAGAGCACAAATTTCTTTTCCATTGCTTTCAGTATCTTAGGACGGAATTGTCCCAGATTTGCACAAAGTGCGGTAGCAAGCGGGTAAAAAGATGTTTTACCCACCAGTCGCAATGGCCATATCGCTCTGTTCTTGGCACGTCCCACCTCATTAATTATGCATTCGTGGGGAACACGTTGGCTCACTGATGGGCAGGCTTGGATTTACCTGCCACACTGTGACCTCAGTGCTCTCTCGCTCCGCGCGCCATATTTAAAGCACACCAGAATGCATGCCTACATTTTTTCAGACCAGGACTGCTCCAGGTGACATATGGCCCCGAAAGCAAAGAAGACGCCAGCCCCCAAATTTAGTGGCCTCTCTGGGGCGCCTGCTGGACACAGTGGAAGGACGCCACAATGTCCTCTACCCCTGCTCTGGCTGCAGGAGGTGCAACAGAGCCTGGGAGGCAGTGGCAGTGGCGGTCAGCACCACCGGAGCACTGAGGAGGTCAGCCACCCAGTGCTGTAAGAGGATGAATGCTCTCAACCGTTCCACCAGGGTAAGTCAACCACCTCATCACTCTCAACTCACACACTCACAAACCCATCACACATCCACAGGGATCTCACTCCTCAAGGGACAACACCACTAACTCTCACACACACCCTCACATCCCCATCAGGCTCATACCCTCTGGGGCTCAAGTCCTCATCCTGTCCATGTCTCTGCTCACCACACAAACATTCCATGCAGTGCCATGAGTCCAGCTCACACTCTCTCCACCTGTTTTCATGCAGGAGAACCTGGCTCACGATAGCAGGGAGAGGTCACAGACCAGGGATGGAGTGGCCCACATTAGGCCCCTCACTCACGTTAAGGAGATTGCCATCGCGCTGACTGGTGAGGACGTGGACCGTGCCTGCGGCAATGGTAAGGTCGGCAGCGAGCACCATTGTGAGGATCCTGCACCACATCATCCCTCTCTCAGTGTAACTGTGAGTGTTCTCTCTCCTGCTTTTGACTCTGCTGCCATGCACTAATTGTCTCTACTTTGGTTCACAGGGAGCTCTGCCAAACGACCGACACCCTCAGCCAGACAGTCCCTCAGCGAAGAGGACACTTCCTCGATTGAAGAGCTGGAACTAAGCAGTTTGGAAGACCCATCACAGCGCTTACCCTCTCTACTTACACTCTCTACCAATGCAGAGACACACACCTCAGCGGGACCTAGATCTAGAGCAGGCTTACAGGTTCACAATCTGCTTGTCACTGCACTGACACATGTCCGCAGCAGGAGGAGGCAGGATCAGCCGAGCTCCCCGGCACTCGGAGGACTGCTGCAGAAGAGGCACCTGTGAGATCGAAGCCAGATGTCAAGCCTCTGGGTTCGGCTTTCCAGCTCATCATGGAGAGTCAGCAGAAGGCGGGGGAGCATCACACAGAGCTGTTGTGAACCCTCAACAGAGCGGCCAGCAAGTTGAAGGAGTGCGTCCAACTGCTTTCTGATGAAGTTGTGCCCAAATGTGCACGTATGGAGGTCTCCATGGAAAGGATGGGGGGACCATGGTGACCCTGCTCCAGCAGAACGTGGAGATGCACGCAGACCTGCACTCCATTGTGGTAGCCATGGGTGAGTTCCTGCAGTAGCAATGCAAGAGGGAAACGGGGCACCTCGACATCCCTCCAGGTGCTCCTTCCCCTCAAGGAGTCAGGACATGGCCTTTGGGCACCTGAAAGGAGGAGGAGCAGCAGCTGGACACCCCTGGCTCATCCACTCAAGAATTTCAGAGGCTGTCTGCTCCCTCCGAGATCCCTTTGCCTTTGACCCCCTCAACCTCGTCCTCTGTCACCGCAGAGGGAGCAGCTGGCCCATAGGAGGACAGGCAAAGAAACCAGGGCCCTCAAGGTCTTGGTTCTCCAGATGACGCACACTGAAGTCACCAGAGGCAACCGAGCCAACCATTGAACAAACTGTCTCCACCCCTTCTGCAGATGTCAGGGTAGCACCTAGAGGAAGTGGTAGGACTAGAAAAGTTAAGAATTTCTTATCTCAAATGGTTACATGGGTGAACACAGTCACTTTAGTATTTGAAAATATATTCACTTTCACTGAATAATGTGTAATAGTGTCTTTCAGCTTCATTGACAGGCTTCACAAGTCCTCCCCCTCCATCCCCCCAACTAGCAGTTCAGCTGCACGCAGCTGCACACATGAGTGATTCTGGAGGGAGAAGTGTGTGTGCGGCAAGGCCTTTCAGAGCCTCGTGCAAGCAGTCTCCCTTGCACGCGGAGCATTCCTCCATCACACTCATCTCACTGCCCCGAGCATTTTCAATGCTGCCTGCTGGGGTTCTTTTTCAGTTGTCCACCTGCATCTCCAGCCACCCGCTGATCGCACTCCCATACAGCAGCTGTGCCTGTCAAACACAAGGCTCCGCTCACTTTCGATTTTGACAGCTACGATAGTCGTTAGGTTTCTTCTCAGCTCCCCTGTTCTTTCCCCTCCCCGTCATCCACGTCCTTTCCTCCATCATAGTTGACCCCCCTTGCCGCCCCCCCAGCACCAACTTCCATGTCCCCACCGTCACCTACCAACCAGAATCCTTGCCTTTCCAGGATGCCCAGGTGGACGTGCGCATTCCCTACCTTCCTGAGAATCCCGCCCCTTTCCACATTGACCTCCCCACCCTCCTCCTTCCCACCCTAGCGTCTGTGTCTGCCTCCGGGTCTCCACCAACCAGCCTTGTCGTCCCTTCTACCGCTACCATCACCACACCTTCAGCCTCCCACCCTTCCAGCTCACTTTGCCCCCTCCCATACTCACCATTCCCTCCTACCAGACGCACCCTCAGTTCACTCCTCAGGAGGCAGTCATTGACTCCACAGACCCCTCCCTTGCACGTTCACCTGGACATCTCCCCCCTTACTCCCTTCTCCAACCTTAGCCTCTCCTCCACCCAATTCCTTCCCCACCCTATGCCCTCTTCTCCCCGGACTCCCTCCTTACCCCAGACTCCTTCCTCCCTCAGACTCCTTCCTCCTCCTAGAATCCTTCCCCTGTCTGAATTCCTTCCTTCCTTGGATTCCTTCCCCCCTCCGAACTCCTTTCTCCCACCGGACTCCTTCCCCCTCCAAAGTCCTTCCCTACTCTGAACTCTTTCCCTTACATCTTCCTCCACTCTTACGCCTACCTCCCCAGTTGCCACATCCTCCCATGCCCTCCCCCACCGTACTCCCTCCCTCCCAACCTCACCTCTCCCTGACACCTTCGTTCACTCCTCTCAACCTCACCCCCCATGTCCACCTTCCTCCCCCAGTCAAACCCAGACCTTCCTCTCCCACCCCCATGGTACCCCTTCCACTCCCACTCACAGCTGGACCTTCCTCTCCCTGCTCACCAATCATCCGTAGCAGTCTATGGTCAAGACTGTGATGTCCTGAAGCAGTCCCCAGACACCAACGGAGACCTCCCGCCTTCTGTAAACTGCTTCGCAGGAGAGCCATGTCCATGAAAATCCACCCAGCATGTGACACACATGTTCCTCCAGGGCCTGGTAGCTGTAGGGCTGCAGCATCCTTTGCTCCTCGGATGCCTGCGATGTGAACAATGCGATGTGAACAAGGCCTTAACAGTAAGTCCCGATTTCTACATGTCACACTGTCCACACCTGTTCTGGGCTAGCGTGTTTTCCTGCCGACATGGGCGATAAATCTGATGTGGGGGGATGATTCCGGCCCAGGCAAGATTATGAGATGCAAATGCATTGAAATTAGGTTCCCAATGTTAGACAGCGGGAAAGGCAGCCCGCTATTGACGGGTGGAGCGGACGATGGCTAACTGGTTTCACAACAATGTGAAACCAATTTTTGGCCTTCTGGCCATTTTGTTGTCCCCCCACCTCCGCATCTGCCATGATGTCCGCCGTCAAAGGGAGCGGAAAATTCCAGCCTTAATGTTTGTTTAAATTCTGGAGTATAGTTAGTATTTTAGAATCACCGAATGGTTACAGCACAGTAGGAGGCCACTTGATCTGTCATGTCTATGCTAGTTCTCTGCAAGAGATAATCAGCTAGTCCCACTCCCCTGCCCTTTTTCTTTAGCCTTGTAAATGTTTTCTCTTCAGATGCTTATTCAGTTCCCTTTGAAACCACAAATGAGTTTGCCTTTGCTGCAATTTAGTGCATTCCAGGTTCTAAACACCAACTGTGTAAAAAAACATTTCCTCTTGTCACCGTTAGTTGCTTTACCAATCACTTCAAAATCTGTGTCCTCTGATTCTCAATATTTATTTCATATTGCCTCCCTCGTTCTAATGTCCCTGTAATCTAAAGCCCTTCCTGCTCCACACATTTGAGGAACACAATTTGAAATATTTGTGACATTAATGTGTGTTTAATAATCTTCGTCACGGCAATTTACTCCCTCTAAGCTGATGAATAAGGCTGTTATTAAATTGACTGTTTTTGTTCTTTAGACAGGTCGGAGGGTTGTGAGTTTTAAGCCCCACTCCAAAGGCTTGAGTATCTATCTAGGCTGACTCTTCAGTGCAGTGAGTGTAACAGCACTGTTGGATGTGCTGTTCTTTTGGACAGATATTAAACAAAGGCTCTCATTGCTGGCTTGGTGGAAGTAAAATATTCCACAGGATTAGTTGAAGAAGAACAAGGCATGTGCCCTTGTCAACATTTATTCTTCAACCAACGGCATCAAAGTAAATTTGATGAACTGGTTATTTATCTCTTTGCTGTTGTGTTTCCCAGCTTTATCATTGGTATCCTTCAAAATGACTTAATTGGCTGTGAAGTACTTCAAGATGTCTTGCGATCATGAAATGCGATATATAATGCAAATTCTTTCTTTCTCTTTAAACATAAGACTACTGTTAAGTACTAAACTGCTACTGTTGGCTTTCGAACCTGCCTTGTCACCTGACATGTGACTCACCTGCTTGTTTAGAGTTGAGATTGCCACCCGCTGTATTGAGGAATTCTCCGAAAGCCCTTGATGGGAATATGAACTGTTTAGGAACTGTACATTTGTTAAAAGGGTATTACTGGTCATTTGTGTAGATTAGTGTGGTATCAAGAATCAACTAATGGCTATAGATTAGACCATTAACATCAATTGGAAGTCCCATAGAATGCCATGTATTTCCTGTTTTTTAAATTACAATACAGATACATAACAAAGTGTATCAGCTTGTGCAACGGTTTTGTTAATGAAACAATCATTGTGTTGGTGAGACTTGCAAATGTGTCTTGGATTTGAATTTGAAAATCAACTACAACGAGTTCAGACATAGTTCAGTGACAAAGCAGAAGTCAACATCTGATGCAGCTATTTAATGATGTGGGACAAGAACTCCAAAAATAAGCTGTAGGATCAAAATTATTTTATTGATTGTTTTCATTCATGACAAATAGCTATAGATTGCACAAAAGATTTGGATGAAGAAGACCTTTCAGTTCATTTGATTTCATTGTTCCAGAACACCAACTCTACTGTCCTCCCATTTCATTATCTGTTTTTTAATAAGTTCTGGCTTCAATCACTTGTCCTGCTGAGAGCTATTGATCAATATTTATAAAGAAAGACTTCCTGATTTCTGTAATAAACTTGCTTCTCACAGCCCTCTTGTCTTGCTTGATGTATCCAAAAGATTTTTTCTGAGTTGATTTTATCACAAGTCCTCCACTGAGATATCTTTTTAATAAGATGTAAGCTATAGTTTATGTCATATTATATCTCATTATCTCTCATGGCTCTTCTCCATACCATCTTCAGATGCTTGGTTATACAACAAGAACTGTGGCATAGCTGGGGTTTCAATAAGTTAACAATTAAAAAAAAACAATTCTTATAATAGGATAGTATTAATGTAAAAATATGTTTAAAAAGTTTGTCTCATTTAACAGTTAAACAAGGACAAAGGTCACATTGTGTCTGTTCATTTTTGGAATTTGGGTTATCATTGCATCAGTCTGGCTGAATTTTAGCCCATCTCTGCTAAATGTAAGGCTTCTTAGTGAAGTTAATTTGGGCAGCTGCAGTACAATTCCACCTTCCAAAAAATTAAAAGGACGGTTGATGTTACAAATATTATTTTCTCTGCTACTTCATCGGCTGTGAAGCATTTTGGGATGGCTTACGTACGTGAAAGACACTCTATAAGTGCAAATGCTTTCTTTATATCAATCAATGTTACCATTAGGTTGACTAATGTGAGAAATGAAAACATTTTTTGGTGACAAAGAGCGCATTTTTCTGAGATTAGGCTTAAAGGTATATTGTGAGTGGAGTAAAAGGAATTCACTATCCATTGTCTAGCTGTATCTGACCTGGGAGTATTTGGTGGAAACAAAGTAAGTACTTTTCAGAGTATTATAGAATTCTTATGGAATTAGTAGACATCACAGCAGACCACCTAGCAGAAAAGCTATTTTCTCTCTGGAAAAACACAAACAATCTCTAGCAGTCAAACCTAGGCAAAACAAAGATAATTGCCACAAAGATAGTCTCTCAAGGAGTCTTGTGGTGCCTCGTGTCCTCTCTTATTGATACAAATGTCTGGAAGGAGTTAACAAATTGCACTGAGCATGAGATAAGCTAAAAGATGACCTCAGTCAAAATGATGGGCGGGTGACTGCAGGACAGGCACTTTGGGTATCTGTCCTGCAGTCATTGCCAGGCCTACTTGAGCAAGTGATTGACATAGGGTAAACAACAAGTTCTGGGGTTGAGGGTGCAGTCCTGATCAGCAGCTGCCTTCTTCATGTGGAAGAAGACTGGGGGAAGAGCTTCCCAGCACCTTGGTTAATTCGAGAAGAAACAGAACAAGAGGAGAACAGAACGGACAAGTGACTCCTACCCCAGCTGCAGAATTTGGCATCATCCGTCCATTTGTCCTTCGGACCAGTAAACTGACCTTATGCTTTTCCTGTCTATTTAGCTCATGTATTATATTTAACTTGTTGTTTCTTAATAAACTACTTAATACTTAATAAGTTACTTTTCAACCACCTATGACTTCAAGCCCCATTTTGGGTGATCTGTGACTCCTCTAATCTTAAGACTTACAACAAGGGAGCAATAATAGAAAATTCTTCTAATCTCGCTATTAATATCCCTCACCTGGATAAGTATAAAAATTTACCTAGAGATTAAACAATTCTATTGCCCTAATTTAATACTAAATGCTACATGTGAAAAATATAATGACCCCAGTTCATGTGCATCATCCAAATATAGTTCGTGGCCTGAAGACTGGACTCAGTGGCCACCGACTTAGTTCACCAAGACTCAAACAGGTTTATGTGAGGATAATCACAGCCTCCAGAACCAGAGAATTGTTTTACATTGTACATCACTGTAATGGCACAAACACATCCACCCTGGACACAGAAAAAAAACCTTTAACCAGTAGATTAGAGCTTCCTACTCCCCCATGTTTTGGCATCTGGGCAAGAAGGTGGCCAAGGGTATGCCTGAGACTTAGTTTCAACTAACCAAAAACAGATGGGCAAAGTCTCCCAAACTTTAAATGTTAAGCACAAAGATATGCATATGAAGTTAGATCACATCAGCTATGATCCCATAAAATGGCGGAATGGCCTACTCCTGTTCTTATGTTCCAACTGGGCAGAACAATTCCAAGGCATCATGACCCAGAATAAAACTTTCACCCATAGCTATCATCACTTCATCTAGGACACGATTATGCTCCATAAAACCTAGTGCATATCCACCCGATTAAAACATTTCCTCTGCAACACAGAGTTGGTTCCTTGAGACTGGTCCTTATAACTTCCATCTATAACAACTCAGAATCTACCACTGCACATACCACACTCTGCAAAAACTTAGGGCATTTCACCTGAAGGGTACATTCCTGCATGCATTCTGGTGCTGTTACACCCTCCAACACTTCTAGGCAGGGGCATTGGAGTTCACTCAAGCTATGGCCGATTTACTCAGGCTTCCAGAATAAAGCACTGCTTTTTTTTAGTGCAGTCCAACACCCCACTACAAGAATCATGCAGCCTCAAATTTCCCTGCTGGGACTTACACTGCTCTTGCAACTTTTTTAAATATGTGACAAATCTGCCACTGGCCTCCAGAGGAAGACGCAGAAATTTTCTGGGGAATCTCATTTGCATTAGTTTTGGCATAAGCTTTAGTCTAAAACTGGCGTAAAGTTGGTGCAAGCAATTGTACCTCCAGTGCAGCCTTTCAAATGCACTGTTCAGCCTGTGCTTGATCACTGGAAGAGCAATAAGGAGAGTAAGAACACTGATTGGCTTTTTAATTTCTCTCTCAAATCACTTCACTGCCTATCTTACCAATATTTTACTGCACTTGGAAATAATTATGATTATTCCAGTGCTATCCGTGCCCAGAGGCCGATGGCTTGGCACTAAGCCAAGCATTAAGAATAGCCAACCATACTCCTTCAGACTCCAAGCCTCTGAGGAATGTTGAAAGCAGGACAGTTGGACTCCTGCCTTTGTGAGGCATCAAGTCACCTAGAATTGTAACTCATACGAGTTAGAGGGTGATGCTATTGTCACTCACTGCTACGTCCCTCACCCCAAGAACCACGCAGTGCTGCAAATGGTTCCACCTCCTCAGCAGGGCATGCAGGCAATACACCATACAGCTCTCAATGATCCTTTGGCTTGGGGGTAGCATTCCTGCCTCTGTTACGAACCCCATATAGATCAATAACTTTTAAAGATATTTGAATTCCCTGTGACTGACTTAAAAGAATTACATGACAAATTTTTCATGTTTTAAGACTTTTACTGTAACAAACAAACTACAAGCAACACTGACCAAACATTTCTTAGTAGTGCTCTAAAGATATGATATTCCCCTCTTTAACTTTTTAACACCACCAAAAAAACCCACACCACTGTTATACTTCACTGCCTACTCTCCGTTGAATTGCAGTTTTTACAGGAACCAGTCCAACATCACTCCCAACTTCCAATGGGTTTGCTTCTCCCTGTTAAACCGAGTCATAATGTTCAGTGACCATCAAAAGGCACTTCTCTCAGTTTCTGGAGGAATCCTGAGCTGACTACATGCAGTAAGGCCTACTGCTGGCAATTCCTTCCTATGGCCCTGCCAGGACCCACTTTCTGGACTTTTTAGATTGCCATGAACAAATAGGAGCAGGAATAGGGCCTTCAAGTCTGCTCTGCCATTCAATATGATCATGGCTAATCCTTCATCTTAACGCCATAATCCTGCTCTCTCCCTATACCCCCTGATGCCTTTAGAGTCCAGAAATCTATCTATTTCCTTCTTAAATATATTCAGTGACTTGGCCTCCATAGCCTTCTGTGTCGAGGATTCCACAGGTTCCCCACCCTCTGAGTGAAGAGGTTTCTCCTTATCTCAGTCCTAGATGACCTACCCCATACCCTGAGATGGTTACCCCTTGTTCTAGACTCCCCCCGTCAGAGGAAACATCATCCCTGCATCCAGTCTGTCCAGCCCTGTCAGAATTTTATACATTTCAATGAGATCCCCTCTCATTCTTCTAAACTCCAGTGAATACAGGCCTAGTTGGCCCAATCTCTCCTTCATACAAAATAAATTCATCCCAGGAATCAGTCTGGTGAACCTTTGCTGCACTCCCTCTATGGCAAGTATATCCTTTCTTAGGTAAGGAGATCAAAACTGCACACAGTACTCCAAGTGTGGTCTCACCAAGGACCTGTACATCTGCAGTAAGATATCCTTACTCCTGTATTCAAGTCCTGTCACAATGAAGGCCAACATACCATTTGCCTTCTTAACTGCTTGCTGCACCTGCATGCTTGCTTTCATTGATTGGTGCACAAGGACACCCAGGTCCCTTTGTACATCAACACTTCCCAACCTATAACCATTTAAATAATACCCTGCTATTCTGTTTCTCCTACTGAAGTGGATAACATCACACTTATCCACATTATACTGCACCTGCCATGTATTTGTCCAGTCACTCAACTTGTCTAAATCACCTTGAAGCATCTTAACATTCTCCTCACCACTCACATTCCCACCAAGTTTCATGTCATCAGCAAACTTGGAAATATTACAATTAGTTCCCTCATCCAAATCATTGATATATATTGTGAAGAGCTGGGACCCAAGCATTGATCCCTGTGGTACCCCACTAGTCACCGCCTGCCACTCTGAAAAAGTTCCATTTATTCTATTTGCTGTCTGCTAACCAATTCTCAATCCATGCCAATACATTACCCCCAGTCCCATGTGCTTTAATTTTGCACACTGACCTCTTCTGTGAGACTTTATCAAAAGTTTCTGAAAATCCAATTGCACCACATCCACTGGTTCTCTCTATTCTGCTAGTTACCCCCTCAAAAAACTCCAGTAGGTTTGTCAAACATGATTTCCCTTTCACAAATCCATGTTGACTTTGTCTAACCCCGTTGCTATTTTCTAAGGACAGGGTTTTTGCTGAGCAGGCGGGTGTGTGCCTGACCCGCTCAAGCGTAAAATGACACGCAATGACGTCAGGCGAGAGTCCTGACATCATCCCACACTCGCTGGATATTTCGGTCAGCCGGCGTGCGCAGGAGTCAGCAGCACACCTGCCGACAATTAAAAGGCCATTAAAAATGTAATTGAAATAAATTTCTCGCTGCCCGTTCAACCTTATGGTTGGCAGGAAGGTGAAAAGGCCAAGCGGCCTTTGCATTTTTTAGGAAACCTCATCCACGGGCCGGATGAGGTTTCCAACAGCAATTAAAAATAAAAACTTAAACTTTTCATTAATAGCATGTCCCTGTGCTTCAGGGAGTTTTTCCAACGCTTACCTGCACGCAAGTGCGAACTTGCGCTCTCGCCCTCCTCCCCACCCACGCACAGGCAGCGCTGCTGCGCACGTTTCACACTGGGCGGGCCTTAATTGGCTCCCCAGCGTGAAATCGTCGCCCGGCCCTGATCGCAGACGGCAGTCGGTTCCCTGACCATTCCCACCAGCCCCCGCCAAGCCTGCCCGACAAGGGAAAAATCCTGGCCTAGGTGTCCTGCTATCACATCCTTTATAATAGACTCTAGCATCATTCCTAATACTGAGGTTAGGCTAACCGGTCTGTAATTCCCTGTTTTCTCCCTCCTTTTTTTTTAATAGCGCGGTTACATTTGCCACCCTCCAATCTGCCAGAACTGTTCCATAACCTGTAGAATTTTGGAAGATGACAGCCAATGCATTCATTATCTCCATGCCCACCTCCTTTAGTATCCTGGGATGCAGATTATCAGGCCTGGGGAATTTACCGGCTTTCAGTCCCATTAATTTCTCCAGCACTATTTTTTTAGTAATTCTAATTTCCTTCAGTTCCTCCTTCTCGCCAGGTCCTTCGTTCCCCAGCATTTCTGGGAAATTATCTGTGTCTTCCTCCATGAAGACAGAACTAAGTAGTTGTTTAATTGCTCTGTCATTTCCTTGTTTTCTAATATAAATTCCCCCATTTTGGACTGTAAGGGACCAACATTTGTCTTCACTAATTTTTTTCTTTTTACATACTTATAGAAGATTTTACAGTCCGCTTTTATGCTTTTTGCAAGTTTACTCTCATACTCTATTTTTCCCCTCTTAATCAATCTCTTGGTCCTCCTTTGCTAAATTCTAAACTGCTCCCAATCCTCAGGCTTCCTGCTTTTTAAAGCAACTTTATATGACTCCTCTTTGGATCTAATACTATCCTTAATTGGTACCGACATGGACCACGACCTCTGGCTTTTCACCTTCCTCCTTCAGAATGTCCTGCTGCTGCTCAGTGACATCCTTGACCCTGGCACCAGGGAGGCAACATACCATCCTGGTGTCATGTCTGCGACCGCAGAAATGTCTATCTGTTCTTACAATAGAATCTCCTATCACTATTGCTCTCCCACACTTGTTCCCCCCCTTCCCCCCCCCCCCCCCCCCCCCCACCCTGCCCCATGCAACTGAGCCACTTGTGGTGCCATGGACCTGGCTCTCGCTGCATTCCCCTGAGAAACCATCTCCACCAGCAGTATCCAAAATGGAAAATCTGTTAGAGAGGGAGGTAGACCCAGGGGACTCCTGCAGTACCTGCTTAGTGCTTCTACTCTGTTTGGCGGTCATCCATTCCCTTTCTGCCTGTGCACGCTTTACCTGCGGTGTGACCACCTTACTGTAAGTGCTATCCACGAATATCTCATCCTTGTGGATGCTCCGCAGTGACTCCTGCTGCAGCGCCAGCTCCGAAACGTGGATTTCGAGTAGCTGCAGCTGGAGACGCTTCCTGCACATGTGGTCACTCTGGACACTGGAATTGTCCTTGACTTTGCACATTGCACAGGAGGAGCATTCCACTTGACTGAGCTGCCTTGCCATGGCTTGCCCTCAAATTACTCCCTTTACTTTTACTTCCTCTAGATTAGAGAATATTAAGGACAGAAGAAATATTCACCAGGTCCTACTTACCAAGGTCGCCGCTCTTCTTAGTGAGGAAAGGTAGAAAATGAAAGGATCACCTCCTTCTCTCTTCACCGAACTCCCTTTCTCACCAAATTCCAACTTAAGCATTCTGATGCAACCCAAAGCAGCATTCCAACTCAGACAAGGCAGCACTGTAGATGGCCTGATCTTATGCTCTCTGAATCTAGCTTCAGAAAACCTGATTAAGCCAGTCATCTAATTAACTAGCTGCAGCGCAAGGAGAGCCTGTATAATTCCTGTTTTAAAGCTGGACCAAAACTCACCTTGTCGAACCCAAAGAGCAACTTTTAGTTAGTTGCTAAATTAAAGAAACTTTATACACTTTATACTAAATAGACTTTAGATGGAAATTAATCCTTAAATTAACCCTTAAAAGCCCCTTTCTCACCAAACTCCAACTTACGCACACTAATGCAGCCCAAAGCAGCACCCCAGTGTCTCTTCGACCAGAAACCTTGTTCCCTCCCGCATTCAGCCTGTTAGTCCACAGAAAGGCAGCACACTCCTCTCTGCTGATCACACTTACAGCAACCTTCTGTCTTTCTCTTTCTGTACAAAACTCTGAGACAGAAAGTCTATCCACAGTTAGCCCAACTCTTGCCATTGTTTCAAGTGTGAACATTTTGCACCTTTCTCTTGGTGGGTCTTACCCTGGGACCGTGCCCCCCCACCCCCACCACCAACCCCCATCCCCATGGTAAACAAGTCGCCCAGGCTCATTGTTGGCCAGAATTTGAAACAGATCACTTATGTCTCTCTATTCACTACCCCATTTTACCTTGAATTAAACAGACAGTCCCAAAACATGATCATCTTATACAACCTCGCATTCATAATACCTCCAAGTCAGAAGGTGTAGAGTTCCAGTGAAGCAGCGAGTCGATGCTGAGTTGACATCCAGCAGTATACTTGTATTTGCTGGGAGTGGGAAGGCCCACCCTCATCATAAGATCTTAAGGAATAACAGCAGGAGTAGGCCATTCGGTCCTGAAAGACTGCTCTGCCATTTAAGAAGATCATGGCTGGTCTGATTGTGGCATTAAGTCCACTGTCCTGCAAGGCCCCCAGTAACCCTTGACACCCTTGTAGATCAAAAATCTGTCTAACTCAGCCTTGAATATATTCAATCACCCAGCCTCCACTGCTCTCTGTGGAAGAGAATTCCAAAGATTGATTACCCACTGAGAAAAGAAATTCCTCCTCATTTCTGTCTTAAATGGGTTACCCCTTACTTTTAAACAGTACTCCACAGTTCTAGATTCCCCCAAGAGGGGAAACATCCTCTCAGCATCTACCCTGTCAAGCCCATCAATATTTTATAATGTTTCAATAAGATCATCTCTCATTCTTCTAAGCTCTAATGAGTACAGTATGGGCCCCACTTGCTCAACCTTTCCTTCTAAGACAACCCCTTCATCCCAGGAATCAGTCTAATGAATCTTCTCTGAACTGCTTCAAATGCAATTATCTTCTTCAGCTCTCTGCCCACAGGCAGGTCAAACCCACAGCGCCAAGATCTCCACCATGGTTAGTGCAAGAAAGAAGGTCACAACCCAACTGGAATAAGAATTGAACCCTATGCTGTTGCACCAATCTGATTCATAACAGCTAACCAGCACCCCACCCCCTTCCTTAGGCATCAAGTCCTGAAGTGGGACTTGAACCCAGAACTTTTGGGCTTAGAGGTAGGGATGCTAACCACTGCACTATAAGACCACCAAATGCAAATGTAGCCCTTCTTGAGTAAGAAGACCAAATCTCGACATAGTACTCTATGTGTGGTCTTAACAGTGTCCTGTAACAAGACTACCCTACTTTTATACTCCATCCCCCTTGCAATAAAGGCCAATATTCCATTTGCCTTCTTAATTAGTTGCTGGACCTGCATGGTAACATTTTGTAATCCATATATAAGGACATCCAAATCCCTCTGTACTGTAGCATTCTGCAGTCTTTCCATTTAAATAATATTCTGCTTTTCTATTCTTCCTGCCAAAGTGGGCAACCTCACATTTTCCCACATTGTGCTGCATCTGCTAAATTTTTGCCTACTCACTTAACCTATCTATATCCCTTTGCGGACTCTGTCTCCACAACTTACTTTCCTACTTATCTTTGTATCATCAGCAAATTTGGTTACAATACAGTATGTCCCTTAATCAAAGTCATTATTATAGATTGTATATAGCTGAGGCCCCAACACTGATACTGATTCCTGTAGCACTCCACTAGTTACAATTTGCCAATCTGAAAATGACGCATTTATCGTAACTCTCTGTTTCCTGTTAGTCAGTAAATCCTCTATCCATGCTAATATATACTCCCTAACAGCCACGAGCTGTTATCTTGTGCAGTAACGTTTTATCTGGGCTTTTGGAAATCCAAATACACTAAATGTACTTATTCCCCTTTATCCACCTCACTTGTTACATCTTCAAAGCACTCTAATAAATTTGTCAAATACAGTTCCCCTTTCATAAAACTGTGTTGATTGTATGATTTCTAAATGTCCTGCTACTACTTCCTTAATAGTGGATTCCAGCATTTTACAGATGTGAGGCTAATTGGCCTATAGTTTCCTACTTTTTCTTTTCGTCCTTTCTTGAATAGAAATGTTACATTTGAGGTTTTCCAATCACCGGGAGCTTTCCTGAATCTAGGGAATTTTGGAAGATTACAACCAATGCATCCACTATTGTTGCAGACACTTCTTTTAAGACCCTAAGATTCAGCCATCAGATTCAGGGGACTTGTCAGCCTTTAGTCCCTTTAGTTTTCCTAGTACTCTAGTGAACATGATTGTTTTAAGTTCCTCTCTCCTTTTTGCCTCTTGATTTCTGACCATTCTAGGGTTATTTTTGTGTCTTCTATTTTGAAGACAACTATGAACTACTTTTTCAAAGTCTCTACCGTTTCTTTATTTCCCATTAGTAATTCCCCAGTCTCATCCTCTAAGGGACCAACACTTGCTGTAGCTACTCTTATCCTTTTTTTATACCTATTGAATCTTTTACTGTCTGTTTTAAATTATCTTGCTAGCTTTCTCTCATACTCTAATTCCTCCATCTTTATTTTCTGTTGGTCATCGTTTGCTAGTCTCTAAAATTTTCCCAATCTTCTTGCTCACCACTAATTTTCAGAGCATTGTAGGCCCTTTCTTTCAATTTAATACCATTCTTAACTTCCTTAGTTAGCCATGGATCATGCATCCTTCTCATAGATCTTTCTCTCTCAATTAAATATCTTTGTTGAGAGGTACGAAATATCTCCTTAAATGTATGCACTGATTCTCTATCGTCTTAACTTCTAACCTATTTTCCCTGTCCACTTTAGCCAACTCTATCTTCATACCCTTTCAGTTGCCTTTATTTAAGCTTAAGAGACTAGTTTCAGACCCAAATTTCTCACTCTCAAACTGAATGTGAAATTCCATCATGTTATGATCACTCTTACCCAGAGGAACCTTTGCCAAGAGGCCATTAATTAATCCTGTCTGATTACACATTACCAGGTCTAATATAGCCTGCTCCCTGGTTGGTTCCAGAATGTATTGTTCTAAGAAACTGTCCCAAATACAATCTGGCATGAATGTTTTGGGCGTCAGGTGCACGCAATCCACGGGCCTGGCAGCGGCTGGGAAATGGAACCCCATCCACTTTCGGCCCCCGACCGTGTTTTCATGCTGGCTGGCCAATTAACGGCCAGCCAGTGTGAAACGCGTGCTGAAAAGCTCAGCGTTGCCAGGGTGGGGATGGAAAGAGGGCTCCTAGCACCAACGTGGTGTACATACCCCTGGCTCTTGCCATAGGATACAGTGAGGTCAGCAAAATCTTGCCAGTGCCAGGTTACTGATTGAGCACTTGCATTGTCACCCTAGTATCTCTTTGAAGCCCTATATGGATTCCATTTTCCAACCCTTTGTTTTGTTAATCTCAAGGAGGAATGATGTTCACCCATGCTTGCCTACTACCCTCCCTTTCTGGAAATCTGCCACAATAACAAGTGGCACAGGAAGAAGAAGATGATGGTGAACAGAATAATTTAAAACAAAGCCACCCATGAGTCACAGCTGTGTGCCATCAGGGCAGCAGCATATTCCAGATGTTCCTTCAGAGTACCATGCCAGTGGAAGCAGCCCAGGGGAAACTTTTAGAGTTGCAGCCAGCAGAGGCACCTTGCCACAAGATGGCTGCCATGGAAGGAGGGCTGTGTCTGTCCCATAGCCTTCTGTGCAGCATAAGGAACCAATCACCTCTGTTTTATTCATTTACAGGATGTGGGCGTCGCTGGCTAGGCCAGTATTTATTGCCCATCCCTAATTGTCGTTGAGGAGGTGGTGCTGAGCTGCCTTCCTGAACCACTGCAGTCCACCTGCAATCCTGACTACAACATGGCACCTAGAAGAGGGACGAGAATGGATGCCTATAGGGAGTGCTATACCTGACCTCTTGAGAAGCAAATTTAGATGTCTGCAGACAGAATGCACAAATAAACTTTAATATATGTTTTTTCCCTGCAGAAATCGTCGATTACAGATCTACAATCTCTTCTACGCCACAAACTCCTCATATCCATCTTTACAGTTGATCCTGACAACTGCTGTGCCTCATGTCAACAGGTGTACTCATGGGCTAAGTCCAGAAATCCCTGTGCTCAATGCCACTGATGCTCAGGCAACTGAATGTAAAAGAGGCCAACGGTGACTATCTGCAGCATCTCAGAATGGCATCCAGGGGAGCCATGTAAAGATGCACAAGCACGAGAAAGGGATTTCCAGTGAGTTTCCTTGCTAGAAAATTTTCCAGCCGCAAGTCTGAATAAAAATGCACATGGGACTGTGAAAACATTGGGAAAGGAGGGCACTCTATTGCTGGCTAGCACCAGCCCACACCATCTTAAACCTTTAACAACAAATTCAGTCCCAAGAATACCTGCAGAGGCAAGACTACCAGAAACCTGCACAAGTACTTGCTACTGTCATAGCACGAAAGCTGTAGAATTATGAGGAGGCTCTTGGGGATGCTCTTAAAAGCACAAAGAATTATTGTCTTAAGGTGCACAAGCAGTACCTCACTTTTTCCCTCTCCTTCTCTCCCTCACAAGCCTTAGCACTCGCTGACCAACAATGACCCATCTTTGCCACCAAGCAGCCTTCACCCCCATGTACCGAACTATATAGCAAAGTATAACAATCATTGCACTGACCTGTAAATTGTGTGAAATGTGCACTATAATTATGTACTCGTATAAAATCAGCTTGTAACCATCTTGTTCAAAGTTATTTAAAAAATAATATGGATGGTTCAACAATTCATGTGAGTCTTAATTATTTAAGTTTTGAAGTCTAGGGACAGAATTTTACGGTCCCCTGCTGGCATGTTTGCAGGTGGGGGGCGGGATGGCGGGGATTAAAATTCCTTGGGTGGCCTTCCCATCACCCTCCTGCCTGCCCCTGATCTGTCCTCAATTTTATTAGGAGGTGGGAGCCTGCAAGATCCTCACCCCAATTGAGCCCTGAAGTGGTCAATTAATAGTCACTTAAGGGCTGCTTCTCACCCGGCCTCAATCCATATTATTTTGAGGCCGGTGAGAGCAGGTCAGGTACATGAGGGAAGCCTGGTAGGTCACCCTGTTTAGGCTTTGGTTGGGAAGGGGTGGGGACCTCCCTTACTGGACCCCTTTCCACATCAGGCACCCTCTCAAGGTCTACACTCTGGGTGTTCCCTCCCCTCCTGGCCTTTCCTCAGGACCCCACCCCTCTCCTCCACCCACCCCCCGGCCCTCCCTTCCTGTCCCTGTCGTGAGGCTAGAGTAGACTATTAGAAGGAAAAACTATGTCAAATCAGTGGGAGGCATTCAAAGGCGAGATTCTACAGACACAGTGTAGACATGTCCCCACAAAGAGAAATGGAGGTGCTGCCAAATCTAGAGACCCTGGTTATCCAGAAGCATACAGGCCAAGATAAAGCAGAAAAAGAAAGCTTATGACAGTCACAAAAAACTTAATACTCTAGAAAGCCTACAGGAGTATAGAAAGTACAGGGATGAAGTAAAAATGTAAATTAGGAAAGCAAAAAGAGGATATGAAAAAATATTGGCAGGTAGAATCAAAGAAAATCCTAAGATGTTTTATCAGTATGTTAAGAGCAAAAGAATAAGTAAGGAAAAGGTATGGCCTATCAGAGATGTACATGCTAACTTGCGGGTTGATACAGAAGATGTGGGCAAGGTTCTCAATGAGTACTTTGTCCCTCCATTCACTAAGGAGAGGGATTATGCAGGCATTTTAGTTAAAGAAGAGTAGTGTGAAATATTAGATACAATAAGCATAGTGAGAGAGGAAGTACTGGAGGGGCTGGCATCCTTGAAGAAGGTGGATAAATCACTAGGGCCAGATGGATTGTATCCCAGGCTGTTGAAGGAAGCCAAGGTGGAAATAGCAGATGCTTTGAGGACCATTTTCCAATCCTCACTAGATTCAGGCAAGGTACCAGAGGATTGGAGGTCTGCAAACATTGTATCAATATTTGAAAAGGGTGCAAGTGATAAGGCAGAAAATTATAGGCCAGTCTGTCTGACTTCGATGGTGGGTAAATTATTGGAATCAATTCTGAGAGACAGGGTAAACTGTCACTTAGAAAGACATGGATTGATCAGGGACAGTCAGCATGGTTTTGTTAGGGGAAGATCGTGTCTTACAAGCTTAATAGAATTTTTTCAGGAAGTAACAAGGAGGATTGATGGGGGTAGTGCAGTGGATTACATGGATTTCAGTAAGGCAGTTGACAAGATCCCACATGACAGACTGGTCAAGAAAGTGAGATCTTATGGGATACAGGGGAAGGTGGCAGGTTGGATCCAAAATTGGCTCAGTGACAGGAAACAAAGGGTAATGATCGATGCAAGTTTTTGCAAACGGAACACAGTCTCCAGTGGTGTTCCACAGGGCTCAGTGTTGGGGCCCTTGCTGTTTGTTGTATATATTGATTTAGACTTACATATGGGAGGCATGATTGGGAAATTTGCAGATGAAACAAAAATTGGCTGTGTAGTTGATAGTGAAGAGGATAGTTGTCGATTCCAGAATGATATCAATGGTTTGGTTGAATGGGCGGCGAAGTGGCAAATGGAATTCAATCCTGAAAAGTATGAGGTAATGCATTTGGGGAGGGCAAACAAAGTAAGGGATTACTCAATAAGTGGGAAGTTATTGAGAGGGGTTGACGAAGTGAGAGACCTGGAAGTGCAAGTCCACAGGTCCTTGAAGGTGTTAAAATAATGTAAGGTATTGATAGAGTAAATAGAGAGAAACTGTTCCCACTGACAACCAGTGGGTAACCAGAGGAAACTTATTGAAAATGATTTACAGAAGATCCTGAGGAGCGGTGAGGAGAACTTTTTAATGCAGTGGGTTGTTAGGATCAGGAATGCACTGTCTGAAAGTGTGGTGGAAGCTGATTGAATACTAACTTTCAAAATGGAATAGGATATACTCTTTAAACATAAAACAACTGCTGGGCTATGGGGAAAAATCAGGGATTGGAAGTGTTTGGGTAGGACTTTCAAAGAGTCAGTGTAGGCACCATGGGCCGAATAGCCTCCTACTGTGTTGTGTGATTCCACACTTCAGATGAAATCATCCTGAATTACTATTGATAATAAATGATAAATGTTAGTCAGTGAATGGTGTACAAACTTAGCCTGCCTGTAATATCAAACAGTAAATTGCAGACCCCAACAAATTCTTGTGTTAAAACCTTATCTATTGGTATCACAGTTCAGCAACTGCCATATGTTTGGTATAGAACATCATAAAAGAGAGAGTGAGCTAAGTAATCTGTAGACTTGCACATAGCTAATCAAGTTTTCAATTTTAGTATAAATAAAGTAGCTAACGGCCTCTGATGTAATCACAAAATAGTCAAAATGACCTTCAAAGAGCTATAACTGGGAATACTGTTTGTTTTGTATTCTAGTTCTTTAGTAATGATAACAACTTCTTATAAAATGCTACAAAGTGATTTCTAGACAATCCAAAATTCTGTAAATTGTAAAGATAACGTATCTCTCACTGCTCTACAGGAATTACAAGTTTATTATTAGTACATTAATTACCTATTATGTACTAGAGATGCTAAATGCTCATTATACTGACTCTCAAATTTATCATTTATAAACATTATTGCATTAAATTGTGCTGTTTCTATACATTGATAAACACAAAGTCCATTTTCAGCTTAAGTCATTGGTTTTTTTGTTTTGTCAGACAGGTATTAAGTTTTTCACCAAGTTTTTGAATGAGAAAAGCCAGCTCCTCGGTTGCTTGAGACTTGTCTTCTAGAAGTTCATATCGAAGACTTGAGATATCTTGTTTAATTTCTTTCAGTTCACCTGGGAAATAACATTGCAATATCAGTGAAACTATTAATACTAGGGAAATAGCTGTAGAACACATATTGATTTAAGGTGCTGAGGTATATAAAACATCATTTAAAAAGAACAAGATAGGAAGTACTGACTACAAGAAGAATCTTTCCAAAGTTGTATGGTTAGAAGCAAATTATAACACTATTCACCCTGTTGCAGCTGGCAGTGATGGATTCTTCATTGTCTAATGATTCTTATTTATTCCTTATTATACCCCCCATCAAATCTACATTTCATTTTAACTGGGAGTAAAAGAATAACTTTGTCATTACGTCTGAACACACCTTTAATTTATATCATGAACACTGAACTTTGCAAGATGCTTATGTTTTGAAATGTTCCTTTAAATCCAAAGCAAAACTAACTTGGCCTCTGGGAGAAGAAGTTAAAATGGATCCTGGCAATGTTGTCATTAGACTTGTGAGAAGTGCTCATGTGACTCACTTTGCTATGGAAATGAGAGTTAGCTAAAGAAAAACCAAACATGCAACTAATTGAGATAACAGTTTACAGCTGATGTTCTGTTGCAAATGGACAGAAACAAAGACATCTCAAAAAAACACTTGTAGCAGATGAAGTGAACTTCTCCCAGGAAAAGGTCTTTCCTGTCAGTAGAAAAGTGGTTGGGGGGAAAAAGCAACTCTCTCTGTGGAAAAGGCAGTTTTACCATAGCCAAGTAAGTATACAGTTTATTTAGGTTTATTCAAAATGTTGGATCATGAAGTCTCTGAGAGTCCGTGCTGTCAGCACTGAGGTGACTGGAGGAAGTGAAGACTTGACAAAGTGTGCCTTGCTGGCGATATTAGTATCTGGAAAAGTTGGACAGAATGGAGCGGTTGGCGAAGGCCATCGGAAGATTCAACACAGCATGGCGAGGTGTGGTGAAACTCTGCTGCAGAGCTGGGAGAAACTTTAGGACTACTCTTAATGCTACATGTGTGCCAGTAGTGTTTGTGGTATCAGTTTAAAGTTAAATTTACATTTCTGTTTGAAGTATCATTTGCCTTTTAATGTTTGAATTATTTTGATTTTGGGTTAATTGTTACAGTATAAAAGTTTTGAAAGTGAAGTCTTGTCCATCGGCTTCTTCCATTGGGCTGTTTGGGAAATTCATCTTTTTTTTAAAATCGGTCTCTACAGGAATCATATCTTCTAATAACCTGTGAAATCATCTTTCAAAGCCTCTAAATAATAGACCAATGTAAATGTGCATCAAAAATACAGATATGTATTAGAGTTTAATCACATGGCTGCAACATGCTACGAATACAGGAGGTAAAAAACAGACTTGAAGGTGGGAGTTAAAATCTGAATTTGGACATTTGATCATGATGCTTTGACTTTTTGATTCCCAAGTCCCAAACTTTATTTCTCTTAGGGAGTTGACCTTGGTTTAGTGATAGCACTCTTATCTCTGCATCAGAAGGTAGTGGGTTGAAGACCCACTCTGGAGACTTCAACACATAAGGCTGGGACTTCACGTGGCACCATATGAAGAAAAGCAGGAGAATTCTCCTAATGTCCATGGCAACATTTATCCCCAACTAGATAAGATGGGCAAGACATGTTGCCAGAACGTCTGATGAGCACTTTCCATGGCAAGCCAATTAAAGGGAAATGTTCACATGGAAGCTAGAAAAAGAGCTTAAAGGACACCCTGAAGGTCTCACTGAAAGGCCTCACTGTAAAGTTTCAACATTGTTCCTGAAACATGGGAGAACTACGTTCTATATGGCGCAGCAAAGGTGCCAACTCTTATGAACAGAATAGAGTCACACAGTCCACCAGGAAACATTGAGCTTCGTAAGGCCAGGGTCGCAAGCTCTTCTTCCAGACCAACAATATATATGTGTTGAACATGGAACAGAGCTATTCATGCTCAAATCGGACTGATTAGTCATCTTGGAAAACTTTGCACCTGAAACTTAACCCAATGAATTCTAGTTGATGTCACGGTCAACTTTAACTATGAAAGACAAACGCCATCCCTCAGCCAACACCACCAAGAATAGTTTCAATGATAATTTCTCTCATTGCTGTATGTATTACTGTGTACAAATTGGCTGCTGCATTTAAAAAATCATTTGACTGAAGCGTTTTGGGAGATCCTGAGGTTGTGAAAGTGCTATATAAAAGCAAGTTCTTCCTTTCTTTATATGGTAACTATTTTAAAAAAGGAGGCTTTTCTAATCCATAGGGAACTGCTTTGTAATTGGAAAGAAATAAAAAGGCACTGGCACTGTTTTTATATTGATGTGTCCACGAGTCAGATCGCTGAGTTTATATTATGACTCTCATTTTCGTGGCAGAGTCACAAAGCCACCAAAAGTTGAGTTTCTGCTTCTATCTCCCAGATAAGACAGCCAGGTTTAGTTGTGCAAATGTTGTTTGTTGACTGAGGACAGAGTCAAGATCAACTGTGGTAAGAACTTAAAGAAAAGTTAGGACAAGAAGGGCCATTCTGCCCATTGCACATTATCCCTGAATCAATGCTTGTTCCTGCAGATTCACTCTTCCAGTTTATCACATATTCAGAACCACTTAAGTGTACTACTTACATCTATCATAGCCTTTTTCTATCAATGTTCTCACAACTTCTTAAAGGTAATGATATCTGCTCAGATATAGTTCAATTATTCATGGTGTCTTCCTCACCATTCAACAGTTCATGATGTGTGAGCTTGGACAGTAGTGTTAGGAGGTTATTTAACCTTGAACTGCACTGCAGCCAAGCCTAAACCTGTCCTTACCTGACTCCAACAAGTATACGTCACAGGAGGAGTTTAATGATCAAGAGCAGGAACTGTGGTAATTGATCTATACTCCTCACTTGTCCAGCTTATTGTGAAAAAGTATTGTAAATAGTTGTTTGGTAGTTAAAAAACTTGAGTATTGCTGAAAAAAGAGACATGTTGTTGAAGTTTTTTGTCTTGTGCTCATCAAGCCAGATGTGAGAATACCAGATTTCAAAGGGAGCAACAATTTATACTGTATTAGAAAAGCGTGATGATTTGTTGGCAAGTTGACTCTGATTGGTCAAGGCATTGCCATGGAGAATACATCAGGGAACTATAGTCCTCCAGGCTTTTGAAGGGGACGCAGAAGACGCCACTATCCTGCTGCCAGGGTATACAGGTGGCGAAGCAGCTACCTCAATATGTCTGCGGTGCAGTGCAAAGGAGGCTCCGTCTCTCAAGGGAGACAGTTAACTATATCTGTCAGATGATTGGGCCTGAGATCTCCGTGAACTGTGTAGTTGGGCACCCCATGCCAGTGGCTCTGAAGGTCACAGCTGCCCTCAACTTCTATGCCTCTGGCTCCTTCCAGCGGTCGGTGGGTGATCTTTGCAGTGTCTCCCAGTCAGCTGTCCACACTTGTGTCAAGCAGGTTACCGATGCTCTATTTAGGCATGCAATGACCTTCATCCACTTCCATTGGGACCAAGCAAGCCAGACACAGTGAGCCAAAGGCTTCGCGGCCATTGCTGGCTTCCCCCACGACCAGGGTGCAATAAACTGTACACATGTGGCCATCAAGGTACCAGCAGGTGAGCCCGGTGCCTTCGTCAACAGGAAGGGCTTCCACTTCATGAACGTGCAGATAGTGTGTGACCATAGGATGCAGATTTTACAAGTCTGTGTAAGGTACCCAGGCAGCTCCCACGACGCCTACATCCTCAGACACTCCCAGGTGCCGGGGCTCTTTAGTGCTCCAGCCTGGCTGGATGGATGGCTGCTGGGTGACAAGGGCTATCCCCTCAGAAGGTGGCTCATGATGCCTCTCCGCCATCCAAGAACAGAGGCTGAGCAGCGGTACAATAGGAGCCACACCTCCACATGGGCTGTGGTGGAGAGAACCATCAGTCTTCTCAAGATGTGCTTCCAATGCCTGGACCACTCGGGGGGCGCACTCCAGTACCCCCCAGGTCATGTGTCGGTGATAGTGGTTGCATGCTGCTCTCTCCACAATTTTGCACTGGAAAGAGGGGACGCAGTGGATGATGAAGACGTCGACGCAGTGGCTGTGGCTGCACACGATGAGTCCGAGGATGAGCATGCACAGGGAAATGCTGAGGGGGTAGACACTGACCCGGGCATACTGCAGGGAGGCAGGGACACCTGGGAGGCTTTAATCCAACGAACCTTCAGCTAGCATACCACAGATGGACCTCCAGCAGAAGCCAGGGTTGTAGGCTCCAACCTCGATTCCTGAGTTCAAAATCTGCCTGGATAGGAACATTAACTAAGGGCTTTGTCAATAAAGCTGAATGTCCCACAAATCTCTCATAACATTATTGGTAACCATCTACCTGCAGAAGAAGAGGCACCCTCAGCCATGGTGACATGTCTGAATTTAATATCACAGGCAAAGAAACTTAATGGGGGGGTGGGGTGGAGACCGGGGTCAGAATTGGAGTAGCTGTGGACTGTTGCTCAGGTCTTCCAAGGCTAAGACATGTTTGAAGCAGATGATGGGAGGGAGTGGCGTCAGGCTGTCAGACTTTGTGTGTACTTGCAGCTGAGTCTCCCTGACCAAAGGTGCAAGGTTACAGCAAACTTGGGTGGGTGTCTAGTACGATTGGTACGTTTATGTCAAATAGAAGAATGTAACACTCCTGAAGTGCGCTGCTTTGGTGTAGACTGTGCAGGTGGGACATGGATTGGTTGGGAGCTGCTATGCAATAAGGATCGATGGCTGATTCCTCAAAGTAAAGGCGCTGGGATTCTATTTGAGGAAGTTCAAAGCTTTGAAGAGTTTTGTGGCTGAGATCAGTGCCATATATGCTACGTGGACTGTCCAGTATATCCGTGAGGTCTATCTTTGTTTTATCTGCTATTTAATGTGTAATTTATAATTTATATTGACTGCAACTTGCCTGTTAATTCATATTAAATTTATGTTGATTTTGGTCTGACTGCTAAAGTAAAACCTATAAAAAGTGAAATCTTGTCCATTGGTTTTCTTCTTGGGGTCATTCAGTTCTTTGATTTGTTGGTTTCCATGGTGATCATAACAATCTACTTAATCATGAGATTTAAGGATTGAGAAAGATAAAAGGAATCCCAAAGAAGGAAATAGGGTGCATTAGAGTCAAATCAGGGACAGAAAGAAAAATAAAGTGAGGGAAGGAAGGATTGGATTAAGAGAGAGAAAAGACAAGCAGGAAAACATAAAGAAATCAACTTTAAATTTTAGAATTCTCTAAGCAGAACTTTTTACATGCAGGAAAGAGACTCAACAATTTAAATTGTTCTCTTTCTGGCCAAAGAAGTTGATTGTCATGGTATTTCGGCTGTTAAGTGAGTCCTAATTGTGTCAAGTTTAGTGGGCAATTAATGCGAATGTGTTAATTTGCAGCTCATGCTGCATTTCTTCTTTTCCTGAACTAGTTGGCTGATTCATGCATTAATAGCTGCATCTGTTGTGAATGCACAATTATTTTTCCAGGAAGATTTTGCCCAATACATTTACTAACGTTAAAAGACTTTTGAAAATATGTGTAACGCAACACCAATCCCACTTTTATGCTGTGGGGATTGCAGAGAATGCTGAGAATATTAGTTTCCAGTTCTTGTATAGTCTCCTCATGCGAGCTATGGAACAGAAAGACAGGGGTATTTTACAAGAATACTTGTATTCCAAAAACATTTTACAGAGCATATCACTTTACTGGGAAGCGATAGAGTCCTTTTCACAGGGAAATAGTTTCTGAGATATATATTGCTCAACAATCTACCTGAATGGTGTTGATCCTTACCTTCATTAACTTCATCATTTTCTTTATCAACTTGTGCTTTCAAGACATACCGTTTAATCAGTCGTTTCATTATTTGCTGTGAAAGACAAGAATATAACTAAAGCAAGAGCAGGAAAGAACATTCCTAAAAATAGATGACATTGCTTATAACAAGAATTGTATGTATGAATTCTAATTTGCAATGACTATATTTAAATGTCCTGAATCAGATGTCAAAAGGACTCTATAAATACTGCTCGCATATAATGAATGCATTACCTGTTTACACCAAACCAATTAGCATCAAAGAACAAATGAAAACATGTGAATTGTTTTGCTCACCAAAAATCATCTTGTTAATTTGAACATTCTACAGCACCTACATGACACACATTGATCTCACTCTCTCCAAAGAGTGTGTTTATGTTTGGCCAACACGGAAATGATGAGGTGTTAACAGGGCAAAAATCGCAAACTGTTTCATAATGTCACACTTTCGAAAAATCTTCTTGTATTCTTTACATGACAACCTGGAAAATTTCAACTGTTACATTCCACTGTATTGAATTCAAAATGCATTCCAGGAATCAATATTTTATTTGCAATTTGAGTTGTGAGAGTTAAATCAATTAAGATAACAATTGGGGAAGTGATGTAGTAGGATAATATATTGCAGCTATGAGTATAACATATGGTTACTCTATTTATCACCCTTTTCAAAACCCCAAATCTCAGCTGCAGAAATGAAACTAATAGATTGAGGAAGATGTTTTGCTCTGGTGCAGGAGGACCATAGTAAACCCACTGATGTCAAGATATTTTGAGCATTGTGAAATTTAAATGTTCTAGTTCATCTGCCTGTGGCGTTCTAAAATAATCTTGGATCAGCTTGCTGTTGTAATGTTTATCTGACAGCCTAACCTGTTTGTTTAGCACCACTGTGACTTATGAGGTTGATTAGAATCTGATTTTTTTTGCTGTTGGTTGTTTTTCTGGATTAACAGCTGATTGGCTCCTCTTCTCATCATCCAAATCCCTCCCCAGGTCATCTCCAGGCCAGAAAAAAACAGCACAAAATAATTGGCTTTTTTCTTCCCATGTACTTTTTGAAGATTGTGATGTGTTGATGCTTTATATAAAATGTGGCATTTGAAATATGTCAGGCAATCACCAAACTCAAGTGCCAGCTTCTCTCATTTGGTAGTACTCTTGGCTCTGATTTAAAAGATTGCAGCCTCAAGTCCCATTGCATGGCTTGAGCACAAAATGTAAATTGATGCTTCAGTTCAGCACTGAGGAAGAACTACATTGTCAGAGGTGATGGTTTATGGATGAGACATTAAACCTGAGCTGTATCTACCTGTTCAGGAGGACATAAAAAGATTTTTCGGCATTATCAAAAAAATTAACCAGTTGTTCATCTTAAATGGCTTCATTTGACAACATAACAACAGTGACCAAGTGCCAAAGTTAATTGGTTGTGGAACACTTGGGATGTACTGAGTATATAATAAGGTTTTGTATAAATAGAAGCTTATTTCTTTATATAAATGGGTGGTTATTTGTGTGGTACTTAAAGGATGAAAGCAAATAAACTTTTAAAATTAAAAATCCCAGATCCTGGCAAGATGTCCCTCTATGATGGAATAGGAAATGAGTGAACAGTCATGCAAGTTTCTTCATCAGGATGAGCAGAGAAAATAGGAGTAATTTTAACCCTCTATATATAGATGGTTGGAACAAAACTGTGGGATGTTAAATTGTTATAAATGGGAACCCTGACCCCAATCCACTGCAAAAGTGCCAACTTCCAGTTTTACTAGTGCGGGTTTGGGGTCAGATGACTACTCATTCCCAAGAGGCAGAACAGTAATTATAATATTAAACCGAGGTTTTGCGCTGCAGGATGTTTTATCAACTTGCATTTAACGGCAACGGCCCAGGGTTTCTATGGGCTTGGAAAACACGACAGCCGAAGGGAGGTAGGAGTTGTCAGCTGCGGTTCCAGCAGTGCTTGTGAGCCAGAAGAAGAATGAGTGCTTCCCCCTTGGCTCCTCAAACAATACTGTCGCAATTTGCCTTTGTCCTCATGATATTCAGAACCCTCCATTGGGATTGGTCGACTCCTCCCACAATTTCTCTCTTTCTTTACCTCACTCTGAGCTCCGCTCCCACTCCATGACCCTCAAGCTTTTTAATTTGTTTTCCATAAAGCCTTATAGCACATGTTTTCCTGCTCGACAGCCAGTTAATCTCTCAATCTACTTGGCTGTCAGGCAGAAAACAGAGTCAGATAATTCTAATGAGGAGGTTTAAGAGGAGGTCTAGTGATGCAGTAGGTAGCGTCCGTAATATTCCTAATATTTAGCTAAGTATTTTCCACATTCCACTGATGTATCATATGGACCATTCAGCTGCTCGTTAAACCCTGTTGGAGTTCAGCATATGGCATCATGCCCTTCCCTATTTGCATTTATTGTTTTATTGGGAACATTGTTCCATATTCTGTATTGCTCTGTGTGTCAAAGGCTGTGTCCTCAGTGGATTCCTGGTGACATCTTTGTAAACAACACAACGTGCTGCAGATTTATATACTCTCCTTAAGGAAAGGATTCAATGAAAATAAGTCATGATTTAAAACAGGCCAGAAGCCCTGCAGCCTAGGTGCTAACATCATGCGACTTCCCCAATTTCTTCATTAATTAGTGATTATTTATAGAAAATACAGGTAGGCACCTTGTTGTACCTTCAATGTAAGTCAAATTCTTTATCAGACCCGGGATAGTTCCTAACCTTGTGATGGATGCACAAGCATCTGATCACTGGTAGTCTAAGTGAAAGAGGACAATAATTTATTTAATTACTAGATTAAGTAACTGAGGGCAAGAGGAACTTCACACAGATAGTCGTGAGGCATTGGTATTCACTACCAGGGTTAGTGGCTAAGGCAAAAACTATCAACATTCAAGTTAGATTGGATATGGTGAAGGACAAGCAATTTAAAGAATATGGGAGCAGGGTGGATAATTATGATTAACATTGTCTGCTTGCATGTAGAATAAACATAGACAAGGAATGTTTGGGCCAAATAACCTGTAATTTCTCTATGCTTCTATGCATAGAAATTTGGTGAGAAATGGAGCTAATGATCAGCATGGTGAAACTATGGCTGTGTTATCCATTACAGAAAGACAATTGGTTATATATAGCTTGAGGGGCACCACTCCGCAGGTGTGGGGCAAAGCGAGGAGGCAGGCCTCCATGAACAGCAATTATTCTGTGCAGCCTAGTTGTGTTTATGAATCTTTTTGATCCAAAGTAGCCGATTAGCAAGGAAACAGGGACTGATGACTGTGTTTTGATTTGTCTCTCCAGTTCCTGGTACTTCCTTGGGAAGTAGGTATGCAATCAGGTGAGGTGATCCATATGTGAGAAGGGATGCTGTTTGCAGCTTTCTGATGATAATGACATTTGACCAATCCTTGTTGGATAGTGAGATTTGTCCAATTTAACCAAATATTCTTGCATGCTTAAAATTGTCTATAATGAGTTTCTCTTCTGTACAGGGGCAGGATTTTCCCATCGGCGAACGGAGGGCTGAGCCAAAATGGGCTAAAATCATAAGCAGAATCTGTATACACAGGTTTGCAGTATCGCTGCAAATGGTGAACATTAGAAATCTTTCCCAGATATGACAAAGAAAATACAAGAAAGGATAGTTTTTAAAATTTCAAGTAACCTAGTTCAATTTTCCTGTCATTGCATAATAATATTTGACATTCAACAGACAAATTGAAAATGACAGCACAAAAAATATTCACACATAGCACATACCTGATATCTCGTGGGTTGATTTATAATGCTGTTGAAACTTTGGGTTTCTGAAATCCTTAGATTTGATTGTGCAAAAAGATTCAGCTGGGAAAACAGAATACACACTTTTAAAATAGTAGAATCTTTTAAGACAGAAGGAAGCCATTCAGCCCATCATACCCGTCCTGGCTTTTTAAAAGAGCTACCCAATGAGTTCCACTCACCCACTCTATGTCCATATCCCTGCAGTTTTTTCTCCTTTTCAAGTATATATCAAAGTCGCTTTTGAAAACCACTATTAAGTTTATTTTGCACCACCCTTTCAGGCAGTATATTCTTGGTCATTACGTTCATTGCATAAAAAAATTCTCCTCATCTTCCCCAATCATCTCTTGAATCTTTGTCCTCTGGTTACCAGCCACTTTGCCAGGGGAAACAGTTTCTCCATTTCTATACTATCAACACCTCTCACTATTTGAACACTTTTATTAAATCCCCCTGAATCATCTCTGCTCTAAGGAGAACAATCTCAGCTTCTCTAATTTTTCCAAATAACTGAAGCCCCTCAACCCTGCTACCAATATAGTAAATCTCCTTTTCACCCTCTCCTAAAGTTTGATGCAGTATTGGGCACAATACTCCACTTGAGGTCTAACCAGTGATGGTAGAAAAATATATTTGTAATGTAAACAATTATTTCATTGGACAATGCAGTGAGTTATTTCACATCTAGGAATTCTTACAATTTTTCAGCTCTAGCTCTGACCATTGAGGTGAATGTCTATTCTATCTGCTGGGTAATTAGTTGCAATTGAAATGAATTTAAACCAGAATCTCACACACATTTTGGCACAAGGATGATTGGCACATCACACAAGTTTAGGACCTAATGAGCCAAACTTCCTCCAAATTTACTGGAACTGATTTTTATGAAAGAGTTTTAAAATCTCGAGAGAAATACTAACAAAACATTCAGTAAAAAGGTAGAAAAGAGTTTTGTGTTTGCTCAAATTTTGTTTCAAACGGATGGAGACTTAACGTGGAATTATCTTGGATTTGCACAAACTGCGGTATCGAGTGGGAAAAAGGACGTTTTACCCGCTGGCCACAATGGCGGCTTTTCGTGCTGTATTGTCCCATTCCTGTGCATCCCACTTTATTATCTATGCATTCACAGGGAACACGCTGGATTGTTGGTGGGCCGGCTCTGATTTTCCTGCCATGCCGCGTCCTCAGTGCTTCCTCGCTCCGGGTGCCATGTTTAAAACATACCAAATCCCAGCCTACTTCATGTCTTCAGACCAGGACTTCTCCAGCTGACAGATGACCCCGAAGGCTAAGAAGATGGCAGCCCCCAAATTTAGTGATGCCTCTCTGGGGCGCCTGCTGGATTCAATGGTAGGTAGCTGCGATATCCTCTAACCCCGCTCTGGCCATAGAAGGTCCACCAGAGTCACCAATCTGATCTGGGAGTGGGTGGCAGCAGAGGTCAGCAACACTGGAGCACAGAGCAGGTCAGCCATCCAGTTCAGGAAGAGGATGAATGCTCTCATCCGTTCAGCCCGCCTAAGTCAACCACCTCATCACTCTCAACTCTCACACACACAAACCCATCACACATCCATAGGGATCTTACACCTCAAGGGACAACACCACTAACTCTCACACACACCCTCACATCTCCATCAGGCTCATACCCTCTGGAGCTCACATTCTCATCTCATCCATGGATCCGCTCACCACACAAACACTCCACGCAGTGCCATGCGTCCTGCTCACACTCTCTCCATCTGTTTTCTTGCAGGAGAAGCTGGCTCACAACAGCAAGGGGAGTTCCCAGACCAAGGGTGGAGTGGCCCACATTAGGCCTCTCACTCACTTTGAGGAGAGTGCCATCGCTCTGACTGGTGAAGACGTGGACCGTGCCTGCTGTGACGTTAAGGTCAGCGGCAAACACCCACGTGAGGATCCTGCATCCCATCATTCCTCTTTCAACACAAGTGTGAGTGCCCTCTCTCCTGCTTTTGACTCTTGCCATGTACTAATTATCGAGGACACCTCTTGAAGAGTTGGAAATAAGCAGCTTGGAAGACCCGTCACAGCATTTATTCATACCCTCCACCAGCACAGAGACACACACCTCGGTGGGAACTGGATCTAGACCAGGCTCATGTTCACAATCTCGTGGTCACCACACGGACACGTGTTCGCCTCAGGAGGAGGCAGGTTTAGCCGAACTCTCTGGCACTCGGAGGGCTGCTGGGGAAGAGGCATCTGTGAGATCTGAGTCAGATGACAAGCCTCCAGGTTCAGCCTTCCAACTCATTGGCAGAAGGTGGGGTAACATCATGCAGAGCTGTTGGAAGTCCTCAACCGAGTGGCACGCAAATCAGAGGAGTATGTCCACCTGCTCTTTGATGAAGTGGTGCCCACATGTGCACAGATGGAGGTCTCCATGGGAAAGATGGCGGACTCCAAGGAGACCCTGGTCCGGCAGAACGTGGAGATGTGCGCACACCTGCACTCCATTGTAGTAGCCATGGATGAGTCCCTGCAGTGGCAACACAAGAAGAAAATGGGGCACCTCGACATCCCTCCAGGTGCTCCTTCCCCTCAAGGAGTCAGGCTAGGGCCCTCAGGCACCCAAAGGGAGAAGCAGCGGCAACTGGTCAGCCCTTGGTCACCCACTCAGGAATCTCAGAGGCTGTCCCCTCCCTCTGAGTCCCCTTTGCCTGTGACCCCCTCAGTCTCATCCTCTGTCACCGCTGAGGGAGCAGCTGGCCCACAGGAGGATAGCCAAAGCAAGCCACGGCCCCCAAGACCTCAGTTCTCCAGAGTACACACGTGCTGAAGTCATCAGAGGCAACAGAGAAAACCATTGCACAGGCTGTATCCACCCCTCCTGCAGAAGTCAGGGCAGCAGCTAGAAGAAGTGGTAGGCTTAGCAACGTCAAGAATTTCTGATCACAAGTGGTTGCATGGGTGAACACAGTTGTCACTTTATAATCGGAAAATTAAATTCACTTTCACTGAACAATGTGTAATGGCATATTTCAGCTTCATTTATAGGCTTTTCAAGTCCTCCCCTCGCAACCCCCCTACCCACCACCCCCCACCCCTGCCACTAGCAGTTCACCTGCATGCGGCCAAACTACGAGTGATTCTGAAGGGAGGAGTTTGTGTAGCAGGGCCATTCAGAGCCTTATGCAAGCATTCTCCCTTGCATGCAGAACCTTTCTCCATCACACTCATCACAATGTCCCAAGCATTTTCAATGCTGCCTGCTGGGGTTCTTTTTCAGTTGTCCATCTGACATGTCCACCCACCTACTGATCATACTCCCATGCAGTACCTCTGCCTGTCCAATATGAAGCTCCTCTCACTTTTGATTTGAGAAAAACGGTAGTTGTCACTTTTCTGCTCAGCTCCCCCGTCCTTTCCCTTCTGCCAGTCACCCATGTCCTTTCCCCTATCACTGTTAGCCCCCCGGCATCACCTTCCACCTCCCCACCATCACCTGCCATCCAGATTCCTTTCTTTCCAGGATGTCCAGGTGACTGTACATGTGGGCTTTGTTGGCTGGGCCAGCATTTATTGCCCATCCCTAGTTGCCCTTGAGAAGGTGGTGGTGAGCTGCCTTCTTGAACCGCTGCAGTCCATGTGGTGTAGGTACATCCACTGTACTCTTAGGAAGGGAGTTCCAGGATTTTGACCCAGCCTCAGTGAAGGAACGGCAATATATTTCCAAGTCAGGATGGTGATTGACTTGGAGGGGAACCTCCAGGTGGTGGTGTTCCCATCTATCTGCTGCCCTTGTCCTTCTAGATGTTAGTGGTCATGGGTTTGAAAGGTGCTGTCGAAGGAGCCTTGGTGAATTCCTGCAGTGCATCTTGTAGATGGTACACACTGCTTCTATTGTGCGTCGGTGGTGGAGGGAGTGAATCTTTGTGGATGTGGTGCCAATCAAGCAGACTGCTTTGTCCTGGACAGTGTCAAGCTTCTTGAGTTTTGTGGGACATACCCCCTTACTCCCTCCTGCACCCTTACTCCTTCCCCTCTCAGAACTCCTTCCTCCCTCCAAACTCCTTCCTCCCCGGGACTCTTTATTCCGCAAGACTCCGTTCCCCCTCCAAACTCCTTTCCCCCTCCAAATTCCTTCCCCCCTCCAAACTCCTTCATCCCCCCCAGACTCCTTCCCCCCTCCAAGCTCCTTCCTCCACCCCCCCCCTGCACTCCTTCCTTCCCCTGGACTCATTTCCCCCCCCTCCAAACTCCTTCCTCCCCCCAAGCCCCTTCCTCCACCTGGACTCCTTCCCTCCTCCGAACTCCTTCCTCCCCCTGAAGTCTTTCCCTTATACCTTCCTCTCCTCTTACACTTGCAGCATTCTCCCCGTTACTCTCTCCTCCCCCTCCCCACCGTGCACTCTGACACCTTTGTTTCCCCCCGACTCCCAAACTCACCTTCCCTGGTACACCTTCCTTTCCCAGTCAAGCCTGAACCTTTCCATCTCACTGCCCCCCAGAAACTCCCCCCTACACATTCCTCTCCCACTCACAGCTGGACCTTCTTCTCCCCCATCTCGCTGATCATCCATAGCAACCCATGGCCAAGACTGTAATGTTCCAAAGCAGACCCAAGACGTCAACGGAGACCTCCCATCTTCTGTGAGCTGCTTCGCGGCAGAGCCATATCCATGAGAATCCACCCAGCATGCCATGAACGTGTTCGTCCAGGGTCCGGTAGCTGTAGGGCTCCAGCATCTTCTGTTCCTCGGATGTCTGAGACCTGAGCAAGGCCCTAAGAGTAAGCCCCGACTTCTGTACGTCACCCTTGTCCAGGTGTGTTCTGGGTGCTGTATTTTCCAGCCAGCGTAATAGTAAATCTGGCATGTGGGGACGATTCCGGTCGGGCCTTACTTTGCATCTCATTAGTGGAATGCAAAGCGGGTTCATGCCAGCCGCCAGTGGGATTGGTGTTCACCATCGGATAATCCCACTGAGCTTTCACAGTAGTTGTGAAACCAATTTTTGGCCTTCCCGCCATATTGTCCCCCCCACCCGCCATGATGCCCAGTGCCAATGGGGCTGGAAAATTCCGGCCTTAGTGAATAAGTGAGCATTCAATGTTAGTTATGCCTGGCACAGTGCAATTTAATGAACTGAAACATTTTGAAGTACTGTATTACTATAGCAATCACAGAAGTTTTCATCTGGTTTCTTTTAGCGGTGGACGAGAGTGTAGAGGGAAAATCAGCGAGTATAGGATGCACACAATTTTCACTATCAACTATTCAAAGCAGCAGGTAAATGACAACAAAGTCAACTCCTTCTGCATTACAGAGGCTCTGTGCCTGGAGAGTTCTGAACTGAGTTCTGATGAAAAGTCACAGACTTGAAATGTTGATAGTTTCTCCCTCCACAGTTACTGCCAGACTTGCTGAGCATTTCCAGCATTTTCCGTTTTTATTAAAATAACTGAATCTGGGGAAATGCATACTTAGGTTCCAGTCTTTGGTTTCACGCTCTTTGTGTCATCTATTGTTTTTAGCAATACTGCAAATGCTAAATTTCTTGACGAGTATACTGGTGCAGCTGGTTGCATAATATTTCCTTTTGGTGAAAATTAGAAATGTACTTTAGCTGGGGAAGTTAAGAATATGAAAAGGGCTGTTAAAAGTTCTTTGGCTGAAGCACTGGCTCTTGGAGGCAGTGGATGGGGAATTCTATTTGTCAAATATTTTAGGTGAGATTCTGTGCAAGGGGCATACTGAAGAAAGTATACCTATTGAATGTTATGTAGATAATTGTTCATTGTGGGATAATGTACACTCTGCAAAAATGATGAGTGAGAAAAGATGATGTTGCTGATTTGAAACAAATGCTGGAAAGAAAGGAAGAGTTTAAGTTTTTGGGGTCCTTGAAGTCCTGCAGCTGGGGCTGGAAGCAGGATGCAACCCTGCTCCGGCAGGTGGCATCTTGCTGGTGGCAATAAATTAAGAAGATGCCACTTGGGCCAATTGAGGATGGCAGCTCACCCCCAAAAGCTGCTGGCCCAATCAGAGGGCTGCCACCTCAGCAACCTCAACAGTGCCACCAGTAGCAGTGGCCATTGTTGGGGCTGCATGATCAGGAAGAGGGCACCTCAATGATGTGACACCCTTGAAGGTCGGGGGAAGGTGGGGTCAGGCAAACACGCCTGGCAATTAGGTGGTTGGGAGGATGTCATGATGTACTAATGGCACAATTGCCATGGTAGAGGCCAATGTCCCGTGGGCCCCTCCATGAGCCATAGAGCACCCATCAAGGAGGGCTACCCCCAGAATCTGCTGGGAAGCCACCAGGGTTTACCTGGTGGTTTCCCCACATGACAGCGTGCCCTCCCAACATGGGTAAAATGCCCACAGGGTGCAAGTGACCCTTAATTGGTCATTTAAGTGGCTCAATTGGCTGTTTGGTGGGTGGCTGTGCCACCAAGGTTCCTACCACTGGCAATATGCTATGGTAGTGGGAAGACACCAGGCCCCCCTCACGATGCCATATTGCCAGCCTTCCCGCCTCCCAGCCATTTCCAATGGGCTAGGGAATTTCTAAAACTAAATGTGTGGATGCAAGTCATCAGTTGTCTGACTGACCGGGATTTTTCAGCCCAACACCAGTGGGCATCGTTGTGGGCAAGACAGGAAAATTTGAAGAGCTGCTGACTTTTAACGGTTCCCCAAATTTTTCTGTCCCACCCATGATGATGCCCGCCGCTGTCAGGGCTGGAAAATCGCACCCAATGTTTTACAAAAAGAAATGGATGTATGAAGGAATTGTTGAACTAGGGATCACTATTTAAAAATAAGGGGTCACCCAATTAAAACAGTGATGAGGAGAAATTTTTTCTCTCAGAGGGTTGAGAGTCTTTGGAATTCTCTTCCTCAAAAGGTAGTAGAAGAAGCATCTTTGAATATTTTTAAGGCAGAGGTAGATAGATTCTTGATAAGCAAGTGGGTGAAAAGTTATCAGGGGTAGGCAGGAATATGGAGTTGAGGTTACAATCAAATCAGTTGTGATCTTATTAAATGGTGGAGCAGGCTTGAGGGGCCGAGTGGCCTACTCCTGCTCCTGATTCGTATGTACGAATGTTCGTGTGTTCTGTACAGAATACAGAAGTTTTTGATTTCATTTGTTTTGAAATTTAAGTTGTACATATAAATTTCTTTATTTAATTTTGTATTTTTTAATTTATTCTATCATGAGCTGTGGTTATCGCTGGCAAGGCCTGCATTTGTTGTCCATCCATAATTGCCCTTGAGCTGAGTGGCTTGCTAGACCATTTCAGAAGGCAGTTAAGAGTCAACCACGTTGCTGTGGGTCTGGAGGCACATGTAGGCCATACAAGGTAAGGATGGCAGATTTTCTTTCCTAAAGAACATTAGTGAACCTGATGGGTTTTATGACAATCAAAGATAGTTTCATGGTCACCATTACTGAGACTAGCTTTTCATTCCAAATTTTATTAATTGAATTTAAATTTCAACAGCTGCCTGTGGTGGGATTTGAATCCGTGTCCCCAGAGCATTAGTCTGGCCCCCTTATACCATGACTACCAAACCTACCACCCTTCCCATTCACTTATTCATCCATTCACCCATCCATTAACATTCATTCATTCACTGTTCACTAACATTCATACTGGACCTTTAAGTTTGCCTCACTGCAGCTAGTGCTGTAAAAAGGGGATGTGGCTCGTCTTCCCCCCCCCTACAGCGCTGCAATGAAGCTTTTTGTGGGACTGTACACTCCACATTTCTGAAGAAACTGGACTCAGAAAACCCAACCAGAAATGCTGAGCAGAGTCAGGGCGCAGAAGAGTACAAGTGGAACGGCAATCTGATGTGACTGCCACTTTCTGACAGATCCGGGCCATGGTTTTCAGAGACACTTCCTGCCAATTGTTATTACTTGATGAAGCTACAGAACTGCAGCTGACAAGAGTGTACTGACGATTGCTATGCTACTTCCATTCACTCACTACTTGAGAGAATCTTCTCATGAGATCCACTAATCTGTCGGGAATAGAACAGTGGTCATCCATGAGATCTCTGAAACTCTCCTTGATCATTATTTCAGGAGGGTCAAAGCTGGCTATGATTGCTTTTTGGATTTTGGACCCTTAAGGGTCCATACTGACAACAGGAACATTCATGAGAAATACTCCTACCTGGAAGTACCCCTCATCAATGCTTTGGTGATAATTGTGATCCACACCACAGATCTGCTACTTTTCTCATAGGAAAATCAATACTGGATATAAAACTTGCCAATGTTGAGAATGTGCTCCTAACAATTACAAATACAATTTAAAATATTTCTACTTTTCTAGGTCAGCCACATTGGTAACACTCTTACGCTTGTTTCAGATATTTGTGGGTTCAAGTACCACTCCAGGGACTTGACCACATAATACAGGCTAATACTACAACTAGGCAGTACTGAGGGTGCAGTGCACTGCTGGAGTTGCCATGTTTCATATGAAATGTTAAACTGAAGCCCCATCTGCCCTCTTGAGTGAACATAAAAGATCTCATGACACTATTTTGCCTTGGTTGTGCCCCTTGGTGTCCTGGTCAATATTTATCCTTCAACCAATAACTTAAAAACAGATGATGTTGTCATTTTCTCATAGCTGTTTGTGGAAGCTTACTGAGCACAAATTTGCTGCTGCATTTCCTACGCCAAAACAGTGATGACACTTTAAAAGCACTTCATTGGCTGTAAAGCACTTTAGGACATCCTGAGGTGGTGAAAGACGCTATAAAAATACAAATTATTTTAAATCCTTTAAATACATACCCTGGACTTTGAATTCAACATTCCAATTTCTACATCTTTCTTTAATCTTTTCCTTCTGCATTTGAATAGACCAATCAGACAGTTTTTGATTCTTAGCATTAAACTGATGCATGATTTTGGAGTAGGCATAAGACTGAATGGAGGGGGTAAAGTTTTCCCGTGGTCAAAGTAGAACAGCCACAGCTTTGAACGAGCAAATTTCCATTCAACATCTGCATCATCCTAAGGGAAAAGAGAAATAAAAGACATGGTCTGATTGATAGTAATAACAAAAATGCCAAAAACAATAAAAAAACAATTTCAGAAGTTCAGATGTCCTACTGGAAGCAAATAAAAGTCTATTTGTGAAATTTTTTGAAATTAAATTGCTGACATTCTTTTAAATTGTGTTTTCCTCCCCAACAATCACTGTACCTCCATCCCTGCCCAATCACCATTACTCAGCCCGATCACCACTGCTCTCTGCCCAGTTGCCACCTCTGCTCCCCCGATCATCACCACTGCCCCCTCAGTTTCCATTCGTACCACCACTGCCTCCTTAGTTGCCATTCATTCTCCACTCAATTGCTATCTTCCTTCCCAATCTCCATCACTACCTCCCCCTGATCACTATCGGTCCTCCCCTCCATCCCTGATAGCTACCGCTCCTTTGCATCAATCTTCACCACTCCGTCTCCCCATTGTCATATCTCCACTCTCACGACCCCCAGGTCACAACTGGCGTTCACTGTGATGTCCATCAATCTGCCCAATTGCCACTGCTGCGTTGCCCCTACGCCAATTGCCATTACTCATCTCCCTAATCGGCATATCTCCATCTCCATACAATTACCATCACTGTCCCTGATTGCCACCACTTCATCCCCTGATTGTCATTGCTTTCCCTGATTGGCAGCAGTCTGTCTGCTCCCAATTGCCACTGCACTGCCTCGCACTCTCCCCCCCAACCAGCCAATCACCACCACTCCGATTCCCCTATCGCTATCACTCTCCCTGATCACCATTACTCCACTCCTGATCAATACCACTCACCCTATACCTATGCACCTATTCTCTTTTGGTTGCCTGCCTGATACAGTATTGTGACTGCCTGGATGCAGTGGTGCTGCCCACTATCCTAGTGAGACATGGCAAATTGAACTGTGTGATCAGGCAATGGGTTTGTACACTCCCTTTTGACTTATTTAAATCTAGCCCGCATATCGCTGCTCTCCAAGGTGGCTGTGAGTGAAGTGCATTTGGGGGGCGGTGACAGGCCACTTGGTTCAGTTCAAAGTATCCAGCAAAAACAAACCATGTAATCTGATATTAAAATGCAATTTCACAAAGATAGCCCATGAGAGATGATAGAAATGACACAAAATGGCACTGATGCATTTGGAGGTGCTCTTTGGAAGCTGAAGGTGAATGCACATCAAATAGCATTTTGCTATGTTGCCAGGCCTGGGAGTATTTGATACTGATTCTCTGTGCAAATTGGAGACAAAACCTATTTCCACCTACACTGACTAAGTTATACAAAATGCTGGCTTCAAAGGTGATGGACATAACTGCCCTGATGTTAACAGGGAGCTGGAGAGGGTTCAGGGGAGACCTAAGTGGCCGAAGAACCCGGTAAGGCCAGGAGTGCGGAGGTCTTTCTGATTTTAACTAGAGGGCCTCATTAACGTATTATATGGCCCACCTCCCTCCTGGCAGCTGGAAAAATGGACAGGAAGGCAGGAGGGGCCATCGGTGGCAAAAGGTCGCAGCCAGGGATTCTTGGGGCAGTCGCCGGCATTATGAAGGAGGCATCAGTAATTGGGAGGGCTATGGGGAGGTTGACATCAGGAAGGATGGGGAAAGCTCGGTGATTGAGGGAGGCTAAAAGCTTCCTTGTGGGCTATGCGGCAGGTGGGGGTGCTCTCCACTTCCTCCTGACCCACAAGTTGTGCAAAAAGAGCCACTTAACTGGGGAGCTGGAAATGCCTGCCTTGATCAACTGCTGGGAAACTGCCTCCACCACTGTTACTGTTAAATTTAAGTCACAGCACCATGATGTCATCAAACCACAACTTTCGTATATTAATTACATACATGCCTTCCTTTTGAGGAATCTTGTCCATGGTCTGATTTCTGTACTTCTGTACTGGATGTCGAGTTGCCCAAACCTGATATTTCAACCCCATCCCACAATGCCTCCCATTGTGGTGGTTGAAATTGAGGTCAATATTTTTATAGTAACTAAAGTATTAAAGCACACATTATGGCCTACCTCAATTTCCTGATATGAACTATTGATCATGGCAATCAGCATGTTGAGCAAGACCACCACCATAGTGACGTTGTAGATTCCATATAAAACATATCCAATGTTCTCAATGAACTTGTGGTCATATTTGAGAACAACAGAAGATACTTCAGATAAACCAAAGATTGACCAGAATAGCGTCTTGAAACTTTCTTCAACTCTGAGGAAGGTAATAATTTAAAACCTATTAGATGCCATTGTGATAGCATACTTCGTTAAACTGTTAATAATTTAAAATACTGTGCATGAGATATTTTCTTCTTTTCTTTCCAGATTCCCCATAAAAATTATTACCTCTCACTGTGAGGGCAGACAGAAAATTCTCTCCCAGGCTTCCATTAATGCCTTTATATAATGAATGGTTAGGAGATGCACAAGAATGAGCCAGGTTAATTTGCATTGTTATCCTTTTCCCTTCTTATTTGGCTTTTGTTCAGTACCAGCTGGTAATAAAAAAGCTGAGATTGAAAACTTTCAATGTGGGAAACCAAAGGCATACAATACCAATTATATGTTGGGTGCTGGATACCTATTACCATGACTTTTCCCTAGTCCAAGGTTTCCATGTACACAATCATTAAACACTAGTCCACAGGTACAAAAAGTAATCAAAAGGCTAATGGAATGTTGGCCTTTATTTCAAAGGGTTGGAATGCAAAAGAAAGAAGCTCATGCTTCAGTTGTACACAGTCTCGGTCAGACCCCATCTGGAGTACTGTTTTTCGTTTTGGGCACTGAACCACAGAAAATATAGATAGGTCTTAGAAGGGGTACAGCACAGGTTCACTAAATTGAGCTTAAGGGGTTAAATTATGAGGATTGACTGCATTAACTTAGCTTGGATTTCCTTAAGTATACATGATCGAAGGAATTATCAATATTTATAGTGAGAAAGGGATTCAATAGGATAGTCTCAGAGAAGCTATTTCCTCTGGTGGGAGAATCCAGAACAAAATGGCATAATTAAAACTAGGCGATTTAGGAGCGCAATCAAGAAGATTTTTGTTAGGTCAGTCTGAATGTCCTACTCCTCTTACTATGTACTTAAGAAACTCAGACAAATTGTAGTGTTCACTTGCCAACCCGCCTGAAATCAGCTATCTCAGATTTGAGGTCCTTCTGATCTGTGGTTAAACTAATTGATTTGTAAAATTTAGAAAGGATCGGGGACTGAAGCATATATCACATAAGCGTAGTGCTAGGTTAAATGTCAAGACATTGGTTTCTCAAAAGGTCACTGACCTTTGGAACAAGTTATCAGCTAATAGACCAAGTGCAGATTGCTATAAGAGCTCAAAACAAAGCTGGACAAATTTAACTGTGGCTGACATCACAGAGTATAATGAGTAGGTGAAGTATGTAACTGCAATCTGTTGATTGCCTTTTGGGACTAGAGACAAATTTTCCAGATTTTATTCCTCTGAAATTGCCTAGGGAATTTTCTCTTTCTCTTGCTTCTCCGATTATGTTGTTGCAGGTGGATTGGAGTTAGGTTGGGGGTGGGGGGGGGTGGGGGGGGTGGGGGGGGGGGGGGGGTGGTGACGGTAAGGGGGAAGCGGTCATCATGTCGAGTTGCATCATATCAGAATGGGGGAGGCTTAATAAATCAGCCTTTTCTTGCTTGTCATTTTGAAACTTGTGAAGAATCAATTTTAAATTGACAATGTCACTCAGAAGGTTAATGTAGAATCGAGAATATGCAGGACAAGTATTTTTCGAAGCTGCGTTAGGATATTAAGGCATATTAGAAACATTTCTAACTATCACACAGGTAATGGATCACTTAGGTCACTTTCCCAATCACCCCAGTCTATTTTGAGGGCTGTGACTCATGCAATTGGCAAGCTGCTCACCTTAAATGGAGTTTCTGTTGCAGTTTGCCTGCTGCAGAATGGCACAATATTCAAAGACCCCAAAGCTTGACCCAAGTGGCAGGAAGATATTCTGAGGTGGGGGGGGAACGATCTTGGAGGAGTGACACCTAGGGGTAGCAACAGTCAAAATTATTCTTGTGGAGGCAACAGGAACATTCCAGCTCCTTTTGCTTTCACAAAAGTAATTTTCGATTTACCTTTTTGGAGCCTCTTCCATTTCACCAGCAGGTTTTACTGAGCGGAGCAGTAGAGACTCAAAGTTACACCCTATCTATGTCTTCTGCATTGCTTAATGAGGTTGCCACCCACGTTAAAATGGTAGTAGAGTGGGAACAGTAAAGTTGATTGCCACAAATTCAACCCTGTTTTCACAGGCAGAGGGAGTTAAAATTGCCTGTATTTGATAGGGCACAAAGGGATGTCCTTCACTCTACATCTATCCATATCTATACATGACCTTGGAATGCTGACACTGGGTGATATGATTAACACTGATATCTATCTTTCTGCCAAGCAAAAGAAACATTCTATTATAAAAAGGGTTCTGTTGATAAGATTTTCTCTTTAAGTAATCAACTTTATCAGAGGGTCAAAAATTTGGCAGTGTTGAAAGAGACAGATTGGCTTAACAGTTTGGAGTCTTGCAGCACGAAGCAGAAAGAAGTACATTCAATTTCCCAACCCTGGTAAGTTTCCACTTACATCAGCATCCCTCTGCATATGTAGCAAGTCAATGCTCAGTCTGGCCTCATTGGAAAATGAGAGGAAAATTCACCCTATCCCTCTATTACTCTTGTGTACTTTGCAGTAGTAGAGAGGCATTGGTGGAGGGCTGAAAGCAGGTCCTATGCCTACCTTCTCAGACACAGCCGGTGTGTGGTTGGGGAAACCAGGGAAGGGAAGAGAACTAGAGGGAGTGTTATCATGTTATAAAAATATAAAATAAATTAACAAGATTTGTACTCACGTTGTGAAGGCAGGATTTACTTTTGCACCAAGATAGTAGGAATACAGGATAAACATCCCAATCATGAAAGCAAGAAACACCATAATGAAAATGACCATGAATTTGAATATATCTTTCACCGTCCTTCCAAGGGAAATTTGTAATGGACCAAAGCTTTCATTTGCAGGCAGGATATAAGCGATTCGTGAAAAACTAAGGACAACAGCTATTGCATAGAGGCCTTCAGATATGATCTGAGGATCAGAAGGAACCCATCTATCTCTGGCTAAAAAGACAAGAGAAAAATTGTTAGCGGAAGAATTATTAAGCGTTACTCTCCTGTTTGAAATCCTTGTAGAATCCATCCCCTTAAAGAAACCAGAATCATTTCTGCATTACATCCAAAATAATACAAAAATTATAATATTTCAATTTATGAAACCTGACTGTAAGCATATATGAAGAAATGAATTGGTAAAACCTGTTAGGTAGTCACAGAGAAAAATGGACAGAAAATGCTGGAGATGGAAACAGGGTTAGTGTTTCAAGTCAATGAACTTTCATCAGTACTAGACAGGTCATTAACATGAAGGGTGGAATTTTCCATTCCAGGCCTAAGTCCTGTGGCAGGGGTGGGAACCGTGAGTGTTTCCCGCTGTGGAGGCCTGTGGGAATTGCTGGCCTAATTAATTATGCAGTCAAGGGTTTCCCGACATATCGCGCAGCAGGGCGGGCTGGATGGTCCTGCTGTCATATCTGGGCGCTATATTTAAAAGGCGCCTGGACATCAACTTCTTTGCGTAGCTACCGTTGAAGGAGGAGATGGCCCGCCAATCACAAGGAATTCTGACCTCCAAATTCAGGACGCTTCCCTTGAGGTGCTGCTCAATGCAGTGGAGGTCATGTGGGGCATCCTCTACCCAGAGGATGAAAGGAGTAGGCCGAGCCATCTAACCAACCCTGCATGGGAGAAAGTATCCAGGGTGGTCAGTGCCCAGAGCTTCCGCCAGAGGAATGCCCTGCAATGCTGGAAATGGAAGAATGGCCTCATCAGCTCTGCCAGGGTAAGTAAACCCTCAACTGCTCACCCACACCCCTCTGTATGCCAGAGGGAACATGGGCTTCACTGGCAGGGCACCATCCATGCAGTAAAAGAGCTACTCAACGTGGTAAGGTAATGCCTCATAGCCCTACTGCAGTCCATCTAGTCTTCCATACAGAGAGCTCAGATGCTGTCTCGGGGGTTGGGGGGGAGAGGGCAGGGTGAGAAGGGGGTTAGGTGTTGAGGGCACCAGCAAGTACTGCTAATGACATGCCTCTGTGAGCCTTATCCTTTTATCTTCATAGGCTCACCGCTCTGGAAGGTGCTGCTCCAGAACCTTTGTGGACAACCTGCAGTGCATCAGTCACATGGCACACAATCCAGTCAGTTATTTGTAAGCCTAGGAGCATGAGAAAGAAACTGGTTACCCAATTGTTTTCAACCACATCATCTTTCTTTGCACAGGAAAAGTTGAGGCACAACAGGAGAGAGAGAGAGAGAGAGAAGACGGGAGAGGGCCAGCCTGACCTCAAGAACCTCACTGAGTTCGAGGAACAGGCAGCCCAGCTGGCAAGGTAGGAACCAAACTGAACCTGTGCAGATGGAGAGGTCGGAAGGCAACCCCCATCCAGTAAGCATCCGTGCATAATGTAGTCACATAGAAACCTAAGAGCCATGCATTCCTCCATGCTGGGGGCAGCTCATGCAGTCACTCACTCTCTCCTCTCTCACTTACAAGTGCTAGCAGGAAGAGGGCAAGGGAAGAAGAGGAAGCCCTGTCCAGCAGTACCTCCAGCACACAGAGGATGAAGGACATTGGGGAGGAGGAAGAAAGTGTACCTGTAGAGGTGTCACAGCTTTCACCTGCACCCTCCACCAGTGCAGAGCAACACGCCTCGGTGGGTTCTAGATGTAGTTCAGGCAGGGTCTCACATTCTGGTGGTCACCACACAGACACATGTCCTTAGTGAGAGGAGGCAGGGTCAGCCAAGGTCACCGGCACTTGGAGGACTGCTGGGGAAAAGGCATCTGCGACACCCGAGTCAAATGATGAGCCCCTGGGATGGGCCCTGCATGAGATGCTGGGGAAGCTGCGAGAGGCGGTGAAACAGTAGGCAGTGGTGTCAGGGCAACAGAGTGGCACGTGAGGTGAAGAGTCTGTCCGCCTGTTGGGCGATGCCAAAATGTTTGCGCATTGAGGTTTCCATGGAGAGCATGTCAGATGTCATGGAGAACCTGGTCCAGCAGAACACCCAGTTTCTGCCGGAGATGCGCGCAAAGCTGCACTCCATTGCTGTAGCCATGGTTGAGCTTTTGCAGTGGCTACGCGAGATGGAGATGGGGCACCTCAGCCTCCCTCCAGGTGCCCCTTCTCCTCTAGGAGTCAGATAGGGGCCTCAGGCACCCAAAGGGAGGAGGAGCAGCTGTTGGGCACCCCAGGACCTTCACTCAGGACTTTTTGAGGGTATTCAGCCCTTTGGTGTCCCCCTTACTTGTAACCCCTTCAGCTTTGTCCATTGTGACCAGAGAGGGAGCAACTGCCGCAGAGCAGGCCAGCTGAAGTAAGCCGGGACCCTCTAGGCCTCGGGTCTCCAGAGGACAGCCGCGAAGGTCATCCAAGACAACAGGGCAAACTGGTCAGCAGGCTGCCTCCACCCCTGCTGCGGATGTCGGCGGAGCACCTAGAAGGAGTGGTAGGGAATGCAAGATTAAGAAGTTTTGATTTCATATGTGGTTGCAAGGATGCACTATGATTCTTAATGTTATGACATTTTTGTAAATAACATACACTTGCACTTTAATGAGGTCTGATGTGCTTTATTTGTGATTCATAATCCTTAAGCCTGTGCACCCTGCCCCCCACTCCCCCACCCATCATCTTCAAAAGGACACCCGAGGCCAGGTCTATGTCCCACGGAATCATGCATGTGCAGGGAGGCAAAGGTATTTTCCCTAGCAAGCCATGTGTAAGAAGTATTCCGCACAACTGAGCCTTTATCCTTCACACGCTCATCTGTTCCAATGCCCTAGCATTGCAAGTACAACATGCTGGGGCTCCCCTTCAGTTGTCCAGTTGAGATGACCTACAAAACCGCCCACCCCTGATAACCTAACTCCCATGCAGCATCTCGACATCTCCAATATGAGGCTTTGGATAGCTGTGAGTAGCCATGGTTCGTGTAATATTTGATATGCAATCCAATTTCTTTACCCCTCCCATGACCCCATGCCACGTTGGTCTGGACATTTTCTGGCGGTGCGGATGAGGGCAGGGGGAGACAAATGCAGTCAGGCCTTCATCTGCATCCCATTAATGGGATGCAAAACAGCGTCATGCTGGCCTCTGGCGGGAATGGCGACCTGCCATGATGGGCAGGAGCGCACATTCCCGCTGCCATTTCACGCCGGTGGGAAACTGATTTTTCAGTTCCCGCCACATTGCCTCCCCCCTCCCTTGTCCGCTAATAAACCCACCACTCTTGAGACTGGAAAATTCCACCTGAAAATGTAACCCTAGGATTCTCTCTCCACAGATGCTGTCTGACTAACTGAGTGTTTGCTGCAATTTCTGTTTTTATTTCAGATTTGCTTTTGAGAGAATAAAGGATATGCAAAAGGAGGACATTGTGCAAAACAGGTTAACATTTCTGTAACCTGAGAGTCTTGCAGAAGAGGAAAATATAAACAGAATAACAGGGAGATTAATATGATGTTATTAGGTTTCTGTTAGGTCAGTAATTCTCCTTGGGTACAGGGTCACTGGCCACTCATGTAAATGGACCACAGGTTCCCTATGAACTGAAGTGTCTTTACCAGCTCAATATCTAGGTAAATATAATGAATCCTTTTCAATGTGCTCTTGTTTTCTGGAATATATTTGCTGCCCTTGGTCTCTCATCTTTGGAAGACAAAAGAATATACAGCATCCGGCAGTAGCTCAGACTTTAAACAAACAGATCAGTTTGTTAAATATCAATCAAATCAATGGTACTCCTACAGACATTACTATTATGCTTGAAATGTCAAAATACCAAAGATGTTTCTCCTGCCCTAACCTCAGCATAAAATTGATCCTTGAAACACGTTTGCTCACTTCTTCCATGATAATGTGTTACCATAGAGCTACAGATTAGCCTAATATCTCATCACAGCTTCAGAATGACTGCTGACTGGGAGAAAACAAACCACATAGCAAAATCCTTTGAAGATAAATTGGAACAAAGGATATTATTAAAAGGATATTAAAGGGGGAGGCAGGTGGTGGACCTGGGTTTGAATCCCATCCCAGCAGATGGTGGAATTTGAATTCAATAAAAATCAGGAATTAAAAGTCTAATGGTGACCATTGTTGTAAAAACCCATCTGGTTCACTAATGCCTGTTAGTGGAAGAAATTTGCAGTCCTTATCTGGTCTGGCCCACAGATGACTCTTAAATGGCATGGCAAGTCACTCAGTTGTTGAGTAATAAATGTTTTCCTCACAGCACCTCTAGTCCTTTTGTCAATACCTTAAATCTGTGCCCTCTTATTATTGACCTTCCATGTTGTCTGTAAGGTGAGGCAAGGTGAGAGTGACTGCCCTTAACATTAAGGCAGCATTTGACCGAATGTGGTATCAAGGGGCCCTAGCAAAACTGGGGCAGGATTTTTCATATGGTGGGCGGGCTCAGCGGGAGCGGGCAGGGGCGGAGCCAATCACTGCCCGTGATCAGCTCCACACCGCCATTTTACACGGGCAGGCCAATTAAGGCCCGCCCAGCATAATACGCACCCGGTAGTGCTCAGCACTACCTGTGTGGCTGGGGTGAGGAGGGAGAGTCAGGGCCAGCGCTCTTTCACACACACGCACACGAAAGAGCGCTTCAATCTCCCTGAAGCATGGAGCTACCTCAGGGAGATTGAATCAATAATAAAATTGAATAAAAGCCATAAAAATTTATTTAAACATGTCAGGAGTGAATTTTTATTTATTTATTTAATAAAAGCTTTAGGAAACCTCATCCCACTCATGGATGAGGTTTCCTAAAAAACGTGAAGGCCACTTAGCCTTTTCGCCTGCCCGCCAACCTTAAGGTTGGACGGGCAGCATTTGTAATAACTTTAATTAATTAATTAATGGCCTTAATAGGCCATTTACATATTGGTGGGCACGCAGCCAACTCTGGCGTGCGCCTGCTGAATGAAACATAGAGCACGATGACATTGGGACGCACGCCTGACGTCATCGCGCGTCATTTTATGCATCTGCGTGTCGGGCCCGCCCCCACACGCCGACCGGAAAATTCTGCCGCTTGAGTCAATGGGAATCAGGGGAATACTCTCCACTGGTTGGAATCATACCTGGCACAAAGGAAGAAGTTGTGGTTGTTGGAGGTCATCATCTCAGTCCTGGGACATCACTGCAGGAGTTCCTCAGTGTAGTGTCCTAGGTCCAACCAACTCAGCTGCTTCTTCAATGACCTTCCTTTCATCATAAGGTCAGAAGTGGAGATGTTCACCGATGTTCAACATCATTCACAACTTCTCAGATACTGAAGCAGCCTGTGTCTATATGCAGTAGGATCTGAACAATATTCAGGCTTGGGCATATGTGGCAAGTAACATTCATGCCACACAAGCGCCAGGCAATGACCATCTCCAATAAGGGAGGATCTAATCATTTCCCCCTTGACATTCAATGGGATCACCAATGCTGAAACCCCGCTATCAACATCCTGTAGGTTATCATTGACCAGATACTGAACTGGACTAGCCATATAAATACTGTGGCTACAAGAGCAGGTCAGAGCCTGTGAATTCTGCAGAGAGTAACTCACCTCCTGAAAGGCACAAGTCAGGAGTGTGGTGGAATCCACTTGTCTGGATGAGTATAGCTCCAGCAACACTCAAAAAGCTCATCCAGGACAAAGCAGCCCAGATTGGCACTCCCTCCACCACCACACGCACATTAGCAGCAGTGTGTACCATCTACAAGATGCACTACAACATCTCACCAAGGCTCCTTCAAGAGCACCTTCTAAACCTGTGACCTCTGCCACCTAGAAGGATAAAGGCAGCAGATGCATGGGAACACCACCACCTGCAAGCTCCCCTCCAAAGCACACACCATCCTGATTTGGAACTATATTGCCATTTCTTCACTGTCACTGGGTCAAATTCCTGGTACTCCCTCCCTAACAGCACTTTGGGTGTTCCTACAACACATGGACTGCAGCAGTTCAAGAAGGCAGCTCACCACCACCTTCTCAAGAGCAATTAGGGATGGGCAGTAAATGCTGGCCTTGCAACAACACTTACAACCCATGAACAAATAAAAAAAACTCCCCTAGCACCTGTCTTGCAGGTGCCTTTGCCTGGCATTGTACTCCTACAGAATGCCACTGTTTGCAACATGGCTGGTGAAAGGTTACTGACTTCCGCTGGTAGAGTCTGCAGAGGGCTTTGGAGGATGCCCTCGAGCAGTGCTGGGTAGCGAGGGTGCAGCTTCAGCCTGCAGCACCTCAGCATGGGGACAGCAGTCTGGGCTGAGAGGCAACAACAAAGGTATTGGCAGAATGGCAGTGGTGAGAGCACAAATGATATCATTCTGAGAGAGGACACCTGGTTCGTGCTCCATCATGCTACTATCACTCCCACACGGAGGCACCTCAGCAATCCTTGTAATTTGCTGGAACACAGATTGCTGGACTGCTGTAAGATCCTGAAGGCCCCGTCAAGCACTGAGATCCATGTCCATGATGGCAGCAATTTGAGCTTGCCTGTCAACAATCAGGGACCTTATGGCTTCTGTCTAAGCTCCCACTGCAGCACTGATACATTGGTATTAGTCCGCCTGTGCTGCAGTGAAAGCAGAGGCAGCGACCAGCAGACGCTCGATCATAGGTCAGTCTGAAAGTGCTGCCAAGGAGGTGCCCACCTTTTCCACAGTGGAAAGAATTGATTACAAGCTCTGCATGATGCCTTAAGCCATGGTGGAGCCAGACTCCTCATTGCTCCTGGCCAGTGACTATAGGCTGGCTGGCAGGCCTGTTAATGCACCAAATATCTTGGTGTGCATGTTCATCAGCATTTTCCTGTAGTCCACCCAATGAGGACCATATTTGTGCACCCTGCAGCTGAACTTGTCTCTGGTCCCAATTCCACCCCCCACCGCTGGGCAGTTCAGACATGAGCTAATCTATTGCCCTGGGTCTAGCTGCAGCCCACTGGTGGCTTACCATGTTCAGATCCTAACGCTGAACTAGCCTCTAAAGTTCAAACATTGCCAGTATCTGAGCTGGTGTCTGTGAGTGTGATATCGAGTGATGGTGCTTCTCCTTTGAGCTCTCTTCCTCTTTTTGTCCTTCTGCCTGAGGCTGCAGAGGCTGAGCATAATTAGGGGAAAAGTACAAAAGCATAAGAGAAGGATTGGGGTGAGGGAAGGGTAGGCTGGGGAGGAAAACAGGTGATCCATGGTCATTCCATCAGCAGTTGCCAATTCATGGCACCTTTTAGGGTGAGGGTGAGAAGTAGGGAAGATACATAAGGCAACAACCTATCTTTATCCAGGATGACCTCAGCAGGCTGATACCCATGGACCTTGGAACCATCTGCTTGAAGTCCTCTGCCAGTCATCTGACTCTCCCGTTGTGGGTGACCTTCTCCTGCAAGAGAGTGGGCAGAATGTCAGTAACTGTGGACGAGGTTTTCCGGACCTGAAGTTCTACCCAAAGTCACAGATTTTTGGCTGCTCTCCAAATTTTCCAGTCCCACCAGCACTGAATCCTGCCAAGGGTGGGACCGGAATATCCCAGCCTGTGTGTCACTGGGCTTGGATGATGTAGATGCCATAAATTGAATAGCTGGAGGTATGTGAAGAGGGCTGGGTGTGAGGCTGGCAGTATTGATTAGTGTGTGAGGGTGAAGTGGAGTATCTGGATGTTACTGGTGAATCCTGAGTGTCAGGGGTTGCTGCTGAGTGAGTGATAGATATGTGGTGCATTGGGCAGAGTGGGAGGTATGCTGTGATGAGTGTGAGACGTGGTGGTCAGATACAAATGTTCAGATTCACTCACCTTGACTACCCGAGTGAGATCTTTAATCTTTTTGCTGTCATGTTCTGGGAGCCACACTCTGGGCATTCATGACCCTCACCATCTGTTCCCATTTCCTTTGGAAGCTTAGACTTGAGGGCTTCCTGCTCCATACAGGAAACTTGGCCTCCTTTCCAGCTTTGATCTTTTTAAACAGCAGGTCTAGGGTGACATCCTTAAATCAGGGAGCCATCACCTTGTGTCCCATACCCTGTCTCTGAATGGCAAAAAATGATTATCCAGCATTGTTGTGACTTCCTTTTTATAGGGACTGTGTCTTTAAAAAGGTAAGGCTACTTGAAGTACATTGATTCTTCTCATCACTACTCAGCCAATGAGTGTGCAGAAGTCGCACAAAAATGGAGTCTGGGGTTGCGCATGAGCCACTTCTGGCCATGCTACTATCAGGGAAATGAGGTGGGTAGACAAAATTTGAGTTTTACCCGCCTCTCCACTTACTCCTCACCCTCATCCTAAAGGTGCCATGAAGGGAAAAGGGTGTGGGCAAATCACAGTCCCTGCATCGCAAAAAATCGGGGTGAATGAATTTCCATCCCATGATTCTTGCTTTAGACTCTGTGGGTCTCAGTGAGGATTCTTCAATCTGATTAATTCACATGATGTTCCTTTCCCTGTTCTGACAGGTGTCAGATCCTCTTTGGAGGGCACCACGGTGGATCAGACTCCAGATATCTGTAAGTTGCCTCTCAAAAGCCCACGAATAACCTGTGGGCAGTTGTAAGAGTAAGATGAGTGCATTAATTCTCTACTAACCACAACATACCGCAATGTTTTCAGCATACAAGGCCACAGTATATATTACAAGTAGTTTGCAGAATCAGTAACCGATTTTAACTCTGTGTGGCTGTGAGCAACAAGAAAATATACAATAAATCGCCACAGACAATAGAGCTTTGCTTTTAGCAATAATATGTCAAAGGAATGATACATCATGGTTTAAGATGATGCCACAAATGACAAGAGTAGTCAACGGTCAAGATGTATTATTACCTTTAAATACAATCTTACTTGTGGATAGGATGGGGTTAAGCAACCTCGGTAAATTGATGATAGGAACTGATGAACACATGCAGATTGGTGGGCAATGGTAGACAATGGACAAGATTTTCTGCTCCCTCCCACGGTGGGTATCATGGCGGGCGATAGCGAAAAGTATCGCGGGATTGAAAAAAATCAGTTTTACATTGGTGTAAAAACAGTTTGCAATCGCCCGCTCCAGACCTCAATGGCGACACAAATTTCCCGCCGTACCATGTTGGGAACGCAATTTGAATAGATTTGAATGTCATGAATGCTCATTATGGAATCATCCTCCCACACGGGCATCTAATTAGTCTGCCGTGTTTCATAACTATATAAGCAACGTGCACCTGGTGACCTGCACTTCGCTCGTGACTTTGAGGTTTATTCACCTACCTTGCATCGCGCAGCGCTCATGGCACCTAGGGCTCTGCACTATGCTTCACAGGCAACACCATATCACTTTTAGGAGGGTGTCAGAGGCAAGGTTCTATGCACCAGACCAGTGGTAAGGCATGGCATGGGTTGTAAAGTGCAGTAGGATGAGGGCTCAGGTGGGGGTGAAGGGAAGACCAGACAGCTCTATACGTGTAATAGGCCAAGATGAGTAGGGGTAAGGTCCACATGGGGCATAGGCATATCCACCCCAAATGATTCAGTGGGTAATACAGAGATATTCACCGCCATCACAATGGGATTAAGGATTACAGGGGGAGGACCAAGAGTTATTGGAGGGAGGGAAATCTGAACATTATGTTCCTCCACACACAGGGAGGGTCCAAGCTGATCGGGTAGTAAAGTCTCAGCATCTTGAACTGTGAAGCAATGGCACATTAGAAATTAAAAATGAGAAATAACTCTGGTGGGCAGGGCTCTGAGGGCCTCAAGGAGTTGTACTGCACTGCACAGGGGTGGGAGGGTTGATTAAAGAGACGCCCAACTGAACTGTGTTTTACCAAATGAGGAGAGATGCACAGCTGTGGAATATGAGGAGCCTTTTAATGTCAATGTAGGGAATCAGGAAGGTTAAGCAATTGTTAGGAACTAGATAAAAGCAAAAAAAACTGCAGATGCTGGAAATCCGAAACAAAAACAAAAATACCTGGAAAAACTCAGCAGGTCTGAAGAGTCATACGGACTCGAAACGTTAACTGTGTTCCTCTCCGCAGATGCTGTCAGACCTGCTGAGTTTTTCCAGGTATTTTTGTTTTTGTTAGGAACTAGAGATTGTTTAAGTAAGTTATATTTGTATTTGTGGGTGTTAGGAATGAGTTTTAGCTTTAAGTTTAAGTTTGATTTGTGTTTCTGTATTTGTGTGTTATGGAAGGGAGGGACTTGAGTTTTGGTTTCACTTTACAAGATGCCTGCATTTTAATTAGGTTTCATGACTCTTGAAGGGGAGTTAAAACAAATGCAAGGTAGAAAAAACTGGGCTGTTGCCTAACAACAGGAGGCCCACACAGGGACAGAGAAACCAAAAGCAATTTGAGTTCAGTTGGTGATTATGCTCTAAGGTTGAAAGGAATTGCCAGTAGAAGCAGCATAAGAGAGGGACAGATAGCAAGTCCCAAACTAAAGTTGGAAATGCGAGCTAGAAGAAGCTGGACAGGAGGGAGCTGCAGGAAGCAGGTTTCCCCAAAGAAGAAGGGGCTTCCTGAGAAGACCTTCTAGTCAAAGGGAAAGAACAAGAATCTGGGAAAGGCCCTGTTAAGTGAAGTTAAGAGTGAGGAGCGGAAAAAGGCTCCAAGCTTAAAGAGAGAAAGCTGCAGGTATCAGACTTAAAGCAAAATATGCTTGCGAGAAGCCAGAAGATCCAAAGAGACAGCCAAAAGTCTATAACTCTTTATTATGGGCATGTGAAGCAGTGGTGTTCAGTTGGCACAGCTGAGCATTTGAGAGAGAGAGTGCGTGGAAGGCAAAGCTTGAATGCACAAGGTAATCCAGGGGAGAGGAAAATCGGAAGGGCACTTTAAAACCCTGGAGGTGGACACTTGTGGAAAGTATCTGAGAGAAAGCATCATTTGGGAGAAGATTCCAAAGCGAGTTCTTTGAGAGTGGAGATTGGAAACCCTTGCGTGAAAGACAGAGTTCAGCGAGACCGGTTGGCTCACAGCGTGACAAGCATCTGGGGAGAGTTGATGAGGGATCCATAGCATCTGTTTGGGGTGGCATCTGTCACTTAGTTTCGGAGTGTGGTGTGTCTGACCACAGGTTGCCTATTGGTTTACATAAACTGCGCACTTACTATGAATATTAGAGTATAAAATAGCTTTTGTAACTTGTGTTATCCTTATGAATCTGTACACAGCTGTTAAGGATAGTTGTGGGTGAAGGAGAATTGTAATATAGTTCATCTTGTTTAATAAATGTTTTATTCTTTTGTTAAAAGTTCATCAGCTGACTCCAGTGACTCTGTTCAGTAGCTGCCCTCTGCTCTTTTAAACAAAAAATAAAAGTTAGGATCCATCAAGCTGGGTTCCACCCTGTGATCTGACTTGTCCAGTAGTAACATCAGCTGGGATCATAACACAATGAAGCTAATTCATGCAAGACTAATCCCGAATCCTACTACTAATCGATCTCCTTGTAATAACTCCTTGTTCCAAGCGTGGAAATTCTTCAAAATGAAAACAAAGTCAACAGCAATTGGGCAACTGGACAAGCTGCAGCTATGCATTAAAAGCAGGAGTTCAGAATCTTAGTGCTGGCAGGTTCACATATGGACACCCGCAGCTCCCTCACTTAACATTTTCCCTCATCTGTATTCCAACAAATATACTCTCATAAGCAGCATATCCAAGTGCCTGGCCAAAGCAATCTCATTGCAATTGGCCATGTGAAATGGGGGGAAGGGAGGAAGTGGGGGGAGGAAAAATAATGTGTTCCTTGAAATGGACAGTCTGCTGGGCAAGATTTCAGTGGGCAGTAGGTGTCAACACTGGTACCAAGCCCTTCAACTCACAGTCACTCTCAAGTGATCAACAGAAATTGGACCTTTAGAGGCTGATGCTCACTCATGCCTTCTCCTCCTTGATCCTGCAGAGAGGAGACCTTCAGGAAGATGAAGGCTGCATTTATTGCTACTTGCATAACCGCATACAGGCAGGAGAGAAGGCAGAGAAGATCGTGACGGTGGTGCCAGGCTTGCCAAAGGGAGGAGCTTCACCAATGAGCAAGGGGCAGCAAGGCCCCTTCCTGATGCAGAGGATGAGGCTCACAGAAACGTTGTGTGCAGGCTACGAAGACCGAGGGTCTACAGACCATGCATGTCTTTTCTGCAGATGAGCAAGAGACCGTGTTGTTGATGCCTCCACATGTCCAGGGATCTGGTGGCTCACTTCTGCCATATTTTCCAGGAGTTGATGCCCTGGGGACTGGGAGGACGTCCATTGCCAGTGGCTCTGAAAGTCACCACCGCTCTTAACATCCATGTGAGTGGCTCTTTCCAGGGCTCCAATGGGGACCTTTGTGGCATTTCTCAAGCTTCCACCCACACGTGCAGTGTCCATTCTCAGATCCTTTCCAATAACAGTGACGCCTCACCCTCAATGTAAAGTGTTCTTGTGGAAGGCACCTCGTTAACATGCTTTGCTCGGTCATGTCATCTTCATTCTTGGCTATGGAAAATTGAGGCTGAGGTGTTCACCAGACTTGAAGGTGTACTGTAGAAGGATAGATGTCGAAATTCCTGGAGAAGAGGAATAGTTCCTGGAATTCCATGTACTCACTGTCATTCGGCAGGGTTTTCAATCTTATGAGCCCATTCTCAGAGCTCGTGCACTCTCCTTTCAGCTTATAGGTCACAGGCACCCTTTTGCCAAGGTCCACAATTAAGTGCACTTGGCTAGAGATTGAGCTAGCCAGGATGTCAGAGCACTGGGCTTTGCAGCTTTTTCCGGATTTCCACAGGTGCAGGGTGCCATCGACTGCATTCATGTTGTCATTAAAGCTCCCTGGCAACAGGCAGTCCAATGTACCAACAGGAAAGGCTTCCACCCACTCAATGTGCAGCTGGTCTGTGACCACAAGAAACAAATCATGCAGGTTTGCGTGAGATACCTGGGAAGCTGCCACAACTCCTACATCTAGGGTTGCTCAACAGCATGAGCTGTTCTACCAAACTCAATGGGCTCATAGCAGTGTGCCTTCAGTCTGACAAAGGTCCACAAGGAGATCCATCTCCAGTAACAGAACAATGCAGCCTGTGCAGCCTTGATAGTGATACTAATAGTGACACTTGTGCCCTTAACATGGTTTCTCATCAAACTAACATATTACTGAAAAAGGAGACTTTTTTTTGTTGAAAACATCCTGTAGCATAATGATCAGATAATTTCGCGCTGTATATCATGCAAACTCATGAATGGGCCTAAGGCTGTCAATTCTAGCCCTGAAAAGTGCCCAGCCTACCTCAGATTACCCTGGAAGGGCAAGGTATCTCAAAAATTTGAGCAACAGGTGAAGCTAACTGTTTCACAATGCTACTATGCAGTAGCAACATGAGTGGTATTTGCCACTAACAGGATACTGCCACCAAGCCAAGAAGACGTTCTGCCTATTACACAAATGAGTAATGTGGTGTATGAATTTGAGTGCCAGTGTGATGCTAGGTATGTAGGCAGTATGTCCCGAAGACTAGGCGGATCATATCAAACAGCATGTCCCTTCCACTGTTCACAATGGGAGAAGTACAGACCTTAGCCAACCAGCCTGTGCTTGCAAAACTCAGAACACAGTGTCCAATGTTAGATGTGATTCCACGATTGGACAACATTTGCTAAATAATCCTCGGTGTGCTAAGAATTACGCTGACAATCAATTTAAGACTGTCAGTCAGGCTCACAGTGTGGCGCATTGTGTATACTGGAAGCTACATATATTAATACACAGGGTCTTGTTCTTTGCAGACATAAAGAACACGTACACACATTGCGCCTGTTTCAGCTGAACAAAACAAGTGACAACCATTTGCTGGTTCATTCCCTGGGGCAATATCTTGACCAATCAGAGTCCAGCTGCATAGTTTAAATTTCAAACAATGCTTGGCAGTTAATTGTCAGTCACCATCAACTGGTGCATTCTCCATGGCAACGCCTCTATCAATCAGACTCCACTTGCCGACCAATCAGCACTTTCTTTTCATTCAGTATAAATTTGTTGTTTCCCCTGACATTTCTTGCAAATTGTCCTGTTGAGTGCAAGACAAAAAATATCTATTTCTTTCAGCAATACTCAAGTTCTGTACTATCAAACAACTATTTGTAAAGCTCACATATGCACATCAACAACATGCTCAAAGCTCCAATGACCACAACACATTCCCATTTAGATTCATCACCCCTGACCTTGGTTGGTGTTTAGGTGAAGTGAAGCTCAGCAGTACATATGGCCCAGCATTGCATCCCTATGTTGTGACAAGAGCTTTGTGGGCGCTATACAGACAACTAAAAGGTGGGAAATGCTCAATGTTGTAGCCTTGAGTGGCAGGACAATAATGTGGCTATGATGGGCAGATCTCCAGCACATTGAGGTGGGAAGGTGCTCATACTTATTGGTTAGCTTAGCAGATGTACACTCGGAGAGTCTGCAATGCACAGGGCTGAAAGGAGAGCGCACAAGCTCTGAGAATGGGCTCATAAGATTGAAAGCCCTGCTGGATGACAGTGAGTAAATGGAATTCTAGGAACTATTCCCCTTCTCCAAGCATTTCGACATCTATCCTTCTACAGTACACCTTCGAGTCTGGTGAACACCTCAGCCACAATCTTACACAGCAAAGAATGAAGATGACATGACCGAGCAAAGCATGTTAACGAAGTGCCTTAGGATGAGGCATCACTGTTATTGGAAAAGATCTGAGATTGGACACACACAGATGTGAGATGGATGCAGACAACATTAAACGGTGGCACTTGGTAGTGACATCTGCCATTAAGTGGCGAGAGGGACCATGGTGTTACACCTGATTGAATACAACACAGCACAGCAAAAAGATCAGGCATACACAAGAAAAGATGTGAAATGGATGCTTTTCTATTTGTAGTGATGAGAAGTATATACATTTGGTGAACACCCATGCCAACATTGTATTCCTAATATTTCTCAATCTTCCTAATCCTACAGTTACGTCTTGGTGCATCCCCGACATCCACAGTGGAGGTGGAGGCAACCTGCTGTCTGCTACGTTCTGTTGTCTGTGATGACTTTGGCGAATGTACTCTGGGGGGCCAAGACCTGGAGGGCCCAGGCCTTTGGGTCTCTCACTGTGATGCAGGTGCACCCTCCTCAGCCTGTAGAGCTGGATTCACAGGAAGCGGGGATTAGGATTGGCTAGACACTCCCGAAGGCACCTGGCTGGATAACCACAGGGTGTCCAGCTGCTGGTCCTCCTCCCAATGGGTGCCCCAGGGCCCCTGGTTGATTCCTTGAGGGATTGGGCAGCTGGAGTGAGATCGACGTACCCTGGCCCCCTGTCGCGTAGCCCCTGCTGGATGCCACCAATGCCTACAGCGATGGAGTACAACTCTTGCAGCAGCATAGGTGCTATGTCCTGGACTGAGGTGTCTATGGTGGCCGCCATCCCACCAGTGTTGACCTTGGTGAGCTGGCATGCCGGCTCTATTACCTCAGACTGAAAGTGAACGGACCCCACCCCATCATACGTTGCAATCTGTGGAAAGCAGCTGACAACCCTTCCTGATTTTCCCTTAATTGTTGCTGCAGCTCCACTAACTGAGTTAGGACTGAGTCCGAAGGCTTGATATCTGCCTCTGACTCAGCAGAATCCTGGCCTCCAGCAGTCCTCTGAGTGCAGGCTACTTTGGATGCCCCTGCCCCGCCTTCTGTGGACCAGATTGTGTGCTGTGCTCACCAATTTGTGACCCTGAGGCTGCTCTAGAACTAGGTCCCACCGTGGTGCATATCTCTGTGCTAGTGGAGGATGTGGGTGAGTGCTGTGACGGGTCTTCTGTGCGTGTTTCTACGTCATCATCATCTGAGCTGTCTTCAGGGCTGGAGATGAGAGCCTTGCTCATTGTGTCCCTGGGGCACTTTGCAGAGGTGCCTATGAAAGACAGCAGAGAAAATTATTGCATGGCAGGCGACTCAAAAACAAGACAATGGATTTATAAGATCGTTGCCTGATCATCGGCTGATGCAGGATCCTTACTTGGGTGTGTGTGCTGCTGACCTCACCATTGCCACGTGATCGGTTCCGGTCCTTTCCGGCCAGCTCAATAGTCCGCTCCTCAAATGCAGTGAGGGATTTTTATCTCTGCCATTCCTCCACTGGTCTGCGACCTCTCCCTTTTATTGCAGGCAAGCTTGTCCAGCATAAAGACAGATGGAGAGATTGTGAGCAGGACACATGCCAAGGCAGTGGGTAAGGATGCCTGCCTTGTGTGGTGGAGAGTGGAACCATGCATGGGATTAGGACATGAGCAACACAGGATACAAGCCCAGATAGAGATGTGAAGATGTGCGTGAGAGTGAGTGGTGATGTCCCTTGAGCTTGCAATGTGTGAGATCCTTGTAGAGTGTCACCCTGTGAATGTCTGGTGGGCTTGTGAGTGTGCAAGATGACCTGGTTCACCCACCCTGGCAGAACGGATGAAATTATTCATCCTCTTTCTGCATTGGATAGCTGACCTCTTCTGTGCAGCACAGGCACTCACCACTATGGGTACCCACTCCCAGGCCGCAGCGAGAGGTTTGTGGACCTCCTATGACCATCACGGGGATAGAGCACCTCCCAGTGGGCTTAGACTGCCCCAGTGAGGCATCACGAAACTTGGGCACTGCAGACTTCTTTGCTTTGGGGGCTATCTCTCTCCTAGAGCAGTCCTGGGCTGCAAACATTGAGAAAACTGTGCATGGATGAGGTTTAAATATGGCACCCGGAGCGATGGTCCACTGAGGTCATGGCGGGGTGGACGAATCAGAGACCGCCCACCACCGATATGAGGTGCTTCCTGCTGATGCATATTTAATGAGGCGGAAAGCGGACAAAATACCGCTTTTTCCCATCATCCACCGCACTTAGTGCTTGGAGGGAAAATCCCAGCTAAGATGTAATTGGAAAGATGGGAGAGAGACAAATACAAACACAGATAAACAGTGGCCGGCAGCATTAATCAGAGGAGCTTTTCTGTATCGAGTGCTGCAGTTTAATCTTCAACAATAGAGTCCCCTATGTCTATCCTATATGTCAAGTCTGTTGTTTATGACGTGGCTGCCAGGTCATTAGTCTGTTTTGTCCTTCTACACCGGCAAGTATTTATGTTTTTATTTGAACTTTCTGATTGGTTATCTTTACTCTTATTATACATCTAATTGTTCACTAATCAGGATTGTGCAGAAAGCTTCTCCCCATTTCAGTTTTCTCCCTCCAGTCTATTCCAATGTATACTCCGAAAAATAAAGTTGGTAACATAAAAAGATGAAATTCAGGAAAAAAAATCATTCATCCCAGCTTCCAATCGCTCCAGCAACTTATCTCTCTTGCCCCACCCCTCCTCCTTATGCAAGGCTTGACCCACAATACTTTATCTTCCAAGCCACCAAGCTGAACCCTGATATTCTAATCCAAACAACCATGCTACAACTTCCACAAGCTACCCTTACAATGCACACACAAAGAACACAATTGTACTGTGAGGATGATGTGTCAACAACAGCTTGCAAAAAGAACAAGCATCTTTAACGTAGCAGAGCATCTAAAGGTGCTTCACAGGAGCGTTATGAAACAAAGTGTGGTGCCAAACCATATAAGAACAGTTGACCAGAAACATCATCAAAGGAGTATCTTAAAGGAGGAAAGAGTAGAGTCATGGAGAGGTTAATGGAGAGGATTCCAGAACTTAGGGCCAAGAGAGTTCAAGGCATGGCTGCCACTAGTGGATCAAAGGAAACTGGGGACACACAGAGGAAAGAGCCCAGAATTGGGAGGAGCACAGAGATTTCAATGCTGTTTGGCTAAAAGAGGTTACGGAGTTGGGAAGGATAAGGTCACGAAGAAATTTGAAAGTAAGGATGAGAATTTTAAAATCAAGGCTTGCCTGATCGGCAGGTCAGCATGCTCAGGGTGATGGATGAATGGGACTTGGTGCGAGTTAAGATACAGGCAACAAAGTATTGGATGAACTCAAGTTTACCTAGGGTATAGATGGGCAGCCTACCAGGAGAACATTGGGATAGCCTGTATCCAAACAGCTAGAAGTATCAGGCAGCTCAAGGTCCAAATTTTCTGCTCCCTCCATTCCACCTTCCAAACTTTGGAATTCCCTTCAGGTCCAAAGGACTGAATGCCTACTCACTTTCCTATGTTTAATTCTTTGAATTTCCTGCACCTTCCCCTCTCACATCCACAGCTGTTTTCTCATACAGCCCATCCTTTATTCCAACTATTCTTTTTGGTTTTGGCATAAATTTCTACTGCCAGATCAAACCACATTCCAACAAAAGAACATTGAGCAGAATTTTCCATCCCTGTTGGTGATGGGCGTCATGGCGGGAGTGAGCGGACAATATGGTGGGAAGGCCAAAAATCAGTTTCACGCCGTCATGAAACCAGTTTGTGATTGTCCACTCTGCCTGTCAATGGTGGTTGCCTTTCCTGCCTCCGTACATAGGAATGTAATTTTAATACATCTGCATATCATTATAAATCCTGCTCACTGGAATCAGGCCCCATGTCAAATTCACTGTCCATGTCAGTGGGAAAACACACCGGTGCAGAACACGTCTTGACAAGTGTGATGTGCAGAAGCCATGACTTACCACCAGGGCCTTGCTCACATCGTGGATATCCGAGGAACAGAAGATGCTGGAGCCCTACAGCAACCGGACCCTTGGGAGGGGGGGAATGATGGTGTCATGGAGGTGTGAGGTTAGGAGGGGAAGAAACAATGGTGTCGGGGGGTGAGGTTGAGTATAGGGGAGGAGGGTGTAACAGGGGAGAATGCAGCAACCGAGGAGTTAGGTGTAAGGGGGAGGACGGTGTAATGGAAGAAGTTTGTAGGGGGAAGGAGTTTGGAGGTTGAAGACCTTCAGATAGAGGAAGGAGTTCGGAGGGGGGCAGAACTTCGGAGGTGGGGGTGGAGGCCGGGGGAGGAAGGGGTCCAGGGGGAAGCAGGAGTTCGGAAAGGGGAAGGAGCTAGGGGAAGGAAGGAGTAAGGGGGGGATGACCAGGTGAACGTGCAAGAGAGGGGTCTGTGGAGTCCATGACTGCCTCCTGGGGAGCGAAATGAGGGTGGACATGGTAGGAGGGAATGGTGAGAATGAGAGAGGGCAGAGTGAGCTGGTAGGGTGGGAGGGTGAGGGTGCAACGGTAACGGTAGAAGGGATGACGAGGGTGGTTGGGGGTGGGAAGGAGGAGGTCAATGTGGATGGGGGGTAGGATTCTCAGGAAGATGGGGAACATGCACCTTCACCTGGACATCCCGGAAAGAAAAGGGCCCTGGCTGGTAGGTGATGGTGGGAAGGTGAAAGTTGATGCCGGGGGGGGGCCCAACAGTGATGGGACTGAAGGACATGGGTGACTGGGGGAGGTGAAAGGGCAGGGGAGCTGAAAACATACTTCACTACAACCATCTTGCAAAATCGAAAGTGAAAGGAGCCTCATGTTGGGCGGGAACAGGTGCTGTATGGGAGTGGGTGGGCGGAGATGCAGGTCAGCTCAGATGAAAGACAACCCCAGCAGGCAGCACTGAAATGCTCGGAACATTGAGATGATTGTGATGGAGGAAGGATCCGCGTGTGTGTGTGAGTGCTTGCACGAGGCTCCGAAAGGCTCTGCCACACATATACCTGTCCATCCAGAATCACTCGTGGGCTGGCTGCATGCAGCTGAACTGCTAGTAGGGGTGGGGGGGGAGGGTGGCGGTATGGATGCAGGGGGAGGACTTGCAAAGCCTGTAAATGAAGCTGAAAGACACCGTTACACATTGTTCAGTGAAAGTGAATATATTTTCAGATTATAAAATGACAAAATGTGTCCACCCGTGGAACTACTTGTGATCAGACATTCTTAACTTTTCTAAGCTCACCACTTCTTCTAGGTGATGCCCTGACACCTGCAGCTGGGGTGGAGGCAGCCTATGCAATGCTTGGCCCTGTTGCCTTTAATGACTTTGGTGTGGGTCCTCTGGAGAGCCAAGACCTTGGGGACACCTGTCTTGCTTTGGCTGTCCTCCTATGGGCCAGCTGCTCCCTCTGTGGTGACAGAGGGCAAGGTTGAAGGGGTCAAAGGCAAAGGGATCTCGGAGGGGGAGGACAGCCTCTGAGATTCCTCCGTGGATGGCCCAGGGGTGTCCAGCTGCTGCTCCTCCTCCCTTCGGGTGCCAAGGGACCTGGCCTGACTTCTTGATGGGAAGGAGCACCTGGAGGGATGTCGAGATGCCCCATTTCCCTCTCGCGTTGCTACTGCAGGAACTCACCCATGGCTACCACAATGGGGTGCAGGCCTGCACGCAGCTCCGCGTTCTGCTGGACCAGGGTCTCCATGGCGTCCGCCATCCTTCCCTTGGAGACCTCCAAACGTGCACATGTAGGCACCACTTCATCAGAGAGGAGACGGATGCACTCCTCTGACTCACGTCCAGCTTCCAACTGCTCTGCGTGATGTTCCCCTGCCTTCTGCTGACTCTCCACGATGAGTTGGAAGGCCGAATCCAGAGGCTTAGCATCTGACAAGGACCACACAGATGCCTCTTTTCCAGCAGTCCTCCAAGTCCGGCGGAGCTTGACTGAACCTGCCTCCTCCTGCTGCAGACAAATGTCCGTGCAGTGACCACCAGATTGCGAACCCAAGCCTGCTCTAGATCTAGGTCCCACCAAAGTGTGTGTCTCTGTGCTGGTGGAGGGTGTGGTTAAGCACTGTGACAGTTCTTCCAAGCTGCTTATTTCCAGCTCTTCAATGGAGGAGGTGCCCTCTTGGTTGGAGGTGAGGACCTGGATGGAGCTGAGGGACTGGCTGGCTGAGGACGTCGATTGCTTGGAAGAGCTCCTTGTGAACCAAAGTAGAGATAATTACTGCATGGCAAGAGAGTCAAAAGCAGGAGAGAGAGCACTCACAGCTGCATTGAGAGAGGGATGATGTGGTGCAGGATCCTCACGTGGAAGTTCGGTGCCGACCTCACCGTTGTCGCAGGCACGGTCCATGTCCTCACCAGTCAGTGCAATGGCACACTCCTCAAAGTGAGTGAGGGGCTTAATGTGGGTCATTCCATCCCTGGTTTGGGACCTCTCCCTGATGTTGTGAACCAGCTCCTCCTGCATGAAAACAGATGGAGAGAGTGTGAGGAGGACACATGGCACTGCGTGGAATGTTTGTATGGTGAGTGGAGCCATGAAGACACGAGCACCAGAGAGTATGAACCTGATGGAGATGCGAGGGTGTGTGAGAGAGTTAGTGGTGTTGTTCCTTGAGGTGTGAGATCCCTGTGGATGTGTGATGGGTTTGTGAGTGTGTGGGTCAAGTGTGATTAGAAGAGTGACTTACCCTGGTGGAACAGATGAGACCATTCATCCTCCTTCTGCACTGGATGGCTGTCCTCTTTTGTGGGGCACTGATGTTGCCACCGCCTCCCATGCTAGATTGGTGATCTTGCTTGCTGGCCTTCGCCCAGAGCTGGGGTAGAGGACTTCACAGCAGGCCCCCACTGCTTCCAGTAGGCACTTGAGGGAGGTGTCACTAAATCTGGGGGCAGCATGTTTCCTCCCTTTGGCAACCATCAGTTCGCAGCAGCTTCCTATCCCTTGAAGAGTACTAGCTCTTTGCACCCGGTTTATTGAAGGACTAAGGTGACGGTGGGGTGGGTGAATCGGAGGATGTCCCGCCAGCAACCTGGCATGTTTCCCGGGAATGCATGATTAATGAGGTGTGATTGGGATGATACAATGCAAAAACATGCCATTGCGGCCAGCGGTAAAACATCCTTTTTCCCACCCACTACCACACTTAGTGCAAATCTGGGACGATTCCGCCAAATGTGTCTCATTCCTTAATGCAGTCAATATCCCTCCTGCAAGTCACAATAGTTGATCCATTGCTACATGCAGTTGCAGTCTGACAGCAGCCCCATAAGTCTGAGGAGCTACAAATTAAACTGAAGGCAACATTCATAGGAAATTGAATAAACCCTGCCCAGATTAAATGCCTAGCACTGCAACAGTTTGACACAACTGAATAGCTTGCTCGGGCAATTAAGTGCTACCTATATTGATGTGGGACTGGAGACACAGATGGAACAGACCAGGTAAGAATGGCAGGTTTCCTCCTTTAAAAGAATTTAATGAACCAATAGAATCATGCTTGAAACAAGTCAGGAATTGTTATCTCTGTGCCAGAGTCAAGTTCTAGATACAAGCTTTCACTTATAGATTTATTAGAGGAAATGATACTCACAGACAACACATACAATAATGCAAGCAATGTGAGAGTCATTACATTAATGTTTCTGAGCAGGGTAGCCAACTTGCCACCTATTCCGTTGATCACTCCAACTTCACATCATAATGGTATAGTAATTATACCTTCAGCCATAGGCCATAATATCACCTATTTTCCACGACTTTTACCCTTGCTTTAAATTAACCTACATTAGCTCAGCATTCTGGAAACTTGCTGTCTCAGTGGTATCAGTGATTGAAAGCCCCATGGTTTTCATTCATCCAAGTCAATGACAGGCTTAAGACAAAGTATAAACTTCCTGTCTATCTAGGGCAAATGGTAAAGGCACACCTTATATTGTTGTTATATTACTGAACAAGGAATTGTGAGGCATGAATTAATAATCTAGAGAACATGGGTTCAAATCTCACCGTGGATATTTGAAAATTTGAATTCTGATTTAAAAATCTGTAAATAAAAGCTGGTATCTGTAAAAGTGACCATAAGCCTGTCAAACTGCATTAAAACCCCACTGGTTATCTAATTTCCTTTGGAGAAGGAAACCTGTTGTTCTTACTCGGTCTGGCCTATATGTGACTTTAATTCTATACCAATGTGGTTGACTCTTAATTGCTCTCTGAAGTAGCCTAACAAGTCATTCAGTTGTATCAAACCATTGTGGTTCAAAAGGAATGTCCACCATGACTTTCTTAAGGCAACTAGAAATGAGCAATAAATGATGGGCTTGCCAACAATTCCCAGAATCCCAAGAATGAATTAGGAAAACATATATTTATCTACCAGAAGGTCTGAAACTACACAAAGAAAAAAAACAATTTTTCACAAGTAGAGCTTACACCAGCCATGGAAAGCCTTGAAGAACTGATTTGATTTTCGATGTATTCTGAATACTGTTTGTTGCAGCAGTTTCTTCAGAAACTGTTTTTTAACCACAAGGTGGAGCACTTAATAAAAGATGGAACCTGAATGCAATTTTGCACAGCTTCTTCAAGACAGAACAGACCCAGATGCATCAACAGCACTGTATCAGGAACACATCTCAGTATCAGCAACACATAAGGAAGAAACAGCTCAAATCCTCAAAGTACACATTTCGCTGATCCTGCCCAGTACCTCCCCATTACTTGCTGAACCCTTTGTTTACAGAATGGTATATCATCCTTCCAGACAGCATGGCCTGGATTTTTGGGTAGGGATGGGAAAATGCAGCTTGGGCCCCTTTGGTGGGTGGTGGGGAGTGGGGGGGTTGTTGAGGTGGGTGTGATGGTGGTTTCATGTGCAGTTTTAGAGTCACAATGCAGTGTGGGGGGTGAGGTGAGAGAGTGGGTGTGGAGGCTGGCTAGTTAGAAGGCCCAGGGAACCCAGAGACAGCAGCCCATCTCCCAACCAACATCACTCTTATGCCCCCACGCCTCACCCTTCACATTCACCCACCTCCCATGTCCCATCCATGCCCCCTCATACTCCCAATGCCCATTCCGTGCATCCTCATATCCCCATTCCACCCCATGCCACTTCTGTAACCCCTCGTAAACCCTATGCTCCTTCATACTCCATATTCCCTCTCCATGCCCCCCCCCCCTTCCATGGCGATTCACCCAGTATCCACTATGTACAGTTCTCAGGAGCCATGCAATAGCAATGGGTGTAGGTGAAAAAATTATAATAATCTAATAAAGCTCTCATTCAAACACCTGTCATTGATACTGCAAAAGATTGCTGTCACTTAAGTGGCCATTAGGTTGTGTAAACAAACAACCATGTATTCAGGAGTGATGTCAAAGTCAGATTATGTTATTAGAGCCTCAAAAAACTGTCACTCATTCCCCTGAACAGCTGTGTGAACAGAGCTGAGTCTGTATAAAAGCTTTTGGAACTCAGCCAAGCATTCATAATTGCCACAACAATAAAAACATTAGCTTTCATCTCCAGATCTCCCTGAAACTGAAAGAATGGATGATGCATTTTCCATTTGAAGGCAGATTTCTGGTCAATCAATGGCGTAGAGCAGGTGGTTGGATTTTTTAAATATTCAACAGCAGAGCATTTTTTTTCAAAGTAAAAGATATCTGGACATTTAAATCTCAATCCTAAACATGACAAGATGGTTCCCACCCTTTTTTCCTACAGTTTTGAATGCATTATGGCACTTTGTCCATTGGGAAAAGAACTACAATGCATGACAACATTTTCACAATTCTGGTCAATATAATGGTCAACTTACCTTTGCATTACCACTGCATTAAAAGTGCTTCTACATTACAATTCAGCATCTAATAGCATTTGAAGGCGCCAAAACATTTAAGACTTACCTGTCTGAATGCTCCCAACTCATCAACAAGCTTCCTCTAGTAGTCACAAACTCCCTAAGAAGGAGCCTTTTTTTGGACTTCCAAAACCCACACCAGCACACAAAAATAGTGTGGGGAAGGAAATTCAATTATCCTATAGTCCTCACAATGTTGACCCCAACCTCAGAAGAGGTGCAAGTGCGTTTTGCACCTAATGCCTTATTGTCCCATGAAAAGGCCACAGAAAAATAGCGCAGGATCAGGAAGACAGAGGAAATTTGTTTTTGCAGCCAAAACAAAATCACCATTTCAGCATTCCTGGCCTGATTCCTGCATCCATTGGCAGATAAAAATCCAGCCCCATATTTCAACTGAACAATCTTAAAAAAGGTATTAAAAAAGAAAGAAAACTAACTTGCTGATTTCTGTAGAAAAAATAAATTTTGGAATTATTTTCTTTCTGTGTTTTAAAAAGATCTTATTCAAACCCATTTTATTCAAAACTTTAGCTCTTGAAAACTGTAAAGCCCAAGCAACATTCTGGGAGATATCTGGTCTTAGTTATTTATTCTATTGCTACAGTAATGCAGCTTAGATTACTAAGTCACTACCTACATCTAACTACTTATGTTTTATAACTAAATTGCACATCACATTTATACAATCCACACATTCAATAAATCAATCCTTCTTACAATTATATAATTTTTCTCTCATGTTATTAATGTAAAGGCTCCAATTAGGGGCAATTTAGAGGGCTGCAGGCCCCCATTTCATGCAGAGTTTGCCAGTTCCATGGAGTTGACCTCCCTATGGCAGCATGGAGGGCCATTGGATCTGGAAGCACCATCCACCAGAGAAGGGGCCACAAAGGTGGCACTCCTGAGCCAAATGTTGCCGTTGGACACCTTTCCCCACTGTTCCAAGGGGCTTCTCTGCTTGGCCCCTCTGAATTTTTAGGTTGCATTTATGCCCTTCACGGGCTCCTCGATTTTGAGACCTTCCTGTTCTCTGACCTGCTTCAGCAGTGCCACATCTCCCGGTGGAGCTACCAAGATTCTACAGCTGCTGACCCTCTGATTGGGCTGGCAACATTGTGAACCTACCTGCCATCCTCAATAGGGTGGTGAGTGCAGAGGCTGCCACTTAGGAGAATGCCTCCTTGAAAATTGCTCCACTGATCTGATTTCCGGCAAGTGTTTGGGATCCCCATTTGGTCTTGACGGGGTCTCAAAGCTCATGGCATAATCCTGCCCAGTGTTTCAAATTAATGACTTCATCAGAACCTAATGAAGGTCATTGATCTGAAATGTCAACTCGGTTTCTCTCTCCACAGATGCTGCCAGACCTACTGAGTATTTCAGCATATTCTGTTTTTATTTCAGATTTCCAGCATCTGCAGTATTTTGTATTAGTGACACAGGTGATTAACTACTTTTACATCAAATATGGAGCTCGCATGCATCTGTCATATTTCAGAAAACTGATCATTTCTCCTGCTTATGCTGACCTTGATTACCTGGCTGCTCCCTTAGCATAGGAGCTGGGGATGTACAAACAGCTGCCAATATACAGATATATCCTTTAGTAATTAGCTTTTTGTTGACCTTAGGACTTGCCAAATTAGACCACTTCTCACTTGGAGTACCTGAGTAAAGGCCTTAAAAGCACAGACCAGATTAAACACAACTGCAGTTGTTGAATATCATATGGAAGAAAAGTCACAATTATAGATGCTGTTAATAAACAAGGGTTCACTCTAATACAACAAAGAACATATATTCCTTGATATATTAAAAAGATATATTTACTTGATACATTAAAGCTAAATAAAACAAATTACTTTTGGCTGTATACAACAAAAATCCATCGAAGGTCAACAGAAGGAAGCACAATAGAAAATTATTTTGGGGCGTGTGGAAATTGGTCTTGGTCAATGGTGAATGGAAAAGAAATTAGGTGGGGTCTGAAAAGAATGACCAATTCGCCGTCACCCATTTTGCAGTGCTGCACAAGACCCACTTCACCCATAAGTAAGTACATTGTGTATAAAAGTAAATTCAGGATTTTAAATTAAAAGCTGAAGAAAAAAAAATAAAATTCATGTGTATTGTAAAATAATGTCAACTAATTACAGAATAAAATGGTAAATTATTTTTAATATTTTTAAAATAATGTTCAATGCAATGGACCATCAACTAGTGATTATAATATTCCAGATTGTAAGACAACTAAACCACAGCTGTTGTGGTGTATACACAAGGGCATGTCGCATGATACTTCATGCTACTTTAGCAAATGGAATATCAGGGACAGCGTGCTGGGTTTAGAAATAACCTCTTAAATAATAATCTCAAATAAACCATTGATATTTAATCATATGTATAGAGTAACACTTTGTGATGTACAATTGAAAACGGCTTTTAAAATATATTCAAATGTATCATTAAACAGCTATTTATACATCAAGAAATATACTTGCTATTGTTTATAATTTTACAGTTAATTTTTGTTTCTTTACAGCATCAGTAATTGTGGCATTTTTATCACATGATTTAATACATGACCATTAGTGTGACAGATATTACATAGCAACTGATACTGAAAGACACTGGTGAAACTACGCCTGAAGTGCTTTGTGCAGTTTTGGTCTCCTGATCTGACAAATGACAAACTTGCCTGAGAAGGAGTGCAATGAAGGTTCAGAGTAGTTCCAGGGATGAGGGCATTGACCTGTGAGGAGATATTGAGTAGACTAGGCCTATAATCCCTGGAATTTAGAAGAATAAGAATAGAGGTGATCTAATAGAAACTCATAAAATTCTTAAGGGACTTGACAAGGTAGATGCTGAGAAAATGTTTCACCTGACTAGGAAATCTAGAACACAGAGTCACAGTCTCAGAATAAGGGATAAGCCATTTAAGGGCTGGGTTGAGGAGAAATCTTTTCACTTAAAGTGTTATGAATCTTTGGAATGCGCTAACCAAGAGAGGCATGGATGCATTGTCATGATTATATTTAAGACAAAGGTTGATAGATATTTGGAAATTAAGGGATGTAGGGATAGTATTGGGAAGTTGGGGTTAAGGTAGAAGATTAGCCACGATTTTGTTGAATGATGGAGCAGGCTCGAAGGGCCAAATGGCCTACACTTGCTCCTATTTCTTATAATCTTATGTTCTTATAACAGTTTTCCAAATACTGTTCATAACATAATTTCTTCTCTGAGTTTTGATGACAAATCTGATCAGGTAGAAAATATTCTAAATGCAAGACAGTATTTGCACTCTTAACTCAGGTTACCTGCACCATAACATACAATTGCAATGAATATTGCATTTAATCTCAGTTGCAAGAGCTTTGAGATATGGGGTAAATTCTACAAGTTAGCTCTCTTGGGTGCTGAACTCTTCTTGACAATTGGTTACAGATTCTCATGAATTGGCTCTTGAAATGTCTAAGATCAACTGTCCAATGTACATTCTTCTTGAGGTTGCCAACCCTCCAGGATTGACCTGGAGTCTCCAGGAATTGAAGCTCAATCTCCAGGACACTGCTGAGTGCAACCCTGGAGAAAAATCATTGGGCGGAATTTTCTGACCTCGCTGGCGTCGGGTGTGGTCGGTGGACACACACAGACAATATGGTGAGAAGGCCAGAAATCGGTTTCACGACTGCGTGAAACCAGTTTGCGATCATCCGCTCAACCCATAGATGGCAGGCCGCATTTCCCGCCATCAAACGTCGGGAACATCATTGTAATACATCTGCATATCATTATAAGGCCAACCCGCCGGAAGCATCCCCCTTCCCTGGATTGTCCGTCCACATCAGTGGGAAAACACGCCAATGTAGAACACTTCTTGATCAGTGTGACGTGCAGAAGTTGGGACTTACTGCCAGGGTCTTGCTCATATCGTGGACATCCGAGAAGCAGAAGATGCTGGAGCCTGACAGCAACAGCACACTGGAAGAACATCCCTGGCATGTTGGGTGGATTTTTATAGACATGGCTCTGCTGCGAAGCAGCTCATGGACGTTGGAAAGTTACCCTTGAGGGTCTGCTCACAATGGATGATGGTCAAGGGAGTGGAGAGTGTGTTTGGGAGAGGAAGATGTGCCGGGTGAGAGGAGATGAAGGTCTAGGATTGACTGGGAGAGGTGTTGGGGGAATGAGGTTAGGAGGGGCGGAACAAAGGTGTTGGTGGGAGTGAGGTTATGGGGGGGTAACAAAAATGTCAGGGGGTGAGGTTGGGAGGGAATGAAGGTGTCGGGGGGGTGAGGTTGGGGGGGAATGAAGGTGTCGGGGGGATGAAATGTGGGGGAATGAAAGTGTCGGGGGGGGGTGAGGTTGGGAGAGGGGTACGAAGGTGTCAGCGGGAGGTTGGGAGGGGGGAGGGAGTTCAGGCAGGGAGGGTGTAACGGGGAGAAGACGACAACTGGGGAGGTAGGTGTAAAGGGGGTGGAAGGCGTAAGGGAAGGAATCAGGAGGGTGGAAGGAATGCAGAGAGGGGAGGGAGTCCAGGGGGAGAAAGGACTGCAGAGAGGGGAGGGAGTCCGGGGGAATAAGGGGTGCAGAGAGGGGAGGGAGCGAGGGTGGAGGAAGAAGTAAGGCTGGAGGAAGGAATCAAGGGTGGGGGAAGGACTAAGCGGGGGGGAATCCGGAGTGGGAGGGGTGGAAGGGGTTCCAAGGCAGGAAGGAGTTCCGGGGGTGAAGGAGTTCCTAGGGGGGAGGGGGCTCCAGCAGGGAAGTAGTTCCAAGGGGGGAAGGGTTTCCGGTGGGGGGGGATGTCCATGTGAACATGCAAGGGAGGGCTCCGATGAGTCCATGACTACCTCCTGGGGAGAAAACTGAGTGGGCATGATATGAGAGAATGGTGAGGATGACCGAGGGCAGAGTGAGGCGGTAGGGTGGGAGGGTGAAGATTCGACTGTACCGGTAGAAGGGACAGCAAGGGTGGTTAGTGGGGACAAGGAGGCAGACATGGACACTGGGGTGGGAAAGAGGAAGTCGGGGAGGCCAATGTGGATGGGAGTAGGATTTTTGTAAAGAAGGGAATGTGCACGTTCACCTGGACCTCCCTGAAAGGGTTGTGGCTGGTAGGTCATGGAGGGGAGGTGGTAGGTGATGCTAGGGGGGTCATCAGTGATGGGGAAAGGAAATGGGTGACTGGGGGAGGGGAAAGGATGGGGAACGAATGAAATGCTGTATCACCACCATGCTGTCTGAATCGAATGTGAAACGAGAGTCATGGTGGGCGAGATCAGATGCTGCATGGGAGTATGATGAGTAGGTTGGCGGAGATGCAGGTCAGCTCAGATGGATAACTGAAAGCGAACCCCAGCAGGCAGCATTGAAAATGCTCAGGACAATGAGATGAATGTGATACAGGAAGGATACACATGTGCAGGAGAGTGCTTGCATGAGGCTCTGAAAGGCCCTGCCACACACACACTTCTCCCTCCAGAATCACTCGTTGGCCAGCTTCTTGGTCTGCGGTGACAGAGGACGAGGCTGAGAGGCTCATAGGCAAAGGGGGCTTGGAAGGAGAGGACAACCTCTGTGAGTGGATGCCCCAGAGGTGTCCAGCTGCTGCTCCTCCTCCCTTCGGGTGCCCGGGGGCCCCGGCCTGACTCCTTAAGGGGAAGGAGCACCTGGAGGGACATTGAGGTGCCCCGTTTCCCCCTCACGTTGCCACTGCAGGAACTCACCCATGGCTCCTACGATGGAGTGCAGGTCTGCACACATCTCCGCTTTCTGCTGGACTATGGTCTCCATTGCATCTGCCATCCTTCCCATGGAGACCTCAGCGCACATGTGGGCACCACTTCATCAGAGAACAGGCAGACGCACTCCTCTGAATCGTGAGCTACTCTTTTGAGGGCTTCTAACAGCTTTGCATGATGTTCCCCTGCCTTCTGCTGACTCTCCAGGATGAGTTGGAAGCCTAATCCTGAGGTTCATCATGTGACTCGGACCTCACAGATGCCTTTTCCCCAGCAGTCCTCCGAGTACCTGGGAGCTCGTTTGCACCTGCCTCCTCCTGTGGACACATGTCTGTGTGGTGACCACCAGATTGTGAACCTGAGCCTGCCCTAGTTCTAGGTCCCAACGAGGTGTGTGTCTCTGTGCTGGCGGAGGGTGTGGGTAAGCGCTGTGACAGGTCTTCCAGGCTGCTTATTTCCAGCTCTTCAATGGAGGAGGACCTGGATGGAGCTGAGGGACTGGCTGGATGAGGGTGTTGGTCTTTTGACAGGGCTCCCTGTGAACTAAATAGAGATAATTAGTGCATTGCAGGAGAGTCAAAGGCAGGAGAGAGAGCACTCACAGTTGTGTTGAGTGAGGGATGATGTGGTGCAGGATCCTCATGAGGGTGTTCACCGTCGACCTCACTGTCACCGCAGGCATGGTCCATGTCCTCACCAGTCAGCGCGATGGACACTCTTCAAAGTGAATGAGGGGCCTAATGGGCCACTCCACCCCCAGTCTGGGAGCTCTCCCTGCTGATGTGAGCAGGCTTCTCCTGCATGAAAACAGATGGAGAGAGTGTGAGCAGGACACACGGCACTGCGTGGAATGTTTATGTGGTGAGTGGAGTCAGGGACAGGATGAGGACGCAAACACGAGAGAATATGAGCCTAATGGAGATGTGAGAGTGTGTGTGTGAGTTAATGGTGTTGTCCCTTGAGGTGTGAGGTCCCTGTGGATGTGTGATGGGTTTGTGAGCGTGTGAGTTGAGAGTGATTGAAAGAGTGACTTAGCCTGGCAGAACGGATGAGACCAATCATCCTGTTGCAGCACTGGGTGGCTGTCCTCTTTTGCAGGGCATTGGTGGTGACCACCACTGCCACTGCCTCCCATGCTAGGTTGGTGATGCTCCTGCCCATCCTGCGGCCAGAGCGGGGGATAGAGGACATCATGGTGGGCCTCCATGGGGTCCAAAAGGCGCTCGATGGATGCATAACTAAATCGGTGGGCTGCAGTCTTTTTGCCTTTTGGGGCCATCATGTCTTCTGTGCAGCTGTCCTGATCTGGAAGCAAATGAGAACCTGCCCACAACTGAAATGGCGTTTTTCCCAGGAATGCACAATTAATGCGGCGGGATTTGGATGGCACAGCACGAGAAGCTGCCACTGCGGCTGGCGGGTAAAATATGGGATGATTCCGCCCACTGAGACATTAAAAGAATTTTTTTGCCATTTTCTTTGAACATTTCTCTTTATCAGATATAAAAATATTGAAAATGAGGAATAAGGCTGTTTGGCTGACAGTCAAGCATCACCTAGTTGGGTAATGAGTCTTTTTGTTTTCCAATTGCTGTAGGAAGGGAGTGCGACACAAGGATGGATGTGTTGGCCGACTAATGGCGGGAGCATTGGGGCAAGTCATGTGATGAAACGTCAGGAATACATTTAATCACAGTTGGCAACCCTAATTCCTTTAGAGTGAGACTCCAAATTGGGAGCAGTCACCTTTTAAAGAATTGATTTCAGAGATGGAAAATAGACCTTGCAATAAAACTGATTAATTTAACATCTCATCTAAAGACAGCATCCATCACAGTATAGACTCCCTCATTACTGCATTGGAGTGTCAGCCTTGATTTTTTGTGCCCAAGTCCTGGAGAAGGACCTGAACCCAGAGCTTTGTGGCTTAGGGGTAAGAGTGCTACCAACTGAGCAATGGCTTACACAATTACAATTTAAAACGAGCAGGTTATTTACCTTTTTTTATTCTTCCACGGGATATGGACATCACTGGCTAGGTCAATACTTATTGCCGTTGAGAAGGTGCCGGTGAGTTGCCTTCTTGAACTGCTGCAGTCCGTGTGTTGTAGGAACATCTACAGTAATTTTAGGAAGGGAGTTCCAGGATTTTGACCCAATGTCAATTAAGCACCAGTGATATATTTCCAAGTCAGGATGGTGAGTGGCTTGGAGGGGAAGTTGCAGGTGGTGGTGTTCCCATGTGCCTGCTGTCCTTGACCTTCTAGATGGTAGTGGTCGTGGGTTTGGAATGCTGCTGTCTAAGGAGGCTTGGTGAGTTGCTGCAGTGCATCTTGTAGATGGTACACACTGCTGCCACTGTTTGTTGGTGGCGGAGGGAGTGGATGTTGAAGGTGGTTGATGGGGTGCCAATCAAGCGAGCTGCTTTGTCCTGGATGGCATTGAGCTTCTTGAGTGTTGTTGGAGCTGTACTCATGCAGGCAAGAGGAGAATATTTAATTATATTATTGACTTGTGCCTTGTAGATGGTGAACAGGCTTTGGGGCGTCAGGAGGTGAGTTATTTTCCACAGAACTCCCAGGCTCTAGCCTGCTCCTGTAGCCCCAGTATTCATATGGCTGGTCCAGTTCAGTTTCTGGTCAATGGTAACCCCCGGGATGTTGATAGTGGGTAATTCAATGATAGTAATGCCATTGAATGTCAAGGAAAGGTGGTTGGATTCTCTCTTGATGGAGATGGTCATTATCTGGCACTTGTGTGGCATGAATGTTACTTGCCACTTATCAGCCGAAGACTGAATATCACCCCAGGGGGAGCGACCTGACGTCATTGAACACTCACATGATATTTCGGTTGGTGGGCGCACACTGGAGTCAGCATCGCACCCACCGACAATTAACAGGCCTATTAAGATCATTAAAGTCCTAATTAAATGTAATTTTTCACTACCCGTCCAACCTTACGGTTGGCGGGCAGGTGAAAAGGCCAAGCGGCCTTTGCACTTTTTAGGAAACCTCGTCCATGGGCAGGATGAGGTTTCCAACAGCAATTTTTAAAGATAAAATAAAAATTTTAACATTTCATTAATAACATGTCTCTGATCATGTGACAGAGTCACATGTGGGGACATGTTTTTTAACATTATACAACTCATTACTTTTCATTTTTAAAACTCTTCATCTTCCTGAGGCAGCTTTTTTTTATTCATTCATGGTAAGCAGACTTCGCTGGCTGGGCCAGTATTTATTGCCCTTGAGAAGGTGGTGGTGAACTGCCTTCTTGAACTGATGCAATCCATGGTACATTCACAGTGCTGTTAGGAAGGGAGTTTTAGGATTTTGACCCAGCGACCATGAAGGAACGGTGATATATTTCTAAGTCAGGACGGTGAGTGACTTGGAGGGGAACTTCCAGGTGGTGGTGTTCCCATCTATCTGCTGCCCTTGTCCTTCTAGATGGTAGGCTCGTGGGTTTGGAAGGTGCTGTCGAAGGTGCCTTGGTGAATTCCTGCAGTTCATCTTGTAGATGGTACACACTGCTGCTACTGTGCGTTGGTATTGGAGAGAGTGAAAGTTTGTGGATGTGGTGCCCATCAAGCGGGCTGCTTTGTCTTGGATGGTGTCAAGCTTCTTGAGAGTTGTGGGAGCTGCACTCATCCAGGCAAGTGGGGAGTATTCTATCACATACCTGACTTGTGCCTTGTAGATGGTGCCCAGGCTTTGGGGAGTCAGGAGGTGGGTTACTTGCTGCACGATTCCTAGCCTCTGGCCTGCTCTTATAGCCACAGTACTTATATGGCTAGTCCAGCTCAGTTTCTGGTCAATGGTAACCCCACGATATTGATAATTGATATTGGGGGATTCAGTGATGGTAATGCCATTGAACATCAAGGGGTGATGGTTGGATTCTGTCTTGTTGGATGTGATCATTGGCTGACACTTGTGTGGCGTAAATATTGCTTGCTACTTGTCAGCTCAAGCCTGGATATTGTCCAGGTCTTGCTGCATTTGGACATGGACTGCTTCAGTATCTGAGGAGTCACAAATGGTGCTGAACATCTTGCAATCATCAGTGAACATCCCCACTTCTGACCTTATGATGGAAGGAAGGTCATTGATGAAGCAGCTGAAGGTGGTTATGCCAAGGACACTACACTGAGGAACTGCTGCAGTTGAGCTGAGATGACTGACCTCCAACGGCCACAACCATCTTTCTTTGTGCTAGGTATGACTCCAACCAGCAGAGAGTTTTATCCCCGATTCCCATTGACTCCAGTTTTGCTAGGTCTCCTTGATGCCACACTCTGTCAAATGCGGCCCTTATGTCAAGGGGAATCACTTTCACCTCACCTCAGGAGTTCAGATCTTTTGTCCATGTTTGTACCGAGCTGAGTGGCCTTGGCAGAATCCAAACTGGGCTTCAGTGAGCAGGTTATTGCTAAGCAAATGCTACTTGATAGCACTGTTGATGACCCCTTCCATTACTGATGATGGAGAGTAGACTGATGGGGCGGTAATTGGTTGGGTTGGATTTGTCCTGCTTTTTGTGTACAGGACATACCTGGGCAATTTTCCACATAGCCAGGTAGATGCCTGTGTTGTAGCTGTACTGTAACAGCTTGGCTAGAGGCACGGCAAGTTCTGCAGCACAAGTCTTCAGTATTATTGCTGGAATATTGTCAGGCCCCATAGCCATTGCAATATCCAGTGCCTTCAATTATTTCTTGATATCACGTGGAGTGAATCGAATTGGCTGAAGACTGGCATCTGTGATGCTGGGGACCTCCGGAGGAGGCCAAGATGGATCATCCACTCGGTACTTCTGGCTGAAGATTGTAGCAGATGCTTCAGCCTTATCTTTTGCACTGCTGTGCTGGGCCCCTCCATCATTGAGGATGGGGATATTTGTGGAGCCTTCTCTTCCAGTGAGTTGTTTAGTTATCCACCACCATTCACGACTGGATGTGGCAGGATTGCAGAGCTTAGATCTGATCTGTTGGCTGTGAGATCGCTTAGCTCTGTCTAACACTTGCTCTGTGCCTCAGGGAGCTTTTCAAGCGCACACCCACGCACATGTACAAACTTGCGCGCTTGCCCTCCTCCGCTGCAGTGCATGTTTCACACTCGGCAGGCCTTAATTAGCCCGCCAATGTAAAATTGTGGTTGCGGCCCAATCGCGGGCGGCGGTTAGCTTCCCAACCACCCCTGCCGAGCTCACCTGATGAGGGCAAAATTCCGCCCATGAATTCATGTAAAATGGAGTTTTCTTATGTCAGTGAGTCACTGATTGCTTTTTAATTGTGGCATGAGAAGGAAGACCACTATAACTTTCCCACCAAACTGAAGCAGGTCAGCAACTGGGAAGAAAAACAAAAGGGTTATCCAAGAGAAATGTAAAATGTGAGGGACCTCACACTGTATATTTTTATCAAATATATATAGATGTCCTCATGGCTATTTCTAAAATTTAAAAAACTGAACAAAGATCTTTAAAATGGCTGAATCTATGGGCAGAATCGTCCCAGATTTGCAATAAGTGAAGTAGCGGGCGGGTAGAACAACGTTTTACCCACCGGCCGTAATGGCTGCTTTTCACACCGTCTCACCCCAAACAGGCCTTTTTAATTATGCATTCCCGGGAAACACGCTGTTTCCATGGCAGGCGGGCTCTCATTCGCCCGTCACGCGATCATCTTGCCGCTTCATCACGTCAGGTGCTATATTTAAAGCGCAGCCTTTCGCACATCTCTGAATGTTTCCAGCCCACGACTGCTGCAAAGAAGACATGGCCCTGAAAGGCAAAAAGACTGCAGCCCCCCCAGGTTCAATGACGAGTTCCTCTAGCGCCTTTTGGACACAGCGGAGGCTCACCGTGATGTCCTTTACCCCCACTCTGGCCGCAGGATGGGCAGCAACATCACTAATCCGGCTTGGGAGGCAGTGGCAGTGGTGGTCAGCACAAACGCTCTGCAATAGAGGACAGCCACCCAGTGCCGCAAGAGGATGAATGATCTCCTCCGTTCCGCCAGGGTAAGTCACTCTTCTCATCACTCTCAACTCATACACTCATAAATCCATCACACATCCACAGGGCCCTCACACACTTCCAGTTTAAAGGACATCAGCATTCACTCTCTCGCACATACCTTCATTGTCCTCATCCTGTCCATGGAACCACTCACCACTCACACATGCCAAGCATACTCATCATCTGGCCTGGCTGGTGCCCTGCTTATACTCTCTCCATCTCTATTCATGCAGGACATGCTGGCACACAACAACGGGGAGAAGTTGCAGACCGGTGGGGGAATGCCTGAAATCAAAATCCTCACGGACTTTGAAAACAGAGCCATCCAGCTGGCCAGCGAGGATCTGGACCATTCTTGTGCTGACAGTGAGGTCGGTGGTGCTCTACTAAGTGAGGATCCAGCAGTGCAACATCCATCAGACAACCATGCTATGAGTGATGTGTCCAGTTTCACAGGCCACTGCCATGCAGTAATTATCTCTCCTTGCTTTCACAGGCACATCTGCCAAACAGCCGATGGAGCCCATGACCCTGGGCCTCCAATCAAGCCCCGAAGAAACTTCTGGAGCGGAATCTGAAGGCACCCTCCTTGAAGTTCCATCACTATGCTCACCCACACCCTTCACCAGTGCAGATACACACACCTCGGTGGGACCTAGCTTCAGAATAGCCTTGGGATCACAATCTATTGAGTACATTGCACAGTCTGATCCAGAGCAAGTGGCAGCAGAGACTTCTCAGGTGTCTGGCACTTGGAGGACTGCTTCGGTCAGAAATTTGCTGAGTCCGAGTCAAATGACGAGCCTCTGGACTCAGTCATGTCACAGTTGCTGAAGTTGCAAAGGCAGGTTCGGGAATATGAGGGAGGGATGTCCACTGCACTCCTCAGATTGCAAAGCATGATGGAGGAGTCCATCCGCCTTCAAGCCGAGGTGATAACGTCCAGCTCCACAGGCCAAGGAGGGTGCCATTGGCCCACAGCAGGGAAAGCAGGCTGGGGTCCTCCAGGTCTCTGGCCTCCAGAGGCCGCCCACAAAGGTCATCAGAGACAGGGCATAGCAATCAGCAGGCTGCCTCCACCTTTGCTGTGGATATCGGGGGAGCACCAAGACGTAGCGGCAGGGTTAGGAAGGTTAAGAATGTAGTAGCACTGCCTGGGCACAGGTGTTAATCATCTTGTACATAATGTTCACTATTGTCAATAAACTACCAAGAATGTCTCCCTGCCTATGGCTCCTTGTTCTGAAGCAGTGTTCGTGTCACTCAGATGTGAAATCTTTCTGCACAAGATAAAGGCAGGTGTCTCAGACAAGGGCCTCTTCCCTGTGCTTTGTGCAGCATTCACCAAAGTGATAATCCGGCCTCACACTCTCTAGGCACATTACTGATGCCTGCACTTCAACGGTGCTTGTCCTTGCTGACAGAATGTCATGGGCAGGTGTCAGAGAGTTCCCTCATTCTCTCTGAGTGCTCTCAGCACATTTAAGGTGGGACTGGCCCCCATCTCTTCAGCATCTGTGACCACTGACCCTGTGCTCCTGAAGGGGTCAGGTGCTGAAGGCAGACAAAAGATCCAACGCTTTTCAAGTTTCATGGCTACGTCCCTGTGATATTTCCCTGATCACAGAGCGCAAGCGAGCTGCCCTCAGCCAGACAAGAGTCAGACATTCTCAGAGGCTATGTGAAAATCTATGGAGTGTCCTCACTGCATGCCGTCATCATCCTCCTAGAATCGAGTGATTATTAGAACCTCCACTGCGTCTCCATGACAGGAGGGGCATTATCACAGAGGGTATGTGCGTTGCCATAAGCCAGACTAGGGTCAAACGTTCATAAATGCGATGTGAGGATCTTATGGTGTCTCCTCACTACACATGAACATCATCCTCCACAAATCTAGCTATGAGGGCCTCCCAAGCACGTCTGCCTCATCTGGCCAGTGCGAAGGCCTCGTCGCTGTCATTGTCGCCTTCAATGACTTCCTCACCCTCATCATCGTCGGCGTGCTCCTCATCAGAGGAGATCTCCAGCTCCTGCATCTCCTCCTCAGCCAGCTCCTCTTCCCATTGCAGCGCCAGGTTGTAAAGGGTGCAGCAGGCGATAACGATACATGAACCTTCTGTGGACTATATTAAGGACTCCACCAGACCGGTCCAGGTACCAGAACCTCATTTTCAGCACCCCGATGTTTTGCTCCACCAAGTTGCGAGTTGCAGCATGAGCCTCGTTATACCATTGCTCTGCTGCAGTCTGAGGCCACCCCACGGGTGTCATCAGCCACACCCTCTGTGGGTAGTCCTTGTCCCCGAGGAGCCATCCCTGCAGCCTCTGTGGACCCTGGAAGATGTCAGGGATCTGTGACTGACTGAGAATGTAGGAGTCATGCACACTCCCTGGAAACCGTGCACAGACCTGCAGGATGCATTTGTGGTGGTCGCACACCAGCTGCACATTCAGCAAAAGGAATCCCTTGCGTTGACATAGTTGATTGCATGTTGCCATGGAGACCTGAGCACCACGTGAGTGCAGTCAATGGCACCCTGCACCTGTGGGAAACCTGAGATCTGCGCAAATCCAATCGCTCTTACATCCTGGCTCTCCTGGTCCTGGGCTAAATGCACAAAGTTCTATGCCCTTGCAAAGATAGCATCCGTGACCTCATGGATGCATTTGTAGGTGGAGGCTTGTGGTATTCCACAGAGGTTACTTGTGGAGCCCTGAAAGGAGCCATTGGCATAGAAATTGGGCGCCACTATCACTTTCACGGCCACTGGCAGTGGACACCTTCCATGTCCACATGGCGTCAAATCCTGCAGTAACTGGCAGATGTGATTGACCAGTTCCCTAGACATGCACAGTCTTTGGTGACACTGGTTCGCGGTCATTTGCAGGAATGAAAGGCGGCGTCTGTAGACCCTGGGTCTAGCTAGGTGCCGACCAGCGATGGCTCTCTGTGGCTCTTAGGCGGCCTGTGCACGAGCCCCAGCCGCACCTTCTTCCAGAGGGTGCTGCTCCTCCCTCTGTGCAGCCAGGTGCCTCAGTCACTCTCGTCTCCGTCATCTTCGCTCTCTGTATGCCACGAGGCATACAGCTAGTTCACCAGGCTCCATGATCCTGATGTACTCCTCCTGGAGGATGAAAGAGAGACACGCAAGGGTTAGCTTAGGTGTACTAAGAACATCTCTCGGTTAAGTCTGAAGGCCCCTTAACGCATCCCGGAGAATGCTGGCTACCACTTGGAGGGCCAGAGATTAGTACAATGTATGGCTGCCCGAAACCCCACCTTCCTTTGCCCCACTGCATCTGACCGATTGGCAGCAGCTTTGCCCACTGGACTGCATGCTGTGCTCTCAGCTCAGGCACAGACATTCTCTTAACCTGCACTGCAAGGTTGCACTGTTAGCTTGAGCCATGGGGGAGATTGGTCCAAACTGAGATAATGACATTGCAAGGGGCTGTGAGCACATCCACCAGTGACTGCTCCATGGCCAGCTTTAGTAAGGAGATTGTACAATGTCCAACTGTTCTGCAGTCCACTAAAACGCTCCTTAGTTTGCAGTGTGTGCCCAAGGAGTGAAGAGCTCTGGAGCACTTGGTGTTGACACTTTCAGGCCTCTGCGTTGCTTGAGTGGGCAGATAAGCTGGAGGCTCGACTCCAATCATATCAACAGAAAATGCTGGAAAATCCCAGCAGGTCTGACAACACCTGTGAGAAACAGTGTTAACATTTCTAGTCCGTATGACTTCTTCAGATACATACAGACTCGAAACGTTAACTCTGTTTCTCTCTCCACAGATGCTATCAGACCTGCCGAGCTTTTCCAGCATTTTATGTTTTATTTCAGATTTCCAGTATCTGCAGTATTTTGTTTTTATCCAATCATATCAATGTGGCTGCGCCTGAACTGTATCAGCTACAGAGGAATGGTCGTTTTATACAAGGTGTCCCTGTGTGGTCACTTCCCTCTCCCACCCCCCGACCCCGCATGTGCTTGTGTGCTACTTTCAACTGCAGGGCAGCCTTTGCCCCATCCCCAAAGTCGCCTCCATTGCAGGGCAGCCTTTGCCCCCCACAATGTGTTTCAACCTTGAAGTCCAACAGGCGACCGGGGCAAGTGCTGTGCAATGTTACTGTGCATTGACCTCCAAGTTCCCCTCAAAGTGCAGCCTGCCAAGTGCACGCCTTTTATCTGCTGTCGTGAAACGTCAACATGGGCAGACAATCCAGCAGGGGAGAATGAGTCCGGCGGGCTAGCCTTGGAACAATATGCTGATGTATTACAATGAGGTTCCCTACATTCGAAGGCAGGAAACGCAGCCCGCCATTGACAGGCTGAGCAGATGATCGCTAACTGGTTTTAGGATGTGAAACCAACTTTTAGCCTTCTCACCATATTGTCTGCTCATACCACCTAAGGCGCCCAACGCCAGCGGACACACAAAATTCCGCCATATGTCTGTCTTTGGCTCCTGAATAAAAGGAGCTGCCTGGCAGTATTGGGAAAACTCGTACATAGTTATCTCTGGGGAGCTACTAACGACCCCCTGTGGGCTGCACATGCCAAATGGAAAGAGAGCTCTCCAAACGTCATCTGCCTTTCATAACCCAGGATAGCCAATAGGAGTCTGCTCGTCCTAACCTGGTCTGACCTACATGTGACTCTAGATCCACAGCAATGTGGTTGACTCTTAACTGCTCTCTACAATGGCGTGGCAAACCACTCAGTTCAAGGGCAATTAATATTAGGCAACAAGTGCTGGCCTTGTAGTGATGCCCACATCCCATGAATGAATAAAGAAAAAACCTTCCTTTCAACTTTTAATGGTTGAGACATTTAACAATCTTGGGGACCCAGATGAGGATACACATCCTTTGTCAAAGACAGTGTGGAGAGGTAAAAGTCATGTGACATGGGCCTCTGGCTTGTGGAACCAGTAATATTGCCTTGCTGAACTGCAGAGCTCAGTCTGCTGTTTACCATCCAACTGGGAGCCTCACAGAAAAGAAGTTCTGCCCAGGTTCAATATCTGGTCCCATGTACACTGCTTCTGTGGGAAATTCTGCACCATTGCCTACAAGATTGATTCATCTCTGCCTGCCTATCTCATCATGTGAAGTCAAAACCAACGGAAAAGTGAATTATACAACATTGGCTTGCAGCCCACCAACCTCTGTGAAGGAATACCTCATTGGACTTTGATTCTGGAACCTGGGACCCGCGTGAAATAACATTTCTTTTCTCTTCGGTCTCTGCACTATAAATCTTTCTCTCTATCCCTCTCTTTACTGTCTGAGTGTGGAGGCAATGTTGCGACTCTCCTCCCGTGTTTTAAGTGTGTGCAAATAAACTAACAATTTTAGTTCATCCTCTCTCAAGTTTGCTGAGGCTATTAATAGAAAATTGGATCACACCAAAACCAAGGGGTTGGGAAATAATCTGCTTTACCAACTCTCTTAATTACCTTGTATGGACCACTGAACTTTCAAAGGTTCTCCCTGTAAAGGCAATAGCACTAACACTTCATCCCCTGGTTGAAATTCTGGGTCTCAGCTTGCATATCTGCTAATTCCTTCATCTTTGTTTGTGAAATTTTAAGATGTTATTGACCCACTTTGCAGGCTCCTGTGAGCCATTCCTGGAACATGGACACATAATCTAGCATTCAGGATTCATTTCTCTCTGTCCTAAAAACTTTTCTTTGATTAATTTCAGACAGCCTCTTATCTCATGTCCATAAATTAATTCAAAAGGACTAAGACTGGTAGATTCTTTCGGTGAATTTCAACTAGCAAATAAAAGAAAGTCTAGTCCTTTGTCCCAATCATGGGAATATTCATGACAATATGCATTAATAATTGTTTTGAGAGTTTGATGGTACCTCTTTAAAGCTCCCTGTGTCTGTGGATGATATGCTGTGGACTTTAACTTTTTTATATCCAAATTGCTCATTCTGTTTTGAAACATTTTAGACACCTTGATCCCACTGGATCTCCTTTGGTAATCCATATTAAGTAAGAAATTGGGTTAACCTCTCTACCACGACCTTAGCTGTAATTGTTCTCAAAGGGATGGACTCTGGAAATTGAGTTGTCATATTCACAATGGTAAGGACATACTGGTGTCCTGCTTTCATTTTCGGTAATGGTCCCACACAAGAATCAGGAGGGAAACTCTCTGTTAGTTGGAGTCATACCTAGCACAAAGGAAGATGGTTGTGGTTGTTGGAGATCAATCATCTCAATTCCAAAACATTATTGCAGGAGTTCCTCAGAGTAGTGTCCTAGGCCCAACCATCTACAGCTGCTTCATCAATGACTTCCTTCCATTATAAGGTCAGAAGCGGAGATGATCGCTGATGATTGCACAATGTTCAGCACCAGTTAGGACTCCTAGGATACTGAAGCAGTTCATGTCCAAATGCAGCAAGACTTGGACAAAATCCAGGCTTGGGCTGACAAGTGGCAAATAACATTCATGCCACACAAGTATCAGGCAATGACCATCTCCAACAAGAGAGAACTTAACCATCACCCCTTGACATTAATGGCATTACTATCGCTGAATCCCCCACTATCACCATCCTGGGGGTTACTATTGACCAGAAACTTAACTGGACTAGCCATATAAATACCGTGGCTACAAGAGCAGATCAGAGGCTAGGAATCCTGTGGCAAGTAACTCAGCTCCTGACTCCCCAAAGCCTATCCACCATCTACAAGGCACAGGTCAGCAGTGTGATGGAATACTTTCCACTTGCCTGGATGAGTGCAGCTCCTACAACACTCAAGAAGCTTGACACCATCCAGGACAAAGCAGCCCACTTGATTGGCACCCCATCTGGAAACATTCACTCCCCCCACCACCAATGCACAGTGGCAGCAGTGTGTACCATTTACAAGATGCACTGCAAAAACTCACGAATGCTCCTTGGACAGCACCTTCCAAACCCACGAGCACTATTGTCTAGAAGAACAAGGGCAGCAGACACATGGGAACACTGCCACCTGGAAGTTCCCCTCCTAACCACTCACCATCCTGACTTGGAAATATATCGCCGTTGCTTCACTGTTGCTAGATCGAAATCCTGGAATTCACTCTCTAACAGCACAGTGGGTGTACCTATACCACATGGACTGCAGCGGTTCAAGAAGACAGCTCACCACAACCTTCTCAAGGGCAATTGGGATGGGCAATAAATGATGGCCTAGCCAGTAACGTCCATATCCTATGAATGATCAACAAAAAAAAACACCCTGCTAAATTCACCATATGGCACACTTTACAAAACTGCAACAAGTCCTTGTGTAGACGTGGTCAGTAAAAATGTCGGGTTATCCGCGCCTGACTTTTCTGTATCCCGACATGTCCTGCCATATTTCATGTGCTATCCATATCTCTTTACGATATTTGGATGGTACCACTATCTGATGACCAACCATCCACTCTTCGTCTGCAGGTCTGTGAGGTCGCCACTTCCTCAGAAGAATTTCCTCTTTAACGTAACATTCTGGAACTCACTCAGCTTCAGTTTGGGCTCATTGCGCTACCTGCCTTAACTCTGGATCAGCTTGTTGAGTCCTGACTAGAGAAGATTTACTAAACATCTCCTTTGGGTTATCCAAGTCTTTAAAGAAAGTTTTGGCTAACCAAATATTTGCCTTCCGATAATAGACTTTGCTTAGCCATTGTTCGGGTCAGCACATACGAAGGAAAACTTCCTGGTACTGTTTCATGTAACTGTTCCATCTCTTCAACCTCACTTGGGCTTGTCACTGGACTAGTAATCCTGATACTCAGGGTAATGCCTCGGGGAGCATGGCATGGTGGTATACAGACGGGAAGGATTTGCCTTGGGAGTTCTCAACATTGACCCCATACCCCATCAAATCTCATGTCATCAGGTCAGACATGGACAAGAAAACCTCCTGCTGATAACAACGCACCACCCCCATCGGTCAGTACTCCTCTATGTTGAACACCACTTGGAGAAAGCACTGAGGGTGGAAAGGGTACAGAATGTACTCTGAGCGGGGGACTTCAATGTCAATCAACAAGAGTGGCTCCGTAGCACCACTACAGACTGAACTGGCTGAGTCCTAAAGGACATAGCTGCTAGACTTGCTTTGTGGCAAGTGGTGAGGGAGCCAACAAGAGGGAAAAACATACTTGACCTCATCGTCACTAACCTGCCTGCTGCAGAGGCATCTCTCCATGGCAGTACCGGTAGGAGTGACCATCACACAGTCCTTGTGAAGATGAAGTCCCGTCTTCACATTGAGGATAGCCTGCATCGTGTTCTGTGGCACTATCACTGTGTCAAATGGGATACATTTTGAACAGATCTAGCAACTCAAGACTGGGCAATGAGGTGCTGTGGCCCACCAGCAGCAGCAGAATTGTACTCAACCACAATCTGTAACCTCCTGGCCTGGCATATCCCCCACTCTACCATTCCCACCAAGCCAGGGGATCAACCCAGGTTCAATGAAGAGTGCAGGAGGGCATGCTAGGAGCAGCACCAAGCACACCTAAAAGCGAGGTGTCAACCTGGTGAACCTACAACACAGGACTGCTTGCATGCCAAACAGTGTTAAGCAGCATGTGATAGACAGAGCTAAGCAATTCCACAATCAACAGATCAGATCTAAGCTCTGCGGTCCTGTCACATCCAGTCGTGAATGGTGGTGGACAATTAAACAACCCACTGGAGGAGGAGGCGCCACAAATATCCGCATCCTAAATGATGGGACTGCCCAGCACATCAGTGTAAAGGATAAGGCTGAAGCATTTGCTACAATTTACAGCCAGAAGTGCCGAGTGGATGATCTATCTTGGACTCCTCCGGAGGTCCCCATCATCACAGATGCCAGTCTTCAGCCAATTTGATTCACTCCAGGTGATATCAAGAAACAGCTGAAGGCACTGCATACTGCAAAGGCTAGGGGCCCTGACAAATTCCAGCAATAGTGCAGAAGACTTATTCTCCAGAACTTGCTACAACGCTGGCATTTACCCGGCAATGTGGAAAATTGTCCAGGTATGTCCTGTACACAAAAAGCAGGACATACCCATCCAGTGATGGAAGGGGTCATCAACAGTGCTATCAAGTGGCACTTGCTTAGCAACAACCTGCTCACGTACGCTCAGTTTGGGTTCTGCCAAGGTCACTCAGCTCCTGACCTCAGTACAGCTTTGGTCCAGACATGAACAAAAGAGCTGAACTCCAAAGGTGAGGTGAGAGTGACTGCCCTTGACATCAAGGCAGCATTTGTCCAAGTGTGGCAATGTTGCCAGGGCTGGGAAATTGCAGCCATGCAGAAAGATTGGATAGGCTAGGGTTGGTTTCCTTAGAACATTGGAGGCTAAGGAGTGACCTAGTTGAGGTGTGCAAAATTATGAGGGGCATAGTTAAGGTAGGTAGGGAAGACCTATTTCCACTTGCTGAGGGGGTCAATTACCAGGGGCATAGATTTAAGGTGATTGGTAGAAGGTTTAGAAGGGACATGAGGAAAAAGATTTTCACCTAGAGGGTGGTGGGCAATCAGAATTCACTGCCTAAATTGGTGGCTGAGGCTGAGGCTGAAACGCTCACCTCATTTAAAAGGTACTGGGATCTGTACATGAAGTGCTGTAACCTGCAAGGCTACAGACCAGGTGCTGGAAAGTGGGATTAAAAATCAGCTTCTAGTTTCTTGTTTCTCTATTTTGGCTGGAATAGACACGATGGGCTGAATAGCCTCTTTCTGCGCCATAACTTTTCTATGGTTCTATGGAGCCCTCGCAAAACTGGAGTCAATGAGAATCAGGGGGAAAACGCTTCACTGATTGGAGTCAAATCAAGCACAAAGGAAGATGGTTGTGGTTATTGGAGGTCAATCATCTCAGTTCCAGGACATCACTGCAGGAGTTCCTCAGGATAATGTCCTAGACCCAACCATCTCCAACTGCTTCATCAATGACCTTCCTTCCATATTAAGGTCAGGAATGGGGATGTTTGCTGATGCCTGCACAATGTTCAGAACCATTTGCAACTCCTCAGATACTGAAGCAGTCCATGACCAAATGCAGCAAGACCCGGACAATACCCAGGCTTGGGTTGGCAAGTAAAATTCACCCCACACAAGTGCCATGCCATGACCATCTCCAATAAGACAGAATCTAACCACTGCCCCTTGACATTCAATGGTATTATCACCACTGAATCCCCCACTATCAAAATCTTGGAGGTTACTATTGACCAAACTGAACTGAGCTAGCCATATAAATATCATGGCTACAAGAGCAGATCAGAAGCTAGGAATCTTACAGTGAGTAACTCACCTCCTGATGTCCGAAAGCCTGTCCACCATCTACAAGGCACAGGTCATCAGTGTGATGGAATACTTGCTTGGCTGAGTGCAGCTCTAACGACACTCAAGAAGCTTGACACCCTTCAAGACAAAGCAGCCTGCTTGATTGGCACCCCTTCTGCAAACATTCACTCCCTCCACCACTAACGCACATTGGAAGCAGTGTATAACATCTACAAGATGAACTGTAGGAACTTGCAAAGGCTCCTTAGACAGCACCTTCCAACCCCACTACCGTCTAGAAGGACAAGGGCAGCAGACACATGGGAACATCACCACCTGGAAGTTCCCCTCCAAGCCACTCACCACTCTGACTTGGAAATATATCGCCGTTCCTTCACTGCCACTGGGTCAAAATCCTGGAACTCCCTCTCTAACAGCGCTGTGGGTTGAGGTTCAAGAAGGTAGCTCACTACCACCTTCTCAAGGGTAATTATGGATGGGCAATAAATGCTGGCCTAGCCAAAAATGCCCACATTCCATGAATGAATAAAAAAATATTATGGGAGAAGCTACTACCTTCGCTCCAGCTAAGTCATTTCCCAGGGGTAAGTCAACTCCATCTACAGGCAACTGCTGGACAACCCCGACTATCACTGTCCCAGATATTAGATCACACTCCAAGTGCACCCAGTACAAAGGTACGGGTATATACTCCCCGTCAATACCCTGTATTAAAACTTCAGCTTTTAACGTGCTCTCTGGTGCCTTTTCCCAGCAAAAAGGTTTGAGTGGCTCCTGTCTCTTAATATATTATAGGTTTTACAGTCCCATTTGTGGGATAAGGGGCTACTTTTCCTCTCGACAAAAATTCTTTATATGCACCTTAGTCACCTCCCCTGAACTCATAGCAGCATTTACACTCGGACTCACAGCTGTAGTTAACTCTACAACTTAATCTGTTGTATTTTCAATCAGGGCTCCTTTTCCTGAAATGCCCTTATGTACCCCACCAAGTCCCTGGATTTCCCACACAGTTTCCAGCAGTCTGATCAAAGGTGTCCCACCTTGTTACAATGGAAACACTTAGGCATTCAAATATCACTTCCACCCTCAGCACCTTCCATTCTGGTCTGAGGAGGTGTTCCTGGGGCACTCCTAGCTGTCTTTGGCTACTTGTCTTCCTTTCACCCTCCCACCTTCTATCCTTCTTGTGTTTGTGGGGGTGACAGAAAAAGGGTTTGGATTTATAAACCAGTTCATAATCATCAGCCATCTCCACTGCCTTTCTAGATAACCCTGTAGTCTTCAAAATGGAGGAAGTGAATTTTTTAATTCTTCCAGGAGAATTATTTCCCTAAGAGCTTTATATGTGACATCTACCTTTAATGCCCCCTTTACCCTCTCAAATTCAATATAGGTCTGCCCAGGCTGTTTCCTTATGTTTCAGAATTTCTGCCTGTACACCTCAGGAACCAACTCATACACACTAGGAATAGCCTTTTTACTGCATCATAATCCATAGAAACCTCTTCTGAAAGTGATGCATAAACCTCAAGAGCTCTGCCCACCAAACTACTTTGCAGGAGCAATGTCCAGTTTCCTTTTGGCCACTTCACTTCCTTAGCTACTTTCTCAAACGAAATGAAAAATACCTCTCCATCCCTTTCCTCAAACTTTGGTAGGGCTTGTACAAAGTTAAACATCTCCCCACTATGTTGGGGGTAGTTTATTTCATCAAAACTTCCCCCAGCATCTGGGGCCTCTTTTATTTTAATTCCAGCCTATTAAGCTGGTATTCCCGTTCTTGTTCCTTCTCTCTTTCCTCTCTTGCTAACCACTCTCTCTGGAGGTCAAGTTTTACATTTCAATTTCTCTTTCTTTATCAGGTTTTCTCATTTCTCTTTCTCTCTCTTTTTCCTCCAAGTCAAGCTTTATCAGTTCCTTTTCGTGTTTAAACTGCATCATTTGCAACTGAATCCTAGCTATGACTCGAGCTATGATACACCAATTTCACGTGTCTCCCCTTTTAATTCTAAACATTGGATAACCGTATCCTTACAAAATCCTGCTTTTATTTCTACCTCCAATTTATCTGCTATCTCTCTCAGTTTAACATGACTGAAGGATTTCAAATTATCTACTGTTACATCTTCTACTCCCAGAAAAGTCTGAGCAACTTACAAAGCCATTTTGGTTTATCAATGCATGAGAAACCTGGTATCTGTCTTTTTATCCTTTGCCAATTAGTGTTAATTCATGTCAATCACCCATGGTCTGCATTTCAAAATCCTGCAACAGCCTCCAATTTCTGTTATGACCAGGATGGGAGGAGTACACAGTTTCTCCAGCCCTGCTACTCCACTGGTCGCACCACAAGTGTAAATGTTTAAATCACTCACTAAAATGGCCAATTGTTTACCTTTGCTACTGCTAGACCCAGAATAAAAGAGACTTTAACCAGGCTTCTTTCAATAAATGCACAATAATTGATTTACTAGGAAACAAACATTCTTTTTAAAAACAAGTTGCAAGACTGGTTAACATACAATTTGTAATCTAAAAGTGTAACAATTTACCCCTTTTGAAATCCCAACACAAATACAAACACACACACAAAAAACAAAGACAAGACAAATAAGGTCTCTGCAGAGGTTGGCGTAAGGGAACACTTTATGAAAAAGGACAAAGTTCAAATAGGTCTTGATGCTGTTGATTTGGTGTTCCTAGGTGCAAAGGTGGATTCTGGTCACAGCAGTTGTCTGAACTCCTTTCCAAAGGATCTTTGGTGAAACACTGACTTTGTTAACTCTCACTTGTCATAGCTTCGCAGGCTTTAAAACACAGACATGTTTTACTGAATTAAGGATTTTCTAGCTGAAGGTGAACACCCACTCTGGACTGCAGGCAATATAGGGAGAGAGAGAGGAGCAATCTTCCTTCACAGTTTGCTCCCAAGACACACACTGAGTTCAAAAAACATGTTCACAGCCTTGCAACATCAGTTTTTTAAATTTTATATCAAGTAAGCAAACTAACTTTTATCTCCCTAGGTGTCTTGCTGGTCACTTAACTGAAGCCATGTGAGTTCTCGGAAAAAGCAGCTTGCTCACAGACCAAAGTGAACTTGTAACCTTGTGTCAAATAATTCAATGTCCTTCCAATGGTTTAAAAAGTATAAAGTTCTTGGAGACATGAATTCCTAACACCTCATCTTGCCTGTGCCAGGCAGGAAATTAACTTGAGGTATTTAAATAGGCACATATATAAGCACCTTTACTTTAATAAAACATCCCAAGGAACTTCAATGCAGCATTGTCGAACAAAATTTGACACCAAGCCAAATAAGGAGATCTTGGGGCAGATGATCAAAGGTTGGTCAAAGAGGTAAGTTTTAAGGAATACCTTAGAGGAGAGAGAGGTCCAGAGGCAGAGAGGTTTAGCAAGGGAATTCCAGAGCTCAGGGACTTAACTGTTGAAGGCATAGCCACCAGTCTGGAGCAATTAAAAGTGGGATGGAGACCAAAATTGGAGAACTGCAGATATATTGGAGGGTTGTGGGGCTGGAGGACATTACAGAGATAGGGGCTGTGAGATCATGAAAGGATTTGAAACTAAGAATCACTCACACTTCATTTCTGGAATTTAGCTCTTTTTTCCATGTTTGGACCAAGGCTGTAGTGTGGTCTGGAGCCAAGTGGTCCTGGCAGAGCCCAAACTGAGCATCAGTAATCAGGTTATTGCTGATTAAGTGCTGTTAGACAGCACGATTGATAACACCTTCCATCAATTTTCTGATGTTTGAGAGTAGACTAATAGTGTGGTAATTGGTCAGATTTGATTTATCCTGCTTTTTGTGGCCAGGATATAGCTGGTCAATTTTCCACATTGTCAGATGGATGCCAGTGTTGTAGCTGTATTGATACAGCTTGGATAGGGGCGCAGCTAGTTCTGGAGCACAAGTCTTCAGTATAACAGTAGGATGTTATGAGGGGCCATAGCCTCTTCCTGTGTCCAGTGTTTCTAGATTTCATGTGGAGTGAATCAAATTGGCTGAAGACAAGTGTTGGTGGTTCTGGGGACCTCAGGAGGAGGCTGAGGTGGATCATCCACTCAGCACTTCTGCTGCCGATAATTGCAAATGCTTCCGATGTCTTTTGTATTGAAATGCTGGGCTCCACTATCATTCAGGATGGGGATATTCCTGGAGCCTCCTCCCATTAGTTGTTTGTTACCACCATTCCTGACTGGATATGGAAGGATTGCAGAGCTTTGATCTGATTCATTGGTTGTAAGATTGCTTAGCTCTGTCTATAGCATGCTGTTTCTGCTATTTAGCATGCATGTTTCCTGTGTTGAAACTTCACCATGTGACACTTAATTTATAGGTCTGCCTGGCGCTGCTCCTGGCATGTTCTCTTGAACTCCTCACTAAACCAGTGTTGGTCTCTTGGCTTGATGGTAATGGTAGAGTAAGCGATATGCCAGGCCATGAGATTACAGATTGCGGTTGAATACAATCCTGCTGCTGTTGCTCCTGATGGCCCACAGTGCCTCAAGGATGCCCAGCTTTGAGCTGATAGATCTGATCTGAATCTATCCCACTTAGCACGGTGGTAGTGCCACACAATACAACAGAGGGTATCCTTAGTGTGAAGTGTGCGTGTGTCCTGAGCTGCTCCGTTTGATTCCTGTCCCTCTCCTAATTTGGTTTTGTCTGCAAAATTGACCAATTGAGATTAAGTTTCAAAATCCAAGTCATTTATATAAATTAGATAATGTAGCAGTCCTAACACTGACCCCTTGGGCATCACACTCAGTAGTTCCTCCATCCCAGTATTACTTTTCTCACTAATTCACTGCAGCCATTTTTCTATTTTATTCTTAAGTTTTATACTAAATTCCCACAACCAGTAACATTTTGTGTAGAAAGTTATCAAATATTTTTTGGAAATCTAAGTATACAGTTTGGTAGGGTTTGCCAGGCAGGATCTATCCTTTCTTAACCCATGTTGACTGTTGTTTACTAGGCTGCTGTTGTGCATATAATCCTTGGATCTACTCCTTATACTTGGCTCCATAATCTACATGGAATTGAATTAAGATTGATTGGCCTATACTTGGCTGTATTAGTTTGTTACACTTCTTGAATATGGAAACTACATTAGCCTATTTCCAATCTACTGACATTTCCCCACTGCCCATTGGCTCCCTCATAATGATTGTCAATGCCGCAGAAATCTACTTCCTCGGTCCGGATTTTTTCCTTTGAGATGGGAATCTGAATCAGGAGATTTCCCAATGATCCCAGCAGTTCTCGCACATGCTCACTTCATGGTGGTGTGATGGGGGATGGGCCTCCCGAAACAGGCCCAAGGAAGGAATGGAGGTGGGTGGATGCCAAGGCAGGCAGGTTAGAAGATCCACCTTATTCTCTGGGACATTGGCTCAGTCCTGTACATGAGTGTTAGGCAGCTTAGCTCTCACCCCTCAACCTCTAGCCATCCACCCCACTGTCCATGGCCCCCATGCCCCCATGCCCCTTCTATTCACCCCATGCCCATTCATCTAGTATCCAGTGTGGACAGAACTTATGAGCTCAATAGTAAGATTGGAAAGTCTCTGAGATTCCCATGAAACTGTAAAAATAAACACCCATTCAAAAACCTTAACCCTCTTAGTAGCTCATAAAACTGTCAATATCAACAAAGCTCAGAGTCCCTTTGACAGCTAGATCAACAACCCTTGCTGAGCTGAATTCATTAGTGGGGGTTGGAGCTCAGCCAAACATTCATAATTAGATTCCATTTTAGAATAGTGTGTCAACAAAGCGTCCACAGCTGAATACATTAAAGCCTTGAAGTAGTGGACCAGATGACCATTTGTTCCACTTCTTCAAAGGCCCATCAGGCAGTTGGACTGTCAATCAATATAAAGCTCAAAGCACAGAGTCCAATTGACACATTAAAATCAGAATTTCAACACTGTTGAATGCAGAAGAGCAGTTTATTCACTGTGGAAAATACTCTAATGCATCTGAACATTTTCACAACGCTGGCCAATATAAAGTCACTTCCCTTTTAAGAACAAATCCCTATCAATCACTGCATTAAAAACATTGTTAAATTACCATACAACATCAAATTATGCCATGAAGTTGGAAACACCTTTTAAACCTACCTGTCAAAAGGTTCCCAACTCCAGAACTCATTTCCCCCATTGTTCCTGATCCCTCTGACCTGACATAATTTGCACAATCTTCAGGAACCCACCTACCTCTCAAACTCAATGAAATAGTAAGTTGTGGTAGGCAGCATTATGACAGCCCCAATGTCAGTTTGTGTGCACTTTGGGTTGCCACACACCACATTTACCACGCCAGTCAAAATGGAGCCGGCAGGAATGAGGTCATAGTTTCAGATTTCTGGGCCCCCACTTACATTTGCATCTGTGGGTTTGTCCCGTGTCAGGAAGGCAAAATCTGGCCCCAAGTCTCTCAAGACTCTGAGATAAATACAACTATCTCCAGAGATACAAAAGTAAAATACTGTGGAATTCTGGAAATCTGTAATAAAAACAGAAAACGCTGGAAATATTCAGCAGGACTGGCAGCATCTGTGGGGAAAGAAACAGAGTTAACATTTCTGGTCGTTAACCTTTCATCATCTTCAGGGATGTATTTGCTTTAAAGGGGTTTCTGCTTGTCTAAGACTTTCATCCAACTTATAATGAATTACTCATTTTTGACTACGTTTTTTCATCTTCCCTCAATCAGAATATTTACTATTTCATTTTCATCCTTTTTCCTGTTTCCATCTCCATCTGCTCTCATCTCTTCTCTGACAGTCAACTTGATATAGTTAGGTTAGTTTTGCATATTTTTTAATTTAATGGGTCTCAGTTTGCCCTAAGTGTTGGAGTTAATAAATATGCAATTGCAGCAATTCTGTTAATTAAGTTTTGTCGATTGGATACTAACATGTGCCCAGACACCCAGAATTGGTCCTGGGAGTAAACAAGTACATCACACATTGATGTACTCACCTGGTGGGTTTTTTTGGTAGGGGAAATATGCAAATGTACTCTGCATATTCTTAATTTACACATTGTCTTCATTTTGCATGATTGAAATAGATGTTAAATTATTTTCATTTGTGCAAAATTATCACAATTTGAAGTGTGAGCAGTTGATAGCTTGTGGAAATAATCAAAGCAGATTCTTTTCGTGAACTGTACAACATTACATATCTCAATGCTAATATTTTGGCTTTTCTTGCGTAGAATATTATTACACTCAGTGATCTTTCTGGGTGTCAACGATATCCATGAAATAACAATGATCATGTCAAAATATCTGCATGATGTTGCTGCGTCAAGAAGATGTAATAATTTTCATAATGTTATTGGAACTTATTGTAAAGTTTAGGGTGTGTGTGTGTGTGTGTGTGTGTGTGTCTTAATAGAATTAAAGGCATCCGGTCTGAAGGTTTTGATGCATCAGAAGATAAGCTAGGTTTGAAATGTTAAGTAGGTAAACATGGAGTAACTTTTAGAATTTGAGGTGTGAAGGGAACATTTGCATTTTTAAATAAACCAGACTAGCTTGAATTCAAAAGAGGGTGAAATGTTTCAACTAGCCAGAAGAAATTAAGAAATAGTGGGCGGTTGGTGAGCGGAGGCGGGGGCTGACACGTAATATGACGTGGGTTGACGTCGGGTGGAACTCCCGACGTCACCCCGCGCCATTTCCACTTTCAGGTCAGCTGCGCGCCCACCGACCTGTCAACGGCCTATTGAGGTCATTGAAAAAGTACTTAAGGTCATTAATGGACCTGCCCGTCCAACCTTAAGGTTGGTGGGCAGGCCGGGAGCCCTGGCGGATTTCGGACAAAGCATGAAACCACATCCACAGGCGGGATGAGGTTTCATGAGGGTATTTAAAGCTTAATCACATCTCTCAATAAAAGTTATGGACATGTCCCAACTCATGTGACAGTGTCACATGAGGGGACATGGCAGGGAAATTTTTTAAACCTCTATTTAAAGTTTTAAATCGGAGACGATCTCTCTGAGGCAGCACTTAGCCTCAGGGAGATCTGTGCGCTCTTTCACGTGCATGCGCGAAAGAGCGCAGTCCTGGCTGAGGGAATCCCCCCCCGCCCACACAGGGAGCGCATAGCGCTCATGCTGGGCGGGCCTTAATTGGCCCGCCCACGTAAAATGGCAGCGCACCCCCAATTGGGGGCGCTGATTGAGGGCGCACCCGCCCACTCCCACACTTCCCCCCCCCCGATGGGGAAAAAATTTTCCCAGTGTGTTTATTTTTCCCAAAGATTACTGGTAAAATTGGTACTATGACAGGTTTTTACTATTAGACAGGTTAAGTCCAAAGACATAGTGAAGCAATGGGAATTTGCATTCAAAGGGGAAAATATGTATAACAGAGAGAAAGCTGAGTGTAAGGGCAGGCATTCTAAGATCTAACACAAATGTGAAAAACATCCAGCGTCTAAACCTCAAGCTGCTGTCTACAAGGAACCAAAGCTGAGAAAAACTCACTTTGAATTCGACTGTTCAGGGTGTTGTGTGTTATTTTGCCTGGGTCTTTTAAAATCTATGTGTCTTACTGTTGCCTTAATGAAAGGGTAGCTGGGGCCTGAATTTTCCCACGTCGGGCAGGCACGGTGGGAGCGGGCGTAAGTGGTTGTGGAGCCGACCGCCACCTGCGATCAGCTCTGCACCACCATTTTACACGGGTGGGCCAATTAAGGCCCGCCCAGCGTAATACGCGAGCAGTAGCGCTGAACGCTACCAGTGCTGGCGGGTGGAGGAGGGAGAGTCGGGTCCAGTGCTGTTTCATGCATGCAAGCGAAAGAGTGCTTCAAACTCCCTGAGGCACAGAGCTGTCTCAGGGAAATTGAAGCGTTTTATAAAAAAATAAATAAAAGCAATAAAAATTTAATGAAACATGTCCCCTCATGTGACTGTGTCAATGAGATGGGACAAGTTTTTATTTTTCATAGAAACTTTTTATTTAAGTTGTAAAAGCTTTGGGAAACCTCATCCCGCTTGTGGATGAGGTTTGCTAAAAAACGTAAAGGCTGCTTGGCCTTTTTGCCTGCCCACCGACCGTAAGGTTGGATGGACAGCATAAAGTTGAAATTAATTATTTCGTTAATGGCCTCATGTCTGTGTGAGAGAATGAGAGGCGTGAGTGCGTGAATGTGAGAAAGAGGGGTGAGTGCATGCGTGTATCTGAGAGAGAGAGAGACAGGGGTGACTGTGTGTGTATATGTGTGAGATAGAGAGAGGGGTGAGTGTGCGTGTATGAGAAAGAGAGGGGTGAGCGTTCAATTATTGGTGGGCACGCAGCCGACTCTGGGGCGAGCCCACCAAATGAAATATCGTGAGACAGCATGATGACGTCGGGACATACGCCTGACGTCATCGCGCATCATTTTACGTTCCGGTGTGTCAAGCTTGCCCCCGTCACTGAAAGTAAAATCCTGGCCTGGGAGTTAGATTAAGTAGGGGATTAAGAAGTTATTATAGTAGTAACTTGTAGATCTATGTATGTACTTAAAATCATTTCTTCTATTAATAAAGGTTTAATTTAGTTTTGTAAGAAACTTATAAGACTCGGGGGTCTTATTACTACAGAATTCAAGGTACACATCTCGAAATGTATACAGATTGCAAAACAGTTGGGGCAGTTGTTTCAAGTTTCCCTTTGGGATTTGAGCAGCTCAGCATTTACCATTGGCTGTGCCATAACAGCTGACTATAGAAATAAGTTAAAGGGCATGTATGAGGGATCTCACTTATTTAAAACATTTTTGGGGTAAATATTCTTGGAGCTTGTCTTGCTCCATTGTTGTAACATGAGTGATAATTCAGAAGAAACCCTATGCCAGAATTTCCTGCCAAAGTAACAGCAAGGCTAATGACACTCACCATTATTTATGTGCAGATATTACAGCAATTCTGGAGGCGGGGGGAGGCAAATGATTGGTTAATCTCAACTATTGAAAAATTGCACTGCTCCACTGTCAGTTTCACATAAGTGGAATCTTGCTATCTCCCTAACAATTGAAATGTACTGAATAGCATGAAGTTGCTGTATGAGCACTCACGCCTGAATCAGTAGGTTAAAGGTTCAAGCCTTGCTCTAGGACTTCAGCTGAAAAGTCTAGGCTCCAGTACAGTACTAAGGGACTGCTGCATTGTCAGAGATGTTGGGCTGGATTTTATGTCTGCAAATCAGCTGGGCTGCCCCAGCCTCATGTGAATGTAAAGTAGGGCGTGATGTCATCGGCTTGGCAATACAACATCATCACACCAGTCTCCCCAATTATGGAAGGTGGAAATCAGCAGCCTGTCTGTCATTTTGAAATTACTAGTCAGCAAGCTATTGAGCTTGTTAACGACCCAATCATCTGTAACATTCCCTTGCCCGCTGCATTTCAGGCACTGGACATGAAAAAGTTTGCGAGTATTTACGGCAGCTATGACAAGGCTGCACAGGAGTAGGAAAAAAGGCCTGCCACTGGGACCTTGGATGAATGTAGCAGCAGATTCTGCTGGGGAAGGTGGCAGCATCTGTGTGTTTTTTTAAACTTTTTTTTTCACTTTTTAGAGCCTTCAGTAAAAAATAAAGACTGATTCTGAGAGCAGGGTGCCATTAAACTTGTAGTCATAACCGATTTCCAGTTCAGGGCATTACCGCTCTGTCACATGACATTCCAGCCTACAATGCCTATTGGGCATGAAGCCTCCCATTGCACTTCTAATTGGCCTCCTTCCTGGGGACAGCCATTAATTGGCTGTTTGACGCTTGATTGGAGGAGCTGAGATGGCAGGACAGCAGCAAGCGGATCACTTAGTTTCTGCTCTGCCTCCCTCCCCCTGTCGAAAAATGTAAAATCCAGTTCATTGTGCTTCAGATGAGACATAAATGTCCCATGATATGTTTTCGAAGAACAGCAGGGGTGTTATCCCCGAGTGTCCTGGCCAATATTTATTCCTCAATCTACATCACAAAAAAATAGATTATCTGGTCATTAACTTATTGTTGTTTGTGGGAGTTTACTGTAAGCAAATTGGCTGCTATATTTCCTACATTACAAGAATGACTGCATTTCAAAAGCACTTAATTGGCTGTAAAGCATTTTAAGACTTCTGGTGGTAATGAAATGCAAATATAAATGGAAATATCTTTGTTTTAGATGCAAACTAAACTCACTAAAGAAAATTAAGCCTGATCTGTTCCAGACTAAGAACATTTTTAACAACATGATAAGCATTAATTAGTGACAATCAATGTTTCAGACACTGAAAATGATCTAGTAGAAATGTGGAGTCTCAATCATTCAGGTTTTAATTGTTGGAGTTTTTAAAAATGTTGAATTTAAAATGAAACTTTTTTTCAACTTTTCTTTTTTGTCTTTTTTTCCCCCTTGCTCTTAAAACAATCTTTCTTTTCCTCTTTTTATTTGTCTTTCTGTACCTGATTTTTCATTGAATTCACTCACTCTAATATACATTTCTTTCTTCATCCTGATGCCATTAATTTCACAGTCCTTCAATTTTATTCATTAAGAAGATACGGGCCAGAATTTTCCAGCCCCTCTTGCCGGTGGGATCTTGTTGTCCGCCGATGTGAAAAGAGATTTCAATGGCTCGCCAGTCCCGCCACAGGGGAATCTGCTGCACGGGGGCTGGAAAATTCCGGACACCGAGTTGCTTGTCCTGTCCACTCAGGTCTTGGCTGCTTGGCTACCCTTATGCACTGCTTTCAGCCCACACTTTCAGCATTTTGAACTAATAGCAGGTGCCCTTACATTCACTTCTGCAGTAAAATTTGGCCAAATGCAATCGGGGTTTCCTTCAAACTACTGCCAAAGTTGCAACTGTTGAGCAGGAAAGATCCCAAGGAAATTTCTAGTTTCAATAACAACACCAAGTTCACGGTATATCCATTTAACACCCAAATATCAACTTCATAAAACTGACATTGTTAATCCAGAGGTTTTACATTTCTAGCGTACCTTAATACAACTAAACAAGTCAAACAAAAGGTTACCATTTTATGAAACTCACTTGTACAATGTTACCTTACCATACGTGTAGTATTCAACTTCTGGTGGAAGTGTTACAAGCGAAAGATCACTCTCCTTAACATGTTTGTCTACATACTGCTGTGCTTTAGAAGCTTCCAGAAATGCCAGAAATCTTGCTGTAAATGCAGCTATAAAAATTGATAACATTCCAAAATCTAAAAGATTCCACATTTGGAAAATGTATTCCCGTGGTCCTTCTGTCCAGATTTCCTTACACTCAGTCCACATCATACCTGCAAAAAGACATTTTTTTTTAAACATTTAATTTGTACATAGTTTTTTTTTAAAAAATGAAAAATATTACTGTATACATAGCCCAGAAAGAAAGTGACTTACCCAGTATCCATACCATGATTAGCATTTCCGTCCAAGTAAACATAGTGGTTTTCATTCTGAAGACTTGTTTAGGGTAATCCGTGACAGTGACATTGGGTAAGGTTTTGATGCCTTCAAATCTGTCAGAGGCATTAAATACTAGTAAACACAGAAAGATGATGAAGGACGCTGCATGCATCACAAACTTCATGAAGGGACTTCTTAGCATCTTCCCCAGCTAGAAGGAAAAATTAAAATATGTATCTATCCTGTAGATGTAAACTGAGCATCAGTCATTTCACCTCATGGGTACTTGTTTTTCTCTTTAACCACCTGGCGTAACCTATTTATTTTGCTGTTGAATTTCACACAAGTGAAGCTATGCACATGCAATCACGGGAAGTTGAATAATTTTTCAAAACCAATTTCTCCTTTTGCTCTCCTGATGGTATTGACCCATCTGGGGTTTAGTTCAGCTTATACCAAGCATGAGCTGAGAGACTGAATACTGGAAGCCTAGTAGCCCTTTGACAATTACAGTCAATCTGAATCCTGTTCTTATTTGATATCCACACACATCTTTTTCCAGCATGAGTCACATAGTTAGTGATCAGGACCAGGAGCCCGAGCTAATTTGTTTTCCTATCCCTAGCTCAAATGGCACTGTGGCCAGTGCTAACATCCTTAACATTGTCCTGAGATTGACTAACTCAGCACAGACTAGAAATTGAAGCTGGGATTTTCCTGATCTGTGTAACATAGTTCTACACTAGATAGCAAATTTACCAATTGTATAATTGAGGATGCATCAATGTATTATCTTAGAAGTTAAAACCATTTAAAAAGTCAGGAGACTTGTTAAAAGTCTTTACAGCACTGCACATTTCAGTGTTTATCTGTCTTTCTACAAACTGTTAAACCTGTCTTATGAGGAACCAATTGCCCTTGCTATAAAGAGTCCAATTGATGCTATGACCTTTTCAACTCCTGCAACAGCTAATAGCAATATGACAAAAAGATAATGATTTAGAATTCAGTATTTTTATAGTCTGTATCTTTGTACTCTTGCTATAAAAATCTATTTAATTAAAATGTTGAATCTGAAAAATAACATCTAGAATATAATTGTTATAGTTAAAGAATTGCTCTGAATGTATTCAGCATAGTTTGCAGAACACGTGCCTTCTTAAAAGAAAAAATATTTTTATGGCTAGGCCAAAATTATATTAAGGACCTAAAATTTTTGTTCTTGTAAAAAATGACATGGCCATAATTGTAACAGGTTGGTAGTTTGGGGAGAACAATCTTTTGGAGGAAAACAGTAGCAATGGATAATGCACTTGTGAATTGTGCATAAGTTGACTAAGCTACAAACGAGTTTGAAGTCAGAATATAAACCCTACTGCTGATTAATTTCTCTTAAACTATATAATATGGAAGTGGCAGGCCAAACTGATATATTAGTGAATCATCCATCTCCTGTTCAGGACACTTTAAATCAACTTCAACATACATCTCAGTTTCCAATACATGGTGCTTTATTGATCAAACCTTTACTTCAGTTTCAGCTGCTCAAGTTAAGATCAGAGGAGGCCAAGGCTGAGGCTGTGGTTAATGAGGAGGGGGGACACTGAAAAAAGTATTGAACTGCCCTCGGTTTCAATCTCTGGGAGTGAAGGATTAAAGAGAACATCTAATTTTACTGCCATAAATATTTTTCTACAGTATAAAATAGCCACCTGTGGTAAATTAATCATCTTCTGGAGCACTCCTAGTTGTCCTTTTCAAACAGCATCTCAGCCACGATGCAACAATTCCTGGAACATTTCAGTAATTTTTCAAAACTATGACAATTAAATCATATACAGCAGGATTTCTCAATGAGAGGTATGGGTTAATAATGTAAATTTTTTATCATTATGCTCACGAGCTACAATTCCAGTAATGTGTATTTGTTATATTGGGATTTTTAAACTCAGTTACATCATTAAGATATTTTTGATTTATTATTACGTTGCACTGTGAGTAGCAAAGCATATAAAGCATTCCTGTACTAATATTACCAGTGGACAACTCCTGTGCTCAGGTCAAAGTCATTTTAACACATCATAGCCTGTAAATGGATCTGATCCTTAAATATTTTTTTTGGCATCTGCATTTTCAATTGTATGGAAAAGTAAAATTCACTTGTGCCATGCTAATAGCAATTCAATGTCAGCAGGGGGAGTAAATTCTGGCTACCCTGTTACTAACTTGTTAATTTTAAAGGTCTTGAATTTCCTCTGGCTTTGCTCTGTCAATGGAATGACTGAGACTGAATTTTCATCAAGTCAGAAGGGCTCTGCACCTTAGCCAAAATGCAAGCCCCAAATCCGGAAGTTCCACACCCAAATTTGCCTGGGTGGGGCATGGGGGGTGCGTGGGGAGAATGGGGGGTGGGATGTATTTTGCCCATCCACAGTTCACAGAGGCAGTTGCATGTTTTAAAGTGTAGCTGCCTTCACTCAGAAGCAATTTTGGTCATTCTGGTTTCTGAAGCATGGCTCATGGGCTTTAGACATTTGAGGAAAAGGTCTAAACCTGCCAGAATTTTTTGGAGAGGTAAGGTTCCTTTTCGGAGAGGTTAGATATCCCTTGGGAAGAAGTCAGGTACCCATGGGATTGTTATGAGTAGATAAAAATACGCACAAAATGTGGATAAGGTCTGTGGAACTGTCAAGCTGTCAAGTCATTTAAATCCCCTGCTCTTTAAATTTTTGAAAAAACCCTGCAGTTAAAAAAAAAGGTACTTCCAATTTCTCTAGCTATTTGTTGACATTAGCCTAAGGGTTCTCATTATATGATTAGTGCTGCTTGATTGCTTCTACAACATCAATAGTTTGATTGACAGTTCCAAGTGATTATAATGAAATCAGTTGTCTTTGATGTGTAGCTATGAATACAAATGTTTGTTTTTATAAGAGATTAAGTATTTGAAGGGATTTAAATGTATTGAAAAGCTTTTATCAATGAGAGGATTTTTTAAAAATGTAGTAAAGTATGTATAATAATTACTTGGAACTTTTTTATTTTATCTCAGCTATACTGGTTGAGTTGACATGGAAGGTGAAAGGGCAAAGGGTGGCTGATGGGGTGTCATGGGTTGACATGAGTTGGCACTAAGTTGGCATAGGGACTATAAAGAGTTTGACGGACCATGGGAGTGGGTAGAGGGGCATAGGTTGGCATGGAGGGTGTGAGGGGCCATGGGAATGGGTAGAGGAGCATAGGATGACATGGAGGGTATAAGGAGCCATGGGGGTGGGTGGGGGGCATGCAGTGCCAAGAGTTAGCATGGCTGGGCATGGGGAATGTGTGGAGGGTGGAGATGAGAGCTGGAGGGCTGTCTTTTGTTTTGTTCTTTCCAGTACAACTGGGACAAAGTCCGAGAGCACTTAGGCGAGCCTTTTAACCAGCCCACCTCGGCACTCGGCAGCCCTGTAGCTGCTTCTGCACTGCTTCCGGGATTAGCGGGCCTGACTGCAGTTAGCACCTGGCACCCTGGAATGAAAATCCGGTGCTTCTGGGCAGTTTCTTCCGAGGCTGGTTTGCAGTACCCAACTTGGGAGCAAGAATTCAGCCCCGAGTTACAATTGCAACTTTCCAATATTTCTGCTTCTCACCCCGCTCACTTCTCAAATATTTTTAGACGGGTGCTCAAGCTATGGGGCCTGAGGGAATTCTCTGTGATGTGTTGCTTGCTACAATTTTAAATTGAGCAGAGTGAGTATCATGAAGGCTTCAATCAGTTTTATTGGCAATATAGCAGAAGGGGCCCCAAAAAGGTAAGTTTTAAATTATTTTTGTGGGGCCAGGAAGCAGAAGCTGTGGTCCCTTCGCTTCCATTACTGGCGAGCGACCACCATGTTCTGGTCGTTGGCCATCTAAAAGTTATATTCTCTGCCAATGGGTCACATTCAATGATAGGGATAAAATGTCACTTCAGTAACATAGGTACTAGTGGAAGGGATATCTGTAATAAACTCTGCTCAATTTATCTTTCCATTGTCTTCAATAAAAAGGGAAACTAGATAGAGTGAAAAATGGTGGCAATCTGATACTGCCTGTGATGTGCTCTGAGGTTGAAAATTCCCCCTTGATACTTATCAAACCTGTTCACCATACTAACTATAATGCACAAGTAATCACCTCACAAAAGTTTTACAATGTAAAATATATTCATTGAATAAATAGTTAGTCCAATAGAATGTGCTTTTCTCAATGGTTCACGATTCTGTTTTATTTGAAGTACAGACTAACCTTCAGGATCCATTTTAATTACTAAATAGATATATAGGGTCATGATTAATATTGACACGTGGGTTAGCATGGATATACTAAGAACCTGTACTGGTTAAGTGTGAAGGCCTCTCAATGCATCGTGGAGAGTGCTGGCCACCACTTGGATGGCCAGAGATTCTGGCTGCTCAAAACCCCACCCACATCTGCCCCACTCCATCCAATCGATTGGCAGCAGATTTGTGCATTGGACTGCATACTGTGCTCTCAGCTCAGGTGCAGGCATTCTCCTAACCTACGCTGCAAGGCAGCACTATTAGCTTAAACCATCAGGGAGACTGGTCCAAACTGGGATGCTGACATTGCAAGGGGCAGTGAGTGCCTCCACCAGTGACTGCTCCATGGCTAGCTTTTGCAAGGAGATTGTACAACGTATGCAGTCGTCCAACTGTTCTACAATCCACTAAAATGCTCATTACTCTACAGTCTGTGCTTGAGGGGTGAAATGCTCTGGAGCACTTGGTGGCACTTTGATGCCTCTGCGTTGCAGGGTAAGCTAGAAGTCCGACTTCAATTATATCAATGGCTGCACCTGAACTATCTCAGTTGCAGAGGAATGGTCACTTTATATCAGGTGTCCCTAATGCATGACCGCTTCCCTTGCCCACACTAGCCCCCCACCCTGAATGCTTGTGCGCTACATTGGACAGCAGGGCTGCCCTTGTCACCACTGCCCCCCCCCCAACCACAAGTCACTTCAACCGCAGGGCTGCCCTTGCCCTCTCACCCCAACGCGCCTCAAGCTTGAAGTCCAACAGGCGATTCTAGTGAGCGCTGCGCAACGTTATTGTGTACTCACCTCCGAATTTCCCTCAAAGTGCAGCCCACCAACTGCACGCCTTTTAAATGCTGTCGTGAAACATGTCAGCGTGCTTTCCCACCTACATGTTTGGACAATCCAGCGGGGTGGGGGGGGCGGGGGGGAAACCATTCTGGTGAGCAGGCCTAATGATATGCATTATATTATGATATGTATTATGATGTTCCCGATGTTCAATGGCGGGAAATGCAGCTCCCTATCAGCGGGCTGAGCGGACGATCGCAAACTGGTTTCACGCCGTCTTGAAACCGATTGTGCCATATTGTCCGCTCACGCTACTGAACACAACTGACGCTGATAGGCACGGAAAATCCCGGCCAGAATATTCAAGGGTATTCATAATTTAGAAAGGATAGGCAAAAAGTAAAAGGAGGGAGGGTATTGCTGTTAATAACGAGATCAGTACATTAGTGAGAGATCGAAGGGTCAAGATGTAGAATCAGTTTGGGTGGAACTAAGAAACAGCAAGGGGCAGCAAACATTGGTGGAAGTTGTTTATAGGCCACCAAACTGTAGTGGTAAGGTTGGGCACAGTATAAATCAGAAAATTAGAGCTCAAGTAACATGGGTAATACAGTAATAATGGGCAACCTCAGTTATCATATAGACTGGGTAAACCTAATTAGTACCCATGCTGTGGAGGATGAATTCTTGGAGTGTGTGAGAGATGGATTTCTGGAGCAGTATGTTGAAGAACCAACCAGGGATTGGGCTATTTTAGATTTAGTATTATCTAAAGAGAAACATCTAATTAATAGTGATCATAATATGATAGAATCTTACATTAAGTTTGAAAGTGATATAGTTCATTCTAAAACTAAGATCTTAAACCTGAACAAAGGAAACTATGAAGGTATGAGGGGCAAGTTGACTGTGGTGAATTAGGAAATTACACAAAAAATTTGTGATGGTAGTCAGGCAATGGCTAGTATTTAAATAAGTATTACATGGTCTACAACAAAGATACATTCCTCCATGACACAAAAACCCAACAGGAAAGTTGAATCAACTTGGCTGAAAAAGGAAGTTAAAGGCTGCATTAGATCAAAGGAAGTGGCTTAAAAGGTTACCAGAAAAAGTGGTAAGCTCGAGGACTGGGAGCAATTTAGAATCCAGCAAAAGATGATCAAGAAACTGATAAAGAAAGGGAAAAGAGAATTTGAATGCAAGCTAGCGAGAAACATAAAGGTGGGCTGTAAAAGCTCCATTAGGTATGTGAACAGGAAAAGATTAGTAAGGACAAATGTGGGTCCATTACAGGTGGAGATAGCAAAATTTATAATGGAGAATAGGGAAATGGCAGAGAAACTAAACAATTACTTCACAGAGGAAGATACAGAAAATCTCCCAGAAACACTAGGGAACTGAGATGCTTGTGAAAATGAGGAACTGAAAGAACATAGTATTAATAAAGATGTAGTACTCAAAAAATTAATTCGATTGAAGGTTGATAAATCTCCTGAATCTGATGAGCTACATCCAAGAGTGTTGAAGGAGATGGCTCTAGAGATAGTGGATGCAATAACGGTTATCTTTCAAAATTCTATAGATTCTGGAAAGGTTCCTGCAGACTGGGAAGTAGCAAATGTAATCTCACTATTTAAGAAGGGAGGGAGGGAGAAAACAGAGCTACAGACCTGTTAGTTTGATGTCATTAAAAAGAAAAATGTTAGAATCTGTAATAAAGGATGTGAACACTGGACACTTAGAAAATAATGATAAGATTTGGCAGAGTCAACATGGATTTATGAAGGGAAATCATGTTCGACAAACTTTCTGGAGTTTTTTGATGATGTTACTTGTAGCCAGTGGATGTAGTATATTTGGATTTTCAGAAGGCTTTGGATAAGGTCCCACACAAGAGTTTAGTCAACAAAATTAATTCATATGGGATTGGGAATAATATACTTGTTTGGATTGAGAATTGGTTAACAGGCAGGGAATAAACGGATCAATCTCAGGATGGCAGACTATTACTAGTGGAGTATCGCATGGATCAGTGCTGGGGCTCAGCTGTTCACAATCTATATAAATGATTTTGATGTGGGGACCAAATGTAATATTTCCAAATTTACTGATGACACTAAACTAGGTGGGAATGTAAGTTGTGAGAAGGATGTAAGAAGGCTTCAATGGGATTTGGACAGGCTAAGTGAATGGGCAAGAATATGGCAGATGGAATATAATATGAATAAGTGTGACGTCATCTACTTTGGTAGAAAAACTGAAAGGCAGAGTATTTCTTAAATGGTGAGAGGTTGGGAAGTGTTGATGCCCAAAGGGGCCTGAGTATCTTTGTTCATGAGTCACTAAAAGCTAGTGTGCAGGTGCAGCAAGCAATTAGGAACTCAAATGGTATGTTGGTCTTCATCAGAAGGGGGTTTGATTACAGGATTAAAGATGTCTTGCTGCAATTGCATGGAGCCTTGGTGAGACCACACCTGGAGTATTGTGTACAGTCTTGGTCTCCTTGGCTAAAGAAGGATATACTTGCCACAGAGGGAATGCAATGGAGGTTCACCAGACTAATCCCTGGGATGGTGGGATCGTCTTATGAGGAGAGATTGAGGAGACTGGGCCTCTATTCTCTAAAGTTTCAAACAATAAGAGGCAATTTCATTGAAACTTACAAAATTCTTGCAGGACATTATAGGGTAGATGTAGGCAGGATGTTCCACCTGGCTGGTGAGTCTAGAACTAGGGGATATAACCTCAGGATAAGGAGCAGGCCATTTAAGGCTGAGATGAGGAGGAATTTCTTCACTCAGAGGGTGGTGAATCTTTGTAGTTCCCTACCCCAGAGGGCTGTGGAAGCTCAATCATTGAGCATGTTCAAAAAATAAATTGATAGATTAACAGATACTAATGACATCAAGGCATATGGGGCTAGTGCGGGAAAGTGGCATTGATGTAGATGATCAGCCATGATCTAATTGAATGGCAGAGAAGGCTCAAGGGACCAAATGTCCTGCTCCTTCTCCTATGTTCCTATGTAGACTGGATTGGATTTGGCTGTGATGTCCTCCATGTGAAATAGCCTTCTGATACCTATTACCCAGCTTCACACATGAACAACAATTGTTAGGATGATGTACCGAAAGGCTTCCATCATCTGAACTGTATCCCAACAGAAATTGGCATCGTCAAAAATGGAATAGGAAATGGGATGGGGGGAGTGGGTTTGGACAGACCAGGAAATAATAATCATGTCCCAATGTTTAGAAGAAATTTGGAAAGAAACTAATTCTAAGAAAATAACTTGGAGAAAAGTGAGCTTAACTTGCCACTCCATTTGTTTTATGCAAGTCTGTTTGCTGAAACAGGATAGAAGCTGAAACAGAGCAAAAGTTCTGCCTCTGATTTGAATATAATTAAACACAGCAGCTAACACTAAGGAGTAATGCAGTTTTTGATTCCTTAATCTATTTGACCCACAGATTGTGCTTATGCTTGTTCCAGTTAAGAAGGATTATCTTTTGTCTTCTTTCAAAAAAGACCTTTAAAAGATTTTGCTGTGACTCTGTGTCATGCGCTTTCTCATAGTCAATTTTCAAAAGTGAAGCATGAAAAACACATTACTGTGATGAATGACGTTTTGAAAACTAAACTGCACAATCTGTAAATTTAAGTTTTATTTTGGATATGTACTAAATATAATTATACTTTGAAATATTATTGTTATAACTCACAAGAGATACTTCAAAAAATTCAAATTGATTCTAGAACCTCTGCATTAATTTGTTTCTCAGATGAAAAATAAGCCCATTAGTTCTTTAAGTTCAGGTCACTGATTCTGGACAAGCTGAGGTGAACATTAGCAAGCACCAGAACAATTACACATTTCAGGGAATGAAACTCAGGAAGCAATCCAGAGTGAGTTACTGCATTGAGGAGGAACAAGTGGTGGTGCCAGAGCAGCAGGACTTATTGCCTTACTGGCCACGTGAATGCCATCAATGACACGTATACTTTGAGAAGTTCCACCATGTGGTGAAATTAGCAGCTATTCAGTAGGGAATGTTTGCCTGCACTGACAAATGCATTGATCACCTGTCAGATAGATCTATGGACAGCAAATTGGCTGAGAGTGCAGCTGATTCTTATGCTGGCCTGAAAGGAATCAGAGGAAGAAAAGTTAAGGTTGATGATGGCTTTGACAAAATTGGCAGTATTGTCCTATGCTTGCAGCAAATGGCATGGATCTGCAATTGTCTGTTGCTAAAGTGTGCTAGGTCTGTAAATACAGTCAATGGCATAATGATTGGTGTGGGTACCTGAGACTGGTGTCAACTGATCTTCTTGGCATGCTTTCTTTCACCTTGTATCGCTTCACCTGTTAAACACTATTTCAGTTTGTTAAAAGTAATTACCATCATTAATTTTAAACTGATTTTCAATTATGTGGGATGCTGTAGCTTGAAGTTAGATGCCCTCTTGCTGATGGAGCTTGTGAGAAAATTAATATTCTAAGAGGTCCCCTTATTCAACTTCCCTCTTCTTTGAACTCCAGCAAGCGCTTCTTTTACAGACAACTTTCCAGTAGCTTTGCAGACAATATTAAACTGCTTTAGTGCTAACATTAATATTTCCGGCATGTTCTCATGAAACAAAAACTGAAAATAAACCAGACCTAAAACCAGACGAGAAGCTGAGAAAAAAACAACTGCCTCATTAAAAGCCAATCTTCTTAAGAAACAAATGAACTTAAAGGACAGGAAATTGAATGAAGAATACTTAAATGTAATTTAAAATAGAATTGATTATTTTAATGAAGCCCTTGCACTGGCTTAACAGGCTACCAGAAAACAGTATGATACGGGATCCGTCAAAATCAATTTCCATGCAATTTTTCAGTGGCCCCAGTAGCTTATTCCACTGACTAGAAAAATTTCTTCTTTGTCTTCTACATGCCCTTTTTTCCAGGAAAAACCTTCCCACATCTTAGGAGAAATTCAGGAATTTTACTGTATCCTGGAAGGGCTTAATATTTCATGTTGGTAGAAGTCTGAGGAACATTCAACTAACATCAACATCTGTTTTTTCCAGTCTGGCTTTTCACAGTCCTTTGAATAATACAGACTGCAAGCTTTATCACCTCCAAGAAAATTTACACTCTGACTCATCTGTATGATTTATAAAGGGGAACTGAGATGTTGTCGGAATTTCAATAGTCTTAGATAATTTTTAAAGGAGCAATATGATTATGTATGGCATCATGCATATACATGTATTTTACAAACCTTCTAGTTTAACAATTCTTTCTCATAGATTTGTTCTGCAAAAATAAATAAATGTGTGAGGTGGGGGAGACAGAATTTCTAAGTATGGTTTTATTTTTTTCAGTATGAAACAATAGATATATGCATGTGCATTTAATTACAGATATAAATTGAGCATTATGATATTGTCAGGAAAATCAGACATATATTTTGTTGTATGGAGTAAAAATTCTATTTTAGGGCTACAGATCTGGACAAAAAGATCAACAGAGCAAGATAATATTTGTGTCAATGATTAACTGACAGCATTAGGAAGTCTAAATTAGGAATAGGCGACTCTTTCTAAATAGAGATCTGGCATGGTCATTCCTTAAATTAAAAAGTTTAAATAAATTGAACAAAAACATTTACTCCATTAATTTGAGATTTACCTCTAGGTAAAGTACTCACTATGAAAGTTCAGTGATATGTAATTCTATTGAATTTTACAAAATTTCATGGTGTGAACCACATGTATTTTAACATATTGGGAATACTGATTCATTACATTACAATGGGCAGAAAATTATGCTCGGCGGGCGTGCACACGCATGACCCGGCCGAGCATAAAATGACACACGATGACATCAGGTGAGCGTCCCGATGTCATCGCGCAGTCCCGCGAAATTTCATTCGGTGGGCACGCACCATAGTTGGCAGCACGCCTGCCAACAATTAAAAGGTCTACTAAGACCATTAAAAAGTTAATTAAATTCAAATTTACACTGCCCATCTAACCTAACGATTGACGGGCAGGCGAAAACGCCAAGCGGCCTTTACGTTTTTTAGGAAACCTCATCCATAGCATATGAGGGAACATGTTTCATAGCATTTATAAGATCTTTAATTTTTTTTAATCCGAAATCAGTTCATCTCATTGAGGCAGCTCTCTGCCTCAGGGAGGTTATGTAGCGCGCATGCGCGTGCATGTGCAAAGGTCACGCTCGCACTCCTCTCCCCGCCCGCACAGGCAGCGCTGAGTGCTGCCGCTTGCGTTTCACGCTGGGCATGCCTTAATTGGCCCGCCAGTGTGAAATTGCCTTCCGGGCCCGATCACGGGCAGTGGTTGGCTTCCCGACTGCCCCCGCCAAGCCCGCATGCCAAGGGCAAAATTCTGCCCCATAATCCAAATAAAAGTCAATTCAACATAAGTCACTTCCTTGTTGGGAAAAGCAATGCATACCTAATCACTACAAAATGGGAATATCATACTGCAGGCAAGACAGAAAATATTATTGGGCTGTAATCATGTAAATTTTAGTATGTTCATAGAATAGAATCATGGAATGGTTATAGCATAGAAGAAGGCTGTTCAGACATAATTCCTTCTGCAGAAATTTAAAATGCCATTCACAATGAGACTGACTTAAAGAACAGGCTGATGAGTTGTCCAAATCCACCAACCAACAATGTTTTATTTTAGTGTAGTAACTAATGCAGTCATCCTGAAGACTGTTTGTCTGTCTCCATCTGATTTAATCTCCATATCTTCAGCTACTATTAGATGTTATAAGATGCATATCTGTCACATTTCTACTTGATCCAATACTCATCAGCTCATGACCCTGTAAGCCCATGACACTTCTTCATGGAGTGTTCTTGATTGCATTCTCTTATCTTTGGATGACGATGCATAATGTAACAGTTATTTTTATATACTGTAAACATTGCGGTGTAATTTTTCCTTATAGATATTCTGCTCAGATTTTTATGTTGAATTACTTTTGGAGACACTCATGATTTTCTTAAAAATGCATGTCGCAATATAAAATTTAAAAAATTATAGTATTGTCTAGCAAATAAGTCAACCCATTAGGACACTGGAGAGGGCAGTGCCATAGTAAAGGTTCCGATGCCTTGAAATTATTTTCAGATATAAATGTACGATTACTTTCATATGAAATTGCTATTGTTTCATTGTTTTACTTGTGGTATTAACACAAGCAGGCTATAGTCTTTGTTAAAAGAAAAGACAAAAGGAATTTCATTTGGACCCATCAGTGGACTAAAATATAAAGAAGCTGATTTCATATTTCTGCAGCCATTTTTAAGGAATACAGGTTGACCAATTAGGTCTTGAAGTCACTAATTCTGTTCTCAGTAATGATGGCCAGAATTTTTTCGTTGGCATTCAGGCAGGGGGCCCACACTTTGATGCATAAAATGATACGCGTTGATGTCGGACGAGCGTCCCAATGTCATCGCACACCATCGCGATATTTAGGTGGGCGGGCGCGCGATGTTCTCTGATACGCGCCATTAATTAATCAGCTAGTTAAGGCCCTTGAGGCAATTGTCTGCAATTTTTCGGGGCCCGTGCGATCTTCAGGGCATTGCACGGGTGCAACAGGCAGGCGGGTAGGAGACATTTGTATAAACCTCATCCACGGGCGGGATAAGAGGGGTGAGTGGGGTTGCGAGTGGTACCTGTTAGATATTTAATTGTGAAAGTTACTGCTACTTGCCTGTGAGAGCAGAAATACTCCAAAACTCATAACAGCTGCTTGGACAGGAATAACAGCCTTCAGGTCAGGACTCTACAGTAAAGATCATTTCTGGAGCCTGCAGGTTTCAGGAAGCCTTCCCTCAGACTGGGAATGGGAGATGTGCTACCCACTGGAGGCACCTCCTCTGAGGAGAAAGGGACGGCCAAAAGTGGGAGGAGGCCGGGAGTCCACATTCAGCCTCCAGGGGAGCCATCTTTGGGAGGTGCAGGCACAAGGGGTGCAGGGTCATCAGGAAGTCCAAGGCGGAAGGGACTGCAGAAGACGCTACTATCCTGCTGCCAGGGTATACGGACAGTGAAGCAGCTACCTCAATATGTCTCAGGTGCAGTGACAAAGGAGGCTCTGTCTCTCAAGGGAGACAGTCACCTCCATCTGTCAGGTGATAGGCCCTGAGATCTGTGCCAACTGTGTGGGTGGATACGCTATGCCAGGGGCGCTGAAGGTCATGGCTCCCCTCAGCTTCTATGCCTCCGGCTCTTTCAAGGGGTCGGTGGGTGATCTTTGCGGAGTCTCCCAGTCAGCTGTCCACACTTATGTCAAGCAGGTGACAGACGCGCTGTTCAGGCTTTCATCCACTACCGCCTGACAAGGCCAGCCAGACAAAGTGAGCCAGAGGCTTTGCAGCGATTGCTGGCTTCCCCCGCGTCCAGGGTGCAATCGACCACATACATGTGGCCATCAAGGCGCCAGTGGGTGAGCCCGATCAACAGGAAGGGCTTCCACTCCATGAACGTGCAGATAGTGTGTGATCACAGGATGCTGATTCTGTAAGTCTGTGCAAGGTGCCCAGGCAGCTCCCATGACGCTTACATACTCAGGCACTCCCAGGTGCCGGGGCTCTTCAGTGCTCCAGCCCGACTGGATGGATGGCTGCTGGGTGACAAGGGCCATCCCCTCAAAAGGTGGTTCATGAAATCTCTCCACCATCCAAGAACAAAGGCTGAGCAGCGGTACAATAGGATCCACGCCTCCACAAGGGCTGTGGTGGAGAGAACCATCGGTCCTCTCAAGGTACGTTTCCGATGCCTGGACCGTTCAGGGGGCGCACTCCAGTACCCCCCAGATCGTGTGTCACTGATAGTGGTTGCATGTTGCGCTCTCCACAATCTGGTGCTGGAAAGGGGCGACACTGCAGATGAAGAATATGTAGACGAAGTTGCTCCAGCTGCACATGATGAGTCCAGCAGTGAGTCCGAGGATGAGCACAGGAGAACGCTGAGGGGGTAGACACTGACCCAGGCATACGCCAGGGAGGCAGGGACACCCAGGAGGATTTAATCTGAAGAACCTTCAACTAGCCCACCACAGATGGACCTCCAACACACTCCAGGGCTGCAGGCTCCATACTCAATACCTGAGTGCAAAATCTGCCTGGAGAGGAACGTTAACTAAGGCCCTTGTCAATAAAGCTCAATGTCACACAACTCGCTCATAACATCATGGGTAACTGTCCACCTGCAGAAGAAAGGAGTCACCCTGAGTCATGCTTACATATCAAAATGTAATGATTTAACAAAATGAAGTTCAGAAACCAACAAAAAAAGTGTTGCACATCACACAAAGTCTAAACGAACTAATAATGGGGCAACATAAAAGCACCAGTGAAAAGCCTGTGGTGTGCCTAAGGTGCCTTAAGTTTACACTTACTGGTGCTATGTCTAGGTGCTTCACCCTCGCTGGCACTGGCATCTGAGGCAACCTACTCACTGTGCTGTCCTGTTGGCCTCGATGACCTTGGCGGCCGTCCTCTGGCCCGTGGAGCCTTTCATGGCCCTGCTTGTGAGGGAGCGGCCAGTTCCATGGCTGGTATCTCCCCAGTCGCCGTAGCCTCATCGGATGCCACGGTCACTGGCAAAGGGGTGGAGGAGCTGCTGCCCTCATCCAGAGCACCCTGAGCGGAGCCTGCAGATGACAGGCAGCTGCTGCACCGATGTGAGGTCGCTTCGGACCTCCCTGCTCACCACAGATGGATCGGCACCGAGCTGGGATACTTGGTGCCCAAACCATCTCCCACACTGGCACTGACCAGCTGAAGTCAATGCCGCTGTGAGGGCTTGCAGGTCCGAGCGCAACCCCAGGAGGCCTTGATTGGTCTCCTTGAGGAGCCTCTCCACGAGAGTCACCACTCTCTCCATGGAGGAGGCATGGCGCTCAGCCTTGAGGCTCATTGCATCGGCAATAGTCCGCGTGGACTCCTCCAGCACAGGCACCATGCCACGCATAGCCTCACGTACCTCCGCCAGATCCTCCCACATACCCTGCTGCATTTCCAGCATTTGCTGCCTCACAGACGACTCCAGCAGCACATCATCAGGCACCGACCGAGCATCTGCCTGGAGCCCAGCAGTCCTCCGACTGCCGATGTCATGGGTACTCTCTGTCTCCGCCCACACCTCAAACGAGTGTGAAGTGCCCTCACCCTTGTGCCCTGGGACACTAGCTGAAGATCTAATTCCCACCGAGCTGCTAGTATCTGCGCTGGTGCCTGCCTGGCAAGATGGTGTTTTGCTGGTGAGTCAAAATGTTCAGGGCCCTCAGGTGTGAGAGGTGGCCCCTCTGCCTCCTCCTCCTGGCCCTGCTCCAGTGATGCTGAAAGGAAGAACAAGGACATTTGATTAGTTAAAGTGGAGACAATCTCAATGTGCATGCCTGTTCCCTGGATCATTATGCACTCATCATTCATAATCAATGGTGGACCGATGTTGCAAACTTCAATCACTGAGCATTCAGCAGTGCCATGGTTGCTGGGACACACATGGTGACCTCAGTGCTCGGCAAACATACCTCCCTGTGGCACCCCAGCCTCACCGCCACCGGTGGACCTGGGCACATGGCGTCTCTCCAGATCCATGGCCTGCTGTTCAAATGGAGTCAAGATGGCCAACTGGGCCTGGCCTCCGCCAGTCCACATTCGCTTGGCAGCATTGTGTGCAGTCTTCTCCTGAAAAGGAGGGAAGAGCATTGACTAGTCCAGCGTGTACCTGGATTCCCATCACATCCCTGCCAACCCAACCAGAGTGGGACATTTTAGGGCTCTAGTTCTTCATTACCCCACAGCTGCCGCACACTCACACGAAGAAGCCAGGGCTGACCCAAAATGCTGCCCCCATCACATTTGGCAGCACTCAGCCTAACCTTGCAAAGCAAGGAGGCACAAGCACGTGGAATGCAAAGGCCAGCAGATGGAGTGGTGTCCCCCCACCTGGAAGGTCCCCTCCCAGCATGTTAGCACCCTGACTTTGACATGCTTCGCAGTTCCAGCACTATGCCTAGGTGCAGATCCTTGAGTTTGCCCCTGAATCTATACTCTGGGTGTCAGTGTTACACATGCTGCGGGTGCAGAACCCATCTCAGCACAACCCTCTCAGGCTGAGCTAGGCATGGGCAATATCTGCTGGCTCACCTAGCGAGGGAAACATGCCGTGAAGGATTCAATGCTGTAACTGCAATCAGAATTGTTGGGTGTGGGGGGGGGACGCATTGGGGGGAAAGGCTGACGGCTGCATTAAGTGACCTCTGCCAACATGTTACTCACCCTTCCCGAGCGCAGGAGGTCGTTGAATCTCTTGCGGCATTGGACCCACATGCGTTGCACCACATCCTGGGAGCTCGCTGTCTCAGCCGCCACCTCCCAGGCACATTTGGCCAGGTGGAGGGGCCTCCGCCTCCCGTCCCTCGGAAGCAGGACCTCCTACCGTGCTGCCACCTCCTCCAGGAGGGCAGCTAGGCACTCATCCAAAAAAAGAGGGGCACACTGCCCTGCTGCCCTACCCTCCAGCCTGGCCTGGCCTGCTCCACTGGCCTACCCTCCGGACTTGCCCTCTGGTGAGCCCTTCTACCTGCCATTGTGAGCAGCCTTGCAAAGGCTGCCAGGGCTTCATTTAAACAGGCCGCCGGGTCGCCATTGGGCCCGGCGGTCAGTGCGCTCCTGCCACCACCCGGCCACTCCCAGTTTCCTCGGGAGTCAAGAAATATGCTGGGCAGACCTTAATTGGCCCGCCCGCGTAAAATGGCGGCGCAGACCCGACCGCGGGCGGCAATCAGGCCCACGCCCGCCCGCGCCTGCGCCCGCGCCCGCTCGGCCCACCCGACATGGGGAAAATTCTCCCCAATGATATCTAAGCAACCATTCAGCAAGTATGTAGATCAAGATGTTAACCACCAAATAAAAACTTCAACTTAGATCTTCCCTAAGCTGTGCCAGCGGGTTTGCTTTTAAATCTATTTATTTTGAAATGATGCAAGCCATAAACTAAAATCATTATTTTCTTAAAGAACTAGGTCTTAAAATTACACAGTCAGACACTAGTCATATTAAGTTGAGTACAATGTGTTTATCTGGAATTGATTTATCTGCTATTTAAAATAAGTTGATTGATGCCTTAGGTAAAATGTTGGAAAGAGGAGTTTGAGAAAATTGGGTTAAGAGTTTATACATGTAATAAATTTGAAGTCTCTTTGGACTGTCCACTAGTTTGAAGCTCACTCCATATTGGTAATAGTTATGATTTTTATCGAAAGCATAATGGAGATGTCATGCATTACAATATTCAAGGAACAGTTTACAAAGTGCAATAGAGAATGAGATTATTCATTATTATCCTTTGGGCAGCTCATTCCTCACACCTTCTACTCACAAAAGTATCTACACCTGTTTGGTGTCCTTCCTGGATCCTCTACCCTAAGAATGACCCAAACTCACTACAATATAACCCAAAAACCCAAATTGCAGAGAAATCCATCCAACCATAGGCACAGCAAATTCTGTGTTCAAACACAGGCCTTCCTTATCTGCTTTTTAGCCTTAACGCAAGCTTTTTCTGTCCTTGTTTTCTGTTTCCATGGTTGATGATGTAACCCAGAACAAGAGTTATAACTGTAAATAAAACCTAAAATTTAACATACTTTTCCCTAATTCCAACAGACATAGAATAAACCTATATTAATAGACTAGCAACCTTAATATTAGACTGAAATCTAGCAAAGGTTAATGTTCAAAAATAGTAAAAGAGAACTACATATGATCACATTTCAACAATTGACAAAAGCTCATGCTGTATTCCATAGTATGATTTCAAGAGCTTATCTCTTTCCTTTTCAAAGACAACATTGCATACCTTGCTGCATGGTGCAATCCAATAGCCAATTGCAAGGAATGGGAGCCCAAGCGCAATAACGAGCACCACAAGGCATTTCATAGCTATTGTCTGCTCCCGTAATCCTGAGAGGTTTTCATACCATATTGTGAGTAGTTGCTGTTGGCAATTTGGGTGGGCAACAAACTGTAAGGAACAAAGAATCATTTGTTAGAACAAGTTCTGTAACATATGGGTGGATGGGTTGAGTTACTTTTTCCTCATTCCTACATTCTCTGCTCTTATTCATTTAATTTATGTGGGCATTTTTCTATAATATAAGTCCAGTAATGCACAATAATCAATGTGACTGAGTCTTTGGTATATTGGTAGTAGTGCCACCTCTGAGTTAGAAGGTACAGACTTCAAGCCCTGATGCAGATAGTCTTGACAAGTGGAGACTGGGCCTGAGTTCTGGGTTGACCTCCAGTACAATAATCATATTGAGAGGGTGGCTGCCCCTTGATATATGAGCTTTGGAGCCCACAAACAGCTACAAAGATTATTATGGCCAAGGAAAGAGTCAAATGCCTCTTCAGGGCATTCAGCTTAGTGATAGCATGGTAGATGACCAGCATTTGAAATAGTTTCTCACCTGTAGACTAGAATGTCTGGCTAGTGCATCCTGTGCTTAGACACCCAAGAGTTAGAATCTACTCAATTGTCTCAGTGCCATTAAATACTTGTGATCTCAGCTATTCTCCCAAGGAGGAGGGTTCGTATGTAGAAGAAAGGAGCTTGCTTGCAAGGAGGGAAGGAGTGAATGAGTCACGGACAGTCACCTTTAAAGATTTCCTGATGGTTGGTTAAAACAAAACAGTTGAGGTAATTTTCAATGACAGACCAAAATGTGCATGGAATCAGGAACACCTGCCTACGGTTATAGTCAGGAGTTCCCAACTATTTTCAGGTCTGGACCTCATTTAAATATTACCAAACAGTACACATCAAACGGGTATCTACTGTAGCTTGCCGGTTTCAGATGGTAGAAAATCGTATAACTTCTGCACAGAAAGGGCAGGCGGGTAGGGTTTGTTCAGGAGGGCTGCTGCCATAGGGCCAAGCCCCAGAAAATCTTAAGTAAACCTAAAATTACATTTTCCTGAGTAGCCTGCAGTGTTCTCTTTAAGGTGGGAAAATCGATGCCAAAGGTGCCACCAGATTTTATTCTGTCAGCTGTCTATTCCCTGGCAGTTGAACCCCCTCTTCCCCAATATTAATGGTAGTTGAGAGAAGATTGCTTCTCAATTGTCTCAATTGGAAAAGGAATGCTTTGAAGTAACTTGAAGGGGAGGGAGGGGGATAAAATGCAGGAGAGTGATTCTTTTCAATACGTTTTGTATTAGAGAAAACCGTATTTTGTACAAAGGGAATGAACTGTAGTTTTAACAGTAAAATAGCAAATACCCAATAGTTATTGGCAGTCAGCAGGTATTTTCTATTAAAGCTAAAAAATTGTTACAGATGCTGCCAACCTGGCATACTGTGGGATAGCAACCTATAGCTCCTTTATGGGTTATCTGAAATTCCTTTCTGCTATTTTAGTGCAGCTTTAATAACATTGCTAACATTGTGGATAGAAGAATTTCAGATATCATATGTATATTATTACCCAACAACAGATAGGGTGGTTGATTTTAACCCTGCCCATCCACCAGATATTGAGCAATTAAAATCAAGCAGATTACTTATCCAGTCAGATCCTAACTCTTTGCAGTGTTAACCTGCAGATTTTTGCAGGCATATGAGACAGCCTGCTAAAGCAGGTTGAAGTATCACCTATTAAGCCAACTGGGATCCTCTTCCATCAAAAGGATCCCAATACACTTTTAACCAGAGCTTGAGTGGGGTAGCCACCATGTTTTTTCCTCTGCGGCTGATCCTCTTCTGGGAAGTCTAGGACCAGGAAGCATCACACAAGGAAGTCAGAGCCTTTCCTGCCTCTTACACCCTCCTTCCCTTCTGCAAGACCCTTCCAAGATCCCCCACCCCACCACTTACCTGGAAGTCAGTAGTTAGCCAAGGGCCCCTAGATCTTTCCCTGCCAGCCTCCTCTTTATGTGCATTCTCGATGGAACAATTGGTGACTCACCATTTCAAAACCATGAAGTCAGTGCAAACAAATCCCACTGCTGTTACATCTAGAGCAAACCCAGCATCACAGAATCATAGAATTGTTACAATCCAGAAGGTGGTCATTCGACCATTCATGTCTGAACCAGCTCCCCGAATGAGCAATTCACTTCATGCCATTCTCCTGCCTTTTCCCTGTAACCCTGCACATTCTTCCTTTTCAGATAATAGTCTAATGCCCTTTAGAATGCTTCGATTGAGCCTGCCTTCACCACACTCTCAGACCCTGACCACTCACTGTGTGAAAAAGTTTTTTCTTATATAGCTTTTGCTTCTCTTGCCAATTAGTTTAAATCTGTGCCCTTTTGTTCTCGATCCTTTCAAGAGTGGGAACAGTTTCTCCCTATCTACACTGTCCAGCCCCTCATGATTTTGAATACCTCTATCAAATCTCCTCTAAGTCTTCTTTTCTTCAAAGAAAACAGTCCAAACTTCTCCAGTCTGTCTTCATAACTGAAGTGCCTCATCCCTGGAACCAATCTCATGAGTCTTTGCTGCGCTCTCTCCAATGCCTTCACATCCTTCCTGAAGTTCAGGGCCCAGATTGGACACAAAACTCGAGCTGAGGCTAAACTAGTCTCTTATACAAGTTGAACATCCTTGCTCTTGTGCTCTATGCCTTATTAATAAAGCCTAGGATACTGTATGTTTTATGAACTGCATTCTCAGCCTGTCCTGTCACCTTTAATGATTTATGCACATATGCTCCTGCACTCTCTTTAGAGCTGTATCCTTTATTTTACATTGTCTCTCCATGTTCTTCCTACCAAAATGAATCTCTAGGGCATATTATTAGTTACAATTATGATTATGACTAAATGCCAAGATTTTAAAGGAAATTGTACCTTTTTGACTTCATATTTAATGGCAAGTTTGACACGCGTTAACCCTGCTCTTTGACTGTGGTGTCCTTCATCTTGCTCAGCTTCCACATCACCATTCAGAATCGCTTCAACTTCTTCACTGTCTCGGCACAGGTCAAGAACACCAACAACAAAGTCTTTGCATTGCATAGATAACTTGCGATAGTCATTCTAAACAAAAATAATAAAAATACACTTCTCAGGAAATTTGTTTAGCAAACTGAACAGTTATTCTGTTTATCGGGTATGAAAGAGCAAATTTGCTTTCAAAAGTTATATTTTTCCTCTCATTTTGAAAAATAATTTTTCACTCTTTTGATTTCTCCATGCCACAAACAATCTCCCAACCAAGAAATAGTGATGAGGGAATACAATCTTGTAATGGGAAGCACTAAACTCTCCTTAGATGTTCCCGTTACATTACTGAGAAGTGTCTCATGTCAATTCAACACATGTTTCTAATAGCGTGACTGAGTTGGGCAATTTACTATGAACACAATTAGTGGCATAAAATCACACATCTACGAACCAGGGACCCATCCTATTAATATACCAAATATTTCAGTTGCGCCAGCTGGTTTGTGACATTGATCCAATTGCAGGGGAAGAAGCAAGAGTAGAATCACATATGGTTCATAGTCACTATTTTTGGGGCAGATGAGAATTTTGTTCATGTAATTACGGTTGTAGCTTTTCTTGTGTGTGTAAAATATTCATTTCTCACATTGTCATGCAGTGCTGAGCCTAAATATCAAATACAAGTTGGATTCTATAATTGAGTGAATGAATTGAGGCGTGAAGATATTTGGAAACATCCAGGTCTTAGCTTGCTTTATTCCAGAAATGTCACCTATGAACTCAGCATGCATTCAAATTCCAAGCGCTTTTAAAATCCAATCATCAATTTTCTCCTCTTCTGATAGTGCAGACTTGTTCCAATCACTCTCAATAATCCAAGATTCTTTAATCATTGCCGTATGAATATCAATGATACTGCTGAGCAAGCTGCTCAATTCAATATTTTAAAATAAGTGGAGGCCACATAATCTACAAAATATTCACTGACTTTACAACCCTGTTGTGACTTGTCCTTATTTGATTTGTGTAAGTGTTTTCCTCATGCTTTGGTACTGTGTTTTATAGTATTTTCTATGTATCACTTTTGGATGAACATCCCCACCAGTGAAAGCATAAGAGTGTGTGTTTGTGCCTTATAACATACTAGCAGGCCAGTTCAATATGGGTGCACAAGGTATAATTGATACAATTTCATTTTTTCCAGGAAATCACCAGGGTTCTGCTCAGTATTTTCCCATTCAATGTAGCTGAAATGGGGCAATGAAGTTACATCCCTTTTTCTCTATAGGATTGTTTGTTTGTTCTCTGACATTCAGGGCAAGATTTTGAAGTCCTGACAGAGCTGGGAATTAGAAAACGATGGTTGCTGAGCAGCAAAGGCAGAAGCCCCATCTCATTTGCATCGCCAGCTATTGTCAGCTGAATGGGGCAGGTCAGGAACCCTCCACGCTGTGGTTTACAAATTGCCAACACCATTCTGGAAATGAGCACTTCAGAACCTCTGCAATTATCAGTGGGGCACCTGTGTTTTGGAAGCCTTTCTAAGTCACACCTGCAGAATGGAGGCATGAACCATGGATTAGAGGTGGGAAGAGTATAAAAGATGAGTAAAATGGTGTTGGCTCCTTTACAGTTCATCATGAAATGCTATACCTTGAGTTATGTCTATGTTTATTGAAGTAAATGATGACAAAGCTATGATTGGAATAGGTAAGTGAGCAGTAAATAATGTTGTAGCCGAGTTGTTACTTCTGGAAGTAAAAGAATAGCACTGTAGAATAGGCTATCCACTGGGTGAAAAGCATTTCGCATCGTACAATATCGAAAAGCTAGCCCAGTGTGAGAGCCAGAACTAATTGTTTAAACTTTCCTGCTGTATTCATTCTTTGCAGAACAGCTGAACCATCTGTTTGACTGTTTGAAAGCTTTGACAGATGTATGAGCTTTTGGCTGCCTTTAAAGGCACTAATAGATTCAATACTGCAGAGTTTTTTTCACACAGCTGTCCTGGGGAATAAAAGTTTAAAAGCTTGGATACCTTCCTAAGTACTAATGAATTCAGAAGAGCAGAATTTGTTTAGATAGCTATCCTAGGGAATGTGAGTTTGTTTCTTTTGATTGATTTATGAGCTTCTGAAAAGGATAATGTTTTTAAGTGCCTATTCAAGTGATGTTTATTTATTTTAACAGATTTATGGGCTTTTCCTCATTTTGCAAATGTTATGATGGTGCTTGTGAGTTCTTTTTATGGTGGATACTAGGTAAGTGGGTTAGAGTGGATGAGGGGGGAGCGAGTGGGGTGAAGGGGGGTGAAGGAGGTGAAGGGGGTGAAGTGGGGTGAGGGGAAGTTAGGGTGGTGAAGAGGGGCGAAGAGGACAGGGGTTAAGGGCGTGAGGGGGGGGCTTTACACTGGGCTGATGTTTCTGGTAACGGAGGTGGGTCTTTTAACTTGCCCTGCCTCGGCATCAGCCTGCCTCTTTCTCCACCTTGGATGCCTGACTTCAGGCCATCCCACCCTCCAGGAGATAAAAATCCTGCCTGTGGGCACTGTCAGGGCAGAGGCAGGATTGTGACAACAGGAAATTCCTGACTCCCGATTCACACCTCCATGATGAAAATCTAGCTATCAATGTTGTTGTACCACCTGGAAAACCACTTCATTGCATGGGATCATAAATATTTTGGGGTGGGAGAAGAACCACAAGAATGGTATGTAAGAATGAAAAATATCACAATTAGATCATGCACACATGACATATTAAATTACATTATTATATCAATGCAGGCAGTCAAAGGGGAAACATTATTGACTTTTCTATAGGTGATGGTACCCTTGTAAAAGGGCATAAAAAATTTTCAATTGTAAGTATAAACATGAAAAAGAAAGGTAACTATTTGCTTCAAAAAGGCATAAGGAAAAAGTTGATAATAAATCATAAATAATATCTCAATATCTCTGGGTGATACTGCACTAATAAATAACACCTGTTGAGGAAGTGTGTAGACACAGGTCTGATTTCTCTCAGTTCTCCTAAGTTCCCAACTTTAGTCAAGTTGTAACTGTGGCAAGTTACTGAATTGGAGCTTGGTACATCTTCTCTGGAACAGAGGAAAGGTCAGAAGGAGATTTGCCATTAGTCCCTTTCATCTACCACCTGGCTCAAGAGCAACATAAGTGTAAGCCAAGGAGTAGCTCACCTAAACTTCCTATTGACAGCTAGAGCAGTATGGCCAGAAAGAAACAAGAAACAAAAAAAAATCTAGGGTTACATATAACCGTGATATAGCAGCTGAACAATGATATAACAATTGAGGCTCACAACCCCACAGCTCCCAGCCGATTTCTCATCTACATGCTGCCCCTCGGTGGCATCATTAAAAAGTGTGGTGTTAGTTTTCACATCTACGCTGACAATACCCAGCTCTACCTCTCCACCACCTCTCTCAATATCTCCAATGTTGTGAAATATCAGGCTTCTAATCTGACATCCAGTGCTGGATGAGCAGAAATTTCCTCCAATATTGGGAAGACTGAAGCCATTATTTTCAGTCCCAGCACTAAACTCCATTCACTAGGCATCGACTTCATCCCTCTCCCTGGCAACAGTCTGAGATTAGGTTCAGAATCTTGGTGTCATATTTGATCCTGAGATGAGCTTCTGATCTCATATTCATGCCATTTCTAAGATTATCTATTTCCACCTCTGCAACATCACCCAACTTCACCCCTTCTCAGCTCATCTGCTGCTGAAACTTTCATTCATGCCTTTGTTATCTCTAGCTTCTGTTCCAACACAGGCCTGGCTGGTTTCCCATATCCTACCCTCTGCAAACTTGAAGTCAGCCAAAGCACTGCTGCCCGTATCCACAACAGGGAAGAGTGTCCTGCAGTCAGCATCGCGGTGAAACAGCCTGGGAAGAGTGTCCTGCAGTTAGCATCGCGGTGAAGCAGCTTGGGAAGAGTGTCCTGCAGTCAGCATCGCAGTGAAGCAGTCTGGGAAGAGTGTCCTGCAGTCAGTTCTTGTTGAAAATAACAAGACTGATATCACAAGACAGCGGGAGAGAGCGGTGGAGAGATCAGAACCACCGTGAGTGTGGGGAAGCTTCAAAAAGTGATGTCAGCACAAAGGTGAGAGCTGATTGGTGAGTAGTGGGTAAGTGTTTTTCTCCAGTTTAAAATAGATTAAGCAAAGGAAAGATAAGAGTTCTAGTTTTAATTTAAAGTACATAAATAATTTAATGTTTTTTTACTATATTTAACTTAAAGGAAGGGTTTTTTTTTCGACGAGAGGCATGGCAGGGCAGCTCAGTCCCGTGTTATGTACTGCCTGCAACATGTGGGAAGTCCTAGACGCGCCTTGTGATCTGACCGACCATGTGCGCAGGAAGTGCCACCAGCTGCAGCTACTTGAGCTCCTGGTTTCAGAGCTTGAGCAGAAGTGAGAGGCACTGAGGTGCATCTACGAGGCTGAGAGTTTCGTGGATAGAAAGTTTTTAGATGTGGTCACCCCACAGCTTACGGAAGTGCAGGCAGAGAGGGAACGGGTGACCATCTGTCAGAAGAAAGGTATCAGGCAGGTAATCAGGAAATCCCCAGGGTGCATCTCGCTCGAGAACCATTTTTCAGTGTTTCAGTGCCAGTTCCCCTGGTGAGTGCAGCCACACTCATGGCACTGTGAGTGGTTCAGCTGCACGGAGGGGAGGAAAAAGAGGGGAAGAGCAATAGTGGTAGGAGACTTGATAGTAAGGGGAACAGACAGGTGTTTCTGTGGCCATAGACGTGACTCCAGGATGGTATGTTGCCTCCCTGGTGCCAGGGTCAAGGGTATCACTGAACGGCTGCAGGGCATTCTAAAGGGGGAGGGCAAACAGACAGAGATTGTGGTACATATTGGTACCAACGACATAGGTAGAAAGAGGGATGAGGTCCTGCAAGTAGAATTTGAGGAGCTAGGAAGCAGATTAAAAAACGAGACCTCAAAGGTCTTCTCTGGATTAATTCCAGTGCCACGTGCTAGTGAGTATAGAACTAGAAGGTTAGTCCAGATGAATGTTTGGCTGGAGAGATGGTGCAGGAGGGAGGGCTTTAGATTTCTGGGACATTGGGACCGTTTCTGGGGGCGGTGGGACTTGTACAAGGTGGACGGGTTGCACCTGAACTGGAACAGGACCAACATCCTTGTGGGGAGGTTTGCTAGTGCTGTTGGGGAGGGTTTAAACTAACTTGGAAGGGGGATGGGATCCTGAGGGGAGGTTCAGCAGGGGGAGATGCACAGCCAAAATTAGAAGAGAGAGCAAGTGAGTCTGGAAGGCATAGAAATTACAGGCCAGTTAAGGCACAAGGGAGTTTGGCAAGATTGGATGGTATTTATTTTAATGCAAAGAGTCTGACGAATAAGGCAGTTGAGTAGAGGGCACAAATTAACACATGGAAGTATGATGTAATTTCTGTCACAGAGACATGGTTGAGAGGGGGGCAGGATTGGAAGCTCAATATTCCAGTATATAGGGTCTTCAGGTGAGACAGGGAAGGAGGTAAAAGAGGAGGGGATATCGCAATATTGATCAAGGAATCAATCACAGCAGTAAGGAGGGATAACATCTTAGAAGGCACCTCAAATGAAGCCATATGGGTAGAACTTAAAAACAAAAAAGGAGCAATAACATTGCTGGGAGTGTACCACAGGCCCCCAAAAAGTCAGAGAGAAATAGAAGAGCAGATATGTAGGCAAATTTCAGAGAAGGGTAAAAATAATAGGGTAGCAATAATGGGGGATTTCAACTTCCCCAATATTAACTGGGTTAGTCATGGTGTGATAGGTTTAGAGGGAGCGGAATTCTTAAAATGCATCCAGGAGAGCTTTTTAAGCCAGTACATAGAAGGTCTTACAAGAGAGGGGGCGGTCCTGAACTTAATTTTAGGGAATGAAGCTGGGCAAGTAGTAAAAGTATCAGTGGGAGAGCATTTTGCAGATAGTGATCATAACTCCGTTAGATTCAAGGTTGTTATGGAAAAGGACAAGGATGGGCCAGAAATCAGAGTTCTAAATTGGGGGAAGGCTGATTTTAATAAGATCAGATATGATTTGGCCAGAGTGGACTTGGAGCAGCTACTTTTAGGCAATCTGCATCAGAGCAGTGGGACTCATTCAAGAAGGAAATAGGGAGAGTACAGGGCCAACATATTCCAGTAAAGATAAAGGGTGGGACCAACAAATCTAGGGAACCCTGGATGTTGAGGGATATACAGGATTGGATAAAGAGAAAAAGAGAGGTTTATGGCAGATACCGAAGGCTCAAAACAACAGAAACCCTAGAGGAGTATAGAATGTGTAGGGGGGGAACTTAAAAAGGAAATTAGGAGAGCAAAAAGGGTGCATGAAAAAACATTGGCAGGTAAAATAAAGGAAAATCCCAGTTATTTTACAAGTACATTAAGAGTAAGAGGATAACTAGGGAAAGAGTAGGGCCCATTAAGGACCTCTGTGGTAATTTGTGTGTGCAGCCAGAAGACGTAGGTAGGGTTCTAAATGAATACTTTGTGTTGGTGTTCACAAGTGAGAGGAGCGACGTGGGTATGGAAATCAGGCAGAAGGACTGTGATATAATTAAATAAATTAGCATGGAAAGGGAGGAGGTTCTAAGTGATGTGGCAGGCTTAAAAGTAGATAAATCTGCAGGCCCGGATGAAATGTATCCCAGGCTGTTGCGTGAGGGAAGGGAGGAGATAGCAGGGGCGCTGGCAATAATTTTCAATACCTCTCTGGCCACAGGAGAGGTGCCAGAGAACTGGAGGACAGCCAATGTGGTACTGTTATTCAAGAAGGGAGGAAGGGATAAACCAGGGAACTACAGTCCAGTCAGTCTAACCTCAGTGGTGGGGAAACTATTGGAAGCATTTCTGAGGAACAGAATTAATCTACACTTGGAGAGGCAGGGGTTAATCAAGGACAGTCAGCATGGTTTTGTTAAGGAGAGGTCATGTCTGACCAATTTGATTGAATTTTTCATTAGTGACCAGGTGTATAGATGAGGGCAATGCATTTGACGTAGGCTAATTGGACTTCAGCAAGGCTTTTGATAAGGTCCCCCATGGGAGATTGATAATGAAGGTAAGAGCCCATGGGATCCAAGGCAATTTGGCAAATTAGATCCAGAATTGGCTGAGTAGCAGGAAGCAGAGGGTGATGGTCGAGGGGTGTTTTTGTGACGAGATGCCTGTGTCCAGTGGGGTTCCACAGGGATTGGTGTTGGATCCTTGCTGTTTGTGGTATATATAAACAATTTAGACTTGAATGTAGGAGGGTTGATCAGTAAGTTCGTGGATGACAAGAAAATTGGTGGGGTGGTAAATAGTGAGGACAATAGCCTTAGATTACAGAAGGATAAAGACAGATGGGCTGATCAGTGGCAAATGGAATTTAATCCGGATAAGTATGAGGTGATGCACTGGGGCAGGACAAAAAAGGCACGGGAATACACAATGAAAGGTCGGACCCTGGAAAGTACCGAGGATCAGAGGGACCATGGTGTGCATGTCCACTTAAGGTAGCGGGACAGGTAGATAAGGTGGTTAAGAAGGCATATGGGATACTTGCCTTTATTAGCTGAGGCACAGAATTTAAGAGCAAGGAGGTAATGCTGGAACTGTATAAAGCGCTGGTTAGGCCACAGGTAGAGTATTGCGTGCAGTTCTGGAATCTGCATTATAGGAAGGATGTGATTGCACTAGAGAGAGTGCAGAGGAGATTTACCAGAATGTTGCCTGGGCTGGAGAGTTTTAGTTATGAGGAGAGATTGGATACACTGGGGTTATTTTCCCTGGAGCAGAGGAGATTGAGAGGGGACATGATTGAGGTGAATAAAATTATGAGGGGCATAGATAGGGTAGACAGGAAGGAACTTTTCCCCTTGGTGGAGGGATCAATAACCAGGGGGCACAGATTTAAGGTAAGGGGCAGGAGGTTTCGAGGGGATGTGAGGAAGAATTTTTTCACCCAGAGGGTGGTAGGAATCTGAAACTCACTGCCTGAAAGGATGGTAGAGGCAGAAACCCTCATAACATTTAAGGTGTATTTGGATGTACCCTTGCAATGCCATGGCATACAAGGCTATGTGTCTAGTGCTGGAAAATGGGATTAGAATAGTTAGTCATTTGTTTGACCAGCGCAGACTCAATGGGCTAAAGGGCCTTTTTCTGTGCTGTAAACCTCTATGACAACAAGTTCCGTTAACCTATCACCCCTGTGCTCGCTGACCTACATTGGCTCCTGGTCAAGCAGTGTCTTGATTTTAAAATTCTTGTCCTTGTTTTCAAATCCCTTCATGGCTTGGCCTCTCCCTATGTTTGTTATCTCTTCCAGTCCCACAACCCTCTAATCTAATTCTGGCCTCTTGAGCATCCCTGATTTGGTGGCCACACCTTCAGTTGGCTCGGCCCTAAGCTCTGGAATTTCCTCCCCACAATTCTCTGCCCCTCTACCTCACTTTCCTCTTTTAATATATTTCTTAAAACCTACCTCATTGACTTAGCTTTTGGTCATCTGACCTAATATTTCGTTTGGTGTCATACATTGTTTTACAATGCTCCTATGAAGGGTTTTGGGACATTTCACTACATTAAAGGTACTTTATTAATGTAAGTTGTTGTTGGCTGTCTTTTCAATGTTGTCCGATTTTAAGTCCCCAATTCCCTCCTTGCACTTGTCTGAGGTGACATACAATCCCTGAACGTAAGATGTTTTCACAAGTGGCTTTGTCTTTGTGATCTTTCCTGCATCTGTAGAACAGCACACACAAGACAGCAATAGAATTGTGCTGTGGAACACTTGTACCAATGTCATTTCCATTTTTAAAATTACGTGAGAGTTAATCATTTAAAACAGATCATAATAAAATGTGGCTCTCTGCATGAATAGTTCCTGAACTCAGCTCAGGTGTTGTGGAAGGTGCTGAGTCCAGTCAATAACCTGCTTTATATGGAAGTTGGAGGAGATTAACGGGAGTGCCATTCCCAGTCACCCTTGCTCATTTCCTGGCCGTCAGTTAGTGAGGGGTCTCGGGCTAGATCATCAGTCTACTCTTTCAGTTGAATTGTGGATTATGGCATGGAGTGACCTAAAAGAGGGAATGGAGAAAGAATATAATATAACTTCAAAAAAATGTTAAAGCTCACCGATGATGTCACCTTGTGTGGACCCTTTACCAACTCAATTTTCTTGTTTTTAAGCTAGAAAAAAGATAATGAAGAGGCTTTAACATCCTAATGAGAGCCCAATGAGACACTGAACAGGTGTAGTTACAGTGTTAATAGCTTGTTATAATTTTAATATAATTTTTGTCATCCCTATGTATCATGTAATTCAATTGTCTCCATGCTCCTGCCAGGAATGTGTGAGAACATGACTCAGCTGTTACACAAAACTGATAAAACTCAAATAAAATAAATTTAGAAATGTTGATTGCCTTCACATCTGGTATATCTGAGAAAAACTGAAAGAGAAAATTTACACAGGCTTGAAAATCAGAAAATGCTTTAAAATCTGACTTCAAACTCCCAAATATCAATAAAATGTATACTTAGATAAATAAAAGCTATTTGTCTCACAAGCACCCATATGTTTTTAGGAAATGCAAATCAGACTTGAAGGAATTGAAAGTGCCAAATATCTGTCATGCTGAGTTTCCAAGTAACTATCTGTTAAGTTAACCATGGCAATTTGCTCAAATTATAGACAGGAAAATTTACCAATCACTAGACATAAGGCAGGTCAGGAAAAAACAGCAATTGAAAACTATGAACCAACATACACTTGCTGTATCGTGGCAATATAGACATGCTGCCATTTTCTGAATCTGTATAAACTGACCTTATGAACTTAACAACTCGCACAGTTGAGTCCAGCTCTAACGACACCATGTATGTCCAAATAGATGATGCAGCCATGGATCCCCTCTAGATCCAGCGCTTACGAACATTTTCATCTGTTTGCATAAGAAACACATTTTTGATGGAATGAGCCCTAACCTCCTACCCCATGCTTATTTCCAATATGCAAATGATAGGTTCGCGATCTTTGAATCTGCATCCATGTCCTGATACTCCCGATCCTGCGCTCAAATTCACTTTTGAGATGGAGCAGTCTAGCCTGCTCCCTTTTCTTGACATGCTAGTTGAGAAATCTGCTAATGGGTTCTTTATTACTGTCTACCACAAGCCTACCTTCACTGGTCAATATACATGTTGGGACTTGTATAGCACCATGCGCTATAACGCTGGCCTTATCAACAATCTTGTAAATAAGTTCCTAGCCACTTGTTCACCTTGCAAACTTAACACAGAAGGCAAGTGCATCAAAGCTATCCTGCAGGACAATGGCTATCCTGATCAGATCACTGTTTGCTGTGTACACGCAAACTTGCTAAAGAGCCAAAAGCCACCACTTTCAGACATCAAATTACCCTGGAAATGCAAAGTATCTCAAAAATGGGAACGACAAGTGAAGCAAGCCATTTCACATGGAGACTATGCAGTGGCTTTGCAAGTGGTATCTTCCACCAACAGGATGCTGCCATCAGAGAAAAAGATGTTCTATCCACCACACAACTGAGCTATGTCATGTATGAATTTCAGTGCCAGTGTGATGCTAGGTACTTAGGCCAAACATCCCAATGATTGGCTGATTGAATCAAATAGCATGTACTTTTGGTTTTCATAATAGGCAAAGTACAGAGCGTACTCAATCAGACCATGCTTGCAAAACAAAACAGCCACTTTATATCTGATTCTGTGATTGGGTAGCACTTGTTGAACAATCTTGAGTGTACAAATAGTTACACGAGCAACCAATTTCAGATAATCAGTTGAGCTCATAATGCGGCTCACTTATGCTTGTTAGAGGCAACATACATTCATAAGCTGGGGCTCATTCTTTACAAACAAAAAAAAATGTTCAAGCCGTGCACCTTTCTTGAATTACCCGGGAGCTTGGGGAGCCTATAGTTCCCCACTGCTTTCTCCCTGGCAATGCCTTGGCACAATAGAGTCAACTTGCCAATAAGCACCTTTTTCTCCTGTAGTATAAAATGTTGTGATCGTTTGAAATTTGATATCTTTGTATTTGTCCTGATGAGTGCAAGACAAAATATTTGGCAATATGTCTTTCTTTCCAGCAATATTAAAGCATATTAGGGCCCTGCTCAGCATCGCTAAAACAGTTCACTGTTTAAAGATCATTCAGGAGTGCAAAGATAACCCCTGGCTTCTCTCCTCAGCTACAGAATGTCTTCTTAATACCCCTCCTCCTCTGCCCCCTCCACCCACACCTCCAACAACAAATGCAAGGAGCTCATGGACACTTTTTGTCACAGAGATTGAGAACATATTTTCAGCTGCCTTTGCTGCTTTCCTCTCTTCCCCTAGACAATCAGGCCAAACTTCCCCTAATATTTTCTACTGCCCTAGCCCTGAACTAGGGATTTCGCTAGATTCTATCCCATCTCCAGCTTTGTTCTATCTGAGCTCATCTTGTCCATGAGACATTTAGAAGTGTGAGGTGATACACTTTGGTACAAAGAATATGGAGAGGCAGTATAAAATAAAGGATACTATTCTAAAGGGTGTGCAGGAGCAGAGAGGCCTGGGTGTATATGTACATAAGTCATTAAAGGTGGCAGGTAGACAGCTGTTTCTAAAGCATACAGTATTCTAGGCTTCGTTAATAGGGGCATAGAGTACAAGAGCAGGGAGGTTATGATGAACTTATATAAGGCACTAGTTAGACCTCAGCATTGTGTACAGTTCTGGGTGCCACACTGTAGGAAGGATGTGATGGCATTGGAGAGAATGCAGAAGAGGTTTACGAGAATAGTTCCAGGGATGAGACACTTCAATTATGAGGGAAGATTGGAGAAGTTGGGGCTGTTTTTCTTGAAGAGGAGAAAGCTGAGAGGAGACTTGATAGAAGTTTTCAAAATAATGAGGGGCCTGGACAGAGTAGATAGGGAGAAACTGTTCCCATTCGTAAATGGACCGAGAACCAGAGGGCACAGTTTTGAAGTGTTTTGCAAAGAAGCAAGTGCGAGGTGAGAAAAAACTTTTTCACACAGTGAGTAGTTAGGGTTTGAAATGCACTGCCTGGAAGTGTGGTGGAGGCAGGTTCAATTGAGGCATTCAAGAGGGCATTGGATGATTAGCTAAATAGAAACAATGTGCAGGGTTATGGGGAAAAGGAAGGAGATTGGCACTAAGTTAAAATGCTCAGACAGCCAGTGCAGACACGATGGGCTGAATGGCCTCTTTCTACACTGTAACAATTCTGTGATTCTGTGAGACCCACCTCCTGCTCTCTTGATCCTATGCCAACCAAATTGTTGATCACATAATCTCCCTTCCTGGGCCACATGTTAGCTGATATCATAATGGTTCCTTCTATTCGTATACTGTCCCCTGTGCCCTTCAAACCTAAGTCATCAACCCGCTTCTCAAAGCACCAACCCTTGACCCCAATGTCCTTGCAAACTATTGTTTTATCTCCAACCTCTGTCACGAAGCAGGGTTAATTAGTAATGTTGTGGTAAAAGATCCTCTGGGAAATCGTGAGCACAGTGCCATTGAACTCCATGTTAAGTTTGAAAGTGACATACTCCAGTTACAAACAAGAATCTTAAGTTTAAACAATGCCAATTACATAGGTATGAGGGGAGAACTGGCTGAGGTTAATTGGCTAAAAGATATGGAGGTAAATGAACAGTGGGAAACATTTAAAGAGACAATTCAAAATCTTCAACAAAAATACATTCCACTGAAAAACAAAAACTCAGTGAGAAAGATCCATCCATGGCTCACTCAGGAAGTTACGGATAGTATTAGATTAAAAGAAGAGACTTACAATGTGTCAAAAATAACTGTAGCAAGTCTGAGGATTGGATGTATTTTAGAAACCAGCAGAAGACCACCAAAAAGTTGATAAAAAGGGAAAAAATAGAATTTGAGAGTAAACTAGCCAGGAAAATAAAAGGATTGTAAAAGTTTTATAAGTATAAAAAGAGGAAGCGAGTAGCTAAAGTAAATGTTGGCCTCTTAGAAGCAGAGACAGGAGAAATTATCATTGGGAATGAGGAAATAGCCGAGGCATTGAACAAATATTTGTAACAAAATATTTGTGTCTGCCTTCACAGTATGAAACTTGTTTCATATCAGAAGGCAATAACCTAGCAGCTAAAAGAGTAAGGAAATTAAGGAAATTCTTATCAGCAGAGAAAAAATATTGGTGAAACTTGAGGGACTAAAATCCGACAAATCCCCAGGACCTGACAGCCTACACCCTAAGGTCCTACAAGAGATAGCTGCAGAGATAGTGGATGTGTTGGCTAAATTTCCAAAATTCCATAGACTTGGGAATGTTCCCACTGGTTTGGAAGTTGGCAAATATTACAGCACTTTTCAAGAGAGGGAGAGAGAAAGCAGTGAACTACAGTCTAGTTAGCCTAACATCAGGTCTAGAATTTTACGCCAGCGGGATTTTACAGTCCCACCAAAGTCAATGGAGCGCGAAGGGGCTGTAAAATTCTGGCTCAGTTGTTGGAAAAATGCTAGAATCTATTATTAATGCAGTGTTTACAATACACTTAGAAAAGCATAGTATTATTAGAACAAGTGAACATGGGGCAAAATCTTCTGCCTGTCGAGCGGGCCAGTCGGGAGTGGGCGTGGGCAGGCGTAGAGCCGATCGCTGCCCGCGATTGGCTGCATGCTGCCATTTTACGTGGGCGGGCCAATTAAGGCTCACATAGCGTGATGCATGCCCTCTACTGTGTGGGCGGGGGGAGGAGGGAGAGTCAGGGCCTCCTCTCTTTCGCGTGCATGCGCACAAAAGAGTGCAGAAATCTCCCTGAGGATAGAGCTGCCTCAGGGAGATTAAGTTTAGTTTTAAAGTTGGAAAAAAAGAAAATTATTCAAACATGTCCCCTCAAGTGACAGTGTCACATGAGCTGGGACATGTTTATGAATTTTCATAAAATTTTTTATTTAAATTAATAAAACCTTCATGAAACCTCATCCTACCCATGGATGAGGTTTCATGCAAAATGCGAAGGCCACTTGGGCTCTTTGCCTGCCCGCCAACCTTAAGGTTGAACGGGCAGCCCTGTCAATTTGTTTAATTGGTTTAATGTCCTTAACAGGCCTTTGACAGTTTGGCGGGCGCACAGCCAATTCTGGTGTGCGCCCGCCGAACGGAAGGTTGGAATGACACGCGGTGACATCGGGATGCACGCCCAATGTCGCCGCGTGTCATTTTATGCGTTGGCGTGTGGAACCCGCCCCTGCACGCTGAAGAGAAAATTCTCCCCATGGTTTTACTAAAGGCAAAATCCCATTTGACAAATTTATTAGAGTTTTTTGAGTATGTAACTACCAGGGTAGATACAGGGGGGCCAGTAGATGTAGTATACCTGGATTTCCAAAAGGCATTCGATGCCACACAAAAGGTTAATAGGCAAGATAAGGATCATTGACTTGGGGTAGTATTTTAGCATGGGTAGAGGATTGGTTAATGGATAGAAGGCAGACGGTGGGCATATACAGGGCTTTTTCAAGTTGGCAGGCAGAGAATAGTGGAATGCTGCAAGGATCAATGCTGCGGCCTCATCTATTTACAATCGATATTAATGATTTAGATGAAGAAACAAAGAGTAACATTTCAAAGTTTGCTGATGACAACAAGCTAGTTGGAAAGCTTAACTGTGGGACAGACACAGAGAGGCTGCAAAGAGATACAGACAGGTTAAGTGCGTGGGCAACAAGATGGCAGATGGAGTATAGTGCAGGGAAGTGTGAAATTACTCACTTTGGTAGTAAAAATAGAAAAGCAGAATATTTTTAAAAGGTGTGAAACGTGTAAGTGTTGATGTTCAAAGAGACTTGGGTATGTTGTACAAGGAAATCTAGCATTAGGTGCAGCAGACAATTAGGAAGGCAAATGGTATTTTAGCCTCATTGCAATGGAATTGGAGTACCAGAATAAAGAAGTCTTGCTGCAGTTGTACAGGGTTTTGGTGAGACCACGTCTGGAATACGGTGTGTAGTTTTGGTCTCCACATTTAAGAAAGGATATATTTGCATTGGAGGCAGTACAGTGAAGGTTCACTAGATTGGTCCCTGGGATGGGTGGATGTCCTATGATGAGAGGTTAAATAAATTGGGTTTATAATCTCTGGAGTTTAGAAAAATTGAGAGGTGATCTCATTGAAACCTATAAAATTCTGAGGGGGCTTGATAGGGTAGACGCTGAGAGATTGTTTCTGTCAGTTGGGAAGTTTAAAACATGAGGGCACAGTCTTAAGATAAGGGGCCAATCGTTTAGGACTGAGATTAGGAGAAATTACGTGTTGTGAATAAAGGTTATGAATCTTTGGAATTCTCTGCCCCAGAGGGTAGTGGATGCTCCATCGTTGAATACATTTAAGGCTGGGATAGACAGATTTTTGGTCTCTCGGGGAATTAAAGGATATGGGGAGCAGGCCGGAAAATGAAGTTGAAGACCAAGATCAGACATGATCTTATTGAATGGCGGAGCCGGCTCGACGGGCCATATGTTCTACTCCTGTTCCTATTTCTTGTGTTCTTGTATCTTCCTTTCCACTCCAAAGTCCTTGACCATGTTGTTCCAAATCCGTCTCCACCTTTCCCATAATTCCATGTTTGAATCCCTCCAATCAGATTAAATGCACTGTGTCTATGATAAACTATCTCTCCTTATCCTTTACAACCTATCTTCAGCCTTTGACACAGGTATCCTCCTCCAATGCCTGTCCTCTGTCATCCAGCTGGGTGGAAATCCCTTGCTTGGTTCCATTCTTACCTATCGAATCTTGGCCAGAGCATCATCTGCAATGGTTTCTCTTCCAACTACTGCAAAATTACCTCTGGAGTCCTTACATTATCTATCCTTGGCCCACTTCTACTATTCATCTATGCCCTACCCCTTGGCAATATCATACAAAAACACATCAGGATCCACAAGTATGGTTACAACAAAATTCCTTCTGGATAATTCAAAAAAGGTGCAAGACTTGAACATATTCCTTTTGTTCACAGGGACTGGATCCCTGTGTATGAATATATGTTGCCTCTAGCCAACGTAATTGAGCCATGTTGTGAACTCGACTGATTATCTTAAATTGGTTTAGTGTAGCTATTAGTGCACTCAGGATTGTCCAGAAAGTGCTGCCCAATTGCGGAATCACATCTAACAATCAACTTTGTTTTGAGTCTCTGACTTGCCACACTGCTTGTCCAGCACTCATGATTAGATGTGCAGAAATTTCCTCCAGTTTAATATTGGGAAGTATGAAGTCATTGTCTTTGTTCTCAGGCCATCATTTACATCCCTGGCAACTATCTGAAGCTGAGCCAGATGGTTCGCAACCTTGGAGTTGTAGTAAGCTCAAGATGTACTTCCAAACATATATCCACTCTATCATCAAGACTTCCTACTTGCACTCCTGCTGTAACAGCAATTGACTCTAATCTTTTTTACCTCATTGCCTGCTAAAAACCTCATCCATGTTTTTGTTAACTTTAGGCTTGACTTTCCAATGCTTTCCTGGCCAGCCTTCCATCTTCCACCCTACATAATCTGTGTTCATCCAAAACTCTACTGCCTGTACCTTAACTCATGCCAAGTTTCATTTACCCATTAGCCTTGTGTTTGCTAATCTAAACTGGCTGCTAGCCCAACACCTCAATTTTAAAATCCTCTTTCTTGCTTTCAAATCCTTTGATGGTCTCAGCCCTCTTTATTTCTGTTACCTCTCCAACCCTAAAGGCCTTTGAAATCTCTGCACTCCTCCAATTCCCCTTGCACATCGCCAATTTTAATTGCTCCACCATTGGCAGCCATGCCTACAGCTGCCATGGCCCGAGGCACTGGAATTGCCTCCCAAATCTCTCCTCTCCAAATTTCTCTCCTCCTTTAAGGTCCTCTTCTTTGACCAAGCTTTTGATCATCTGTCTTGATTCTCCTTTTGTGGCTTGGTATCAGAAATTATTTTACTGATATCAAACTTGTTGAGTGCCATGGGACGTTTTGCTACATTAAATGCACTACATAAATATAAGGTGTTTCTTGCCTCTTTTCAGCAACTGAGATACTGTAATCTCTTCTATTCTAACAAAAATAGCCCCAGTCTTTCAAGTCTTCCTTCGAATTTGTATTTTCTCATACAAGGCAGCAGCAATTGTGCCCTTTCTTCTCCATTGGCTGAACATCCTTCCTGCAATGTGGAGCCCAAAACCACAAACAGCCTGGTCTTGCTAAGGCTTTTTTTAGATTCGCCATTACATTTTTAAAATTCATTCACGGGATGTGGGCTTCGTTGGCTGGGCCAGCATTTGTTGCCCATCCCTAGTTGCTCTTGAGAAGGTGGTGGTGGGTGAGCTGCCTTCTTGAACCGCTGCAGTCCATCTGGTGTAGGTACACCCACAATGCTGTTAGGGAGTTCCAGGATTTTGACCCAGTGACAGTGAAGGAACGGCAATGTATTTCCAAGTCAGGATGGTGAATGACTTGGAGGGGAACTTGCAGGTGGCGGTGCTCCCATCTGTCTGCTGACCTTGTCCTTCTAAATGGTAGTGGTTGTGGGTTTGGAGGGTGCTGTCGAAGGAGCCTTGGTGAATTTCTGCTGTGCATCTTGTAGATGGCACACACTGCTGCTACTGTGCGTCAGTGGTGGAGGGATTGGATGTTTGTGGTTACGGTGTCCATCAAGCGGGCTACTTTATCCTGGACGGTGTCAAGCTTCTTGAGTGTTGTGGGAGTTGTACTCATCCAGGCAAGTGGGAAGTATTCCATCACACTCCTGATTTATGGTTATAGATGGTGGACAGACATTGAGAAGTCAGGAGGTGAGTTACTCGTCGCACGATTCCTTAGCTCTGACCTGCGCTGACCTACATCTCGGCCGGGATTTTCCAGCTCCATCGCAGGCGAGGCAGCGCCCCAGCCAGAAGTCCATTGACTTGCGGTGGAACCGGAAGATCGTGGCGGCAGGGGGCAGGTGCAGAAAATCACAAGCCCCGATTTTAAATTCTACAGGGTTGAAATTCACCTTGGTGGTGATGTAAAATGGGTGATAGTGAATCACCAGTTTGTTCTACACGCCACCCATTTTTATTCCACCGATCTTTCAAGAGCAATTTTTGGCTTTGGACTTAAGGTTCAATTTTTATAACAACGTCACTCTGCAACCATTACTCTTTTCCATGTATGGAAATAATTATCTGATTGTTTTCCATAATTCTATTTATTTTGCAGTTCCAATGTACATCATACCAGGCTCTCAAAATAAAGTCCTCATATGGGTGTTTTGTTGAAGAATCCATGCCCAAATGTTTTATTTTTAGATGGTGACAGCCCCTGCTTTGTTCTTCCAGCATTTAAAAAAATTCTTATTTCAGATTTCTTTTCATCCCTTTTCAATATGCGAACACACACACAAACATATGGGCCAGGATTTTCTGGTCGTTGGGCGGGCTCGGCGAGGGCGAACAGAAGCGGCCGCGAAATGGACCTCTGCTCGCAATCAGGCCCCGACCGTGATTGCATGCTGGTTGGCCAATTAACAGTGCTCAGCATTGCCAGGGTGGGGGCAGGAGGAGGGCGAGCGCAGAAGTTCTCACATGCGCTTGGGTGTGTGCGGTAAAAGCTCCCTGAGGCACAGAGCTGTAGCTGAGGTTTTGCAAAAAATCCAAAGGCTACTTGGCTGATTTGCCTGCCCGCTAACCATAGGTTGGCCGGGCAGCAAAAATTTTCTTTTAATTATGATTTTAATGGCCTTAATAGGCGCTTAATTGTCAGCGGGCGCGCTGCCGATTCCCACATGCGCCCACCAACCGAAATATCGTACAAGCGCGCAATGACGTCGGGACACTCGCCCGACGTCTTCGTGTGTCATTTTATGCTTGTTCAGTTTGGGCGCATGCCCGCCCAATGAGCAAAATATTCTGCCCAAGAATTGGGAGCAGTAGTAGGCTACTTGGTCCTTCAAGTCTACTCCACCATTCAATAAGATCATGGTTGATCTGATTCCAACCTCAACTCCACATTCCCACCTACCCCGATAACCTTTCACCCCCTTGCTTATCAATACTCTATCTACCTCTGCCTTAAAAATATTCAAAGGCTCTGCTTCCACCATCGTTAGAGGAAGAGAGCTCCAAAGGCTTATGACCCTCTGAGAGAAAATGTTTCTCCTTATCTCTGTCCTAAATGGGCAACCCCTTATTTTTAAACAGTGACCCCTAGTTGTAGATTCTCCCAGAAGAGGAAACATCCTCTCCACATTGACCCTGTCAAGACCGCTCAGGATCTTAGAGGTTTCAATCAAGTCACCTCCTACACTTCTAAATGCCAGCTGACACAAACCTAGCTTGTCCAACCTTTCCTCATAAGATAATTTGCCCATTCCAGGTATTAGTTGAGTAAACCTTCTTTGAACTGTTTCCAACATACTTACATCCTTCCTTACGTAAAGAGACCAATACTGTACACAATACTGTACTGTACACCAGATGTGGTCTCACCAATGCCCTGTATTATTGAAGCATAACCTCTCTATTTTTGCATTCAATTCCCCTCACAATAAATAATAACATTCTATTAGCTTTCCTAATTAATTGTTGTACCTGCATACGAGCTTTTTGCAATTCATGCGCTAGAACACCTAGATATCTCTGCATCACAGAGCTCTGCAATCTCTCACCATTTAGGTAATATCCTTCTTTTTATTTTTCCTGCCAAAATGAACAGTTTCACACTTTCCCACATTATACTCTATTTGCCAGATCTTTACCCACTCACTTATCCTATCTATATCCCTTTGTAGCCTCCTTGTGTCCTCTTCACATCTTACTATCCTACTTATCTTTGTGTCATCAGTAAATTTAGCAACCATACCTTCAGCCAACTCATACATTGGCAGTTGCTTCAACTCTGATTTATAAAGTGTCTAAGGAAATGATTGAAACTCCTTGCTAATCTCATCTTACTGAAATGTTCAAGGTTCTTCTTAAATTGATTTGCCAATAAATTATTGGCATTTTGTACATGGTGATGAAACCTCCAATGAATGTTGAACAGAATCACTTTAAGTAATCAGTTAACAAGATAGTGAGATGGCATTTCACTTTAACTAATAATTACTGGGACCTGAGTGAACTCTTCAATGTACTGCCTTTTCCCATTAAACTTTCACCGAAGGATCAATGATACCCTCCCTCGTTACCTCGCTTTCGGCTGAGCTATTCTCAGCGATACACTGTATCCCACACTGATACCTATTTCTGAGAAAGTGCTCTAGTTCAGCTATTATTTTTTGCGCAAATATAGTATTGAAAAGTATTGTTCTGATGAATCGCCTACAGGAGTTTTGTTGTAATTTATTATAGGCAAATGGTTGATAGGTCATGAGCTGTGATGATAATTTGATGAATAGTGAAGTTAGTTGAAACAATTCATAATAAATGCAGACACTTGGTGGCGGGGGGGGGAGCTGTTGGGGGATGTTAAACCCTTCTCCACCCTTATGATCCTGATTAGTTCCAAATGAGTCTAGTTTTGTTTTAACTGCAACATGTTTGGGGATATCCAAGTAAAATGCTCTGGAGAAGTGGGTCCATGATATAACGATAAGATTCCATTTCAGACATTTTGGCAGCATTCAAATTTACTACTGTCCAACTGGGTTTTCCAGGGAAACCTGGGATCTAAAGGGAGCCGGGAACAGCAAGATCCAGCAGTTAAGTACTTTCTATAGCACTCCTTGTGGACCAGGTGGAGCAGGAGTGCAGAAAAACAAATAAAGAAATAACAATGAGGTCCTGCAGTTAATTTCAGCAGGACCTCCATGTTCCTGGTATCCTGGGTTTCTCCCACTATACTACCATCCCCCACTGCCTCACCCACTTATTTATAAATATCAGGGCTATGGTGTAAATAGGCAACCCAGAGACTAGTAATGAGTAAACGTGAAAGTGTATGAACGCAAATCTCAGAAACTAGTGATGAATAAGTATGAAAACCAACCACTAGTGATACATAATATATACCAAGCCATGGAGAGTGCAATGTGTGATCTCTAATAAATATTGTGTCGTCATGGTTTATTTTTTATTCATTCACAGGATGTGAGCATCAATGGCAAGGCCAACATTTGTTGCACATCCCTAATTGCCCTTGAGAAGATGGTGGTGAGCCACCTTCTTGAGCTGCTGTAGTCCATCTGATGTAGGTACACACACACAGTTCTGTTTTAAAGGGAGTTCCAGGATTTTAATCCAATGAGCAAGAAGGAATGGTGGTGTAGTTCCAAGTCAGGATGGTGTATAGCTTGGAGGGAACTTGCAGGCGGTGGTGTTCCCATGCAGCTGTAACCCTTCACCTTCTAGGTGATAGAGGTCACGGTTTGGAAGGTGCTGTCAAAAGAGGCTTGATGAGTTGCTGCAGCGTATCTTGTAGAGGGTTCACATTGCTGCCACTGTGCTCATCAAGGCAAGTGTAGGGTATTCCATCACATCCCTGACTTGTACCTTGTATCTGGTGATCAGGCTCTCAGGTATCAGGAGGTGAGTTACTCTCAGCAGAATATCCAGACCCTGAGATGATTTTACAATATAGTAGTTAAATGTATGATGCAGTTCAATTTCAATGGTAATTCATCCAGGATGTTGATGATAGGGTATTCAGCGATGGTAATGCCATTGAATGTTAAGGGGAAATGGGTGGACTCTCTCCTGTTGGACACGGTCATTGCCTGGCACTTGTGCAGCGCAAATGTTACTTGCCACTTACCAGCTCAAGCCTGAATGTTGTCCAGGTCTTGCTGCATGCTGGTATGGACTGCTTTAGTATATGAGGAGTCAGGAACGGTAGTGAACATTGTGCAATCATCCACAGACATCCCCGACCTTCCAACCTTATGATGGAAGAAAGGTCATTGATGAAGCAGCTGAAGGTGATTGGGCCTACAATGCTGCCCTGAGGAAGTCCTGCATCAATGTCCTGAATGGGGCTGAGATGTTTTGCCTCCAACAGCCGCAACCATCTTCCTCAATGCTATGTATAACTCCAACCAGTGGAGAGCTTTCCCTGATTCCCAACGATTTCAATTTTACCAGATTTTCCCACTCAGTCAAATGCTGTCTTGATGTCAAGGGCAGGCACTCTCACTTCAGCTTATGAATTCAGCTCTTTTGCCTGTACTTGGATCAAAGCTGTAATGAAGTGTGGAACCTAGTGATCCTGGCAGAACCCAAATTAAGCGTTCATCAGCAGGTTATTGCTGAACAAGTGCCACTTGATAGCACTGTCAGCAACACCTTCCATCACTTTGCTGATGATTAAGAGTAGATTGATGAGGCAGTAATTGGCTGGATTGGATTTGTCCTGATTTTTGTGGACAGGACATACCTGGGCATAAGAATGTAACAAATAGGAGCAGGAATGGGCCATTTGGCCCCCTGCGCCTGCTCCACCATTCAAAAAGATCATGGCTGATTTTATTTTGGCCTTAAGTCCATTTTCCTGCCTGTTCCCCATAACCCTTGACTCCCTTGTAGATCAAAAATCTAACTGTCCAACTCAGTCTTGAATATATTCAATCACCCAGCCTCCATTGCTGTCTGTGGAAGAGAATTCCAAAGATTAATGACCCTCTGAGAAAATAAATTCCTCCTCATCTCCAGCTTAAATGGGAGACCTCATATTTTGAAACTGTGTCCCCTAATTCTAGATCGCCCCACAAGGGGGAATTTACCCTGTCATGCCCTCTCAATATTTGATATGTTTCAATAAGATCACCTCTCATTCTTCTAAAGAGTATAGGACCAACTTGCTCAACCTTTCCTCATAAAACAGCCCTTACATCCCAGGGATCAACATGGTGGACCTTCTCTCAACTGCCTCCAATGCAGGTACGTAAAACTTTTGTTATCTGGCATGCTCTGGGAATGGGTGGTGCCAGTTAATCAATAACATTGATTAACAGGGAGTTAATGCGTTATTTAATAAGTCAGGCTGGTCAAATTTTTTAAGAATCAAATGTCAGTAGATTTGCATTTCAGAAAGATGATTATACAATACTACAAAGGGATCGGAATTTGGGGAGAACCAACGCCTAACAGTAACATTGAAACAAAAACAGAATTACCTGGAAAAACTCAGCAGCATCGGCAGAGAAGAATAAAGTTGACGTTTCGAGTCCTCATGACCCTTCAACAGAACTGAGTAAAATTAGGAGAGGGGTGAAATATAAGCTGGTTTAAGGTGGGTGGGGGGGAAGAGAAGTTGTGGGGGGGGGGGTGGTGGGTGGTTGTAGGGACAAGCAAGCAGTGATAGGAGCAGATAATCAAAAGATGTCACAGACAAAAGAACAAAGCGGTGTTGAAGGTGGTGATATTATCTAAGAGAATGTGCTAATTAAGTATGGATAGGAGGACACACAAGGTACAGCTCTATGGGGGTGGGGTGAAATAAGACTAACAGAGCATAAAAGGTATAAATATAAAAATAATGGAAATAGGTGGGAAAAGAAAAATCTATATAATTATTGGAAAACACAAAAGGGTTGGGGAAGAACCGGAAAGGGGGTGGGGATGGAGGAGGGAGTTCAAGATCTAAAGTTGTTGAACTCAATATTCAGTCCGGAAGGCTGTAAAGTGCCTAGTCGGAAGATGAGGTGCTGTTCCTCCAGTTTGCGTTGGGCTTCACTGGAACAATGCAGCAAGCCAAGGACAGACATGTGGGCAAGAGAGCAGGGTGGAGTGTTAAAATGGCAAGCAACAGGGAGGTTTGGGTCATTCTTGCGGACAGACTGCAGGTGTTCTGCAAAGCGGTCGCCCAGTTTGCGTTTGGTCTCTCCAATGTAGAGGAGACCGCATTGGGAGCAACGAATGCAGTAGACTAAGTTGGGGGAAATGCAAGTGAAATGCTGCTTCACTTGAAAGGAGTGTTTGGGCCCTTGGATGGTGAGGAGAGAGGAAGTGAAGGGGCAGGTGTTGCATCTTTTGCGTATGTATGGGGAGGTGCCGTAGGTGGGGGTTGAGGAGTAGGGGGTGATGGAGGAGTGGACCAGGGTGTCACGGAGGGAACGATCCCTACGGAATGCCGCCATGGGGGGTGAAGGGAAGATGTGTTTGGTGGTGGCATCATGCTGGAGTTGGCGGAAATGGCGGAGGATGATCCTTTGAATGCGGAAGCTGGTGGGGTGATAAGTGAGGACAAGGGAGGGAGGAGAAGGCGTGAGGGCGGATGCGCGGGAGATGGGCTGGACACGGTTGAGGGCCCTGTCAACAACTGTGGGTGGAAAACCTCGGTTAAGGAAGAAGGAGGACATGTCAGAGGAACTGTTTTTGAAGGTAGCATCATCAGAACAGATGCGACGGAGGCGAAGGAACTGAGAGAATGGGATGGAGTCCTTACAGGAAGCGGGGTGTGAGGAGCTGTAGTTGAGGTAGCTGTGGGAGTCGGTAGGCTTGTAATGGATATTGGTGGACAGTCTATCACCAGAAATTGAGACAGAGAGGTCAAGGAAGGGAAGGGAAGTGTCAGAGATGGACCATGTGAAAATGATGGAGGGGTGGAGATTGGAAGCAAAATTAATAAATTTTTCCAGGTCCCAGTGAGAGCATGAAGCCGCACCGAAGTAATCATCGATGTACTGGAGAAAGAGTTGTGGGAGGGGGCCGGAGTGGGACTGGAACATCAGTCCAGCAGATAGATTGACTGCGCTGTAAATGTACTTCTGATTCAGATAATGAGAGCAATGATAAAAGATTAACATTTCTACATTTCACTGCAGTCAAAATCTGGTCGAAACATATTGCTTAACATCAATAGCTTCATATTTACAAATGGAGAAGATTTTGTTGTATTTCCACCCATCTCAGGACAAACTAATAAGATTGTACATTGCATTAGTTAACCTGCCTTATCAGTGTGATCTTATTCGGCTCCTACTTAACGTGAGAAGACTATTCAATAAATACGTCAAGGAAGTACCCCTCTGTGACTTCCTCGCTCCCTGTGCTGCGCTGTTAATTGTTGTTGTTTCAGCTAACACATCTTAGATAACACATTCCCAAAATTTGCCTCAGATTTTTCCTGCTTTTAAAAGCCTCCTGAAAAATTGCCTCCTTGGCTATGCTTTCAACCCACAGCTGTATTTTTATTTAACTCTGCTTCCCTTCTGCCAGGTGTCACCTTTCCAGAAAGCATTCTGAGACTCTGTTCGCAGTGGATGGAGCAAGAAGGAGTACCAGCGCCTCTACCGGAAGCTTAGCCAGCCTTACCGAGGTGACCTGAAAGCGCTTGGAAATCTTTAAGTTCCGGATAACTTCTGAATGTCTTCCGGTTGGTAAAATGATGATTTGCGTTAGGGAATATCAGAAATTCCAGTTAATAGAACATTCCTGTTGGTACATAGTGCCAGATAAGACCAAGTTTATTACATATCCCTCTCTAAATGAGACCAAAACTGCACGCAGTCTCTCTAATGCTCTGTACAACTGTAGCAAGACTTCCCTACTTTTGCACTTCATCCTACCTTGCTATAAAGGGTAATATTTAATTTGCCTTTCTAATTACTTGCTGTATCTACATGCTAGCACTTTGTGATTCATAATAGGTATAAATCAGTATTGTAGCTAGAATTGGAACAGCTTGGCTAAGGGCCTGCAGAGTTTTGGAGTTCAAGTCTTCAGTACTGTGGCCTGGTTGTTGTCAGGGACCATAGCCTTTGTTTTGGGTGACAAGACAGTTCGGATTTTCATTAACTCCCGGTGTCCCAACAGTTTCCTGAAAATGGTTCAAATGTCCCAGTTTTCAGCTTTCCAACTTCTGCAGGAGTGGAATGAGTTTGAATTGAATGGCTCTATTTATATTTGTTCATGCGTCCTAGATCTGCCACTTTGCCCTGCAGCATGACATTACATTTCCAGATAACACATGGAAAGCAATTCCAGGTGAGGTGGGCAGAAAATGGGTGACAGGAAGGTGGAAGATGCTTGTCTGAGTTGTTTACGTCCACAGGGCATGTTTTCCTAGGAACTTGGTGCGGAATTGACTTTGAAAAGAAGATAAGGTACCGATTTATGGCCACTTCACTTGTTTCCGATAGTACAGTAATAAAACCGGAGATGGTGCTGCACCTGAGGAGCTGCAAAGAGAAATCTATTCATCTTGTGAGGGAGTATTACCTCAGGGAGTCTGGGTTTTTACTTTTAAAAATCTGGTCATCCTACCTTTGCTGTATCTAGTGCCTTCAGCTGTTTTTTGATATTACAATTGAATTAACAAATTGAATTGGCAGAAGATTGTCATCTGTGATGATGGGGACCTCAGGTGGAGGCAAAATGGATCATCCACTTGGCACTTCTGATTGAAGATGGTCGCACATGCTTCATTCTTGTCTTTTGCACTGAAGTATATCACTGAGAATGAGAATGTTTGTGGGACCCTCCTCCTGCACCATCTCTCTGGCCATTAACCTACTCAGCTGACTACCTTTCTATTTTTATACTCACTAGCATATGGCACCAGGATTCTGCTTCCTAGCTCCCTAAAATCTGTCTACAGGATCTCTTCCCTCTTTTTGCCTATGTCTATACATACATGGTATACATGGACAATGAACTCTGGCTGTTCAACCTTCCCCTTCAGAATACTCTGCAGCAGCTCAGTGACATCCTTGACCAAGGAGGCAGCATACCATCCTGCCTGTTCCCCTAACTATTGAATCTCCAATAATCCTTGTTTTCCTGATCTTCCTCTGCTACACCTGCATTGCTGAGCCACTCATGGTGCTGTAGCTTTGGCTCTGGCTGTATTTCCAAGAGGAGCCATCAGAACTGAATGCACTGAGGGGTCTCCAAAACCACCATATTAAATTTAATACACAGTAAGAATTTTAGTTGCACATTAATACCAACCATATAAATTATGAAATAATTTAGATATAAACACAAGTTACCTCAAGGTTTTTATTGGACAATCCTGTCTGTTCCACCACTCAAGGCATGTTTGATAAGCTCAGGAGTGATTGCCATTGTCATTTAATGCTGAGGATACTGGAAGTCTCCCATCCCTATCTTGCTTCAAAAATTATTAGTTCTTGAATTCCTTTGTCTCTCACTTATTTACTGGTCTGACGTTACGCATCTATCCGGCTCCTGATCTGCTTAGGGAATGGAGCACTGTGTTGAGTCAGGAAAAGGTCAAATCCATTATGGATGTAAACTAAAAATTCCTATGAAATATCTTCTGGATACAAATGTCTCTACTATCAAAAGAATTGTTTTTGTGAGTCACAAACTTGTGCCTCTGATGGTGCAGACCCACTAGTCATTTTGAAATTTCCATAATTCCATTTCCTGCTGATGATTTTCTGGCACGAAACCTTGCCTCTGGATCTATTAGCATCCTTGATCTTTTACTGGAACTGTGAATTCCCTCAAGACTTTGCAGAACCACATGATGCAATGCACAAAGATTGCTTTTGCCTTGCTTCAGTTTGGAAATATAAGCACCCTTTTAAACATTTCTCCACACTAATACTTAAGTTTTTTTTCCCCTGAATTGCTACTTTCTGGTCTCATTCTTCCTCACAGCTCCAATCCCCCAACCTTGCATATTCTGAAAACACAAATTCTTTTTAATAATTTCTGACAGCAAGTGACTTTACCCTTCCCCAACTATTTATAAATTTCTACGATTCCTTCTGTCCAAATACACATTCTTTAATCAATATTATCTTCAGTTGTATTTGAAAATCAGGACCTATAAATCATCTGGCCGGAAGAATGTTATGACCCTTGTTCAACTCATTACTATTTGCTTTATGGTTATTTACTGCAAAGCACCGCTGACACACCAAATAACAAACTGCAATTATTTCCAACCATCACAATAATCAGTTTTATATGGTCTGTAGTTCAAAGTCTCCAGGGAGGCTCATCCTCTTGTAGACAAGATTTGCCTGCTCCTATTATTCAATCCTGAATAGTATTCCTATTCTTCCTATTGTTAACATATTTCCAACTTTTTCTTTCTCTTTATACCTTAGAGCAGACCCTCGAAAGAACTCATAGGGGATAATTTTCCCCCCGTCAGGCGGGCCGGTTGGGAGTGGGTGTGGAGCCGATTGCCGTCTGTGATTGGCTCCGTGCCGCCATTTTACGTGGGCAGGCCAAATGTGCCTGGGAGGAGGTGGCAGATATAGTTAGTTCTCATAATGTGGTGCGACGCACCTGGGTCCAGTGCCACAAGCGTTTCAACGACCTCTTGCGCTTGGGAAGGGTGAGTACCATGTTGTCATAGGTCGCTTAACATAGCAGGTAGGCTTTTCCCCCCTGCCCCCCGCCCCCCCACCCCACCCCGCCCCACAACTCTGAGTGTAGTTACTGCATTGAATCATTCATGGCATGTGTCCCTCGCTGGGTGGGCCAGCAGATATTGCTCATGCCTAGTTCACCCTGAGAGGGTTGTGCTGAGATGGGTTCTGCACCCGCAGCATGTGGAAGACTGACACCCACAGTACTGTTTTGGGGGCTACCTCAAGGATCTGCACCTAGGCGAAGTGCTGGAACTTCAAAACATGTCAAAGTCAGGTTGCTGACATGCTGGGAGGGGAACTTCCAGATGGCAGGGCACCCATCCATCTGCTGCCCTTGGCGTTCCACATGCTTGTGCGTCCTTGCTTTGCAAGGTTAGACCGTGTGGTGGCAAATGTGATGGAGGCAGCGTGTGGGCAAGGGGAGTCTGCCCTGGCTTCTTGGTGCGAGTGTGCGGCAGCTGCAGGGTCACGATTCGTTGGAGCCCTGCAATGTTTCACTCAGGTGGGGGTGGCAAGGATGCAATGACAATCCAGGTACAGGGTGGACCAATTAATGCTCCTCCTTTTCAGGAGAAGACCGCACACAACAACACTGAGCGGATGCGGACTGGTGGAGGCCAGGCCCAGTTGGCCAAAATCACCAGATATGAGTAGCAGGCGATGGATCTGGAGAGGTGCCACGCACCCAGGTCCACCGGTGGTGGTGAGGCTGGGGTGCCTTGGGGAGGTAAGAGTGCCGTGCACTGAGGTCACCATGTCTGTCCCAGCAGCCATTCCACTGTTGAATGGTGTGTGTTGAAGGTCCATCTGTGGTGGGCTGACTGAAGGTTCGTTGGATTAAAGCCTCCCGGGTGTCCCTGCCTCCCTGAAGGATGCCTGGGTTAGTGTCTACCCCCTCAGCATTCTCCTGTGCATGCTCATCCTCGGACTCACTACTGGACACATCGTGTGCAGCTGGTGCATCTGCGTCTACATCTTCTTCCTCTACTGCGTCCCCCATTTCCAGTGCCAGTTTGTGGAGAGCACAGCATGCAACCACTTTCAGTGACACACTATCTGGGGGGTATTGGAGTGCGCCCCCTGAATGGTCCAGACATCGGAAGTGCATCTTGAGAAGACTGATGGTTCTCTCCACCACAGCCCTTGTGGAGGCATGGCTCCTATTGTACCCCTGCTCAGCCTCTGTTCCTGGATGGTGGAGAGGTATCATGAGCCACCTTCTGAGGGGATAGCCCTTGTCACCCAGCAGCCATCCATCCAGCCGGGCTGCAGCGCTGAAGAGCCTCGGCACCTGGGAGTGTCTCAGGATGTAAGTGTCATGGGAGCTGCCTGGGTACCTTGCACAAACTTGCAGAATCTGCATCCAATGGTCACACACTATCTGCACGTTCATGGAGAGGAAGCCCTTCCTGTTGACGAAGACACCCAGCTCACCCTCTGGCGCCTTGTGTGCGGTTGATTGCACCCTTGACACGGGGGAACCCAGCAATCACTGCAAAGCCTCTGGCTCACTCTGCCTGGCTAGCCTTGTCCCAGCGGTAGTGGATGAACGTCAATGCATGTCTGAACAGAACGTCTGTCACCAGCTTGACACAAGTGTGGACAGCTGACTGGGAGACTCTGCAAAGATTACCCACCGACCTCTGGAAAGAGCTGGAGGCATAGAAGTTGAGAGCAGCTGTGACCTTCAGCACCACTGCCATGGGGTGCCCACCCACAGTTGGCGCAGATCTCAGGGCCTATCATCTGACAAATTGAGGTCACTGTCTCCATTGAGAGATGGAGCCTCCTTCGGCACTGCACCTCAGGCATATTGAGGTGGCTGCTTCGCCGCCTGTAAACCCTGGCAGCAGGATAGTGGCGTCTTCTGCGGCCCTTTCTGCCTTACACTTCCTGTTGGCCCTGCGCCTCTTGTGCCTGCACCTCTCCTCCCAAAGGTGGCTCCCCTGAAGGCTGAATATGGACTCCTGGCCTCCTCCCACTTCTGGCCCTCTCTTCCTCCTCAGAGGAGGTGCGTCCAGTGGAGAGTGCAACTCCCATTCCCAGGGTAAGGAAGAGAAGGCTTCTAGAAACCAGCAAGGCCCCAAAAATTGATGTTTGCTCCAGAGTCCAGACCTGAAGGCTATTACTCCTGTCCAAGCAGCTGTGAAGAATTTTGAAGTATTCCTGTTCACACAGGCAAGTAGCAGTAAGTTTAAATATTAAATGTCTGCCAAAGCCCACTCATCCTCTTATCCCACCCGTGGGTGTGATTTATAAAAATGTGGCCTACCTGTCTGCCTGTTACGCCTGTGCGACGATCTGAAGATCGCACGGGCCCCAAAAAATTGGCATCAATTACTGGCTCAAGGGCCTTAACTGGCCCATTAATTAATGGTGGTTGCGCATCGGAGATCATTGCGCGCCTGCCCACCAAAATGTCGCGATGGTACACGGTGATGTCAGGACGCATGCCTGACGTCACTGCACGTCATTTTATACGTCAGCATGCAGGGCCCGCCCCCGCACGCTGACGAGAAAATTCTGCCCATAGTTTTGATGGGGCTGCAAAATGGGCAATATTGGGTCAGCAGCTCATTGCCCGATCTTCCTTTACATTTTTACACTTCCCCCTTTGATTGTGTTCTTTCTTGTCTCTCATATACCATCGAATTTCTACCATGGCATCCATTCTATTTTTGAAGTTGGTCTTTCTGAACATGTCCTAAAGATCTTCTTATCTGTTCTGTAAATCTATTTCGTATTCTTCCTTTGATTTAGACCACCCAGGGAATCAAGATGCCAAATTAAATCTGAGCAATTTAAAAGTGAGTCTCGGGTAATTCCCCATTATTCGATTTAGTATATGGTGTTCTATAAGTCCTCCCTATCTCAATATTTTTAGCAGGGGTATGTTAACCCGCCTGATGTAGATACACTATTGTCTGCTGTAGATACTATCTAATCTAGATGTCATACCATGACAAATTCTTCTATTCCTCAGAAAATCTTATGATGCAAAGATCCCCCGTGTCTCAATGTCATCACCATAAGTCTCCTTCATTCCACCATTTCTTTAGTGTTGCCACTCATAAATTGTCTGATCAACTTCAACATAGCTCTAGTTTCGCCAACTATTTATTTCACCCTTAATTCTGTTCATCTTGTCTATTGTTTCCCGGCTATCTGATGAGCAGGATTTTTTACATGAGGATGGCACAGTTTAGCAGCAGAATTATTTTCCCTGTCTTCCATTCAGTTAATGTCTTTTCCTTTTCTTTTAGACAACCTTGTCTTTTCTTTTGACAAATGGCAGTTGTTTATTTGAAGTTTCTGAAAGGATAGACTTTAGGCTTGGTTTAGGGAGATTCAACAGCATGTTGCTATTCCCTTAGTACACTCAGAAACAATCCCAGAATCTTGGTGCCCTTTACAACCCATTGTTAATTTCAGCATCAATATTTAGATATGGTTAACTGTTCCTCAAATACCTCCCGCTTGTGCTTCATCTTTTTAGTATATTTAGGATGCTGCATGGAGCTTACTTGACTGGGTCCCCAGGGCCATCAAAGAGATTACTTGTCTGTTGGCAAACTTTCTGTTTTGACATTTTTTTTACTTCTCTGGAATTCTCAATAGCTCAACCCATTTTGAGATTTTGGGCTTTGCATTAGTTGGAAAATGGTCTTTGGGTTCAGTTCTCAACCAACTAAAGCTCATCTTTTGTTGGAACTTGCATCTCCAAAATGAATCGAAAGAGAACAGATAAGAGCATGGTTTAAAGCAGTTCATAAAAGCATATAAAATTGAGGAGAGATTAGACCATATAGAAAAACAAATACAATTAAGAGTTAATGCAAAAATAAAAATGAGAGTTAATATTGGTGAAGAAAGAACAGGGAAAAGAGGGAAAGCAGGCAAGAAGTTTTAAGTTAAAAAGTCTTTACTTTGCAATATTAATGGCTGAAATTTTACACCCACCCGCCACTCCCTCTGCAGCAGGCAGGCAGGTTAGGGCGGGGGGGCATAAAATCAGGTGGTATGGCAGGGGGCGCATGCCTGTTGCCTATCCCGCTCCACTGGGATGTTACTAGCACTGGGGTAGGTGTCAGGCAGCATGTCCTCCTATGGCCCAATTGAGGCCCTCAAGTGGTCAAATAATGGTTACTTAAGGACCTCCTCCAACTGCTTCTAGTATTTTACCAGCAGCTGGGAGCTGACCAAGCCACTTGGCAAGGCCACAAGGTAAAAGCTGGCATCCTGGCTGCAGGCACCCAGTGCCCTGTGGAGGACCTTCTCAGAAGCAAGGGCCACAGTCGCTTCTATCGCCTTGGCCTCCCAGTTGCCACCGCTCCTCCACTCACCGAGACCTTCCTGACTGGTCCTTGTGAAGCCACCCAACTTACCTAATTATCCTGTCTCCATTCTTGTTCCTCACTGTGGACTGACTGCAATACCAGCAGTGCTCACCACTCCCGCAGGCACTGCTGGGACTGGAGAGCAGCCGGCCATCTGATTGACCAGTAACCCTTGGAGATGGAATATCCACCTACGTGGGGGCAGAGGCTGCCATCTCAAGTAATTAACTACCTGACGACCGTAAACTCTGGTCATGGCTTGCTGGGCCAGTGAAGGTAGACTCTCCCCCAACTTTTCACCCAGTAGGCATGGCCACCAACTTCGCATAAAATTCCAGCCAATACCTCAACATTAAAACTTTCCCCTGATACCTAAATAGCTTTACTACTGCAATATTGTGCTGCAATCATGCTGACACTGCTACTTACTGGGGTAGATTTTGACATCAACAGAAGTATTGATTCAGTATCATTTGTTCCACACTATTGCACAAAGTCAAAATCCATCCCACTGTAAGTTACACAACGAAAAGACCCCACATTTGGACTGTATGTTGTGCATGTATCTGGGTCATAGTAAGATCAGCTAGAAAGGAGTTCTGTGCATGAATGCTTGGACAACGTACAGATACCTCTTCATAATGCTACTCATTTTCAAGGTGTGAAAGTGCAGCGTGGGAATATTTCCCTCATAACAGTAATAATATTCTATTCAAAGTTTTTGCTACTTCTACTGGGTTTTGGTTACTGCAAATTGATACACACTATAGCCATAGTATGGTCAATGTCATATAGTCATTGGCCTTAACCGGCAGGGTAGATTACTGTAATGAATGAGCTTTAATGAGTGGCTGGGTTATGAAGGACCATGGAGATAGAATCCAGGTTGTGATGGTGATGCTGGTGTGTATTATTGGTGCCTATTTGGGTTTAGTTATGACTTTGGACGTTACACTCTCTGGATGGGTGCGACTTAACTACTGTTGCTGTTGAGTTGCTAATCTGGAATCTGATCGTAGAGTATGAAGAGGGCAGATTTCAAAAAATTTCTCCTAGTTTAGACTCAAGCTATATGTGATTTTCTTAAGTTTGGAATATTTCTATATATATATTCTCTATAAGTTCCCAGGCAGTCCATGACCACATGGCCGCTTTTCAAATGCAACTGGACATTGGGCTCAAGTTATACTGCAGCTAATGCAAAGTAAGACTGGTTTGAGTTGGCCTTCCTGTGGAGCATTCTGGTACTAGATGGCTTTTGTATGTGGCTGTGTTTGGATCAGGACCTGACATCCCAGTTTTGAGGTCACTTTCATGTTGATTTTATGCGCAAAATCACTTTACATCAACAATGTCAGTATATGACAGACTTTGTTTTAGCATCACAATGCATGGGATGACAGGTCAGAAAAGCTGCTCCAGGGAGACTGTAATTTTCCAAGATCCCATTGGCAAGTTAAAGGCTAATTATCACAATAGTCATGTTCTCTCATTTATTCTATGCAGCTTTTATAAAACTGAAGAAAATTATATGTTTGGATATACATTTAAGAACTCATTAAACTTACCTTAAACTCTTTTTCAATATTTGCCAACTTGGCTAGTTCGTTGCTAAGTTCCAGTGCAGTATGTACTGGATCCTCACTAGACAAAGACAAGTAGGCAGGGCTTGCTAATCCTTTGTACGCATTGATCCTTGATCTGGAGTGACTAAATGAATCGTGCTTTTGTTTCTCCACACATTCATTGCATTTACAGAAATAGTCGTGAGGTTTCTCAATCCGTGCTCCTTTCATCAACAGCATGTGCACCACTTCATACTTCTGACAGTGGGCAGCCAGAATGATTGGGGTGATATCAGGAGAAAATCTGGTGCCATCTTCATCGTAGGCATAAAAATCATCATCCTGCATTTCCTGCTCACATGGGCTAAGGGTCAGGCGATTACCGGGCTCAAATCCAGAGTGATTCAAAATTGCTTCCACAATTCGTATATACCCCTTACTGATAGCAAGTAATAATGCATCTCCGATTCGAGCCAAATTATCCCTCTTCAGAAGGAGCTCAGTTACTTCCAAATGTTCATTACCAACTGCCAGCTGAAGGGCATTCTGGCCCATGTAATCAACACAATTAACATTCAGTGACTTGCTCTCCTCCAGCATTCTCCGGACAACAGGTATGTTGCCATATTCAGCTGCATCCAAAAAGCGTTCCTCTTCTGGAGTTAGGCTTGTGCCCTTGTCATTGAACATGAATGCTGGACCACGGACGGCTTGTCTCCTTCCCTTTTCCCGCAGCACTGTCATTCTCCGCTGCATTACAGATGGGTTACTTATACTTTGCCTGAGAAAGAGCACAGTAAACTAAGGTGAGATGTGAAATATTTCTGCAGTCATTAAATTCAGAACCACTAAATATTTGCCTTTCTATCAAAATCAATTTATACTAGTTTTAAACTTTTCCCAAGAAGGCCAACTAAAGCCTACTTTTGCTGGTATGGTGGTAGTAATGATGGTTTTCTTATGCTGTTAACTTTAATGAAATAAAAAGAAACTATCATTGGAGTTATAAGAGTGGGCAGGAGAAGTTTAATCCACTAACAGATAGGTCAGTAACTAGAGAAATCAGATTGACGATAATTGACAAAAAAAGCCAGGCAAAATGAGAAGCATTTTTTTATACAGTGAGTTTTTACGATGTGGAATGCAGGGTCTGAAAGGGTGGTACAAACAGATACAATCATAACTTTCAAAAGGGAACTGGGTAAATATTTAAAAGAAAAATATGCAGTATTATGGGGAAAGGGCAGAGGAGTGGGATTTATCAGATAGCTCTTTAAAACAGGAAAACAGGAAGGATGGGCTGAATGGCCTCCTTCTGTGCTGTATGATTCTATGATTCTAGAGTCAGGTGTTTTCTTCCAGTGCACTAAAAATCACTTACACTTATAAAACTTGGCAAAACTTAACAAGGTACATCATAGGAGAGGGGGAGCTCTCCCTCTCTAATGCTCTAGATTGGAAAAATACACTTAAGTTCTTCAATTTACCAATAATGTAAGGGCCCTTCATTTGACAATAACCTTAGGGTAATTAAAGTTAGTGTGAGGCAACTTCAATTATAATTAAGTGAGACTGTTTTATTATTCTGGATGATATATATGTTGCATCTAAATAAATAATGGCCTTGCTTTAGTAACAATTTTGTTTGTGCTGAAATGACTTAGTTCTTTGCCTCACATGACAATATACAAATACTGCAGCCTTTCAGAAAAACTGAGAATAATTGATTTGGTCTGAGCAATACTGTAAACCAACTCTAATTTTGCAGTCACACATTAAGACACAAGGGCCTAGAAATTTGGACGCAGAGATCCTTCCCTGTGTTTGAATGGTCAAGCCCAATTCACACCCAAAATTGGGCCTCAGGCCTTATTACCAACCAGCCGGTGCACTGTAGATACTTACAGACAGTTTGATGGTAAAGTAGAATTCTGGAAGATCTGGTTACTGCAATGCCAGAAATGGCCTTCAGGTAAGTGATGAAAGGCAACTAGGAAGGATCGCAATTGGGAAGTGGGTTGATTGGATCAGGAGCTAGTGGCAGCTGGTAGCTTGGGGGAGGATCAATGGAACGTTGGCCAGGGAAGGGGATAGCTGGCCAGCAGTGGCCCATGCCTTTTTAATGTGACATTGGTGGGAGCACTCCTACTCCTCCCAGCTCCACTTTCAGATAAGTATATTTTAAAATCTTAGTTTGCTGGTTATGGCCCAGCAGATAGTTTCTTTAAGACCCATCAGTTAGGCTGCATATAGGCCTAATCTTCCTGAGTGCAATTGGTACGGAAAGCCTCAGGGCAGTCCAATCTTGCTGAGGGGACCATAATCAAGTGTTGGGCCCTTACCTATTTGTGTAAAAGGCCTAAATCCTGTTTATGGCATGGGCAGTCCTTGCTGATTATTCGGCTTTACCAATATAGTGGAGTGAAAATTTCCACCTCATAATGATGTGCACTTTCTGCTCATTATACTTGAGGCTTAGGACGCCATTTAGCACTTGAAAACTGGGTGCTGTGCAACCAAATTTCTAGGCCAAGATATCTGCAGTATCTATTTTGGTCTTAATACTATTCTGTGAAAATTTTCTGCAATAGCATTATTCTTCTACATTTTTTAAGTCAGGTAGGCATTCTTTTCCATCTGAAATAACCAGATATGTTCTGGTTCAGATAATGGCCCTTAATGCACTACAGCAGCCATTTGGCAGTGAATAGTCTAAGTTAGACTTGTGTTTTTTGATCCTGCAATCGCCAATATGCAAATTTTCTAGAAAGTACTTATAATACACATCAGCAAGCATAGCAGCAGATCAGAAGTAGATAATTAAAAATTCATACTGCTTGTTGATTTCCGCAGGGACATCAACCTAATTTATTTCTCCATTTATTTATATCCAGCAACAGATTACTGAAGGCTATAAATAGGAATAAATTTAAAATTATCTAAGCCGGCAAAACTAACACTGACTAAAATATGAGCTGTATCTTTATGATGAGTATTTATATATATTTTGTTACGAATGCAAAGTTTCATAAGTTGGTTATGTTTTAAACTGTCTCTTTTAATTAAAGGTAAAACAGAGTAATGGAGAGGGGCATGTGACCTCCTACTAGGTCTGCCTGGTGATAAGCTCATATGACTTGGTTGCCATGGAACAAGGGCCCAGGTCAGGGCCTACTGAGAGCAAATTTTTAACACCTGGAGACTAAGGCAAAGGCAGCTGGCCTTACTGCTGCCAGACTTACTGATTCAGAGACCCTGCTCAGAAAGATAGAGTTCCGGAGAGAGGAAATGGAAAACAGCAACTGTTGTGAACAGCAGAAAAGGCTGCTTTCTGTTAGCCGCCAGGCAGTGTGCTGGTAGGAGCTTGTCTTTTGGTTGAAGAGATTTGACCTATGGAAATTTAAGGACACTGAAAGATTTACTCTGGTGTGGCTGGGACAAGGAGTTGCTGGAGTGGACCTTGCTATAGGAAGTCGGTTCAGGGATTCTCAGAAGACTGAGGGACAGACACTAGATATTATGCCTCAGAGAAGCAAGCCTGTTAGAAGCTAGGAATAACTTTGGACTAGTTCCTGCAAAGACTAGAATTCTGCAGAGAGTGCAGTATAACGTATAAATGCAGCGTGGGGTTTGCAGTCATGTTAGGAAGTCAAGGGGTTAGTGAATTAATCAAGGGGTTAGTTAGTGAATTGGTTGTATACTAAGTAATATTTAGTTGGTGTTGCTTTTATTGTGCTTTTTACAGTAAAAGTTTTAAAACATGGAATTTTGTTCTGTGATCTTTCAAGTCAGTCACTGAGAATTTAAATCTCTTTAAAATTATCCGTCTCTAAGGGGATCGTAACATATTGTATAAGTATAGCTTTGTTTTGGGTTCATACATGTAATGAACAACTGATTATTGAATAATGTTGAAGCTTAGGCAGCAGGATTTGTAATTACTTCGCACTTTTTTCTTTCACTCTCTTTCATTTCTTTCTCTTTCTTGCTTGTATTGAAATTAATTTTCTGCCACTTAGTCCTGGTTTGATGCTTCACTTAATGTATTTTGTGTATCTTGGACAGGAAATCTGTTTCTATTTTTATGATGTGTCTACTACAGAAATACAGTAGAATTAAAAAGGATATTGATATTTAAAAGTCTCTAGTACTGTTCGTTAACAGCCAAACCGGCAGCAGTGGTCACAGTGCCTTTACTTCTGCAAACTCCGGATCACAATTGATTTTAAAGGGGCTGGTGCAATAAAGATTAACCGCTCAACTTTTTGGAGAGAGAAACGGCAGAGGGGCGCACAGTTCCAGGAAATTATGGCCTGGTGTGAGTAGTGGTGAAAGTTACATTATAATTTCCTGGAAGTTTTGTGCCGTAAAACAAGCTGTATGATGTAGTTGTACCATTACAATGATGTAATTTTTGAGTAAATTCTAGGTCAATGTATTCCTTTCGTTCTTAACTCCGATTTAAGAAAATTACTTACGCTGAACCAAATGTTTATGGGGGAGATTCATGCTGCTAAAATTTCTTTGAAAATTTAAGTAAAGATAGTCATGATTTGGTCTCAGAAGGTGGCAGAACAGATGAATAAGATAATAAGGAAAGCATATGGAATGCTTTTCTTTATTGGACGAGGTGTTGAATACAAAAGTAGGGATGTAATGCTAGAACTATATAAAACTCTGGTTACGCCACAGCTGGAATTTTGAGTGCAGTCCTGGTCATCCCATTATAGGAAGGACATAATTGCTTTGGAGGGAATACAGAGGAGATTTACAAGAATGTTGCCAGGCATGGAAAATTGAGCTATGAGGAGAGATTGGAAAGGCTGCAGTTGTTTTCCTTCGAACAGAGGAGGTTGAGGGGTGACCTAATTGTGATGTACAAAATTATGAGGGGCCTAGATAGGGTAGACAAGAAAGACCTGTTTCTCCTACATCCCAGGGTACTAAAGGAGGTGCCCATGGAAATAGTGGATGCATTGGTTGTCATCTTCCAAAATTCTGCAGATTTTGGAACAGTCCCTGCAGACTGGAGGGTGGCAAATGTTACCCCACTGTTTAAAAAAGAAGGGAGTGAGAAAACAACAAATCACAGACCGGTTAGCCTAACATCAGTAGCAGGGAAAATGCTAGAGTTTATTATAAAGGATGTGATAACAGGACACTTAGAAAATATCAAAGGGATTAGACAAAGTCAACATGGATTTGTGAAAGAGAAATCATGTTTGACAAACCTACTGGAGTTTTTTGAGGATGTAACTAGAAGAATAGATAAGGGGGAACCAGTGGATGTGCTGTATTTGGATTTTCAGAAAGCTTTTGATAAAGTCCCACAGAAGAGGTTAGTGTGTAAAATTAAAGCATATGGGATTGGGGGTAATGTATTGGCATGGATTGAGAATTGGTTAGCAGACAGGAAACATAGTAGGAATAAACTGGTCTTTTTATGAGTGGCAGGCTATGACTAGTGGGGTACCACAGGGATCAGTGCTTGGGCTCCAGCTATTCACAATATATAAGATCATAACACGTAGGAGCAGAAGTAGGCCATTCGCCCCGTCGGGTTTGCTCTGCCATTCAATGAGATCATGGCTCATCTAATAATCCTCAACTCCACTTTCCTGCCTTTTGCCCATACCCCTTGATTCCCTTACTGATTAAAAATCTGACTATCTCAGCCTTGAATATACTTAACGACCCAGCCTCCACACCCCTCTGTGGTAAAGAATTCCACAGATTGACTACCCTCTGAGAGAAGAAATTCCTTCTTATCTCTGTTTTAAATGGGCACCCCCTTACTCTGAGATTATGCCCTCTGGTCCTCGGCTCTCCCACAAGGGGAAACAACCTCTCAGCGTCTACCCTGTCAAGCCCCCTAAGAATCTTATATGTTTCAATAAGGTCGCCTCTCATTCTTCTAAACTCCAATGAGTACAGGCCCAACCTACTCAACCTCTCCTCATAAGAAAATCCCTCCATCCCCAGTATCAGCCTAGATAACCTTCTCTGGACTGCTTCCAATGCTAGTATATCTTTTCTTAGATAAGGGGACCAAAACTGTTCACTGTATTCTAGGTGTGGTCTAACTAGTGCCTTGTATAGTTTTAGCAAGACTTCACTATTTTTATACTTCATTCCCTTTGAAATAAAGGCCAACATTCCATTTGCCTTACCTATTAGCTGCTGAACTTGTATGTTTGCTTTTTGTGATTCATGCACGAGGACCCCCAAATCTCTCTGTGCTGCAGCTTTCTTCAGTCTTTCTCCATTTAACTAATATTCAGCTCCTCTATTCTTCCGGCCAAAGTGCATAACCTCACATTTTCTCACATTATATTCCATCTGCTATGTTTTTGCCCACTCACTTAACCTGTCTATATCCCTCTGAAGACTCTTTGTGTCATCCTCACCACTTGCCTTCACACCTATTTTTGTATCATCCGCAAACTTGGCGATAGTACATTCATTTCCCTCATCCAAGTCATTAATATATATATATTGTAAATAATTGCGGCCCCAGCACTGATCCCTGTGACGCTCCACTAGTTACAGGTTGCCATCCTGAAAATGCCTACCGTATCCCAACTCTCTATCTTCTATTAGTTAGCCAGTCCTCTATCTGTGCTAATATACTACCTCCAACACCATGGGCACTTATCTTATTAAGTAGCCTTTTGTGTGGTACCTTATCGAACGCCTTTTGGAAATCCAAATATATTACATCTACTGGTTCCCCTTTATCTTTCCTGATTGTTACCTCCTCAAAGAATTCTAATAAATTTGTCAGGCATGATTTCCCCTTCATGAAGCCATGCTGACTCTGCTTGATTATAATATACATTTCTAAATACTCTGCTATTACATCCTTTATAATAGACTCTAACATTTTCCCAATGACAGATGTTAAGCTAACTGGCCTATAGTTACCTGTCTTTTTGTCTCCCTCCCTTTTTGTATAAGGGTGTTATATTGACAGTTTTCCAATCCTCTGGGACTTTTCTAGAATCTAGGGAATCTTGGGAGATTACTACCAGTGCATCCGCTATCTCTGCCACTATTTCCTTTAATATCCTAGGATGCAACCCACCAGGTCCAGGTGACTTATCGGCCTTTAGTCCCATTAGTTTCCCTAATACTTTTTCTCTAGTGATAGTTATTGTATTATTTCCTCCCCCTTTTTCCCCATGATTATTTAATGTTTTTGGAATGCTATTAGTGTCTTCTACTGTGAAGACTGATGCAAAGTCTTTATTCAACTCCTCTGCCATTTCCCCAGCCTCATTCTCTAAGAGGTCTATATTGACTTTGGCCTCTCTTCCTTTTTATATATTTAAAGAAGCTCTTACTGTCCGTTTTTATATAACTTGCTAGTTTACCCTCAAAGTTCATTTTCTCCCCTTTATTATTATTTTTTTGGTCATCTTCTGTTGGTTTTTAATACTTTCCCAATCCTCTGACTTACATTGTGGCAAAGATTAATGGTATGTTTTTTCTTCCACTTTGATGCTATCCTTAACTTCCTTGGTTACCCATGGTTGGTTTATCCCCTTCCTACAATCCTTCTTCCTCACTGGGATATATCTTTGTTGTAAGTCACGAACTATTTTCTTAAACATCTGCCATTGTTCATCAACCGTCTTTTTTGCTAAACTCCTTCCCCAGTCCACTCCAGTCAACTCTGCGCTCATTCCTTTGTAATTACCCTTATTTAAGTTTAGAACAGTTGTTTCTGAGCTAACTTTCTCACTCTCAAACTGACTGCTATATTCCACCATGTTATGGTCACTGTTACACTCGTTACACATTACCAGATCCAAAATAGCCTGATCCCTGGTTGGATCCACAACATATTGTTCTAGGAAACAGTCCAGAATACACTCTATGAATTCTTGCTCATGGCTACCTCTGCCAATTTGATTTTCACAGTCTACATAAAGATTAAAGTCACCCATGATTAATATACTGCTTTTTTTAAATGTCCTCATTATCTCCTGATTCATTCTCTGTCCAAAGCATAGCTACTGTTAGGGGGCCGATAGACTATTCCCACCAGTGTCTTCTTCCCCTTGTTATTTCTTACCTCCACGCATATGGATTCCACATCTTCCGATCCAAGATCATTTCTTGCTATCGTACTTATCCCATCTCGTACTAACAAAGCTACCCCACCACCCTTTCCTTCTTGCCTGTCCTTTCGAAAAGTCACACACCCCTGTATATTTAGTTCCCAGCTTTGATCTCCTTGTAACCATGTCTTCATAATAACTATAAGATCATGCCCATTACCCTCTATTTGTGCCATTAATTCATTTATTTTGTTCTGAATACTACGCACATTTAAGTAAAGAGCCATTAATTTTGCCTTTTTACCATTTTTTTCCCCCCTTTTATCCTATTTGCTGCTATTTCTTTATGCTTGTTCACTCTGCCACTTCGTGCCACACTCTGGGTATCATTATCTAAGTAGCAACCCTGCAATGCCGCCATATCCTTTTGCATTGTAAGCCTACTTATCCCCTCGCCAGAACCCTGCTCTCTCTCTCTCTCCCCCCCCGCCCCCCCATTTAGTTTAAAGCCCTCTCTACAGCCCTAGTTATTCAATTTGCCAGGACACAGGTCCCAACATGATTCAAGTGAAGCCCACCCCACAGGAACATCTCCCTTGTACCCCAGTACTGGTGCCAGTGCCCCATGAACTGAAACCCATTCCTCACACACCAATCTTTGAACCATGCATTTATCTCCTTAACTTTATTTACCCTATGCTAGTTTGCCTGTGATTCAGGTAGTAATCCCGAGATTATTACCTTGGTGGTTCTGCTTTTTAATTTAGCTCCTAACTGTTCAAATTCTTTTAGCAGAACCTTCTTTCTAGTCCTATCAACATCACTGGTACCAACATGCACGACGACAACTGGATCCCGCCCCTCCCGCTCCAAGTTCCTCTCCAGCCCTGAGGAGATGTCCTTAACCCTGGTACTGGACAGGCAACACAGCCTTCGGGACTCATGCTCACGGCTGCAGAGAACAGTATCTGTCCCCCTAATTATACTGTCCCCCACCACTACTACGTTTCTATTACCTCCCCTCACTTGAATGGCTCCCTGTACCACGGTGCCATGGTCAGTTCGCTCATCCTCCCTGCAGTCCCCACTCTCATCCACACAGCTTGCAAGAACCTCATAACTGTTAGACAATTGAAGGGGCTGAGGCTACTTGAACACTATCCCCTGGGTCAATGATTTGGATGAGGCAACCAAATGCAATATTTCCAAGTTTGCTGACAACATAAAACTTGGTGGGAATGTGAGCGATGAGGATGACGTTAAGAGGCTTCAAGGTGATTTAGACAGGTTGAGTGAATGGACAAATCCACTTCGGTAGGAAAAACAGAATGGCAGAGTATTATTTAAATGGTGGTAGATTGGGAAATGTTGATGTACAAAGAGACCTGGGTGTCCTTGTGCACCAATTACTGAAAGCAAGCATACAGGTGCGGCAAGCAGTTAAGAAGGTAAATGGCATATTGGTCCTCATTGTGACAGGACTTGAGAACAAGAGCAAGGATGTCTGACTGCGGCTGTACAGGGCCTTGGTGAGACTACACCCAGAATATTGTGTGCAGTTTTGGTCTCCTTACCTAAGAAAGGATATACTTGCCATAGAGGGAGTGCAGCGAAGGTTCACCAGGATGATTCCTGGGATGGCAGTATTGTCGTATGAGGAGAGATTGGGCCGACTAGGCCTATATTCACTGGAGTTCAGAAGAATGAGAGGAGATATCATTGAAACATATAAAATTCTGAAAGGGATGGACAGACTTGATGCAGGGATGATGTTTCCTCTGGGTGGTGTGTCTAGAACAAGGGGTTGTAGTCTCAGGATACGGAGTAAACCATTTAGGACTGAGATGAGGAGAAACTTCTTCACTCAGAGGGTGGTAAACCTATGGAATTCTCTATCACAGAAGGCTGTGGATGCCAAGTCACTGAATATATTTAAGAAGGAAAAAGACAGATTTCTGGAATGTAAAGGCGTCAAGGGGTATGGGGAGAGTGTGGGAGTACGGCGTTGAGCTAGAGAATCAGCCATGATCATACTGAATGGCAGAACAGACTTGAAGGGCTGAATGACCTACTCCTGCTCCTATTTTCTATGTTTCCAGCTAAGGGATCAATTACTAGGAGGCATATACTTAAAGTGATTGGTAGAAGGATTAGAGGGGACATGAAGAAAAATTTCTTCACACAGAAGGTGGTGGGCATCTGGAATTCACTGCCTAAATTGATGGTTGAAGCTGAAATTCTCAACTCATTTAAAAGATACCTGGGTCTGCACCTGAAGGACTATAACCTGCAGTGCTACGGACCAGACACTGGAAAGTGGGGTTAAAAATGAGCAGCTAGTTTCTTTTTACAAAACAAAAACAAAAATACCTGGAAAAACTCAGCAGGTCTGACAGCATCTGCAGAGAGGAACACAGTTAACATTTCGAGTCCGTATGACTCTTCAACAGTTCTGTTGAAGAGTCATACGGACTCAAAACGTTCAACAGAACTGTTGAAGAGTCATACGGACTCAAAACGTTCAACAGAACTGTTGAAGAGTCATACGGACTTGAAATGTTAACTGTGTTCCTCTCCGCAGATGCTGTCAGACTTGCTGAGTTTTTCCAGGTATTTTTGTTTTTGTTTTGGATTTCCAGCATCCGCAGTTTTTTGCTTTTATCTTAGTTTCTTTTTACTCTTTTTTGGCTGGCGCAGACATGATGGGCTGAATGGCCTGTTTCTGTGCTGTAACTTTTCTATAGTTCTCAAAATGGAATGAGTGTTCTTCTGTGACTATTAGGAGGCCAACCTCTGGAAGTCCATTCATTGGAAAAGTTCAACCCATTAAGTGTTGAAATAACTAAAACCTACAGATCTCTCAACTTTGCCTTAGTTATTTCAATATAATTCATCGTGTATTTCTATTGTGAGAGGCCCAAGAAATCACCTCCCACTTCGTTTAATCAACATTCTGCATTTAACATGCAATTAGTGGCAAATATACCTTCTGTTGGCTTTTTTCCTTAAAAGTCAATTCACAACAAAACTCCCCATAGAGGGGACCTGTCTGCCCAGGAATGGAGCACTGTACTCTGAAGTGGTCATCACGCTACTTCACATTTCTCCTGTTCTTTCTTGTACTTTAGGTAAAATGAGATATTTCTATTTATATTTCTATTTTCTGTTGTATCGTACAACCAAGAAATGAAAGATGCTTACTCGAGGTATAAGTTTGACGATGTTTAAAATGTTCTGGACAGATATTAACTTATGATTCACAATGACTTTACTAATATGATCATTTTGGAATCAACAAAAGTTTATATTCATTAGATTATGTTGAGCTAGGCTTACCATTGGAGCTTGGATTATTTAACTCATTAGAGAGACGTGTAAAATTCTAACACTGCAACGACTTTGTATTATTGTATCTGATTAGTTATTTAATTTGCTTGTACTTCGAGAACTTGCATTAATGTGTATTAAATCAAACGGCACTCCCTTATGTTACTTCAAACTGCACAGGTGTCTCCTGTTCTTTCTTTTGTGTTAGTCAAATATGACACATCATCATCCCATCCCCTCCAGGCCGGTGCAACACTATTTACCAGTCTTTCTTTTTATGTGTACCACCTCACGTTTGTTTGTAGGAAATTACATCTGCTATTGTTTTCCAATTCATTGTTTAATGCCCGAACAGTCTTCACAGAATCAATAGTTCCTTATAATTTGCATCAACTAGAAATTTGACCAATTGTGATTGAATTTCTGAATCCAAGCCATCAATGCAAATTAGAAAATAGGTCCCATCACTGATCCTAAGAGACAGAAAGCAGAGAGTAGAGGTGAACAGTGTTTTTCAGAGTGAAGGGAGTAAACCATTGTTCTTTTTGATAGATGTTCATGATCTGCATTTGGATATTGAGGGCATAATTTCAAAGTTTGCAGATGACACAAAATGTTGAAATGTAGTTAACAGTGAGGAGATTAGTTGCAAACTTCAGGAGGTGATAGATTAGTGAAATGGGCAGATACATGACAGATTAAATTTAATGCAGAGAAATATGAAATATTGAATTTTGGAAGAAAAATTGAGGAGAGGCAAATAAATGAAATAGTACAATTTTAAAGCAGGTGCAGGAACAGAGAGACCTTGGAGTTCACGTACAGAAATCTTTGAAGGTGGCAGGACAAGTTATAAGGCTTTTCTAAAAGCACCTGGGATCCTTGACTTTATAAATAGAGGCAGAAGCCCCAGCATTAACTAGGAGCCAAGGAGGTGCAGTGACTCTGCAATCAACCAAGGAGCTTGGTAAAGCCAAGATGTGGAAGCCCTGCCAAACCTAACTGCAAGCCTTATTACAATACTGCGGTGTTGTCCTCCATCTGGCACCTGGCCAATTGGATAGCCTAGCTTTATGGGTAGTAGGGTAACCTAGCAGAAGGAGCCCACAGCTCAAAGCCCATGGGGACAGTCCTTGGCACACATAAGAAAGTATCAGCCCCAGTTCATGAACAGGAGGGAGTAGAGAGGCTGGAGATCGGAAAGGAGAGAGAAAGGAGATCGACAGGAAGGGAGGCTTGCAGTCGGGAGGGGGGGAAGGGCACATGGTCAGGGACATGGGAAACAGGGAGGGGTTTCCATGGATGTCCATGGTTTCTTTCAGGGGCCTGGGGGAGTGTTCTTCTCTATCCTGCCCCATTAGAAAACCTAAAAATTAAATTTTACATTTACTTGCTGGGCCTGTTCTGGCCTAGAATTCAGCTCCCTCAATGTTTTGCCTAACACAGCAGCTGACACGCCCACTCACTATTAGACCTTGTGATGGCTGTCACTTTACGATCAATTCAACTGAGTAGGAGGTCACGTGATTTGTTCAACCAATGTGTGGCTAGCACGGGGGAATAAATTCTAGGGAGGGGTTCCCTAGGAAAAATGGTTGTCTGAAGGGCTGGCTGGATACAAGCAGCCATGGAAGCTCTCGTGTAAATTGTTTGACTAAGAAGCCTCCCATAGCATGTTTCTACAGACCTCTCAATATCTCATGATATAGCAGACCTATTTAAAACAGGACTCTGCCTCCTCCCTGCTGCATCCCACTCACCTGCTCAAAAAAGCAGGTTAATATTTGGGCACACTGGGAATGGATCAGGATTGATGGGGTAAGTAACCCCTGTTATTTTAACAGCTCCCTCCCACCCATTTTTGGGTTGAAGAGAGGCCCACAGTTTCCTTCTGAGGCCCTTCCTGGTCCACAAGAAAACTCAAAAAATAAATTTGATACATTCCTGCTGGTCCTTTCTGGCCTGGATCCAACTCCCTGTACACCAGTCGGGGGCAGGCAAAATTGGGGTGCAAATACAAAAGCAAGGAAGTTGTGCTAAACAATCATAAATCACTAGAAAGGCCTCAGTTGAAGGATTGTATCAAGAGCATCAAGAGATTTTGTATAAAGATCACGAGTTTGTTCAAGCATAAACCAATTTGGAATAGGTCATTTAACTCATCAAGCCTGTTCTGCCATTCAATGAGATCATAACTGATCCATGACCTAACTCCATATACCCACCTTTTCCTCATATCTCTTAATACCTTTGGTGAACAAAATTCTACCAATCACAGTTTTAAATTTACAATTGATCTAACAACAATTTCTGTTTGCAGCTGGTTCCAAAATTCTACTACCCATTGTATGTAGAAGTGTTTCCTAATTTCACTCCATATATAGGTTCAGCCCTAATTTTTAGACTATACCCCACAGTTTGAGACTCTCCAACCAGCAGAAAAAATTTCTTTTTATCTATGCTGTTTCCCTTAATATCTTCTAAACATCAATCATATCATCCCTTAACCTACGTTCCAGGGAATGCAACACTAGTTTGTGTATTCTCCCCTCATAATTTAAACCTTGAGTCCAGGCATCATTTTAATAAACCGACAGTACGCTCCCTCCAAGGCCAATATATTCTTCAAATGTGTGGTGCCCAGAACTGCTCACAGTACTCTAGATGTTATCTTGTATTCTAGTCCTCTAGATATAAAGGCCGGCATTCCATTAACCTTTTTGATGACTTTCCATACCTATTCATGACATTTTGATCTTTGGAGGTGGGTCTGGGAGGAAAAGGTCCACATGTGGTCAGCTCCATTCCAACCTCCAGGAGATCTTGCCCGGCAGGATCAGGTAGCCAATAATTAGCAATTAGGAGGCTAATTAGAGGGCAGGGAGAACTCTGCCAGGCCAAACCCAATGATGAAATGGGCAGGAAAGGTTGCACCCATGGCTCAAACAGCTCCACCAGAGGGGTTTCCTTCCCTTCATAGAGGCCTACCAGCTTCGGCTCTCAATTTTTAAATTTCATGCATGTCTCCAAGGCACCTTCAAGCTCTCCTTGCCGCCTAAACAGCAATCCACCTCTCCTAGCAGGGCTGCTGACCTTCTAAAGCTGCAGGTTGTCTGAGTGGGCCTTTAGCCTCAGGAACCCACCCACTGCCCTTAATTAGATGGGGAAGATTGCGCAGCCGGGTGGGACTCACAAATCATCGGGGTCAGGATTCTGCATTTGTTCCTGATGAAAGAACACTTTCAAAGGTGTATGATTCTGACCTCTGTCTCCCGCTGCTCAGCCAATTTCCTAATCAGGCTGATTATTTGCATTCAATTCCGTGGGCTAAACCTTAACTAACAGTCTCTTATGATGGACTTTATCAAATGCCCTCTGGATGTCCATTTAAATACATTTCATAGACCACTAATTCCACTAATGTGGTCAAATCTTCAAAACAATTCTATCAGGAATGATCCTCCCCTTCATTAATCCATCCTGGGGGCAGAATCGTCCCAGATTTGCACTAAATACGGTAATAGGTAACAACGTTTCACCCACAGGTCGCAATGGTGGCTTTTCAACACCATATCGTTCTAAGCCCGCCGCATTAATTATGCATTCTCAGGAAACACGCCGTTTCCATGATGGGTGGGCTCTCATTCGCCCACCACACCATCACCTTGCCACTTCAGCACGCCAGGCGCCATATTTAAAGTCCAGCCGCACACTCATATCTTAGTACCTCCAGCCCACGACTGCTGCAAAGAAGACATGGCCCTGAAAGGCAAAAAGACTGCAGCCGCCAGGTTCAATGACATATCCCTCGAGCGCCTTTTAGACGCAATGGAGGCTCGCTGTGATGTCCTCTACCCCCACTCTGGCCGCAGGATGGGCAGCAACCTCACTAATCTGACTTGGGAGGTGATGGCATTGATGGTCAGTGTCAACACCCTCAAAAGAGGACAGCCACCTAGTGCCACAAGAGGGTGAATGATCTCCTCAGTTCTGCCAGAGCAAGTCACTTTTCTCATCACTCTTAACTCTCACACTCACAAACCCATCTCACATCCACAGGGCCCTCACTCACTGCCAGTTCAAGGGACTTCACCATCCACTCTTTCACACACACCTTCATTGTGCTCATCCCATCCATGGGACCACTCACCAACTACACATGCTTATCATCTGGCCTGGCAGATGTCCTGCTTACACTCTCTCCATCTCTATTCATGCAGGACAACTTGGCACACAACAACAGGGAGAGGTCTCAGGCTGGTGGAGGAATGCCTGACATCAAGGTCCTCACTTTGAAAACAGAGCCATCCAGCTGGCCAGTGAGGATCTGCGCTGTTTCTGCGCTGACGGCAAGGTTGGCAGTGCTCTACCAAGTGAGGATCCAGCAGTGCAACATACATCAGACAACCAGGCTGTGAGTGATGTGTCCTGTTTCACAGGCCACTGCCATGCACTAATTACCAACCCTTGCTTCCGCAAGCACATCTGCCAAACAGCCGACCGAGTCCACGACCCAGGGCCTCCAATCAGCCTGAAGAAACCTGTGAAGGGGAATGTGGAGGCACCTTCCTTGAAGTCCTGTCACAGCGCTCACCCACACCCTCCACCAGCGCAGAGACACACACCTCAATGGGATCTAGCTTCACAGTAGCCTTGGGGTCACAACCTGGTGAACACATTGCACTGTCTGATCCGCAGCTGGCGGCGGCAAGGACTTCCCTGGTGTCTGGCGCTTAGGGGATTGCTGGAGGCCAGAAATTTGCTCAGTCCAAGTCAGAATACGAACTTCTGGACTCAATCATGTAACAGTTGCTGGAGCTGCAAAAGCAAGCTCGGGAACATCTGGAAGGGATGTCCGCTGCACTCTTCAGGTTGCAAGGCACAATGAAGGAGAGTCCATCTACCTTCAGGCTGAGGTGATAACACTGGCATGCCAACGCACCGAGATCAACACTGGTAGGATAGTGGCTGCCATGGAGATCTTGGTCCAAGACGTCATCGCTGCTTGGGCTCAACTCCATAGCTGATGACATAGTTGGCCTCCAACAGTGTGAACGTGAGAAGTGCGCGGGGCAGCTCGATTTCACTCCAGCTACTCCTTCTCCTCAAGGAGTCAGCCAGGGGTCCTTGGGAACCCATAGGGAGGAGGAATAGCAAACCCCTCCACTCCGGGACCATCAATTCAGGTGACTCCGGAGTGTCCAGCCCAACCGAATCCCCTCTTCCTGTGACCTCAGCAGCTTCAGCTTCACTGGCCGAGGAGGGTGCAACTGCCACACAGCAGGACCCCAAAAGTGGGCCCTCCAGGTCCCGACCCTCCAGAGGACGCCCACCAAGGTCATCACAGACAAGCAATGGCTTAATGGATAAAAACCACATTGATAATATCAGAATTGGAATCAGACAGCCTACACACAAATGACAATTTAGAAGAACCGAGTGTTTCTACTGCCATCTCAATGGGCACATTATGCAATATTGTAAAGATTGAGGTCAAATTTCAAACAAAAAGGTAGAAGTCATGAAATTTATATAATGGAGGAGCCAGAAGAAACAGAGACAGATATTTACTCGCTACACAACTGGAAAATGGGTAAAACAGAGCCAATCTACGTGACAGTAGGAGTCAACAAAAAACCCATTCGAATGGAGGTGGATACAGGCGCATCCGTGGCAGTCATAGGGGAACACACATTTAAGTATCTGAATGGAGGAGGCCACTCACTAAAGCTGGAAAACTCGGATGCCAGACTAAAAACACATACCGGTGAAAACATACGAGTAAAGGGTATATGCAAGGTTCCAGTACAATATGGAAGTCAGTCGGCTAACCTATCCCTGATAGCGGTAGCAGGGGAGGGTCCAACTCTACTTGGTTGGAACTGGCTTAAGGAAATAAAGTTGGAGTGGATTGAGATTTTTCAACTCAGGATGAAAGATCTGTAAGAATTATTGAAGAAATATGCCCCTGTATTTAGGGAAGAGCTCGGGAAGATTCAGCGACTGCAAGCTAAGATCCACATGGATCCTGGAGCAACCCCCAGATATTTGAAGGCGAGGCCAGTCCCCTAGGTACTACGAGAAAAAGTGGATATTGAATTGGACAGGCAGGAAAGGTTGGGAGTTTTACAACCTGTACAATTTTCCGAATGGGCAGCGCCCATAGTTCCAGTACTAAAGCCTGACCAGAGCGTGCGAATATGTGGGGACTACAAGTTGACCATTAACAAAGTAGCCAGACTTGATAGGCACCCTAAACCAAAAATTGATGAATTGCACCCCAAGCTGGCAGGGGGAATCATATATACGAAATTCCACATGAGCCACGCTTACCAGCAAGTCGAGCTAGAAAAGTCCTCTCAGGATTTTATGACTATCAACACACAAAAGGGGTTATACCAGTATACCAGGTTACCCTTTGGAGTCTCATTGGCTTGTGCCATTTTCCAACGGACCATGGAAAATTTACTCCAAGGTCTACCCCATATTCTGGTTTATCTCAATGATGTCCTAGTTACAGGGCTAAATGACAAAGAACACCTAGCTAACTTGGAAGAGGTATTAAAGCATTTCTTACAAGCCGGAGTACGCTAGAAAAGGGAAAAGTGTATCTTTCCAGCAAAAGGAGTGATTTACCCGGATCATAGGGTCAACTCGCAGGGCCTTCATCAAGTAGAAGACAAGGTGAGAGCTATTTGTGAGGTACCAGCACCAAAAAATGCCACAGAACTCAAATCCTTCTTGGGAATGGTTAACTACTATGTTCATTTTCTCCCAAATTTGTCGACAGTACTGGCTCCATTATACGGGTTACTCAAGAAAAACCACAGGTGGACTCAGCAAGCCCCACAGCAACAGGCTTTTATGGCAGTAAAGCAGTTACTGCATTTATCGGCCCTGTTGGTACATTTTGACCCAAAGAAAGAATTTATTTTAAAATGCAATGCACCTCTTATGGAGTAGGGGCAGTACTCTCCCACTGGATGGTGGATGGCTCTGAACGGCGCACTGGCTACATCTCAAGAACACTCAGTGTGGCAGAACGAAGATACTCACAAATAGAGAAAGAAGGCTTATCCATTGTATTTGGCATTAAGGAATTCCATCAATACATCCATGGTCACCACTTCACCATCGTATCTGGCCACAAGCCACTACTAGGCTTGTTTGGGGAAGATAAGGCAATACCCCCAATCGCCTCGGCATGCATCCAAATGTGGGCACTTATTCTAGCTGCTTACGAATATACTTCTATCCACCGGCCGGGAATCCAGATTGCCAATGCCAACGCACTGAGTCGATTACCTCTAAAGGACAGCAATGTGAACGTCCCCAACCCTCAAGAACTTGTCTTGTTACTAAACTTTCTGGATTCATCACCAGTGAATGCCAAACAGATCAGAGAATGTTTTGTCTCACATCAGGGAACAAGTCTTGCAGGGATGGTCTAACGAGCCAAAGTCAAGCGAGATGGGGCTCTATTTTAACAGGAGATTCACGCTCACCTGCAAGGATGGCATCTTACTATGGGGAGCGAGAGTTGTTGTGCCTCCCCGAGGAAGACGACTATTATTGATAGAATTGTATAGAACTCACCATAACATTTCCAGAACGTAAATGTTGGCACGCAGCTACTTGTGGTGGCCAGGGATGGACATTGAAATCGAAAGCATGGCCAAGAGCTGCATGCAGTGCCAACAGGTGCAGAAATTGCCTCCTTCTGCTCCACTGCATCCTTGGGAATGGCCAGGAAGACCATGGTTCTGCCACCACGTTGACTACGTGGGGCTTTTTTTGGGCAAAATCTTCCTCTTTCTTATTGACGTTCACTCCAAATGGATGTATACGAGGTGCAATCACCCTCATCTGCCACCACCATAGACAGATTGCATCAGAGTTTTTCAATAGTGTCTGATAATGGAACGGCATTCACTAGCGGGGAATTCCAAAGATTGACAACTCTCAATGGTACAGCACATGTCAAGACCTCACCATACCATCCTGGATCCAATGGGTTGGCCGAACAGTCAGTCCAGACCTTCAAGGCCGGAATGAAAAAACTAGAGAGGACTCTATAGCAACAAAGTTATCACGCTTCCTGTTCAGTTATAGGGCTATGCCACATAAGACCACCGGTATTGCCCCTGCAGAGTTATTAATGAAGAAATGTCTCAGGATACGGTTAAGCCTCATAAGGCCAAATTTAAGGGGGAGGGTGGAGAGAAGCCAGGAGGTCCAGAAAAATGAACACCATTACCACAGTCGTGAAAGAAACTTCACTGTAGGAGAAGCAGTTTCTGCAAAGAGCTTTGGAGATGGGCCCAAATGGCTATCAGGTGAAATCAGTGCAGTGTCAGGACCCCCGTCCTACCATATATCGGTTGAAGGTCGGATAATCAGGAGACATGTAGATCACCTCAGGAAAAGGGAAACAGATCCATGAGAAAAGCTGCACCAAACATTCCCGTTGGAGTTTACGCCACAGGTAGAAGGAAGTCCTCTTTCTTTGGAAGTACCTGTAGAACCTGTTGAGCCTGAGAGAGTCGGAGAGGCAAACTTACTGTTTCCTACTGAGGAGCCTAGCGTACAGATAACTCCTGAGAGGGAGGCCTCGGATAAACCATCCGAAATCGTAGAACTACAATGGTCGACTCGTTTGAAAAAGCCTCCTGAGAGACTGAATTTGTAAATAGTTCATTTTTGAAAATAGTTAATATATTGTAAAATGTACTTTCAAGTAAAGGGGGAGGGATGTGGTAATCTGAGTGTAATACACATTTAAGAGAACGTGAGCAGATTGACCATGTGACTCTAAGACCGAATAACTGTGTAGCGTGGCTACCAGGTTAATGTTAGACTAGAGTAGGGTCTGGCTGGAGAAGCACACATCATGTTAGTGCTCTGTTGTTTGTGTAACTAAATGGTATGTGCTTCATTTCATGTTGGTCTCTGCGTCCGCAGTATATTGTCATCGCCTCACCTGCCGACAGGTAAGCATGCAACTGATTCGCGAGCAAAGTGACCTGATAGTAATACATAACAGCGTAGCAGTCAGCAGACTGCTTCCACCTCCACTGTGGATGGCCGGGAAGCACCAAAATATAGTGGCAGGGTTAGGAAAATTAAGAAAATATAATTGCACAGCCTGGGCACGGGTGTTAATCACTTGTACATACTGTTCATTATTGTCAATAATCTCCCAAGAATGTCTCCCTGCCAATGACTCCTTGTTCAGATGAGCAGTGTTCGTGTCACTCAGATGTGAAACCTTTCTGCACAAGATAAAGGCAGGTATCTCAGTCCAAGGCTTCTTCTCTGTGCTCTGTGCAGCCTTCAGATCAAAGTGATGGATGGTCTGGCCTCACACTCCCTGGACACATTACTGATGCCTGCACCACGATGGTGCTTTGTCCTTGCTGCCAGAATGTTGTGGGCAGGTATCACAGAGTTCCGTCATTCTCTCTGTGTGCTCTCAGCACCTTTAAAGTGGGGCTGGCTCCCCATCTCTTCAGCATCTGTGACCAGTGACACTGTGCTCCTGAAGGGGTCAGGTGCTGAAGGCTGACAAAGGATCAAGTGCTTTTAAAGTTTCATGGTTGCATCTCTATGATATGACCCGATCACAGAGCGCAAGTGAGCTGCCCTCAGCCAGACAAGGGCAAGATATTCTCAGAGGCTATGTGAGCATCCTCACAGCATGTCGTCATCACCCTCCTGCATTCGAGCTATTAGGGCCTCCACTGCATCTCCATGACATGAGCCTAAGCACTGAGGGTGTGTGCGCTACTTTCAGCCACACAGGAGTCAAACGTTCACAGATGCAAGGTGAGGATGTCAGGACTGTCCTCACTGCATCTGGTCATCATCCTTCATGAATCTTGTGGCTATGAGGGCCATCCGAGCATGCCTGCCTCATCTGGCCAGTGCGATGACCTCATCAACATCATCCCCGTTGACATTCTCCTCATCGGAGAATACGTACAGCTCCTCTATCTCCTCCTCAGCAAGGTCCTGCCCCCTTTGCAACACCAGGTTGTGGAGTACGCAGCAAATATGATGATGCACAACACCCTCAGTGGACTGTATTGCAGTGCTCCACCAGACCTGTCGAGGCACCGGAATCTCATTTTCAAGATGCCTATGGTTTGCTCCACCGGAGTCCGGGTCACGGCGTGAGCCTCGTTGTACCATCATTCTGCTGCAGTCTGAGGCCGCCGCACGGGCGTCATCAGCCACATCCTCTCTGGGTAGCCCTTGTTCCCGAGGAGCCAACCCTGCAGCCTCCCTGGACCCTGGAAGAAGTCAGGGATCTGAGACCAGCTAAGAATGTAGGAGTCATGGACACTCCCTGGGAATTGTGTATCGACCTGCAGGATGTGTTTATGATGAACATTCAGCGAATGGAAGCCCTTGCGGTTGACGTAATTGATTGCTTGTTCACACAGAGATCTGAGTGAGTGCAATCGATGGCACCCTGCACCTATGGAAAACCAGAGATCTGTGCAAATTCCAGTGCTCTTGCTTCCTGGCTTTTCTGATCCCGTGCGAAATGCACAAAGTTCTGTGCCTTCGCAAAGATGGCAAAGGTGCTGAGAGCACACAGAGAGAAAGATGGAACTCTGTGATGCCAGCCCACGACACTCTGGCAGCAATGACAAGCACCATCAAGATGCTGGCATCACTAATGTGTCCAGCGAGAGTTAAACCGGGCCATCACTTTGGTCTGAAGGTTACACACTGCACAGGGAAAAGGCCCTGGGCTGAGAGACCTGCCTTTATCCTGTGCAGGAACCATGGTTACACATCTGAGTGACACGAACACTGCTCATAACAAGGAGCCACAGGCAAGGAGACATTCTTGGGAGTTCATTTACAGTAGTGAACATTAAGTGATTAACACCTGTGTCCAGGCTGTGCAACTGTTTGTCCCTCTTCTGCGGCTACGTTCGTGGCCGGGTGTCCTTGAAGAGGGAGCACGAGGTGTCTGCCGGCACTCTCGAGGCCTTCCATGCTCGGTGGGCACCGCGGGGACTGGGGTGGTTTGTTGACCCCTTTAATCACATTTTGGTTTAATGTTTGTAAGTTTCCTTTAAACTTTGTCCTTGGTTTTACAGCTGACCTGACTTAGGGGCTGTGCTTGATTTATCCCTTATTTTGTTAATTTAGTTTAATTGGTTGACTCTAAAAGAGTTACATCATCTTAAAATTCCTAACCCTGCCACTATGTCTTGGTGCCCCCCCCAACATACACAGCGGAGGTGGAGGCAGCCTGCTGAATGCTACACTCTGTGATGACCTTGATGGGCAACCTGTGGAGAGCCAAGACCTGGAGAGCCCCGGCCTGCTTTCGGGGTCCTGCTGTGTGGCAATGGCGCTCTCCTCAGCCTGTGGAACTAGAGCTGCTGGTATCACTGGAAGAGTGGATTTGGATGGGCTGGGCACCCCCGGAGTCACCTATGTGGATGGCCCCGTGGTGTGCACCTGCTGATCCTCCTCACTATGGCTGATTCCTTGACGAGAAGAGGAAGCTGGAGTGAGATCGAGCTACCCTGCACACTTCTCGTGTTGACACTGTTGGAGGCCAACTATGGTGTCAGTAATGGAGTTCAGCCCGCACAGCAGTGCAGGACTGATGCCCTGGACCAAGGTCTCCATGGCGGCCATATTCCTACCAGTGTTGACCTCGATGCGTTGGCATGCCGGCGCTATTACCTCAAACTGAAGGCTGACAGACATAATTGACATAGCTGCTAGACTGGGTCTGTTGCAGGTGGTAAGGGAACCAACAAGAGGGAAAAACATACTTGACCTCATCCTCATCAGCCTGCCTGCCGCAGATGCATCTGTCCATGACAGCATCGGTAGGAGTGGCCAATGCACAGTCCTTGCGGAGATGAAGGGCAGAATATTTCGCTCATCAAGCGGGAGTGCGCCCAACCTGAATGAGCTTAATAGACGCGCAATGACGTTGGGCGAGTGTCCCGACGTCATCAAGCACTCGCGTGATATTTCGGTCGGCGGACGCGTGCAGCGCGCCCACCAACAATTAAGCAGCCTATTAAGGCCATTAAAGTCATAATTAAAAGAAATTTTTCACTGCCCGGCCAACCTTACGGTTGGCAGGCAGGCAAATTGGCCAGGCAGCCTTTGGATTTTTTGCGAAACCTCATCCATGGGCGGGATGAGGTTTCGATCAGTGATTTAAAAAATAATAAAAATTTTTCAAACTAATTTCTAACATGAGGGGGCATGTTTTTAACATTTTAAAATTCTTTATTTTTAATTTTTAAAATCTTCAGCTCCCTGAGGCAGCTCTGTGCCTCAGGGAGCTTTTACTGCGCGTACCCACATGCATGTGCGAACATCCACACTCGCCCTCCTCATTGCCCCCCACTCCAGCAGCGCTGAGTGCTGCAGTGCGCGATTCACACTGGCTGGCCATTAATTGGTCAGCCAGTGTGAAATCGCAGTAGGGGCTCGATCACGGGAGGAGGTCCGTTTTGCAGCCGCTCCCACTCACCCCTGCCGAGCCCGCCCGACAACCAGATAATCCTGGCCAAAGTCCCGCCTCCATCATGTTGTGTGGCACTACCACCGTGCTAAATGGGATAGATTTCGAACAGATCTAGCAACTCAAGACTGGGCATCCATGAGGCGCTGTGGGCCAACAGCAGCAGCAGAATTGTACTCAATCACAACCTGTAACCTCATGGCCTGGCATATTCCCCCACTCTACCATTGCCGCCAAGCCAGGGGATCAACCTTGGTTCAATAAAGAGTGCAAGAGAGCATGCCAGGAGCAGCACCAGGCATATCTAAAAATGAGGCGTCAACCTGGTGAAGCTATGACTCAGGACTACTTGAGTACCAAACAGTGTAGGCAGCATGGAATAGACAGAGCTAAGCAATCCCACAGCCAACGCCTGTCACCATTAGCACATCCTTTAGTTAATATCACCACCATCAACACCCCTTTGACCTTTTGTCTATGACATCTTTGGCAATCTCTCCTTTGCCTCCACCTATCACTGGCCTTCTATCCAGCTCTACCTGTCCCACCCGCCTTAAACAGCTTATATTTCACCTTATTTCTATTTCTCTTTAGTTCTGATGAAGAGTCACACGGACTCAAAACATTAAATCTGTCTTCCTCTCCACAGATGCTGTCAGACCTGCTGAGTTTTTCCAGCTATTTTTGTTTTTGGATCAGATCTAAGCTCTGCAGGCCTGCCACATCCAATTGTGAATGGTGGTGGATAATTAAACAACTCACTGTAGGAGGAGGCTCCACAAATATCCCCATCCTCAATGATGGTGGAGCCCAGCACATCAGTGCAAAAGATAAGGCTGAAGCATTTGCAACAATATACAGGCCTAAGTGCCAAGTGAATATTCCATCTTGGCCTCCTCCAGAGATCCCCAGCATCACAGATGCCAGTCTTCAGCCAATTCGATTCACTCCACGGGATATCAAGAAACAGCTGAAGGCACTCGATACTGCAAAGGCTATGGAGCCTGACAATATTCTGGCAATAATACTGAAGACTTGTTCTCCAGGACTTGCTGTGCTCCTAGCCAAGTTGTTCCAGTACAGCTACAAAACTGGCCCGGCAATGTGGAAAATTGCCCAGGTAAGTCCCATCCACAAAAGGCAGGACAAATCCAACCCAGCCGCTTACCACCCTATCAGTCTACTCTCCATCATTAGTAAAGTGATGGAACGGGTCACCAACAGTGCTATCAAGTGGCATTTGCTTAGAAATAATATGCTCACTGACGCTCAGTATGGGTTCCGCCAGGAACACTCAGCTTCTGCCTCATTGCAGCCATGGTTCAAACACAGACAAAAGAGCTGAACTCCGAAGGTAAGGTGAGAGTGACTGCCTTTGACATCAGCATTTGACCGAGTATGGAATCCAGGAGCCCTGGTAAAACTGAGTCAGTGGAAAACTCCCAGCTGATTGGAGTCATACTTAGCACAAAGGAAGATGGTTGTGGTTGTTGGAGGTCAATCATCTCAGCTCCAGGACATCACTGCAGGAGTTCCTCAGGGTAGTGTCCATGGCCCAACCATCTTCAGCTGCTTCATCAATTACCTTCCTTCCGTCATAAGGTCAGGACTAGGGATGTTCTCTGATGATTGCACAATATTCAGCACTACTCACGACTGCTTAGCTACTGAAGGAGTCCATGTCCAAATGCAGCAAGACCTGGACAATATCCAGGCTTTGGCTGACAAGTGGCAAGTACCAATCATATCACGCAAGTGCCAGACAATGACCATCTCCACCAAAACAGAATCTAACCATCATTCCTTGACATTCAATGGCATTACCTACACTGAATCCCCACTATAAACATCCTCGAGTTTAACCATTGACCAGAAAATGAACTGCATTAGCCATATAAATACTTTGGCTACAAGAGCAGGTCAGAGGCTAGGAATCCTGCAGCAAGTAACTCACTTCCTAATTCCCCAAACCCAACCATCTAAAAGGCACAAGTGAGAGGTGTGATGGAATACTCTCCACCTGCCTGGATGAGTGCAGCTGCAATAACACTCAAGAAACTTGACCATCCAGGAAAAACAGCCTGCTTTGGCACCCCATCCACAAACATTCACTCCCTCTACCATGATGCACTGTGGCAGCGGTGTGCACAATCTACAAGATGCACCGCAGGAACTCACCAAGTCTCCTTAAACAGCACATTGAAAATCCACGACCGCTACCATCTAGAAGGACAAGGGCACTTGCTTAGAAATAACCTGCTCACTGATGTTCAGTTTAAGTTCTGCCAGGATCACTCAGCTCCTGACCTCATTACAGCCTTGGTTCAAACATGGACAAAAGAGCTGAACTCCAGAGGTAAGGCCACACACCATCCTGACTTGGAAATATATCACCATTCCTTCATTGTCACTGGGTCAAAATCCTGGAACTCCCTCCATAACACCACTGTGGGAGTGCTTACACCACATGGACTCTGCAGCAGTTCTAGAAGGCAACTTGCCACCACCTTCTCAAGTGCAATTAGGGATGGGCAATAAAGGCTGGCTTAGCCAGTGACGACCACATTTCATGAATGAATAAAAAAATACTCTGGAGCCACAGTTGGCCTCCGCCACTCTCTCCACACTGTTTTAAACCGGTCTGCTGCTCTCTCTGCGTTCTTTTTAAGCTGGTCTGCTGCTCTCTCTCCACACTCTTTTTAATCTTTGTCTTCACTGCTCTTTCGCTACGCTCCTTTTAAACTCAAACTGAGAGGCAGAGCTTCTGCACCCCCTACTGCAGATCTATTATTGCTTAGAAACCAAAACAAAAACCAAACAAGTTGCCCCTTTACCTGCAGTCTCCCACTACAAGTACAGTAACACCAAGAAATCTAGATGAATCAATGCACTTTTCCCACAAGCATTACGGAATCAAAATGATAATGGATCCAACAACAACACAACACTGTCAACCTGTATTTTTATAGCACTTTCAACATAATAAAAAATCCCAACCTTCACAGGAGCATTATCAAACAAAATTTGACACTGAGCCACATAAGGAGATATTAGGGCAGATGATCAAAAATTTGGTCAAAGAGGTAGGTTTTTAGGAGTGTTTTAGGGAAACAAAGAGGTAGAGATGCAGAAAGGTCAAAGGAATTCCAGAGCTAAGGGCCTAGGAAAGTGCAATCACCAGTGGTGGAGAGATTAAAACTTTGGCTGCTTAAAAGGCTAGAATTAGCACAGTGCAGATATCTCAGAGGGTTGTCTGGCTGGAGGAGATTGCAGAGAAAGGGAAGAGTTATGCCACAGTATGACTTGGTGTCACTTTGTTACTTTACTTAATAGGGCAATGAAACTTGGTATGAGTTCGGACAACGGAGTTTTGGATGACCTCAAGCTTACAGAGGGTAGGCCATGGTCAGTAAGCCAGGAGTGCATTGGAATGGTCAAATCTAGAGGAAACAAAGGCATGAATGAGGATTTCAGCAGCAGATGAGCTGAGATGGAGGGGAGTAGGCACTGTTACAGAGTGGAACTAGGTCATCTTAGTGGTGGCATGGATATAGAGTCGAAAGCTCACCTCGAGATCAAATATGACACCAAGGTTGCAAACAGACTGGTCCAGCTTCAGACAGTGGCCAGGGAAAAGGATGGAATTGATGGTTAATGAGTGGAGTTTCAAAAAGGGACCCAATAGTTAGTTGGAGGAAATTTCTGCTCATTCAGTACTGGCTGTTAGACAAGTAGCCTGACAATGAAATGTATGTATGAATGTGAGCTTTTAAAAATTCAAATTAAAAAATTCACACTGTCGTAAATTTAAATTGGACAGTATTCTTTAAGTAAGCAGTCTGCCATCCGTATAACCTAGTTAAGATATTTTTAATTGAAAGCATGCTTATCTACACATATCATTTTCTAGTAACATGATCCATTTCTGTAGCAACTTTGTAAGTTACAGTTTTTAATATTAAAATATTGGTTGCTTTGGGGCTATATTAAATGCATAATTTGAATAGCCAGGGTTCATTTTTCAAATATAGCAACTTAACCATAGGTTGTGACGATAAAATAAATTATTTAAGAAAACATCACAGTAATAATTGTTTTCAAAATCCACAACAGATTATTCAGGCAGTCTCTGGAGATCAAATTCTAAAATGCTAGTGATTTTAATTATCAATCCTTGAAGCCAAAACAGGTAATGCACTTGTCCAAATATTGCAGTAACTGATCATCTCAGTACAGACAGTGTCACTTTATTACATTTCTTAATGAGTTTTAATGTATTTTCCAGGTGCATAATTCAAGTTTAAATTCACACTTCAATGACTTACAATACTGTGCTTTCTCTCTGTATTTACTTCATCATTATTACTCTTGTTACCATCTGTTACTCTTGGCCAATGCACAGATAGCTGTGTCAGTCAATTCTGAGGCTTAAAATACTGACACCAGCAATATTGACAAAATATCATGCTGGTCTCTTGCCAAAAAAATTATATATTTTCATTTTCTTTTCTTAATTAATCCTAAAACTAATTATTTCTATGCTGAATTTCATTATACTTGTTTACTTTATGTATATCTCTAAATATTCTGGGCAGCAATATTAAAGATTATCTTGTCTTTTTATAACAATTTATTGCCAGTTAGACAAATTATAAAGTTTTAATTTTTTTACATTTTTTTATTTTTTCTATATATTGATGATGCTACACAGAAGGGAAAATTACTATTAAATCCTTTGAGCTGAATGTGCAACTGTTTCTCAAACATGATAAAATCTGAAATTAAAGTATAGAATCATAGAATCATGCCGGCTATCTATCTGCAAGAGCAACTCTGATATTCACAATCCTCCGCCCTTTACTTACAACCCAGTAATTTTGTTTCCTTTTAGGTGCCCATCCAATTTTCTTTTGAAAGCCACATTTGAATTTGCCTCTACCACATGCTCAGGCAGTGCATTCCAGATCCTAACCACTTGCTCTATTAAGAAGTTCTTCCTCATGTTGCCATTGTTTGTTTTGCCAACCACTTTCAATTGCTGCCCTCTTCACCAATGACCTTATCACCAATGGGAACAGTTTTTCCTATCTTCTTTGTCTGGAGCCCTCATGATTTTGAGCACCTCTGTCAAATCTCCTCTTAACCTTCTCTTCTGTAAGGAGAACAACCTCACTTTCTCCAATCTATCCTCTTAATTGAAGCCTCTCAACCCTTGAACCATTCTCCTAAATCTTTTCTGCACCCTCCCTAAAACATTTACATCATTCCAAAAACGTGGTGCCCAGAATTGAACAAAATAGTCCAGTTAAAGCCGAACCGTTGCTTTATATAGATTATAATTTCCTTAATTTTGTACTCCACGCCTCTATTCATAAAGCCCAGGATCCCGCCCATGTGCCTTTTTAACCAATTAAACTGCCCTGCCATCTTCCACATTTTGTGCACAAATATCCCCAGGTCTCCATGTTCCTGCATTCCCTTTACAATTGTATCCTATAGGTTATATTGAATCTCTTCATTCTTCCTAGAAAAATGTACAAAATGTGACAACACAAAGGTAATAACCAAAACTTATCTTAGCCATGAGTCAGTGGCTAGCATTCTCACCTCTGGGTCAGAAGGTTGTTGGTTCAAGCCACACTTCAGGATCTGAGCACAAAAATCAAGGAATGTCAGAGCACTGTCGGAGGTGCCGTCTTTCAATGACATATTAAAATGAGGCCCTGTCTACCCTCTCAGGTGGATGTAAAAAGCCAGGACACTATTTCAAAGAAGAGCTGGGGAATTATCCCTGGAAAAATTCCCTCTAAGATGTGTGGTTATGTGGCTATTGTACACAGAACTTAACATGCAGAGGACAAATAGACCGTGCACAAGTGGTCCCTTTATGATGTGCACATTTGTGACTGTACAGCAAAGGGAAATAAGAGGAAACATTGATCCACTGTGTCCTGGTCAATATTTATCCCTCAATAAACATCACAGAAAAAAAACAGATTTTCTGGTCATTGTCATTTTGCTGTTTGAGGAAAACAATTGTGCATAAATTGGTGACCGGTTTCCTACATTACACAGTGACTTCACTTCAAAAGTACTCCATTAGCTTAAAGTGCTTTGTGGTCATGAAAAGCACTATATAAACGTGCATCTTTCTTTCAAGCCCTGGTGCACCAATAAAAATCATTCATACCTAACTAGGCAAGAAAGCATGCACATGACCACATCCTAACAGTATTAGTACTCCCCAGAATTAGTCTCATGGGCCACATGCAAGTAACTGTGTATGTCTCACAGTCTGTAACTCTGGAAGGAAACAGTTAAATTCTATCATGTTAACTTTAATTTTTAAGTGAATTTCTGTCAGCAATGTTCAGTTCATAAAAGGGATTCCAGTCAGTCAGTGCTTTAGTTGGTAAGGAGAGGCCAAAAACTATATTTTATTAGCACTAGCCCTATCAGGCTTGGGAAGTTATTCTTGTAAAACCAAAGCTAATTGAATAAGGTAACATGGAAACATGTTAATTTCTACACGGTCTAGTGAAAGAAATGTATAAAAATAGGGGTGTTAGAGTATATACTGTAGAATTTGACAATTTGTCACCCATTAATTCTTTGCAATCAGATCCTGTGACGTAGTGAATTGTCTGGTAAGTTATAACGTACGTGTTACCCAGCGTGTAGGTGCAATTATGATTACTAATGGTTACTATTGTATACGTGTAATTGTTGGTAATAATAGTTATTGCATGCTGAATTCCGATGAAAACCAATAAATGCCTTTGAACCCTATTATTTTTTGGAATAACTTATACATTTATAAGTAAAAACATCCACTCCCTGACAACACAACCAGGAACACTGTAGCCATAATTATAAAATATTACAGTGCATCATGCCCAGTGACCAAAGAACAGTTTACTATGGAAGTAATATTCTAACATTTCTCTCCCAGTGAGGAGCATTAACCATCAGGACCAAATATTAGAAATTCAAGTAAATGTTGTGCGCAATTTTATAACCATTAATTTAAGTACATTAGTCAGAAAATCATGCACAGTGCACCTCTGTATTACCAAACTTTGCTCTCAGTGGGCACAGGCTCCCACTGATAGTACAAAGTTGGAAAATGGCCCCTCATGATGCAGATACCTTAACTCATACTTGCTGCTTCCTAATGACCATCTCAATAGCTGAAATAACAGAGACCTATCAGTTGGTCATTTGCTCATTCATTAATAGGAAAGTTGAATCATGGATAGGACTGTATCAGATGGGGAGAAAAATAAATTTAATCTGGGATGAATGAAATAATACATCTTTCTTTTGCGCAGGAAGTAATGTGAAGCATATTATAGTTGTATCGGCTATTTGAAGTGAAACTTACCTTTTTATTTGAAATATCTTTCATCTGTTAATTAATGTTTGAATTATGTTGATTTTAGTTGGTTTGTTACAGTAAATTTTTAAAAAGTCACATCTTGTCCAGCAGTTTTCTTTCCACTGGCATTGTGGGGATTCCCTTCTTTTAAAAGTTATCAATCTCTATAGGTATCACTAGATGTCCTGTTAAGCTGGTGATGGGCCTTCTCTGTGATCTACTGCTGTGTGAGAGGGGCTGTCAAAATAATCTTGGACAGTGGCTACAGTACATCCTGTAGAATGTACATAGGGCAGCCACAGTTTGGTTGGGATTGTGAGGGGGTGGATATTGAATCCAATGGCAGAAGCGCCAATCCAGCAAGCTGTTCTGTTTGTATATTGTTGAGGTTCCTTGATATTTCTGTAGCTAGTTCCCTCTAATATTCCATCACAGTTCTTAATGAGTTTTGTAGATGGTGAATAGGCTTTGAGGGATTAAGAGTGTAGATTTTAGAAGTAATAACATAAAATGGCTAACATGCATTGACATAAAATGGCTGATATAATATGGATCATGAGAAAGTGGAGTTCACCTAAGTTAGAAACCTAGACAAGCACTACACTGCAGATAGGTCACCAAGATAATACTGATACAACTTTTCACAGAGACTACTTTAATGAGATAAGCAGGAAGAACATGACTTGTCTGTCATTAACTATAATATAAGTTTAAGCAAGAGTGTATAATAGAATAGAATACACTATACTGCATAATGTTTGAAACTATGAGAAGTAACATAATTAGAAGTATGTGTTTGTTAGGGGTAATGACAGAATAACTGAAGGAAAGGATCAGAAAGCTGCTAGGTACAATGGAATGAGTTCTTGTAAATCATACATTAGAAAGGTTTCAGCTGCTTTTTTGTTAGTTTTCTGTCACACCCATCAGAGAAGACAAATAATGTTAGGTATCATGATGGATAAAATAGAAATACAGGCTACAAATATTGAGAGCACCCTGATGCAAGGGGGAAGTGTCTACTTTAGGTTCCATCTGCTGAGCCGACTGTTGCAAGTTACTCTAGCACATGGTGCTTGCATGTTTGCTATGATTGATGAATCAACATAAGATATTGTAAGAAGCTGTAATATGTTTGACTGACGTAATCATTCTTTTAATCAAAATTTGTGGTTGAGGATAATAGAAGCTATTCAACCCAGGGGAGTATCGATAGTTTAAATGAAATAAAGAATGTTGATGGCTGTATGCAGGTGTACGGAAACTGACTGAATCTAACCAGCATGCATTGTGAAGGCCAAAAGGCTTTTTGAGCCAATCTTTTTCATTACAGATAAACAAAGTCGTGGATAAAAAATACTTTAAAGCTATGGAATGTTTAGTAAAAAGTACAAAAGTCATAAAATCGGGTTGGAACAAACAAACAGAAATAATTCAAAGCTATGGGCAGAATGTTACAATCCCTCCCACCAGTGGAATTTTCCGGTCCCACCGAAGTCAATGGGCTTTTGAACGGCTCGCCGCATTTTCTGTCTCTGCTTCCGCCATGACGGGGTTGGGGAGGGGGGGAGTCGTAAAACTCCACCCTATGTTTTGCTTTGATGCCAAGTTAGAGCTTTGGTGAAGTTTCACCAGCACAAATAACATGATGCCACACTAACTAACTTAAGTGCTTTGAAAATGACGAGAGAGTGACACAAATTGACATTGATTGATGATATCAGATTCTGTCTTCTTCTGAAATGCAGAGAACCTAACTCCACAAAAGGTTTATATGTTTTATCAGATAAGCTCTGTATTTAACTTGCTAAACAATAACTTGTAAGAATTCAGTAATTTAAGGGACTCGGATTGTTTAATTGTCTTGTGATTTTGAAATGTGCCTGTGACCAAAAAAGGAAGCTGCTGTCGGGCAGTTTGGTCAGCCGCTAAAAGGTATGATTGACAGGAGGTTGACCACTCGTTGGCTATGACTCTTTGCAATGTATTTGTGACTGATGGGTGAATTGTTAACGGATGTATTGCTGACAGATGAATTGTTCAATCTAGCAAAGGCATTAGTGTTTAATTTGAACTTTGAGCATTGCCTCGTTATTTCTTGTAATTCTTTTTATTAATTTATTCTTTCATGGGTTGTGGGCATCATTGGTAGGGCAACACTTATTGCCCATCCCTAATTGCCCTTGAATTCAGTTAAGAGTCAATCTTATTGCAGTGGGCCTGGAGTCACACTTAAGCCAGACTCTGTAAGGATGGCAGATTTCCTTCCCTAAAAAGCAATACTGAACCAGATGGGTTTTTACAACATCAATGATAGTTTCATGGTCACTGTTACTGAGACTAGTTTTCAATTCCAAATATCCTGTCCAAAATAACGCAGGACAAATCCAATCCAGTCAATTACCACTCAATCAGCCTACTCCCATTCATCAGCAAAGTGATGGAAAGCGCCATCGGCAGTGCTTTCAAACAGCATTTACACAGCAATAACCAAAGGTGTCATCGATAGTACTTTCAAATGGCACTTAAACAGCATTAACCTGCTCACTGATGCTCAGTTTGGGTTCCACTAGGGTCACTCAGCTCCTGACCTCATTACAGTCTTAGTCCAAACACGGACAAAAGAGTTGAACTCCAGAAGGGAGATGGGAATGACAACCCCTGACACTAAGGAGCCACTTGACCGAGTGGCAGCAAGGAGCTCTGGCAAAATTGAAGTCAATGGAAATCAGGGGAAAACTCACTACTGGTTGGAGTTATATCTAGCACAAAGGAAGATGGTTGTGGTTGTTGAAAGGCAATTATCTCAGTTCCATTACATCACTTCAGTTCCTCAGAGTAGTGTCCTGGGCTGTTTTATCAATGACCTTCCTTCCATCATAAGGTCAGAAGTGAGGATGTTCACTGATGAACGTACAATGTTAAGTTCCATTTGAAACTCTTTAGATACTGAAGCAATCCATGTTAATATGCAGCAACACCTGGACAACATTCAGGCTTGGGCTAATAAATGGCAAGTAATATACGTGCCACACAAGTGCCACGCAATGACCATCTCCAACAAAAGAGAACCTATTTCCCCTTGACATTCAATGGCATTACCATCGCTGAAACCCCCACTACCAACATCCTGGGGTTACTTTTGACCAGAAATTGAACTGAACCAACCATAAAAATAATGTGGTTACAAGAGCAGGTCAGAGGCTGGAAATTCTGAGGTGAGTAGTCAGGAGTGTAATGGCTGGATGAGTGTGGCTCCAAAAACACTCAAGAAGCTCAACACAATCCAGGGCAAAGCAGCCTGTTTGATTGGACCTCATCCACCACCTTCAACATTCACTGCCTCCACCATTGACACATAGTGGCAGCAGTGTGTACTATATACAAGATGTGCTGCAGTAACTCACCAAGGCTCCTTTAACAGCAGCTTCCAAACCCATGACCTTTACCACCTAGAAGGGCAAGGGCAGCGCACAGATGGGAAATCACTACCTGCAGGTTCCCCTCCAAGCCATACACAGTCCTGACTTGGAACTATATCGCTGTTCTTTCACTGTCACTGCGTCAAATCCTGGAATTCCCTCCCTAACAGCACTGTGGGTGTACCTGCACCAGCTGGACTGCAGTGGTTCAGGAAGGTGGCTCACCACCATCTTCTCAAGGGCAATTACGCAACAAATGCTGACCCTGCCAGTGACACCCACATCCCATGAAAGAATTTAAAAAACACTTTGAAAATCATAATATGATTAGGCAGAGTCAACATATGAAAGGGAAACTATGTTTGATAAATCTATTGGAGGTTTTGTTTGAGGACGTATTGATCAGGATAAAGGAGAACCAAGGGATGTAGTATATTTGGATTTTCAAAAGGCATTCAATAAGTTGCCACACAAAAGATTGATAGATGATGGGCTAAAAGGCAGAAAACAGGGAGTAGGAATAACAGGGGATTTTCAAGTTGGCAAGCTGTTTACTAGTGGTTTGCTCCAATGATCAGTGTGGGACCTCAGTTATTACCAACAATAATAATGGCTTCAATGAGGGGACAGATTGTGATATTATCCATGTTTATTGATAATAAAAGCTAGATGGGAAAGTGAGCTGGGAGGAGGACACAAGACACAAGAAGCTTACAAAGAATTCATAAATAGTTTAAGTGAGTGAGCAAGAGGGTGGCAGGTAAAATATAATTTTGGGTAACGTGAAGTTATTCATTTGGTAGTAAGAATGGAAAAACAGAATATTTTTTTAAATGGTGAGAAACTATTAAAAGTTGATGTTCAGAAGGAAATGGGTCCCTTGTACACAAAACATAAAGCGAGATTTTCTGCCCCCGCCCGCTGCTGAGATCATCCAGTCCTGCCAAAAGTCAATGAACAGCTGAATCTACCACAGCAGGTCTCGCCTCGACAAGGCCAGAAAATCCTGGCCATAGGAAGCTAACATGCAGATACATTGAGCAGTTAGGGAGGCAAATAGTTTCTTGCAAAGGGGTTGGAGTACCAGAGTAAGGAGGTATTGCTGCAATTATATAGGGCCTCAGTGAGCCCACAACTGGAGAATTGTGTGCAATTTTGGTCTCTGTACTGAACGAAGTGTATCCTGGCCTTAGAGGCAGTGCGACAAAGCTTCACTAGCTTAATTCCTAAGTTAAGATAGTTGTTCTATGAGGAGAGATTGAATAGAATAGGCTTATACTCCCTCGAGTTTAAAAAAATGAGGGGTGATCTCATATAAGATTCTGAGATTCCTGACAGGGTGGATGCAGAGAAGCTGTTTCCCACGGCTGGAGGGCCTGGAACTCGGGGGCAGAGTGTAAGGTTTAAGGGTCAGCCAACTAGCACTGAGATGAGAAGAAATTTCTTCATTCAGAGACTTGTGAATCTATGGAAATCTCTACCCCAGAGAGCTGTGGATGCTCAGTCTTTGATTATGTTCATGGCTCAGTTGGATAGAGTTTTGTACTCTAAGGGGATCAAGGAATTCGGAGATCAGGTGAGAAAGTGATGTTGAAATCAAAGATCAGCTATGATCGTATTGAATGGCAGAACAGGCTCAAATGGCCCTAAGGTCCACTCCTGCTCCTAGTTCTAATGTTCTATGTCCCATAGTCTTGAAGAAAAACTGCATATAGGACAGAATCTTCACAACTTAATTATTGATGGAGCATGGGACCATATCCAGATCAGCACCCAGATCCTCCAAGTAATGACCTTCTGAATGGATTTTGTACTGGGATTGGTACCCAATTAGTTGCAGTGGGGAGGGGGAACAGTCAGATGCCCAAATCAGTATGTAAAGGGACACCAGCAGCATGTTAAGTGGAAGAAATGTTGTGATGTGGACGACAAATTTGCAGAAGCAAAAGGAGGGGGAAGATGGATGGGAGTAGGGGAACGACCGCCCCATGGTTCATGGATATGTCACTCAGGTGATGGAGGAAGTTGCGAGGGCACGGATGGCAAAAGCAGGCCAGCCAGCCTCACCCACCAGGCTTGCCTGGAGATCACAGAGGAAGTGAGCAGCTGGAGTTTGATGCAGGGGACATGGATCCATTACAGTAAATGCTTAAATGACCTCTTGAGATCTGCCAAAATGAATAGAATGCAAGTTTCAGATTGTAACCATCACTTTCTCCAGTACACATGTCCTTTGAAGCACTCTATTAGTAACCGCACATAAGGATGTCTGCCCAGGCAGTATCTTACCTCTATATCTCCATAGGCAACAATGACATTCTCCCTATGTCTGCTGATCCAGCAGTCTCCATTGTCCACACTGAGCCCCTTCAAATTTTGTGCCAATGTCCTAAGCAAAGGCTGACTTTATAAGAGTCCTTAATGTCTGCATTTTCTCATTGCTGAGACAACCCCTGAGAGAGGTGCAGACCATCCTGATGCCAATAAAGGTACTGCAGGAATCAAGAAGGTAGCATCAGTGCAAGCTATCACCAATGTAGAGATGGAGGTGCTGGAGTGACTAGGTGCAAATGTTACATATGACTCTTGCAACTGACTGACATGTGAGCTATGTGGAGCCCTGCTCAGCAATGTGAGAAACATCATCAGAAAAATGCAAGGGCTTCAACTCTCTGTCAGCCATGTACTACACTGACGCTTTGCCAGAGGTACAGTAAGAAATGAGGGACGATGCATTTCAGTCCTCAGAGGAGTAGCAGGTGTACCATCACATGACTCGTGTGCACTCTCCACCAGGGCAGATTCACTTAGCTCGCTGGGTTCAGCATCAGAGATAGGAAGCATGGCATAACGTGAGGAGCACTTCACATATGAGTAGGGGCAACTGCTGGCGGCAGGCACAGTCATGGAGAGCCCCCATTGGAGATCCGAGGAAGCATCCAGCTATGCTCAGGCACACACAGATACACAGTCTCTGGAGTTAAACACTAAGTGGGTACTTGTGGAGCAGCGAAGGGAAGTATGTAGTCATCTGTCAGAATTTCCAGAGGCAGTCCCTTGCACTGAAGATAGAGGAGTGTATGGTAGTCATGAGTGCCATCATGTCTCTGGCAAATGAGCACAAGGTGATCTCCATCGAAAGAGTGGCCAACCTCATGGAATGTCAGACATGGAAGGCCAGCGAATGCATGCAAGCACACAATAACAACCTGCATATGACACCAGCTACCTTGAAAAGCATTGAACAGTCACCTTGACGGTCAAACATTACATTCAAATACATCTAAGTCCTTTCGCACACTTGGTTAGCAGGGAGGTACAGTCTGGCACCGGGTGGGAGCAGATGGACAGGGATGATGGCAGTAGGGGCTTGCCCCAAGGCACCCCCTCCACCCACTGCCCGCCCCCACACCACCCACCACTCCCTAGGTAAGGGTAAGTGCCCCTCCAGCAGTTCCTCTGACAAAAGCACAGCAACTGACTCCCAACTCCATGACCAAAGCTGCCCCTGCACAATTAGAGGTGGGGCAGCCTTTGGAAGGGCCTCAGGAGCTCCATCACCCAGAGAATGACTGCCAATGGCAGCTAAAATGTCAGAGCTGGGAAACAAGCAGGCTGTCTCTAGCTCTCTAGCAGCCACAGGGTATCACCATGTAGAAGTAAGAGAAAGAGGACCCTGAAACAGTCTTAGTGTCACAAAGGGATTCTCTTGGGTGCAGCTTCTATTGTTATTGATCGGTGACAAACTGTTATTTCAAAGAGCCATATCTTGGTGTTCCCTGGGAAGTGTTATGATGTGCTTTATTTCCAATCCTACACTGATGAAGTGTAGGTTAAAGAATGAGAGTGGCATAAGACTGTAGGTTCTCACTGCACAATAAAGTACGTAATTTGTTGACGACTTTTCGCAGGGCAACAGCTGGCACAAGGGCAATAATCGTTATAATGCCCTCAGTTGAACTGTTCCTGGCTGAGGGCACTGCTGGCTTCTATGGCATGAAGATCTATGCCAGGGTTCATCATTGGCACCTCAAATGGACAACTCTGCAGACATTTCCTGCTCCTCTGAGGAATCCGGTCTGTTCTTGATATTCTCTACCGCCAGTCCACTCCTCTTGGAAGAGCCAGGCAGTACCCCATCAATATGCATGTTACCCTTGCAGGCCCAAATTGAAGGGTGTCCCCAGAGCAGTCAAGGCACTGAACCACATTTTCAGCAAGTAACGGCTTGCTCTATTACGGCCTTGGTCAATAGAAGGCAATTATTGAACCTTTCCTGTGCCTCTGTGGTGGGGTTATGCACTGGTGCCAGCTCAGTGGGTACTCCTTGTCAAATAGCAGCCATCCACTGAGGTAAGAGCTGAAGCACCTGAGACTGCCAAGGATAAAGGGGTCATGGCAGCTCCGTGGAAACTTTGCACACACCTACACGATCTTCTTGCTGTGATCGCATACAAGCTGCACATTCAATTAGTGGACGCCCTTATGATTAACAAATCATAACACTCACACCTGAGTGGTCCATTGATTGTCACATAGGTGCAGTCAATTGCACCCTGTAACTGAAGAAATCCTGCCATCAAGCTGAAGCCTATAGCCCGCTGGGCTTAACTGGCCGCATTGGTGTCAAACCTGATGTGGTCGATTGCAAGGTATCTATCACTTGGTTAATACATTTGTGGACTGCATTTGTGGAATTTGTGAAATTCTACAGATGTCTATGACTGAGCCCTGGAATGATCCAGATGTATAAAAGCCCAAAGCTAATATTAGGTCATCCTCCATCATGGTGTACAGGTCATCAACCACCTGACAGGACAGCTGCAGCCTTTGGAAGCACTTGCTGTCCCTGCTGCTGTGAAGGTTGAGCTGCAGAGCACCGCAATTCCTCCCCAGTGGACCAGTCTACTTCACAGTGCGTGGAACCCAGATAATGCAGCATTCCCTCAGTTCTGCAGTCAATTATCAGACTTGAGTATATGCTCAAGTCCTTCTGACTCAATGCAAGTATATACCAACCTTTTTAAAGCTGAGTAGAAACTTGTCTCAAGGCTTCTAATAAAATTCCTGTATGTGGATTGTATTATTAGGATTTATTTTATTGGCCAATACAAGGGAATATGGTAAATTAACTACATTATATGATGACCTGTATTGAACTTTTGCAGCTATCCACTGATCTCTCATAATACCTGAGACTTAAAACTGGATCCCTTTCTGATTTGTGTACTTAGCAAACCACAATTGATAGAAAAAGCTTTCAGGGAAGCTGTTCCATCCATGGCAATGCATACACAAAGCAATTGTAATATCTGTAATCCATTTCATTACTTTGCTGTAACATTTTACTTAAACAAACCTTTTCACTCAACATATTGAGATCATACTCAGCTGAAAATAGTATGTTCTGAATCTTATGTAATTGTGTACGCAGGGCATCAGCGGCAAATATATATTGCTCTGTGATGCATTTCTTGGCAGAATGTTTTAATTCTTCTTCACCTACCAATATTCTCCTCTCTTTTCCTGAAACCACTAACCCATGTTGAGGAATGGTTCTACAGATGCAGCTACACACCAGCATCTTCCAAGTGGTTATTTTTCATGCATATCTCTCACATCTACCCTCCATAAACTTGAGGACGTCCAAAACCTTGCTGCCTGTGTCCTTACTGATCACCCTTATGCCCTTTGACCTACATTAGCTACCGATTAAGCAATGCCTTGGTTTTAAAATTCTCACCCTTGTTTTCAAATCCCTCCATGGCCTCATCCCTGCCTCACTCTGTAATCTCCTCCAGCCCTACAACCCTTTGGGATCTTTACGCTCTTCCAATTCTGGTCCCTTGAGCATCCTTGATTTTAATTGCTCTACTTTTGGTGGTTGTGCCTTCAGCTGGCAAGGCCCTAAGCCCTGAAATACCCTCCCTAAACTTCTCCACCTTCCTACTTCCCTTTCCTCCTTTCAGCTGCTCCTTAAAATCTACTTACTTGGCCAAGCCTTTGGTCATCTGCCCTAATACCTCTTTATGTAGTTCAGTGTCAAATTTTGTTTGATAATGTGCTTATGAAGTGCCTTGGGATATTTTACCATATTAAAGGCACTTTATAAATACAAGTTGTTGTTTTTGTTGTTGTTCCAAAGGGATGGTAAATTAAAATACAGGTAGGAAATATTTTGGCTTAATCTGTTTTTATTTCAGCAACTGCACTTTTTTGAGCTGTTCTTTTACTTTTGGAACAAGCTGAAATCAAGATTTAATAATGAATAGATGATTACTTGAGATTTTATTTTCCAAAGGGGGAAACAAAAACGAAGAAAAAAAGGACTTTCACTAACATAGAGAATTGAAGTCAAAATAACAGTGAGGCTAATGGTTCTCACTGTTATTTATGAAATGGTACATCAATCATACATTAACTTAAAGCAAGGAGCAGATGCATGATGAGCAAAAATATCCAAACGTTGCTGAACAGGTTGTGCCAGCCCACCAACAGCTACATGAAAATAACATCTCGCTGTCTGCCTCACCATTGAAATGTAATGAATGTCATGAATTTGCTCCATTTGTACAGAAGATACAAACCTTTTAACAATGCCACGAGTGGTATTTACTTCCAAGTAACCCCTCTGCAAATGAGAAGTCTCATTCCTTCGGGTTTTAATAGTTGGTGGAGATTTTTAAAATGTCAAAGTTTTTTTTTGGCTTTTCCTTTCTTGCTCACTTATCTTTCTTTTTAAATCCAATCTTTCTCACCTTCCTTTTATTTCTTCCTGAATCTGATTCAATGGTGAATTCACCCACGCTAATTTACATTTTCCTCTCCGTCTTTGTACTGTTAATTTCACAATCCTTCAATCTAATTAGTTAAGGGGCTACACAGTTGTTTGCCCTGTTCACTCTGGATCCAAAAGCCCAATTTCCCTCACTGCACTTCCAACACCTTGCCACGCAAAAAAAAAATCTCAATGTACAGGACAAATCTAACTAATGACAGATGCCATTGGATTCCCTCCTGCAGCAAGATCTGGCCCTATTTTTTCCTCCTGAAATCTGAACTCATTTCACAAGAAGTTTCATATATACTGGAGGAAACTATCCCAATAATGTTATTAAGGGATAAAGCAAAGTTTGATCCGACAAGCAAAAAGAAAAACTAGAAATAAAAAATGCTGAAAAACTCAACAGGCGAGTCAGCATCAATGAAGAGAACAGACAAGGCAAGGAGGTATCGGGTGTAAACCCTGAGCTCATCCATTCTGCCCACATCTGCTGTCGGAGCTGATGGACGTACATTTGCGTTTCACAGTTAGGCACCACTGTGGTATTGGGTGCAAGGCATTTTGGTCAGTTTTCATGTAATGGTTCAAAAATGACTGTTCCCTCCGCCCAGTGTGTGCCTGCGTTTGTGTCCCTTACTGCCCTGATGTTTTTCTATCTAATTTAATAAACTGATAAATAATGGTCGAAAGTCTGTTACTTACCTGCTGCCTCACTTGGGGGCGCTGATTTCCCAGGAAGAGAAAAAACCGAGATCCTAATTTTAACTCATTAATTGTGCTTTTTCTTAATAAATAAATTGAGATGCTGGAAAATGTCTAGTTTAAGCGGTACAGTCTGAAAATTCAATAATGCATCAACTTCGGAGATTCTTAAAACGACTAAATTAAGCAAATTAATTTCGAACGTAAAATTAGGATTTTTAATATGTTTCCGTAGCCTTCCAAATGCATCATAAATGGGGTTCTCTCTGGTACCTTCCACTCAAGCAACAGTCAAGTAAGAGTCGAGATTAATTAGAAATTAAATCCAAAAAAAATCCCAGTGTTTGTCATTTTACTGTTACAATGCCATTTTTTTTTGTATTGGAGACATTACTCCTTAACCTCATGTTAGACGCCCAGGATACAATTTTAAGTAACAGTATTCCCTATGACATTTATTTCAAACATCCTACAAAAGTTGCATTGCGTTTGAATCAAAGTGAGACATCATTCTGCGGCAAAATTAATTCGAAGTATCTTATATTATATATCTTATATAGTTTATCCGCCTTTACTATAAATTTCTACATTCCATTTACATGAAATAACAAAGTCACACAATGGTTGGATTAAACGAATTAATTATTCGGTGTAACGAATGAAAATACTTACATGGTGTCGGGGTATCCATGTGTCTTCCTGTCCTCTGTTGTTGGGTTGTAATATTGTGAACTCAAATCCCCATTCTTCTCCTTCCAGTCCCGCCGGTTTTCTTCTTCATAAAAGGACACTGTTATCTGAGCCTGACACCTTCTATCTTCGTCTGACATTCAGGCTGACTAGTTGTTCACACCATATATATATAGAAAGTAGAATTAATCACGTTTCAGTGGCTAGCCGACGCTGATTTTACTCTGCTGCAGTGGGATTTCGCCTTGAACCGGATAGACTGCTGGTGGGACTGGCGCAGATTCACAAGGGAAGAGTGACACTGACCAACCTGCTCCAGTATTCACCAACCCCCCTCCGCCGTGAGAACTAAGTGAGGGAGACAGTGATGCTGATCAACAGCGAAAAACCAGATTGACACCAATTCAGCATTATAACAAATCAACCCACATCAGCTAGCCCACACAAACACGGAGCAATACTTCCCACAGGTAAAATCATATGGGTCAAAAACACCAGTATTAGTGCCTGTTCACGGAATCAACATTGCCATCAAAGTACTGTAAACTCAGGATTGTGGGACCCGTCTCTGAGAAGAGCGGAAGAGCAAATCCGCGGCAGAGAAGAAAAAGTCTCGATTCACGACAAACGATCACAGTTCGGGGGACTCACAGGCAAGGGGCGCTCAGGTTAGTGGGAGATCAGTCACTGGTGAGGGTGGTGAGAAGTTTGGGAACAAAAGCCAATAGTGGTTTATAGCTGTGCAAAATCTAATTTCGTGAAGTGGAAATGGCCAGTCTATCGCAGTTAAACATTAGGACAAGATAGTAGATGGATTAGTAACCGTTCGGGATAGAGAGTGCGGAAGGATTACATTGAAAGAAACTACTGGGTAGCGCCAAACGCTGATTTATTCAAGGGTCGTTAAGCTTGTGAAAGGGCACGAAATATTAGAGCATTTATCATTATGAAGAGAGAAAGAGTCAGAATATTCGTTTAAGTATCAAGAGGCCAATCACTTTTGATGTACGTTCGTGTTTTCCTGATCGGAGATGTGGGTGCAGCAGGGTGACGCTTGCATATACAATAATGGCAAGCCTAGTTCCTAGGTCACAAACAGTGCATTCAAGCATCAGACACAATGCAAACTAAACTAATCATATATCACAATATTCTTCTTTGAAGATTAGTATAAATATTGCACAATTAGGTGATTCATCAATAAGAAGTGCTTTACAGTTTTTACTAGTGCAACAATAGCTCCAAAACAATGGTAATATCTGAAATTCCATGAAAAAACAAATTTGATTTTAATAAATTACGTTACGCCAATGATCTTGGACACTGACTTTGAGAGTTTATATCTGACAAAAGATTGGGAGTTGAGATTGGTTCATGTCTTTTCAAATTGCAAATTGAAAACTAATACTTTGTTATTCTGTGTTCTCTTTTAAGCTTATTCTTCCATCTTGAATTTATTTTTCTTATTTCTTGTAACAATACCAGCATCATGTTTACAGCTCACCATCTATCTTGAAATCGTGGCAATGTGCTATGTGACAGTTTGCTGGTTGGTCACTGCAGGACGGAGATTAATATCGTCAATTTTAGACTGTCATTTCAATAATAGCCAAATATAAAGGAAATTCTGATGCCAAGGATTAAGGACGGGACCAGTGCAGATAATTAACCTCAAACGTAAACTAAGCAAAGCAACTAATATATTCCCTCTGAATCCTTTCTTCCACCAATGTTTCTGAGTAACTGGAAGATCTCTCTCAAAAATAAAGCTTTAAATGTAATAAAAGCAGTGGCGGGGGAAAATTGCATATTTTGCCATGAAATTATTGAACATATGTATAAAATTGTCCTTCAAGTGACTTTATAAATGTTTTTACCTGAAGCCTTTCTCAAAAGTCTAGAATTGATGATTACATCTTGACCTATGATGTCTGCCTTGGCTCAGAGGTAGCAACCTTGCCTTTGAATTCTGAGATTATAGGTTTAAACCTTATCCCAGAGACTTGAACACATATTCTAGGCTGGCGCATCATCACAATGCTGAAGAGTTCTGCATTATAAGAGGTGCCGTGCTTTCCATGAAGTGTCTGATCCCATTTCCCTCTCAGGTAGACATTTAAGATCGCCCAGCATAACTCCTTTGGTACTTTCTCTCATTCAAGCATCTTACTTTGTTCCACCGCTCAAGACTCTCCTTTTAAAATCCATGATCGTGACCTCTCACTCAATCCCCATTTTGAGTTTCTCATAAGATATCCTAGAAAGTTATCAATGTCTACTGCCCCCAAAACTTTTTTCCCTTAGCTTTTGCACTGAAATACTTCTTGATGATTTTAATTTTAATCTAGCTCTTTGCACTCTCTTCTCTGAACTTGCTGACCTTCTGGCCTCTGTCATGTAAATTTGCCATATTCGCAGTCACCTACTCCATTTTACTGTCTCTAGTACCTTCTGTGCTCCCATAGATTTTATCATAAAAACACCATTTTGAACAATTTCCTTGTACCCCTCACAGTCATATGCCAAGATCCCCTTCCACCCCACTTGCTTCTGCCCTGGAAAAAAAACCCCCACCCCTCCCCGCAATCCCTCTTCTCCCGCCCACAACCAAGTTATTTATAACTACGCTTTCAAAATCCCACTGCCTAAACACCCCGCCATTGAAAGGCGGTACTGTTCAATCGAAAATTATGCTTTGTGATCCGATTTCGATTGGAGTCACAGTGCCAGGGTATGAAATTATTAAATCAATTGAGCAAGCAAAGTGCATAGACCTTCTGCTATATTTCTGTCCTGGATGCGACTAACAGTAGAACTAATCCCTACTGTCAGATGTGAACTCACTGGAGTCTCAGCAGGAGGGGTGAACGTGATTTTTTTTCCCTTAAACAGAAGTTAAACTGTTCCTCGCCAATAAGAATGCGCTGGTTGTGGATCAAATCCTTCGAACCTTTGAAGCTCGAGTGTTAATAGGTGTGAAAACAGGTATTAAAAATCTCCTGTTCCAAGGGAGTCCATGCCTTCCAGTCTACTATTATTTCTTCCACTGGTTTGACAGTAACTGGTTCCTCATTTAATGGAAAGGTGAGCTGCTCCGCTTTCCGGTTCTGTAGCACAGTACGATTCCATTTTGCAACCTCCTTTGACGTTTTCTCGTATGCCAACGATCTTTGACTCTTTTCACTTTGCTGTTTACTGAGAGGTAAATCTAGGGTTTTGTTTGTCTTCTTAAATATCTTGAGCTGTTTTTGGCCCTAATTTTTCACAGTATCTCTGCAGTCGCAATCATTTCAACCATTTCCTCATGTCTACCTCTTATATCCCTATCCCCAGTAAAACCTTTACTTTCTTTGATCCTATTTGATCCTCTTGCTCTGGTCCCCATTTGCTCCCTCAAGTCCAAGAGAGGCAGATTTGAGTGTACCTGGCACACAGCTGACTTAGCCATCCATCATGAGATCTGGCTGGCCCACATCAACAGGTTTCAGACCTCACTCTTGCAAAACTGCTCACTACTTGGCTTCTTTTCTTCACTATGAACAATTTCTTTAAACCCTTTCACCATTCTTACCAACAACAAGTTTTTGAAGAGCTCATGAACTCTTCTTCACTAAAACTCTTCTTCATTGAGACCAAACATTCAGCTGCCATTGCTACTTCCCTCTGTCCCTTTGCCAGCAAAGACAAACTCTCTCAGGCTTCCTCCTGTCCTAGCCCTGGACCCAAATTTCACTACATCAAGCTTTTAGTGACCATGGGCTGTAACTCCTGCACCCTTGACGCTATTCCGACTAAATTGCTGACCATCCAATTTCTTGTCCATGCTAGCTGACAATGTAAACAGCTGTCGTATCCCAGTTACTGTCCCTCCTTTTGATACTCCCTCTGTCCTTCCAAATTGCCACCCCATGTCCAACCCCCTTTTTCTCTGCAAAGTTTGTGAATGTATTTCCCAAATCTGTCCTCAACTTTCCCACAACTCTCTAACTTCCATTCCTATCATAACATTGAAACCAAAACTCTAACCAAAGCCCTGCCAAAGTTACAATAACTTTCTGTGTAACTGTGACAATGATGTATTATCCCTCCTTCTACCTCGCTGCAGTTTTTGACATGGTGAATTATGCCATCCTCTTTCAATGCCTTTCTACCGTTCATGCACAGTGGAGTTTCCCTTGTTGGTTTCACTTTTACCTAACTGATCATAGCCATAGCACTTCCAGCAATTGCTTCTCTTCCTGCCCTTTATCTATTAACTCTGAAATCCAACATGAATCTCTTCAAGGCACCTCCAATTCCTCAACATATGCTGTCATTTGGCAACATCATCAACAGAAATGATTGTCATAGGATCAGTTTATATGTTAATGCTGATGACACCCAGCCCTACTACTTCATAACCTCTCATCCATCCATGTTGTCAGATTGATTAGACACTGTACTGTCTTGGATGAGCCTACAGTTAAACACTGGGAAGACTGAAGCCATCATCTTCAGTGCCCTACACAAACCCATATGCAAGGGGCCAAATACCTGTTTCAGGTGGGGTGTCTAATGCCTATTTTGTCTCCTATACTAATGTGACATGTGGTGCACTTCCTGTCTGCCATATTGGAGGCTTCGGTGCCCATTTAGTGTCTGAAAGAGCCACCTAATTTCTAGGTCAAGGAATATAAGACATTGAGAGCAACATTAAGAGTGAGAGCATATGAATGTGCATATGAGAGGGAAAGAATGCATAACCCACCACGGTCAGTTCCCAGTCTTTCAACCCGCCCTTAGCCTGTTCCATTCATGAGGTTCTAATCTCACTCCCTCATGGTGTAAAGCCAGTTTTGAGCAAGAAAAGCCAAAAGTGAATTTTGCACTTAATAACAGCTATAGACTGGGTTGAATACTTGAGAGTTCCCTAGGAAAAAGTGCTTAATGGACGACCTCTCCAGTTGTGTCAAATGCTAGAAGCCCTGTAATGTCAGGCAGTGGTGTAGTGGTAATATTACTGGACAAGTAACCCTGAGGCCCGGGCTAATACTCTGGGGATATAGGTTCAAATCCCATCACATCAGCTGGTGGAATTTAAATTCAATTAACAAAATCTGGAATTAAAAGCTAGTCTGTGTTATAGTGATCGTGCAACCATTGTCAATTGTTGTAAAAATCCACCTGGTTCATTAATGTCCTTTATGGAAGAAAATCTGCCTGGACTACATGTGTCTCACAGACCAATCAAGCAACAACCTTGCTGAATCATACCTTACAGAAAAAGACTCAGATACCACCATTACACCAGGTGTGTCCTGTGCCACTGAGAGATGGTGGCACAGTGGTACTTGGTCAGGAAGGAATAGCCCTGGGAGTCTTCAACATTGACTCCGGACCGCATGAAGTCTCATGGCATCAAGTTAAACATGGGCAAGGGAACCTCCTGCTGATTACCACATACTGCCCACCCCCTCAGCTGATGAATCAGTATTCCTCCATGTTGAACACCACTTGAAAGAACGAAGCACTGAGGGTGGCAAGGGCACAGAATGTAATCTGGATGGGGACTTCAATGTCCATCACCCAGAGTGGCTTAGAAGCACCACTACTGACCAAGCTGGCTAAGTCCTAAAGGACATAGCTGCTAGACTGGGTAGCCGCAGAGTTAGATGGTGAGGGAGCCAAAAAGAGGGAAAAACCTACTTGACCTCTACCTGTCACAAATGCATCTGTCCATGACAGTATTGGTAGGAGTGACCACCTCACTGTCCATGTGGAAATAAAGTCTCATCTTTACATTGAGGATACCCTCCATCATGTTGTGTGGCACTACCGCCATGCTAAATGGGATAGATTTCAAACAGATGTAGCAACTCAAAATTGTCATCCATGAGGTGCTGTGGGCCAACAGCAGCAGCAGAATTGTATACAACCACAATCTCATGGCCCGGCATATCCCCATTTCTACCATTACGATCAAGCCTGGGGATCAACCCTGGTTCAAGGAAGAGTGCAGGAGGGTATGCCAGGATCAGCACCAGGCATACCTAAAAAATGAAGTGTCAAACTGGTGAAGCTACAACACAGGACTACCTGCATGCAAAACAGCATAAGCAGCATGCGATAGACAGAGCTAAGGGATCCATCAACCAATAGATTAGATTTAACCTGTGCAGTCTGCCACATCGAGTTGTGAATGCTGGTGGACAATTAAACAACTGTCTGAAGGAGGAGACTCCACAAATATCCCCATCATCAATGATGGGGGAGCCCACACACCAGTGCAAAAGAGATGGCTGAAGCATTTGCAATCATCTTCAGCCAGAATGTTGAGTGGATGATCTATCTCGGTTTCTTCCTGAGGTTCCCAGCATCACAGTGCCAGTCTTCAGCCAATTCGATTCACTCCATGTGATATCAAGAAATGGCTGAAGGCACTGGATACCTCAAAGGATATGGACCCTGACAACATTCTGGCAATAGTACTGAAGACTTGTGCTCCAGAACTAGCTGTACCAATAGCCAAGCTGTTCCAGTACAGCTCCAACACTGGCATCCACCCGACAATGTGGAAAATTGCGTAGGTATGTCCTGTACACAAAAAGCAGGACAAATCCAACCCGGCCAATTATTGCCACATCAGTCTACCCTCGATCATCAGCAAAGCGATGGAAGAGGTCATCGACAGCGCTATCAAGTGGCACTTACTCAGAAATAACCTGCTCATTAATACTCAATTTGGGTTCTGCCAGGGCCACTCAGCTCCTGACCTCATTACAGCCTTGGTACAAACATGGACAAAAGAGCTGAACTCAAGAGGGGAGGGTGAGAGTGACTGCTCATGACATCAAGGCAGCATTTGCCCAAGTGTGGCATCATGGAGCAAAACTGGGATCCATGGGAATCAGGGGGAAAATTATCCACTAGTTGGAGTCACACCTAACACAAAGGAAGGTGGTTGTGGTTGTTGGAGGTCGATCATTTCAGACCCAGGACATTGCTGCAGGTGTTCCTCAGGGTAGTGTCCTGGGCTCAACCAGCTCCAACTACTTCATCAAGGAACATCATAAGGTCAGAAATGGGAATGTTCTCTGATAATTGCACAATATTCAATGCCATTTGCAACTCCTCAGATATTGAAGCAGTCCGTGTCCATATGCAGCAAGACCTGAACAACATTCACACTTGGCTGATAAGTGGGAAGTAACATTTGCACCACACAAGTGCCAGGTAATGGCCATCTCAAACAAGAGAGAATCCAACCATCTCCCTTTGACATTCAATGGCATTGCCATCACTGAATCCTCCACTATTAACATCTTGGGGACTACCACTGATCAAAAATTGAACTGGATCAGCCATATAAATACCGTGGCTGCAAGGGCAGATCAGGGGCTGGGAATTCTGTGGTGAGTAACTCACCTCCTGACTTCCCAAAGCCTGTCCACCATCTACAAGGCATAAGTCAGGAGTGTGGTGGAATATTCTCCACTTGCCTGAATGAGTGCAGTTCCAACAACACTCAAGAGCTCGACCTCACGGTTATGGGAAGGGGAGAGAGGCATTACTGAACTCCTTTATTTTCTCACTGTGTGTCAGTCAGTCAGCAGAGGTGTTTTAATTTTTTGAGATAGATTGTGGCGGTTTTGCCAAACCCTCTGTTTGTGAGGTCAATTTTTAAAATGACTTGCTGCAAATTCTCTTTAGGGTTAAATCAGAAGTACTGTTTATTTACACATTCAAACCCAGGGAATGGTCGCAACTTCATACACACACACAAGCACACAATAAGAAGATAGGAAAGAGGAGCTTTTACAATTATGAATAACATAAAAGAAAAAGCACTACAGATACAGATATCAGTTCATGCGATTGCCAGAGTCCAGGAAGTCAGAGTTCAGTGAGTTCCTTCATAGAGCAGCTGCAGTTCAGCTAGCTGAAGAAGGATTTTGCAGAATTCATTTAAAGTTGATGGTGACACAGCAAGATGAGGTTTGTATCCAGAGACTTGGTCTGCTTGTGATGGCCGGAATCTTCATTCAAACAGGGTTCAAAGAGTCTTAGGCTTAATGCAGACTGTTGGTTAGCCTGGAGTCCTGCTTTGATGTTTGCAGGCTGGATTTTAAACAGCAGACCGAGTTGCGAGTCTCAAAATGTAATATTAAAGCTTTCAAAAGGCCAAAAGCTTAGGTCATGTGATGTGACCCATTACTGAATCAATTGCAGGCTAACAAGCCATTTCTATGCTTCTGGTCAAAATCCATTGTTTACCTTAGGAGATAGATGGTGTTTAGCACCTCTGCAGGTATAATGAGTTTCAATGGTTGTCCCTTTGTTATAGTCCAGGCTGGAGAGACAAGTTGTCTGCTGGTCCCTGATTTCATTGATTTGTCCTGCAGCAGAGCTAGTACTAAACAGCACTGGTTTCATCCTTTCCTTTGTACAATACAGCAATGCTGAGAGGGTGCCCTGTTGCTTGGGTAATCAGGGTGTCCATATTACTTGTCCAGGCCTGCGCCCTGGAGAGGGCACTCCAGTTTCATAGCTTACATTGGCATAACACAGGAAGAAACAGTTACCAGTTATAAGCTCTCACTCAACTGGCATAGAGCATGAGTGCTAGGAGTTACTTCTGATGATGGAAGAGATCATCATCTCATTGGATAGCTACCGCTAGCCTCAAACTTGGCAGCCCTCCAGTCAGTTAGGTCCTATCCCACCATGGCCTGTATACTTCAATGGCAGAGTCATCTCTCGACAGGCGGCTTGTTATTCTATGCACTGTACAAGACAAACTCAACAAAGAAGACACCAGTCTTTCACATCACAATCTGGAAAGTAAGGATCATACATCCTGGCCTTACTGAAGACTTTCTGCGGGTTGATGATGCACCAAGGACAGCTATGATGAACGAAGAATTACAAGGCTCAATGTGGACATTGTTGCGCCTCAAGAAACTAGGCTTGTTCAAACTGCATCCCTTACACATTCTTCTGGCAGGGGAAAACTCAAGAGGCAACAAGTGAGCAAAAAGTGGGTTTGGCTGTAAAAAACACTCTCCTTGTGATGATTGAACCCCCCCACAGAAGGCTCAGAGAGCCTTCTTACACTTCACTTGTTAACAGGCGTGGGCCCAGTGTTATGACCAATGCAGTTGGTAAAGTGGAGCTATTTAAAAATCCCAGAGGGAAGCTTTAAACAACTGTCATCACCTATAATTTTAAGTGTTATGTTTGAGAAGCAAGTCTAAATTCAGGAATCAGACCATCAGTTCTTGAGGTTTTACATTAAACTAATTGAAACAGTTTATTAATTTACACAGGTTAAAATGTATTTACACATGGCTACAAATTACTACTATCATAACTTTTAACAAATTCCCAAACTAATCTCCATTAAGTCAACAGCAGCCCAGAGACTTAACCAAACACCAGGCAAAGCATTTTCACCTTACAAATTCAAAATGAGGTTCTTTTCACTGTGGAGCCAGTTGGAAGCTTGCAGCTGCCTTTTGATCTTCCATTGCCTCCACCCTGCAAACCCCAAAACTACTGAAGTTATACCTACCACCACTGATTGAATTCAAATTCTCATTTTCTCACCAGTCTCTATGAACTTTACTTTTTAACAATGAAACTCCATTCATTGTACCAATTTTATTAGTAATATAAACATATTGCTTGTTAGCTGTTAGAAAGGCATCAAATTTTCACCCCACTCTTGAATGCTGTATTCAAAAAATGCAAATGCATGTTATCTCTCTTACATATCAAAACTAGTACATATCAAAGCATCCAGACTAGCTGGCTTTAATCCAATTAAGACACACCCGCAGACTAAATCTCTATTTTAAAAGAAAAGTATTTTCCAAAATATGATATACAGTAATAGCTTCATGACACCCAGTTAGCCTCATGTGCATCCAAACCCGACACTCACCTCCACCCCAGATGTCAGGGATCAATTCTATGAGGCACCTAATACTGCCATCAGCATAATTCCCAGCACCAAAGGACTGTACCTTCAAGTGGACTTCACAGCAAGGCTGGGTACCAACTATACAGCTTGGCCAATATGAATAGGGCACCAGAGAATCAAAAAGATGAATGAAAATGAACAGAGGTTGCTGGAGCTATGCTGCTACCATGGACTCTGAGTGACAAGCAGCTACTTCCAAACTGAGCCAAGCCACAAGGTGTCCTGTAGGCATCCAACATCATGCCATTGGCTCCAGCTAGATCTCATCCTCATCAGACGTACCACCCTCAACAGTGTCCTCATCACTTGTAGTTATCACAGTGCTGACTGTGACACTGACCACTCCCTGGGGTGTAGCAAAGATCAGGCTTCAGTAAAGAAAACTACATACAGAAAGGTCATCCTTGGATTAACACTTGCTGTACCGCTGACCCAGAAAGGACCCAGGAGTTCCTCAACATTCTTGATCAGACTCTTTTTGACAATGACACCCAGGGCCAGAGTGCGGTGTCAAAGTGGGATCATCTGCTCAGCATCATCTATGAATCTGCACTCACTGCATACAGAAAAAGAGATCACAGGAATGCCGACTGGTTTGAGTCTTATTGGAATGAAATTGTGCCAATTACTACAGCCAAGCGGAGAGCTCTTATGAACTATAAACAGGACCCCAGCAAACAAAATCTAGATGCTCTCAGAGCTGCCAGAATCAAATCAAATCAAGCAATGCGCCAATCAATAGTGCTTGAAACTGCAACAGCATATAGTCTGCTGCTGAATCCAGGGATGCTAGAGGGATGTATGGAGGAATCAAGAAAGCAACAGTCCCAGCAGCAACCAAGTCAGTCCCCTTGAAGACAAAGACAGGGATGGTCATCACTGAACCTAGTAAGCAGATGGAGAGGTAGGTGGAGCATTACTCAACCCAACAGAGAACGTTATGACTGAAGAAGCTTTCAGTCTTTCTAGACTCTCCCATCATGGTGGAGCTGGACAGCGAGCCCACCATTGTAGAGCTCAACAAGGCCATTGACCATCTTGCCATTCACCATCACCTTGGTAAAGCTCCAGGAAACAATGGCATTCCATGCCATTCAAAAGTGGAAAACCGGCACTACAGCAGAAACTCCATGAACTTTTATGTCTCTGTCAGAAGTAAGTTTTATGCCTCAAGACATGTGTGATGCCAAAATAGTCACCTTGTATAAAAACAAAGTGGATTGCAGAGGCTGTAACAATTACCAAGGCATCTCCTTATTAAGTCTTTGCTCACATTACTCTGACCAGATTGCAGGCCCTGGCACGATGTATCTATCCTGAGTCTCAGTGTGGCTTCAAAGCTGGCAGATTGACAGTTGACATGATTTTCTTACTTCAGTAGTTACAGAGAAGTGCCATGAACAGTGCAGACCACTCTACATTGCCACATAGACCTCATCAAGGTCTTTAACCTTGTCCATAGAGAAGGACTCTATAAACTGTTGCAGAAAATAGGTTACTTGCCTGGGTTCCTGGGCATCATTTCTTCTTTCCATGAGAACATACACAGTTTCAGTTACAATGGAGACATCTTTGAAGGCTTTCAAGATCAGCAGCGGGGTAAAGTGAGGCTGCATCCTGGTGCCAGGCCTCTTTGGCATATTTTTCTCCATGCTGCTATTGTGCACTTTCATTGACTCAGATGAATATGTCTACCTACATGCCAGAGCCAATGGCAAGCTTTTCAACTTGCTAAGACCAAAGTGCTTAATGTCCTAGTTTGTGAGTTGCTGTTTGCTGATGATGCCACATGGCATCCCATTCAGAAATTCACTTGCAACAGCTTGTGGATTGGTTCTCCCGGGCCTGCAAGGAGTTTGGACTGACAATCAGTGTCAGGAAGACCAAAGTTATAGGCCAGGATGTAGAGACTCCACCTTCCATCAATATTGACAACTTCACTCTGGAGATTGTTGACAGCTTCACATACCTTGGATTAACAATTACCAGCAACCTGTCCCTTGATGCCAAAATCAGGACTAGGGTTAACATGACAGCTGCATCCTTGGCGAAGTTGAGAAGTCAAGTGTGGATCAACAGCAAACTAACTGAAAATACAAAGCTCTGTGTGTATCAGGCTTGTGTTCTCAGCACCTTCCTTTCCAGTAGCGAGGCATGGGCAACTTATGCAAGCCAAGAAAAGTGGCTGAACAGCATCCACTTGCGCTGCCTCAGACGAATGTTAGGCATCTCCTGGCAAGACAGGTGTTGAACATGGAAGTATACCAGCTTGCAGGGATCCCCAGTATGTTTGCCCTCTTGAGTCAGCAGCGACTCTGTTGGCTGGGTCACGTAAGCCGAATGGATGATGGCGCATTTCAAATATATGCCCTAAGGCGAGCTTCCTATCAGCACGAGACGAACAGGTCATCCATGTCTGTGATACAAGGATGTCTGCAAGCGAGACTTCAAGATGACTGGGATCGGAGTCACAACAGACAATGTTCAGTACAGAAGCGACGTACACCCCAGGCTCAGTCCATCATCTCCCAAGACGGACAGATGCCAATGTTATATATTGTGACCACTGATAAGCTTTTGGTTGTAAGTTTGGTTCAATTTTTGAAAGGTATATTGCTCCTCTAGTCCCCTCATTGACATCACCAATCTTTGTCATATAGAAGGAGCCCAAGACGGATTGCTTCTAGTTTTCCTTTTGTCCCTGTGAGGAAGAACCTGACTTTCATTCCAAATGGTTGAAATCAATAACTCACCACCTGGGAAATGAGGAGTAATAACTCACACCCTAACCAATATGCAGCCTAGTATTTGGTGTCACTGTACAATCTGCCATTACATAATCTCATGAGCACATGATTCCTAATAGGATATGCTGTGTTGTTTAAAGATGGCATTACAGTACTGGAGAGAGAGAATGTTCCAGAGGGTTCAAGGATGGAATCTCCCTGGCTAGAGGTAAGAAATGAAAAAGGTGCAATAACATTGATCGGCGTATTATATAGACCACCAATTAGTGGAAGGGGTGTAGAGAAACAAATTTGCAAATAAATTACAGAGAGGTGCAAAAATTATAGAGTAATTATAATGGGGGGATTTCAATTATTTAAATATAGACTGAGATAGGAATAGTACAAAGGGACAAGAGGGGCAAGAGTTCCTGGAATGTGTTCAAGATAATTTTCTGCAGCAGTATGTTTCCGGTCCAACATGAGGGATGGCACTGTTGGACCTGGTTCCGGGGAATGAGTTGGCCCAACTGGATCAAATATTAGTGGGAGAGCATTCAGGGAACAGTGAACATTATATCATAAGATTTAGGTTGGCCATTGAAAAGTACAAAAAACAATCCATAGCAGGGAGAATGAATTGGGGGGAAAGCCAGCTTTGGTGGGATGAGAATGCATCTGAGTTGAGTGAGTTGGAATCAAATTTGGCAGAAAAGGCGGTGGCTGAACAATGGGCCACCTTCAAAGAAAAAGTATTGCAGGCAATGTCAAGGTATATCCCCTTGAAGGGGAAAGATAGGACAAATAAATCCAGAGTGCCCTGGATGACAAGAGAGATAGGAGTGAAGATGAAAAGGAAGAATTGCGCCTCCGACAGATGTCAGGTAAAAAATACAATGGAGAATCAGAATGAATATAGAAGGGCCAGAGGGGAAGTGAGAAAAATAATAAGAGAAGCAAGGAAAGAGCATGAAAGAGACTAATATAATGGCAGCTAATATAAAAAGGATTCCCAAGGTCTGCTATAAACATATAAATAATCAAAGGGTGGTAAAAGGAAGAATAGGTCTGATTAGGGATAAAAAAGGGGACTTGCACGTGAAGGCAGGAGAAGTAGCGGAGGTATTAAACGCGTACTTTGCTTTTGTCATTACAAAGGAAGAAGATGCTACCCAGGCCGAGATGAGAGAGGAGGTAACTGGTACTCAAGAGGAATTCACAATTAAGAATGAGGACATGTTAGAAAGGCTATCTTTACTTAAAATTGATAAGGTACCAAGACCAGGTGAGATGCATTCAAGATTACTGAGGGAAGTGAGAGTAGAAATTACAGAGGCACTAGTGATAATCTTCTAGTCTTCCTTAGACACAGGTGTGGTGCCAGAGGACTGGAGAATTGCGAATTTTACACCCTTGTTCAAAAAGAGATGCAAGGATAAAGCCGGCAGCTAAAGACCAGCCAGTTTGACTTCAGAGGCAGGGAAACTTCTGGAAACTATAGTTCGGGACAAAATCAGTAGTCACTTAGACAAATGCTGGATAATTAAGGAAAGACAACATGGATTCATTAAGGGGAAATCATGTTTAACTAACTTGCTGGCATTTTTGAGAAGGTAACAGAGGAGGCTGATAAGGGCAACACTGTTGATGTAGCGTATATGGATTTTCAAAAGGCATTTGATACAGTGCCACACAATAGACCTGTGAGCAAAATTCTAGCTCATGGAATAAAAGGGTAAACAGGCACTTGGATAAGAAATTGGCTGAGTGACAGGAAGCAGAGAGTAGTGGATAATAGATGTTTTTCAGATTGGAGGAAGATTTGCAGTGAAGTTCCCCAGGGGTCAATGTCAGAACCCTTGCTCTTCCTGATATATATCAATGACCTAGACTGTGGTGTTCAGGGCATGATTTCAAAAGTTGCAGATGATACGAAGATTGGAAACGTTGGATAGGCTTAACCTTCAAAAGGACATAGACATGTTGATCGATTGGGCAAACGAAGTGGCAGATGAAGTTCAATGCAGATAAGTGTAAGGTGATTCATTTTGGCAGGAAGAATATGGAGAGACAGTATAAAATAAAGGGATAAACTCTAAAGGAGGTGCAGGAACAGAGGGACCTTGGTATTTATGTACATAAATCATTGAAGATGGCAGGGCAGGTTGAGAAAGCAGTTAATAAAGCATATAGTATCTTAGGCTTTCTTAATCGGGCATTGAGTGCAAGAGTAAGGAGGTCATTTTGAACTTCTTTAAGACACTAGTTAGGCCTCACCTGGAGTACTCCATCCAGTTCTGGGTGCCATACTTGAGGAAGGATGTGAAGGCGTTGGAGAGAGTACAGGGGAGATTCACAAGAATGATTCCAGGGAAGAAGAACTGTAGCTATGTGGATAGACTGGAGAGGTTGGAGAAAAGAAGGCTGAGAGGAGACTTGATAGAGGTATTCAAGATTCTGAGGGGTATGGACAGAGTAGTAGTGAGAAACTGCTCCCACTCAAGAGGGCATCAAGAACTAGACGGCACAGTTTCAAAATAATTGGCAAAAAGGAGTAAAAGTGCTGTGAGGAAAAACTTTTTCACGCTGAGGCTGGTTGGAGTCTGGAATGAACTTCCTGAGAGACTGGTAGAGGCAGGTTCAATCGAGGTATTCAAAAGGGAATTGGATTGCTATCTGAAAAGAAAGAAGGTGCAAGTTAATTGGAGTAAGGTGGGGAATGGGACTAGGTAGAATGCTCTTTCAGAGAGCCAGTGATGTGATTCTGTGTTATGAGCTCCCAAAAACATTGTGTTTATTGACGAAAATATGTGCCACAGTGTTCCTTAGATTGGAATATACATCAACGTGTAACAGTTATAACTGGCAGTTCTGACAATTTAAATTTGTCGTGCACTCATGCAAATTTTTAATTTGTAGAACCAAAGTAAAATATAAGATTGTATTGTACATTGGATCTCTGCTCCAGTCCCTTTCAGTTTGTCAGGCAAAATGGAACGATAAAGTTTAAAACAATAAGATTCGCACAAATATATATTTTCTCCAAGTGGCTGTTCTGGACGAAAAAGTGTTCGATAAAATTAATGAAGAATAAGAATTAATGAAGAATAAATTTGTACAGTAACTGCATTTGCAACTTCATGGAAATTTTGAGAACATTGCCTAGTTAAAGAGATTTGGCATGAGCATAAACTCTACGTACGAGTGAAAATAATAGCCTAGACACTCAGCCAAATAGCACCCATATCTCAAACACTAACCGGTCAAATAAACTCCTAATTTGGCAAGCTGGCAGTGCATGCACATTTCCAGCTGGAAGTGCGCTGCCCACTAAATTGAATAAGATGGTTGCGATGACGTCAGAAGCACATATCAGGAATATTTAAACAGGGGAATCAATTGGTCCAGAACATCCAACCTCTGGATGGTTATACTCTGGAGGTACCTCCCAAGTTGCACTGGGGGATCCCTTGGAAGTCCCCATGCACTGGCTACACAGGAATTGCCCGGGAAGTTTGAACTTCCAATGGGCAATTCCCCTGCTTCTGGAACCTTCTGAAACTCTGAGTTAAAGTCGGAGACTTCAGATGGTTCCAGCTCACTCACCAGAATAGCTACTCAGGAGAAATTAGAAGGATTAAAACCAGTTCTAACTCCTGGGTAACTATACCACAAATTCCCCACCTTCTCCAATGAGTGTACTGACTACCCCCCACTGACCACATGACTACCCCGACTACCCTCCTGACCAACCCACTACCCCCAACTATTCCCCGAGTCTACGACTACACCCCCACCTCAACTACCCTCCCAATCACTGACTACTCCCCCTGACACCCCGACAATGCCCCAACCTAACTCCCCCAACCACCCAAATACTACCCGACTATTCCCCGGCCCCCTGACTAACCCCAACCCACCCTACCCACTCACCCACCCACCTGCTACCCTACCCCCTCACCTACTTCCCTGCCACTCTAACCCCTCACCCACACATGCCACCCTACCCCCTCACCCATCTGCCACCCTCATCCACTTACCTGTCACCCTACCCCTTCATCCACCAACTACCCTACGCCATCACCCACCTGCCACCCTAGCCCCTCACCCACCCACCTACCACCCTACCTCCTCACCCACTTACTTTACACACTAACCTTCTCTCTGAAGCTTCTCAAAGTGGCTTTGGGACCTTTAAACTTACCAGAATACTGCATCTAGTACCATAAAAAGGGGGCTGGCTTGACTTTCCCTAGTGATCCTGCCCCACGAAGAAGGACTCCTAGAACAGGTACACTTTACATTTCTGAGGAGGCCTGATTCGGAATTCCAGATGAGAAATATGGACCTCCACTGCAAGTTAAGTAAATAGGAGCGGAGTGGCAATCTGACGGTGATTGCCATTCATCAGAAGATTCGGTCCATGAATTCAAATTAGGATCCTGCGCTTCTTGCAGGATCCATTTTCAATTTTCGACTGCCCCAGGAGTGAACTCGAATGGCACAACTTAGCTCTATCAGACAGGAGGGCCCGTCTACCAGCGCTATTTAAAGGAGTTGTGCCACACTTATAGATTAGTTACTGAGCATTATGCAGGACACTATGTTCACAGCTGATATTCAGGGAGTTCTTATCCTATAGTAACTTTGCTCAGAAGCAAAAGATGAAGATCCTTCACCTCAACAAGGCAGCTGTCATCGAGCTATGTCACAACTCCAGCCTTGTACCAGGTTACTGCCTGTGGCTGTCAAGGTCATCATGGCATTTACCTTTTATCACAAGGGTTAATTTCAGGCTTCAACAGCTGACAGCAGCAACATCTCCCAGATCACAGAATGTCGATGTAGCAGGGAGATCACCTAGGCTCTCTGCACTAGGAGAAACATCTACATCTCCTGAGGGAGCACTGTGTTTTGCCCACATGTCAGGTTTCCTTGAAGTGCAAGATGCTACAGATTTCACACACACTACCTTGAATGTTTCCTATGACAAGTTTGGTATCTTTATCTATCAAAAGGGTCTCCACTGTCAAGAACCTCAAATTCCTGTCAAAAACCTCAATACAGCTGCAGAGCAGAACTATAGTGAGACCCACGTTACCATAAGGCACATTTCGCATACCACACAACTTCACCATTAGGAGGGGCCAGACCTTGTCATATCTCAGTAGCAATAAGTACAGGAGGAGAAGCAGGAAATAGAAGAGTAGGGGGACAAGGAAGAAAGATGAGTAAGAGACAAAATGCCCACAAGTGCACCTACCTGACAAAGATCTCAAGGAGCAACTAATCGAGAAACACCACTTAAATCAACCCTCCCATCTCCCATTCACCAGCAGTCTCAAAATCCTTTCGAACCACCATCCAATTGCCTTCTTTCAGCTCGGATTTATGAGTCTTACCCTCACTTTACTACAAAGGTAAATGCCAACACCAAACCCAGCACAAAAATTATACTTATAAAAGAAAAATTCTGACACCATGTCAATATCCACAAAAAAAAATCATAACACACTCTTCTGCAAGCCTTTGTGCCAGTATTATGTGCATTTTCCCCAGTGGCTATACCTTGGGAGGTAGAAGGTTGCTGAGCTTCCTTTGAGGACACTTCAGATGCCCTTGGACAACAACCTTGAATAGCTGTAGACTGTAAAATTCTTGCAGCAGTCAGGGCCAGCTGGTTCTGTGGCACTTTCAAGGCACTAGCGGAAAGTCTGGTGGGGAAACAGGCATGCTGACAGAAGATAGCAGGTACCTCACCCATAGATCCAAGGCCATATCCTATTCATATCCTAGGATGGCACTTCAACATTCCTACACCTCTGCTTGACAACAGAGTGCAGGGGTGATATGACCGTCTGAAAGCCCTTGTCAACACTAGCTCCAAAGAAAGGAGATAGAAAGAAAGACTTGCATTTATATAGTGTTATTATCCCAGATTATGAGAATACTGGCCAAGGCGGGTACTTGTTAGCATCTGACTTGATTGACTATACTCACTTAAAGAATATAATGTGTGGAAGAATCAATGGTAAGGAAATAAGCGGCAGGACTCGAAGATTAAATTTAAACACAAAAAGAATCGTAACTATACAGACTTGAACAAAACAAACACAAGTGATAATAACTTTATTACACAAGTAATAAAACTGAGTAAATAAGATAATGATTCTCATAGACTTATAGATATTTACAGCACAGAAGGAGGCCTTTTGGCCCATCGTGTCCACGCCGGTCAACAAAGATCTGACTACACTAATCCCATTTTCCAGCACTTGACGCATAGCCTTGGAGGCTAAGGCAAGGCAAGTGAATATCTAAATAATTCTTAAATGTTGCAAGAGTTTCTGACTCAACCACCCTTTCTGGCAGTGAGTTCCAGGCTCCCACCATCCTCTGGGTGAAAAAATTCCTCCTCAACTCCCCTCTTAGCCTTCTACCTCTTACCTTAAATCTATGTCTCCTGGTTATTAACCCCTCAGCTAATGGAAAAAGTGCCTTCCTATCCACCCTATCTATGCCCCTCATAATCTTATACACCTCTATCAGGTCCCCTCTCAATCTTCGCTGCTCCAAGGAAAACAGCCCCAGCCTATCCAATTTTTCCTCATAGCCCAGACCCTCCAGTCCAGGCAGCATCCTGCTAAATCTCCTCTGCAACCTCTCCAGTGCAATCACATCCTTCCTATAATGTGGTGACTAGAACTGCATTCAGTACTCCAGTTGTGGTCTAACCAGTGTTTTATACAGTTCCAGCATAACCTCCCTGCTCTTGTATTATACGCCACAGCTAATAAAGGCAAGTATCCCATATGTCTTCTTAACCTCCTTATCTACCTGCCCTGCTACCTTCAGAGATCTGTGGATATGCACACCAAGATCCTTCTGATCTTCAGTACTTTCCAGGGCCCTACCATTCATAGTGTAATCTCTTGCCTTGTTAGCCCTCTCCAAGTGCACTACCCCACACTTTTCTGGGTTGAATTCCATTTGCCACTGCTCTGCCCACCTGACAAGTCCATTGATAACCTCCTGCAATTTACGGCTACCCTCCTCACCATTTATCACGCTACCAATTTTCCTGTCATCCGCGAACTTCTTGATCATACACTTTATATTTAAGTCCAAATCATTTATGTACACCACAAACAGCAAGGGCCCCAGCACCAAGCCCTGGGGAAGCCCACTGGTCACCGAGGTTAGACTGACTAGCCTGTAATTTCCTGGTCTATCCCTTCCTCCATTTTTTAATAATGGGATAATGTTAGCAGTCCTCTGCACCTCACCTGTGGCCAGAGAGGATTTGAAAATTACTGCCAGGGCCCCTGATATCTCTTCCTTTGCCTCCCTCAATGGCCTGGGATACATCTCATCTGGACCTGTGGATATATCCACTTTTAAGGCTGCTAAACCCACTAGTACCTCCTCTCTCTCTTTGTTAATTTCCTCTAATCTTTCACAGTCCTCCACCCTGATGTCTATACCTGCATGCATAGTCCTTTTCCATTGTGAAGACCGACATAAAGTATTCATTGAAGACTGTACCCATGTCTTCCGGGTCCACACACACATTACCTCTATGGTCCCTAATTGGCCCTACTCTTTCCTTAGTTATTCTCTTGCTCTTTATATATTTAAAAAATCCCTTTGGGTTTTCCTTTATTCTACCCACCAATGCTTTCTCATGCACTCTCTTGGCTTTCCTAATTTTCTTTTTAAGTTCCCCCTGCACTTTTTATGCTCCTCTAGGGACTCTGCCATATTGAGCCCTCGGTATCTGCCATAAGCTTCTCTTTATTTCTTAACCCTAACCTTTATGTCCCTTGACATCCAGCGTTCTCCAGATTTGGTCTCCCCCTTTGTCTTTACGGGAACATATTTGCCCTGTACTCTCACTATTTCCTCTTTGAATGCCTCCCACTGCTCTGACACAGTTTTATCTGCAAACAGCTGCTCCCAGTCCACTTGGGCCAAATCGTATCCCATCTCAGTAAAATTAGCCTTTCCGCAGTTTAGAACTTTTATTCCCAGCCCAACCTTATCCTTTTCCATAACTATCCTAAATCTAACTGAGTTATGGTCACTATCTCCAAAATGCTCCCCTGCTGATACGCCTTCCACCTGCCTGGGCTCATTTCCAAATATTAGGTCCAGAACTGCCCCCCCACTTCTTAGGCTTTCTACGTACTGGCTAAAAAAGTTCTCCCGGATGCAACTTAAGAATTTTGCTCCCTACCAACTTGCACACAAATACTATCCCAGTTAATATTTGGGTAGTTAAAGTCCTCTACTATTATTGCCCTATTATTCTTACACTTCTCTGAAATTTGATTATATATTTTATCCTTTATCTGTTTGGGGGCTATAGTACACATCCAACAGTGTGTTTGCCCCTTTTGTGATTTTTTATTTTTACCCTTATGGCCTCATTTGATGATCCTCCCAAGATATCATCCCTCCTCACTGCTATAATTGATTCCTTGATCAAAATTGCGACACCCGCCCCCCCCCCGCCGCCCTTCTTCTATCCCCCCCTCTATCTTGTCTGAATGCCCTATAACCAGGGATGTTGAGCTGCCATTCCTGCCCTTTTAGCAAAGTCTCGGTCATAGCTATGATATCATACTCTCACGTGCCTTTCTGTGCCCTCAGTTCGTCTGTCTTATTCCTCAGGCTCTTTGCATTAAAATATATTCCATTTGGCCTTGCTAAACTCACTACTTTCTTCTCTAGCCTATGTTTCATCTGCCTTCCAGGCTCACTTGCTAACCTTTTTAACTTCTAACTCCATCTCAGCTTTTCTCCCCTCTGAACTATTTTTCAGGATCCCATCCCTCTGCCAATTTAGTTTAAATCCGCCCCAACGGCATTAGCAAACCACCCTGCGAGGATGATGGTCCAGTTCCTGTTCAAATATAACCCGTCCAACTTGTACAGGTCCCATCTCCCCCAGAAATGGTCCCAATGCCCCAGGAATCTAAAGCCCTCCCTCCATCTCTCCAACCACGCAGCTGTTCTTTGACATCTTTGGCCCTGGCACCTGGAAGGCAACTTACCATCCTGGAGTCACGTCCACAGAAGCGCCTGTCTACTCCCCTCACTAAGGAATCCCCTGCCACTATTGCTCTTCCACACTTCTTTCTTCCCCCCTGAGCATCTGGACCACCCACAATGCCATAGCCTTGGCTCTGGTTGGCCTCCACAGAGGAACCGTTACTCTCACCGTTTTCCAATGCCGACAAACGGTTTCCAAGCGAGATGTACTTGGGGGATTCCCTCGCTACCTGCCTGGTCCCCTTCTTCTGTCTGGCGGTCACCCATTCCCTCTCTGCTTGCACTTCCTTAAGCTGCCGGGTGACCACATCCTAAAACATGCTATCCACGAACCTCTCAACCTCGTGAATGCGCTATAGCACCCCCAGCTGCCGCTCAAGCTCCAAAACCCAGAGCTCGAGTTGCTCCAGTCAGAGGCACCTCCTGCACACATGGTCATCCGGACCGCCAGGAGCGTCCAGGATTTCCCACATAGTGCAGGATGTGCAAATCATGGGACTGAGCTCCTCAGACATATCTTAACTAAATAGAATATGGACCCTTGCTTTTATTTTACCCTTACTCCTATTTGAGTATAGACTAGATGTTAGATCCTCTAGATAGACTAGATCCTCTAGGTATTGCTGACTGCCTGTCCCAGGGTCCTCCTCTTGCATTCTCCTCCTAAACAATGTGAGTTTCTATCTTAAACTGAATCCAACAGACTTAGCTCAGCTTAATCTTTATACTGTGGCTTTCACTCTTCTATGCTTTTAAACATGCTCATACTCTGGAAGTCAGTTCCTTTTTCCCGCTGGGTCTCACTGCACAGGTCACAGCTCAGATCTATGGCATATCCCTGCTTATACGACCTCCTGGTCCAAGTATAAGCATCACTGATGGTCACAAGCCATGACCCACAAGGCACACATGGACACTCTCTTGGCATCTATTCTGAAGCTGGACTTCTCTCTTTACAGAGCTACTTAGTCCTACCCAGTTCTCTGGGTAAATGCAACAGACTGGATGTCTTTAAACTCCAGTGAGCATCTCTTACTTCTAACAGTCTCTCAGTTGGGTCAAAAGTTCAAACATTGTAAACACACACACAGGCATACTTATCCAAAACCGAAAGTACACAACCCCAATTCATCTTAAACTGAAACCAAAACTCTACATTCTTAATGCTTAATGTAACCCACAATAGAGACAGTTATAACAATAGCACTTTCACAACAACCAATGTCTCAAAGTGCTTTACAGTCAATGAAGTGTTCTTGAAGTGTAGTCACGTTGTAAGGTAGAAAGCCAAGATGATAGGTGTCTGAGCTCCCACAATGGCAGTCTATGTTGTTACATGTTACTATAATCACCAACAACATAAACATGCTGAAGCAATACTTTGAGGTGCACTCAGTGTTTGGGCGTGATTGAATTTCTTGGTCTATGGTTTGAAAAAAATTGAGACCAGAGGAGATGATTTCCTTGGGTCACTGTGTAGCAACACCATTAACAGGTATGCAATCAGAAAGATAGATGCATTCAGCCAAGTTCTGAAGTCTGGCATGGCAACACATGCAAATACTTTTTCCATGATGCTCAGCAGAGAGATGCCTCAATATTTGTTGTAATCACACATTGTTCTCATGCAAGATCATAATCTTTGCATCAGATATATCATGAAGCACTGCCTCCTCTAACAGAGATGGAGAAGTTCATGTAGATGCTACAGGAGTGCTGGTTTCCATGCTTTATGAATTCAGGTAGTATAGCATCAGCTCCTACGTTAATGGCAAGCAAGGCAATAGCTTTTCTAAGCTCCTGCACTGTGGATTCAGTATCTAGCTCTTCCATGACAGGTAGCCTGTCTATGGTGTCTCAGCCTTCCTTGGAGATGGTGTTTCCCCTGGAATACAACTCAAGCTGGTGTTCCACCCATCTCTCCATCAGTTTATTGCACTTGGTGATGATCTTCCCTGCATTTGTTTTCAAAGGAGCTGTTTTCTTTGTTGATAGACCTGTTGCCTTTTTGAGCCCATCATATCCACCAGTGAAGTTTCAGAACTAGAAGATCCACATCAACTTTATCTTCACATTGTGGCAGCCACAAGAGAAATGCCGTAAACAGAGCTACTATATATTGCCTTCACCAAACTTGATCATGTGGACAACATTGATCTATTTAAGCTGCTGAAGAAAACTGACTGCCCAGCTGTTCAGCGTGATCTCTTCCTTCCGTGACAACATGAGGGGTAAGGTCAGCTATGACTGGGCAACATCAGCGCCCTTTGAGATTCACAATGGGGTCAAACAGTGTTATGTTCTGGTGGCAACATTGTTTTGCTTATTCTTCTTTTTGCTGCTGCCCTATGTTTTCAGTTTGTTACAGACAAGAGGAGTGGTCCTTTCAAACAGCACTAATTTTTCCTCTCACCACCTGTCTGTAAATGGAAAGGTGTTTTGATTTGTTTCCTTTTTAATAAGCAGTGATGTATTTCCCAACCCCTCAGTTTTGTGTGTGATCCAATTCCTATTAATAACCCCACGGTAAATTCAAGGCAGCATGAACTCAAAAGGTTAGTTTATTGCACACATTCAAAAAACCATTAAAGGGAGGGTCTGCAAAATTCCTCTCCACAGACATACAGTAAATAGAAGGATAGAGAAAATAAGTCTTTACAATAGAGACCACAATGAAATTAAACATCAGTTCACTTGAGGTCCAAAGTCCAGAATCAATGTCCCTTGAGGAATTCCTTAATGGAAGTCAGCGGGCTGAAAACTGGTGGTGTAAGACGCGCTTTTCCAGTGGTGTTGACTGCACAAGATTAATAGAGATGAATCATTTTGTAGATGATGGTACAGAACTTCCAGCAGAGGCAAAGTAGATGGGGCCAGATGTCCAGCCTGGCCAGAGCTCCTTCTGTGTGGCCTGCTGGTCAGGTGTTAAAGCAGCAGACTGGCTTGCAGCTCAGGAAGGCAATATTAACTTCTTCAACAAGCCAGCGTCTTAGGTCATGTGACCTTACTTCTCCACAAGGTCTTCAACAAAGGGTGTTTATCCAGTATCTAGAATTCGGCTTGGTCTTCAGGATTGATAACATCCCTGCCATTATGGGTTAAAAGGAATGCTTGAGAGGCCATTGTCTTAGTAGACTCTCTGACCTCCACTGGTAGGCCTGGTTTATCAAATGCAAATGGCCTTTGTGTAGCTCCCTTTGAAGTTGGGCTGTGCAGTCCCCAGGTGGTCTGTTAGTAACTCCTCAGAAATAATGAGAAAAAATGTGACGTTTCCGAAATTGTGAAGTGGCTTCTTTTGTTCTGGTGACTCACAGACAACAGATCACAGAGGGTCAGCCATCTTAACGGTCTTTGTCTAGCCAAAAGATCCAGTTTAAAAATAAGAAATAGCAATGACAATATATTTTTATAAAAATATACAGTGTTAGATTCTGTTCCATCACAAGTTCATCCACAGAGGGTGTCTACCTATATAACAGAAAGCTAGGGAAAGCTATTTAGTCTTGCCTACCTGAGATTCAAGACAAAATTGCACCAAATCTTTATCAGGGAGTTGCTTTATGGCAACGATGCCGTGCTAGCATTTCATACTGAAGAACACCTTCAGCTGCAAATGGACAGGCTCTCTCATGCCTGTGAAGAGTTTTGTTCGAACATCATCAGGAGGAAGAAGAAAGTCAGGGTCCAGGATGTTGCCATACAGCCATTAATGAGCATTGATAATGGGACACTGGAGGCTGTTGACAGCTTCACATATCTAGGCTCCACAGTCACTAGCTAACTGTCACTTGATGCTGAAATCAACAGCATTGGCATGCTACAACTGTTATGCTTGAGCTGAGTAAGAGAGTGTGGAACAACAGCAACCTGACTGAAAACACCAAACTGTGAGTCTACCAAGCCTGCATTCCTCTACAGTAGTGAGACCTGGACAACTTATGCAAGGCAAGGGAAAAGGCTTAACAGTTACTACCTTTCTGTTTCAGATGTATCCTCGGCATCTCTTGGTGGGACAAGGTCACCAATTCAGAGGTCCTGGAGCATGCTAATTCCATCAGCATACACTCTTTGCTAAGCCAATGATGTCTGTGATGGCTTGGCCATGTTAATCAGATGACGACAGCAGTGTACTCAAAGACCTTCTGTACAGTTAACTTACCAGTGTCACAACCTGCTGGACATCTGTACCCCCGCAGCAAGGAAATCTGCGAGTGCGATATGAAGATGGCGGACATCAACAGAGGCAACCAGGAAACAACCAACAGCCAGAACCTCTGGAGACTGACTGTTCAGAGGGACAACAGAAGAAGGAGGAGAAATGGAAAACTCAGCAGTCAAGAAGTGGTCCCAGAGAAAGAAGAGGCAGGTGAATCCTGCACCTTCTCATCCCACTGCCTTCATCTGCAGCAAGTGTGGCAGACACTGTTATGCCAGATTGGGGCTTCTGAGTCATAGCAGGTGATGATTAACACAGAGTTGGCCACCAAAGCATAAATCATCGTCTCACGAGATGGGAGGCTGCGACAGGATCAAGAAGAATATGTTTACAGTTTCATTAGAAATTGACCAGAGGAAATGTTCCCAATTTCTTTAAATTTAGAAACCATCCCCAAAGGAGGGAATTACCAATGAAAAATTGATGGGGTCATATTTAAAAACAGTGAATGGAAATACTTGAGGCTTCTCAAAAATGTCTTATGGAAGAAAGATTATAATAAATAGTTGATAATGAACTTGATGGCTTTAACAGCATTATGTATAAATTATATAGTAACATTTTACACATTCCATGAAATAGGTAATGTGCCTGATGATGTGATTTTTGTTTAAAATATGAGTAGAAAATGCAGAACTCACTGGTGCCTGCGGTATTTGTCAGTTTTCTTCATGTGATGTTAACTATGCTCAGTGGATTGCCATTTTATTTGCTTGTTGTGTCCCCAGAGCTATAGTACATCATATGAGACAGCAAGGGCATAAAATGTAATGTCCTAATATAAAATTTTCTTTAGCTTAGTCCACTGCAAATGCAGAAAGTGATTTTATACTTCCTATGTATTGGTATCAGGTGATTTTCATCTTAGCCATGATATTTCAGTGAGCAATTGTTAGCAAGTGTGACTAATAATTTGATATTTTAAAGATTTGTCACAAAGGTATAATGGATCATAAGTTGCTGTCAAAATAATGGCAAGGTTAATGGTGCTATGTTATTTTTGTCCTACAACTTCAGGCAAGGGCAGATGCATGATTAAACTTTGATGCGCCGTTAGCATCTCACTGCTTGGATCACTGTTGAAATGCATTGAATGGCTTGCAATTGCTATAGTTGCACGAGGAATTCAAACTAAAATCACCACAGAAAGTTAGAGGTGGTCTTAAGTAATGTGAGGAAGCATGTGAAATTCTGGGCATGTTTAATTAAGCCTGGATTAGATGATTAGATGTCTGGTGCAGAAAATGAAGTAGTACAAGCATAGCATGGAGTTTCATTCCTTCAGGTTTTAATCAATGGATACTTAAAAAATGTCAAATTTAAAATTTAAGAAGTTTTCCTTGCAGTCTCTTTTTTCTCTTAATTCAATCATTCTTTTCCGTTCTTTAACCTCTTTCTGAAACTGATTTGACATTGAATTCATGCACTCTAATTTGCACTTTCTGTTTCGTATGTTAGACCAGGATTTTGCCCTCATCAGGCAAGCTCAGCAGGGGCGGGCGGGAGCAGTTGGGAAGCCGACTGCTGTCCGCAATCAGAAAGCTGTCTGCCACCCACGATCAGGGCCTGACTGCAATTTCACGCTGACAGACCAGTTAAGGCCCGCCCAACATGAAATGTATGCTGCAGTGCTCAGCACTGCCTGTGTGTGAGGAGGGTGGGGGGTGCGGAGGAGGGTCAGCTGGGAACTACACGCATGTGCGCAGGTGCACACAGGAAAAGCTCCCTGAGGCACAGTGCTGCCTCCCATGGAGATGAAGATTTTAAGAATTAAAAATAAAGAATTGTAAATTGTTCAAAATCATGCCCCCTCATGTGACTCTGTCACATGAGCAGGGACATGTTATTACTGAAATGTTTAAATTTTATTTAATTTTTAATAGCTGTTGTTAAACCTCATCCCACCCGCCTTCTGTAAGGTTGGACAGGCAACAAAAAATGTAATTAAATTGGGACTTTAATAGCCTTAATAAGGCTGTTAATTGTTGGTGGGCCCGCTGCCAATTCCCACGCATGCCCAGCGACCAAAATATTGTGCAAGTGTGCGCTGACGTCGGAACGCTCGCCCAATGTCATTGCACATCATTTTATGCTCATTCGGGTTGGTCACGTGCCCACCCGACGAATTAAAAATTCTGGCCTTGGTCTTGTGGCCTAATCTATACAGGGAAGGTTTCCCTCTTACCCTGCGTAACTCTAGTGTGACTCAGGTAGGTTACTTTAAACTGCTTTACTTACACTATTTACACTACATGCATGATGAGCTACTAGATAGGCACATCTCTTTTTAGTGCTGACTACTCCTGCTGCTCTACTGAGTCTCTAGCATATGACAACTGATGTCACTGTTACATCATGATATACATCACTAGCTCATTATCATAACTATTAACCCATTATACTACATTTTCTTATCAATTCTTGCACTGTCTGTTTCACAATCCTTCACTCATATAGGTTAAGGATATACACAGTTGCCTGCCTTGTTCACTCAGGGTCCAGATGCCCTGTTGCCCTCTCTGCACCATTATCAGTTCACACTTTCAATGACTTCTTTATTTGAATGTGTGATATGGGCATCGTTGGTAAGGCCACCATTTATTGCCAATCCCTAATTTCCCTTGAGAAGGTGGTGGTGAGCCAGTTTCTTGAGCCACTCCAGCCTATGATGTGTAGGTACAACCACAATTCCCGTTTTTTGATGCTGTGGCAATGAAGGAATAGTAATCTATTTCCAAATAAGCCCAGTGTGTGACTTGTAGTGGAACTTGCAGATGGAAATGTTCCCATGAATCTATTTCCTTTGTTCTTCTAGGTGGTAGAGGTTACAGGTTTGAAAAGTGCTGTTAAAGAAACAGCAACTTGGCAACTTGCTGCAATGCATCTTGTAGATGGTACACAGTGCAGCCTCAGTGCAGTGATGATGAAGAGAGTGAATGTTTAAGGTGGTGGATGGAGTGCCAATCAAGCAGACTGCTTTGTCCTGGATGATGTCAAGCTTTCTGAGTGTGTGAAGCTGCACTCATCCACTCCTACCTTGTGCTTGAAGATGGAAAAGCTTTGGGAAGTCAGGAGGAGAGTGGCTCACTGCCAAATACCCAGCCTCTGATTGGTTCTTGTAGTCACAATATTTATGTGGCTGGCCCAGTTACATTTCTGGTCAATGGTAACCACCAAGATATTGATGGTAGGGGATTCAGTGATGATAATGCCATTGAGCATGAAGGGGAGATGGTTAGACTCTCCTTTGTTGGACCAGTCATTTAGTCATTGCCTGGCACTTATGCTGCACAAGTGTTACTTGCAACTTATCAGCACAACCTTTAATATTGTCCAGATCTTGCTGCATGTAGGTATAGACTGCTTCATTATCTGAAGAATTGTGAATGGAACTGAATGCTATACAATCAGCATACATCCCCACTTACAAAGGTCATTGACTAAGCAGCTGAAAATCCAAGACACTGTACTAAAGAACTCCTGTAGCAATGTCCTGGGGCCGAGATGATTGGCTTGCAACAAGTGCAACCATCTTCTCCTGTACTAGGTACAACACCAAACCGGCAAAAGATTATACCTCTTGATTCCCATTGACTTCAATTTTAATAGAGATCTTTGATGCCACACTCGATAAAATACTGCCTTGATGTCAAGGGCAGTTACTCTCACCTCACCACACAACTTGCCGCACAACATATTGTCAAGATTAAATGGGCAATGGCCAAAATAACCAACAGCGGTTGCCATTCATTACATTGCAACAGCAAATTATGGGTCATAATACGGTCATGGAGTCATTGCATCACAGAAAAAGGCCATTCATCCCAATAAGTCCATGCCGGTTCTCTGTTAAGCCATCCGGTCAGTCATATTCCCCAACTCTATTCCCGTAACCCTGCAAGTTTATAGTCCTCAAGTGCCTATCTAATTCCTGTTGTGATAATATATTTGTTGGATAAAATAAGTACAATCATTTGAATATGTTTACGCAAATAAATATGTCATCACAGGATGTTATGTGATGTTATATCACGTGTCCTACTCAGTCTTGCACAGTCAGTAGCAAAAGCAAAAGGAAGTCTTCTATAAAGCTCTCGTTCAACTGTGTTTGTATTCGTCTAAAAGCCGAGATAATACAGCATGGTGGCAGCAGTGAGATGGTGAATCAGCAGCATTGACTAGAAGCTGAAATCAACAGCTGGAATCGGAAGCCTTGCCAGAAGCGTCATAACCGGATCAAAGCTCTCGCACCGGGACAGTAAGGTGTGAGTAGTGAGATTTGAATGACTTGAGCACATCTCGGCTTTGCACTGACCTGGCAAAGCAAAATTAGTTGCAGTCTTAGCCGGAGAGATCAGGCAGTGTCGTGTTTGAGTGGGGTTTTTCCTGCCGTCCCAAACTTGTGCACAATTAGCTGACCCATCGCCAGAGTCCCTCCCACCTGCAAGCTTGAAGTCCATGGTGCAGCAACACAGCTCAAGGGGTGGCACTGACACAGCTCCATGGACATCACAATTAGCCACAACTCTGATACTGAGGCTTGCTCCTTAGGAAAAAAAGTGATAAAAGGCTGAAATCATGACAGCTAAATTCCCCGAGATGAACTGGAAAGTGTCTGATGTCCCGGGAGAGTTCAATTTATTCAGGCAGTGAATGGAGTTATGCTTCCTAGACCACTAAGTTTTGAATATAAAGAAACAAGCCATAAGAATCAGAGCTTAAGTAGGAAATGAAGGGCTACACAGAATAAATACCTTTAGACATGATCAGAAGTATTCCATAAAGTTATGGTCAACATTAGAAGATCAGCTCAAAGTGAAAGTAAATTTATAATATACCGCTTTGAGCTCATTCAATATAGGCAAAAGTCAATAAGTGCATAAATGATTTTGTCAGCAGATGTAGACAGAAAGCAAAAGAATGCGATTTCTTTGTTGCCGAATTCTCAGAATACGTAATGGAGCTGGTTATCACCTCCACTCCCATAGAGGCATTCCAGAAAGATCAACTGGAGAAGCCAAAGGGACATGATGTAGGGAGCTTGTTACAAGAAAGATGTAGATATGAGGCCATTGTAGCAGGGAGAGAATGTTTGCAATCTTTAGGGTCTAGAACCACTGTCAGTATGACATCCAGGGCACGCAAGCAAAACAAGATGTGCAGTAACTGCAGGTTCTCCCACAAACCGTGAAGATGCTCGGCATATGCAGAAACGTGCAAGGCCTGAGGGCTTAGAGGACAATGCGCCAAACTCTGCAGGAGGTCCAGCAGCAGAAACATGGGAAAAGCTAAAACGCTCTAACTGCAAAAGCACACCACCCAGAGGTGAGGGCGAAGCTTCTAGGCATCGCCACAAGCACTGGCCTATCCATGAAATGGGGGAATGCCTGACAAAGTGGATGAGGTGGATCAAGGTGAAGATATTACAATAAGCAGCTGTTTCACATGATCACCCTAGTGGAACAGGTTAATTCAGTGACCAAAACAGAAGCCTCTGCAACATATTATTTGCCCAAATAAGGCTTGGAGACATCAATTGTAAGTGAAGATTGACACAGGTGCAAGTGCCAACACTCCACCTTTCCACACTCTCAAGGATATGTACCGTGAGGGATGGGAATCGATGATCTAATCTACCAGCGTAAAGTTCATGGCCTACGATGGACCTCCAATTCACCATCTAGGTTCCTTAAACCTGGAACGTAGGCACAAAGATTCAACCTGGGTCTGGGCAGACATTTTACATAATGGGTATGTCAGGGCCAGCAGTCAAAGCATTGCCAGTGTGCAATGAGTTCGACATGGTCACTATCCATGAGTTGACCCAGTCAAAGGACACAGCAATCAAAGTAGGTGCACATCCATAAAATCAATCCAAGACCTCCAAAGGCTGAATTCAGACAAGTTTGACATGGTTGGTGACTTCCACGGTGACACAGTCCTTCATCCGAAAGAAGATGCAAGGCCATTTATCGACCCACCACAGAAATGTAGCACGCACATTTGGGAAAAACTGAGGACCAAACTTGGCAGCATGGAGCGACAATGCGTAGTTTGCTGATGCAATGCCACATGGACAGGTGCAGCTCCATGACCATCATGGCCAAGAAGGATGGTTCCAATTGTTTATGCTTGGACCTAAGGAAATTGAACAAAGCTTTGCAGAGATGTCTTCACAAGGTAGCAAGATGCATTCTATGCATTGAAGCAAGTGCTATCAGCTGAGCCATGTCTTCAATATTATCATTCATAGAAAGACACAATGCTAGAAGTATACCCATCACAGAAAGGTCATGGTGCATGTCTTCTTCAGGGTGGCAAACCTGTTACATTTAGATCAAGAAGTCTAACACCTGCACAAGCAAATCATTTGAATATTGAGTGTCAAACTCTCCCACTGGTCTTTGGGATAACCATGCTCCATACATACTTATTCGGGAAAGACTTCACAGTTGAGACAGACCACAAACGCTTGGAAATTATCTGGAGGAAACTGCTTACAAGTGCACTGCCTCAACTCCAGAGATTTACTTATTAAGATTTAAGGCCATAACTGCAACATCAGGTACAAACCCAGTGATCAGGTGGTTCTGTCAGACACTCTAGCAGGCTGCCTAAACTGGAAAGACATGAGACATATCACTTGACTTCCAGGTTTGTGCAGGCTTAGAGGGTGTCTACAACATTGACCTAATTGGTCATCACAAGCAAGAGGAACTCTGAAGAGAGACTTCTCAAGACCCAGTACTCAGAACCCTGTGGCAGATTGTCAGGGGTTGGCCTGATCCACATGAATCTGAGGCCATATTAGTCTTATCGGGATGACACTGGTATTAAAATGGAGTGGTCTTCAAAGGACGCCAAGTGATAATTCCAGTGTCACTTTGGTCTGACATTCATGGTCAGCTCCACCAAGGACATGAATTGAGATGACTTGCTCATAAGTCAGTGTTCTGGCCCAGCATTAGCAAGAACATCAACCAGATAGTAAGACCTTGTGAGGCACGTCAGGAACACAAAACCAGTCAGCAGAAAGAGCCACTCCAACTATATAACATCTCATCCACGATGTGGACCAAGCTAGCAACTGACCAAGCAACTGGGCAAGGAAGACTATTTGCCAGTGACTGACCATTATTCTAAATTCCCAATTGTTCAAAAGCTTTGGGGCACATCGAGTACAGCAGTAGCCAGCAGTGTTAGCACCATCTTCAGTCTTTTCGGTGTCCCAGTGGAAGTGGTATCGGATAACAGTCCACAATAAACTGAGAAACCTTTTCAAGGTATGTGTGAAAAATGGGTTATCAACCCTATCACGTCATCACCCAGTATCTTCGCTCTAATGGAATGGCTGAACACATGGTCAGAACAGTGATATCACTGATCAAGAAGTGCACAGAAACTGGACAAGACACCCAGGTTGCGTTGCTACACCTTCATGCAACTCTGACAGACTCCAGATTGCCATCACCCATTGAAATCATGTTCTTTCGACGACTGAGAAGCACTTTACCAAGCCATCACCTCACTAAGTCATCCACAATCACAAACAGTCACGTGAAAGCCGGGTGAAAGACACACAGGTGCTGGTGCTGGATTTATGTGCAGGTGCTGAATTACCACCACTTTACATTGGCCAGAAGGTGAGGGTCTTACACCCACAAGAACAAATGTAGGTCTCAGCCAAAATGTCAAGGATCTGCAACAAACCACAATCCTATGAGGTGACAACACCAAATAGAGTGATACACAGAAGGAATGAGGTCCCACATCAGGGGACTGCCTGCCAGCCAAAAAGAGGGTGGCTGTTACGGGGGAATTAAATATATATATATTAAAAAAATAAGCACATAGTAAGAATTTGCTGAACATACTTAAAATCTCCAGGCAGCCATGGATGCTAAACCTATTGACAGTTGAGGGTAAGCAGATGGACATTGCACACAAAGGGGCTTTGAGTTTTATGTGATTTACACAGTTTCAAGAGATGAGCTAATGTCCAGGCACAGGCAGAACCATTCAAGTGGTGCAATGGTGCATTGAAGCCTTGAGAGCTGGACTGGAGATAAAACATAACATAAAGTTAGATTAGGTATACTCCTCTCTCAGATAGGCATGGGGCAGATGGTTTAGCTTAGATATGGGAGGACATACAAAGACAAAAAGAGGGCTTTGATGAAACACAAACAGTCCTGAGTTATGAGAATCAAGGTCTTTGCGTACAAGTTTTAATTTTGATTGGATAATATATTTATGTATACACCCTTTCAAATAATTGGTTAGCAGAATCACATGTTTATGTACTCAATATGATAGTTTTAACATAGTGCCTGTGTGTCGGTTACTGATTGGATGTATTCAAATATACTCAAATGTATTGTGATAAGGCAAAGTACAAAAGTAATGAAATGTAATCAATCAGGGAGCTGCTGGGTCTTCCTTCTTAGGAATGATTGCGGCTCCCTTGCATATGCTTGAATAAAACCGGTTAAAGGAAGCCTGAGTCTCTGTGGTCTCTGTGTGATCAGAGAGTGTAACTTCTCCTCTTCAGCTGGTCTATGTGGTAGTTACGGGATCGGAGGGCGTGCCCTTCTTCAATTGGCATCATGAACAGGATTTGCCCAGACCTCTGTGAATGCAGAACAATGATCTGTTAAGTATTTTCTTTTTGAAAGATACTCTCCGGTTGTTCGCGTCAGACTAGAATGGAGGTCTAATAGGGCGAATCCGAACGTTTCAGCTAGGGAGACTCAGGTGGACAGTTGTGGGGCAGTCGAGTCCTGTTTATTGTGGGGCGTGCGAGTCCTGTTTGTTGTGGGGCGTGCGAGTCCTGTTTGTTGTGGGGCGTGCGAGTCCTGTTTGTTGTGGGGCGTGCGAGTCCTGTTTGTTGTGGGGCGGTCGAGTCCTGTTTGTTGTGGGGCGGTCGAGTCCTGTTTGTTGTGGGGCGGTCGAGTCCTGTTTGTTGTGGGGCGGTCGAGTCCTGTTTGTTGTGGGGCGGTCGAGTCCTGTTTGTTGTGGGGCGGCCGAGTCCTGTTTGTTGTGGGGCGGCCGAGTCCTGTTTGTTGTGGGGCGGTCGAGTCCTGTTTGTTGTGGGGCGGTCGAGTCCTGTTTGTTGTGGGGCGGTCGAGTCCCAGAAGCTCGGGGGAACTGTGGGTCCCTGTTTTAGTTGGGTGTGGGTGTGGGTGTGGGTGTGGGTGTGGATGTGAGTGTGGGTGTGGGTGTGGGTGTGGGTGTGGGTGCGTGTGCGTATGTGGGTGTGGGTGCATGTGTGGGTGTGGATGTGGGTGCGTGCGTGTGCGGGTGCGGGTGTGGATGTGGGTGTGGGTGCGTGTGTGGGTGTGGGTGTCGGTGTGTGGGTGTCAGTGTGTGTGCGGGTGCGTGTGCGGGTGCGTGTGCCTGTGTGTGTGCGTGTGCGTGTGCGAGTGCGAGTGCGTGTGCGAGTGCCTGTGCCGGTGCGTGTGCGGGTGCGGGTGCGGCTGTGGGTGCGTGTGTGGGTGTGGGTGCGGGTGCGTGTGTGGGTGTGGGTGCGGGTGCGAGTGCGGGTGCGTGTGCAGGTGTGTGTGCGGTGCGGGTGCGTGTGTGGGTGTGGATGTGGGTGTCGGTGCGTGTGTGGGTGTGGGTGCGGGTGCGGGTGTCGGTGTGTGTGTGGGTGCGGGTGCGAGTGCGGGTGCGGGTGCGAGTGCAGGTGCATGTGCGGTGCGTGTGCGTGTGCGGGTGCGGGTGAGTGTGCGGGTGCGGCTGCGGGTGCGGGTCCGTGTGTGGGTGTGGATGTGGGTGTCGGTGCGTGTGTGGGTGCGTGTGTGGGTGTGGGTGCGTGTGTGGGTGTCGGTGCGTGTGTGGGTGCGGGTGCGGGTGCGTGTGTCGGTGTGGGTGTGGGTGTGGGTGCGGGTGCGTGTGTGGGTGTGTGTGTGGGTGCGGGTGCGAGTGCAGGTGCGGGTGTGGGTGTGGGTGTGGGTGCGTGTGCGAGTGTGTGTGCGGGTGCGGGTGCGAGTGCAGGTGTGTGTGCGGTGCGGGTGCGTGTGTGGGTGTGGATGTGGGTGTCGGTGCGTGTGTGGGTATGGGTGTCAGTGTGGGTGTGGGTGCGTGTGCGGGTGCGTGTGCGGGTGCGTGTGCGTGTGTGGGTGTCGGTGCGTGTGTGGGTGTGGGTGTGGTTGCGTGTGTGGGTGCGGGTGCGAGTGTGTGTGTGGGTGCGGGTGCGAGTGTGTGTGTGGGTGCGGGTGCGAGTGTGTGTGCGGGTGCGGGTGCGAGTGTGTGTGCGGGTGCGGGTGCGGGTGTGTGTGCGGGTGCATGTGTGGGTGCGTGGGTGCGTGTGGGTGTGTGTGCGGGTGCGAGTCCGTGTGTGGGTGTTGGGTGCGTGTGTGGGTGTTGGGTGCGGGTGCGAGTGCGGGTGCGAGTGCGGGTGCGGGTGTTGAGTGCGGGAGCGGGTGCGGGTGTTGGGTGCGTGTGTTGGGTGCGTGTGCGGGTGTTGGGTGCGTGTGCGGGTGCGGGTATTGGGTGCGAGTGCGGGTGCAAGTGCGGGTGTGGGTGTGGGTGTGGGTGCATGTGTGGGTGTGGATGTGGGTGTGTGTGCGTGTGCGTGTGCGGGTGCATGTGTGCGGGTGCGGGTGCGTGTGTGGGTGCGGGTGCGTGTGCGGGTGCGGGTGCGTGTGTGGGTGCAGGTGCGTGTGTGGGTGCGGGTGCGTGTGTGGGTGCGGGTGCGTGTGTGTGTGCGGGTGCGTGTGTGTGTGCGGGTGCGTGTGTGGGTGTGGGTGCGTGTGTGGGTGTGGGTGCGTGTGTGGGTGTGGGTGCGTGTGTGGGTGTGGGTGCGTGTGTGGGTGTGGGTGTGCGTGTGCGTGTGTGGGTGCGTGTGCGGGTGTGGGTGTCGGTGCGTGTGCGGGTGTGGGTGTCGGTGCGTGTGCGGGTGTGGGTGTCGGTGCGTGTGCGGGTGCGGGTGCGGGAGCATGTGTGGGTGTCGGTGCGTGTGTGGGTGTGGGTGTGGGTGCGGGAGCGGGAGCGGGTGCGGGTGCGTGTGTGGGTGTGTGTGCGTGTGCGGGTGCGGGTGCGGTGCAGGTGCGTGTGTGGGTGCGTGTGCGAGTGTGTGTGCGGGTGCGGGTGCGAGTGCATGTGCGGGTGCGGGTGCGTGTGCGGTGCGGGTGCGTGTGCGGGTGCATGTGCGTGGGTGCGTGTGGGTGTGTGTGCGGGTGCGAGTCCGTGTGTGGGTGTGGGTGCGTGTGTGGGTGTTGGGTGCGAGTGCGGGTGCGAGTGCGGGTGTTGGGTGCGTGTGCGTGTGTTGGGTGCGTGTGCGGGTGTTGGGTGCGGGTGCGAGTGCGGGTGCGGGTGTTGGGTGCGTGTGCGTGTGCAGGTGCGGGTGTTGGGTGCGGGTGCGGGTGCGAGTGCGGGTGCAAGTGCGGGTGTGGGTGTGGGTGCGTGTGTGTGGATATGGCCGAAAAGACCGAACTCGAGTTCGTTGCAGAATGGGGGAAGTGAAGGAACCACATCCCTTCACCTCGCCAGGACGCATAGAAAGCTGATCAAGAAAATAAAACAACAAGGTTGGCAGCCGAGTGACCCACCGTTACAATCCAAGGAGTGGTGGAGAGCTCAGGCTAAAGATAAAACTGACAAAGCTACAGTACTCATTCTGAGTCTGTATCTGCAACAAACTAAACTAATACAGAAACATCTCGGGGAAGTTGCGCCGGTCGCAGCAGCAGGGGACCTGAAACGTCCCCTACTGAATTTTTGTAACTTAAAAGAAAGGAATTGATCTAAGTTTCAAGAGCTGTTTGTGCTGAGGAGAGAGAGAGAGAAAGGGGGTACCCTTAGGGGGTTCATGAGCAGTGACAGACAGCAGCAGAGAAAATGTGAGCTTCAGTCAGTTTGATTGTCCCTATAGGTGGAGCCTCCAAGATCCCTTTATTCCCCCCACTGATACTTGAAACTTCATTTAGAGTTAAGTTCAATATTATAGGAATATAAATACATACCTTTATATATGTGTTTGTGTGCAAGGAAGCATTTGTATGAGAGCTTTAATGTGTTTTCGTCCCTAAATTGTCATTTGTGTGTGTAGTTCAGCACTTTAGAGTCAAAAGCCCTATATTAGATTAAAGGAAAAGTATACTCAAACATTCCAAAGTTTTGAGTATAAGGTTTGAGTTGAGATTTATGACAAAAATCGCAATTTGAAGGTAGTGTAAAGATAAAACAGGGCTTGCCTTTGTTTGAGATGAACCAACCCTTGTATCACCTCCTTGCAGACTAGTAGGGAATAACCCTCAACACCAGCTTCCAAGCTGATTGGGATTGATACATACGAGTTGATATTCTAAAATTCTGAGGAAATAAAATTACCTGAAATTCAGAAGGATTCTAGGAAAACCAAAAGACGTAAACACGCGGTCTAGTTGGTTCCAATAGATAAAAAGGGGTTTCATTTGAAGAGATGAATTAAATATTAAAGGAAATCTGCTTTCCAAAATTCACTGTAATTTGAATTTGGGACAATCTTGAGAGGTAAAGTGCAGTGCAATTTAACAGGTTACTTTGAATAACGAGAAGCTATCCAAAGATAAAGAATGTGTCGATAAACATATGGGACTTCTAACCTGGATACAAATCATTACACATGAAAAAGAGGTTGTTTTAATTTTGATAGTGTAAATTACAGTTCTTACAAAGTTTAAAATTTTGAAGTTTGGTTCTTGATAAAGTTCTCAAAAGGGAATTTTCATTTTAAAAGGTTTGACAACAATTGGCATGAATTCAAATGCTGCAAGCTTTTGTATTTGTAAGTCTGTTCCCAAAATGTGAAGTTAAGCCCAAGACCTTGACAAAGTTTGGCAGAAATCCAATTTTTGGCCGAGTTAATGAATCTGGGATAATGCTAAAAAAAAAGGTCAGACATAATTTAGTGGATTACTTTTGAGACAATAAGATGTTGTTTGAGAAGAAGATAAGGAAGCAAAACATGTCAGTGGCTGATTTCTGTTTTAAAACTGTTATGAGAATACTTTATTGGATTGTAAAATCTCTCCAGAGAACCTGAACAAGATAAGATGGTAGCTGTTGCATGTGTAAAATGGTATGAGGAAAGTAGGGAAAGAGGACATAATGTACAAACTGCTTTAAGGGAAATGAATTTGATAATCTGGCCATCAACTGAGGCATTGGAATCGCACTGGGGAAGATAAGCAAAGATCTAGAGACAGAGATCCCCATTGACATGGAATAGTTAATATGGCCTAAAGAGTAAGGAAACATTTTAAACAATCAAGACAATAGAGAAACTGACCTCAAGAGAATCTTAGGATGATCGTGGTCAGGAAAAAAATACCTTACAGGTAAAACTATTCAGTATCTGTAGTTGAGGCAATTGAAGGGTAAGGAGAAATAATACTTAACAATTTACCACAAGATAGATACAGGTAAAGGGAAAGCTGGGAAAAGGCTAAATAGATGTATTGCTGACTATATTAATGTGCCTGCGAGCTACAAAGAGTAAGACCACAGGATTAACACCTTGACGACAGGCAGAGTAAAACGACTCCCAGAGAGAACTGCCACTGGAAGTGAAGATAGTGAGCCATTGAAAGATAGGATAAGAAGATGCATTGTAGAGTTGTGTGGACAGCTTAAGGAATTGAGGCCCGACATGAGATAGCAGCAGGAGACAGTAAACTGGAAGGAGTGGGTGTGCCTACCCAGATGGATTCAGATCAGGGAACTCATTTCACAGGGAGAGTCATTAAAGAAATGTGTAAACTTATGGAGATTAAACAGAAATTCCATATTCCTTACCACCCCCAGAATTCAGGGATGGTGGAAAGGATGAACTGAACTTTAAAAACATCTATAGCCAAAGAAATTCAGGAGACAGAGAACAGCTGGGCCACAGTATTGCCCAACATTCTGATGCGCCTTAGGGCTACACCAAATAGGACTACTGGGTTCACCCCATTGAATTGATAACAGGAAGGGCCATGCAATTACCCAAAGGGGTTATAGTAGGAGGAAGGGATGTAGGGCCACTGAAAGGAAGAATTCGGGACTACGTAAGGGCATTAGTGAGCAATTACATGAGTTAAGAAAGGAAGTTAGAGACCGACAGATGATTAAGGATATGGAAACAGGCAAATCCAAAGAGCAACAACGGAACCCCAAGTGGGGAATAAGGTGATGGTCAGGGTGAGCCTTGAGCGAACTGGGTTTGCTCCAGGTTGCATGGACCAGATGAGGTAATTATGACAGGTGATACATGCGCACTTGTAGATATGAAAATGAGAAATAAATGGATGCATTACACACAGTTAAAGATATATGATGAATCACCAAGTGATTACCCGGACAACGGGAGCCAATGTTAATGTTTCCACAGGTCCGTGATCCTGGCTGTGGGCGTGTTAGCGCTGGCATGGGCAGTACCAACAGTCAAAGTCAATAATGACATCTGCCTTCACCCTGGGCAGTACATACTACTTCCCCAAGGAGGAAGTGGGGAATGGATAAGAAAGCCCAACACCTGGATTACGGATCAAGTCACTACATGGACACATCAAATGAACAATTGGGAACAGAACCCCCACATGTGATCACACAAAGAGTTGTAAGAGTACTTTACATTTAACAGCACCAGGGCAGCCAGTCCAGCTAACACCACTCTAGTGTAACGATGAGAATTGGACTGGGTAGGTGATATGGGAGATGTAGAACGTATGCGCCCCCTACCAGTTTTTCATCAACAAGCATTTGGATGTATCAAGAGATTAATGTGACCGCCGGATGGACAGACCTATCTCCCTTTGTTTGGGATCCGGGTCTTGAGGGACAATATTGTCAAGAAACATGTAAATACATAATAGATAGGCATGATTGTTATGATACACAATGGGCAGAATTTTCTGCCTGTCGGGCAGGTGGGCCCAACCCAATCTCCGCCGGACGGGGAGATGATCTCTGCCGGAGAAGCAGGCCCCGCTGCCATTTTATGTGGGCGGGCCAATTAAGGCCCGCCCAGCATGACGTCCGGCGGGAAGCGCTATGCGCTTCCTGTGCGGGTGGGGGGGGATTCCCCAAAAGCGAGAGTGCGCTCTTTCGCACATGCGCACGAAAGAGCGCACATCTCCCTGAGGCTAAGTGCTGCCTCAGGGAGATCACTTACACTTTTAAAAATATTAAAAATAGAAAAAAATAAATTCCCTAACATGTCCACCTCATGTGACAATGTTGGGACATATTCATAATTAACATAATAACTTTATTAAAAATTTTAAAACCCGACATGAAACCTCATCCCGCCTGTGGATGAGGTTTCATGTTTTATCTGCTTCCCACCGGGGCTCCTGGCCTGCCCGCCAACCTTAAGGTTGGATGGGCAGGTACACTAAGTACTTTAATTGATCTGTTAATGGCCTCAATTAGCCATTGACAGGTCGGCGGGCCTGCAGCTGATTTTGCTGCGGGCCCGCCTTCCTGAAAATTTAAAAGGGGCGGGATGACATCGAGGGTTCCGCCCGATGTCATCTCATATCATTTTACGCGTTGGCGAGCGGGCCCCGCCCCCTACTCGCCGATGGCAAAATTCTGCTCAAAGTTTTACTTTGACTACATGTGGCTATCAAAGACCCACTCAATGTCCAGGTGTAGTAAGTTCCCCCCGCCCCACCCCCAGATGGGATAGTCAGGCTAGGAAAGTCAAAACCACTATTACACGATGTAACTATGGTCTCTCTGGAAGTGACATACAATGTCTCAGGACTCCTGTCAGTGTTACATACCACTTGTCACAGCCACCAGAATTCCATAAAATGGGCTAGAAGCCAACTGAAGAGGATAGTCAATGACTATAAATTTCGACTCGTTCTGGGAATTAGAGCAAAAGCACAGGTTAGCTTAAAAAGAAGTATACTAGGAGACATCGGAGGGCTATTTGGGAGTGCCAATTCCATACTTAATTCTGGTCAGATCTATGACTTAAATGATTATGCCTCCTGGGTGGCTGCTGAGACTGCCCGAGGACGGCGCTACAGTGCACATGGGACAGGATATGCCCTGACATCTGTGGAGCTACAAGGAGAAGGTCTGCTACAGATCCTTAGGCAGATTGCAGATGGGATAATAGACATATGCATACTTCAAGGGGGAGAACAGGAAAAGGGAAAGTTATGTCATACAACCAGGTGGTTTAGGATTCCTCTGGCAGTCTGGACGACTGGCCACCCGATGGACCAGAAGAGGAATTCTCAACTTAAGGTGTGGCCAGCTTGGGCTTTGCCAACGGCCAAAAGGGGGGACTGTAAGGGGGAAATTAAATATATATATATTAAAAAAAGAAGCACATAGTAAGAATTTGCTGAACATACTTAAAATCTCTAGGCAGCCATGGATGCTAAACCTATTGACAGTTGAGGGTAAGCAGATGGACATTGCACACAAAGGGTCTTTGAGTTTTGTGTGATTTACACAGTTTCAAGAGATGAGCTAATGTCCAGGCACAGGCAGAACCATTCAAGTGGTGCAATGGTGCATTGAAGCCTTGAAAGCTGGACTGGAGATAAAACATAACGTAAAGTTAGATTAGGTATACTCCTCTCTCAGATAGGCATGGGGCAGATGGTTTAGCTTAGATATGGGAGGACATACAAAGACAAAGAGAGGACTTTGATGAAACACAAACAGTCCTGAGTTATGAGAATCAAGGTATTTGCATACATGTTTTAATTTTGATTGGATAATATAATTATGTATACACCCTTTTGAATAATTGGTTAGCAGAATCACATGTTTATGTACTTAATTGGATAGTTTTAACATAGTGCCTGTGTGTCAGCTACCGATTGGATGTATTCAAATGTACTCACATGTATTGTGATAAGAAAAAGTACAAAAGTAATGAAATGTAATCAATCAGGGAGCTGCTGGGTCTTCCTTCTTAGGAATGATTGCGGCTCCCTTGCATATGCTTGAATAAAACCGGTTAAAGGAAACCTGAGTCTCTGTGGTCACTGTGTGATCGGCGAGTGTAACTTCTCCTCTTCAACTGGCCCATGTGGTAGTTACAGGATCGGAGGGTGTGCCCTTCTTCAGTGGCCAATCAGCATCGTCTATATACCTGCATGTATGTTTTTCTTATGAAGAGGCAACAAGCAACACACAAACCACACCAACAACTGGTGATAGTCAATCCAAACGCAATCTTCAGGATGAGAGAACAGACAGCTCAAAGGCACACCCCATGTAGTTGTCATAAGGCCTGGTTGAGTCAGCTAACAACCAATGCATTTCCAAACACAGACAACAATTTGAGAAATAACACTCCAGGTATTTGTGTTACAGTTGAATGTTCTAGTAAATTGTTTTTGTCGTTATAATTTTTCTGCTCCACAAGAGATGCAAGGAGGGCTGTCCTCCTCCACGTGGACAAATCAGGAACAGAGGTACTTCTCCAAATAACTGAGCACAAAAAAGATTAACCAATGGTCTACATGCATCCCATGAGCACTATGAACAGCTGATAGATACCAGTGAATTGTCATATTCAACTGTAGGTCATTACTGAATCTGATCACATAAGTAATAAGTGTTCGTTATATTGATAAAGTCAATGAATGGTACAAAAATCATACTCCACAGAAGGACTAAGTAGCATAATGGGATACAATATTACCTTTTCACCTCAGGGACCTGAGTATAAATGTAGTCCTAACTTATGGCATGAAAGTCTCCTAGATCTGTAAAGGTCCTGATACAGAATTTTATCAATTTCAACCAGGCTTCTAATAAGTGCAAGTCCATAGCCTAAACTGACCATCTGTCAATACTAATTCATAATAAATTGCTAGTGTCAGGGAGGATGGCTGGTTTGAGAGATAACAATGTACTACTAGTGCAGTAGGAAGTGGCTTTTTGAGGTTGAGCTGAGGCACATTATTGAGGCAGTACATATGTTATTGATTATCTGAGGAATGGCTCACACAAACATTGTTGTCTTGATTTTAACTCTGAACATTTTTTGCATGGGGCAGTAATGAGATGGATTTAAAACTCACCTGCTGCTTCTGAGAACAGTCCAGGGGCTCATTACAATGTGATTGATAGGTTTCCACTGAATTGGCTGACCTGAAGGGCAACCCATCCATATCTGGGCTTCAATTTCTGATGATCAGCCAGCGTTTAATTAAAGTGGGAAAGCACCTCTTAAGACAGGCTGAATTCCTTTGTGGCTTGTTTCATTTGCAAGGTAGTGGAAGAAATACCTTTTGAGAAATGAATCAGGGGCCAAGATTCTCAGAAGCTTCCTTGGAGGCCTGTGAGGGCAAGGAGGGAACTTGTGTTCCCAACCAATGCTAAGAACATAAGAACATAAAAAGTAGGGACAGGAGTAGACCATTCAGCCCCTTGAGCCTGCTCCACAATTCAATAAGATCATGGCTGATCTTCTTGTGTTTTGATTGCCACGTTCCCATCTAACCCCGATAACCTTTGATTCTCTTGCCTAACAAGAATCTATCTACCTCTGCCTTACAAAAATTCAATGACCCCACCTCCACCACCTTCTGAGGCAGAGAATTCCAAAGTCGCACAACCCTCTGAGAGAAAAAAATTCTCTTCATCTCTGTTCTAAAAGGGGGACCGCTAATTTTAAAACAGTGCCCGCTAGTTCTGGACTCATCCACCAGAGGAAACATCCTTCCAACGTCCACCTTGTCAAGGCCGCTCAGGATCTTGTATACTTCAATCAAATCACCCCTCACTCTTCTAAACTCCAGTGAAAACAAGCCCAGTCTGTTCAACCTTTCCTCATAAAACAACCCACTCATTCCAGGTATCAATCTAGTAAACCTCCTTTGAACCGCCTCCAATACATTTACATCCTTCCTTAAATAAGGAGACCAAAACTGCACACAGTATTCGAGGTGCGGTCACCCAATGCCCTGTATAACTGAAGCATAACATCCTTACTTTTATAAAACAAAAACAGAATTACCTGGAAAAACTCAGCAGGTCTGGCAGCATCGGTGGAGAAGAAAAGATTCGACGTTTCGAGTCCACACGACCCTTCAACAGAAGGGTTTGGATTTTCAGACTCTTTGGATTTCCAGCATCCACAGTAGTTTTTTGTTTTTATCCTTACTTTTATGTTCAATCCTTCTCATAATAAAGGATAGCATTCCATTAGCCTTCTTAATTACTAGCTGTACCTGCATATTAACTTTTTGTGACTCATACTAGAACACCTAGATTCCTCTGCACCTCAGAATTATGCAGCCATCCTCCATTTAAGCAATAAACTGCTTTTTTGTTCTTCCTGCCAAAGTGAATAACTTCATATTTTCCCACACTAAACTCCATTTGCCAGATCTTTGCCCACTCACTCAACCTATCTATATCTATCTGCAACCTCCTTATGTCCTCTTCACAACATACTTTCCTTCTTATCTTTGTGTCATCTGATAGAAGGGACGGTAATCACTCTATCCATCAGAAGTGGAGAGAGATTTCAGAGGTCATCAGATTCAGAAAGATCACACCCTGATCTGGATCCAGTATAGGAAGCATTTCAGTTATCTTACTGTTGTGGAGTATCTAAAGACACTTAACACAGAGTCAGCTGTAAATGAATCAAGCAGCAGTTTAGCAGTTTATTCAATACAAGTATGCATACATGGGAATGCTCTCTCAGCTGCTCTAAGAGGCAATTCGAAGTTACACAGTTTCTGTCCATGATTTATACCATCTGTGGGAGAGTCACCATTAACTCACAATGTCCTTATCTTTGTATGTCTAATTCATTACAATCTTAATTACAAGTGAGTTTACAACATAAACACGGAATGACCTGTTCATCGCCTCCACAGTTACAGAGGAATTTGTAAAACAATCATGGAGTGACCTGACCTTTAGCACAAACGATGTTCCAAAACATGAACTTTGCTTATCTATTCTGACATTTCACTGCAGTGCCTAGTCATCTGCATATCTTGACCCTCAGGTCAAGCTTTCAGTTTATTACAGTATAACTCATTGACCATTCATCAACTTATTTTATCCTGACTGAAAGGTCACATTCATTAGCTTTATCATGGACTGACCCATAGGCTAGTTATTCGAGGTCCTATTCATTCTAGTTTTTTTTTTACTGCAAGCGCTTTTAAACTTATATTTGCAACTTGACCAAGCCTGGATAATCCATGAGACATCCTGATTCATTAATAGAATAGCAAGAGTGAGCGGTCTTTATTCATCCCTCTAACTTTACAACATATGGCTACAATCCTTCACCCCTCCCCAACACTCTCAACAATTCTCTTCCCTCCGTGACATCCCTCCACCCAATACAAAGCCACAGTTGACCACCTTTCATTCTCATTCCAAGCACACTCTTTCTTGCACCCTTCACACCAGACATTGCCAGCATTCTTCTCTCACTTGCTCGCCTTAACAGAAACACCAACTTTTGGCAGGATCCTTCTTCACTTCACACTCCAGATACTTGCTTCCCTTTCAGCACCTATCATGCTTCCATCTTGTTTCTTCTCCTTCTCAGTACGTGCACTACCAGTAAAAACCTCCACACATTGCACTTTTCAGTAACCACTCACTTCTGCACTTTGCCCTTAGATAGAAGTGATGTGCTCCAGCCCCATAAAAGTGACAGCGGTCCAGCAGGTGGGACATACTTTCTCCTCTCGCAGGATATCAACATCTTTTCTTCCTTGCTAGCCCCTTAAATAATATCTAATACTTTACCAGAAAACCAGCTGGTCCTGCCTATCATGTCAGAAGTTATAATGTCTTCAGCCTCTGCAGCCTGACACCCCCTGACTCAAACAGCCAGAAGTCTCTGACCACAATTATCTCAAAGATGGGCCAACAATCGCTGTTCACTAGCTCCTCTAAAGGCACTGGGGCAGCACCTCATATTGATAGTAGAGACAGGAAATTTCTAGCAACAGTTAACTTTGTGGAATAAGCTTGGTGTTTCAGTACTAAGACAAATAACACTCTTAGGATGATATCACACTTCTTTGATGATATCAGTACAGTATTGTAGGTTTATAAGAAAATAATTTCCTTTGGATCTTACAATATGATTTAAAAATAAACTGCATAATAAGGGTCTTTCAGGGAAGCCCGGAATCTGGAAAGAATAACTTATTGTACAACACTGAATTCATTGGATAAGCGAATTTAACTGGATAAGAATCAATGAAGCTTTTGTGACAGCCTATTATTTAACACAGAAGATTTGACAAGAAGTAAATCAAGAGAGTTTTATACACTGTGCAAACATCTTCCAAATTGTGAATCTTGCACAAATAGTATTTTTTACAAGGTACAGTGCCATAAAATGACATTTAACCAAGGTAGGTAGACTTTTTAATCATGTCGTTGACTTTTGATTTCTATGAATTCAGACTAGACCACCTCAGTGGGAGTGTACATACTTTTTCAGGGTAACAATTAAACTAGTATAACTAAAAAACCTGAGAACTGAAATGCCAAGCTAACACCATTGTGGGAGCACCATCACCACAAGAGCTATCGCAGTTCAAGAAGAAGGCCCATTGCCACTTTCTCAGGGCAACTAAAAAGGCCAATAAATGTGATCTTGCCAGCTTTACCCATATTGTTACAGCCACGTAAAGAGGGGTAAAAATGATTCCCCTATCATGCCACTCCAAGTCTGACCATAACAGGTTTTGTTGAAGGATTTAGAAGGATGAAGGAATTTTACTCAATGTCTGTGTTTAACCATTTATGTATTGATTGTAAAGAGACAGGCTTTCTTGAGGTTTAAAATAAAAAGGGGTTAATTTTTATTGGTTGAAAACCCACCCAAGAAAAGGTAGAAAAATATTTTAAAATGTAAACACGCACTTCTCAAACTTTCATGACCCACATTTATACACACACAAGCAAGCAAATTTTACAAGTTATACTGTAGGTAGTTACTTTCTTAGCCAAATTAAAATTTAATGCTGAAAGATAAAAACTTGAGAGTTCACTGTTTATGAGTCCTTGGCTGTTCACTGTCTCTGCAGCAAAAATTTTCTAAGTTACTTTAGATTTCAGGAGTTGAGTTGAAGTCCATGTAACTGCAATTGCCGGAGACAATTCCTTTTTAATCTGTAACCCGTTTCTTCCAGAAGTCAATGAGTTTTGCACCTGACATTCCTTTTGATGGAAAATTCAAGATTTATGTGCTGGATTTTCAAACTGTAAGAGATGGGATCTTAATTTGGGAGAGGAGAAAAGGGTGCTCCTTGCTGCTTCATTGGCAACTTTTCCCGACGACTGATTGTTTGCAGCTTTCATGCTGTGTTAAAGAGATTTCAAAATGGTTACTTCAGTCACATGACCTCTTTCTCCTCATAATGATTTCAGAATGTATTTATTTATCTGATGTCAGAGCTGACGGTGCTTTTGTTTCATGGCTGGGAGTGTGAGTAGATTCTGTAATGTCCCAGCCATTAACCATTGAATGAGTCATTATCCATCTTGGGGAAAATGTATTTCATATAACTATTGTTCTAGCAGACTTTCTGTCTCCACTGGAGAGGTAGTCTTATAGAAATGTAAATGGAGGTCCAGGACATTTTTTCAGTAAATCCTTTTGAAGTAGTTCTTGAGATCCTCAGGTGTAAAATTCCAGAGAAGGATGTTGTGGCACATGTGAATTGTATCCCATGTTGGAACTTTCCAGAGCTGGTCAAATTGCAATACCATACATCAGGTGACTTGTGGCAGTCAGCTTTGGTCAGTGTCTTCTCTTACCTTTAAAAAGTCATTTTTAAACAGTTCAGTATATGTTTGGTCAGCCAGTGAAATTACAGATTAATATCACTCATGCACAGGTCACCTCATCATGACAGTGTCCTGAGACCAAAAGTCTTTGAAATGAATGGATGGCACTTGGGAGGCTTTGCTCCATCTAACCCTACCTTACATCTGTCCTCATTTTGAAGGGTCAACCAATTACAATTCTGTGTTTAATGGATGGAAGTTATATTCTCTAGATAATTCAATCAATTTTGTAATCACAGTATTTTTTTTCTGGATGATCATCTGAAAATAATTAGGTTCAAACATTGGCTGAAAGTGACATATTGGGCTGAAATTTAACTTTCTGGAGCACATGGGTTTGACAATGGTTGGAACATTAAAAGTGGAGAAATCATCAGGCCTCGGGAAGCCAGTTCCATATTTAACTGTTGTGTGTCAGGCTGTGCACATGCAAAACCTTCAGGGCAGGCAAGTTGTCAACTTCAAGGTGTTAATAACTCAATTACAGCAATGTTAACAAGATTTTTGCAATTTAACTGTGAGCCCATGAGACTTCCAGGCTGCCTGGAACTCGCCAGTGAAAGCAAGGTGAGAACACAGCAGCAACTGAGGAGGCTGAAGACATGACAGGAAAATATGACAGCACAAACTGAAAACCTCACAGCTGCTTTCTTGCCTGCTGTGGTTAATTTCACAACTTTAGCAGTTATTTTGAAACTTTGGAGCATGTACATTTGATCTTCATTTGGAGCTCTAATCTATCACATCAGTATGGAGTGTGCTGTTTTATTTTGGACCTTGGATGAGGATTAGCAACATCAACAGCACAACAGGAACAGGAAAGGCAGGCCAAGCACCAGCAGGAACACTAGTGTCAGGAGAGGCAACGACTGCATCAGCAGGAGTACAAGTGTCAGATAGGCATCAGCAGCACCAGCAGGAGCTGAGGCCTCATCTGCCTGCACAGGTGGATACAAAAGATCCCATGATGCTATTTTGAAGAAGAGTAGAGGAGATATCCCTGGTGTCCTGGCCAATATTTATCCTTCAATCAACGTCCCAAAAATAGGTTATCTAGTCATTATCATATTGCTGTTTGTAGGAGTTTGCTGTGCATAAATTGGCTGCCACATTACAACACTGAGTACACTCAAAAGTACTTCACTGGCTGTAAAGTGCTTTGTGGTGTTTGTGAAAAGTGCTATATAAATGCAAGTCTTTCTGCAAGTAAAATGCTAGACATAAATGGGCAGCATGGCAAAGTGGTAGAAATGAATAATATTTGGCCGGGGCTTTCCCTAAAATATGCAAAGTCCGTTAGTGGGCAGGATAAAGGGCGTTCCATCCACTGGCCACAATGGTGGTTTTTTGTGGCGAAACATCCGCATCACAGCTGATTAATTATTCATCCACTGGAACATGCCATTCCATTGGCGGGCGGCATCTGATTCACCCACCCCGCTGTGACCTTAGTGCTCCCTAACTCCGGGCACCATATTTAAACAGCACCCCTGCACAGCATTCGCACTCTCTGCAGCAGCTCCAGTGAAGACTTGGCTCCCAAAAGCAGAAAGCATGTTGCGCCCAAATTCACGACACCTCACTGGAGCACCTTTTGAATGCAGTCGTTGTCTGCCACAATGTCCTTTACTCACGCTGTGGCCACAGGCCTTCCACCAAGGTGACCAATCCAGCTTGGGAGGCGGTTGCAGCTGTGGTCAGTGCAAACACCCTGCAGAAGAGGTCAGCCACCCAGTGCAGGAAGACGATGAACAATCTCATCAGTTCCACCAGTGTAAGTCAACCATCTCATCACTCTCAACTCACACACTGTCAAGCCCATCACACATTCACAAGGATCTTGCTCGCTGCCACCTCAAGGGACACATCACCATTCACTTTCACAGACCCTCACATCTCCATCTCGCCTCATCTCCTCTGGAGTTTGCATCCTAATCCTGTCCTGGGCTCCGCCTGCCACCCACACATGCCAGGCATCTTTATTATCTGCCCTTGCATGCGTCTTGCTCACACTCTGTCCATCTGTCTTCATACAAGACAAGCTGGCTCATAATAAGAAGGAGAGGTCCCATATCGGAAGTGGAGTTCCTGAGATCAAGATTCTCACATACTTTGAGAACAGAGCCATAGAGCTGGCCACGGAGGACATAGACTGTGCCTGTGCCTGTGCTGACAGTGAGGTCGGTGGCGCACACCAAAGTGAGGATCCTGTACTAGAACATCCATCTGATACTGTGAGTGATTTCTCCTGTTTCAGAGTCGCCTGCCATGCACTAATTGTCTTTCCTTTCTTTCATAGGCACATCTGGGGAGCTGCCGAGGGCATTCACAAGTCAGGACCTCAACTCCAGCCGCAACAACACCTCAGATGAGGAACTTGAAGAGAGCACCTTTGAAGACTCATCACAGCACTCACCCACAACCTCCACCAGCTCAGAGACATACACCTCGGTGGAACTTAGTTCCAGAGTAGCCTCAGAGTCACATACTGATGATCACAGTGCACCATCTTCTCCACAGCAGGCAGAGGTTGCCGGTATTCGAAGGACTGCTTGAGGCCATGATTCTGCTGAGTCCAAATCCGATGATGAACTCCAGACTCAGTCCTAAATCAGTTGCTGAAGCTGCAAAGACAAGCACGGGAACCTCAGGAAGAGATGTCAGTTGCACTCTTCAGATTGCAAAGCATGATGGAGGAGTTTGTCCGCCATGACAATGCACAAAGGTTAACACTGGCAGGTTGGCAGCTGCCATGGAGACCTTGGTCCAGGACACCAGGACATCAGTCCTGCCCTGCTGCTGGAGCTGTAGTCTATCGCTGTAGCCAGTGGTGTCAACATTCAGTGTCAATGCGAGAGGGCTGCAGGGCATCTCAATCTCAGTGCAGCTGCCCTTTCTCCTCAGGAAGAAGAACAAACAGCTCAACAGCGCAGGGCCATGCACCCAGGTGACTCTGGGTGTGTCCGGCCCATCCAAATTCGCTCTTCCTGTGACCCCACCAGCTCCAGCTCCGCAGGCCGAAGAGGGTGCACCTGCCCCACTGCTGGACACCCAAAGCAGGCCAGGGCCCACCAGGTCTCAGCCTTCCAGAGGACACCCTCAAAGTTCATTGCAGACATCAAGGAATAACAGCCAGCACGCTGCCTCCACCTCCACTGTGGATGTCAGGGGAGCACCAAGACATAACAGCAGGGTAAGGAAATGGGTACGGGTAAAAAGATGTAATTGCACAATGTTGGCATGGGTGTTAACCACATGTATATAATGTTCATAATGTAAATAGACTCGAAATTATTTCATATCTCCTCTTGTCTATGGCCCCTTCTTATGAAGAGCTGTGTTACTATCAATCACATGTGATACCTTGGTTCCTGCATGCAATCATGGAAATTGTCTCTATCCTAGACTTCTCTTCTGTGCAGTGTGCTACCTTCTCACCACAGTGAGCATTCCATTTCAACATAATGCCCCATATTAGTAATGCCTGTACCTTCATGTTAAGTGTGCTTGTGGAACAAACCTCATTCGCATTCCTTGTAGGGTCCCATCATGTGCATTCTTGGCTCTGAATGATTAAGGCAGGGGTGTGCCCCTGTCTCATCTGCATTCTTGACAGGTGAAAGTGTGATGTTTAAGGAGAGATGTGCTATCGCATGGAATAGGCTCATACTGTCCATCTACCTGCTGTCTCTGGGCAGGGCTATAATGATATGAGCCTTTACTCAGAGCCTATGTGCGCTGCTCTCAGCCAAACAGATTTCCGATGTTCCCAGTGTCAATCTGCTGAGCTCAGCAAAAACTGGGACAAGCTTGCCACCTCAAGGTGACAAAGCAATGGCACATTTGTGTGCAGGCGCTGAGCCATCCAACCTTAAGCATTTCTCACCTTGTAGTTGTGACTATTGCAGGGAGAAGGGTCTGAGTTGGTAGACAATATGTGTCCCATCACCTTGACACTCCAAGAGGGTAATGATGCTACTTCCAAATGGTGATTTTTGGAGGCCAAAACAGCCTTCAGGTATGCTCTGGAATCACACATCATTGCTTCAGGCATGATTGAGGGGTGCAAAGGGATAGGACCAAGTACGTGATGAAGCAGAACAATGCTTCTCATTAACAATGGTGTGTGCTCTTGAGGGCTTCATGTTCTCTGATCAACTTGGACTTTGTTAGGGCCAGGGCTGGCCATGCGGGCACATTGGTTGTGTGTAAGAGGAGGCACCTCAATATCAGTCAACCAAATGTCCGACCTCGTCATGCTCAGGTGCTTCACATCCACATGAGGGCTCAGAGAAATGCAGCTCAGGATCCCTATCTTTAACTGCCGGATGTCACTGTCATTTCAGGGAGTGTATCACAACTGGTTGAATCATCTCTAAGTGCAGTCACAGCAGCGATATTTCATCGGCTGCCTTGTACCAAGTGTTATGTTTCTGTGTAACACATTGTGCGTGGCTGTGTTGGTTCTGATGGATCTCTATGAGGAGCCTTGTCAGATTAAAGGCATGCAGGCACTAGGCCACTGAGGATCATGCAAGTGCCCCTTCATCTTGAAGGATGCTGTTGTGACTGGGATGCTGGAATGACATGTGTAGAGGCAGCACTTTCTGACGTCTGATGCCGGAACGCCCTCCTCCTGCAAACACCTCATCTCAGCATGGATACATGTCCTCAAGGCTTGCTCATCCTTCACAGCATCAGGGCAATGTGATTGTTCTGTGCAATGATGCACTGTCATCTGGAAGTTCATGGGTGAAATTAGAAGAGTAGCTATGCTGATGGTCATTCTGGCCCATGATGGAGGAGAGTTGTTCAAGAGGATCCTCAGTGCATCTCGTTATCCTCCTCCTACTAAAATCTGCTGGCAATGAGGGATTCATGAGTATGCTTGCCTCGTCTGGCCCATGCAATGGCCTCTTCACCTGCATCCTTGGCTTCCAAGACCTCATCGCCATCATCCCCTTCAAGGTCCTCCGCATCGGAGGAGACATGTAGCTCCTCCACCTCTTCATCTTCGAAGTCCTCCCCACTTTGTCGTACCAGGTTGCGTAACACGCAGCAAGCCATGATGATGCATGAGACCCTCTGGGGAATGTATTGGAGTGCTCCGCCAGATCTGTCCAGGCATCGGAATTTTCAGGATCCCTGTAGTGTGTTCCACCAATGTCCGGGTTGCAGCATGAGCCTCATTGTGCCTTCTCTCTGCAGGAGTCTGAGGCTACCACACGGGCATCATCAGCCACATCCTTTGTGGATAAGGAGCCAAGGAGCTAACCTGCATTCTGTACGGTCCCTTGAAGATGTCAAAGATCTGAGACCTACTTAGCATGTATGAGTTGTGGATGCTACCTGGGAATCTGGCACACACCTGCATGATAAGTTTGTTATTGTCGCACACCAGCTGGACATTGAGTGGTTGGTAGACTTTCTGGCTGACGTACTGGACTGCCTGTTGCCAGGGAGCTTTTATAGCCACATGAGTGCAGGTAATGGCACCTGTGGGAAACCTGAAAGCTCTGCAAAGCCCAGTGCTCTTGCGTCCTGGCTTACTTGATCTCTGTAAAAGTGGACAAAATTGTGGGCCTTTGCAAAAAGGGCGTCTGTGACCTCCTGGATGCATTTTTGTGTGGACGCATGTGAGATGCCGCAGAAGTCCCCAGTGGAGCCCTGGAAGGAGCCACCGACATAGAAGTTGAGTGCAGCAGTTACTTTCACAGCCATTGGTAATGGATGCCCTCCAAGTCCCTGTGGTACAAACATGACAAATGTGAGTACCAGATCCCTTGACATGTGAAGACGTCTGCGACACGCTCACACTCATCTGCAGATAACACATGCAACATCTATACACCCTGGGTATAGCAAGGTGCCTATAATTAAGGCTGTCTGAGGATCATCCTCTGCATCCAGAGGAGGACCTGCTGCCCCTTAGTCTTGAGGTTTCTGTCCTCCCTTTGGCAAGCCAGGCGCCACCATCGCCTTCTTCTCATTCTTCTCTCCTGCCAATAAGCAATAATGCAGGCTGCAATAACACCAGGCTCCATCTTCCTGATGACCTCCTCACTGCAGTGTCAGTGAGATACACACAAGAGTCAGCATTTGTTGCCAAAGGTCCATTTTCTGTCTGTGATTGTGGGCTCAAGGCCTTTTCACATATGCCAGAGAGTACTGGCCCCTGAAATGATGCCCAGTGTGGGGTGTGCATGAATGTTCACCACAAACCCTTCCACTCCCAGCCCACATGACCAACTGGCGGCAGCTTTGGCCAGCCGACTGGATGTCCTGCTTTCAGCCTAGGCTCTGGGGTCAACATAACCTGCACTCCAAAACTGCGCTGTTTGGACTGAACATGAGGGTTAATGTTCAATGAGTACGAGAGATTAGAGTGTCCGGAGGCTTCTCCTCTGTGAGTGGTGAATGGCCACATTTCTAAGGAGGTTCTCAAGCTTGTCCAGTCACCCAATAGTTCTGCTGTTCCATAATACTCTGGTGCAATTGAAGACTGCAAACAAGGGGTTAAAACTAGGGGAACAATCATTGCCATTTTGAGGGATCAGTATTGCATGAATAGGCATTGTTGCTTCACTTTGCTAACTCCCTGTATATCAATTGAACAGTTGCTGACCTGTCCCAGCTGTGCCTCTGTCCTCAATTTGGAACCATCAATTCAGTTGGGTGGCCCTTTCATGCCCCCCCCGCCCCCACCCCCCCTCACACCATTCATGTGTCTCAGTGCAATCCTCCCCGCTTGTTGTCCCCAATGCAGCCCTTGCCCTGCAGCCCCTTCCCTTCCCTCGTTCCTGTCTGGCCCCTTCCCCAGCGGAGTCTTTGCCCTCCAGCCCCTTCCCTACCCTCAGCCCTGTCTGGCCCCTTCCCCAGCGGAACCTTTGCCCTGCAGCACAGTAAAAGTCACCCCCACTTTAACCCTGTTGTGGTACCTGTAGAGACTTGCTTTGAGACCCCCCTGAAACTGATGCGAAACCTGGCGCTGACCCCTGCGGAGTGCTGCACAATGCAAGGTATGCACACTCACCTTGGGGTCAGGAGAGAAGTGCACATCGTTTAAATCCTGTTGTGAAACACATCTTTCTAATTGCATGCCGACGTGGGCTCTTAATCCAGAGTGGAGGGATGATTCCAGCAAGCAGATGCCATAATGAGATGCTGATTTATGCTAATGACATTTGTAACATTCAGCAGTGGGAAACCCGCCATTGATGGCTGAAGTGCACAATCGATTCCTCGTTTTACATCATCATAAAACCAATTTTGGGCCTTCTCACAAGATTTAGCTCTCATGCCCATCATGACACCTGCTGCAAGCGGGAGCGGAAAATCCTGGCCTTTATGTGGTTCAACAATAAAACAGAAATTTATTAATCTAACTTTGTGTAGCACATTTATGTGAATACTCTTGTGCAACCACAAATCTTTACTCTTCCTCTTCCTAACATTTCCATGTGTTACAATCCCTGTGGCTTCAGCAAAGTTAGAGGCACTTTACTCATATCCTTGCTCTGACCGCTGAGAAGTTCTTGGCTAACGTACTCTAGGTTTTGGAGCTTGTGAGGGTTCCATAGAATCATAGAATAGTTATAAGACAGAAGAAGGCCACTCGTCCTATCGTGCCTGTGCTGGCTCTCTGGAGGGACAATTCACCTACTACCGTTCCCGCGCCTTCTCCCTATAGCCCTACACATTCCTCCATTTCCAATAATAATGCAGTTCCCTCTTGAATGGCTTGATTGACCCTGCCTCCACCACACTCAGCAGTGTATTCCAGATCCTAACCATACGCTGCATGAAAAGAAATTTCCTCATGCCAACTTTGTTTCTTTTTCCAATAACTATAAATCTTTGTCTTCTGATTTTTGATCCTTCCACCAATGGAAGAGTTTCTCCCAAAATACACTGTCCAACCCCTCATGATTTTGAATACATCTGTCAAATCTCCTCTCAACCTTTCTACCCCAAGGAACAGTCCCAACTTCCCCAATCTATCTACATAACTGAAGCTCCTCGTCACTGGTACCACTTTCGTGAAATTTTTTCTGCACCCTCTCTAATGCCTTCACATCTTTCTTACAGTGTGGCGCCCAGAACTGGACAAAATATTCCAGCTAGTTCCGCAAAAGACTGCTCCATCTCTTGTGCAGTGGCAGCCTTGGGCATTGGGACACAAGCAACATTTGGCTGGTGGTGGGGTGGGAGGGATGGTGGGAGGAAGCAATGGGTGAAAAGTGGAAGATTTTTATGCTGAGTTCCCACTTCCATGTTCCCTTTTACCATCAACCCTCTCATGGCCCACACACAGTTCCCAGCTGGTGTGTGCTGGAGAACACTGTGCTGCAGATCAGTAAGGCGATGAAAGGTCAAGGCTAGGGTTTCATGAATCCTATTTAAGGTAGTATTCATAGTGTGCAAGGTGAAAACCTGCATGCTCTCGTTTGATTACCACGTTTAATATTTCATGCAGGTGGTCGCTTTTTCCATGAATGAAAGCGTCATTGCAAAGGTCCGTGACATCATGCCACTCATGCTTGAGATAGTGTCCTCCAATCTCTTGGCAAGCATGCACAGTGGGCTCAAACACCTGCCAGTCTGCTGTTGCTCCAGGAGTCTCCTCCTCATTGATGGCCCCTGAAATTCAGCATCTGCATCCAGCTGAACAGAACTTGGAGAGCCCTCCAGCCTGCAATGGCCTCCACTGCTGAACTCATCTTTACCAATTGTTCTTGCACACTTGTAACATGTGAATGACCAGGTGAAAACCCAATTGTCTTCCTTACCAGTGCCACCAAAATTTGATTATCTCAGCTGGTGGATAATCTACATTAGTCCTGAGATGGTGCACGCTCGGAATGAATGACCTTCTTTGAGGAGTTATTGCTGATCTCTTGAACCATCACCTGTGGGATGTTTGGAGGCCCTGTGGGAGATTAAAGACATGAATTAAAAATGTCAAGCTAAGAATGTTTTATGTGACCGTTATGCACATTATCATATTTCACTCACTGTTAAGATCAGGTCAGCATGAGTGAATGTTATATGCCATGTAGCTGTCTGATATTTAATTCTGTCACCAGGTAGCTGAGAGGCTCCTGTCTCTCTATGTCCAATGGCCAAGCATACCGAGACTCCGCTGATGTCCAGTGCTGCAGTATAAGGGTCTGGTATATACAGGGTTAATGTGGGACTGAGTACAATACCACCCACACAGTGATGTAAGAAGGCTCATGACCCAGACCTAGGATCAGTGAGGTGTTGGCTAGAGACGTGTTAAGACTTAGACATGGAGATAGCTCCTTGCCTGTACCCTTTACTGTTACAAGTAATTAATAAAGACTTGCTGTTAATATACAGAAGAATATGAAGACTTCCTAAACAGACACATTCTGTAACTAACACCATTACAACATGCTGGCAGCAGTGGGATCAAAACACCCTCAACTTTACAAGAATGCTGTAAAGCTAAGAAAAAGAAAATCTTCAACAGATTCTGAACTGAAAGAAGCTCCCAATCAAAGCTATAGACACAGAGAAAATTCGCCAGATAAAGCTCAGACAGAAGAGCCTGGAAATTAAAGACAGAAGTCTTACTGCAGCAGAAAACTCTATAGAATCTCCCCTGGAAGATCTTCAGTGTGCAGAGTCCACAGCCTGCGAGGTGAGCTAAATCTTTCTAACTTCCAGACTGCAGCCAGTCCTGAGAAATCCCTTTTATGAATTCAGTCAGAAGCTCCGTTTGAACAAAACCCATTGCTAATTCTGATTCTGAGCCTCAACACATGGCCTCAGAGTTGAAAAGAAAAAAAAATGAACGACTCAACTCTCCGGAACCTCGCGACCCTCTGAATCCTTAAACAGAATGCCTAAGGTTAATTTAAACACCTCGCTACACGCAACGCTGCATCGCTGAATGGGTCAAGTTGGCAGACAGCTGTCCCACGCAGCCATTGTTAAACATTATTCTTCCAGAAGCGCGCTCCTGCTATTTTGCAAGGCCTGCCAAAACCAGGAAGTGCGGGAAATCCATTGTTCTGCAGGCAGCAGCAACTTGGAAGCCTGTAAGTTCTTAAAGCTGTATCCACACTTTAAAAATCTTCAACATGAATCACAATTCCACATTTCCAACTCCACTGGGACTCATCCAAGGCCCAGACCAGTCACAAAATTGGAGTCGTTGGAAGAAAGTATTTTTAACATAGTGCATTGCTTCAGGTTTAAATAAAAAATCAGAAGAGGAACAAGTAAACACACTTCCTTATTCAATAGGGCCAGTTGCAGACGACATCATTGCAATTGGCATATTACCGAGACATCTGTCAAATTTGAGGAGCTTTTAAAATCCTTTGACATTTGTTTCAACTCGAGATCCAACAAAATATTGGAAAGAGCTAAATTCAATAAGAGAGTACAACTGTCTGGGGAACCTGTTGATTCCTTCATAAATGATCTCTACAGGATGGCAGAGGAAAATGGAGATTTAAAGTCTGAGCTCAGCTGAGACAGAATTATGGTGGCTGTTGCAGACGATTCACTCTCTGACCTGCTACAAACTAAAGATGATTTTACCTTAGATAAGGCAATCCAGCTAGTTAGACTGCCTGAGCTATTTGAGGGAAGATAATTCAACATGGGGCAGAGCCAACCCTCAGTCCAGCTTATCAGGTTACAAAGACGGAGGGACAATCCAAATTAAGGAAAGCAATTCCTGAAACAGCCAACAGCGCAACCTTACCACCACTGCGGTGCAAAGCGCCCTCACAGAAGAGATTAGTGTCCTGCAAGTGCAGCCCAATGCTTCCACTGCAACAGACAGGGACACTTTGGCAAACTGTGCAAGTCAAAGCCCCAGCACCACACAGACATCCCAAAAGTAATCCACTAGACTGAAAACCCGGAAGGAACAGAGCCATGCTTTTTGGATGAGGTCAAAGATTGTGGTTCATCATTTTGGAATGCTGACATCCTGGCTGTCATGAAATTATAATAAGTTTCATAATATAATTGTGGTTTATTGTAAAGCAGGTTTGTGGGCATGAGCGTAGATGGTTCGGTCTGTGTGATTTAATTAAATTAGAGTCAGATAGGTTGCAAGCTTGAAATTATCAAAAGAAGTTAGAGGTAAAAGGCATTTGAAATGCTAATGAGTAAACATGGATGAGGTCTTAGCATGTAGAGTATGAAGGAAATTTGTATTTTTAGATAAGTGAAGTTGTTTGGGTTTCAAAGGGATGGTAGGATGTTTATAACTAACAAGATAAATAGGGCAAGGTTATTACGTTTATTTTTCCCAAAAGGTACTGACCATTTTGGCAACATGAAAGATTTTTATATTATGGGAAAAGTACATTTCCAAAGACATATAGAACAATGGAATTTATAGATTAAAGAGAGAGAAACATATGTAAAGAGGGAAGGAAGGTGATGTTGGGGGCCATGTAAGATCTTTCAGGAGTCTTCTTCTTTCTTGAAGAAGCTTCCAGCCATTATAGCAAAAGTCTGCTGTGTCCAGTAACTAAAGTTGGAGAAAAGCCTTTGGAATTCCACTGTTGAGTAGGTGCTGTGGTAACTTGCTGGCTTGCTTTTAAAATTTAAAATCTATTTTGGACTGTTGCCTGAAAGGGGGTGTATAGTTGGGAATCAGGTTAATTAAGAATTTGTTATAGTATTAAATAACTGTAACCTTATGTATGTGCTTGAAATTCTTTTGTTAATAAATGTTTTAATTTAGTTTTTAAAATCTCTAAAGGTATTAGCGGATTTATTACTTCTGAATTCAGTGCCCAAATCTTCTCATCATAAATATAAATTACAAAACCATTGTGATAGCGTGGCCAAGTTTCCCTTGTGGATTTGGTCCACCTGGCACACATCACCTGCCATGTCATAACACTGGTAAATGGTCTTCTGACAATTTTAAAATTAGATTCAGGTGCCAGCATGACAGTCCTGTCAGACAATGAACTATGGCTCAAAGGCCTCTGGATTCAAACAATGGACACTCCACTTTACAGGGCAGGGTGAGTCTGATTCCTGGTAATTGGCATGATCCTGGAGGCACTGGGATATGGCAGTGAACAGATCTTTGAGCTGATGTATGTCATCCATAACCAGCCTTTCTTTCTCATGAGCAGGGATGCCTATTTCACCCTGAATCTTTTCCAGATGGCGAAGGATGTCAAGACTACCACTGTCATTAGCCAGCCTGGGTACTCAAACACTAAAGAGCATTCAGACTTGGATTTCACCTTCAATTGTTCTTCTCTCTTTGTGGAGCAGGTTTACCCTTTATCATTTCAAGTTCCGGAAAGCCCCCAACAGTCAGCCAAACCTACTGCCCACAAAATTACCATAGCACCTCCGGTGGAAGTGGTACCAGAGAATGATCAGCAGTCTGAGAAGCCTCTACCTCCAACTATGATGATGGTACAGCTGGTCAACACAGCAATCTCTGTGCACACGCTGCAACTTCCAGCCAGCATATCACAACCACAAGGGATGCTGGGACCTGGTACCAGTCTCTCACCATCGACAACAAAACACAGAGGTGAACTGACCACTCAGTCTTCTTCTCACCGCAGGAATGTTCTTCCTCAGCCTCAAAAGGCTTTGGGATGGCCCATAGGAAAAAGAAGAAAAAGCAGCGCCAAGGAGATGAATACCCTGCATGAAATGATCGAGAATAACAGCAACCATGGTTCAATGCAACAGCCAAACCGACCATAGTTCAACATAAAGCAATGGAAGAAAAGAATGAAAGCATACCCAAATGCCAGTCCAACTTCCAAGCCAACAGTAAGAACCAGAACCAACAGAGCCTGCCATTCTTCTGACAGAACGGCGAACGAGATTTGAAAGGATTATAAGGCCTGAAGACTGCCTGAACCTCTAACTTCAAGGCGGGGGGGAAATCGGGTAGTGATAATGTTGTTAATACTAATACTGTAATAGCAATAATGTTGAAATAGCATTCAGGTTGTAATAAAGTAAATGCATGAGACTCATAACAATGTAAGACTTGAAGTAAACTAATGTAGCTCGATATCCATGGGATAAAGGCTTGGGGGGAGGGTGTGGTATAAGGGTCTGGTTTATACCAGTCCAGGACAAAGCAGCCCGCTTGATTGGCACCACATTCACAAACATTCACTCCCTCCACAACCGAGACACAGTAGCAGCAGTGTGAACCATCTACAAGATGCACTGCAGGAATTCACCAACGCTCCTTTGACAGCACCTTCCAAACCCACGACCAGTACCATCTAGAAGGACAAGGGCAGCAAATAGATGGGAACACCACCATTCGAAAGTTCCCCACCAAGTCACTCACCATCCTGACTTGGAAATATATCGCCGTTCTTTCACTGTCACTGGATCAAAATCCTGGAATCTCCTTCCTAACAGCACTGTGTATGTACCTACACCACATGGACTGCAGCGGTTCAAGAAGGCAGCTCACCACCACTTTCTCAAGGGTAATTAGGGATGGGCAATAAATGCTGGCCCAGCCAGCGAAGCCCAAATCCCATGAATGAATAATAAAAAATTCAGGGTTAATGTGGGACTGAGTACAGTACCACCCAAGAAGGCACATGACCCAAAACTAGGGTAAATGTGGTGTTGGCCAGAGACGTGTTAAGACTTTGACATGGAGATAGCTCCTTGTCTGTCCCCATTACTGTATATATATATATTTATATAGTTCCACGTAGTTAATAAAGCCCTGCTGTTACAGAAGTCTACAAAGACTTCCTTAAGAGATATGTTCTATAAACAATACCATTACAACAAGTGCCCCGTCCTCTGCAGCTCTTAGCTGCAAGATGGCTGGGGAACTTAGAGTGAGGGGATTGGTATGATGCACATATCAGGATGTAGTTTGTTGGGCCACTGTAATAACCGTTTTTGACCAACTCAAGTTATTAAACTGCTTTTGGCATTGAATCCATGGGCTTGGTACCATACTTGTGTTGTTGGCCTCAGGGGCAATCTCCATCACGCCTTCTTTGTTTCCTTGATAGACTTCTTCCTCTCATCAGTAGGGAGTGGTATCTCTCTGTGGGCCCAGCATCAGGACAACATCATTAAAACGAGGTGCAGCCTTTGAACTTGCGTACTCCATTATGTCAATTCAATCCGTTCTGCTTCCAACTCCAGAATCCATCAAATTTCATGGTTGGAACTCCCTTAAAAAAATAATTGGCAAATAAATGTGAGGTGGTGCATTTTGGTCAGAAGAATAGGGATGTCTCTTATTACCTGGAAGGTGCGAGTCTAGGTAGAGTAGTGGAACAAAGGGATCTCAGAGTACAAATTCACCATAGAACCATAGAACCAAAGAAAAGTTACAGCACAGAAGGAGGCATTCGGCCTATCTTGTCCATGCCAGCCCAAGGACACCCAGGTGCCTTTTCTAATCTCACCTTCCTGCAACCGGCCCATAGCCCTGCAGCTTACAGCACTTAAGGTGCAGATCCAGGTACTTTTTAAAAGAGTTTAGAGTTTCTGCCTCTACCACCAACTTGGGCAGTGAATTCCAGACACCCACTACCCTCTGCGTAAAAAATTTCATCCTCATGTCCCCCCTACACCTTCTGCCACTTAACTTGAATCTATGTCCCCTGGTTCTAGAATTCTCCACCAAGGGAAACAATTTTATCCTGTCCACTCTATCTATTCCCCTCATAATTTTGAACAACTCAATCAAGTCACCTCTCAGCCTTCTTTGTTCTAAGGAAAATAACCCCAACCTATCCAATCTCTCCTTGTAGCTACACTTTTCTAACCCTGGCAACATTCTTGTAAACCTCCTCTGCACTCTCTCCAGAGCTATTACATCCTCCCTGTAATGTGGTGACCAGGACTGCACACAATACTCCAGTTGTGGCCTCACCAGTGTTTTATACAATTCCAACGTTGTATCCTTACTTTTATATTCTATACCTCTGCCAATGAAGGAGAGCATTCCATATGCCTTCTTTACAACCTTGTCTACTTGAACTGCTGCCTTCAGTGACCTGTGTACTTGTATGCCAAGATCTCTCACTTCATCTACCCCTCTTAGTATATTCCCATTTATTGTGTAATCCCTATAACTGTTTGACCTCCCTAAATGTATGACCTCACACTTCTCTATGTTAAAATCCATCTGCCACTTTACCGCCCACTCCACCAACCCATCTATATCGTTTTGGAGATTATGGCTATCCTCTACACCATCCACTACTCGGCCAATCTTTGTGTCATCTGCAAATTTCCCAATCGTGCCCCCCCGTTCACGTCCAAATCGTTACTATATAACACAAACAGTAAGGGTCCCAACACCGAGCCCTGTGGAACACCACTTGAGACAACTTTCCATTTGCAACGGCATCCATCGACCATTACCCTTTGTTTCCTGTTACAAAGCCAATCTTTTATCCAGTTTGCCACATTACCCTGAATCCCATGGGCTTTTACTTTCCTGACCAATCTGCCATGTGGGACCTTGTCAAATGCCTTGCTAAAATCCATGTACACAACATCCACTGCACTACCTTCATCAACCCTTCTTGTCACTTCCTCAAAGAATTCAATCAAATTTGTGAGGCAAGACCTTCCTTTAACAAATCCACGCTGACCATCCCTGACTAGTCTGTGCCTTTCCACATGACAGTTAATCCTATCTCTCAGGATTGATTCTACTAATTTGCTCACCACCGATTTAAGACTAATTGGCCTATAATTGTTTGGCATTTCCCTTGATCCCTTTTTAAACAATGGAATTACGTTTGCATTTCTCCAGTCCTCCGGTACCTCCCCTGTATCTAGTGCAGATTGGAAAATCATCCTCAGAGCATCTGCTATCTCCTTCCTGACTTCCTTCAGCAGCCTCGGAAACAATCCACCTGGCCCCGGTGACTTATCAACTTTCAAGGATTTCAACCCTTCGAGTACTTCCTCTCTCTTTATGACTATCCCCTCCAATATCTCACAGTGTTCCTCCTGGGCTACTATATCTACATCCTCCCTTTCCTTTGTAAACACGGAGACAAAATATTCATTCAAAACCCTTCCCACAGCCTCTGCATCTACACACAAGTTTCCATCTTCATCTCTGATAGGTCCCAGTTTTTCCTTAACTAACCTTTTAGCATTAATATATTGGTAAAACATCTTTGGGTTATCTTTAACTTTACTTGCTAATCTTTTTTCATGCCCTCTCTTTGGTTTCCTTATTTCCTTTTTTACTTCGTCCCTGCACTTCCTATATTTGCCTAGGCTATCTGCAGTGCTTAGTTCTTTGAGCCTATCGTACACTTTCTTTTTCTGTTTGATCTTCCCCTGTATTCCTCTAGACAACCAGGGGGGGGGTCTAGATTTGGCACTACCACTCTTATTTTTGTAGGGGACATGTCTACTTTGCACAAACTGGGAATAATCCTGAGATTATTACATTTGAAATCCTGCATTTTAATTTATCTCCTAACTTCCTGTACTGAGCTTGCAGGTCCTCATCCCTTAGTTTACCTATGTCATTGGTACCAATGTGTACCACGACCACTGGATGTTTACCTTCCCTCCCCAGAATGTTCTGCAGCCGCTCTGTGACATCCTGGACCCTGGCACCAGGGAGGCAACATACCATCCTTGATTCACATTTGCGGCCACAGAAGCATCTGTCTGTGTCCCTAACTATTGAATCCCTTATCACTATAGCCCTGCCACTTGTTTTCCTCCCACCCCTCTGAGCAGCAGAGCCACCCACAGTGCCATGAACTTGGCTGTTGCTGCTTTCCCCTGAGAGGCCACCTCCCCAACAGTATCCAAAGCGGTATATCTGTTAAAGAGGTGGATGACCACAAGGGACTCCTGCACTACCTTCCTGAGTCTTTTACTGTTCCTGATGGTCACCCATTCTCTTTCTGCCTGTGTAATCTTCACCTGTGGTGTGACCACCTCGCTAAGCGTGCTATCCACAACTTGCTCAGCATCGCGGATGCTCCACAATGAGTCCACCCGCAGCTCCAGCTCCAAAATCCGGTTAGCTAGAAGTTGCATTTGGACACACCCTCTGCTGGAAGTGTCCCTCATTTCCTACATCCTGCAGGAGGACATATCACGGGTCTGAGTTCTCCTGCCATGACGTCCCTCTCGATTAAGCTAGTTACTCCTTTAAAAAATATATATGTTCGGGGCCTTATTTATGTTGGCTAGGAACCTTGTTTCTTGACGAATTATACTTGTATAGTACAACTCTATACTTTTTTTTTAGCTCCTACCTCAGTATTAAGCAATGAATTACTTTAATAGATTGAAAAAAAAAACTCACCAGGATTTACTCACCAATCAGCTGCTTTTTTAAAATCCACTTTCAGAAGAGTGTCCCTCGCAGGTCTAGTGCACTCCTGAAGGTACTGCCTCTCCCTCTCTCTCTTTTTGGTTTGAGGAGGAGGGACAGATGGAAACACTACAGCAATGTAATGTTTGGGGCTATTCCATTCTTTGACAGTGATCCCCTTCTGAGTTGCGGTGACTGCGCTGACTTCTCCCAGAATGCTTCTCAGTCACTTCTCACTACTGCCCTCTATTGGATGCTCTTCCTCCTGTTGAGTGCCAGGGTCCTTCCCCTCGATCCCCTTCTGAGTTGCGGTGACTGTGCTGACTTCTCCCAGAATGCTTCTCAGTCACTTCTCACTACTGTCCTCTGTTGGATGCTCTTCCTCCTGCTAAGTTCAAGGGTCCTTCTCCTTGATCCCCTTCTGAGTTGCGGTGACTGCGCTGACTTCTCCCAGAATTTTTTGTTTTGAAAAATGTGCTTTATTCATAAAATATCTGGAAGAACATTACAAAACATTTCTAAATCGCCATCACAAAAGGTACAATCAGATCCAACTTTTACACATGGATCACGAGGTGCTTCAATACAATCAATGAATATTACAATCATTTTAATATGGTCATTACAGTCAGGCAGTGCAATGGTATTGGAGTTATCAATCATACATCATGTTGCACTCTGAGGTGCTTCAATACTATTATAATGCAATTAGTATTCAATGCATACATTCATTGTGAGCTGTACAGCCCGAGGGGCTCTAAACAATTCCCAGCCCCTCTGTGCACTATGGCAGAAAGGTCTTAGACAGCGACCTTTCCCTATTGCACCTTTGCGGCGGCTGCCCCAAGCTTTAGTGTGTCCCTCAGCACGTAGTCCTGGACCTTGAAATGTGCCAGTCTGCAACACTCGGTCAGGGACAACTCTTTGCACTGGAAGACCAACAAGTTTCGGGCAGACCAAAGAGTGTCTTTCACCGAGTTGATGATCCTCCAGCTGCAGTTGATGTTTGTCTCAGTGTGTGTCGCTGGGAACAGCCAGTAGAGCACAGAGTCCTGTGTCACAGAACTGCTCGGGATGAACCGGACAGAAACCACTGCATCTCTCTCCAGTCTTTCTTTGCAAAGGCACAATCCACAAGCCAGTGGACTTTGGGCTGCTGGAAAATTACGCTGGAGAAGTAGTAGTGGGGAACAAAGAAATGGCGGAGGAACTGAATAGGTACTTTGCATCAGTCTTCACGGTGGAAGACACGAGTAACATCCCCAAAGTTCAAGAGAGTCAGGGGGCAGAGATGAGTATGGTGGCCATTACCAAGGAGAAGGTGCTAGGAAAACTGAAAGGTCTGAAGGTGGATAAATCACCTGGACCAGATGGATTAAACCCCAGAGTTCTGAAGGAGATAGCTGAAGAGATAGTGGAGGCGTTAGTGGTGATCTTTCAGGAATCACTGGAGTCAGGGAGGGTCCCAGAGGACTGGAAAATCGTTAATGTAACCCCCCTGTTTAAGAAGGGAGTGAGGCAAAAGACGGGAAATTACAGGCCGATTAGCCTGACCTTGGTCGTTGGTAAGATTTTAGAGTCCATTATTAAGGATGAGATTTCAGAATACTTGGAAGTGCATGATAAAATAGGGCAAAGTCAGCATGGTTTCAACAAGGGGAGGTCATGCCTGACAAATCTATTAGAATTCTTTGAGGCGGTAACGAGTAGGTTAGACAAAGGAAAGCCAATGGATGTTATCTACTTGGACTTCCAGAAGGCCTTTGACAAGGTGTCACACAGGAGGCTGCTCAGTAAGATAAGAGCCCATGGTGTTAGAGGCAAGGTACTAGCATGGATAGAAGATTGGCTGTCTGGCAGGAGGCAGAGAGTGGGGATAAGGGGGTCCTTCTCAGGATGGCGGCCGGTGACTAGTGGAGTTCCGCAGGGGTCAGTGTTGGGACCACAACTTTTCACTTTATACATTAATGATCTAGATGAAGGAACTGAGGGCATCCTGGCTAAGTTTGCAGATGATACAAAGATAGGTGGATGGACAGGTAGTATTGAGGAGGCGGGGAGGCTGCAGAAGGATTTGCACAGGTTAGGAGAATGGGCAAAGAAGTGACAGATGGAATACAACATGGGGAAGTGTGAGGTCATGCACTTTGGTAGGAAGAATAGAGGCATAGACTATTTTCTAAATGGGGAGAGAATTCAGAAATCTGGAGTGCAAAGGGACTTGGGAATCCTAGTCCAGGATTCTCTTAAGGTTAACTTGCAGGTTGAGTCGGTAGTTAGGAAGGCAAATACAATGTTGGCATTTATTTTGAGAGGACTAGAATATAAAAGCAGGGATGTGCTGCTGAGGCTTTGTAAGGCTCTGGTCAGACTACATTTAGAATATTGTGAGCAATTTTGGGCCCCGTATCTCAGGAAGGATGTTCTGGCTCTGGAGAGGGTCCAGAGGACGTTCACGAGAACGATTCCAGGAATGAAAGGCTTAACATATGAGGAACGTTTGAGGACTCTGGGTCTATACTCGATGGAGTTTAGAAGGATGAGGGGGGATCTAATTGAAACTTACAGAATACTGAAAGGCCTCGATAGAGTGGATGTGGGGAAGATGTTTCCATTAGTAGGAGAGACTAGGACCCGAGGGCACAGCCTCAGAGTAAAGGGAAGACCTTTTAGAACAGAGATGAGGAGAAATTTCTTTAGCCAGAGAGTGGTGAATCTATGGAATTCATTGCCACAGAAGGCTGTGGAGGCCAGGTCATTGAGTGTATTTAAGACCGAGATAGATAGGTTCTTGATTGGTAAGGGGATCAAAGGTTACGGGGAGAAGGCGGGAGAATGGGGTTGAGAAACTTATCAGCCATGATTGAATGGCGGAGCAGACTCGATGGGCCGAAGGGCCTAATTTCTGCTCCTACGTCTCATGGTCTTATAATCCACAAGGAGGTGAACAACAGTCTCGTCCCCACCACAGCCACCTTGAGGGCAACTTGCAGAGGGGGTGAGACTCCTGGCATGTTGGAAGGATCTGACAGGGAGGGCCTTTCTCACTACCAGCCAAGCTATATCTTGGTGCTTGTTGGAAACTTCTGGCAATGAGGCATTCTACCAAATGACTATGACAGTCTGCTCAGGGAACCATCCGACAGGATCCACCATCTCCTTTTCCCGCAGGGCCTCTAAGATGTTACCTGCCGACCACTGCCTGATGGACTTGTGGTCAAAGGTGTTTCTCTGCATAAAGTTTTCCATGAGGGACAGGTGGTACGGCACGGTCCAACTACTTGGAGCATTCCACGGCAGCATGACCAGACCTATCCTTCACAACACTGGGGTCAGGTAGAACCTCAGCACGTAGTGACACTTGGTGTTTGACTTCTCCCAGAATGCTTCTCAGTCACTTCTCACTACCGCCCTCTGTTGGATGCTCTTCCTCCTGTTGAGTGCAAGGGTCCTTCTCCTTGATCCCCTTCTGAGTTGCGGTGACTGCGCTGACTTCTCCCAGAATGCTTCTCACTACCGCCCTCTGTTAAGTTGCACCACAGGATGTCAAGGCCATAAAAAAAGCAAACTAAGCACTTCTTGAGGGGTGAAATTGAAAACTAGTTAGGTTATGCTAAATCTGTATTGAAGTTGTTTAGACCATGCTTAGAGTACTGTATGTAGTTCAGGTCACCATATTATAAAAGGAATATAGAGACACTGGAGAGGGTGCAGAGAAGATATACAAGGAAGATACAAGAAATGCATGGGTATACATGTCAGGAAAGAATGAACAATCTGGGTCTTTTTCCTCTTCAAAAAAGGATGAGGGGGGGGGGTGACCTAATAGAGGTCTTTAAAACAATGAAAGGTTTTGATAGCGTGGATACAGAGAAAATATTTCTGCTTGGGAGGGAGCATAACTAGAGGCATCAATATAATAGTCACCTAGAAATACAATGCAGAATTCAAAAGAAACTTTTCCCTCAAAGAGTGATGAGAATGTGGAACTCACTTTCATCGGGATTGGTTGCAGCAAGTAGTATAGATGTGTTTAAGGGGAAGTTAGACAAGCGTACGAAGGAGAAGGGAATAATGATTTATGATGATAGGTTTAGATAAGGAAAGATGGAGGATGCTTGAGTTGAGCATAAACACCAGCATGAACTGGTGGGGCTGACAGGCCTGTTCCTGTGTAATGTTTCCCATTTAATCTTATGTAAATACTGGAGTTGAAATCATGTCATATGAGTTGTCATCATGCCCACTCACATTAACTGATCAGGAAACCCAGAAACGACCCGGTAATGCAATGGCTTGGTTAAAATATCCACTGACAAAGATGCTGCACCTATTTCCAGGTTTCCTGCACACCACCGAACACCCAGCTCCCAGCATATCAAGAACTTAAAATCCAGGGCATAGTGTTTGAAATCCAAAGCTAGATCATAGTCTGAGCAAGTAATGCAGAAAGCAATTGAGATCATTAATAATGGCTTCAGTTCGACAGGGAAACATACTGCAGTATTTCATACTCAATGATTATTTAAATATCTCTTCAGTTCAGTAGTTATCTTGGCCATCTTTAATGAATGTTCTTCTAGTCTTACATAATCAATCATAACTAATCAAAGCTTCTGCTAACATGTCAAAAAAGGATTTCGAGAAAATTTAATAAATCAAGTACTGTAAAAATTAGTTGCAGCTAGCATTTCAGAGTCAGTCAGAAAATCAAGACTTTGAAATTGCTGGTGCCGGCACTACAGAAGTCCTCAAGTCAGAAAATGGCATGCACGGCACTTCCAGTGCAGCCTGCACAGCGCGCCAGGGGCCCATGCTGATTTGGCTTACGTTTTAACAATGGACCGTGAAGGTCCAGTAAAAGGCTGTACAAATCGCTTCAAGCATAAGTGTTTGGCTGCACTGGGGACTCCGTAGCAATACTATTTAAAGGGCCAGTCATCCAACTTGCAGGTAAGGTGCTGTTGACTTCTGCTGCTGCAAAGCTTGTGGAAGTACTGTGGAGTTTTTGGAGGTGTTGTGGTGAATTACTGAATTTGACTGGGGATGTAGCTGCATTGTTACAAGGAGGCAGAAGATTTGGTGATCTGTTCACATGTATGGAAACTGTAGTTGCAGTGCCTCTGGGTCTGCAACGCAACAGGTAAATGGAGCAGAGGCTGCAGAGAGAAGCTCTGCACAAAAAGAGGAGGAGGGGGGTTCTCCATAGAAGGCCCTACCCACAACTGTTTTTTAGGGGCTGCTTCTCCATCTGGTACACATCCCAGTGTACCATCCATTGCTGCATCCAAGAGTTGGTGTCAACATTGAAGTGAGGAGACTGCACGTATGTGGCTCTGTGGGATACACATATCAACAGCAAAACTTACAGAAACCACCAGGGGTTCCAGTCTATTCAAGTGCAGTTGATATATGACCATGTCAAACCATCATGTCTGTGAATGCCCGCTATTCTGACAGCAGGCAAAATGCCTTCAACCATCACAAAGAACCAAAAGTTGGCTGCTCAGGGACAAGGGATACCTCTCTATAATTGGCTGATGATACTTGTCCACTACTTAATGATGTGAGGACAACACACGCACAATACCATGCTGGTGACAGAAACATGGTGGAAAGCCCATTCGTGTTTTTACGCAACATTTATGCTGTCTAAACCACTCAGGGTGTGTCCTACAATAGTTGCTGGACCATATCTCCATGTTCATGGTAGTCTGCTGCGCCCTCAACAACCCCATTATTATGCAGGTGCAGCTATTGCCACCCAGCATTCAGAAGCCACCTTGGAAGGAAGAGAAGGAGGAACACGAGGGAGAAGAAGAGGAAGGGAGGAGGCATCCTTGATGCCTACATTCTGGACAGGCTGTCCATAAGCAACTACTGAGGCTTCATTACCCTCAGGATGGCATCCCTTCACCACCATTACTCCACTATTCCCCACCTTCCCATCCATCTGCGACATCCCATCACAGCTTTCTTTTGATCAAAATCCTACAACAAGGGTCACCAATAAAAACCTTTCCAAAACAATCTCTTTTCAATAATGCATACAAACAAAAATGAACTATTCACCTTTGTGCATCCCATTGGTGCCTATCTCTGGGTACCTTTGCATGACTCCTATGCAGTCCTACTCAAGTTTCTGCAGTGTGGCTGGTACATAGAAGACCGCTGGCATTCACAGGGTGAGACTGGACATGACCTTGCAGGATGTCCTTGTGTAGTATAATGGGTGAATAGTTATGGTAATAAGTTAGTGACGTATATCATGATGTAACAGTGGCATCAGCAGTCATGTGCTAGAGATTCTGTAGAACAGGTGGGATAGTCTGTACTCAGGACAGATGTGCCTACCTAGTAGTTCATCATGTATATAGTGCAGGCTTGTCCAATCTTTTCATGTGAGGGGCCTCATTTCAATTTTTTCCTCACTCAAGGAGCCAATGAGAAAATTTCAAGAAGATAATGTTTGGCACAACATCAAGCATGAATTTCAAAAAAAAAAAGCTGACTTATGAAAAGAAACAACTTGCTGAGCAAAAACAATATCAAAACAAGAAATTGATAACTTAAAAAAGGTAAGTAATTAATAAAGATGACCATTAAGGTGTGAAAGGGTGAGAATGTGTATGTCCGGTTCACTCCCAGTCCCAGAGCGCTCACTCACTCACCCTCACCCACTGTGAGAGTGGCTGAGACTGCATGTTGGTGTGTAGGGAAGAGGGTGAATGAGAATCCTGAGACTGGGAGTGGGCCAGACACATAATCTCCCTCACTCTCCATAAGACCATAAGACGTAGGAGCAGAAGTAGGCCATTTGGCCCATCAAGTTTGCTCTGCCATTCAATGAGATCATGGTTAATCTGTTAATCTTCAACTCCACTTTCCTGCCTTTTCCCCATAACCCTTGATTCCCTTACTGATTATAAATCTGTCTTTAATGACCCAGCCTCTACATATCCCCTCTCCAGAAACTTCCCTGCTTCTATTTAGTTTAAAACCCTCTCTACAGCCCTAATTATTTGATTCTCCAGGACACTGGTCTCAGCCTGGTTTGTGAAGCCCATTCCACCGGAACCCCAGTACTGGTGCTCTCATCCTGTCTCACACACAAACACACACACACATACACACACACTCACCCCTCTCTTATACACACACTCACCCCTCTCATACACACACACTCACCCCTCTCTCTCACACACACTCACCCCTCTCACATACACCTCTCACATACATATGCACTCTCACCCCTTTCACATATACACACATTCATCCCTCACATACACTCACCCCTCTCATTTACACACACATACATATACACACTCGCACTCTCTTTCTCACACACACACACACACACTCATCCCTCTCTTTCACACACACACACATACATACACACTCACCCCTATTTCACACGCACACAAACTCACCCCTCTCACATACACATACATGTACCTCTCACATGCACGCACACACACTCTCACCCCTCTCACATATACACACCCCTCTCACACACACACACGCACACTCACTCTCTCTCACACACACACACTCATCCCTCTCTTTCATGGACACACATACACACACTCACCTCTCTTTCACGCACACGTGCATACACACTCACCCCTCTCTCACACACACTCACCACTGTTTCACATGCACACACTCACCCCTCTCACACACAGACACATGCACCTCTCACATGCACACACACACCTACCCACAACACCCCTCTCACATATATACACTCGCCCCTCTCACACACACCCTCACCCCTCTCACACACACCCTCACCCCTCTCACGCACACACACATTCACCCCTCTCTCACACACACACACACACTCACCCCTCTCACACACACATAATTAACATTATAAGAATGGTCAGTCCTGTATTTGGATGGGTAATAACAATAAACGTTAGGTCAGCCAGGTTTCTGGATTGGATATTTACAGTTAAAGTGATGTCAGTAATCCAAATGGGTGGGTGTTCAACACTCCAGTTTTGCTAAGACAAATTGGATTGTGCTGTAACAGATGATCTTAGTTGAAAATCCACCTACTGCATGCTTCAGGGACATTGTCTGTATGGGGAGCAGAGGCCACACGCACCCCACAGTCTCTTCCTCTCCATCTCCACAAACGTGCAGCTGCCGGAGTTCACTGCTCCTCCAGTTACAGCCTGTTTCTCGCCCATATTTGCTAATGATAGGCTCACTAGTGAGCCAATCAGCAGCAAATGCGGGAGTGGAATGGCCTATGATTGGAGAAACAGCCCCTTGCAGAAATCTTCAACCTCACTGACCCATCTTAATTGTATTTTTAACAATGGGAGCCACATAGAGGGCCATGGGTTGGACAAACCCGATATAATGTATATGGTGTAAATAAAGCAATTTGAAGTAACCTTCCTGAATCAGGCCAGAGTTATTCGAGATAAGATAGGCCATGCAACCAACATATGAAATATGGTAGCAACTATAGTAACACCAATCTAGCAATGGGTTGATGCCATCAACAGAACACCCACCGCGAGGAAGTGGAAGAAAACCTGTTAGAACCAAGAATCTGAAAACATACCTAACCGGTGGCAATGAGCACCAGTCAAAGCCGTCATTGCCCTTTCCGCAGCCATTCAAAAACGCAGCTGGAATGTGGAGAAAAAACTTCCTAAGATATCAAGCAGCATCGGGTTTGGATGCCAAGGAGCAGCAGCAGGGTAGTTTATTCCTCTACACCATAGGGCATTCAACACATATTTTAGTCCTCCACGGAACCTCGTAATCGAGGAAATCATTCAGTACGCGAGGCAGGCCAAATCAGAAAATAACTCAGGGTATAATCCATCGTGACACTGAGGCTCTAGATGACTCCATTAGCTTGATAGGCCCAAGAACGGCAATCCCACCCAATTAAAAGCCTGTCAAAATGGGCGAAAAGGCGGGAAACCCTACAGCAGCCATCTTGAGGTGCTTACATCGTGGCGCAAAGAAGCAGCACAGACGCAAAGATTGTCCAGCAGGGGCACAGAGTGTTTCCAGTACAGAAAGACAGGACACTTCAAGCAGTTCTGTCAGTCTAACAATTTCAATGGAGGGAGAAGATGGGAGAATATTTATGAAATGCAAACTATTCAAGAAATTGGAAATAATAGCAGAGAAAAAATTACAGAGTTCCTAGAAGGTAAATGGTCATGATCATGACTATTGGTCAGTCACATTGGAAGTTAAAGGCTTTAACACTGACTTTAAAATTGACACCGGAGCTGGCCTTACAATACTAGCTGATCAACTTGACTGGTTCCAAACAATACCTCTCCATCCATCAGACATTAGGTTGCAAGGTCCAGGTGGCACAAATCTTCCAGGGGCAACAGATTGTTGAGACCCTTTATATTGTCTACAATCAACGTATCCCAGGAGGATAAAACAGTTCGGACCAGTACTCTTAGTTCCTAGTTTTACTGGTGTTCCATTTTGAGCCATACAAGACCAGTTTGGACCAGCACTTTTATTTCCCAGTTTTCATTGTTTTTCCCCTTCTGGGATATCTTTAATGAGTGAAGATGTCTGTATACAAATGGGCATTCTAGAAAAAGCAGGTGCTTACCCACAATAGGACAACTGGTTGACTTTCATGGAGGAATTTCCGGAGTCGTGTGTAGAACTGGTGGATTTTCATTCTACGGCAGCTCGTGAGGTTTATTCCTTGAGCAGTCGTTCACTCTCCATCACAGAGACAACATCCACTAGACCCTGGACAGAGATTGAAATTGTGGATCTCTCAGTTCTTTTTGAAGCTAGGCTGGAGGAAGGAACATAGAAGGCATTGTAGCAGTCAGGGGCCATCCACAAGAAAGCCTTTTGGATCTAGGTTGGGTCTTGCCTGAAGAAGGTCATGAGAAAGAAGCCATTGTAGCACCTAGTGATCTATTGGAAGATGAGGTCCTAGAGATTGGGACACTATTCAACTCTATTGCCAAAGCATATAAAGTCTCTGGTTTCTTTTTTGAGGAGTCAGCTGTGTTTGTTGTGGAAGAGCAACATTCATATCTTTATCCCACTGAGCCCACCAATGAAATACACTGTATATCACTGGTTGACCATGAAAAGTTGCCCAGGGGAAACAAATGCTTGATTCCATAGAGGATCACACTGTCAGAGTGTTGGTAGAGCCTATTCGCATGGGTGAAAGTCAGTTGATGCCCACACTTCAATCTCATCAGAAAATCTTCTTCCCACTAAAGCTGTCCTTCAGCGCAGAGGCTGAAGTTAAATGTTCTGAGCTTCTACAGCTTAGGAGTCTTGTACAAGAATTTTGTCTAGATGTGGTTCTGGAGATTAATTCCATTTCTGAAAATGGTGTTGTCTTATCTTCTTATCTTAATTCAGTCTTCCCATTGCCCAAAGTGGAGCAGTCTCGTACTGAGGAAAGAGGATTTTGACCCAGCGACAGTGAAGGGAAGGCGATTTGGTTCCTAGTCAGGATGGTGTGTTACTTTGGAGGGGAAGTTGCAGGTGATGGTGTTCCCGTGCATCTGCTGCCCTTATCCTTCTAGATGATAGAGGTCAAGGGTTTGGAAGGCTCTGTTGAAGAAGCCCTGGTAAGTTGCTGCAGTGCATCTTGTAGATGGTACACACTGCTGTCGCTGTGCATCAGTGGCAGAGGGAGTAAATGTTTTAGGTGGCGGATGAGATGCCAGTCAAGTGGGCTGCTTTGTCCTGGATGATGTTGAGCTTCTTGAATGTTGTTGGAGCTGCACTCATCCAGATAAGCGGAGAGTATTCCATCACATTCCTGTTTTGTGCCTTGTAGATGGTGAACAGACTTTGAGGAGTCAGGAGGTGAGTTAATCTCCACATAATTCCCAGCCTCTGGCCTGCTCTTGTAGCCACAGTATTTATAAGGCTAGTCCAGGTTCAGTTTCTGGTCAATGGTAAGCCCCCAGAATGTTGGTAGTGGAGGATTCAGCGATGGTAAAACCATTGAAAGTCAAGGGGAGATGGTTATATTCTCTTTTACTGGAGATGGTCATTGCCTGACACTTGTGTGGCGCAAATGTTACTTGCCATTTACAAGCCCAAGCCTGATATTGTCCAGGTCTTGCTGCATATGGACATAGACTGCTTCTGTATCTGAGGAGTCATGAATGGTGATGAACATTTTGCAATTATCAGTGAACATCTCCACTTCAGGCCTTATGATGGAGGAAAAGTTATTGATGAAACAGCTGAAGATTTAGCAATTCAAAACTGGGCAGCAATGTCCCGGGACTGAGATGATTGACCACCAGCAATCACAACCATCTTCCTTTTGATCACTATGACTCCAACCAGTGGTGAGTTTTCCCCAATTCCCATTGACTTCAGTTTTGCTGGGGCTCCTTGATGCCACACTCGGTCAAATGCCGCCTTGATGTCAAGGGCAGTCACTCTCACCACAATTCTTCAGCTCAGCACTTCTGTCAATATTTGGATCAACGCTGTAATGAGGTCAGGAGCTGAGTGGCCCTGGCAGAACCCAAACTGAGCATCAGTGGGCAGGTTATTGCTGTGTAAATGCTGCTTGATGGCACTGTCAACGACATCTTCCATCACTTTGCTGATGATTGAGAGTAGATTAATGGGGCGGTGGTTGGCTGGGTTGGATTTGTCCTGCTTTTTGTGGACAGGTCATACCAATTTTCCAAATTGTCTGGTAGATGCCAGTGTTGTAGCTGTACTGGAACAGCTTGGCTCGAGGTATGGCTGGTTCTGGAGCACAAGTCTTCAGTACTATTGCCGGAATGTTGTCAGAGCCCATAGCATTTGTAGTATCCAGTGCCTTCAGCTGTTTCTTGATGTCACACAGAGTGAATCGAATTGACTGTAGACTGGAATCTGTGATGCTGGGGACCTCAGGGGAAGGGTAAGATGGATCATCCACTCAGCACTTCTGGCTGAAGATGATTGCAAATGCTTCAACCTTGTCTTTTGCACTAATGTGCTGGGCTCCCTCAACATTGAGGATGGGGATATTTCTGGAGCCTCCTCCTTTTAGTTGTTTAATTGTCCACCACCATTCGCAACTGAATGTGGCAGACTGCAGAGTTTAGATTTGATCCCTTGGTTGTGGGATCGCTTATCTCTGTCTATCACATGCTGCTTCTGCTGTTTGGCATGCAAGTAGTCCTGTGTTGTAGCTCCCCCAGGTTGACACCTAATTTTCAGGTATGCCTGGTGCTGGTCATGGTATGCCATCCTGCACTCTTCATTGAACCATGCAGGATTGATCCCCCAGCTTGATGGTAATGGAAGTGTGGGGGTTATGCTGGGCCATGAGGTTACAGATTGTGTTTGAATACAATTCTGCAGCAGATGATGGCCCATAGCTCCTCATGGCTGCCCAGTTTTGAGTTGCTAAATCTGTTTGAAATATGTGCATGTGAACACCACCACTTCCATGTTCCCTTACAAGCCACACACCATCTCGAGTTGGACATAAATTGCCTTTCTTGCATCGTCACTGGGTCAATTTCCTGGAACTCTCTACCCAACAACACTGCGAGTGTATCTACACCACATGGACTGATGTGGTTCAAGAAGTGGGCTCACCGCCATACTCTCAAGGAAAATTAGGGATGGATATTAAGTGCTAGCCATGCCAAAGTACAAATGCTTTTTTTTAAAGTGTGACTTTTTATTTTGATTGCCCTGTGCTCATACATGAAACACAAGAAGTTAGCATTCAGGTACAGCAGGTAATTAGAAAGGCAAATGGAATGTTGTCCTTTATTTTAAGGGGGATAAAGTAGGGAGGTCTTGCTACATCTGCACAGGGCATTGAGACCTCATCCAGAATACTGCATACAGGTTTGGTCTCCTTATTTAAGGATATACTTGCATTGGAAGAAGTTCAGATAAGTTTCACTGGGTTGATTCTTAGGATGAAGAGGTTGTCTTATGAAGAAAGGTCGAGCAGGTTGGGTTTATAGTCATTGGAGTTTGGAAGAATGAGAGGTGATCTTATTGAAACACAATAGATTCTGAGGGGATGTGACAGGATGGATACTGAGTGGATGTTTCCTTTTGTGGGGGAATCTAGAACGAGGGGAAACAGTCTGAGAATGAATGATCTCCCATTTAAGACAGTGATGAGGAAGAATTTCTTCTCTCAAAGCGTCATTAAACTTTGGAATTCTCTACTCCAGAGACCTGTGGATGTTGGGTCATTGAATATATTCAAGACTATGATTGATCTTTTGAACTATAGAGGAGTCAAGGGTTAGGGGGAACAGGCAGGAAAGTGGAGTCCAGGCCAAGACCAGATCAGCTATGATCCTATTGGACAGTAGATCAGGCTCAAGGGGCCAAATAGCCTACTCCTGCTCCTATTTCTTATGTTATGTTGTTATCCCATTTAGCATGGTGGTTGTGCCACACAACATGATGGCAGGTATCCTCAATGTGAAGGATGCATTTCATCGCCACAAGGACTGTGCGGTGGCCACTCCTACCAACACTCTAATTTGTTGTTTATGTTAAAGACCCAGATGTACTGTAAAAATAGGCCCCATATCTCAAACAGAGCTGTGTTACTAGATTCTCTGGCCTCCCTGAATATATGCAACAGCTCACCACAAAATCTCCAAAAACAAGCCACAGCAGAAGTCAAAAGCATGCCAACTGTAAGTTCAGCTGAGAGTGATTAGCACAGGTGTTCAGTGGACATGCACAGACCAAGTCTGTGAAACGTGGAACAGCTGGTTGATGTCACAATCAGACCTCTCCTCCCACTGCTGGAGTACACATGGCAAGCCCTGCCCAGTCTGGGATGTTGCAGGGGACACACTGGAAGTGCCTGGCAGTGCAGCACGTGCCATTAAATGACTTTGAGACTTCTGTAATGCAGGCGCCTGCAGCACAACAGAGCGCAAAGTCATAACCATAGAACATTATAACATAGGAACTGACCAATGACCTTCTCAAAGATTCAGACAAAAGGTCATCAATCTGAAATGTTAACTCTGATCTTCTTCATCCACAGATACTGCCTGAATTGCTAATGTTTCTGTTTTCCGTTTTAATTCGAACTGGTTAACCTGTATTTGAGTTATAAAGGCAGAGGATTTTGAGCTAATTAGTTGTTTTGCTAAATTATCTGCAGTTAATGTAGTCATTCACTGTTGTAATATATCCTTTCCACCAGGACCGGAGGGTATATTAAAATATTTTTAAAATCTACATTCTGGGCTGCAAATTAAGCCAGTGGCAGCAATTTTCCTAAATTTAATTCTATATTTTGTTTCTCGGCATATCGAGATCATATGAGAAAGAAAAATTCCAAGGGAAGGGCCCAACAGCCGTGGTTGACTATAAAAGTTAAATGCAGTATCAAACTTAATTAGAAAGCATATAATTATGCAAAGACAGGCAGCGGGTCAGAAGATTGGAAAGAATGTAAAGAACAACAAAGGCTGACAAAAAGATTAATAAGGAGGGAAAAATTAGAGTAGGATAGAAAGCTAGCTAGTAATATAAAGACAGAACGTCAGAGTTTCTGTAGATATTTAAATTAAAAAAGAGTTAACAAAGTGAGCATTGGTCCTATAGAAAGTGCATATGGGGAATTGATAATGGAAAGTAGGGGGATGGCGGATGAATTAAACACGTATTTTGCTTCGGTCTTCACTATCGAGGACATAAGTAATATCCCAGAAATAGCTGTAAATTAGGAAATGGAAGGAAGGGAGGAACCTGGGAAAATTACAATCACCAGGAAAGTGGTACTAAGCAAATTGCTGGGGCTGCAGACTGAAAAATCCCCAGGTCTGGATGGACTTCACCCTAAGGTCTTGAAAGAAGTGGCTAGTGAGATAGTTGATGCATTGGTTTTAATTTTCCAAAATTCCCTAGATTCAGGGAAGGTTCCATTAGATTGGAAAATAGCAAATGTACCTCCTTTACTCAAAAAGGGAGGGAGACAGAAAGCAGAAAACAGAAAACTACAGGCCAGTTAGCCCAACATCTGTCGCCAGGAAAATGTTAGAAGCGATTATTAAAGGTGTTATAGCAGGGCACTTAGAAAATTCAAGGCAATCAGGCAGAGTCAACATGGTTTTGTAAAAGGAAAATCACGTTTAACCAATTTATTGGAGTTCTTTGAAGGAGTCGCATGTGCGGTGGATATACTGTACTTAGAGTTCCAGAAGGCTTTTGATAAAATGCCACATCAAAGGTTATTGCAGAAAATAAAAGCTCATGGTATGGGGGTAACATATTAGCATGGATAAAAGATTGGCTAGCTAACAGGAAGCAAAGAGTTGGCATAAATGGGTCTTTTTCTGGTTGGCAGGATGTGACGAGTGGTGTGCCACAGGGATCAATGCTGGGGCCTCAGCTTTTTACAACTTATATAAATTACCTGGATGAAGGGATCAAAGGAAGGGTTGCTAAATTTGCTGATGACACAAAGGTTGGAAAGTGAACTGTGAAGTGGATGTAAGGAGGCTACAAAGTGACATAGATAGGCTAAGTGAGTGGGTAACGACCTGACAAATGGAGCATAATGTGGGCAAATGTGAAATCGTTCATTTTGGCAGGAAGAATAAAAAAGCTTATTATCTAAATGGGGAGAGATTGCAGAGCTCTGAGATTCAGAGGGATCTGGGTGTCCCCGTGCATGAATCACAAAAGGTTAGTATGCAGGTACAGCAGGTAATTAGGAAAGCTAATAGAATGTTATCATTTATTGTGAGGGGAATTGATTACAAAAGTAGGGAGGTTACGCTTCAGTTGTACAGGGCATTGGTGAGACCACATCTGGAATCTTGTGTATAGTACTGGTCTCCTTATTTAAAGAAAGATGTAAATGCATTTGAAACAGTTCAGAGAAGGTTTACTAGACTAATACCAGGAATGGGTAGGTTGTCTTATGAGGAAAAACTGGACAGGTTAGGCTCGTATCCACTGGAATTTAGAAGAGTAAGAGGCGACGTAATTGAAACCTTTAAGATCCTGAGGAGTCTTGACAGAGTGGATATGGAGAGGATGTTTCCTCTTGTGGGAGAATCTAGAACTAGGGGTCACTGTTTAAAAATAAGGTGTTGCTCATTTAAGACAGAGGTGAGGATAACTTTTTTCTCTCAGAGGGCTGTGAGTCTTTGGAACATTCTCCCTCAAAAGGCAGTGGAAGCAGAGTCTTTCAATATTTTTAAGGCAGAGCTAGATAGATACTTGGTTAACAAGAGGGTAAAAGGTTTTCAGGTGTAGGCAGGAATGTGGGGTTGAGGTTACATTCAGGTCAGTCATGGTCTTATTGAATGGCGCAGCAGGCTCGAGGGGCCAAGTGGCCTACTCCTGCTCCTAATTTGTATGTATGTATGTATGAATTACGATTTGTACTGGCTTGCAAGTTCTGTACCACAAGATAAAAGTTCACCAGCAACTTTAAGGCAAGAATCAAATGATTAGTTAGAGAGCTCGAGTGAGATACAATGCTACAACAGTCAATAGATAACAGTTCAGTCACTGAGAAAATTCAGTTCACTGAGTCGCTCCAGCGCTTTCTGGTTAAGCGTTAATATTTGCTTCTGCTCTGCTTCATGTGGTTTATTCTTATATTCAATAAGGTAATTGTTCTTAAAGGTTTCAAATGTTAGCTTTCCAGATGAATGATATTTGATGCATGGGCTAAAACAAAACAAAACATATAAGCAATCAAGACACATTAATAAAACATTAAGAAGCACAGTTATTTATTTAATAAGTTAAGACTCCACTTAGTGGAAATTAAAAAAAAACAAATTAGGTATGAAAAATATCATTTCATTCTCTTTTCCCACAAAAGATAATTAATCAAATGGAAAGATAGATACATCAGTTTAATTTAACTTGGATCTCTTTGCTTCCCATACTCCAGTATCTGACATGCCGCATGTAATAACTTGAGGGAGGAACAGGTTTGGTGCAAAAAGGCTTAATTTTTAGTCAGGACACATGTAGGGATGCTTACAGACTTGTCACCATCTCACTGTCGGAAAGCCACCCCCAAAGTATAGCCCGCGCAAGAAGTTTATTGGTTGAAGCCTTTGCAATCGTGTCGCACGGTGGTTGATTGACAGGAGGAAGGGACAACAAATCTAGTTACTACATTTCCTCTCGCTTAAGTTCCCTGTGTTAACAACAATATCATGTCTGAAAATGAACAAAATATTTGTAAAGTCTCTTGTGGCTACAGATTAAGCACAGAATTTTATGTCCCGCAGGTGGGTGTATACCCGGCCCAATCAAGAGTAAAATAATGGGCAATGACGTAGGGCGTGCGTCCCGACATCATCGCACACAAGTATAATATTTCGCTCGGTGGGCGTGCACAGGTGCCAGAGCGGCACCCGCCATTAATGAAGTGGCCACTTAAAGCCCTTAAGAGTCCAATTGAAAGCAATTTTTCCTTGTCCGTGCCATTTCCAGCTTGTTGCACAGGCAAAATGGGCAGGCAGCCAACTGACATTTTCACAAACCTCGTCCAAGGGCGGGATAAAAAGAGTCAGCAGCATTGCCAATGTGAGTAGTGAGGAGTTTTGGAGATAGTTTGTTGCTGGTTGCTTATTGGTACTTGGCAGCCTCATCTCTGTTCTGGGCTTCATTGTTAGCATTTCCAGGCTTCATTTCGGTACTCATTGCTGTCTGCAAGGCCCTCAGAGGATTCAGACCATGTGGACCCTTCCAGGTATCAGGCAGCCTTTCCTTACCCTGGTAATGGGGGTTGTGGTCTCTGCCGGAAGCATCTCCTCTGAGGAGGAAGAGAGGGGCAGAAGGGAGGGGAGGCAACATGTCCCTGTGCAGTTTCCAGGGGAGGGAACTGTAGGAGGAGAGGCACAGGCATAAGGGGCGCAGGGCCAGCAGGTAGTCCAAGGTGAAAAGGGCCACAGAAGGTGCCACTTTCCTGCTGCCAGGATTTACAGGCAGCGGTGCAGCTACCTCAATATGTCTGAGGTGCAATGCCAAAGGAGGCTCCGCCTCTCAAGTGACCTCCATTTTCCAGATAATTGGGCCTGACATCAGCTCCGACTGTGTGGATGGACACCCCATGCCAGTGGCTCTGAAGGTCACGGCTCTTTTCAGGTGTCAATGGGGGATCTGTGTAGAGTGTCCCAATCAGCTGTTCACAGTTGTGCAAGCTGCTGACAGAAACTCTTATCAGGTGGGTACAGACCTTTATTCTTTACCGTACGGTCAAGGGCAGCCAGGCTGAATGAGCTAGAGGCTTTGCAGTGATTGCTGGGTTCCCCTGCATCCAGGATGCCATCAACTGCACACATGTGGCCATCAAGGTGCTAGCGGGTCAGCTGAGTGTCTTCGTCAACAGGAAGGGATTCTACTGCATGAACGTGCAGATAGTGTGTGACCACAGGGTGTAGTGTAGATTCTGCAAGCCTGTGCAAGGTACCCTGGCAGCTCCCATGATGCTTACATCCTCAGATACTCCCAGGTGCCTAGGCTCTTCTGTGCTCCAGCCCGACTGGATGGATGGCTGCTGGGTGACATGGGCTATCCATTGAAGAGGTGGATCATGATGCCTCTCCGCCACCCAAGAACAGAGGCAGAGAAGTATTACAATATGAGTCATGCCTCCACAAGGGTACTGGTAGAGAGGACCATAGGTCTTCTCAAGATGTGCTTCCAATGCTTGGACTGTTCAGTGGGTGCACTGCAATACCCCCCAGAGTGGGTGTCGCTGATAACGGTTGCATGCTGCGCTTTCCACAATCTGGCACTGGCAAGGGGGACCCACTGGAGGAAGGGGATGTTAACACAGCTGCACAGGTCACAGATGATGAGTCCAGTAGAGGAGCACGATGAGGAGAATGCTGAGGGCATGGAGGCAGACCTCGGTAACTGGCAGTGAGGCAGGGACACCAGGTATGCCTTGATCCAATGCTCCTTCAGCTAGGCTACCAAAGATCAGCTCCAACCGCATGCCAGGGCTACCGCCTCCATCCCGGACCCTTTCATTGAACACAAAGAACACTCAGTGCCTGTGCAATATAGTTCAGAGCCACTTACAGCCAGCATTACACACTGGCGTAGCCTGCACCAATAAAATAAAAAGGTGAAGCATACCCAGGCCATGATGACAAAAGCAAATTTATCCCACTTTGACAATTCTAAACCGTTTATATAAACTCCTCTGGTCTTCATTCCCAGACCAGTATAGATAAAGTAAACATAAATGAACATAAAATCACCCAAGACCTGTCCTTCTTGTGCTCATGGTGCCTTTAACTTATGCTTGAGAGTGCTACATCTAGGTGCACCCCTCGCTGGCACCGGTATTGGAGACAGCCTGCTGACCCTGCTGTCTTGTTGGTCTTGATGACCTTGGTGGTTGTCCTCTGGCCAGTGGAGCCTGTGCTGGCCCTGTCTGGGAGGGAGTGGCCGGTGCCACGGCTGGCATCTCCCCAGTTGCCGCAGCCTCATCAGATGCTACGGTCACTGGCGGATGAGCGGAGGAGCTGCTGCTGTCATCCAGAATGCTTTGAGAGGAGTCCATAGAGATGACAGGCAGCTTGTGCGCCAAAGTGAGGTCACTCTGGACCTTCCAGCACACCATTGTTGATGGGCACCTAGCTGGGATACTGGGTGCCTCATCCATCCCCCACACTGACACTGGCCACCTGAGGTCATTGCCTGTGAGAGGTCTTGCAGGTCCGAGCGCAACCCCAGGAACCCCTGATTCTGTCCCTGGAGCTGCCTCTCCATGAGAGTCGGCATTCTCTCAATGGAGGAGACAGTGCACTTGACCATGACAGTCAATGCAGTGCTCATGCTCTGCATGGACTCCTCCACAACAGAGATCATGGCACGTATACCCTTATGGATCTCTGCCAGATCCTCTCACACATCTGTCTGGACATCCAGCATCTGCCGCCTAATGGACGACTCCAGAGGCTCATCATCAGCCTTCGACTGGGCGTCGTCCTGATCACCAGCAATCCTCTGACTGCCGTTGCCCTGCACCTCAAGGAATTGTGAAGTGCCCTCGCCAACAAGCACCGAGATACTAGCCGCCGCTCTAATGCCCACCGAGGTGCTGGTAGCTGTGCTGGTGCCTGTTTCAGGCAGTGGGCGTGACGCAGGTGCAAATGATGCCCGGTGGTCCTCTGGTGTCAGGGGTGTCCCTTTGGGGTCGGGAGAGTGAACGCTTGCTGGTGAACCTAAAAGGGAGAACATGGACATGTCATTAGTTAAAGTCATCACATTATCACTGTGCATGCCAGGTATCCTGGTGAGACAATGGAGATCTGTATCACGGTGCCATCATCTTCCAATGATCAAGGGGGGCTCCAGGCTCAAGGCTCACACCAAGGAAGAGACTACACTAGAATGGTTGCCCAAGCTGAAAGTCTCATCTCTGTGCACTGCACTCTTACCTTCATCTGGCACCTTCACCTCTTCACGCATGGTTGCACATGGGGCATGCTGGCTTTCGAGCTCCAGGGCATCTTTTGAGAGGATTAGGAGGCTAGTAGGGCCTCTGCCAGTCTGCGACCTTTCTATTTTGTTGTGGGGTGTCTTCTCCTGAAACAACAGAGGAGCATTAATTAGTCCACTCTGTACCTGCAGCGCCATTGCAGCCTGGCCAACCCCTGCTGAGGATTTCCTGGCAGGGCACTTCCAAGTCGTGGCTCTTGAGCTGCAAGACACTCAGTCCAAGCAGCTAGGGCTCACCCCCTTGGCCAGCTCCGGTGTGATTGACAGTTGGCACTCAGACTCTAGTATCCCTGAGGTCCACAGGGGCAAGTCCAGACCTTAACACATTTGCACACTGACCCACATCAACATAGCACTCACCCTTCCTGAGCACAGCAGGTCATTGAAGCGCTTACTGCATTACGCCCATGTGCACCACATCATATCATGGCTGTTCACCATTGCTGCCACCTCTTCCCATAGCCACTTGGTGAGATGCGATGGCCTCCTCCTCCTCCCATCCCTGGGGACAAGGGTGTCCCTCCTGGCAGCCACCTCCTTCAGGAGGACGATGAGGCACTCATCAGAAATGCCGGGGGCCGAGTGCCCACCCGACCTGCCCCCCTGCCTGCTGTGTTCAGGTCCATTGCAAAGGTTCAGGGGATGTCCCCTGTGGCAACCTTCTAGGGGCTTCCTGGGCCGCTTTTAAACCGGCAGCCAGGCTCAATGTCCCCTGCCCCTGCTTGGCCCTTTCCGGCCAGTGTGGAGCCATGTTTCTCGCTGGGCATGTCTTAATCGGCCCACCAGCATGAAATCGTGGTCAGACCCCAATTGCTGGCAGCAGTCTGTTTCACGGCTGTTCCCAGGCCCACTCCCCTTACCCATCAAACGAAGGGAAAATCCTGCCCTAAGTCTCTGAGGTGCTCTGCGGAGATTGTCTTGAGGCTTGACAGTTCTTCCACATCGTGGTCTGTCATGTTCAGAGGAATGGTAGCAGTACTCTCTGTTTCTGGTACTTGGCTATCCCCATTTGATTTGCTTTTTGCACCCCTTCAAGTTGTGTTTCTCTTTGTTAACAACTCATCTGCTATTTTCTTGGATGCTGTGGGTTTGTCCCATTCCCTCTGAGGGGAATGTCCACTCTGTTTATTCCTAGAGAGGACTCGAAGTTTCTTTTTCCGTGATGTCCGCCATGTTCTTGCTGGATGCATACATTTTGCAAATGGAACCTGCATTTCCACTTGTCTCACGACCTCAGCCAAACAGTTATTTGCTGTTTTACTTTCAAGTTGTTTTGCAAGCTTATGAATTTTTTCATTCAGCTCAACTTTTTCTTCTTCTAGTGCCGCTTCAGTGTCAGATTTACATTTTCTGATCTAATTTCTGTCTTTTCTTTCTCTGTCAGCAACATAACTTTGTCCTTGTCCTTCATTTTGGATTCACTGTTGGCCAGGCCTGTCTCCAGCGAAGTCTGAACTTGTTTCAGTTCTGTAATTGTGTTGCTCGTGGCTTCATTATCTGCTCATAGCTTGGAAAGTTCTACAGCTTTTCCTTTCAATGCTTCCTCTTTTCTATTCAACTGCTTCATCAGTTCTTCAGTCTGTTCCTTGCAGCTTTCAACTTCCTCCTGAAATATTAAACATTGATAAGTCTTCTCTGCCAACTGGTTCTTCAGTTTGTTCAGTATAACGTTACATTCACTTTCCTTCTCTTTGCGAAGCTCTCTTGCTTCGTCTCGAAATTTCCTGTAATTCAGTAGATTCTCCTCGTGTTCCTTCTGCTGTGCTTCCATTCTGCTGTTTAAGACAGTCTTCATTTCTTCATGTTGCTGAATGGTCACGCATTCCTTTTGCATTTGATCCTCAAGAACAATCAACAGTTCTTTCAACTGTTTATTCTCTTGTTGACCGTGCTCTGGTGTTTCTTGTTGCCCTCCATTTGGGGTCTCTTGTTGCCCTCTCTCTGAAGTCTTTTATTGCCCTCAGTGGAGTTGCCCTTCACTGAGGTACTCAACAACAGTAGCTGAAGCACTGGTGGCCACCTCCATCTTAATTGTTTGCCATTCAGCTGCACTGTCACTCAATGGGCTCAGGTTTAATAGCAGTCACACGATACAGAGAGAATGCATCAACAACAATTCACAATTGAATAGGAACCGAGTCTCTTGACATACTTACTCCAATCCTCTGCGTCTGCATCGTATGGATCGATCCTCCCAAACAATGATAACAGACAACAGAAATCGGGCTTATCCTCATCGTCAGATGTAACAACTTGAGGCAGTAGCTGGTTTGGTGCAAAAAGGCTTAACTTTTATTCAGGACGCATGTAGAGATGCTCACATGCTTGTCACCATCTCACTGTCGGAATGCCACCCCCATGGCATAGCCCACGCAGGAATCGAAGTCTCCGCAACCAAGTCACACAGTGGATGATTGACAGGAGGGGGGTGGGAACAACAAATCTAGTTACAACACCACACCTGCGAATAAATAGTTATTATTTATAATTAGTATTTTTGTGGTAGCTACAAATAAGAAATTCTTAAATGAAAATACTGTGAGATGAAGAACTGAGATTTACAGGCTCTTCAAGAATTTTTCAAAAAAGAGAAAGGTCAAACCCTGTAGGTTTATTGCCTTAAATAGTGTGATAAAAAATTAAAGAGTTATGCTTGAAAAAGAGAATGGTGCAAATTCAGAAAGATCTGGAACAAAAGATATAAGAGGTAGAATCCCAAACAGGAAGGCATTGAATGGACAATCAAAGGGCACTGGTACAAGGAAGAGGGGAACAAAAGAACAAAAGCGAGGGCTGCTGAAAACTCCTCTGTGATATCAGAGACAAATTTTACAAGCAGGGTGACAAGCCTGGAAGCTGTTTGCATACACCCCATTACAAAGCAGAACTTTTATGTCAATTAAGTTGGCTGAATTAACTTGCTGTTATGTATATATGGGACTATAATATGAATTAGTCCCAGAAATATCTGACAAAATTAATAGAGAATGGTGTTGTAAGAATTAAATGTGGCTTGGTCACCAGAGATGATTGCTTTTGATGTTATTCCTCCAATGGCATAACACCTCATTGTTACAAAATAGGATATCCTTTCACTCATTGCAAATTATGCCGCAAGAAATCTACATATATGGTGTAAGTTATAGTTCTGCAATTTTCACATTGTTGTTTATATTCCTTTATATTGTTAAACTAAAAGGAAAAGTACTGAGAAATAATCCTAAATAATAGGTGCATCTCCCCATACTCTATTTGTTATATTTTCAAACTGCTCAGGGTTTGGGCTGAATTTTCCTGGCCAGGAGTGGAGGCAGTAGTTCTGGGAAAATAGTGAAGAGCCATGATGGGGTGGCTCCCCCAATGCAGTGGGCAGCCAATCTGTGTATTTAAGGCCTCAAATAGGGGCCATTTGGAGTGTTCACTGCTCCACCACCGCCCCCCCCCCCCCCACCCCTCCCTACCCCTCATCCGCTGTATGTAGAGCCTGCCAGCTTAATGGAGGCATCCTCCCTGGGGCAGAATGGGTGCCATCAGAGCTAGAGGACTCCATCCCCCAATGAGTGGGCCACTGGCAGGAAAGGCATCCCCTGCAGCCACAATGAGTAATCTCCAGGAGAGGGTGCCTGATATGTCTTGTTCGATATAATTCCAGAAGGTCGATATAATCACACTTTTAGACACAGATACTGCAGTTGAGATCAAGGCTGGGATTTTCTGGCCCCGTCGTGAGCGGGACCCGCCACGGGCAAGGCGGCACCCCTGCAAGAAGCCCATTGACTTGCAGTGGGACCAGAAGATCTCGGCGGCAGGCAGGTGCGGAAAAATCCCACCCCAAATGTATTTCTTGTAGCTTTCCGTGTGTTGTGGAATGATATATTATTGCTCGGTATACTGCCTGATGCAGTAGTGAGTGATGTGGCATTCTGGATACACATGTATCCATGTGCATAACAATATAGTTCCTACTGCTTCGAATAGTATAACAATATAACATCCTTCTCTCTTAAAACAATTATAATGCTGTATACATCAGTATAACTGCTCCAATCATTAGATTAGATATAATATAAAAAAGTTGAAGAAGATTAATAATCATTACAATTAAACTGAATGCCTTAAGGGTCTTTTATAGCTTCTTTTCTCAAAAACCTTATTCATGGTATCACTTAGGCAGTATAAAGTTGTGCTTCTTCTTCTGACCTAAAGCAGCATGCGAAACTCAGTCTTTGGCCTGGAAGTACTTCTCCTCAAGCTCTGTGTTCTAAGCATTTGTTTCTCTTCCAACCACTCTATGTGCCTGTCCTCCACCAATTTTTCAGCTTCCTGTTGTGCCCACATTGCTTACTGTCTTGCATTTCGTATTTCCTCTTTTAAACGCTCCACCACTTCTCACAGTTTGATAATGGTCTCCAGTTAATCATTCTCCGACTGCGATATTATGTTAAGCTGTATCTGCAGTTCACTAATTTGCTGTCTGAACTCAGCACTGCCATTTTCATTTTCAACTTTTTCTATTTGAAGCACGTCCTGTTGAAGTTTTGACCTAAGTTTCAAGATCTCCTGCCTCCACAGCATGCAGTTTCTCTTCCATCTGGTCCTTTTCAGCATCACTTGTTATATCCTGCTCAGCCTTCAGACTTTCCAGGTCAACAATTTTATTCTCCAGCTCTAATTTTTAATCTGCGGTGCTATACATTTCTGGAAATCTTCTTTAGCTGCCTGAACTTTCCTGTTGTGTAAATTGCACTGAGTAAGATTAACATGTACATGCTCAACTGCAGGCAGCCATTACTGAACTAAATTTACACCTCTCCAACAGAACAGAGAGGGCAGCTCTTACCATATGCAACATTCCTTCCCCACTTAAAAAAATCTTATACATTAAAATGTAAAATGGTACATGTACATAATTACCCAGAATACAATATGACTAAACCACATCAACAATATCTGAAAATTGGGTTATTTGTTTTTACTGTTATCACAACTGAAACATATATGACTGATACTGCCAGGGTAATTTAAATGTAAAAAAAAATGTATCTTTAACACCAGCATGTCTTTAATAAAAATATCATCATTTGACAAGAAATAATGAAAAGAACAACTTATTAATTCTTCCTTTGGGGGTAGTGTATTGAGATGGATAGAAAACTGGTTGACAGACAGGAAACAAAGAGTAGGAATAAACGAGTCTTTTTCCGAATGACAGGCAGTGACTAGCGGGGTACCGCAGGAATCGGTGCTGGGACCCCAGCTATTCACAATATATATTAATGATTTAGATGAGGGAACTAAATGTAAAACTCCAAATTTGCAGATGACACAAAGCTGGGTGGGAGGGTGAGCTGTGAGGAGGATGCAGAGATGCTTCAGTGTGATTTGGACAAGCTGAGTGAGTGGGCAAATGCTTGGCAGATGCAGTATAATGTGGATAAATGTGAGGTTATCCACTTTGGTAGCAAAAACAGGAAGGTAGATTATTATCTGAATGGCTATAAATTGAAAGAGGGGAATGTGCAACGAGGCCTGAGTGTCCTCGTACACTAGTCATTGAAGGTAAGCATGCAGGTGTAGCAGGCGGTAAAGAAGGCAAATGGTATGTTGGCCTTCATAGCGAGAGGATTCGAGTAAAGGAGCAGGGATGTCTTGCTGCAATTATACAGGGCCTTGGTGAGACTACACCTGGAATATTGTGCGCAGTTTTGGTCTGCTTATCTGAGGAAGGATGTTCTTGCTATAGAGGGAGTGCAGCGAAGGTTTACCAGACTGATTCCTGAGATGGCAGGACAGACATATGAGGAGAGATTGAGTCGGTTAGGATTATGTTCGCTGGAGTTCAGAAGGATGAGGGGGGATCTCATAGAAACCTATAAAATTCTAACAGGACTAGACAGGGTAGATGCAGGAAGGATGTTCCCGATGGTGGGGGAGTCCAGAACCAGGGGTCACAGTCTGAGGGTACAGGGTAGACATTTAGGACTGAGATGAGGAGAAATTTCTTCACCCAGAGAGTGGTGAGCCTGTGGAATTCACTACCACAGAAAATAATTGAGGCCAAAACATTGTATGTTTTCAAGAAGGAGTTAGATACAGCTTTTGGGGCGATCAAAGGATATGGGGAAAAAGCGGGAGCAGACTATTGAATTGGACGATCAGCCATGATCATAATGAATGGCAGAACAGGCTCAAAGGGCCAAATGGCCTCCTCCTGCTCCTATTTTCTATGTTTCCATGTTCCTTTGTTTCCAAGTCATTGTTTCCAAGACCGTCAATAAGCTCATCTCCTCTGGAGATCTTTCCTCCTAGGCCTCCAACATCATAGCCCTAATATGAACAGCCCGCTTCTACTTCTTTCCCAAGATCAAAAAACAGAGCAGCCTTCATAAACCTATCATTTCAGCCTGTTCCTGCCACACTGAACAGTTTTCTTTCTTTGTCTTCCTTTTTCTTCAATTGAAGATTCTCTCCTGGCTTGGTTGACAGGGCCATTAAACCTGTCCATTTCATTTCCCACACTTAGACTTTCACCCCTCTCATCCCCAAATGACAATAGCCTACCACTATTCTTCCCCTTGCACACCGTCAGCCTCTGTAACAGATCATTACTGCTACTTCCACCATGTCCAATGTGATGCCATCATCAAAAGCATCTTCCCATCTCCTCCCCTTTCAGAATTCTGATGGATCATCAGCCGACTTTTGATCATCAGCAAAATGATGGAAGATGTCGTCGCTAGTTCTATCAAGTGGCACTTACGCAGCAATAACCTACTCACTGATGCTCATTTTGTGTTCCGTCAGGATCACCGCTCCTGACTTCATTTCAGCCTTGGTCCATATACGGACAAAAGAGCTGAAAGCAAGAGTTGAGGTGAGGGTGACTGCCCTTGACATCAAGGTAGCATTTAACCAAGTGCAGAATCAAGGAGGCCTAGCAACACTGAAGTCATTGGAAATCAAGGATAAAACTCTCCACTGGTTGAAGTCATACCAAGCACAAAGGAAAATGGTTGTCATTGTTGGAGGCTAATCATCTCAGCCCCAGAACAGCACTGCACGAGTTCTTCAGGGTAGTGTCCTGGGCCCAACGATCCTCAGCTGCTTCATCAATGACCTCCTATCCACCATAAGGCCGGATTGAGGATGCTTTGGGGATTGTGCAGTGTTCATGCCATTTTCAACTCCTTAGATACTGAAGCAGGCTGTGCTAATATGCAGGATGACCCGGACAATATTCAAGTTTCGGCTGCCAAGCAACAAGTAACATTCATGCCACACAAATGCCGGGCAATAATCATCTCCAAAAGAGAGAATCTAACCATTTCTCCTTGACATTCAACAGCAATATCTTTGCTAAATCCCTCATTATCAACATCCTGTGGGTTACCATTGACCAGAAACTTAACTGGACCAGCCATATAAATACTCTGGCTACAAGAGCAGGTCTGGGGCTGGGAATTCTGCGGTGAGTAACTCACCTCCTGACTCCCCAAAACCTGTCCACCATCTACAAGACTCATGTCAGGAGTGTGATGGAGGACTCTCCATTTGCCTGTAAAAGTGTGGCTCCAGCAACACTCAAGAAGCTCGACGCCATCCAGGGCAAGGCAACTCGCTTGATCGGCACCCCATCCACTACCTTAAACATTCAGTCCCTCCACCACCAACACACAGTGGCAGCATGTACCATCTACAGGGTGCACTGCATCAACTTGCCAATCCTAATTTGACATCACCTTCCAAACCCGCAACCTTTAGCACCTAGGAGGACAAGGGCAGCAGATGCATGGGAACATCCACCAGCTGCAAGTTCCCCTCCAAGCCACACACTATCCTGACTTGAAATAATATCACAGTTCCTTCACTGTCTCTGGGTCAAAATCCCGGAACTCCTTCTCTAACAGTACCTACAGTCACACACCAGATGAACTGTCAAGGAGGTGTTGCATTAAAGAAACATCTTGCTACTGTGGCATGGTACAAACTTACAAATCAACCTAAGAGACAGGTTTGTAGGAGGTCTAAAGAACGTTAAAATTCAGACCAAGCTTTTGAGTAAAGACATTGAGATGTCACAGAAGAAGGCTACGATGAGGCCTTGGCCACGGAAATGGAAGAAAGGGATAATTACAAATTGCAAGGGAACTCTTTTCCTGAGCCTGCAGGGATTTTAGCAGAATCAAAGCCGAGGCAGCCAACTTCGTAGTCTCAGAGTCGGAAGTTTAGATGTTACTGTTGCCTTGATAGCCACAAACCATTTACATGTCCCCATTTCCTGTCAAAGTGCTAGGCTTTTTGGGAAAGTTGATCGTATCTAGATGGCATAAGAACACAAGAGATAGGAGCAGGAGTAGCTCTTAGAGCCACTCGAGCCTACTCCGCTGTTCAATATGATCATGCCTGATCTTTGGCTCAGCTCCACTTCCTGCCTGTTCCCCATATCCCTTGATTCCCTGAGAGACCAAGGGTGGAATTTTATGCTGGCAGGATTTTACGGTCCCACCAAAGTCAATGGTCTTTGCAACGGGGCTGTAAATTTACGCCCCAAAAATCTGTCAATTGTAGACTTAAATATATTCAGTGATGGAGCATCTACAACCCTCTGAGGTAGAGAATTCCAAAGATTCACAACTCTTTGAGTGAAGATATTTCTTCTCATCTCAGTCCTAAATGATCCTTTTTCTGAGACTGTGCCTCCATGTTTTAGATTCCCCAGCCAGTGGCAACAACCTCCCAGTATCTACCATGTCAAGTCCCTTCAGAATTTCCTATGTTTTCATCCAGGAGTAGAGGAAACAGTAATGCTCCAGGTCGCAGTCAAGCTCCGGGTTGCAGTCAGGTATCAGTTCATGGTGAACCTCCAGCTCGCAGTCAAGCATTAGTTTGCAGCCAAGTGCTAGGTTGAGGTCGTGATAGATCTATAGCTAGCTCTGGAACCTGGAAATCCTCAAATGCACATATGATAGATGTGGAAACCGAAGTTGATGTTGTCGAACAGGAAGATCAAGCATAGTACTCAGTTGGGGAACAAGAAAAACATGCAACATGAGAGTAATAGGACTGAAGATATAATTCCAGCACCCACAGTAAAAATGGAAGCTGGAGATTCACAACTTACTTTCATCGTTGATACAGCTACAACAATCTGTCATCTCAGAAACAGAGTACTATTGTATGATGTAGTATGTGCCTGCATGTCATTGTAATGTAATGGACTGAGAGTGGGAACAAAAGACCCCAGAGTGAGGGAGATGGCAGTGCGGAGCGAGCAGATGGCTATGAATGAAAGAAAGTTACCTGAGGTAACTCAAAAGAAGCAAAACGTGCAAAAAGTAAATGAAGCTGTTCTATAGGACAATGTTCATATCAGAGCTGAACTGGAAGATTTGAAGCACAAGATTCAAGCTGAGTATATACCTCTGAAAACGTACAATAAACTGGAGTCTTCAATGAACCAAGCTGTTTGAGATCTGGACAAACAAATTTCAGAAATGACACAAAGGTACCAGGAGGAAATAATGACCCTCAATTCCACAGTTGGTAAATCAAAGCAGGAGTTGGGAAAACTCAACTAGATGTACAGCCAGGCAAAACAGCAGGCAGAAAAGACACACAGCGAGGTTACTATCCTAAAAGACTTCTTCAGGGATCAATATGTAGCAATGGAAAAACATGAGGAGCTAAAAAGAACACTGAATATTACTTCAGAAAAATTTGCGTTGGAACTGTCAGTAGCAATGAAATGATGCACTGAAGCCCAGAGTGAGTTGGCAAGAGGTCAACAAGAAAATAAACAGTTGAAAAAACAGTTGATTGTCCTTCCAGATCAAATGCAAAAGGAATGCCTAGCCATTCAGCAACATGAAGAAGTGAAGACTGTCTTAAACAGCAGAATGGAAGAACAGCAGAAGAAACTTAAGGAGACTTTGCTGAATGACAGGAAGCCTCAAGATGAAGCAAGCAAGCTTTGCAAAGAAAAGAAAAACCTGTTGAAAGACCTACACATGCTACAAGAATTCCTCAAGTCAAAGTTTGCACCTCTGAAAAATTATGAAGAGAAGCAAAATGAATGTAATGTCACTTTGAACAAACTGAAGAACCAGTTGGCAGAGAAGACTCAGCAATGTTCTATATTCCAGGAGGTGACCAATAGCTACAGGAAACAGACTGAAGAGCTGAAGAAGCAGTTGAGGAAAGAGGAGACATTGAAAGGAAAAAGCCATAGAACTTTCCAAGCTGAGAGTGGATAATGAAGCCACAAATAGCACAATTACAGAACTGAAACAAGTTTAGAGTAAACCAGGGACAGACCTGACTAACAGTGAAACCAAAATGAAAGACAAAGTCAAAGTTCTACTGTGGCCAGAGTAACAAAAGACAGGAATAAGATTGGAAAATGTAAATCTGACACTGAAATGCAATGAACTAGAAGAAGAAAAAGCACTGGATGTCTCAGAGGTACTAAGAACCATTGAGCTGAATGAAAATGTTCAAAAGCCGCAAAACAATCAAAAATAATATGGCAAACTAATGTTTGGCTGATATTGTGAAACATGTGGAAATGAAGGTTCCATTTGTGAAATGTATATGCCCTGCAAGAACCTGGCAGACACCACAGAAAAAGAAAATTCGAGTCTACTCTAGGAATGAATAGAGTGCACATTCCCTTCAGAAGGAACGGGACAAACCCACAGTGTTCGAAAAATCAGATGGGTTGTTAATAAAGAGAAATGCAACTCGAAGGAGTGCAAAAGGTGAATCAAATGGAGATAGCCATGTACAAGAACCACAGAGTACTACTACTATTCCTCCAAATGTGACAAACCGAGATGTGGAAGAACTGTCACGCCTCAAGGCCATCTGAATTCATAAAGTCAGAGACTTGAGATGGGGGAGAAGGGATAGCAAGTAAAGATTGTATTGTAATGCTCCATCGGAAGGGAGGAAGGTTTTCTTCAGAGAAGCAAGGGGGATGTTGTATGTTGAAGTATGTGCCTGCATGACATTGTAATGTAAAGGTGCTCAGCAGAGCATGGGTTAACATGGGATTGGAGAATAGCACCCTCCATGGTATGATGTAGAGAAACACATGGTAATAGACTGAGAGAACAGCCTAGACTGAACACTCTGGAAGCAGCCCACCTGCATGGCAGCAGCACCATGCATGACACTAACCTGGGATCTGCACATAGTTAAAGAGTAACAATAAATGGTTCATCTTTAAACATACAAGTCTCAAGATTTCATAACTGAGACACCACAGCGATGGCACCATAACACAACGTGGTGATCATCAGTGATAATACAGCTAGTACAATAAGTCATTGGCAGAATTTTCTGGCTGGTGGGGGGGTGCAGAGCAGGAGTGGGTGCAGGCGGGCGTGGACCAATTAAAGCCCGCCCAGCGTGAATCACGGCTCCTGAGGACAGCGGGAGTGGGTGGGCGGTGGCGGACTGCAATGACCTCCGGGTCCAATGGTGACCTGTTCACCATTGAGACCCATCAGGGCTTCCTGGGGATGCGCTCGGACCTGCAAGCCCTCACATCGGTATCAGCGCCAGGCCTCCTTGCTGTGGAAGGTTAGACCATGTGATGCCTAATGTGATGTAGGCAGCATTTGCCAAGGGGGTGGGGCGGGTGGTGGGGGAGGGGGTTGGCGGACAGGCCTAGCATCTTTGCGTGAGCGATCGGCAGCAGTAGAGTGAGAAGACACTGGAGCCCTGCAATGTCCCACTCTGGTTGGGGTGGGCGTCCGCAAAGAGAGTCCAGGTACAAGTAGCACTAATCAATGCTCTTCTTTCCTTTTCAGGAGAAGAATGCGCATAATGCAGCCGAGCAGGTGAAGACTGGTGGCAGGCCAGCACAGTTAGCGATTCTCAGCCGCTTCGAGCAGGAGGCCCTAGCTTTGGAGAGGCGCCAGGCGCCCAGGTTCACCGGTGTCGGCGAGGCTGGGGTGCCATGGGCAGGTATGTTTGCCCAGCAATGAGGTCACCATTGTTCTCCCAGCAGCCATGACAGTGCTGAATGTTCAGTGATTGAAGTTTGCAACACAGCTTGACCATTGCTTATGGAAGGATGAGCGCATAATGGTCCGGGGGACAGGGATGCACATTGACATTGTCTCCACGTTAACTGATCCAATGTCCTTGTTGTTCCTTTCATCATCAGCGGAGCAGGACTGGGAGGAGGAACAGCAGAGGCCCCCTCTCACACCTGAGGGCCCTGAAGTCTCACCAGTGTCACAGCATCTCTGCCAGGCAGGCACCAACGCAGATACTAGCACCTCAGTAGGAATTAGAACATCGGCTAGTGGTGAGGGCACTTCACAGTCGCTGGAGGAGCTGGCAGAGACAGAGAGTGCCCACAGCGGCAGCAGTCAGGGACTGCAGAGGACCAGGCACATGCTCAACCGACCCGAAGATTGCACAGGCACCGAAAAATCGCAGTCAATTGGCGCCTTAAGGGCCTTAAGTGGCCCGTTAATTAATGGCGGGTACGCATCGGAGATCATCGCGCGCCTGCCCAACGAAACTAACTGGTGATGCTGTTTTGACCCACTACGATCCCAAGAAACAACTGGTTTTAGCATTTGATGCCTCACCCAAAGTTTAGACATGATGTTATCTAACATAATGGAATCCTTAATCATATTCTTCACATATGTTTAGAAAGAGCAAATTTAGAAAGAGGTGTAAGCCATCATTTATGATGTTACATTGTTCCACAAGTACCTGAACAGTAGGAAATTCACTTTGTTAAGTGACCATCAAACACTTATTTGGTTCAAAGAAGGGGGTACCATTCCTAGCAGTAGCTTGGTTTCAGAGATGGGCATCGATTTTGATGACTCATCAAATTGATATTAAATATTGTAAGTCAGCAGATCATGCAAATATGAGCATTCTTTCAAGATTTCTTATGAAGGCTGATTCATTCTTGGCCACTGAGTTACTTGTGAATTACTTTATATACACAAATAATATGCCAGTATTTGGCAGAGAAATTAGTGAAGAGACTCGCAAGGATGTGGTGCTTCATAAAATTCTCAATTTTGTTATGAATAGCCGGTCTAAACAGTGTGATGATGAGAAACTACAAGAGTGAATGAATTGAATGTAGATCAAGGCTGTCTTCTTTGGAGTTTAAGGGACGTCAGTCTGAAAAGACATCATGTCAACTACACAACTGTGTAACGTCATGTATGAATTTCAGTGTTGGTGTAATGCCAAGTATGTAGGCCATATGTCCCAGCAATTGGCTGATCAAATCAAACAGATTTTCTTTCTGTTGTCTATAATAGGCAGAGTTCAGGCAGTTCTTAACCAACCCGTGCTTGCAAAACCAAAAACAAAATGTCTACTGTTAAGTGTGATTCCATGATTGGACAGCACTTGCTAAACAATCCTGAGTGTGTAAATAGGTACACTAACAAGTGGAGCTCGTTACATGGCTCATTTATGCTTTAAAAGCAACATACATTCATACACAGGGACCTGTTCTCTGAAAACAGAAGGAAAATGTTCAAGCCTTGTGCCATTTTTGAATTACCTGGGAGCTTTGGGAGCCTACAGATCCCTGTTGCTTTTTCCATGGCAATGTCTCAGCCAGTCAGCGTTGACTTGCCAGTCAATCAGCATCCTTTTCTCCTGTAGTATATATTGCTGTGATCATTTGAAATTTGGCATTCTTGCATTTGTCCTGGTGAGTGCAAGATGAAAAGCTTTGACAATATGTCTCTAAGCAATTCAAATTTATGAGTAATTATGCTGTCAAGGTTTAGAGAAAGATTGTTAGAGGAACTTCATCAAGAGCACTCAAGGATAGTCCATATGAAAGCTGTAGCAGGAATCTATTTTTGTTATCCAAAGGGAAATAGAGGTATCAAAGAATTGGTGAAAAGTTGTAATTTGTGTCTCAGAATAAAAAATGATTGGCCCAAAGTTTCTTTTATTCCATAGGTCATGGGGATAAGCCAAGGGAATAGCACTAGCTGGACTGCTCATTTGGTGTGCCACTGCAGATACGATAGACTGAATGGCCTCCTTCTGTGCCGTAACAGTTCTGTGATTCTGTGCTGGTCAAACACAAGGAAAGGGCTCACCAGGGGTCAACTTATACACTGGTTGTAGGTGGGTATAGGTGGCTGCCATTTTGAAATGTGAAAAAAACCACCAGTATTTTATATTAAACTAATGTGACACAGTTTAATGAATAAATTTTCAACCACAATCATACCATCTTAAAACTCATCAAATTCACTGTCATCATCATCCGACACAAAGAGTGGGCATGTCTTAAAATCCTGCACATCTTCACAACACAGTCTGTATCACCTACTTAATCTCTTGCACTCAGTTATAAGGCACCAGTAAGTAAAAGATGCATTTGTGGGGTGAAAAATTGAGATTGACTACCAATTGAGATTGCAGCATGTCACGGCTGAAAACGTGGGTCGACTTATAAGCTGAGTATGGACAAAAACATGATTTTTGGGGCTGAAAAATTGGGATCATCTTATATGCCAAGTTAACTTATATACCATGGTCGACAATACTTGTTTATTTCTTTGAAATGTAAGGGAAAGAGTACTTTGTTTTGGTTGATAGCTATAGCAAGTGGATAAATGTTGAATCTATGCCCGATACCGCAAGTGTCAAAACTATTGAGGTTTTGAGAAGTTGGTTTGCAATTTATGGATTGCCAGAGGTGTTGGTGTCAGACAATGATCAGCAGTTTACGTCAGAAGAGTTTTAGATATTGCTGAGTAAGAATGAAATCAAACACACTGTAGTACCACCATATCACCCAGCTTTAAATGGTGCTGCAGAAAGAAGTGTACAGATTATGAAGAGGTCTTTGCAAAAGTGTTTGCTAATGATAAGCTAGGCAGTAATTCCCATTTTCCCCTTTGACACAAGCTAAACAATTTTCTGTTCTCTCACAGAATAATCCCATAGTCTACAACAGGTTGTTCATCTTACGAAGTGGTATTTAAACAAACTCCTAGGACAAGATTTAGTTTGCTTAAATCTGACATCAATAACAAAGTAAGAGCAAAGCAAGACAAAGTGAAATGAGTCATGATACACCAGGCCCGAAACCTTGAGAGTTCATTGCTGGTAAGAAGGTCATGGTGAAAAAAAACCACTGATGTGATAAGGAGAAGTATGTGATTGGAGTTGTTGTAAAGGTGCATCCATGAATCTGGTGAAGATTGGAGAGAGACTCCATCTGTCATGCAGATCATTTGCTTGAAAGCGGAAATCTGGTAAAAGGAGAGCATGATAACCCTCCTGTAGTGCAGATTCTTCCTACTGTCCAAAGTGAAAGTCTGAAAGAGTCCTTGATTAAGACAAACCTGTCAATATCACAGTTCCAAAGGGTGGACACAGTCAGAGATGTTGAGAGAGCAGAGTCAAGCTAATGGAAATAGAAATGAAAATGGGAGAAGAAACCCAGACAGAAAGAGAAAGAAGCCAGATATGTTCATTGATAGCATGTAGGAAGAATACAGGAGTTGTTATTACTATTATTTCTTGACAAATGATGATACTTTTGTTAAGCATACTGGTGTTAAGGAAAAACACCTTTTTACAAGTAAATGATTCTGGTGATATCGGTCATATACGGTTGTGGTTACAATAAAAACAAATATGCAACCCAACCGGTTAAATGTCAGGTATTGTTGACATTGGTTTAGTCATATTATATTCTGTACATATACGTACAGAAATTATGTACATATAACATTTTACATATTAATTAATTAGTTTAAATGGGGAAGGTGTGTACTATATTGAAAAAGCTCATCATATTACACTGATCATGTTCACCTCTCTGCTCTCCTCCCTGTTGGGGAGGTGTAAATAAAAGTGTCTTCAAAATGACTGCTACAGTTAAGCAGTACACAAATTTTGGGCAGCAACGGTTTGTGATGATTCTACCTTTTCACATTTACACCTCCTCGAATCACATCTTTTCTTTCTCTACTTCCCTCATTATTACCACCACTTTTCATTTTACACTTTAATCCCATTGCCCTGTAATCTCTCCTGCCTTCCATTCCATAGATCTTCTCTTCTGTTTTTTTCTCCTCATGCCCTCCTTTGCTTAAAAATTGTTACATCTCTAAGTATTCCCTGCTCTAACAAAGGATCATCAACCTGAAATGTTAACTATACCACAGTAATTGAAGAATGTTGAAGAAGTTGAACCAGCATTTCCAGAAATTTCTGATTTATATTGTCTGCCTTAGGTGTCAATGCCATGCTAGATGGCACACTTTGCACGCATGTGTAGATGTCGTATTTTTTAGTGATATGTCACTGCCAGCAACAGACCAGGCAGCTGCCAGTAAAAAAGATTGGGCTTGTTAGTGGGTAGAACTAAGGTGAGAATTGTCTATAGCAGGCGTTTGTTCTCCAGTGGTTCACTCTGAACCATTGTATCTGTGAAAGCAGGTATGCTCTGTGAGTAGGGTTGCCAACTCTGGCTGCACATATTTCAAGAGATATTGGTGGAAGTGATGTCATGGAAAGCCAACAGCATGATGCAAGCGGGTCCTAAGGGAGTGTGAGAGAAATGTTAACTTTGTTTTTCTCTCCGGGTATGCTGCCACACCTGTCCCATTTTCTGTTTTTATTTAAGGCAAAGCAGCAGGTTGGTTGGAGGTCTGTCACAATATTCTATTCAGCTCTTCTGATTTTGAAAAGTTGAATGCAATAAAAAAGCAAAGTAAATCTTATGGTACATCGTAAGCAAAATAGAGATAATACTAAAACTATCTCATATATAATGATAAATGAAAATAATATATGTTGCACTATTTGCCACATTCTTCAATTACTGTGGTATAGTGGGGATGGAAAATCCAGAAGAGGGTTCCACCTGGTATAAGGTGTCAACCTTGTCTCACTTTTAGCACTATAGCCTCTCAGTCAAAGGTCACGGATTCAAACTCTTTTTGTTCGTCAATGTCAATGGGCAATTTTCCTACATATATATTCTGTCAGACTTAGTCAGCTCTTTTGCAGTTTTTTTGCATTGATAAAACTCCAGCACCTGACTGCTGTTGTGTGTGTGGGAGGTTATTTCACCTTTTCCTCAACAACAGCTATTTCCTCCACAGCCCACTAGGTCAGGGCACCAAGCTGCATCTCCAAAGGTGCCATTTCTTTGGTTCGCCAGGCTGATTCTCTGACCTGGACCCCACCAGTGAGGCTGATGTTTATCAATATCAAGGTGGATATATTTTGACTTACTGCTAGGGTTGCCAACCCTCCCGGAATGCCCGGGTGTCCACCGGAATCTGTATCAATTTCTGAGTGGACAAAGAAAGCAATCCGGGAGATTTTAAAATATTTTAAGCAAATCAATTACATAATTTGTATCTTTGAGTCACAGCTGGACCAACCAGTCCTCAGTAGCAAACACCAAGAAATGGAAGAAACTACAACTCCCATTATGAGGCATTGCCATGCAGTAACATCACATCCGACACAGCGCTGCCCAATCAAATTTAAACCTTAAACTGGAAAAGAAAGACAGGATGCTGATTGACTGGGATTTTGATGGGCTGCATTGGGACTGGTGGAATTTGAATTTCATTGAGGGAATGGGCACGAGCAAAGAGCATTAGTCCAAGTGCGATCAGCATGAACAGGTATTCGGATCACTTCACCTCAGATCTTTTCAAGAAAGAAAGAAAACAGTTATTTTCTCCTCGGTTTCAGCAGCTTTTAAAATTCCAGTTTGAAACTATGGCGTTGGATCTTGCATCGAGCCCTTAAGAATGAGTAAAGCTTTTTTTTCCTCTAAACTTAAATCATTATTCACCCTCGCTGCAAATTCATCCCGTGTGTTTTCCTCTCTCGCACTCCCTTAGGACCCGCTTGCTCCATGCTGTTGGCTTTCCATGACATCACTTCCGCCAATATCTCTTGAAATATGTTTTTTTTTTGTTTTTATCTCTTGAAATATGTCCAGCCAGAGTTGGCAACCCTACTCACAGAGCATACCTGCTTTTACAGATACAATAGTTCAGAGTGAACCACTGGAGAACAAACGCCTGCTATAGACAATTCCCACCTTAGTTCTACCCACTAACAAGCCCAACCTTTTTTACTGGCAGCTACCTGGTCTGTTGCTGGCAGTGACATATCACTAAAAAACACGACATCTACACATGCGTGCAAAGTGTGCCATCTAGCATGGCATTGACACCTAAGGCAGACAATATAAATCAGAAATTTCTGGAAATGCTGGTTCAACTGGATCTCTGCTACCTTACAGGTATTTCACTCTTTTCTTGCATGAGGTATGGTGAGAGAATTGAAGAATTGGGAAGGAACTTCCATCCTACCATCTTTGTATGAAAAATTTTACATCTGTATGCACTTATTAGTTACAAAATCCTATTTCTTAGTGTTACCTCTTTGCTCAATAAGAATTTTTCAATCTGATTCCACGAAGGGTTGTACTGTTGCTTGCACTGTTCACATAGGCTACAGATCCCCCGTCACTGGTGAAAAGTTAGAAGCAGTGAGGAGTTTAAAATTGGGCTGTTGCTGGATTGGGAGCCAATGTAAGTCAGTGCAGAACAGGGGGTTGATGGATGAGTGACTCGGCCAGACACCGTCCCAAGTTGGGTCAAATTCTTTGGAAACCCAGTGTTTGCAAATGGAAAATTGCTCACCCAGTGAGACTTTCTCCTGGAATTCAGCGGCAAGCACAAAGACCAGGAATGCCCTGCATAAAACCAGCATACAGGGAATCAGCAAGGTTAAGGGTGTACTGCAGTACAAAGAGTCTTATGGATCTAGGTATGTGAATAATGAAAATGTCATGAACAAGTGCAGTAAACAAACAGATAGAATAATAGAATGCCAGCTTTCATATCTAGTGGCCTAGGGTACAAGGGGTCGAAGTCATGCTTCAGCTTTTCACCATTTATAAAGTACCCTGTTCTATCTATTTTGGTTCAAAGTGGATGACATTACATTTGCCTATATTGAACTCCATTTGCCAGTTTTGCCCATTCACTAGGTCTATCAATATCTCTTTGTAATTTTACACTTCTGTCTATTCTGCCTACAATGTTGCCTATCCTTGTGTCATCAGCAATTTGGATATAAGGCTTTCTATCCCATCCTGTAAGTCATTAATAAATAAGGTGAATCGTTGAGGTCCCAACACAGATCCTTGTGCAAAAACAGTCAATTACAGTATCTGCTCATTAATCCTACTGTCCACCTGCAGCTACTTAGCCAATTTCATAACCAGGTCAATAATTTGCCTTCAATTCCATGAGCTTCAACATTAGCTAACGTTCCCTGATGAGAGGGTTTATCAAATGCCTTCTGGGAGTTCATATGAATAACTTCCATGGACTGGGATGGAGAAGTGGGACCAGCTAAATTGTTTTTGCAGAGAGCAGACTTGGGCTTGATGGCCTGAATGGGCTCCTTTTGTGGTGTAACCATCCTAAGATTCTATTATTTTCCCTATTCACGACTTCTATTGCCTTTTCAATAAATTCAATCGGATTTGTCTGGCAACTTTACAAATCCATGCTGGTTGGCTCTGGTCAGCTGCAAATTTGCAAGGTTTTCAGCCATCCTATCCTTAATTATTGACTCTGGTAATTTTTCCACAACATACATTAGGTGAACTGCTCTGTAATTCCCTGGTTTCTCTGTCATCTTTCTTAAACAGCAGAACGATATTAACAATTTTCCAATTCAAAGGAAGGGTTACCAAATTGAGAGAATTTTGGAAGATTAGTTCAGTCAATGGTCTCACCTGCTTCCTTTATAATGATTCAATTATACTGTATTATGAAATACAATGTTGTTATGGACAGGAAGGAGGTTAATCTAAATAGCACTAATTTCACCATCCGCAAACAGGAAGGCCTTTTGATTTGTTTCCCTCTTTATAAGCAGTGGTGTATTTCCCAATCCCCCAGTTTTTGTGTGATCCAATTTTCTATTAATAACCCCACAGCAAACTCAAGATAGGATGAACAAAAGGTTAGTTTATTGCACACATTCAAACCATGAAAGGAAGGTCACAATGTCACATCCCCACTCAGACAGTAAAGAGAGGGATAGAGAAAAGGAGGTTTTACTGGACAGAGACAATAGAGAAATTAAAATTGGCTCGGGTGAGTTCCCGAGTCCAGAATCAAAGTCCAATGAGGTATTCCTTCACTGCGGTCAGTGGGTTGAAAACCGATGCTGCATAATTCACTTTTCCGATGGCGTTGACTTCACACAATAGATAGGCATGCAGAGGTGAATATGCCTTGTAGGTTATCGTACATAATTTCCAGCAGAAGTAGTGTAGATGGGGGGCAGGTATTCCACATGTGTAAAGCTCTTTGTCTGTGAAGCTGCTAGTTAGATGGTAAATAGTAGTCTGAGCAATGCAGATCAGCAAGGAAGTATTACTTGTTCCACAAGCCAGGGGGCCCATGTCACATGACTCCCACCTCTCCACCATCTTTGACAAAGGGTGTGTAACATCACCTGGATTCCAAAGGCTGTTAAATGTCTCAGCCATTAGGGATTGAAAGGAAGGTTGTGTGGCCTTTGACTTAGCAGACAATCCATCTTCTTTTGGCCAGCCTGGATTATTAAATGTAGATGGCCTTTATATTGCTCTCTTTGAAGTTGGGCTGTCCACAGGGGGTCGTTAGTGGCTCCTCAGAGTTAACAAAGTGAGAGTTTTTCCGAAACTGCCTTTTGTTCAGGGGTCACAGACAGACACAGGTTCTTTGTTCAGTTTTAAAATTTTAGAAATAGCAAAGTATATACACTGTTAGGTCTTAGTCCCTCACAATGTCTCGAGCAAAAGTGTGTGGGAATGGTTGTTGATCACCATAAGAGCATTCAGTGTAGTGTAAGAGGGATGAGGCGCTTAATCACTTTAGGGGGCTAACTTTTCCCTGCTTTTTACTAGGAGTCCACTTGTTTCTTAGGCAGAAAGGATTGAAGAAGGACAAGTAGCAAAGACACAAACACAACATAAATTCCTTTCCCTTTTCTCGAGGCAGCCATGAACACTTGGAGGCCTTCATGCATTTCTTATTTGCGTTAAGTTGAATTCTGCCAGTCTTGCTTTTATTATTCTGTTATATTGCATGGAATGGCCCATTAAGGAAAAAGCAAACTTGAGAAAATTTCATCAGTTCTGTTATTAATGAAATTAATCTTCCTCAAAAGATTGGTGAGAGTGTACTGAGAATGGTTGCTACCACCAAAAATGCAATTTAAAGTACATGGTATGGATTTTATCTGTTCTTGAATGTGATTGTAGAATAAAACACTGACATTTCAATTAAATGACAGGAGGAGGGAGAAATCTACTGTAGTTACATACTGATTGGTACAAGTGCATAAGTATTTATTGTATTTCTGACTAAAAGATAGTTACAGAAATATTAGGAATAGATTCACTGGGGTTAAACCTTTATGAGTGTTCAGAATTGGTTGTTAAATGCAAATATTCAATTTTTTAATGCAACTTTTATGTACAAACTAACAATTGTGGGTAGGTAGCGAAAGACTTTTCTCACAGGAATGGAGTGAAAAGTCAGAGGGTGAGCAAATCAAGCAACTGCTAATGTAAAGCCTGAAAGCAAATGTCTAATTCGTCTTTTCAGCTAGTGTCAAAATATGGCATGTAATGAATGTAGCAGTAAAGAAATAAAATAACAGATAAAAAGAGGAGGAAACGTCAAAGGTGTTACAATAAACTTTAAAATCAAAATAAGCATTAAATCCTATATATGTACCCGCATACTTATATTTCTTATTAATTTGGAGGTCTCTGGAATGTGTGAGATTCCATGGAGCGTGAAGTGATTGATGGTAAAAAAGGGGCAAGACTACAAAGAGGGAGGACTTTGGCTATATTGGCTTGTTACTGTGACATAATACATACCATGGTAAGAATGTCTATTTATTAAAGTCTCTTGGGCATGGGCTTGAATTTAGTATAGATGAATAAGCCTGGTATATGTCATTCAGTAGTGCGAATTGTCCTGCATAGGTCATCATATGGGCAATAACCTGCTCATCGATGCTCAGTTTGGGTTCTGCCAGGGCAACTCAGTTCCAGAACTCGTTACAGCCTTCGTCCAAACATGGATGGAAGACCTAAATTCAAGAGATGAGATGAGAGTGACTGCACTTTATGTCAAGATCACATTTAACTGAGTGTGGTATCAAGGAGCCCTAGCAAAATTGGGAATTGGGGGAAATCCTCCAATGGTTGGAGTCATACCTAGCTCAAAGAAGATGGTTGCGGCTGTTGCAGGCCAATCACCTCAGCCCCAGAACATCGCTGCTGGAGTTCCTCAGGGTAGTGTCCTAGGCCCAACTATCTTCAGTTGCTTCATCAATTACCTTCCCTCCGTCACAAGTTCAGAAGTGGGGATATTCACTGATAATTGCAAAATATTCGGTGCCATATGCAACTCCTCTGCTACTGAAGCAGTTTGTGACAAGACATTCAGGCTTGGGCTGATAAGTGACAAATAACATTCGTGCCACACAAGTGTCAGGCAATGACCATCTGCAACAACAGAGAATCTAACCATCTCCCCTAGGCATTCAATGGCAATACCATCGCTGAATTTCTCCACTATCAACATCCTGGAGATTACCATTGACCAAAAATATAACTGGAACAACCATATAAATACTATGGCTACAGGGGTAGGTCAGAGGTTGGGAATTCTGTGACAAGTATCTCACCCCTTATTCCCAAAGCCTGGCCAGCATCCACAAGGCAAAAATAAGGTGTGATGGAATGCTCTCCACTTGTCTGGATGAGTGCAGCTTCAACAACACTCAAGAAACTCAACACCTTCCAGGACAAAGCCTTCTGCTTGATCAGCACCTCATCCACCACCTGAGACATTCACTCCCTCCACTACAGGCATACAGTGGCAACAGTGTGTACCATATGCAGGACGCATTGCAACAACTTGCCAAGCCTCCTTCAACAGTACCTTGCAGCCTGCGACCACTACCACTTAGAAGAACAAAGGCAGCAGGTGTATGGAAACACCACCACCTGCAAGTTCCTTCCAAGTCACACACTATCCTTATTTGGAACTATATCACTGTTCCTTCATTGTCACTGGTCAAAATCCTGGAATGCTAACAGTACTCTGGGTGTACCTACACTACTGTGATATGGTGGCTTATTCTCAAGGGAAATTAGGGACGGGCAACAAATGTTGACCTTGTTAATGATGCTTACATCCCATGAACGAATAATATAAAAAAAAAATCAAAGCTGATATCCAACAAAAAACGAATGGGAAAACTATAAAATTTGTCACAACACCTATTGAAACATATCTGAGCACATGTTCGTATCTCCAGGGTTTTGTACCTATCTAGACTGAGTTGCAAGGACATGAACAGGTGCTGCTGAGGCCTAGCATCTCTAACTGGCAGTTTGATAGTTTATTACATTTGCATTCAGGTTTTTGGCTTTTTTGCCCCATGCCTACCTCCAGCAAGCTTCCACATTGCTGGAACTTGGAAAATGTTATAGTAAATCTTCTGCTCGAGTCTGCAGGCATCAAATCATCACTCAATCTTGAGCATAGCAGATACTGTTCAAGTGCAAATTAATAATAGACAAAAGAAACACCCATAATAATAAACATCAGCTCATATCTATATCAAATAAGATCTGTCATGTTCGTGGAAGAAAAATACCATTTACTGTTGTCAGTATAGAGTAGAAAACAGCAATATGACAAATTATGGATGGAGGAAGGCTTTTCCATTATTAAGCTCTTAGAAGATTTGTTATAAATGGTAATTATAATAGCAGCCATAATAATTGGAATGTATCTGGTTTTCTCTGAAAATCAATTTATGAATGGCATCATAAATATAGGCTTACTCATCCAGATAATGAAATCTGGAACCCATCTGCTGAATTAGGAAGACCAAATCACATGCAGTACTGCTGGACCAGTCAGCAATATGTCTCTTTCTCTGGCCTTCGGAATAAAAATGTTTCTGTGGGGTAAAAATACAGAGGTAAAAGTTCCCTGGGGTTCTCCCATTCTCCCTCCATAACCTCAGCAGAAACTCTGAAGAAACAGTTTAACAACCATTTATCTGTTTCTCCAAGCATTCTGCCAAAGTTATGGTGAGAGATTAGGCGATGTCCTGTGGGAATTTTACCCCACAATGCCTGCCTTATTTTAATATATGGACTAAGAGAGCAGAGCTGTCGATGAGCAAGATTCATTAATAATGTTTAATTTTAATCCTTGCTTCTAGCCAATGTAAGTTGAATAAGTTTCCATGACTCCTTTCTGTCTTATCTTCTTTCGTCAGGACTGAAAAGAAAGACAAAATACTATCGGCTGGATTTAACGGGGTGCTGTTGTCCCCGCCCCCACAGGTAAAAAGTTGGGGGGAGCCTGCCACCCCCCTCTGTCCCTGAACTGTTGGCCATTAATTGACTTGAGGCAGGATGTCCATCACTCAGCAACAGGAAGCCCAGCCTCAGAGAGCTGTCAGCCAATCAGAGGTTGGCAGCTCTCTAGTACCAGCAGCGCCAACAGGAGCTTGGTGTGGGCCTCTCCTGCTGTCGGTTAAATCCCAGCGGCAGCAGGATGAGATCCTTCAGTAGGCACTTAAGAGCCTCAATTGGCCCATAGGCGGGTGGGCTGCCTGATGCATCCCCTACCACTGGTAAAGTTGTAGTGACGGTAGATGCGGGTGGGTAGACAGCAGGCACGGCGCCTGCTGGATTTAATGTGTCCCCCCCGCCACTATCCACCACCCACCCCCCACCACTCCCCGGCCTTCAAACCTACCGGTGGGAAAGCACTAAATCCAGCCCTATGGATGTCAAAACAATCTAAAGCTTTCTTAATCACTGATGTAATATGATGATTTAGCATTCATGATTCAGAAAGCATTGGACATTGCTCTACTGGTAATCACTCTCCCTTGTATTCCATTGTGTATATGAACATACATACTAATTAGGAGCAGGAGTAGGTCACTTGGCCCCTCAACTCTGCTCCGCCATTCAATAAGATCATGGCTGATCTGATTTTAACCTCAACTTCACACTCCTGCCCATCGCCAATAACCTTTCACCCCCTTGCTTACCAAGAATATATCCACCTCTACCTTAAAGATATTCAAGGATTCTGCCTCAACCATCTTTTGAGAAAGAGAATTCCAAAGTCTCACAACTCTCTGAGAGAAAAAAAATCCTCATTTCTGTCTTAAATGGGCAACTTCTTATTTTGAAACAGTGATCCTGAATTCTAGATTCTCCCACAAGAGGAAGCATCCTTTCCACATCCAGCTTATCAAACCCCTTCAGGACCTTGTATGTTTCAATCAAGTCACCTCTTACTCTTCTAAAATCCAGCAAATACAAGCCTAGCCTGAAGAGCCTTTCCTCAAAAGACAACCCACCAAATCCAGTTATTAATCTAGTAAATCTTCTCTGAACTGCTTCTAATACATTTACATCTTTCCTTAGATAAGGAGACCAATACTATACACAATACTCCAGATGTCTCACCAATGCCCTGTATAACTGAAGCATAACCTCCCTACTCTTGTACTTAGTTCCCCACACAATAAATGATAACATTCTTTTAGTGTTGCTAATTACTTGCTGCACCAGCATACTAACATTTTGTGATTCATGCACTAGGACACCCAGATCCCTCTGCATCTCAGAGCTCTGCAATCTCTGCTTAGATAAAAAGCCTCTTTTTTATTCATTTTGCCAAAATGGACAACCTCACATTTTCCCACACTATACTCAATTTGCCAGACTTTTGCCCACTCACCTAACCTATCTATTATAGCCTCCTTATGCCCTCTTCACAACTCATTTCCTACCCATCTTTGTGTCATCAGCAAATCTAGCAGCCATGCTATTGGTTGCTTCATCCGAATCATTTATATAAATTATAATGATTTGAGATCCCAGCACTGATCCCTGTGGCACACCAGCCAACCAGGAAATGAGCCATTTATGCCTACTCTCTGTTTCCTGTTAGCTAGCCAATCTTCTATCCATTCCAATATGTTACCCCCTATACCATGAGCTTTTATTTTCAGCAATAGGCTTTGATGAGGCACCTTTTCAAATGACTTCTGAAAATCTAAGTACAGTACATCCACCGGTTCTCCTTTATCCACAGCTGTTACTTCTTTAAAGTACTCCAATAAATTGGTTAAACATGATTTCCCTTTTACAAAACCATGTTAACTCTGCCTGATTACCTTGAATTTATTTAAGTGCCCTGTTATAACATCTCTAATGATAGCTCTTACATTTTTCCTATGACAGATGTTAAGCTAAACTGGCCTACAGTTTCCTGCTTTCTGTCTCCCTCCCTTTTTGAATAAAGGAGTTACATTAGCTGTTTTCCAATCTAATGGAACCTTCCCCTAATCTAGTAAATTTTGGAAAATTATAACCAATGCATCAACTATCTCACTAGCCATTTCTTTTAAGACCCTAGGATGAAATCCATCAGGACCTGAGGGCTTGTCAGCCTGCAGTTCAAACAATTTGCTAAGTATCAATTCCCTGGTGATTGTAATTCTCTTCAGTTCCTCCCTCCTTTCCAATTCCTGATTTACAGCTATTTTTGGGGTGTCAGTTTCATCCTCTTTAGTGAAGACTGATGCAATTCATCTGCCATCTCCTTATTTTCCATTATTAACCCTCCAGACTCACTTTTATAGTACCAATGCTCACTTTGTTAACTCTTTTCTTTTTAAATATCTATAGAAACTATTACTATCTGTCCTTATATTTCTAGCTAGCTTTCTCTCGTACTGTAATTCCCTTCCTTATTAATCTTTTGGTCATTCTTTGCTGTTTTTTATATGAACTGCCAGCTATCTTTGCACAATTATGTGCCTTTTCTTTAAGTTTGATACTATCTTTAACTTTTTTAGTTAACCATGGATGCTGGATCCTCCCCTTGGAATTTTTCTTTCTCTTTGGAGTGCATCTATTCTGCATGTTCTGAAATATCCCCTTGAATGTCTGCCACTGCATCTCTGTTAACCTATCCCTTAACCTAAATTGCCAATTCACTTTCGCTAGCTCTGCTTTCATACCCTAGTAATTGTCCTTAATAAAGTTTAAAATACTAGTTTTAGAACTATTCTCCCTCAAACTGAATGTAAGATTCAACCATATTATGATTGCTGCTACCTAGGGGCACCTTCACTATGAGGTCATCAATTAACCCTATTTCATTGCACAATACCAGGTCTAGTATAGCCTGCTGAAACAAAAACAAAAAATGCTGGAAAATATCAGCAGGTCTAACAGCATCTTTGGAGAGAAAAACAGAGTTAACGTTTTGAGTCCATATGACTCTTCTTCAGAGCTAAAGAGAAGTAAAAATGTGGTTATACTGTTTAAGAGGGGTGGAGCCGGTGAAGCTGGATAGAAGGCCAGTGATAGGTGGGGCAAAGGAGAGATTGACAAAGATGTCATGAACAAAAGGACAAAGTTAATGGTAGTGGTAAGGGCTAAGGGAGGCTCTGATAGTGGTATTAAGGTAAGAAAGCAGAATGTGATAATAACAGGACAATGGTAGCACTCTCGATGGTTTCCGCTATCTTTCCCATGGAGACCTCCATACATGCATGTGGGCAACACTTCATCAGAGAGCAGGCAGACGTACTCCTCTGACTTGCATGCCACTCTGTTGAGGGCTTCCAACAGCTCTGCGTATGTTGCCCTGCCTTCTGCTGACTCTACATGATGAGCTGAAAGGCCAAATCCAGAGGCTTGTCCTCTGACTCAGACTTCCCAAATGCCTCTTCCCAAGCAGGGGAGTGTGCCGGGGAGCTCGGCTGAACCTGCCTCTTCCTGTTGTGGACACGTGTCTGTGCGGTGACCACCAGATTGTGAACCCGAGTGCTTGAGATCTAGATCCCACTGAGGTGTGTGTCTCTGTGTTGGTGGAGGGTGTGGGTAAGTGCTGTTACGGGTCTTCCAGGCTGCATATTTCCAGCTCTTCAATGGAGGAGGTGTCCTTTTGGTTGGAGATGAGGATCTGGATGGAGCTGAGGGACTGGCTGGCTGAGGGTGTCGGTCACTTGGCAGAGCTCCCTTTGAACCAAAGTAGAGATGATTAGTGCAAGGCAGCAGAGTCAAAAGCAGGAGATGGAGCACTCAGTTGCATTGAGAGAGGGATTATATGGTGCAGGATCTTCATGTGGGTGTCAGCCACTGACCTTACCGTTGCTGTAAGCATGGTTCATGTCCTCACCAGTCAGCATGATGGCACGCTCTTCAAACTGAGCGAGGGGACTAATGTGGGCCACTCCACTCTGGGTCTGGGACTTTTCCCTGCAGCCATAAGCCAGCTTCTCCTGCATGAAAACAGATGGAGAAAGTTGAGCAGTACGTATAGCCCTGCATGGAATGTTTGTGTGGTGAGTACAGCCATGGATGGGACGAGGACGTGAACTCGAGAGGATATGAGCCTGATGGAGGTGTGAGTGTGTGTGTAAAAGTTGGTGGTGATGTCCCTTGAGGTGTGACATCCCTGTGGATGTGTGATGGGCTTGTGACTGTGTAACTTGAGAGCGATGAGAAGAGTGACTTAACCTGGCAGAACGGATGAGACTATGCATCCTCTTTCGGCACTGGGTGGCTGTCTTCTTTTTTGCAAGGTGTTGGTGCTGATCACTACTGCCACTGCTCCCCTGCAGGATTGGTGACCTTGCTTGCTGGCCATCACCCAGAGCAGGGGTAGAGGACATTGTGGCAGGCCTCCACTGTGTCCAGTAGATGTTCAAAGGAGGTGTTGCTAAATCTGGGGGCAACATGTTTCCTCCCTTTGACAGCCATCAGTTTGCAGCAGCTTCCTATCCCTTGAAGAGCACTAGCTCTTTGCAGGGGTGTCCTTTAAATATGGTGCCGAGTTTACTGAAAGCCTGAGGTAACAGTGGGCTGAGTGAATGAGAGGGCCAGAAAACCGGCGTGTTTCCCGGGAATTCATGATTAAATAAGACGGGATTGGGACGATACAGCGTGAAAAGCCACCATTGCGGTCAGTGGGTGAAACATCCTTTTTCCTGCCTGCTACTGCACTTAGCGCAATTCTGGGATGATTCTGCCCTTAGACTTTATCTGTTGAATCATGTTGATAAACTTATCAGGGCAGTCAAACTTTGCTAGGAAATTCACATGTCTGCTTTTTGTTGTCAAAGCCTTTGCCAGGATTTTGAAGGCCAGGAACAGTGCCTTGCTTTGTTCTCTTCCTGAATCTGTCTTGCAACTGAGATCTTATTCACAATTTTATGGATTTAAATCCACAGTGGATCTGGAAGAACACCATCTTTGATTATATAACACAAGGGGATCTGAGCAAAATATATTTTCATCAACAAACATAAGCAAGGTATTATAATGTTTGGAAAAGTGGACTGAATTTTTCGGTGGCATGAACATCTTGCTCACCCAGAAGAAATCTAGGCCATGAAAGACCTACGTCAAAAAAGGCCTTCATGCAGTTATAATATGCTGTGGGTGGCCTTAACAAGCTGAGGGTCATACTTGTGCCCCTCAGTGGAGGGAACTCCCACCCTTGAGAGCTGCTGGCCGATCTGGTTGGCAGTTAGTTCCTCAGTCCCAGCAGTGCAAGCAGTCCTAAATAGAAGTGTTATGGACATCAAACAGGTGAGTTCGGATCTTTGGCGGGGGTGGGTGTAGAGGGATCAGGTATCCTTGGGAGGGGGTGCAAGGGGGATGGGGGTTGGGCTTTGAAGGCCAGGCACTGAGAGACAAAGGGTGAGGGGAGAAATTTTTGGTGGGGCTGCCCCTGATGTGCATAGGGCACCCCCCCGAAGAAGGTACCCCCTTTCCTTCCTGCCCTTTCAGCAAGAGGGTATTTTACAGCCTCCCCCTCCCCTGGAGGGAGTATTTCCAGCAGGAGAGACAGATAAAATAGGTTGGGTGGGTAGCCCACCATCTTCCTGTGTACCACCGACCAATCCCCATAATATGGGGAGTAAGTAAGGCGCCCACTAGGCTGCCTGCCCTTAGGCCCATTGAGCCTCTTACTTGCTCAATTAAGTGGCAATTAAGGGCCTCAATCCACCTTCACTGCTATAATATGCTGGGCAATGGAAGGTGGGCAAGAATGGGAAGGCCCTTGTTCAGCCTATACTACTGTTTTTGATGCTACTTTGGTGTTCTTTTGCAGCTTAATTCATATCATATCATCCTATTGAGGTGAACAAAAGGTTTCTCATGAAGAAGAGCTTGAATCTGAACTTGAAAGATTTGGGTATTGAGGCATTTTTTTTGAACAAAGGTGATTTGATGGAGGTGTTTAAAATGAAGTGCTGAAACAGAATATGAAGAAACAGACCATTCCAGTGTTACAGTGTCTGCATATAATAATAAATTCAAGAAATTCAAGACAGGAAAGAGGGTTAGTGATTTAACTAGTGACTATGTTGAATTTTAAGAATAAGTTAGGAACATAGGACGTTGGAGCAGGAGGGGGCTATTTAGTCCTTTAAGCCTGCTTCACCTTTCATAAAATCATGGCTGATCTGGTTGGGGTCTCAACTCCACTTTCCTGCCTGCCCCCTATAACCCTTGACTCCATTGTCTACCAAAAATCTATTCAACTCAGCCTTGAATAAACCCAATGACCCAGCTTCCACTGCTTTCTGAGGAAGAGAATTCCACAGACTGACAACCCTGTGAGAGAAGAAATTTCTCCACATCTCCATCTTAAAAGGGAGACCTCTTATTCTTAAATTATGTCCCCTAGTTCTAGTTTCCCCACAAGAGGAAACATCCTCCCAGTATCCACCCCTCAGGATCTTATATGTTTCAATATAACCTCTCATTCTACTAAAGTCCAATGTGTATAGGTTCACCCAGTTAAATCTTTCTTCATAAGATAGGGAAGGCGGTGGTAGCATTGTGATATTGTCACTGGACTGGTAATCCATGGTAATGCTCTAGGGACTTGGGTTTGAATTCCACCACGGCAGATGGTGGAATTTGAATTCAATAAAAATCTGGAATTAATGACCATGAAACCATTGTCAATTGTTGTAAAAACCCATCTGGTTCACTAACGTCCTTTAGGGAAGGAATCTGCCGTCCTTACCTGGTTTGGTCTACATGTGACTCCAGATCCGCAGTAATGTGGTTAACTCTTAAATGCCCTCTGAAATGGCCTAGCAAGCCACTCAGTTATATCCAACCGCTACAAAGTCAATAAAAAGGAATTAAACCAGATGGACCACCCGGCATCGACCTAGGCACTGGAAACGACAATCGCAAACCCAGCCCTGTTGACTCTGCAAAGGCTCCTTACTAACATCTGGGGGCTTCTGACAAAATTGGGAGAGCTTCTCACAAACTAGTCAAGCAACAGCCTGACATAGTCACACTCACAGAATCATACCTTACAAATAATGTGCCAGACACCACCATCAACGTCCCTGGGTATGTCCTGTCCCAATGGTAGGACAGGCCCAGCAGAGGTGACGGCAGTGGTATACAGTCAGGAGGGAGTTGCCCTGGGAGTCCTCAACATTGATTCCAAACCCCAGGAAGTCTCATGGCATCAGGTCAAACATGGGCAAGGAAACCCCCTGCTGACTACCACATACCACGGCCCCCCACCCGCCCCCTTCAGCTGATGAATCAGTACTCCTCCATGTTGAACACCACTTAGAGGAAGCACTGAAAGTGGAAAGGGCGCAGAACATGCTCTGGGTGGGGGACTTCAATGTCCATCGCCAAGAGTGGCCTGGTAGCACCAATACAGGCCAAGCTGGCTGAGTCCTAAAGGACATTGCTGCTAGACTGGTTCTGCAGCAGGTGGTGAGGGAACCAACAAGAGGGAAAAACATACTTGACCTCATCCTCACCAACCTGGCTGCTGCAGATGCATCTGTTCATGACAGTATCGGTAGGAGTGACCACCACACAGTCCTTATGGAGACAAAGACCCGTCTTCACATTGAGGATACCAGCCATTGTGTTGTGTGGCACTAGCACTGTGTTAAATAGGATAGATTTCGAACAGATCTAGCAACACAAGACTGGGCATCCATAAGGTGCTGTGGGCCATCAGCAGCAGCACTGTACTCAACCACAATCTGTAACCTCATGGCACGGCATATGCCCCACTCTACCATTAACATCGTGCCAGTGATAAACCCTGGTTCAATGAAGAGTACAGGAGCAGCAACTGGCATACCTAAAAATGAGATGTCAACCTGGTGAAGTTACAACACAGGACTACTAGCGTGCCAAACAGCATTAACAACAAGTGATTGACAGAGCTAAGCAGTTCCACAACCAATGGATCAGATCTAAGCTCTGCAGTCCTGCCACACCCAATTATCTAGTAGGACTCTACACATTACTTCAGATGTGGTCTCACCCTGTAGAGTCCTGCTAGATAACTGGATAGTTGGTTGAAGGAAAAAAGAGAAAAGGGATATAGAAATTAGGACTACGACTTGAGTGAAGGCTAATAACAACACCAATAACAGAAACTGATACCAAAGTTTCTAAACTCTTTATTCTTTTGCTGAACAATAATAAGGAATAGTTTAAATAATCTTCATCTATGAGAACATTGTTCAGGATGTGGATTGATGAGATCCTTCTTTTTGGAAGGACCAGTAGTGTCTGCTGAAGCAATTCTTCCTTGCCTTCGTATATTGCCTCATCTTCCGATTGCACATTGTTCCCTTTTTATTCAGTTTTGAGGTTGTGTATTTTGGTTTATGATTTCTATAAAAGAGACCTCCTCTGTCCTTTTTTTTTGTTGCAGTGTCCAAGTTGTGACCTTTTTCTATTCTGTGTCTTTCTTTCTGGCAGTAGACAAAAGTTTGTACTTTGCTGCTATTACAGTGTACCTTTTTCTGATTCTCTCTTTCTCAGCAGTAGGCAGAACTCTCTATTTTGTGATCCACTTTAGAGGCAGGGTTTTTCTTTTGTCAAAGAATCAAATGTTCATCAAATTTAAATGAACCAAAACAATCCTGTAACCTATACTTGAATTTTGCCTACTTAGCTTTCATTACAATTGACATTCAATGCAGGTTCTTGATTGGTAAGGGGATCAAAGGTCACGGGGAGAAGGCGGGAGAATGGTGTTGAGAAACTTATCAGCCATGATTGAATGGCGGAGCAGACTCGATGGGCCGAATGGCCTAATTTCTACTCCTTTGTCTTATGGTGTTTCTTTGATTGGCTGAGAGTATTCCTCTGTGAAGTGGGTGATTTAAACCAAGTTTTATCTAGTTTTCTCATAGCCTTGAAAATTGTTGTGGTTGATCAGAGTTGGAGATAATGAGACAGCTTGGGGGCTAATCAAAGTAGGTAGCATTTGTGTCTTCAGCTTTGGAGAGGGAAGAAAACCTGACTTTCATAAACTGTCCATTTGTCAAAACAGAATTTGATAAGATTCATTTATTTTAAAGTGTGCAGGTTACATCTCCCATTCAGTTAATTAAGAGTTCTTTGTGGGTAGTAGAGTTTCCTAGGCATTGCAGGGACTGGGTGTGTTTGCCATTAACATCTCACTGTTGTAACTTTGATTGCGTAGTAGCCAGAAGCTGCCTGGCCCTGAGAATAAATACGACAGACTTTGGCTAATATTTATTTTAAGTTCACACAGTTCTTTTACATTTATGTCACTATTGGGAAATGGACGTTCATGAACACAAAGATGTAAAAAGTTCACTGGACTGCCATTGATTTTGGTATCATAAATTGGGTTGAAAAGAATCAATGAGAAATTAAGTATTTTATTACTATTTTCACTCTGCTGATTTATTTTCCTTCTGTAAAATGTTATTTCTATCAATAAATTAGGTTAGTAATTATGCTGTGTGATCTACCATTGAAATGTTTCCTGCTGATCTGGAAAGATCTGACATGCATTGGGTGGACAATTGTTGTCAGTATTCACGATGGTTGATGGATTCACTAGTATATGGCAATGCTTTACGAAATTTTGTGTACACAGTCAAGTTTATATTCATAAGAACTGCAGGCATACTTATGGAAGCTAACTTCTGTGGACAGTATGAATAAAATGTAGAGGGAACTAGTTTGAATTACAATGACTATGGCTGGAATTTTCCCACAGGAGTTGGGAATTGAGAGTTGGGACTGAAACTGAGTTGTCTCCCTCTCCACTTTGCCTTGGAATGTGATTTTACCGTCCCTGCAGCCTTAATTAGCCGGTGGGGGGGGGGGGGGGGTCTGCCACCTACATCGACAGGCCTGACCTAGAACTGGAGGCTGGATGATTATGGAGCAGTCACAGTGAAAATTCCAGCTCAGCCACCATCTCTGTTTAAAGACCGAAGCTCGTTCGAAGTCAATGCTGGCAGAAATTGAGGTGGCTTAAAAGTGTTGACTGTAACAATGAATGTGAGTACTGACTTTCATGCTTTCTCTCTCATTTCTGTGCAATATATGAACACCTTTCTGAAAGATGGCACAGCATCATTGAGCCCTTATGAAATAGTCAAAACATTGCAGACTCCTTGGAACCTTTGCTCTGCTGTCTCAGCGCCCCTCACAATTATACTGATGGCCCAACCTGTCTCTGCTCACCTCTGAATGTGTCTGCACACCTCTGAATGTGTCTGCACTCCGCAGCAGATTCCAGCATAGTGCTGTAATAAAGCACAGCAGCCCATTTCAGGTACTCTCCACAGACATCCATGAAGTTAACTGTCTCACCCAGTAGCCCCATCTGACCACCCTTCAGATATGAGGACACTGACTGTCCCATGCCCTGGGCACTCCTAACTTCACATCATCCCAATGTAAGTGTATAGCTCAGGAGGTCCGAATCACAATTATCTTGCCACACAGCAGGAATCCATTCCATGATGGCCTGCACACATGAATAGTGAGGCAACCAATCCTTCACACATCACTTTTAAGGAACCCACAACTCACTATCTCCTCACATTCATGTGCTAGCCTAGCTGATGTGGTTTACCATGGAGCAAACTCACATAGGCCTCTGTAATTTCTGAACTCCAATGCCAGAATGTCACAGTCAGGCAACAGCCAGGTGAGCCAATGCATGCCAGCCTCAAGGTTCACAGATACGGACCTCCAGATGCTCATTAAGATCAGGGACAGGAGGAACATCATTTTCCTTGATGGCTGAAAACTCTCATCGTCTATAACCAAAAGGATATGGATCGAAATTGCAGAGACCCTCAGTGTCACAAAGGAGCATCACCAGATATGGCTTCAGTGCCACAAGTAGTTCAATGACCTTTTGCAGTGCAAATAGGTGAGTAAGACCTCCAAATGTTCATCTAGGCCCTTCACTCGCCCAGTAGCTGATGGGACATGTTGCTCCTCATTTGTGAAGGGGTGTGTGCCCACTCACTTGGGATTACAGAAACTTTGCAGCATAATGCTTATGGGGACAGGTGACAATGCCAATGTGCTGCCTCAATCCATCAGGAGAAGTTGCATTCTCCATGAAAGATGGCAGTGCCTTATCTTCCTATACTTGTTTTTGCAGGAGAAATGGGCACACACCACCACCCAGGAAATGGCCTGGACTGGGTGTGGGATCCCAATGATGAGAACCATAAGGGCAATCGAAGAGGTGGCTATGGAGATTGCCAAGTTGCCCCAGCAGGAGGAAGTTGGTAATGGCAAGACCATCATCCCATGTGCACCCAGCAGTTAAAAAGGCCCACACTTGTTTGGTATGATGGTTGGGGGGAAGGCGGTGCCAACGTGTGATGCCACGTCTGAAAGCATGTCAAGCACTGGGTGATGTAGAAGGCCTCAGCACTGTAGACTCTTCAGGGTCTCATCACTTCCTCTTATGTCTCACACATGGTCCAGTGGTTTCAGTCCACCCTGCCCCCTAAGGAATTTCTTAGACAGCAGCAGAAAGAGATGTCCAAAGCTGCACCCTCACAGAATACTAGCACACCATCCATCAGCACTGATACCAGCACCTCAGGGGATCCTTGTGCACAGTTAGAGATAGGAGCACTGAGTGAGACGCGCAACAGTAGTGTGCAGGAGAAGGTGTCTGAGGCAGCAGGGTCTGTGGACACCCCCCTTGGAGGGGGGAGGACAGTCACAGTGATGCTGCACTGGGCAATGAGGAAGGCCCTCAAGAATAATAGTTTGGGGCCATCTGTTGGAGCTCCGGAGGCTGTGTTGGCTCATAGACTGCGATTCGAAGAGTCCATGGAACAGATAAGTTTGACCATGTCTCAGGGCTTTGATTGCATGAGCTCCTCACATGAGTGAGTGGCCAATCTCATGGAAAGCCATATGTGGGAGTACCTGGAGTACATGCAAGAATAGCATGATATCCTGCACTGTATAGGGGTTGATTAATGCAGCCTGGATCAGTCAGCTCATAACATGAGCTCTGATGTCCTTTGGATACATGAAGCACTGAGCAGCCTGGACAGGACGTTTGCAAGGGTGGCCCAATGCTGGTTGGAGGGGATGTCACCTGTGCCCCAGCAGCAGACTTCCTCAAGCCAATTGAAATGCCTACCAAAGGCTGAGGAAATGGAAGAGGAGGATGAGAATGCACAACACTGCTGGCACCTTCTTCATCCTTGACTTCCTCAGCCCCTCTAAGAGAGGGTGCATCGGTATGCCTGGCCCTCGTGACAAATGGTTGCCCCAGCAGAGATGCAGGCAGAGCAGTCCTAGGAGAGGCCTCAAACCAACATGAGGCCGGCTGCCACAGTTTTACAGCTGTGAAGCCAGAGACGTGAGCTGGCCTCATTCATTCCTCTGAGATGATGAGGGAGCACAATGTAGGAGTGCCGAATGGGTTGGGTACTGAGTTGGGTAGATCACTAAGTGGATCACTGTATTGTGTTGTAGCTTTAACTGCAATGTAGATAAATTGGTTATAATGGTTATAATTTGCTTTATAACTTTGAGCAAAACAATAGTAAAAATGTGTAAACAAAACAATAGCTTCTCACTGGTGATGGGAAGACTGCAGGAAGCAATTCATCTTTCTGTGATTGTAAGATTGCATAGGTTGGACTTAACAGTTATCTTTCTTGTTCCAGCATATGTTTGCTGCAGTCACAGCCATATGGTTAGTCCCGCACGTCTCACAGTTCATTGGCTGAATCTTTGCTGGATTAGACTGTGCCTCGCAATAATAGTTTCCTGGACTGATCTCATTGTAACACCCTGGCCTGGCAACCTCCATGGACACCTGGACCACCTCGTGTAGCAGAAGGCTCCTCCTGTCTCCTCCTCTTAGGACATCACACCTTTCTCTCTCTCTGCCTCTCCAAAGGTCACTCCCCTTTGCTGGGCCATGTGTGCAGCATACAGCATACCACAATTATGCAGAAAATCCTGACAGTTGAGTATTGCAGAGTGCCACCTGAGTGGTCCAGTCAATGAAAGCGCTTCTTGAGCAGGCTGATAGATGGTTTGATGAGGATTCTTGTCAGCTTATGGCTGTCATTATAACACCTTTGGGCTGTATTTCATGGCACACATACAGAGGGTAGCCCTTGTCCCCTAGAGTCCTTTCACAGACTTGGGGGTGGGATGGAAGAGCAGCGGAAGGCTTGACTAGGATAGAATGTATGCATCACAGCAGCTTCCAAGAAAGCGTGCACATACATGCAGAAACTTTTTGTTGTCACACACCAGCCATCCATTAATAGAGTGGTAGGCTTTCTTTAATTATTAAGAGGTCAGTCATGAATCCATTGAATGATGGAAGAGGCTTGAGAGGCTAAAGGGTCCATTCCTTTTCCAATGTTTCCAACCTGTAGCTCCATTGGCAAAATGTTGCCAGCCTGGGAAAATGGCCGTTAATAAGGCCTTTGCATATTTAAATTGGCTTCCCGCTTCCTTGTGGCGGGAAGTCCGTCCAAACCCATTCCCGCTGACAGTGAAATTCATGGTCGGGGAGCTGATCCACCACAGCTGCCTGCAATTTTATCACCTCACGCGTGCGGGCAGATAAAATTGTCCCCGTTAACTCTGTTCCTCTCTCCACAGATGCTACCTGACCTGCTGAGTGTTTCCAGTAGTTGGTGTTATACTTAACTTAAAGCCCTCCCAATTTCAATGGGGAAATAGCCATGCGTTAAACCCGCACGTTAAAATGGGTTTGATTCGTCATTCGGTACACAATTGCAGCAACAAGCCTGAGGCACTTGGAGCCGCCACCTGCCTGGGCGCGCATGCGTACCACGCGCTGGCTCAGAGTCATCTCGCGTCATCTTGTGCAGTTCGCACTTCCTCGCAGCGAGTCGCTGCCAGTCCCAGCGCCTGGGTCAGGATGCAGCCGGTGTCCTCGGCACGATGAGTGAACGGTAAGGAGACATCCCGGGTACGGGAAATTCGAGGGACAATCGCGCGGAGGGCAGAGGGGATATGGGAGGGTGCATTTCAATGCCGGAGCGCTGGAGGGCGGCGTTTCGTGCTGGCTGGAGGAAGAGGGCAAAGGCCTAGAACGATAAACCCCATTTAGCAACGCAACGTACCGTTTTTTTGAAAATGATTTTTAGAGACCGGATGAGTAGGTGCAGCTCCCCGTACCCGCGGGGCTGGCGGTTGACGGAATCTGGAGAGTTCAAAACAATTCAGGCGACCACATCTCCCGGTAGGCATTGCGCTGCTTGACAGGCGCATGCGTATCACTAGGGAGGTAGCCGAAAAGAGGATCGATTCTTATATAAAAACAAAGAACTGCGGATGCTGGAAATCCAAAACAAAAACAAAAGACAGAAATACCTGGAAAAACTCAGCAGGTCTGGCAGCATCGGTGGAGAAGAACACAGTTGACGTTTCGAATACTCATGTCCCTTCAACAGAACTGTTCTGTTGAAGGGTCATGAGGACTCGAAACGTCAACTGTGTTCTTCTCCACCGACGCTGCCAGACCTGCTGAGTTTTTCCAGGTATTTCTGTCTTTTGAGGATCGATTCTTGTTTTGCTGCTGAATTGTTTGCCCTCCCTGATGCAAATTACCCCCCCCCCCCCGCCCCCACCACCATTCTTGGGTAAACCTAGGCTATTTTGATGACAACATCGTTTTTATGGGGGTTTGAAATTGTTACTGTTCATAGTGAACCTAAAATTGGCTCTAAATTGGTTTGAGATTATATAGACTTCCAGTTGTTTTTGTCTAAAATGTTAATTTACTGTGTGGCCATAAACGTAATGAATTATCCATTCATAACTTTATTTTCTGTGCCATTTCACTTAGCAATTATCAAAGATAGTAGGCAGTGTGACAGGCTTTTAGATCGCTATTAATTAGTAGGTTGTGTGGCAGCTCCTGCACAGCCTTCTCAATAATTAGCATTTATATGTACAGGAAGTGGATATTCTCTAAACGAAGCATGATGTTGAGTATGAAGAGGTTTTTCTTTTAGTAAAATTGGCTTTTGTTCTCCCCCTTCTTATTTCATGGACATTTTCAGAACTTTGACCATGATATTTTATTGGTTTTTAATTTAATGAGGATTGGTTTTTAATTTGATGAGAACTTCTTAAATGTATTTCATGCCACTTTAAAGAAAGCTTCTTTCCATATTCTGTCTCTTTTCCACAAAGCTGTCTGTCTTGTCACTGATTGGAGGGATTAGGCAATTGCCATGGAGCAATATAATTCATTTTAACAGGCTAACACTTTGGACTGGACTGGGAAACAACGCTGAGCAACATATACTGTGGGGAAAATTATTCAAGTCTCATAACTTGTTCGGACATCAGTAAAGATTTGTTATGGTGCAAGTAATAGAGCAAAAATAAAACATGTGAAGCTAGAGAATGACGACCAAAATAATGCAGATTGCTGATCAGCTTTGATCTTTGCATTGCTCAGAATTATGTAGGGAAAAAAATTGAACATTTTTTCCATACCTTGAATAATTTGATTATTTTTATGCACAACAAGGTGGAGGATGTCAGTTCTAGGAAATTAATCTTTCTGTGCCCTATGTTTATGGCAGGACAAAATTCCTTTTATTCTGCTGTAGCAATTAGCCTTGACCCACTGTTTATTTTTGTGGCAAATAACTATAAATATACTCTGGTAACCTTTGTGGGATGATCATTTAAAATTTTACTTTTTTTTTGCAATGCCATCACCAGTCTGCTTAGTTACTGAATGAAAGAAATGTTTGAGTAAGTTTATGGAAATGCTGTCCTGTATGCTCTAAAGGCTACATGATAAGAATTTTGCTGATGTGAATTTGTTGGCAAACAATGGGGCATACTGTACAAAAGAGGAATTCACCATAAAGAAAGAAAAAGTCTTGCATCTGTGTTTTGCCTTTTATGAAATAAGGAAGTCTCAAAACGCTTCAGAGCATATGAAGTACTTTTGAAGTGTAGTCACTATTGTAACCTAGGCAATGCGGCATTCATTTTGAATGCTGCAAGGCCCCACAAGCTGCCATGAAATAAATTACTAGATCATCTATTTTAGATGTTGGTTATGAGGTAAATGTTGGCCAGGACACACTTAGGGGCATTCCCGACTCTTCCTCGTATAAAGTTGTGGGTTTTTTTTGCATTTCCCTGAGTGCAAATGAAACCTCGGTTTGACATCTTATCCAAACGTAGGCACCTCTGGCAGTGCAGCATTCCCCCAGGACTGCACAGAAGTGTCAGCCTAGATCTCTGAAGGCGGAGGGGCATGTTAGTGGGGTGGTGAAAAAGGCATATGGGACACTTGCCTTTACCCATCGAGGCATAGATTACAAAAATAGGGAGATCATGTTGGAGTTGTATAGAACCTTGGTGAGGCCACAGCTGGAGTACTGTGTGCAGTTCTAGTTGCCACATTATAGGAAGGATGTGATTGCACTGGAGGAGGTGCAGAGAAGATTCACTAGGATGCTGCCTGGGATGAAACATTTAAGTTATGAAGAGAGGTTGGATAGACTTGGGTTGTTTTTGTTGGAGCAGAGAAGACTGAGGAGCGACCTGATCGAGGTGTACAAGATTATGAGGGTCATGGACAGGGTGGAGAGGGAGCAGCTGTTCCCCTTAGTTGAAGGGTCAATCATGAGGGGAGATAAATTCAAGGTGAGGGGCAGGAGGTTTAGGGTGGATGTGAGGAAAAACTATTTTACCCAGAGGGTGGTGACGGTCTGGAATGCACTGCCTGGGAGGGTGGTGGAGGTGGGTTGCCTCACATCCTTTAAAAAGTACCTGGATGAGCACTTGGCACGTCATAACATTCAAGGCTATGGACCAAGTGCTGGTAAGTGGGATTAGATAGGTAGGTCAGGTGTTTCTCACGTGTTGGTGCAGACTCGATGGGCCAAAGGGCCTCTTCTGCACTCTGTGTTTAAGTACTCAACCCTTAAAGCGGTCCCCAAAATGTGGTCCGCAGGCTGGTCCAAGATACAAGTCGCTGAGGCCATAATGAGAGAACAGGCCAGAATCCTCATCCCTATCACTCGTGTGATGTCGCACAACCAGACCAGCTCCTGCCTGCGTAGCATGAGTTTTCATAAGTGTGAGCAACAATGTAGTTTTATAAGCAAGATTTATGTAATTGTTGATTTTTGTTGGTTAATATAGATGTAAGATAAATATTAGTTTCTTAGATTATTGTGATGATTTTTATAGCACAAATTGGAATGTTTCAAATAAATATGTTCTCTTGTAATATTATTGTTTATGATATGGAAACGCCTATACTTTTGTTTTTGGCATGAATTAATTTACTTATGACATTAAGTAAAAATGCCTGTAAATTTAATATATTCAGAAGAGAAAAAGCAGCAACATATTTGTAATCTCCACAGGTTATCATTAATTCTGATGAGTTTTCTTGCAGTGGCAAGCGAATGCAGGTGGGTTGGACTACTCTGTGGTCTTCTGGGTCTTTTGCCCTGTCTAAGTGGTCCGCCGCTGAAAATGTTTGAGAACCACTGCTCTGGTGTGTGGCTTGAGCCACAGCTTTTTGGCTGACACCTTAAATGAATAGAACTGTCTTGTGATCATGTTTACAATGAAGTAATTCTAGGCACCAACAGTAGTTGTTTTAATGTGGCCACAGAAATAAATCATAAATGCCCTGCCTGATGAATAGCCTCTGATCTCACTTGTCTGTCTTGGCACTGGGACATCAGTTCAGTGCTGATTCCACTCAACTTGTATTAACTTGATCAGACGTCTGACTTTAAATCTAAATTTTCCCTATGTATTGTCTCCTCTCTATTCATAAATTTCAGAGCGTTGCTATCTTGATCTATCTGTAACCATGCCATTTAGTTTCCAATATGTATGTTTTGGCTGCTGCTCCAGATTCAATCCTTTCACTGCTATTTCCCCTTTTCTCTCACTTCCTTTCTCTCTTTCCTCTTAACTTCTCTTGCCATCCCTGTCTTTTCACCAGATTGGCACCACATTTTTAGGTATGCCCGATGCTGCACCGAGCACTGCCTCATTAAACCAGGGTTGGTTCCCTGGCTGCCTGTTAATTTCTTTTCCTGATTATTGTTTCTAAAACCTTACCCACCACTGATGTTCAATTAACCAGCCTGTAGTACTAGAAATGTTTTCTTGTACTTTGTCACTTCCCACTCCTCTGGTACCTCTCCTGTATCTAATGAAGATTGGAAGATTATGGCAAGCCCTTCCACTATTTTCACCCCCACTTCCCTCAGTAGTCTGGATGCAAACCATCAGGACCAGGCGACTTATTCATTTTAAGCATAGCCAACCTTTCTAGTACATCCTGCCTATCAATTTTCACTGCATCCATTACCTGTAACATCTCTCCTTCTACTATATTTTGTCAGCATCCTCTTCCTTTGAGTACTTGCACCAATATTTACTAAGCATTCTCGCCTTGTCCTGTGCATCTAGCATTATATCTTCCCCTTTGTCCTAATAAGCCCCACCCTGCCTCTTACTATCTGCTTACTATTTATATGCAGGTAGAAGATTTTTGGGTTCCCTTTTATGTTAACTGCCACTCTATTCTCACATTCTCTCTAGCCAATCTTATTTTCCTCTTCACTTCCCCTCTCAACTTACTGTATTTGGTTTGGTTCTTGCTTGTTGAAATCACCTGACATGCATCATACACCCTCTTTTTTTTGTTTCCCAATATTCTCTATCTCCTATCTCATTCAAGGAGCCCTGGCTTTGGTTCCCCTACGTTCTCCACTTATTGGAATGTTCCTAGCCTGTCCCTGAAACATCTCCTTAAAGATCACCCTTTGTTTTTCTGTCGGTCTTTGGTTCCATTTCATCCTGGCTAGATCCCCTCCCCTCCTAGTGAAGTTAGCTCTCTTCCAATTTATAAGTTCGACTTCAGATGAGTTCCGAGGAATGACTTGAAATGTTAACCCTGTTTCTCTGTCCATAGATGCTGCCAGATCTGCTGAGGTTTTTCCAGCACTTTGTTTTTATTTCTACTTTAGATTGTTCTTTCCTCTTCTCTGTTACTTACCTAAGATATTATGATATGATGGCCACTCTTACCCAAGTGTTCCCCCACAGACTGTTGGTCCACTTAGGCCACCTCATTCTCCAGCACCAGATTCTTCTTCCTAATTGGAGTGAGAATATACTGGTCAAGGATGTTCTCCTGAACATATTCTTCCTTTGCCTTTCTCTTTACCCTATCATTATCCCAGTCAATATTTGGGTAATTAAAGGGGGGGTGGGGGATAAAATTGGGTGGGATGGCAGGGGGTTGGCTGTGCCTGTTACCTTCCTACATCCACTGGTATTTTGCCAGCAGTGGAGAAGGTGATAGGCCTGTCCTTAGACCAGTTGGCCACTTAGGGGTCTCTTCCCACCACTGGTGGTATTTTACCACCGGTAGGGAGCACTTTGCCACCTGGGCAGGCTACACAGTAAAAGCTATTAACTCCTCTGTGGTTCAGGATGGGGATGGGACCCTCCTGTTTGGGCACCCTATGGCCTGTGGAGGGCTGCTCCAGTTGCATGGCTTACCTGTCATTGTCTCAATGCCCCCAACCTCCAAACAGTGCCTACCTAATATGACCTGGCCCCACCCACTTACCTGTACCCTGACTTTCTGGTTGGTGGGTGGGGCCATCATCTCCATGTGAAACCCCTGCCAATGCCTTCCCTAATCAGTACTGCCCTTTTCTTCCTTCCCTATCTTTTCTCAACACTTAGTACCCCTGAATATTAAATTTTCAGTCCTCACCATTTTTCAGCCACATTTCCATTATTGTCACTGTATCATATTCCCACACAGCTATTTGTGCTTGTAGCTCGCCAGCCTTATTCGCCACAGTGTGCATTTACATACATGCATTCTAAACCTGCCCCTGTATTCCTCGCAGTCCTTCTTAGTCAACTTCTATTGAATATCGTGCTACTTCTTTAGTACTAGCCAACATTTCACGCCTTTTATGCACCTTATTTCTCTTTCCTATTTCCCTCTGCCAATTTAGTTTAAACCTTTGCAACCACACTAGCGAACCTCCTTGTAAAGACATTATTCTCAGTCCTGCTGACATGCAGCCTGCCTATTTGAATTAGTGTCTCCTGCCCCAGAACTGGTCCCTGTCCCAATTCCCTAAGAATCTGAAGTCCCACTTCCTGCATCATGTCTCAAGCCATGCACTGAACCTCCCCATCTTCCTATTTCTACTCCCTCTATCGTATGGCACTTGGAATAATCCAGAGATTATTACCATTAATGTCCTACTTTTTAATTACCTCCCGAGCTCCTGAAAGCCCTCACTGAGGCCTGTCTGCCCTCTGTGTCGTTGGAAGCAATGTGCTTAGTCCCTTTTCCCCTGCAGAATACTCTGCACCCTCTCTGTGATGTCCTTTACAATGGCAGCAGGGATGCAACACACCATGTAGGACTCTTGATGATGGTTACAGAACGCCTGTCTGTCCCCCTAACTATGGAATCTCCTATAACTATAGTATTTTTATGCTTTACTCAACCCCATGCAGTCCTTTGCCTATTGGTGCCATGGTCTGGCCTGCACTCCTTCAAGGTGTCGTCACTCCCAGCCAGTGGTGTGTACCTATTTGAGTGGCACACCCCGAAGACTCTTGCACTTCCTGCCTCTTCCTACTCTAAGGCCATGCATCCACTATCCTGAACACCCTGCCTATGGGGTGGCTACCTCCTGGATTGTATGATCAGGAAACACTCCTCCTCCTTGATGCTCTGCTGTGACTCCAGCTACCTCTCATGTTTGGAAATCCTGAGCTCAAGTTGAAGCAGCTGGGGACATTGGGGACACTTCCTATACACCTGCTGCACCACACCACCCTCCCTCCTGCCAAACAGTAAAAAATCCATTACATTTCCACCTCTCTTCAGCTCTGAAGAAGCCATACGGACTTGAAATGTTAACTGTTTCTCCCTCCATGGATGCTGCCAGACCTCCTGAGTTTTTCCAGCTTTTTATGTTTTTATTTGACATATCCTATACAAATGGCTCCTCCAAGATATGTGAAATGTCCTGAAGTTTCCACATGGTGCAGGAATTGCAAGCAACAGGTTTCAGCTACCCATCCATGATCTTAAAAAAAAATTAAATTCCCTCTTTCAGAATGTCGCTAGTACTTAAATGAAAGTTTAATTGTTTAAACTATGTCTCTAGAGCTGCTCTGTGCTGATACTCTTAATATGAATCCACTTATTGCTATACTTACTCCAACTGAATTTTTAAATTTCCTGGTTTAAAATAGGGACCAATGTGCCTGTTTGGAGAGAGAAAACAAGAGAACTAGGGAGAGCCTCAATGAACAATTGCGTTCCTCTGATGTCACACTTTGATATTTTTCACTTTTTATCATGCAGTCCGGCTCCTCTCTGAGCTCTTTATACCCCTGCAAGTCTTGTTCTGCTCTCACCCACCCCTTTACACCCCCACTGGGCTCGTTCTGTCCCCGCCGATCTCGTTCTCCCATCCAGCTCTTTATACCCCCACTGGGCTCGTTCTGCTCTCACCCAGCTCTTTATACCCCGCTGGTCTCATTCTGCTCTCACCCAGCTCCCTATACCCACAATGATCTCTTTTGCTCTCGTCAGCTCTATACCCCTGCTGGTCTCATTTTCCCACCCACCTCTTTATACCCCCCACCTGTCTCGTTCAGCCCCTATTCAGCTCTTTATACCACTGACCGTCTCGTTCTGTTCCCACCCAGCCCTTGCTAATGCAAGAACAGGAGCTCATAGAACATGCCATGTTCCTTTGCCAATATTGTTGCCTCATTATTGAAAATAGTTAATTGAAGTGTTTATTTTGTGGTAGGTATTGTAGTATCATCACATGGTGACATGATTCCTTTATTCATTAAAATTTTAAGAACATAAATAGGAGCAGGTTTAGGCTATTCCTTCCTTTGCTAGGAAAAACTACACAGTACTCTAGGTGTGGTCTTATCAAAATGGTATACAATTTTAATAAGATTTCTTTGCTATTGTACTCAAGTCTGTAATAAATTCCTAATTGCTTATAATACCTGCATGCTAACTTGTGATTTGTGTACAGGGACATCTAGGTCCCTTTGCCAACATTTCACAATTTCTCTCCATTTGAAAATCATTCTGCTTTTTGGTATAACGTTGTTGAAAGCTCCTGTTTCTGGGTATTGGAGAAATCTGAGATATGATGAAAGACTTCAAGAGAGCGAAATGTATAGCAATATTCAGATGACTGAATTAACACACATTAAATGCTTTATCTTGTGTTTGTTTACATTTTGAGTTTGAAGACAATGTAGATTGGTACCAGGGTGATTTTTAATTCTGGCAACAGGGATGTTGAATTGAGAATTTTGTAACCTAACTTAATAAAATGTAAATGCAGTGCAGGTGTGAATATCAGGTCAAGTAACTTTTTTTTTGAAGATTCAGTGATAATTTAATTCAGATCTCAATCAAACATGATCAGTGCATCTCCATCCAGTGTGTCAGTCTCTGTGGCGCAATGGTCAGGGCGTTCGCCTGTTAACCGAAAGGTTGGTGGTTCGAGACCTCTCAGGGACGGAACCTTTCCTGTTTAGGGGGAGGCGGTGGCACAGTGGTATTGTCACTCGATGAATAATTCAGACACCACGATGTACAAGCCTCTAGTTATAGGGGGAAAAAAGTGCCCAACATCGCCCTCATCCTGATGGCCATCTTTGTGTGCGGCTGTATCAAGCTGTGCGTAGACCCTCGGTACGCAAGCACCAAGCTGAGGTTCTACCTGTCCCTGGTGTTGCGAAGGATGGGTCTGGCCACGCTGCCGTGGAACGCTCCAAGTAGTTGGTCCGTGCCGTACCACTTGTCCCTTGTGGAAAAATTTATGCCTTTGACCACAAGTCCATCAGGCAGTGGCTGGCACGTAACGTCCTAGATGCCCTGCGGGAAAAGGAGATGGTGGATCCTGTCAGCTGGTTCCCCGAGCAGACTGTCAAAGTCATTTGGCAGAATGCCTCATCGCTGGAACTTTCCAACAAGCATCAAGATGTAGCTTGGCTGGTGGTGAGAAAGGCCCTCCCCGTCAGATCCTTCCTACATACCAGGAGTCTCACCCCTCTGCACGTTGCCCTCGAGGTGTCTGTGGTGGGGGAAGAGACCATTGTTCACCACCTTGTGGAATGTGCTTTTGCAAAGAAGGTCTGAAGAGAGATGCAGTGGTTTTTGTTGAGATTCATCCCAAGCAGTGCTGTGACACAGGACTCTGTGCTCTACTGGCTGTTCCCAGGGGGACACACCGAGACAAACATCAACTGCAGCTGGAGGATCATCAACTCGGTGAAAGACGCTCTTTGGTCTGCCCGAAACTTGTTGGTCTTCCAGTGCAAAGAGTTGTCCCCGACCGAGTGTTGCAGACTGGCACATTCCAAGGTCCAAGACTACATGCTGAGGGATGCACTAAAGCTTGGGGCAGCTGCTGCAAAGGCACAATGAGGAAAGGTCGCTTTTTTAGACTTTTCTGCCATAGTGCACTGAGGGGCTGGGAATTGTATAGACCCCTCGGGTTGTACAGCTCACAATGAATGTATGCATCTATGTTTAAAACTCCAATACCATTGCACTGTCTGACTGTCTGTAATGACCATGTTGAAATGACTGTAATATTCATTGATTGTATTGAAGCACCTTGTGATGCATGTGTAAAAGTTGAATATGATTGCACTTTTTGTGATGGCAATTTAGAAATGTTTTGTAATGTTCGTTCAGATATTTCATGAATAAAGTATAATTTTCAAAAAAAAATAATCCAGACACCCAGGGTAATGCTCTGGGGACCCAGGTTCAAATCCCACCAAGGCAGATAATGGAATTTGAATTCAGGGCTTTCAGAGTCCAGAGAAATGAACTGAGCTGCTGACACAACGATCCATACACTGGAACAGTTGTGCTGTGCTGGCCCAGGAGACAGAGCAGCCAGACCCAGGCCACCTCAGTAACCCTCATTTGCCCAGGTCACACTAGTCTGGGTACCTGGATTTCAGGATCGCTGTTGTTACTTCATGTTTTGCCCGGCCAAAGCCCATGGAGTATCCATACACGTGGATCTTCTTCTCTGCACCATTGTGGTTAATTCGATCGCCGCCCTGGCACTCTCAGTGCAGACCTTGTTTCTCAATCCAGGTAGACACCTGATCGTAGATATCAGCACGATACTCTGCCGTGGCCTAGCCCCGCATGATGTTCTTCTCTCGGCTGCTCCCGTTGTCCTGACAAACCTGGATTAAAACATGTTTAAACAGCCCGCCCGGGTTAATCCACACATCATCCACCATCTGCAAATCCGCCGCCATTGCTTTACAATTACAAATAATAAGTAACTTTGAAACCTGAGCTTGGGAAAACTGAATAGTTAATTGTCCTTTTCTATGGGCTACTATAGCACCTTTTGTGTTATATTAGCTTTTACTAATTGATGATATCCATCTGTTATTTTGAATGTGTTAGTTTCAGTGAACAAAAACCTACTAAAATTACAATAGATAATGAATTTGTAATTTTGTGGTTAATTACCGAAGCTGAGACTTCCCTTTTTCAGTTATTTTCTTCCTTGTTTTCCTCTAGTGTACATTAGCCCCAAGCAAGAAGTTAAATGATCTCTTTCAAGGCCCTAGTGTGAAACAGCTGCTGGGATCGTAAGGGAGTCACCAGACAGGTTCAGATGGGCTTTGGGCCATTTAATTTCATCATTCCCGAGTATGTGTGCTTCTGCCTTTTCATTGCTTTGTTCCTCAACGTAAGGACACTGGACTTACTTAAAACTCTGTAGCTGCTCACTTATTATAACTGTTGATAACTCTTGGTGTAAAGAAATACTGTCCTGACTTCTGTTCTAAACTTGCCTATGCACACATGAACCTGTGCACACTTGCTGTGCAGCTCTGATGTATCAGAAAGTATTCTTCATGCTTATTTTCTTGTTAACTATCTTGCATTGATCCATAAAGTCCCCTGTGAGAAATCTCATTTCAAAACTGAAAAGTCAGCATCAGTTCATTCCTTGCTCCTTACAGTGGGAATGAGTTACATTGCTCTTTTCTGTTTCTCCTATGGAAGCATACGAGATACCTAGAGATGACCTTCCTTTTACATGCAGCAAATGTTCGCCTGGAGAGAGTATGAACATGCCTTAAAGGAGTGTGCCAATAAATTACGATGATAATGCACTGGGTAGGGCTTTGATGATTTTGTTGTTATTCCATCATCCATTACCCCTGTGCTCACTGACATTGACTCCTGATTGACTAACACACCAATTTTAAAATTCTCATCCTTTTTCGAATCCCTCCATGGCTTTGCCCCTTCCCATCTCTGTAACTTCCTCCAGTCCTACAACCCTTTGAGATAGCTGTGCTCTGTTATCTCAGGAAAATCTCAGAAAGAGCCCTCAGCAAAAAAAAAAATATTTTGACCCCTCTTCAACCACCTATTAAGGAAGTTTGCTCAAGATCATAACAGCTTGCTGCATTAGAAAAAAGTTCTGTAATCTCACCTCTGTTTCATTTGCCAGTTATTTTAAATTTGTGTGGTTTGGTCACTGACCGCCCTGTCATTGGAAATGGTTCCTCCATGTTTACTCTATCATAATATAATTTATTATGATAATATAATTTTGAACACTATTAAATCTCCCTTTAACATTCTCTGTTCTAAGGAGATCAACTCCTCTACTTTCTCTATGAAAGAAGTCTTGCACCCCTGGCACCATTCTAGTAGATTTCCTCAAAACCCTCTCCAAAGTGCTGACAAGCTTCCTAAAGTGTGGTGTCCAGAATTGGAAACACTATTACAGCTGGTGCCCAACCAGTAATTTATAAAGGCTTAGCCTATAAAAGCAAAAATTATGCTATGCTGCTATTTATAAAGCTAGGGATCCTGTATACTTTTTAAATGGTCCTCTTGACAAGGTCCTGCTACCTTGAAAGATTTGTGCAAGTTCTTCCTCAGGTCTCTCCATTTCCACATTCCATTTGAAATTGAATCATTTACAGAATCACAGAGTTGTTACAGTGCAAAAGAAGGCCATTCAGCCCACTGTATCTACACCGGCTCTCCGAATCAGCATTATGACTCAGCGCCATTCTCTTGCCTTTTCTCTGTAACCTTGCACATTGTTTCTATTTAAATAATCATCTAATGCCCTTGAATGCCTTGATTGAACCTGCCTCCACCTCACTTCCAGGCAGTGCATTCCAGACCCAAACCACATGCTGTATGAAAAAGGTTTTTCTCACATCACATTTGCTGCTTTTGCAAATCACTTTAAATATGTGCCCTCTCATTCTCAATCCTTTTACGAGCGGGAATAGTTTCTCCCTATCTACTCTACATATGAACATATAAATTAGGAGCAGGAGTAGGCCTTTTGCCCCCTCAAGCCTGCTCTGCCATTCAATAAGATCATGGCTGATCTCATTGTAACCTCTGTCTAGCCCCCTCATGATTTTGAACACCTCTATCGGATCTCCTCTTAGCCTTCTCTTCAAGGAGAACAGTTCCAAATTTCCCAATCTATCTTCATAATTGAAGTTTCTCACCCTGGAACCATTTTTGTCAACCTCTTCTGCACTCTGTCCAATGTGTTCACATCCTTCCTAAAATGTGGTGCCCTGAACTGTACACAATTCCAGTTGAGGTCTAATTAGTGTCCTATACACGTTCAGCATAACCTCCTTATTCTTGTAATCTGTGCCCCTATTAATAAAGCCTAGGATAATGTATGCTTTATTAACTGCTCTCTACACTTGTCTTGTCTTGCCACTTTTGACTTTTGCACATATACACCCAAATCTCTCTGCTCCTGCATACCCTTTAGAGTTGTACCTCTTTATTTTATATTGTCTGCCAATGTTCTTCCTACCAAAATGAATCACCTCACACTTCTCTGCACTGAACTTCATCTGCCACCTATCTGCCCACTCCACCAACTTACCTTTGTCCTTTTGAAGTTCTACACTGTTCTCCTCATAGTTTACATTGCTTCCAGGTTTTGTATCATCCGCAAACTTTGAAATTGTCCCCTGCACACCAAAATCTCGATCATTAATATATATCAGGGAAAGCAAGGGTCCTAATACCGATCCCTGGGGAACTCCACTACAAACCTTCCTCCAGCCTGAAAAATATCCATTGACCATTACCCTCTGTCACCTATTACATAGGCAATTTTGTATCCATGTTGCCTGTTTAATTCCATGAGCTATAACTTTTTTCTCCCATTGCCCCTCTTATTAAAATTTATATATTTGACCAGTTAATTTTTAAGGGCATTTCATGTTCATTATTTCTAATATCTATGATTATATCAGGAGTTTTGAAATACTTCTTCCAGGTAAATTTCTGAGAATTTTCATCAGAATTTTGGATGCATTGTTCTTTCTTTGTGATATTGCCACGAAAACTACTGAATTTATATGCTAAAGGTTACATTTTCTTGCCATTTTTTTTGTATGTAATTTTTACTCCTTTTGTAGATAAAGCAGAATGTATTGAATATTCAATTATATTCTGTTTTTCCTTCCTTTTATACGCTCAAAGTCTGCAGTGTTCTCTTTAAGCTGTGTGGTTGCACAGCAATCTGAAAGTTCTTGTGCAGGTTGCATCGGCCCCTTTTAAGTTACCTTGCGTGTTTGACTGCGCAAAAAAATCTAAAGGACCTGCACGCTTAATCAAATCAGCCATGCGCTAATGAAAAATAATTAGCGGGTATGTTGGTGCTAAACAGCACTAATTTCCCCAACAATCATGTTGCTGACACTCGATAATACCTAAACAGTACCAACAAGGACAGAACCTTTTTCTGTCTTGAGTAGTACTTGTATCCTGTGTGATGTAATTATGTCATTTGTGCCATGTTGCTAAAACCAGTTACGATTAAAAGTCATCAACCTGAACCATTAATTGTTTCTCTCTTCAGAAATACCAGCACACCTGCTAAGATGTTCCAGTGTTTTCCGTTTTATTTCAGATTTACAGCATTCACAGTATTTTGCTTTTTTTTATTATAACCTATAATAACTTTGCCTGATTTATGTACTCTATTTATAGCTCTTCCTATTTCAAAAAATATGCTCTGCTCCTATTTTCAATGTAACACATAGAACATACTGACTGAATGAAGATTCATGACTTCACTGTTCATGTTATTTGGTTGGGTCCAACTTTTGGATAACTATTATAGTAGGTTTTCTTCCGGTAATTTTCTGCTTATTATGTATGTGTGTGGACAAATAACATTACAAATAGAAGCTCTGTGTTTGCAGTGATGAACTATAAAAATATGTGCCATTAACTTTTTCAATTGAATGTCAATTCTGAATATAAACCTAATAATCTAAATATCATCAGAAAATACTGGAAAACTCTGCAGGTCTGGCAGCATCTGTGGAGAAAGAAGCAGAGTTCACATTTTGAGCCTAGTGTAACTCTTCTTTGGAACTGGTATGGGCACCTGCGTGGGCCATAGTTATACCTGTCTTTTTGTGTGGCATGTTCTGGTCCTTCTCAGGCCCCCTTCCACAATTCTCTTTCTGGTACATCGATGACTGTATCAGTGCTACTCTGTGCTCTTGTCTGGACCTGGAAAAACTCATCAGTTTTGCTCCTAATTTCCACCCCTCCCTCACCTTCACATGGTCCATCTATGACACCTTGCTCCCCTTCCTTGACTTCTCTCTCTCTATTTCTGGTGATAGACTGTCTACCAATATTCATTGCAAGTCACTGACTCCAACAGCTACCTCAACCAAATCTCCTCCCACCCTGCTTCCTGTAAGGACCCCATTCCGTTCTTTGCCTTTGTCGCATCTGTTCCAGTGATGCTATCTTCTACAACGGTGGTCTGACAAGTCTTCCTTTACTCTCAGCTGAGGAGTCTCTCCCTGCCACCCCGCTGACTGTGCTTGACAGGGCCCTCAACCATGTTTGACCCATTTTCCTCATTTTTGCCTTCACCCCTTCCCCTCCCTCCCAGAACCATAATAGGGTTGCCTTTGTCCTCACTTTCCACCCCACCAGCTTCTGTATTCAATGGATCATCCTCTGCCATTTTCGCCAACTGCAGCATGATGTCCGCACTAAACACATCTTTCCCTTGCATCCCCTATCAGCATCCTGAATGGTCCATTCCCTCTGTCACACCCTGGTCCACTCTTCTATCACCCCCAACACCTCATTGCCTTCCCGTCACGCCTTCCCATGCAATCGCAGGAGCCTAACACCTGCCCCTTTACCTCTGCTGTCCTCACTGTCTAAGGCCCCAAAAACTCCTTCCAGGTGAAGCAGCGATTTACTTGCACTTCTTTCGATTTAGTCTACTGTATTCACTACACACAATGAGGTCTCCTCTACACTGGGGAGACTAACTGTAGACTGGGTGACTGCTTTGCGGAACACCTTTGCTCAGTCTGCAAGTATGATCCTGACCTTGCTGTTGCTTGCCATTTCAATTCACCATCTTGCTCTTATGCTCACATTCCTGCCCTCGGCCTGCTACAGTGTTCCAATGAAGCCTAATGCAAGCTGGAGGAACAGCACCTTATCTTCCAATTGGGCACTTTACAGCCCACTGGACTCAACATTGAGTTCAACAACTTCAGGCCATGAACTCTGTCCTCCGTTTTGAATTTTTTTCCTCTGTGCCAGCCTGTATTTTGTTTTCATGTTTTGCTTTCAGACAGTGCTGACCTTTTATTCTACTATTCTATTATTCTACTATTAACACCTACTCTGGACTAAAGTTTTTGCCTTGATACTATCATTCCCACTCCCTTTGTCTTTCCATGACATCTTTGCCATTTAATCGCTCCTGCTCTTCAACCTATCCTTGACCTTCTATTTTGCTCTGCCTGCGCTTCTCCCTTTGTCAACAGCATAAAACCTATTACATTTCTGTCCAGTTTTGAAGCAGAGTCATATTGGCCTCAAAACATTAACTCTGTTTCTCTCTTCACAGATTCTGCCAGATCTGCTGAGCTTTTCAAGCATCCTCTGTTTTTATTTCAAATTTCCCGTGTTAGCAATATTTTGCTTTTAACTTAAACATCATGTCTGTCATGAACTATCTGGTCAGTCTGCAGATAATGCTGTCTGTGTATTGTGGTGGAGCCTTTCCTTAAAGGAGAAGGAAAGTCTGGAAACAATGATCTCTGCTTAAAATACTCACTTATTTTAAGTAATAATCTTACTGAAATTCTGTTTGGTTTTTATTAAAAAATCAGTGTTATTAGTCATATGACAAGGGCATTTGTCTTCCACCACCACCTCCACATTCATTTCGGGATTGTGATCAACCCCAGTTTGAGCAATGATAATTGCCTATATAAACTTGATAGGATTATGTTGATTTTGTTTTATTTATCAAGAAAATAAGAAATTATGATATTTTTCTTCTGGTAATAACCCTGGCATATTTTCTTATGTACTGGAAGTCAGGCTGTAATTGGATTAAGAGCTAGAGTGACGTCAAGGATCTAAATTCAACAGTAAAAAATGGTCACACCTTCCTCTCCCTCCCAGAACCATGATAGGGTCCCCCTTGTCCTCACTTATCACCCCACCAGCCTCCGCGTTCAAAGGATCATCCTCCGCCATTTTCCACCAACTCCAGCATGATGCCACTACCAAACACATCTTCCCTTCACCCCCCCGGCGGCTTTCCACAGGGATCGTTCCCTCCCGGACACCCTGGTCCACTCCTCCATCACCCCCTACACCTCAACCCCCTCCCACGGCACCTTCCCATGCAACCACAGAAGGTGCAACACCTGCCCCTTTACTTCCCCCTCCTCACTGTCCAAGGGCCCAAACACTCCTTTCAAGTGAAGCAGCACTTCACTTGCACTTCCCTCAATTTAGTCTACTGCATTCGCTGCTTCCAATGTGGTCTCCTCTACATTGGAGAGACCAAATGCAGACTGGGTGACCGCTTTTCAGAACACCTTCGGTCTGTCCACAAGCATGACCCAGACCTCCTTGTCACTTTCCATTTCAACACACCACCCTGCTCTCATGCCCACATGTCCGTCCTTGGCCTGCTGCAATGTTCCAGTGAAGCTCAACGCAAACTGGAGGAACAGCACCTCATCTTCCAACTAGGCACTTCGCAGCCTTCCGGACTGAATATTGAGTTCAACAATTTCAGATCATGAACTCTCTCCTCTATCCCCACCCCTTTTCCGATCCCCCCTTTTCCAATAATTTATAGTTTTTTTTAATTAATTTTTTTTTTGCACACTATATTTTTTCTTTTCCCTCCTATTTTTAAATTTATTTCGATCTATTGTTTCATCTCCACCTTTTAGCCCATTTCGATCCCTACCCCCCACTCCACCCGCACTAGGGCCATCTACCACTAGCTTGTCCTGTTTGCTACCCTTAATGTCCCTATTAGCACATCTTTTAGATAATACCACCACCATCAACACTCCTTTGTCCTTTTGTCTATGACATCTTTGGCAGTCTCTTCTTGGGCTCCACTATCACTGGCCCTCTATCGAGCTCTCCTGTCCCACCTCCTTCTTCCAACTTATATTTCATCTCATTTCTATATGTCTTAGTTCTGATGAAGGGTCATTCAGACTCGAAACGTCAACTGTGTCCCTCTCCATAGATGCTGTCAGACCTGCTGAGTTTTTCCAGGTATTTTTGTTTTTGAGTAAGAAGTGGTTTTGACATGTTGATGTACCAAGAGGAACTTCAATCAGAGTTTTACATAAAGCAATAACAGGAATAGTTTGAATTGAGTTGTTTTAGTTCAAAGGGGGATATATGCAGGTTGTTAAAAAGGTGAAAGGAAGTGAGGTTAGGATAGGGTAAAGTTGTTTTTTAACAAGCCTAAGAGCTAAGTAAAGAACGACTTAATCAATTCTGGGAAGAAAGTATTTCTGAAGAGACTGGTTGAAACAATAGAGAGATCAATTGGAAGGAATGCATTTAAGGAAATACTGAAGCCTATGTGAGGGGGTAGCTGCTTAGATCTCCCAGAAGACAGGAGGATAGCTGAGCAGAACTCCCAAGAAGACAGTATGAACAAGGCCAGACCTGAAGACCCAGTTGTTGTCAGCCTCAGAGGACACCCCCAGGATAAAAGGCACAGTGTGGTTAACAAGTATTGGAATTCTGTAGATTTTAAAATCTATAAGAATAGTTGCTGAACAGAAAAGGGAAGGGCTAGTTCTGAGGGTAGTTAAGACTTGTGGAACTGTTTTAAAGTAATGTTAGCTGTGAAGCTATTCTTCTGTTTAAATGTAATTATTTAAAAAATATAGAGGAAAAAAAACAAATGTTTACTTTACTATAAAATCATAAGTAGTTGAGGAAATTATTTTCTGATTTCAGAATCGCTCCTTGTACTATACAAATTGGAAAAAAAATGTTTTGGTAGCTGTTTTAAGTTTCCCCCTAGGGTTTGAGCAGCTTGGCATTTACCACCTGCCCGTGCCGTAACATATTTTATGCTTTTGGGTTTGCCTATTTGAATTTCCAGTTTTGAATGATCTGTGTTTTCTGCTGCTTCACCGTTATTGGAGTTAGGATAATCATGCCAAGCTCAAACAATTGAACCTAGCAGTATACGAGAATAGCATTGGAAACAGAAGCAGGGAAGTGAGTTAGCCAGCATTCATAGTTCCAAACTTAGAGTTTCACATTGTAGTGAACAAAGCAGGTTTGCAAGATAAATCCTTTAGGTCTCTGCTTCTTAGTCGGTAAGTTGGGTTAGTTTTTTTTTCCCACTCAACTGCATACTCGTGTGCATCTTAATCATTCTCAGCACTTATATCATGCAATCATCAACATCTGCCTTTCACCGCCCACCTAACTGTGTGAGGAAAGTTAAGGGCTGGCGTTAGTCAACATGGGGTTTGCTTGACAGCAGTTGAAACAGTATGAACACTAATTTTAAACAAAACACGTTTTGAAGTGTTGGAAGTGCAGGGAACATGTTGACTGCAACTACTTACTGTACCAGCATATAAATTCCTCTGCTCAGGTAGGTGAGGGGAAGCAGAGCACTGGAACTTGGGAAGGAAGAGAGAAAGACCTGAGACACCATAAAAGTTTTATTTTTACAGGAAAATCTTTTTTGTAGAAAAACTTTTTTGCAGTGCTAGTTAAACATTATAATTCCAGTTGTTGAGATCTTTCATCCTCTAATGTTGAGGTTTCTATGCATACTCGATGCACTTCAATCTTGCTTCTCCTGTGCTCCATTCAAATTAGTGTGTTGAGATCCTCACATTGGGCCTCTATGCCTGTTCAGCTGTTCTGGTGAGAATGTCCATGTGTTCTGAGCTTCTCCATAAGCAAAGAACTGCTCACTGTGGAAAATGTTGCTATCAGCACATTTTACAGCTGATAGAGTGGTTTCACAGGGTTGAATGATTGTGGCCAGGCTGTTAAGCTTGTGTGAAGCTGTGGTGACTAGTGTTTTCCACGGAGCTATTCTGGATGTATGGGAATATGGGCTGACTGGTCCAAGAGGGAGGGAGATCTGATTCAAAGGGTTGTCAGTCCAGGCAAACTATGTTGTGAAAAAGTATATTTTCCTTCTCATCGCCCTACAAGTTGACTTACTTTTCATATTTAATGTAGTGGAATAGAATTCTGTCAGCTTTCCTGTTCATTAAATGAATGCTTACACAGAGTTGCATGACCTGTTATTTTGCAGTCATGTTGGATCACATGCATTTTAAAGGAAAGATGATATTGTCATTGATGTCGTATTACTCATAATTTTTAATAACCGATGTTGCAGAATGTAAAATAATCAATTGACTTATCTAAAACATCTCTTTCAAAACATCTCTTTTACTTTAAGTAGACAAACTGCAAAAATCTATAATACAGTAAAATTAAAAGGAAAGGAATAATTTTCTACAGCTCTGAAGAAAAGCTCCTTGAAAGTTACCCCTGGTTTAACTGAAAATATTTCAATAATGGATGTTGAAGTGCCTCTGAAGAACTTCTTTCTATTCTAGCAATTCCTCTCAAATTCCTAAAAAAAAGAAATCAATCGAATTGCCCCTCAATGTTCTATATTGCATGGAATGCATGCATCATTTTTGTAATCTCTCCTCATAATGTAACATTGGAGCCCTGGCAACAGTCTTGGTGAACCTGTGCTGCGGTATATCCTTTCTGAGGCGCAGTGTTCAGAACTTCAACCGTGCTCCAGATGTAGTCCCCCCAGGGCTTTGTATAGTTGTAGTATATCTTCTTCCTCTTTATACTCCAGCTTTCTAGTTATAATTGCTAATGTTCTATTTTGCCTTTTTGGTTATTTTTTGTAACTGACTACTGCAGTTTGGGATCTGTATATAAGAGCCCAAAATCTATTTGGGCCTTTGCTGTTCCTAGCTCTTTACCATTTTAAAAAGTGTTCTGATTTTTTTTTTTGGATCCAAAATGGATGACCTTGCATTGCCTGCTTGAAGTGCATCTACTGCAGTTTTGCTGACTTGCAATCTATCAATGTCTTTCATAATTTTATGCTCTCTCTGTGAAGGACTATTTCTTCCAATTCGAGTATGTACACATTATTCCGTACTGTCTGTCTTTTACCACCTAACCAATCTAGCAGCCTGTTTTCTTTCTTATGGTAACATTAGTCAGTTCCAGTCTTGATTCATCATTTGTTTCCCTGGAATTCCAGGTATATTATCCTCTTCCTCTGCTGTGAAGACAGACACAAATTACTCAACAAATCTGTCATTTCCTTATTTTCTGCATCTGTTTTTAAAGGGTCCACATTACCCATGAATATCCTTTCTCTTCAAGTGTATTTGTAAAATCTTTTTGCTAATCTTGCTATCCCTTCCAACTTTCTTTTTACATTCCTTTTCGCAGTTCTTACTATCTTTATTGTATTTCTTTGCTGTTCTTCGTATCTATCATCATCCCTTGGATCTGCACTTTTCTTTGAGCTTTTGTATGTGCTTTCTTCAGTTTTATATTACCTCTCACCTCTTTAGTCAATCATGGCTGTTTTATTTGATAAGCAGAGTGTACCCTAAGGAGTATATATTGGTCCTGTATTAAGCTTTTTTTTTGAAAATTTCCCACTGTTCATCTATAGTTTTACCTCTTAGCAGTTTTGACCAGGTTTGCGTTTCTGATCCCATTAAAGTTGGTCAGCCCAAAATTTGTTATTTTAATAACTGTCTCAGGTTTCTCATTTTTTAAACCTAATGTTGAATGCAATCATCCTATGATCATTATTAGATTCTTAACTAAGTGTAGTTATTATTAAATATACTGTGGTGTGCCCTCTTCTTGGTTCTAAAACATATGCTTCAGAAAAGTATTCTGAATGCAAGGCATTTGCTACCTTTCTAATCTGGGCTACTGTGTTCTTTCCATCTATGTGAAAATTGAAGCCTCCCATTTAAAAAAAGGAAGGTGGTGGCATAGTGGTATTGTCAGTAGTAATGCAGAGACCCAGTGTAAGGCTTTGGGGACTGGGATTCAAATCCCATCATAGCAGATGGTGGAATTTTTAAATTCAATAAAAATCTGCAATTAATAGTCTAAGGATGACCATGAAACTATTGATTGTTGTAAAAACCCGTCTGGTTCAATAATGTCCTTTTTAGGGAAGGAAATCTGCCGTCCTTACATGGTCCAGCCTACATGTGACTCCAGATCCACAGCAATGTGATTTGACTCATAAATGGCCTAGCAAACATCAAACCACTAAAAAATCAATAAGGAATGAAATGGGACGGGCCATCGACCCAGGCACTGGAAACAACAATGGCAAACTCAGCCCTGTCGATCCTGCAAACTCCTCCTTACTGACATCTGGGGACTTATGCCAAAATTAGGAGAGCTGTCTGACAGACTAGTCAAGCAATAGCCTGACATAGTCTCACGCACGGAATCATACCTTACAGATAATGCCCCAAACACCACCATCACCATCCCTGGGTATATTCTGTCTCACCGGCAGGCTAGACCGACCAGAGGTGATGTCACAGTGGTATACAGTCAGGAGGGAGTTGCCCTGGGAGCCCTCAACATCAACCCCGGACCCCATGAAGTCTCATGGCATCAGGTCAAATATGAGCAAGGGAACCTTCTGTTGATTACCATGTACCACCCACCCCCTCAGCTGATGAGTCAGTGCTCCTCCATGTTAAACACCACTTGGAGGAAGCACTGAGGGTGACAAAGGTGCAGAGTGCACTCTGGGTGGGGGACCTCAATACCCATCACTAAGAGTGGCTCAGTAGCACCAGTGCAGACCGAGCTGGCCGAGTCCTAAAGGATATAGCTGCTAAATTTGAGTCTGTGCAGATGGCAAGGGAACCAGCAGGAGGGAGAAACATATTTGACCTCATCCTGCCTGTTGCAGATGCATCTGTCCATGATAGCATTGGTAAGAGTGACCACCGCACAGTCCTTGTGGAGATGAAGTCCCATCTTCACATCGAGGATACCCTCCATCGTGTTATGTGGCACTTCCACCCTGCTAAATGGGATCATTTCGAACAGATCGAGCAACTCAAAACTGGGTACCTATGGGGTACTGTGGGCCATTGGCAGCATCAGAATTGTACTCAGCCACAATCTGTAATCTCGTGGCCTGGCATATCCCCCACTGTACCATTACCATCACACTGGGGATCAGCCCTGGTTCAATGGAGAGTGCAGGAGGGCATGCCAGGAGCAGCACCAGGCATACCTAAAAAATGAGGTGTCATTTCCTTATATCATAAGGTCAGAAGTGGGGATGTTTGCTGTTCACCATTTGTGACTCCTCAGATACTGAAGCAGTCCAAGTCCAAATGCAACAAGACCTGGACAATATCCAGGCTTGGGCTGACAAGTGGCAAGTAACATTCATGCCACACAAGTGCCAGGCAATGACCATCTCCAACAAGAGAGAATATAACAACATTCAATGGCATCATCGCAGAATCCCCCACTTTCAACATCCTGGTCATTACCATTGAACAGAAACTGAACTGGACTAGCCATATAAACACTGGCTACAAGGGCAGGTCAGAGGCTAGGAATCCTGCAACGTGTAACTCACCTCCTGACTCCCCAAAGCCTGTCCACCATCTACAAGGCACAAGTTAGAAGTGTGATGAAATAATCTCCAATTGCTTAGATGAATGCTGTTACAACGTGGCAGGTGATGTGTGCCAGATGGACTAAATCCACAAGGGAAACTTGGTCACACTATCACAATGGGGGTTTTGCAATTTGCATCTATTACAAGAAGATTTGGGCACAGAATTCAGAAGTAATGAGCCCACTAACACCTTGAGATTTTAAAAACAAGATTAAAACATTTATTAACAAAAGAAAACATTTTAAGCACAAACATAAGATTACAGTTACTTAATGCTATAACAAATCCCCAAATTTCTAATTAAACTGACTCCCAGCTACACACCCCTTTAAGGCAACAGTCCAAAATAGATTTTAACTTATCACAGCAACCACTTGACAGTGGAATTCCAAAGGTTTTTCTCCAACTTTAGTTACTGGACACAGCAGACTTTTGCAAACATGGCTGGAGGCTTCCCCAAGGCTGTTTTACACACTCCTTTTAGTTCTTATATGGCCCACAACATCACGTTCCTTCCACCTTTTATATATGTCTCTTTCTCTTTTTAATCTGTAAATTCCAATGTTCTATATGTCTTTGGAAATGTACATTTCCCATAATATAAAAGTCTTTTATTTGGCCAATATGGTCAGTACCTTTTGGGAAAAATAAGCATAATAACATTCCCCTATTTATCATTAGTAGTAAACATCTTACTATCCCTTTGAAACCCAAACAACTCCTTCACTTATCTAAAAATGCAAATTTCCTTCACATCCTACATGCTAAGACCTCATCCCTGTTCACACTTAGCACTTCAAATGCCTTTTACCCCTAACTTCTTTTGATAATTTCAATCTTGCAGCCTAACTGACTCTAATTTAATTAAAGCACACAGACCAAACCATCTACACTCAACCAATAAACCTACTTTGTAATAAACCACAATAATATTATGAAAATTATTATAGTTTCGTGACAGTGCAGCTCCAACAGCACTGAAGAAGTTTGACACCATCCAGGACAAAGCAGCCTGTTTGATTGGCACCCAATCCACAAACATTCACTCCCTCCACCACCGACGCACAGTGGCAGCAGTTGTGTACCATCTACAAGATGCACTGCAAAAGCTCACCAAGGCTCCTTAGACAGTATCTTCCAAACCCATGGGGCAGCAGACACACAAGTTATCGATCTTTGTGGGGATCCTAATACTATTTCCCTATGAGCTGTTATCTCTCACTACTTTTAGACTTCAAGCATGCAGCCTGTATTTCCAGTGAAGCCCAACGCAAACTGGAGGAACAGCACCTCATCTTCCGACTAAGCACTTTACAGCCTTCCGGGCTGAATATTGAATTCAACAACTTTAGATCTTAAACTCCCCCTCCCCCCATCCCCACCCCGTTTCCTCCCCCTCCCTTTTTTTTTTGTTTTCAATAATTTATATAGATTTTTCTTTTCCCACCTATTTCCATTATTTTTAAATCTACAACTAATACCTTGTCAATCTTTCCACCCCACCCCCACTAGAGCTGTACCTTGAGTATCCTGCCATCCATTCTTAATTAGCACTTTTCTTAGATAATATCACCACCTTCAACACCTCTTTGATCCTTTTGTCTGTGACATCTTTTGATTATCTGCTCCTATCACTGCTTGCTTGTCCCTACGACCACCCCACCCTCAACTTCTCTCCCCCCGCCCCCCACCTTAAACCAGCTTATATTTCACCCCACTCCTAACTATACTTCAGTTCTGTTGAAGGGTCGTGTGGACCCGAAACGTCGACTCTTTTCTTCTCCACCGAAGCTGCCAGACCTGCTGAGTTTTTCCAGGTAATTCTGTTTTTGTTTTGGATTTCCAGCATCCGCAGTAGTTTTTTGTTTTTATCTCTGTGTTTTCATTGTTCATCCAAAGCTCATTGCACTCTATGCTAACTCAGTTTTTTCTATAGGGCTTGAAAACTACTTTCTGTATCTTGATTTGTCTCCTGTTATAATCCATCCCTGATGAACCTAACCATGCAGCATTAGCTCAAGAAATGCTGCATTGTGCATAGGTAGTTCTGTACAATTCTCAAATTTGTCATTATGATGTTATTGCATTTTGAATTTACTGGTTGATATTTAAATATCCTTAACATGGCCAATAGTTGACTCATTGGCTGGGATTTTCCATGCCTGCTGGCGTTGGGCATGTTCGTTGGTGAGAAGGACAAAAATCGGTTTCACGACGTAGTAAAACCAGTTGTGATCGTCTGCTAAGCCTGTCGATGGTAAAAAATTGGTTTTACGACGTTGTGAATCCAGTTTGCAGTCGGCTGCTCAGCCCGTCTGTGGTAGGCCATGTTCCCCGCCATTGGATGTCAGAAACCTCATTGTAATACATCAGAATATCATTATAAGGCCAGCTGCTGAACTCATTTCCCCCCCCCCCCACCCCCAAGCTGGATCGTCCATGGGAAAAGATGCCGGTGTAGAACACATCTTGACAACTGTGAAGTGCAAAAGTCAGGACTTACCGCCAGGGGCTTGCTCACATTGCGGACATCTGAGGAGCAGAAGATGCTGGAACCCAACAGCAACAGGATCGTGGAGGAACGTCCATGGTGTGCTGGGTGGATTCTCATGGACGTGGCTCTGCTGAGAAGAAGTTCATAGAAGTTGGAAAGTCACCGTTGATGCTCACAATGTATGATGGTCGAGGGGGTGGGATTGACTGGGAGAGAAGAAGTGTCGGGGTGGGTTGAGGTCGGGGGGTGGGAAATGAAGGTGTTGGGGGGGAGGGAATGCAGGGGAGGAGTGGGAGAAGATGATAACTGGGGGTCTTGGGAAGGTGTAAGTGAAGGAGTTTGGAGGAGGGGGAAGGAGTGCAGTGAGGGGCGGAAGGGTTGTGGAGATGGGGAGGGAGTCCGGAGGAGGAAGGAGTTGGGGGTGGGGGGTGGTGGGAGTGGGAGTTGAGGGGAAGGAAGGAGTTGGGGAGGGGTGGGGGTGGAAGCATTAAGAGTGGTGGAAGAAGCATGGGAGTCAGGATGTGGGAGAGACTAAGCGGGTGGGGGGTAGGGGTTCGGAGATGGAGATGTCCTGGTGAGCGTGCAAGGGCAGGGTCTGATGCGTCCATGGGTGCCTATTGGGGAGGGAACTGAGGGTGGGCGTGGTATGAGGGGACGGTGAGAATAACCGAGAGCAGTCACAGGGGAGAGGTGGAAGGTGATTTCCGGGGGATCAACTGTGATGGGGGAAAGGAAATGGGAGACTAGGGGAGCACACGATAAACTGAAACCAGACCATGTTTGTTAAATCAGAAGTGAAACAACATTTGTGGTGGGTGAGATCAGGTGCTGCGTGGAGTGTGATCATTGGGTGGATGGAGATGTAGGTCAGCTCAGAGGGGCAACTGAAAGCAAACCCCAGCAGGCAGCATTCAAAATGCTCAGGACATTGTGGTGAGTATGATTCGTGAAGGATCCACGTGCGTGGGAGAATGCTTGCCTGAGGGTCTGAAAGGCCCTGTCACACACATGCTCCTCCCTCCAGAATAACTGGTCTGCACACATCTCCGCATTCTGCTGGACCAGGGTCTCCATGGTGTCTGCCATCCTCCCCATGGAGACCGGGTCACCATGGGGAGGATGGCAGCCATGGAGACCCTGGTCCAGCAGAATGTGGAGATGTGGCATAGTGGTATTGTCACTAGACTATTATTCTAGAGACCCAGGGTAATGCTCTGGGGACCTGGGTTCCAATCGCATCGCAGCAGATAGTGAAATTTGAATTCAATAAAAACCTGGAATTAAAAGTCTGATGATCACAAAACCATTGCCGATTGTCGGGCAAACCCGACTGGTTCACCAATGTCCTTCAGGGGAGGAAATCTGCTGTCCTTACCTGGTCTGGCCTACATGTGACTCCAGACCCACAGCAATGTGGTTGACTCTTAAATATCCTCTGAATAAGGGCAGTTAGGGAGGGGTAATAAATGCTGGCCTAGCCAGCGGCACCCAGATCCCATGAATGAATATTTTTAAAAAATACACGCACATGTGGGCACCATTTCATCAGAGAGCAGGCAGACACACTCCTCTGACTTACATGCCACTCTGCTGAGGTCTCCCAACAGCTCTGCGTGATGCTCCCACCCTTTCTGCTGACTCTCCAGGATGGCTTGGAAGGCCAAACCTACAGACTTGTTTCGGATCTCACAGTTGGCTGATCCCCAGAAGTCCTCTGAGTGCCGGGGAGCTCACATGAACCTGCCTTTTGCTGCTGTGGATGTGTGTCCGTGCGGTGACCACCAGATTGTGAATCCTGAGTCTGCTCTAGATCTAGGTTCCACCAAGGTGTGTGTCTCTGTGCTGGTGGAGGATGTGCGTAAGCATTGTGATGGGTCTTCCAGGCTAATTATTTCCAGCTCTTCAATGGAACAGGTGTCCCCTTGGCTGCAGGTGAGGACGTGGATGGAGCTGAGGTAATGGCCAGCTGAGTGTGTTGGTCGCTTGGCAGAGCTCCCTGTGAACCAAAGTAGAGATAAGTAGTGCATAGAGATAAGCAGAGTCAAAAGCAGGAGAGAGAGCACTTACATTTGCGTTTGAGAGGGATGATGTGGTGCAGGATTCTCACGAGGGTTTTCGCCACTGGCCTCACCGCCACTGCAGACACAGTCCACATCCTCGCCAGTCAGTGCGATGGCATAATCCTCAAAGTGAGTGAGGGGCCTAATGTGGGCTACTCCAGCCCCAGTCTGTAACCTCTCCCCACTGATGTGAGCCAGCTTCTCCTGCATGAAAACAGATGGAGAGAATGTGAGCAGGACACATGGCGCTGTGTGGAATGTTTGTGTGGTGATCAGAGCCATAGACAAGATGAGGACGTGAGCTCGAGAGGGTATGAGCCTGATGGAGATGTGAAGGTGTGTGAGAGAGTTAGTGGTGTTGTTCCTTGAGGTTGTAGATCCCTGTGGATGTGTGATGAGCTTGTGAGTTTGAGGGTTGAGGGTGATGAGAAGAGTGAATTACCTTTGGTGGAACAGTTGAGACCATTCATCCTGTCCTTTTTTGCAGGACATTAGCGCTGCCACCGCCTCCCAAGCCGGAATAAGGTGGTTGCTGCCCATCCTGAGGCCAGAGTGGGTGTAGAGGACATCATGGCGAGCCACCACTGTGTCTAAAAGTTGCTCGAGGGATGTGACATTGAACCTGGGGGCTGCAGTCTTTTTGCCTTTCGGGGTCATGTCTTCTTTGCAGCAGTCATAGATTGGAAGCCCTGAGAGGTGTGCGTGCGGCTGGATTTTAAATATGGTGCCCAGCATGATGAAGCGACGATGCTGGCGTGGCAGGCGAGTGAGAGCCCGCCTGCCATGGAAACGGCGTGTTTCCCGGGAATGCATAATTAATGCGGCGGGTTTGGGATGATATGGTGTGAAAAGCCATTGTGGCTGGCAGGTAAAACATGGTTTTACCCACCCACTACCCCACTTGGTGCAAACCTGGGACGATTCCGCCTATTGACTCCTTGACAGTATATGAAACTGTGGATAATATTTCTACATAGCAATGAGATATACAAGTATTTTGAGGGAAAATTTTATTTCTCCCCCATCTTTCACTATACAAGCATAAAACAGGTGCTTAGTTGTGGAACATCTCTTTTAATATAACTCCATATGTTCTTCAAAACAATTATGTTAAAAGGCTTTTAGCTCTGAAGAAGAGTCAAATGGACTTGAAACATTAACTTTGTTTCTCTCTCCACAGATGTTGCCAGACGTGCTGAAATTTACCAGCATTTTCTGTTTTTATTATGTTAAAAGGTTTCACTTGTTTCTTTATTCTTCTTTCCCTTCACAGCTCCAACTTAACATAATAATGGACACTTTGAGAGACAATGGGAGCATTGTCCCATCCCTTACAGATTTGGAAGGTTTTCTTACAGAGCACAATTCTAATGTTGTGTGGCTTTTTGTTGGTGAGTGTTTACGTTTATTGTAAATTTAATTTGATTTTAATCTTTTCTCGCAGTTTTATTTCATCTGTTGGAATTTGACTAGCTCACAAATGAATTTATTGTTTCTGCTACTAATGAATTATTTATGGCAGCTACGAGTCTGTGTGCTTCCTGTAGCAATGAGATGGATATCACCTCTGACGTTTTCTTTCGTCTGTGTGTTGGGCAATGTGTGGGGACGTTAGGGGCGTGGTGGGTTATGGTCTTCATTTCATTGTTAGACTGGTTAGGAGTTTATTTTTATCATCAACCAATTTGTCTGGAAATCTGTTGCTATGTTTAGGTGTCTCCATGCCAATCTACTGCACAATTTACACATGTAGAATTTCTGCTTGTTTGGTATAGAGTGAAAACATTTTTCCTCCATAAGGATATGTTCCATTTATCTAACCAGTCTAGAACAGATGTGCCAAACATATGGCCCGTGGTGTCCTGGTCCTAGTGTTGCCATATGACCCTAAATGAGACACGCAACTCTGAGGCTATGAAAAGCAGCTTTGAAACCTAGTGTTTCAGCAGTGCTTACCTCCACTCAGATATCATTGCCTCCATCAGCTGCAAAGAGTTGGGTCTCACTTAGCAATGAGCAGAAGGTAAAGAGGGGAGAGAGAAGGAGCATGTAGGGTACAGGGATGGGAGACTAATTTTGAGGAATAGTTGAGAGATTTGGGCTTGGGAAAGGGAGAGGCATTTGGGGAGAAGGTGATGGGCTTGGTGGTGAGAAGCAGACTATGGAATGTGGGTTGGAGATGAGGGGAAAGAAATGACGTGGACACGGGATCTCGTATTTCCTGCAGAGCCGAGCACAACAGTAGCAGCAACATATTGATTAAAAGCAGCCAGTAAATGGGTGAGTGAAACCTAGGGACTGCACTGTGGTAAACAGTGAGAAAGACTGTTTCCACTGGTTGACAAATATGGAAATAGAGGCTGAGGATTCTTACTGTACTTAAGGAGCATCATAAGCTTCAATACATGGACGAGTGGGATGTAGCAGGACCAAGTATAAGCTGGCAGTGAGTCATTGTAATGTTTTGGAATTTGCAGGAGGAATTCTGCTCCTCCATGCTCCACGGGAGGGAAAGTAAAAAAACGTTCTTTAGCTTTATCTGCCATTTCTTTAGCAGTCTTCAGTTCCTTAAAGATCACAGTTTAAGCCTTTGTAGAATTGGAAAAATAAGGGTTTTGTCCATTTTGCAAAATGGTCCCAAAACAGATACAATCCCCTTATTTGTAGATTTCAGTTGATCTAATGCTGATTTCAGGCAACCATCAGTGATGACTGAAACAGTGAGGATGGTGCTGCTGGTGCAGATTAGGTTCAAGATCTCACACCCAGAAATTGCTATAAATTGAACCTATTTTACTACCCACCCTTGCCCAAAAATGGTGAACCACATACAAATTTAGACTCCAGTCTGTCTGAATAACCATTTCTGTATGTACCCCACGCCAAGTGTCCAGATTTTCAATCAGGACATCCCTCTGGGGTCTAGAAACTTTGGCATGGACTGGCACAGATGAAGCTTGGGGGTCTCCAATAGAGATATAGTTAGGGTTTGACAAGCAGAAGTGCATAGGTTGCCAGTATAGAATTCTGATAAGCTGTCACTTATGCATACAGCTAAGAATACTCTTCCAGGGTTATCTGAAACCACGTAGCAAGAATGACAGTCCAGTCCTCAGTGAGTGGTTTTTCCCTACCAGATTCTGTTAGTGAGCCAGACTGTTGTTAGGTTAAAAACAAAAAACTACTGCGGATGCTGGAAATCCAAAACAAAAACAGAATTACCTGGAAAAACCCAGCAGGTCTGGCAGCATCGGTGGAGAAGAAAAGAGTCGACGTTTCGGGTCCGCACGACCCTTCAACAGAACTGAAGTATAGTTAGGAGAGGGGTGAAATATAAGCTGGTTTAAGGTGGGGGGCGGGGGGAGAAAAGTTGAGGGTGGGGTGGTTGTAGGGACAAAAGATGTCACAGACAAAAGGCTGTGAAAGCGGGTTTTAGTAAACACCTTGTCAAACACCAGGAGAGAAATGGAAAGCAATGAAGGTGCACAAGGCAGAAGAGACAGGCGGAAATCCTGTCGAAGAACAGAGCAATACTTCTTCAAGGAAGGCATTTCTTGAAGAGAAGTGGCAGTCAATTAAACACAGAGATAAAAACAAAAAACTACTGCGGATGCTGGAAATCCAAAACAAAAACAGAATTACCTGGAAAAACCCTCAACTTCTCTCCCCCCGCCCCCCACCTTAAACCAGCTTATATTTCACTCCTCTCCTAACTATACTTCAGTTCTGTTGAAGGGTCGTGCGGACCCGAAATGTCGACTCTTTTCTTCTCCACCGATGCTGCCAGACCTGCTGGGTTTTTCCAGGTAATTCTGCTGTTAGGTTAGTTAGTTAGGTTAGTCATTAACAACATCCTGGAGAAATCCAGACTGGCTTGGTTCAAGGATTTGAATATATAACCTGTTGGAGAAGATTAACTTAGCTTTGAATTTTAATCATCTGGCATGTCATCTAGGTATAGGATTGAAATATGTTTCTGGATTATGATATCACTGAGGTTACCATTTTAATTGAGATGTATAGTGAAATATGTATACAAGATGTTAATGTTTTACCAGATCTGGATTGCTTTTGACTGACGAAAAATGTGCAAGTTTCTGGATTAATAAATGTAGCATATTGAATCAGTTCTGTTGATTTTGATTTCAAATTGTGATAAACTGAAATTGGGCAATGTTTCCTCTTGCATTTTAAAAAATAATTAGTACTGTCTTATTATTTTTGTTAGCTGGTTTATTTATGTTCCCAATTCCATATTGCAACAATTGATTTGTCTTTTTCATAATGGTGTGGGGTGCAGAAGAGGTTGGGTGTGGCAAGAGAGATAGGATTGGACTGGATGGTGATCCCCTTCACAATAAGCAATTCTGCCAACACTTATTACTTAATCTCAAATAAAAACAGCAAATAAAAACACAAAGACTCAGCAGATCTGCCAGCATATGTGGAGAGAGAAACGGTTAACATTTCAGGCTGATACCTTCCATAAGAATAGCTGTTTGAGCAAGTTATTGGAAGGCAGTTGGTGACCATGTGAAAGAGCTTTGTGTATATTAGTGTTTTCAGGAAAGTGATGAATGAGCAATTGCTACTTGCACTTTGCAATACCATGGCGTCTTTCCTGTGAAGTAAATTAGGGCATGAGTGATGATTCAGTTAAGTTTTTCTTCTTTTCCTCCTTTCCTTTTTCTTGTATCATCCCATATTTAATGCACTGCAATTGTTGAGTAGCCCCTACCAATGACCTAACGTTCTACTTTACCTAATATATAAAATTAGTTTAATAGAATTTCACTCCAGAAATTTCATCTCTGAGCTGGAGGGATGTGTCTGACCCTTAGATTTTCATTTGTTGACAGGATGTGTGCGCCTCAAATCATTAGTAATGGATCACCACTGTATCACAAAAAAAAATTGACCTTCCTTTACTATTTCTAAAATTACTTTGATAGTCATCTTAAATGGTTACAGAGTAATTTGTAAGGTTAAATTTAAGAACAGAACTGAGATTTGATTAAAAAGTAATCTCTGCAGGAAATTATTCAGTTTTATAATATAAACTTTCTCTTCAGTTAGCATGTCAAAATAGTTATACATATTATAAATACAATATGTATATCATTGCAATGTGCTTATTTACTTGATTTTAAAAAAAATCTAGGCAAGAGCAAATTGATGGTTGTTATAACATCTTAGAAAATGTTTGTTCCGAGTAAGAAGGTTTTTGGGTTTGAGTGCCATCCAGTGAGCTAGGCATTATGATTGATGTTCCAGAGTAGTATTTAGGGACTGCTAGATGGTCTTTGGTGCCATCCTTTGATTTTTGTGGGACTTGTGTGCAATTGTCTACTGTATTTACCCACTTCAAGCTATAATTCATTGGATATAAAGCATTATGAGTGATGTGATAAGGCATTTGACTAATGTGAGTTTTTTCTTTACAGCTACAATCCTGTCATGTGGATGGATAATTTATCTGACTTACTACAATTCCCGTAATTTAGGACTGATACTGACTCTGGTTCTTAACAGGCTCTATAAAAATGGATATGTCCACATTGGTGAGTTTTTTAATTTATTTATTAGTTCATCTGCACAGAGGCAGATTGAGGATTTATTCAGAAGAGATATTAACGTTTATTTTGTTCTATTGCTGATTCAGGACAAATGGATTTTTTTCTTTCATTAGAAATATTCTGTTTTCTGGACATTCTGCAGAAGCTGGTAAAATTTTTAAAAAAAAAAGTAGTTTTAGAATATCTATTTACGTAAACAATCTCCTGGCTTTCACTCAATTTACATGTGTGCGACAGTACACGGTGGAATTATACAATGTAAAAAAAAAATGTCACTTGAGCATTGTTATTCAGACATGAGCCATATATCCTGTGAACATGGATAACAAATGAAATGTTGTTTCTTCATATTTTGTTTAACAAACCTTTTGATGATACTGTATTAGATAAGCTGATTGCCTACCTTTTCTAATAGGTTCATTTTCGTTCTCTGTACTATCTGGAAAGGTCATGTTTCGTGAAATATATTATATCAATGAAGACGTGTCTATCAGGTAAAAGCTGATTCATGTGGAAACAAAGTTAAACAATTATAGCATACACTTCCTTTGAATTGAGACAGTGTGAATTGAAGGATAGAGCCCAGGTTACAATGTGATGGATACCTCGATATTGTTTATGGACACTTGCATGTACAGAGGGCAAGGTGGGAAATAGTGCTCGAGAGCTTCTGTTGTAGACTTTTTAACAAAAAGTATTATAATTTGGTTCTTAATTTTCTGTCTTGCAACCTCCATGTAACTATGCTGTGGATGTTGCTTTGAAAATCACATTGGCCCAGTCTTGGGGTAGTGGTAATTAGAGTTACTTCACTGAAATATTGGGTTTTGTACCCTTTGTCTATATTAAATTATCTTTATTTTATATTGTATTACAAAAGTAGGGAGATCATGTTGGAGTTGTATAGAACCATGGTGAGGCCACAGCTGGAGTACTGAGTGCAATTCTGGTTGCCACATTATAGGGACGATGTGATTGCACTGGAGGGGGTGCAGAGGAGATTCACCAGGATGTTGCCTGGGATGAAACATTTAAGTTATGAAGAGAGGTTGGATAGACTTGGGTTGTTTTCGTTGGAGCAGAGAAGACTGAGGGGCGACCTGATCGATGTGTACAAGATTGAGGGGCATGGACAGGGTGGATAGGGAGCAGCTGTTCCCTTTAGTTGAAAGGTCAGTCGCGAAGGGGGAAAAGTTCAAGGTGAGGGGCAGGAGGTTTAGGGGGGATGTGAGGAAAAACTTTTTTACCCAGAGGGTGGTGACGGTCTGGAATGCGCTGCCTGGGAGGGTGGTGGAGGTGGGTTGCCTCATATCCTTTAAAAAGTACCTGGATGAGCACTTGGCACATCATAACATTCAAGGCCATGGGCCAAGTGCTGGTAAATGGGATTAGGTAGGTAGGTCAGGTGTTTCTCATGTGTTGGTGCAGACTCGATGGGCCAAAGGGCCTCTTCTGTACTGTGAGATTCTGTATAGCATTTATTGTAATTCTGGTACTTAACTAAAGCCTGGGTCAGGATGCTAATGTAGTATAAATAAAAATTTCTGCGTTCGGTATTTTGAGATAAATGACTATCTATGTTGGCTGTGGTTTTGATGATGCTGTGTATAATATAATTTGATATTGGAGAGCTAGAGTATGGGATTGAAAGGTAAGCATTGGCATCCAATGGAATTTGACTTTTAGTTTTGGTTTGAAGATATAAATTTCTGCTGCTGACACTCTGTGCTGTCAAGCAGGAGGTGTCTGAGAACTGCCCAAGACATTACTTAGTTTTACTTGTACCATGGGAGGCAGTTATCCTGTTTTGGTGGACTAGATAATGTGGACATTTGATTACTTGTTTATTGATATCCTATTATGCTGTCTATGCTTCTTAATTTCTCAGTTTTCTTGTTTCATATTGCTACTTATAAATTAGCTGTAAAATGCTTATTGAAACAAATGAAACTATATAATATTGATATTACAAAAAAAAGATTGTGCCTAAGATCCACAAAATTATAATTTGAAATGCAATTTTGATTTTATTAATCAGATTTTCCGACTGACTTTCTCCAAATAGTTTGCATTATATTTGTGTACTTTATATGTCAGTTTTGTTCCCTTTCCATCCCCAGTTGTCGACTTATGCTGCAGTAGCATTCCACAGTGTTTTCAGCCATCCAGTACCTTACTGTATGAAGGATAGCTATTAGCACATGGTTGCATGTTCAATTTGCTTGTTGACACCATAGTCAAGTCCTAAGCCTGTACTCAACTGATGGCTATACATGTGCGTTTTCCGACAGGAGTCACTGGATATTAATTGGGAGTGGAAACCCTTGGTAAATTCTCCCCCACCTCCACTGTCCAGGATAGTGTGGCATTGTGTAGCACTGCACTGTGGAGATCAGCTATCTCAGTACCGAATGAAATTCAAACCTCATACCTCTGGCGTTTATAATGGGAACATCCACTGAGTGGTTCTATACAATTTCTCAAAGTTCAACAACAAATCTTAATTTCAGTCTCCTTTCTAAAAGATTTTGTGCAAGTATCTTGTGTCCTTCACCCCCTCCTATTTCTCATCCCCTCACAAACATCATCAGAAAACATTGTGTAATTTTCCGGTCCATGCTGATGCGATTCACCTCTACCTTTCTACCTCTCTTGACCTCTCCATTGATTCTAAATTATCCAACACTCAGTACTGGATGAACAGAAATTTTCTCCAACTAACTATCGTGAAGACAAAAACCATTGTCTTCTGACCCCGTCACAAACTTTGTTCCCTTGTCACCACCTCCATCTCTTTCCCTGGCAATTGTCTGAAGCTGAACCAGACTGCACAACTTTGGTGTTGGATCGATTCATGAATTTCCTACCACACGCTTGCACAATCACTAGGACTGCCTATTGCCATTCCATAACATTGCCCTGTTTTGGCCCTACCTTGGCTTGTCTTATGCTAAAACCCTCATCCATGCCTTTGTTACCTCTAGGCGCGACTATTCCAATGCACTGTTGATAGGTCTCCCTAGTGCTATCCTCCATAAATATGAGGCCATTCAGACTCTGCTATCTGTCCTAACTTGCGGCAAGTCTTGTTCAGCATCTCTCATGTGCTTGCGGATTTACAATTAACTCCTGGTTAAGTAGCATCAAAATTTGAAAATTCACATACTTGTTTTCAAATCCCTCCATAGCATCATTCCTCCATATCTCTATGATCTCCTCATGACTTACAGCCCCCAAGATCTCTGGGCTCTGCCAGTTCCTGCTTCTTGATCAATCCCCATTTTAATTAACCAAGGCGCTAAGGTCTGGAATTCCCTCCCTAGATCTCTCCACCTCTCTCTCCCTCTCTTTCCTCTGAAACACTTCTTAAAGCCCAGCTTTTTATACTCTGATCTAACACCTCTTTATGTTAGCCTGCTGTCAAATTTTGTTTGATGGCGCTTGTAAAATGCCTCAGAATGTTTCATCATGTGAATGATGCTATATAAATACATGTTTTTGGTGTTGTGGTATTCAATGAAGTCGAATATATATTATTCAACAGCGTAAGAATTAATCAAGTGTCATGCAGCTATTGCAATGAACATAAGACTGAAGTGTTACTTGCTGCCGTGTTGAATTTTCTGTTGTTAATATTTACTCTGTTAGAATCCAAGATGGATTTCTCATATTCAGATGGTGGAAAATGTACAATCCTAAACAGAAGCAGCATGGTGAGTTTTCATTTTGGTATTTTGATTTTGTGTTTATAATTTAGTTGGTTCTTAACTCAAAACCATTATGTTGCTTCTTAAGATTAATGGGCCAGCATCCATTTAACATTGTGATCTTTCCTGGATGAATATTCTTTCACCTTTTCTATCTTCCAGGAGTTTAGTCATTCTGAGATACATAACCACAAAACATTAATCAGTCTCGTCCATTAGTCAACAGAAAACACAAGGTCATCTTTTTATTCGTTCAGGAATGTGGGCATCACTGGCTAGGCCAACATTTATTGCCCATCCATAATTGTCCTTGAGAAGGTGGTGGTGAGCCACCTTCTTGAACTGCTGCAATCCATGTGGTGTAGGTGCACCACAATGCTGTTAGGGAGGGAGTTCCAGGATTTTGACCCAGCAACGATGAAGGAACAGTGATATAATTCCAAATCGGGATGGTGTGTGTGTCTTGGAGGGGAATTTCAGGTGTTTGCTGCCCGTGTCCTTCAAGTTAGTAGATGTCGCGAGTTTGGAAGGTGCTGTCAAAGAAGCTTTGGTGAGTTGCTGCAGTACATCTTATAGATGGCACACAGTGCTGCTAATTTGTCGGTGGTGGAGGGAGTGAATGTTTAAGGTGGTGGATGGGGTGCCAATCCTGGATGGTGTCGAGCTTCTTGAATGTTGTTGGAGCTGCACTCCATGTAAGCGGAGGGTATTCCATCTCACTCCTAACTTGTGCCACGTAGATGGTGAACATGCTTTGAGGAGTCGGGAGGTGGGTTACTTCCGTAGAATTCCTAGCCTCTCACCTGCTCTTGTAGCCACGGTATTTATATGGCTGGTCCGGTTCAGTTTCTGGTCAATGTTAATGCCAAGGATGTTGATATGTTAACTAATACCTTGTCAATCTTTCCACCCCACCCCCACTAGAGCTGTACCTTGAGTGTCCTGCCATCCATTCTTAATTAGCACTTTTCTTAGATAATATCACCACCTTCAACACCTCTTTGATCCTTTTGTCTGTGACATCTTTTGATTATCTGCTCCTATCACTGCTTGCTTGTCCCTACAACCACCCCACCCTCAACTTCTCTCCCCCCGCCCCCCTACCTTAAACCAGCTTATATTTCACCCCTCTCCTAACTATACTTCAGTTCTGTTGAAGGGTCGTGTGGACCCGAAACGTCGACTCTTTTCTTCTCCACCGATGCTGCCAGACCTGCTGAGTTTTTCCAGGTAATTCTGTTTTTGTTTTGTGATGTTGATAGGGGATTTAGCGATGGTAATGCCAGTGAATTTCAAGCGGAGGTGGTTCGATTCTGTCTTGTTAGAGTTAGTCATTACCTGCCATTTGTGTAGTGAAAATACTATTTGCCACTTGTCAGCCCAAGCCTGAATATTGTCCAGGTCTTGTTGCGTATGGACATAGACTACTTCAGTAACGTAGGAGTTGTGAATGGTGCTGAACATTGTGCAATTGTCCTTGATCATCCCTACTTAAGACCTTATGACGAAGGGAAGTTCCTTGATTAAGCAGCTGAAAGTGGTTGGGCCTAGGACAGTATCCTGAGAAACTCCTGCAGTGATGTCCTAGGGCTGAGAGGATTGACCTCCAACAACCACAACCATCTTCCATTGTGCTAGGTATGACTCCAACCCACGGAGAGTTTTGCCCAATTCCCATTAACTGGTATTGCTGGGCCTCCTTGATGCCACACTCGGTCAAATGTGCCTTGATGTCAAGGGTAGTCACTCTTACCTCACCTCACCTCTGGAGTTCAGCTCTTTTGTCCGTGTTTTGATCAAGGTTGTGATGAGGCCAGGAGCTGGCCCTGGCGGAACCCAAACTAAGAGCCAGTGAGCGGGTCATTGCTGAGTAGGTGACGCTTGACAGCACTGTCGATGATATCTTCTGTAACTTTGCTGATGATCGAGACTTATGGTGTGGTAATTGGCCGGCTGGATTTGTCTTGCCTTTTGTGTACAGGACATACTTTGGCAATTTTCCAAATTGCCGGGTAGATGCAGTGTTGTAGTTGCACTGGATCGGCCTGGCTAGGGGCCCGGCTAGTTCTGGAGCACGTCTTAAGTACTTTTGTGCGAATGTGTTGTCAGGGCCCATAACTTTTGCGGTATCCAGTGCCTTCAGCTCTTTCTTGATATCATGTGGAGTGAGTCAAATTGGCTGAACACTGGCATCTGTGATACTGGAGACCAAACAAAGGAGAGCCAATGAATGTTATCTACTTAGACTTCCAGAAGGCCTTTGACAAGGTGCCGCACAGGAGGCTGCTCAGTAAGCTAAGAGCCCATAGTGTTAGAGGCAAGGTACTAGCATGGATAGAAGATTGGCTGTCTGGCAGGAGGCAGAGAGTGGGGATAAGGGGATCCTTCTCAGGATGGCGGCCGGTGACTAGTGGAGTTCCGCAGGGGTCAGTGTTGGGACCACAACTTTTCACTTTACACATTAATGATCTAGATGAAGGAACTGAGGGCATCCTGGCTAAGTTTGCAGATGATACAAAGATAGGTGGAGGGACAGGTAGTATTGAGGAGGCGGGGAGGCTGCAGAAGGATTTGGACAGGTTAGGAGAATGGGCAAAGAAGTGACAGATGGAATATAACGTGGGGAAGTGTGAGGTCATGCACTTTGGTAGGAAGAATAGAGGCATAGACTATTTTCTAAATGGGGAGAGAATTCATAAATCTGGAGTGCAAAGGGACTTTGGAGTCCTAGTCCAGGATTCTCTTAAGGTTAACTTGCAGGTTGAGCCGGTAGTTAGGAAGGCAAATGCAGTGTTGGCATTTATTTTGAGAGGACTAGAATATAAAAGCAGGGATGTGCTGCTGAGGCTTTGTAAGGCTCTGGTCAGACCACATTTAGAGTATTGTGAACAATTTTGGGACCCGTGTCTCAGGAAGGATGTTCTGGCCCGGGAGAGGGTCCAGAGGAGGTTCACGAGAACGATCCCAGGAATGAAAGGCTTAACATATGAGGAACGTTTGAGGACTCTGGGTCTATACTCGATGGAGTTTAAAAGGATGAGGGGGGGATCTGATTGAAACTTACAGAATATTGAAAGGCCTGGATAGAGTGGACGTGGGGAAGATGTTTCCATTAGTAGGAGAGACTAGGACCCGAGGGCACAGCCTCAGAGTAAAGGGAAGACCTTTTAGAACAGAGATGAGGAGAAACTTCTTTAGCCAGAGAGTGGTGAATCTATGGAATTCATTGCCACAGAAGGCTGTGGAGGCCAGGTCATTGAGTGTATTTAAGACGGAGATAGATAGGTTCTTGATTGGTAAGGGGATCAAAGGTTACAGGGAGAAGGCGGGAGAATGGGGTTGAAAAACTTATCAGCCATGATTGAATGGCAGAGCAGACTCGATGGGCCGAATGGCCTAATTTCTGCTCCTATGTCTTATGGTCTTATGGACCTCAGGAGGAGGCCGTGACGGATCATCCACCCAGCACTTTAGGCTGAAGATCATAAGACGTAGGAGCAGAAGTAGGCCATTCGGCCCATCAAGTCTGCTCCGCCATTCACTGAGATCATGGCTGATCTGATAATCCTCAACTCCATTTTCCTGCCTTTTTCCCCATACCCCTTGATTCCCTTACTGTTTAAAAATCTGCCTATCTCAGCCTTGAATATACTTAACGACCCAGTCTCTTCAGCCTTCTGTGATAAAGAATTCTACAGATTGACTGACTACCCTCTGAGAGAAAGAATTCCTCCTTATCTCTGTTTCAAATGGGCATCCCCTTACTCTGAGATTATGCCCTCTGGCCCTAGACTCTCCCACAAGGAGAAACGGCCTCTCAGCATCTACCCTGTCAAGCCCCCTAAGAATCTTTTATGTTTCAATCAGGTCGCCTCTCATTCTTCTAAATTCCAATGAGCACAGACTCAACCTCTCCTCAGAAAAAAATCACTCCATCCCTGGGATCAACCTAGTGAACCTTCTCTGGACTGCCTCCAATGCCAGTATATCTTTCCTTAGATAAGGGGACCAAAACTGTTCACAGTATTCTAGGTGTGGTCTAAATAGTGCCTTGTATAGTTTTAGCAGGACTTCCCTATTTTTATACTCCATTCCCTTTGAAATAAAGGCCAACATTCCACTTGCCTTACCTATTACTTGCTGAACTTGTATGCTAGCTCTTTGTGATTTCATGCACAAGGACCCCCAAATCCCCCGTGCTGCAGCTTTCTTCAGTCTTTCCCCGTTTAAGTAATATTCAGCCCCTCTGTTCTTTCTGCCAAAGTGCATAACCTCACATTTTCCCACATTATACTCCATCTGCCAAGTTTTTGTCCACTCACTTAACTTGTCAATATCTCTCTGTAGATTCTTTGTGTCATCCTCACCGCTTGCCTTTCCACCTATTTTAAGTGTCATCCACAAACTTGGCGACAGTACATTCATTTCTCTCATCCAAGTCATTAATATATATTGTAAATAATTGTGGCCCCAGTACTGATCCCTGTGGCATCCCACTAGTTACAGGTGCCATCCTGAAAATGCCCCCCTGTATCCCAACTCTCTCTTCTATTAGTTAGCCAGTCCTCCATCCATGCTAATATACTACGCCCACCACCATGGACTCTTATCTTATTAAGTAGCCTTATGTGTGGTGCCTTATGTGTGGTACCTTATCGAACACCTTTTGGAAATCCCAAAATATTACATCTACTGGTTCCCCTTATCTATCCTGCTTGTTACCTCAAAGAATTCTAATAAAATTGTCAGGCATGATTTCCCCTTCATGAAGCCATACTGACTCTGCTTGATTATATTATGCATTTCTAAATGCTCTGCTATTACATCCTTTATAATAGACTCCTAACATTTTCCCAATGACAGATGTTAAGCTAACTGGCCTATAGTTACCTGCTTTTTGTCTCCCTCTCTTTTTGAATAAGGGTGTTACATTGGCAGTTTTCCAATCCTCTGGGACTTTTCCAGAATCTAAGGATTCTTGGAAGATTACTACCAGTGCATCCACTATCTCTGCAGCTATTTCCTTTAATATTCTCGGATGCAACCCATCAGACCCAGGTGATTTATCGGCCTTTAGCTCCAGTAGTTTCCCTAGTACTTTTTCTTGAGTGATAGTTATTGTATTTATTTCCTCCCCGCACTCCGCCCCACCACTTTTTCCCCATGATTATCTAGTATTTTTGGTATGCTTCTCATGCGAAGACTGATGCAAAGTATTTATTCAACTCCTCTGCCATTTCCTGGTTCCCCATTATTTCCCCAGCCTCATTCTCTAAGGGGCCTATATTGACTTTGGCCCCTCTCTTCCTTTTTATATATTTAAAGAAGCTCTTACTGTCTGTTTTTATATTACTTGCTAGTTTACCCTCAAAAGTTTATTTTCTCATCTTTATTATTTTCTTTGGTCATCTTCTGTTGGTTTTTAAAACTTTTCCAATCCTCTGGCTTACAACTAATCTTTGCCACATTGTATGTTTTTTCTTAACTTCCTTGGTTAACCATAGTTGGTTTATCCCTTTCCTACAATCCTCCTTCCTCACTGGGATATATCTTTGTTGCGAGTCATGAACTATTTTCTGCTGAATTTGTATGCTACCCCAGCACTGATGCCAGTGCCCCATGAACTGAAACCCATTCCTCCCACACCAATCTTTGAGCCATGCATTTAACTCCTTAACTTTATTTACCCTATGCTGGTTTGCCTGTGGTTCAGGTAGTAATCCCGAGATTTTTACCTTGGAGGTTCTGCTTTTTAATTTAGCTCCTAACTGTTCAGATTCTTTCAGCAGAACTTCCTTTCTAGAACTATCAATGTCATTGGTACCAACGTGGATGACGACAATTGGATCCCTCCACTCCCACTCCCAAGTTCCCCTCCAGCCCTGAGGAGATGTCTATAACCCTGGCACTGGGCAGGCAACACAGCCTTCGGGACTCACGCTCACGGCTGCAGAGAACAGTATCTATTCCCCTAATTATGCTGTCCCCTACCACTACTCTGTTCCTATTTCCTCCCCCAACTTGAATGGCTCCCTGTTTGCTCATCCTCCCTGCAGTCCCCGCTCTCATCCCCACAGCTTGCAAGAACCTCATAACTGTTAAACAATTGCAGGGGCTGAGGCTTATTGAACGCTACTGCCTCTCCTGGGTCCTCATACCTGCCTCACCTGCAGTCACACCCTCCTGTCACTGATCACAGACCAAATTCGAATGATCTAACCTTTATCTAAAGGTGTGACCGCCTCCTGGAGCAAAGTGTCCAGTTGACTTTCCTCCTCCCTGATGTGGTGCAATGTCTGCAGCTCAGACTCCAGCTCCTTAACTCACATCCAAAGTTCCTTGAGCTGCAAACACTTACTACAGATGTGTTTGCTCCAGATCACCTTGGTGTCCAGCAGCACCCACATGCTGCAGCAGCAACACATCACCCGTCCTGATATCGCTATCTTATTTAATTAATTAATTACTCTAGTATCCCTGCTCTTTACACTTTATTGAAATTAATTATTTACACCAATATCGATCTTATACTGAACAAGTTATTTTTATGAAACAGAAAATAAAGACTAGAGATATAAACACTAACTATAGATCTTAATTTTAATCTAAAGACTAGAAACACTCACCAATCAGCTGCTCTCCATGCTCTTTTTAAAAAAGTCTCCCCACTCTTTGTTATAAATGAGGTCCACACGCTCGCCCGCTCTCTGTTTTAAATTGGTTGCAAATGCTTCAACCTTGTCTTTTGCACTGATGTGTTGAGCTCCCCCATCATTGAGGATGGGGATATTTGTGGAGCCGCCTCCTCCTGTTAGTTGTTTAATTGTCCTCTACCATTCATGACTGGACTATCACGGACTGCAGAGCTTAAATCTGTTCCATTGATTAAATCTGTTCCATTCCATGGAATTGCTTAGCTCTGTGTTATGAACTAGAGATAGTTTGAGTGAGTTATATTTGTATTTGTGGGTGTTAGGAATGAGTTTTAGTTTTAAGTTTAGTTTGTGTTTCTGTATTGGTGTGTTAAGAGAAGGGGAAGCTTGAGTTTTAGTTTCACTTTAAAAGATGCCTGCATTTTAATTAGATTAAACAACTCTTGAAGTGAATTAAAACAAGCACCGGGTAGAGAAAGAAAATCTATTGTTGCCTAGCAACAGGAGGCCCACACAGACACAGAAACCAAAAGCAGTTTGAGTTCAATTGAAGCTAGCTGCCTGGAGAAGCATACACAGGAGAGGGAACTACAGGAGCTGGTTCCAAAAATTAAAGAAGAAAGTCCCCAAAACCAGGGAATGGAACTGGAAATGTCCCAAGAGGACAGTTAAGACCGAGGACAAGGACAGGAATTTGGAAATGGTCCTGTTAAGTGAAGTTAAAAGCAAGGAGCAGAGAAGACGGCTCCAAGCTTATTGCTTAAAGGGAGAATGCTGCAGGACGCAGACTTAAAGCAAAATAGGCTCGCGAGAAGCCAGAAGATCCAAGGAGACAGCTTAAAGTCGGTAACTTTTTTTTTACTCTGGGCATGCGAAGTGGTGGTGTTCTGTTGGCACAAGAGTGCATGGAAGGCAAGGCTTGAATGCTCCAGGAGAGTTAAAAACCCAGGAGGTAGACCCTTGTGGAAAGCATCTTTTGGGAGAAGATTCCAAAGCAAGTTCTTTGAAAGTGGAGATTGGAAACCCTCGTCCGAAAGACTTAGTTTAGTGAGACCGATTGGGTCACGGTGTGACAAGCGTCTGGGGGGAGTTGATGAGAGATCGATAGCATCTTTTTGGGGTGGCATCTGTCAGAATGTGGTGTGACTGACCACAGATCCCCCATTGAATTACATGGACTGTGTAGTTACTGTGAACATGAGAGTACAGGATAGCTTTTGTAACTTGTGCTATCGTTACAAACCTGTATGTATCTGTAAAAGCGCGGCTGAAGGAATATTGTAAAATAGTTCATCTTGTTTAAATGTTTTATTCTTTTGTTAAAAGTTAATCGACTGACTCCTGTGACTCTGTTCAGTAGCTGCCCTCCACGTTTCTAAACAAAAAATAAAAGTTAGGATCTATCAAGCCACGTTCCACCCTGGGATTTGGTTTGTCCAGTCGTAACATCAGCTGGGATCGTGACATCTGTCTATCGCATGCAGCTTCTGCTATATGGCATGCAAGTAGTTATGTGTTGTAGCTTCACCAGGTTGACACCTCATTTTTAGGTTTTCCTGGTTCTGCTCCTGGAATGTCGTCCTGCACTCTTCATTGAACATGGCTTGATTCCCCCGGCTTGATGGTAATGGTGGAGTGGGAGATATGTGGGGCATGAGGTTACGGATTATGATTGAATAGAATGCTGCTGCTGCCGATGGCTCACAGCACCTCATGGATGCCCAGTTTTGAGTTGCTAAATCTGTTTGAAATCTATCCTATTTAGCACAGTAGTAGTGCCACACAACACGATTGAGGATATCCTCAATGTGAAGGTGGGACTTCATCTCCACAAGAAATGTGTGGTGGTCATACACAGTTGCATCTGTGACAGGTAGATTGGTGAGGATGAGGTGAAGTAGGTTTTTCCCTCTTGGTTCCCTCACCACCTGCTACAGACCCAGTCTAGCAGCTGTGTCCTTTAGGACTCGGCCATTTCAGTTAGTAGTGATGCTACTGAGCTACTTCTGGTGATGGACATTGAAGTCCCCCACCCAGAGTACATTATGTGCTCTTGCCACCCTTAGTGTTACTTCCAATTAGCGTTCAGCATGCAGGACTACTGATTCATCAGCTGAGGAGTTGGGGGTGGGGAGAGCGGGGTGCATGTGGTAATCAACAGGAAGTTTCCCTGCCCATGTTTGACCTGATGCCATGAGATTTCAGGGGGTCCAGAGTCAATGTTGAGGACTTCCAGGGCAACTCCCTCCCAACTATGCCGCTACCTCTGGTGGATCTGTTCTGCTGTTGGGACAGGACGTAAAGGGCGGCTGATAGTGGTGTCTGGGATTATTATCAGGTTTGATTCCGTACATATGACTCTGTCAGGCTGTTGCTTGACTAGCCTGTTGGACAGTTCTCCTAATTTTGGCACAAGCCCCAGGATATTAGTAAAGAGGACTTTGCAGGGCCTATGGGCTGAGTTTGTAGTTAGCGTTTCCAGTGCCTAGGTGGTCCTTTGGGTTTCATTCTTTTTTAGACTTCATAGCTGTTTTATTCAACTTAGTGCCTTGCTAGGCCATGTCAGAGGGCATTTAAGAGTCAACCACATTGTTGTGGGTCACAGGTAAGCCAGCCCAGTACGTACAACAGATTTCCTTCCCTAAAGGGCATTAGTGAACCAGATGGATTTTTACAACAATCAACAGTGATTTCATGGTCACCATTGCAGAGACTAGCTTTTAATTCCAGATTTATTAATTGGATTTAAATTCCACCAGCTGCCATGGTGGGACTTGAACTCTGTGGAATACTAATCCAGTGACATTATCACCAATGTCACTATGCCGCTGCCTCCCCAGTCCCCAGTATCTGTCATCTGTGCATTGTCCTGATTATAACCACAAGGTTATTTCATTATCACCTTGACACAATTTTTCTGTTTAACCCCTTCATATAGTGCCCACCTGTTTGCACATCTCCATTTTATGCAATTGAAAATGGTTGTTAGCTTCTTAGAGCGCGCGCATGTGCGCACACGCACATGCACACCTTTGTGTGAGCCTTAAGGAACACTATCAACCTGTTTCTATTCCAATATTCCCCTGGCCAATCTCCCATCCTCCACCTCCGTGAGAGTGAGCTTAGCCAACACTGCTGTCATAATTTTACAAGTCCTGCGGACCCAATGCACACTGACCTATATTAACTGATTGATTTATAATTATCCTTGCATTCATATTGCTTTATGGCCTTGCTCCCGCATCTCTGTAACCTCATCCAAACATCCAAGAACTCTGCGTTGCTCAATGTCTGACCGTTAGCCTATCTCCCACTCCCTTCTCACCACCAGAGGTGCCCATGCCACCAGCTGCCTGGATCCCAAGCCCTGGAATTCCTTGCTCAACCTCTCTGCCTCTCCACCTCTCTCTGTCTTTTAGCATCATCCTGAAAACCTACATCATTGACCAAGCTTTTAGTTATCTCAATATCATCTTTAACTCAGTGTCAACTTCTGTCTGATTTAAATGTCTTTGAAGTACCTTGAAATGTTTTCCTACATTAAAGGTGGTGTATAAATGCAAGTTGTTGCCCTCAAACTCAACAACTTTAAAAAATCTTTATAGGCCTAACCAATGTTGAATGGGATTGAGTCCTGAAGAGAATACCAACAGCTGTTGCCTTTATGGATTTGTTTGCTTAAGTCACTGAGTGGCTTCTTCGTAGTTTGAATAGTGGGTCTGCATTGAACTATGGGAAATTAAAGGGCACATTTTTGCCAACTTTGTAGTTGAGTCAAATAGTGTTTTTAATTGTAACACAGTCCCATTAAGAGCACTCCTCCTTCAACTTAGTTGACTAATGAGACTAATGAGTGTGTCCACACCTCCTTTTAATTATATATCTTCACATATAATTAGAAGTTGGAGAAGTTTATCCTGGACATCTAACATTTAAATCTAATGTTAATAAACTGGTCAGATTTTATTTTTCTCCAGTTGAGTTCAGATGTTTACCAGAGGAAATATGTGGAACACCATCAGCATTCATTAGCTGGACAGTGCAAAACTGACCCTAATACCAAGAGGCATTTCAGCTTCCTCATGTTTGTATATTTAATGATCTAAGGAATAAATTAAGTATGACATGATTCTTTTAGTGACTACAACTGAGTTCTGAATCATAGTTGTAATATTGCAGGGTGCCAAGCAATTTGTGGCATTGATGCCAGCAAATGAGATTGCTTGTTTGCTAGGTTTAGGAATAGTATATGGAAAGAGAGGGTGTTTCAAAGATGAGGCTGAACATTTTTTTGGCGCATGTTGAATATTTTAAAAACATCTTTTTAAATGTATCATTTGGTAAGTACTGATGGTCATTGCAGAGTGTTCACTAAAATAACAAAAACTGTACTGAAGCTGCCTGTTTTTGATTGATTAGGATAACATTTGATCCAATTTTTATGGGAGCTTTTAGGTTAAAGTTAGTCCCTGAAAGGTCCTTTATGATCTCTCATGAACAGAATTTCTCTTTCAGAGTTGAACAGCTTTTGTAATTCAGTTTAACCTAATTATTTTGTTTTTTAAAAATATTTATTCTCTGGATACAAAATTGGTTGAGTGAGAGGAAACTGAGGGTAGTCGTGAATGGTTGTGTTTAGGATTGAAGCAAGGTATATAATGGATTACCACTGCTTTTCTTGATATAAATTAGTGTCCTAGACTTGTATGTATAGGGCACAACTTCAAAAGTTGCAGATGATATAAAACTTGGAAGTATTGTGAACTGTGGGTCGTTTGGAGAAGCTGAGGTTTCATGTGTGTTGAGAGGAGATTTGGTAGAGGTGTTCAAAATCTTGAGGGGTCTAGAGAGTGTAGATAAAAAATTTTTTATGAAGCAAGTCGTTAGGATCTGGAAATCACTGCCCATGAGTCTGGTGGAGGCAGATTCAATCATGGCTTTTAAAAAGGAATTGAATAAGCACCTGAGAACAAGGGGGCATCACGTTAAAGTTAGAGCTAGGCCCCCTCCCCGCCTCGCCCCACCACCTTCCAAAAAAGAAGCCATTGATGCAAGGTCTTTTGAAAATTTCAAAATTGAGATTGATATACTTCGTTAGGTAAGGGCATTAACAGTTCCAGACCTGATGCAATAGATTGGATAAGTGGATGAAGGAAATAGGATTGAAAGGATGTGGCAGTGAGATTTGTTTGTATGAAGAGTAAATGTGATTGGAACTTTTTGCTCATGAGATTGATCAGAATGGTATATTTCTGTTTTGTAACTTATATTTCTGTGTGTTACTTTGGCTCAAAATTTATTCAGGCAATTAAAATTCCAATTAAGGGATATTGTTTTGGAAGTGGCTCCTAGCTCTAAAATGGACACAGGACGGGTGGGTGGGGGGTGCGGAGAGGTGGTTGGTGAGGTGGGGAATAATTTCAGAAAGTATTGTTGAAATACATCAAATTAAGTTAGCTTAGATGGTAAGCAAAAGGTATAAGAACAGGAGAATGGGAACAATAGAAATGCAGGAGGAGGAAGGTATAGTAGAACAAGCAAATTGAGTTTTTTTAAAAAGTGTCGAGTCAGTAGTTGTGTGATTAAATTTGCTACTGACATAGGAATGGTTGTACTGTAATGGTATTTGTTTTAGCATTATGCTATGGGCTGAATGCTTATAAACAATATATTTTTAAAAAATGCCTGCTTTGGGATCTTGCTATTTTCCTAACTTGGTGTAAGTGTTAAACCACTTTGAACCATCTAGACTTGATTTAGGCACTCCAAATGGTGAACACATTCTAAAGTAACTCCAAAAATATTGAAGCATTATATAAAAAAGTTCCCTAAATTTTATTTTGTTAGACTATATTCTCTTTTTTTCTATTTTGTGCTTAGCAAAGTGGGAGATGGTCATGCTGAAGAGAAATACTTTTGAATAGTTGGCATCAAGTACCCTATGCCATTTTGAATTAAAAGCAAAGTAAAACTCCAGCTGCTATTACCAAAAAATGTGCAGCAACCTCAATCTCTGAAGAGCACCTTGCCCTGCATTTCTGTGCCATTTTATCACACTAAGCTGGCTGTGGCCTTTAGGAATGATAATGCTGACTGGTGCCAAATTAGGGTAAATTTTGTGCTTTGGAGCAGTATTCATTGGGAAATAAGTTAAGACCACCTTAACTCATTTCAAGTGGTACCTTTTACAGCCAGGACGCAGTCTGAGCTAATTTGAATCCAGAGTTGTGAGGTGGAAGATCAGCCCACTGCACCGCCCAATCCTCTTTAATTCAGCTTTCAAGGTTGTCAGTTTCCTTTAAGTTGCCTCAACTTATTCTATTTCAATATAACCATCCTTGGTTTTTAATTCCAGACCTGTAATATCTAATGTTTCAAAATATTTTGTCAACCGTTGTCGTATTCATTTCACATTTGAACTCCTGCATCTTACTACTTCCACTTAATAGAGCTGAGCAGCTTGCACCTCCCAGATTTTTTTCCCTTTCATATTTTTCGTAATACTAACTTTCCTCCAGAAAATGAATTTAGACTCATAGAAATTCCCATGAGAAATCATTATCTGGAAAAAAAATTGGGTGCAATTAATAATTAAAAATTAAACAATTTAAACATGGAATTATAGTAATAGTTGGTAGCCTACACGCAGAACTAAGAGGAGTACACTATATCTGTATCCTTTTGTAATAGCAGCATGTATGTATTTAGATCTGTTGGAATATAATATTGTATTCACAACAATGTCATGGAAGGATATCAGTGTCTTTCATATCAGAATGTTCCACAGTGCTTCACAGCTGTGTTTTTGAAATGTTAACACTGCTATTTTGGAGATAAAATATAGGTGGCTTTTTGCATGCATCAAGGTCTCAGGGCAGCAGTAAGATAATTGACTTATTAATCTCTCTTTTGGAGGTGTTGATTGAGGAATGAGCATTGGCCAGGAGAATTCCCTTACCCTTCTTTGAGTAGTGTCATTGGATCTTTTATGTCCACTTGTAAGGGCTGTCGAGGCTTTGGTTTAATATCTCCTGAAAAAATGTCACCTCTGATGATGCAGCATTCCTTCAATATTACACTGAACTGTCAACTTAGACCATGTGCTCAAGCCCTTTGAGTGGAACTCGAATCCCTGAACTTCTAACACAGGCAAGAGTGCTACCACTGAGCTGAGGCTAACCCTGCATAAAATGTTTTTTAACTATTAATGTTGGGAATGTTTTTTTAATCAGCTTGCAAAATAATCATTGTGGAGCTAAGCTGCCATTTTTTTAAAAAGAAGAATTGTTTAAAAGTGCAGTTTTCCAGCTTAGTCTACAACTTGTCATAATTTTGGCCAGTGACACTTTACATCTTACACTAGCTAACATTGTATCTACTTTTTTTGTTTTAGATCCAAAAGCAGAAACTAGATTGTACATAACAGTGAATGGCTTTGAATTCCATGTTTACAATCGTTATGACCTGTATGCACATTTGCAAGAACTGTTTGGATTGGAACCAACAATCATTCCCAAAAGAGAGAATATAAAAATGAAGAAAAACCGGGAGAAACCAAAGTCTAAGCTTGAAAGGTATGGAAATTAAGCTTAATGTATTTACCAGTTCCACATTCATACTTTTAAATTTGTTATTCAATTAGGTTGAGTTGCTGGAGAGTCAGGTTCCTAAACCAACTCCTTTTTGCACTGTTGCAATCAGCCCCCTTATATTGATGACTAAACCAAACATTGGGTCTGCAGTTCTACAATTAAATAGCTTACGGTGATGCATAAACATCAGCCTCCTGCGACCTGAACTACAGAAGTGTTACAATATTCACCTGGAAGACGTTTGAATGTTTTTAAATTGTTGCTTGTGGGAGAAAATCTGTGGGTAAATCCATATCTGATTGCTTTGTGTGTTGGTTCTGTAGAGCACCTTGTGTTCTGAATTGTTTGTAATGAAATATCTTGGCTGTTTCAGAAAGATACTAATATTGCATGCCTGTTTTTAAAAAAGACTTGATATTTTTTGCCCCATTTTAAACAATTTAATGTTTCTCTCCTTTCTTCTCTCTTATTAAGAAACTCGTCAAGGGTTAAGGCTTGTAGTGCAGACAAATCCTGGGTTTAAAAAAGACTAGGTCAGTCGGGTGGTAAACTTTGGGTGGCTTACAGCATATATTTGGGGCTGAGAAAGAACTAGAGAGGACAGGTCTAAGGAGTAAAGGATATAGTAGTAACGCCGTCCAGGACAAAGCAATCTGCTTGATTGGCACCACATCCACAAACATTCACTCCCTCCACCACCGACGCACAGTAGCAGCAGTGTGTACCATTTACTAGATGCACTGCAGGAATTCACCAAGGCTACTTAGACAGCTCTTTCCAAACCCACGACCACTACCACCTAGAAGGACAAGGGCAGCAGATAAATGGGAACACCATCACCTGGAAGTTCCCCTCCAAGTCACTCACCATCCTGACTTGGAAACATATCGCCATTCCTTCACTATCGCTGGGTCAAAATCCTGGAACTCCCTTCCGAACAGCACTGTGGGTGTACCTACAACAGATGGACTGCAGTGGTTCAAGAAGGCAGCTCACCACCACCTTCTCAAGTGCAACGAGGATAGGCAATAAATGCTGGCCCAGCCAGCGAAGCCCACATCCGGTGAATGACTTTAAAAAAAAAATTGAAAAGAGACTGAAAGGACAGAATAGGATGTGGGAGAATTCAGAATCAGAACTTTGAGAATTGAGAGTGAGATCATCTGGTCTTATTGGAGCCCAAGGATATGACCGAACAGAAGTGGTAGAGATAAAGTTCATCTCACATCCAACAGTATGGAGCAAAGGAGGGAGAATCTTTGTCAGATTCATCAAAATTAGATTTGGAAGGAAATGTGAGCCAACTGATCAGTTTATAACTCTCCTAGAGGGAATACTGAGCCCCGCACATCTGGGCTAGGAGGGAGATCTAGTAATTTGTTCTCTGTCCATTGCCGGTGCCTTTTTGTTAATCCAGATGGTGAGAAATGGATAAGAATGGTTTGGACCTCTTGCTTGAGCAATATGGAAAACTATCTTCCCTGTGCTCAGCGCTTGACCCCAAGTTTTTCCTAGAATCTTGTCTCATTTACACATTTTTTATATTTACAGTTAACAGGTGGATTTTTTTGAAAACGTTGATCCAAAGTTCTGGAGTCAAATTGTTATATAGTTTTGGTGCATGAAGACATAATTCATAATAATATCTTTTGAGAGAGTTAATTGAAATCAAAGATGAAGTGAATGTGCTTACGTAAAGTCCTGTCATGTTCACAGCATGTCCCAAAGTGCTTTGCGGCCAATGGATTACTTTTGAAACGCTGTCACTCTTGGATAGACAAATGCAGTAGACAATTTATGCACAGCATATGAACGAGGAATGGCGGATGGGGCTTTGGGAGAGAACTACATACTTTTTTTTAAGTAGTACCGAGGATCTTTGACATCCACTTCAGCAGGCAAAAGATACTTGAGGTTAACATCCCATCTGAAAGAAATTGCAACTCTCCCTCCATTACTACACTGGATTAATACAGGCCAATCTGGATTATTTTATCAATTCCATAGGAGGGATAGAATCCACCCTTGTGTCTAGAGAGACATGAATGCTGCTAACTGAGTTAAAGTGACATTTGGGTTCTGTTATACATTTTCCACAGTAAATAAATCAGGTTGAGGTGAATTGATAGCTAAATCCAGAAACCAGTGTTCTAAGAACTATGGGCTGAATTTTACCTGTCCTGAGCAGGCGTGTTTCTGATGGGGGGGCACTTAAAACTTCAGCAGTTGGAAAATACGATCAAAATGCCAACCAAAAATAGTTTCAAAAGTAATTTTTGTATACCATTCCGCCACCTTCCTGCCTGACTTCGAGCTCACCCCCATAAATGAGGGGCGGGTGGTCGCCAAAATCAGCAGCCCGCCTGCCATATTTAAGTGAATAATCAAGGGTCAATGAGACTTATTATCAAGCCAGTTGACCCTGATAATATGCTGCCCATGCCATAAAACGTCTGGCGTGGGCAGCCATGCAAGAACGGGAAGCCCGTTTTTTTTTCATTCAAATGCTTAAAGGGCGGGAAGGAAGGGGGAGGTTGCTCTTTGGGAGCTGTCCTTTGTCGGTTGTGGAGCGGCCCCCCTTAGGTTGAATACCCATTCCCAACCTACACGCTTGCTCACTTAAACCCGCTCCTCTCCCTAAACTACCCAAACCATCCCATTCCAAGACCCCATTTTTACCTGCTCTGGGATCCATGGGCCTTGGTCGTCATGGAGTGCAAAGGGACTTGGGAGTCCTAGTCCAGGATTCTCTTAAGATTAACTTGCAGGTTGAGTCGGTAGTTAGGAAGGCAAATGCAATGTTGGCATTTATTTTGATAGGACTAGAATATAAAAGCAGGGATGTGCTGCTGAGGCTTTATAAGGCCACATTTAGAATATTGTGAACAATTTTGGGCCCCGTATCTCAGGAAGGATGTTCTGGCCCTGGAGAGGTTCACGAGAATGATCCCAGGAATGAAAGGCTTAACATATGAGGAACGTTTGAGGACTCTGGGTCTATACTCGATGGAGTTTAGAAGGATGAGGAGGGATCTGATTGAAACTTACAGAATACTGAAAGGCCTGGGTAGAGTGGACGTGGGGAGGATGTTTCCATTAGTAGGAGAGACTAGGACCTGAGGGCACAGCCTCAGAGTAAAGGGAAAACCTTTTAGAACAGAGATGAGGAGAAACTTCTTTAGCCAGAGAGTGGTGAATCTATGGAATTCATTGCCACAGAAGGCTGTGGAGGCCAGGTCATTGAGTGTATTTAAGACGGAGATAGATAGGTTCTTGATTGGTAAGGGGATCAAAGGTTACGGGGAGAAGGCGGGAGAATGGGGTTGATAAACTTATCAGCCATGATTGAATGGCGGAGCAGACTCGATGGGCCGAATGGTCTAATTTCTGCTCCTATGTCTTATGGTCTTATGGTCAACTTCTCTTGTGGTCCTGGCAGCAGCCACTGAAGCCTCCATGGTGCTGCCGGAACTGATGGATTGGCTGACAGCTCCAGAGAGTGGAACTTCTTCCCCAGTGAGGGGCAAAGGTCCCATTCGACCCTCGCTAGTCTGCCCGCAGTGCTTTATGGCTGCAGGGCAGGTCGGTGTGGAGCCAGTCTGCTCAATGCTGACACTGTTTCCAGGGGCAGCAGGGGGGTTGTGCTGTCTGCCAACTCGTCCTATTCAAGCTCTGTCTTTGTCCTTGCACTACAGCAGTTGGAAAATACGATCAAAATGCCATCCAAAAATAGTTTCAAAAGTAATTTTTGTATACCAATCACACCAGTTTCTTCAATGTAGTGTTTACTATTGGCGAAATAACCAAGATTATCACATTCACAAGCAGCAGCTATTTCCATTTGAAACTAATCTCCAGTGTAATTTGTTTCACCAAGGGTATGCTTTAGCTTGAGAACACCTTGGCCACAATTTTATGCCCACCCACTGGCGGGTTTTTAGGCAGGGCGTGGAGTGTGGAATTGAAGGGATGGGATTCCCTCTGGGTTCCCGACCACACAGTGATTTTGCGCTGGGACGGGCAAGGCCTCGGATTGGAAGCCCGTCTTTAACCTGTTTCTCACCAGGCCTTAATTTTTAGGCTGGAAGGAGGATTGAGCTGGTGTGGGGGAAGACTGAAAATCCAAAGACTTGCATCTCATGCAGGAAGTCGGGGTGGGGGAGTTGCCTCCATCAGAAGCCCCCTTCTGCAATTGGGTGCTCCCCCTCCTCCCCCCAACAAGGTCTGGTGGCCTCCAAACATCCCCACCCCCGGCCTCTTCCCTCGAGACCCTGATCACCTCCTTTGCGCCCTCTGGTCCGCCACCCCCCAGGCCTTCCCTACCCTCCCTGCCCTGGGACCCCTTGAACTTACCTGGGCCTCTGGCGCCCGGAGTTAGGCTTCAACATGCTCCTGCATTTCTTCTGTCTACTGCACTACTGTCGCTGCAGGGACTAGAGAGCTGCTGGCCAATCCCGAGTGGGGTGGTGAAAAAGGCATATGGGACCCTTGCCTTTGTCAATCGATGCATAGATTACAAAAGTAGGGAGGTCATGTTGGGGTTGTATAGAACCTTAGTGAGGCCACAGCTGGAGTACTGTGTGCAGTTCTAGTCGCCACATTATAGGAAGGATGTGATTGCACTGGAGGGGGTGCAGAGGAGATTCACCAGGATGTTGCCTGGGATGAAACATTTACGTTATGAAGAGAGGTTGGATAGACTTGGGTTGTTTTCGTTGGAGCAGAGAAGACTGAGGGGCGACCTGATCGAGGTGTACAAGATTGAGGGGCATGGACAGGGTGGATAGGGAGCAGCTGTTCCCCTTAGTTGAAGGGTCAGTCACAAAGGGGCATAAGTTCAAGGTGAGGGGCAGGAGGTTTAGGGGGGATGTGAGGGAAAACTTTTTTACCCAGAGGGTGGTGACGGTCTGGAATGCACTGCCTGGGAGGGTGGTGGAGGCGGGTTGCCTCACATCCTTTAAAAAGTACCTGGATGAGCACTTGGCACGTCATAACATTCAAGGCTATGGGCCAAGTGCTGGTAAGTGGGATTAGGTAGGTGGGTCAGGTGTTTCTCACGTGTCGGTGCAGACTTGATGGGCCGAAGGGCCTCTTCTGCACTGTGATCCTATGATTCTGAGTGATGGGCAAAAGTTCCACCTGCAGCCACTTACCGCTCATTTGAGTGTGAAATGGGTGCGGGACACTTGTGTGGCGGGTCCGGATGGCGGGAAGCGATCCCTCCATCATCTGAAAAATTCGGACCCTTGTTTTTGATTAGAACTACAAATGCTGTCAGGTGTTTTATTTGAAGCCAATTTCAGAACATTCTTGCCTGATCTTACTCAAATCTGGGAATATGCTGTTTTTAGCTTTAATGAAACGTGACTCTCAGATTTCAGGATATAGTATCACATACTTTGTTGCCCTCCGAATTGTACTCCGTGCATTCCTGTTTTGTTGCAAATCTCCTTTTAAACTTCATGACACCTGTTTCTTTTTGAAATCTGGCATTTATAAACCCATTAATGGAAAGGTTAATGATTCTGACTAAGGTTCGCCAACCTGAAACATTTAACTCTATTAAATTCTCCAAGATGCTGCCATTGCTGTGGTATTTCCAACATTTTCTGGTTTTACTAATGCAAGGAAAAGTTAACTTGTTCAGACACATCAGAGGGTTTCACAGTGCTATCGATTATTTTTGCAACTATGGTTATGACTGTTAGGGCTGATTGTATGAGCTGTGTACATACATCATAGTCAGGGTCACCTGTACTTGGACAGTGTTATATTGACTGGTTCTGGTATTAGAGCTGGAATTGCTGAGAGGAATATTGTTTAATGCTTAGCAATGTCTATGGCAGATGAGTATAAAGATGCAGGCCTATATTTGCATATACATAGTGTTGTTAACCATAATGGCAGTGACCCTTAATACTAATGCTTTGTGCTAATGACATGATTAGTATGTTTTCACTATTATTGTAAAACTAGTTAGTGAAAGGTATCACTGTAGATATTGCATGAATATATACAGGACCATTTTATATTTCAATTTTTTTATTAGGAACGTTGAAAACAAGAATAGGCCATTCAACCCTTCAAATCTATAATTCCATTCAGTTAGATCATGGCTGATCTATACCTCAATTCCATTTATCTGACTTTGTTTCATATCCCTTGATACCCGTTTTGAAAATTTCATTGGCCCTGCATCTACAATCTTTTGGGGAAGCCAGTCTCAGATTTCCACTTTTATTCTTTGTGAAAAAGTGCTTCTTGATTTTACTCCTAAATGGCCTGCCTCTAATTTTTTAGATTATGCCGCCTTGTTCTGGATTCCTCCACCAGAGGAAGTAGTTTTGCTGTATTTACCCTGTTGAATCTTCTCGATCGTTTAAACTCCCCTTGATCAGATCACTCCTCAATCCTCTCAACTCTAGGAAATACAAACCAAGTTCATGAAATCTGTCCTTTTGATTGAAACCACAAGCCTTGGTATTAATCTTGTGTATGTGCACTGTATCCCCTCCAAAGGTCAATATATATTGAAGTTCGGCATCCAAAGTTGACCTCGATATTGCAGATGGGGTCTAACTGAAGCATTAGTTCCTAGCTTTTAGGAATTTGTGTACTGTACACTGATGCCTAAATTTCTTCAGCTCTTAGTCTCTTGCCATTAAGAAAATATTCCAGTTAGTCTTGGATCCAAAATGGATGACTTTCTCCCTCACATTGTACTCCAACTGCCATAGTTTTGCCCACTGACTTAGTCTATCTTTTGCACTTTGTAATTTTATCCCCCCATTCAAACAACCTACTGTATCCCCTAACTTTGTGTCATATGGAATACACAACGCTTTATTCTTCCATTCATGTCCTTAATACTTCTGATAGTAAGCTGAGTCCCCAGGAATTTGTCACATACCACCAGTCAGAGAATGAGCCTTTTATCCCAACTCTCTCTCTTTCTTAACTCCCAATTAATTGTTAACCCATGTTACAACATTACCTTCAATTCTGTGTGCACTCATTTTGCTAATAATCTTGTGTGCAGAACATTGTCAGATACCTTCTGAAAGTCCACATGGACAATATTTCAAGACAATCTATCCACTATGCTAGCGACCTCAAATTCAGCTAGATTAGTCATATGACTGTAGGTCTTGTGGTTCAGCAGATAGTGGCCTGCCTCTGAGCCAGAAGCTCTGGGGCTTGTTGGCCACAAATGGAGCGTTCATAGAACTATAGAAATAAGCGATTCAATCCATCGTGTCTGCACAGCCAAAAGATAAAAAACTAGCTGCCCATTCTAATCCTACCTTCCAGCACCTGGTCTGTAGCCTTGCAGGTTACAGCATTTTAGGCGCAGTTACACGTACCTTTTAAATGAGTTGAGGGTTTCTGTCTTCATCACCAAACCAGGCTGCGAATTCCAAACACTCACTCACCACCCTCTGCATGAGGAAGTTTTTCCTCATGTCCCCTCTAATCCTTCTACCAATCACTTTAAATCTGTGCCCCCTGGTAATTGACCTCTCCACTAGAAATTACAGGGCATCCTTAGCTTATCTATCTAGATCCTTCACAAACTTGTACACCTCATCAGGTCACCCCCTCAGCCTCTTCGGTTCCAGGGGAAACAACCCCAGCCTATCCAATCCTTCCTCATAGCTGCAATTTTCAAGCATTGGCAACATTCCTGTAAATCTCCTCTGTACTCTCTCCAGACCAATTATGTCCTTCCTGTAATGTGGCAACCAGAACTGTACACAAAATTCAAGCTGTGGCCTAACCAGCATTTTATATTAAACAAAAACAGAAATACCTGGAAAAACTCAGCAGGTCTGGCAGCATCGGCGGAGAGGAACAAAGTTGACGTATCGAGTCCTCATGACCCTTCAACAAAACTAAGTAGAAATAGGAAAGGGGTGAAATGTAAGCTGGTTTAAGCTGGGGGTGGGGGGTGGGGGGGGTGGAAGGGGGGGGGGGGTGTTGGGACAAGCAAGCAGTGATAGGCGGAGATAACCAAAAGATGTCACAGACAAAAGAACAAAGAGGTGTTGAAGGTGGTGATATCTAAAAGAATGTGCTAATTAAGATTGGAGAGCAGGACGAGCAAGGTAGCTCTAGTGGGGGTGGGGTGAAATAAACCATGGGTGGAATACATTTAAAAATAATGGAAGTAGGTGGTAAAAGAAAAATCTATATACATTATTGGAAAAAACAAAAGGGAAGGGGAAGAAACGGAAAGGGGGTGGGGATGGAGGAGGGAGTTCAAGATCTAAAGTTGTTGAACTCAATATTCAGTGCGGAAGGCTATAAATTGCCTAGTCGGAAGATGAGGTGCTGTTCCTCCAGTTTGCGTTGAGCTTCCCTGGAACAATGCAGCAAGCCAAGGACAGACATGTGGGCAAGAGAGCAGGGTGGAATGTTAAAATGGCAAGCGACAGGGAGGTCTGGGTCATTCTTGCGGACAGACCGAAGGTGTTCTGCAAAGCGGTCGCCCAGTCTGCGTTTGGTCTCTCCAATGTAGAGGAGACCGCATTGGGAGCAACGAATGCAGTAGACTAAGTTGGGGGAAATGCAAGTGAAATGCTGCTTCATTTGAAAGGAGTTTGGGCCCTTGGATGGTGAGGAGAGAGGAAGTGAAGGGGCAGGTGTTGCATATTTTGCGTTTGCATGGGGAGGTGCCATAGGTGGGGGTTGAGGAGTAGGGGGTGATGGAGGAGTGAACCAGGGTGTCACGGAGGGAACGATTCCTACGGAATGCTGCCAGGTTGGGTGAAGGGAAGATGTGTTTGGTAGTGGCATCATGCTGGAGATGGCGGAGGATGATCCTTTGAATGTGGAGGCTGGTGGGGTGATAAGTGAGGACAAGGGGGACCCTATCATGTTTCTGGGAGGGAGGAGAAGGCGTGAGGGCGGATGCGCGGGAGATGGGCCGGACACGATTGAGGGCCGTGTCAACGACCATGGGTGGAAAACCTCGGTTAAGGAAGAAGGAGGACATGTCAGAGTAACTGTTTTTGAAGGTAGCGTCATCAGAACAGATGCGACGGAGGCGAAGGAACTGAGAGAATGGGATGGAGTCATTACAGGAAGCGGGGTGTGAGGAGCTGTAGTCGAGGTAGCTGTGGAAGTTGGTAGGCTTGTAATGGACATTGGTGGACAGTCTATCACCAGAAATTGAGACAGAGAGGTCAAGGAAGGGAAGGGAAGTGTCAGAGATGGACCATGTGAAAATGATGGAGGGGTGGAGATTGGAAGCAAAATTAATAAATTTTTCCAGGTCCCGACGAGAGCATGAAGCAGCACCGAAGTAATCATTGATGTACCGGAGAAAGAGTTGTGGGAGGGGGCTGGAGTAGGATTGGAACAAGGAATGTTCCACATACCCCATAAAGAGACAGGCATAGCTGGGGCCCATGCGGGTACCCATAGCCACACCTTTTATTTGGAGGAAGTGAGAGGAGTTAAAGGAGAAATTGTTCAGTGTGAGAACAAGTTCAGCCAGACGGATGAGAGTAGTGGTGGATGGGGATTTTTCGGGCCTCTGTTCGAGGAAGAAGCTGAGAGCCCCCAGACCATCCTGGTGAGGGATGGAGATGTAGCGGGATTGGACGTCCATGGTGAAGAGGAGGCGGTTGGGGCCAGGGAACTGGAAATTGTTGATGTGACGTAAGGTGTCAGAGGAATCACGGATGTGGGTGGGAAGGGACTGGACAAATGGAGAGAGAAGGGAGTCAAGCTAGCGAGAAATGAGTTCCGTGGGGCAGGAACAGGCTGACACAATTGGTCTGCCAGGACAGTCCTGTTTGTGGATTTTGGGTAGGAGGTAGAAGCGGGCCGTCCGAGGTTGGGTGACTATCAGGTTGGAAGCTGTGGGAGGAAGATCTTCAGAGGAGATGAGGTCAGTGACAGTCCTGGAAACAATGGCTTGATGTTCAGTGGTGGGGTTATGGTCCAGGGAGAGGTAGGAGGAAGTGTCTGCGAGTTGACGCTCAGCGTCCGCGAGGTAGAGGTCAGTATTTTATACTGTTCCATCATTACATCCCTGCTTTTGTATTCTGTACTTTGCCCAATAAAGGAAAGCATTCCATTTGCTTTCTTTCCCACCTTATCCACCTGTCCTGCCACTTACAGAAACAGATGTGCACACCAAGGTGTCTCACTTCCTCTACCCCTCCCAATATCCTCCCATTTAGCTTTTTTACCCTCCCCAAACGCATTACCTCACATTTCTCTGGATTGATTTCCATCTGCTACTTTTCTGCCCACTGAACCAAACCATTGATATCATTCGGGAGACAACAGCTATCCTTTGTCAGCAATTGTAAGCTAATTGTTGTGTCATCTGCAAATTTCCCCATCATGCCACCCACATTTAAGTCCAAATCATTAGTATATAAAGCAAACAGCAAGGGAGTAAACACCTGAGCCCTGTGGAACGCCCCTGTGGGACACCACTGGAAACAATTTTCCATTCACAAAATCACCCATCAACCATTACCTTTTGTTTCCTGTCGTTGAGCCAATTTTGGATCCAACTTGCCACATTCCACTGTATCCCATGGGCTTTTACTTTTCTGACCAGTCTGCCATGTGGGACCTTGTCAACAACATCCAGTACACTACTCTCATCAATCCTCCTTGTTACTTCCTCAAATAATTCGATTCAATTAGTAAGACACGACCTTCCCCCAACAAAACCATGCTGACTATCCCTGATTAATCCATTGCTTTCTAAGTGACAGCTGTCCTGTCTTGACACGGTTCAAAGAGGTTGATAATCAGCCTGCTAATCCTCCCAACACTTCCTGTCATAATCACCTAGTTTCATGGTTTATGTTAATATTTTAGAGCTAGCTTTTAGTTTTGGTAAGATTAAATTTTTTAAGGGTAAGGTAATTAAAATGCTAGATTTCAGAAATTGCTAGAACACTTCAAGTAGTGGCTATTCAAAGGGTGACTTGTGTTTCGTTAATGTGGTCAGAATAAGAAGAGAGAAAAGTTAAGCAATGAATGATCCGTCTCTTGAGTTTTTGGTAGAGCCTGGAGGTCTACACTTGCCTCAATAAAAGATTTAAATTATTCATGTAGTTCACAGATGAAAAGTAGCTAAAAGCAGCTTGAAAATGAAGGAGTTCCTTGGTGGCAGTAGCAAGTCTGGGAAAAGGGCCATTAACTCTATTAGAGATATAAATTATTCATATGGGTCACAAAATCAAAGGGGTTGTTTTGAAGGTAAGAGTTAATTTAAATTTCTGTTTGGAACATTCCAAGTATGCTACATTGTCATGGAGATAGAAAAGGACAGTTCCCTGCAACCTGTGGTGTATATCAGTATGTTTTGCTCACGGAGATCAGCAATTCAGTTTGGGAACAATCAGAGAAGAAAGTCTGCCAAGAGCTGTAAAGCTGCTGTAGACTAGAAACCAGAAATCAGGGGTATTTCTGAGGTGGAGTCACTAAGCAAGAGTGCAATGAAGCCTACACTTTAGCTGGAGTGCCCAAAATTGTGAGGTGCTTAAGAAGTGGTGGAGGTTCGCTTTGCTGGAGGCTAGTGGAAGGACCCCAAGAAAGCTCATACCTTGGAGGATAACAGAAACAGTGAGGAGAATTGAAATGAATTCCTGAGAACTTTGGCACTTTGATTTTGTCACATGAAGTGAAGGAACCTTTCAGAGCTTGATCAGTGGCCAAAGACTTTCTGGCGGGAAGCCAAAGTGGAAAGGGAAAGGTTCAGTTGAGTATGAGTGATCGTGTTTTTTTTAAATTATAAAATATAAGAACCTAAGTTAGTAATGTTTGCTTTGTTTGACTCTGGCATGTATAGTAAAATCATTTGTTTAAACTGTGGAATCTTGTGGCTTCATTCTTTCTGTAAATAATAGGGATTTCAAATTTCTTTTTAAACGTTAACGGTCTCTACAGGGATTATAACAAATTCCCCACTGTTCCCCAATGGAGAAAAGTATGTGTGAAAATACAAAACAGTCATATAACTTGCCCTTCACAAATTCATGCTGACTTTGATCAATTGATATCTCTCCAAGTGTTCAGTCACTCTGTCTGCGAAAATACATTTTAGTAACATCCCTGTGATTGATGTTGACGTCACAGGACTAGTTACCTGGTTTTCTCTCTCTCTCTCTCTCTCTCTTCAAATAAGGGAGTTATATTTGCAGTTTTCTAAATGATGCAATTCCTGAATTTAGGAAGCTTTGAATAATTACAACTAGTACATCTGCAATTTCTCTTTTGTATCAATTAGCCTGGGATTTATTTTGAGTACTTTCCTTTGAAATATTCAGTCATAGGTAGTGGGGAAGCTTCTGGAAATAATAATGTGGGACAAAATTAATAGCTACTTGGGGAAAATGCGGTTTAATTAAGGAAAACCAGTATTGATTTGTTAAGGGCCAATAATATTTAACTAATTTGCTTGAGTCTTTTGATGAGGTAACAGAGAGGGTTGATGAGGGTCATACTGTTGATGTGATCTATATGGATTTCTAAACCGCATTTGATCAAGTGCTGCACAAGACTTGAGCAACGTTAAAGCTCATGGAATCAAAGGGACAGTAGCAACATAGATACGAAATTGGCTGTGACAGGAAATAGAGTAGTGGTCATGGCTTTTTTGGACTGGAGGAAGGTTTACAGTGGTGTTCCCCAGGGGTCGGAGTTAGGACCCCTATTCCTCCTGATATATATTAATGACCAAGACCTTGGTGTACAGGACACAATTTCAGAATTTGCGTATAATACAAAACTTGGAAGTGTTGTGAGCTGTGAGGAGGAGAGCTTCAAAAGGATATTGACAGGTTGGTGGAATGGGTGGATAAGTGGCAGATGAAGTGTGAAGTGATTCATTTTGACAGGAAGAATGCAGAGAGACAATATAAAATAAACTGTACAATTCTAAAGGGTGTGCAGGAGCAGAGGGACCTGGGTGTGTGTATATGTGCATAAATCATTGAAGGTGACAGGACAAGTTGAGAATACAGTTAATAAAGCATACAGTACCTCTGCTTTATAAATGGGGGCATAGAGTACAAAAGCAAGGAAGTTGTGTTAAGCCTGTATAGAACCCTGGTTTGGCCTCAACTGGAGTATCGTGTCCAGTTCTGGACACCACACTTTCAGAAGGATTTGAAGGCATTAGAGAGGATGCAGAAAAGGTTCATGAGAATGGTTCTAGGGATGAGGAACTTCAGTTATGTAGATTGGAGAAGTGGGGACTGGTTTTTTTTATTTTGAAGAGAAATTTGAGAGGAGATTTAAAAAAGGTATTCAAAATCATGAGGGGTCTGGAAGGAGTAGACAGGGAGAAACTTCCATTTGTCGAAAGATTGAAAACTAGTGGGCGCAGATTTAAGATAATTGGCAAAAGAATCAATGGGGACATAAGGAAAAACTTTTTCACACAGTTAATGGTTAGGATCTGGAATGCACTGCCTGAGTGTGTGGTGGAGGTAGGATCATTCAAGGCACTTGAGAAGGAATTGGATTATTATCTGAAGGAAAAATGTGCTGGGCTATGTGGAGAAAGTTGGGGAATGGCACTAGGTGAATTGCTCCTTCAGACAGCCGCCTGGCTGAATGGCCTCCTGTGTTGTAACCATTCTATGATTTTGAGGTTGTACATATTTATGTGCTTATGTATGCTCTGTACTAATATTTTCACAGCATTAAAACTGAAACACAAGACCCCTCATCTTCCTGGCGATCACTCATTCCAGTTATTAAAGTTGATATCAGTACAGTAAGTAAACTCTTATTTTTAGTTCCAAAAATTCCTTTACTGTATTCCGTTGAGGAGAACAAGAACAGTATTTCAGGCTACTGTGTAATGATTTGTCAGGCTGAAGTTGCATTATGGTGATTGCAAAAGTAGATTTCTATTGCTTAAGTTTTGCTTCTGTAATTGCCTGTGACTCAGACTTGTTTTATTTATTATTGAACTGTCTAAACAAACAATACTTAGAAACAATACTTATATAAAATATAATGAAACTGGCTTGGACCTTCGTAACTGAGTTCCCATAGCCTATATAAATAACTGATTTCAGTGTAAGTTCAAATATTTCTCTCCGCGACGGCAGCAAATAGTCACTATGGACGAGAGGCCTTTAAAGTTTGGTACATGGTATAATTTATTAAGAGAAACATTGATTTGTTTTATTTTTTGTTTTAGTTATTGTCAGTTCTGTTAATTAAAGAGGTTTTTTGTCCTGTTAATTAAAGAGGTTTTTTGTATGTAGTCATTTTTGGCTTTTCTGAGCAGTGTACCAACAAACAATTGAATTTTAGGAAAGATAAAAAGAGAATGTACACTTCTATTCACATATTTTCAAATGTCAATCATTATAAAGCTACTAGTTTGATTAGATGTTTTATTTTCTCACCATATGGCTACGATAAACAATTTATCATGTCCTATCACAGGAATATTTATGTCTAAATATTAAAATTTGATACTAAATTATTTAAAAAAACTTGGCAATGATATCGACAGATAATTGCTTGATTGTTGTAAATCTTCAATTGTTAACTAATATTTTGTAGAATATTAATCTACTACTTTATTATATCATACACTATATAATGGAAAGAAATCACGAATGCGCTGGCCTTAACATTTTAAAATGCACACTGATGACTACCTATTGTTTTGTCACATGCTTTGGAACAAGATTACAACCTTTAAAGAGAAGAGTAACTCAGTTTATTATCAGTGTCAACTGCACCATAGCTTGTAGTCTTGTTTATTTTTTGAAAAAATAATTCGGAGCTCCTCTAGAAAAAGCTATTTATTCAAGTTGCTGAGGGAAGTAAGAGTTAGAATTGTACTGGCCACAATCTGCCAATCCTCCTTAGTTATAGATAGGGGTGATGTCAGAGGACTGGAGAATTGCAAATGTTACACCCTTGTCATAAAAGGGGAGAAGAATAAATCTACCAATTACAGGCCAGCCAGCTTAATGTTGGGGGTGGGAAACCTTTAGGAACAGTAATTCGGGAGAAAATTAATAGCCACTTGGACAAGCATGGACTAATAAAGGGAAGCTAATCTGGATTGATAGGGTAAAATTATGTTTGACTAACTTCATTTTTTATTGAGGTTTCAGTGGGTGGATGAGGGCAGCACCATTGATATTGTATGCATGGACTCCAAAGAGGCATTTGATAAACTGCTACATATTAGGCTTGTTAGCAAAATAAAGCCTCTGTTTTTCCTCATGTTGCCTTTGGTTCTTTTACCAATCACTTTAAATCTGTGTCCTCTGGTTCTTGACCCTTCTGCCAATGGGAACAGTTTCTCCCTATCTACTCTGTCCAAACCCATGATTTTGAATATCTCTATCAAATTTCTTCTCAGTCTTCTCTACGCAGAACAACTCCAGCTTCACCAGCTCTGAAGAAGAGTCAGAAGCACTCGAAACGTTAACTCTGATTTTTTTCTCTCCACAAAGGCTGTTAGACCTGCTGAGTTTTTCCAGCATTTTCTGTTTTTGTTCGTGCTTGACCAGTCAAACTATGTAACTAAAGTCTGTCATCCCTGGAACCATTCTTGTAAATTTTTCCTGTACCTTCTCTAAAGCCTTCATATCCTTCCTAAAGTATAGAGTGGGGAAACTGTGCCAAATACAAATACTCAAAAGTTAGCTTACCATTTTAACTCTGTGTATTTTGTTTTTTTTCATTAATAATATATTGTGTACAGAAAAAAGTTAAACTTATTCTTGTTTGAGGAACTTTTGAGAGTCAGGTGGCTTAGTTTTCTCACTTGCTGATTATCTTGCATGTTTGTATTTCCGTGCAGTGCTGAAAGCACTGTGATGAACATCACAAATCACACCTTATTCATTCAGCTGTACTAATGAAATATTTTGTTACTAGGGTCGTTTGGCATTTGGAAACCGCTTTTTGCCTCAGACGCTGTGCATAAATTTTGATGATGCTTTCCTGACGTATACTACAAAACCGCCTTCTAGCCATCTTGACCAATTTATGCACATTGTGAAGGGAAAATTGGAAAACGTTAGAGTCATGCTGGTTCCTAGTCCAAGACATGTTTCCCTGCAAAACGATGAGTACGAAGAATTTGTTTTATAGAATTAAGACATTAAATACAATGAATATAGAGCTAATAGTCCTTGCATTATTAATATTTGATTGTAAAGGACTGAGATTTTATCTAATTTTATTGTTCTCAAAACATTCAGATTCACTGGTTACTATGCAAATATTTATATTGCATCTGTAATTGTGCATAAAACACCACCCACCAAATGTTATAAGGATAAATTCGGTATTCTAGTGGATGTCACCTCTTGCATCCGATATCTGAAGCAGAAGACCAATGCTGTGAAGTATACAAATATTATGGCAGTGTTATGCATACAAGAATGTAATGATCAATATTTCTTAGTCACATCACATTTAAATGGGATGCTTATTTTAGCTCAGGTGTACATTGGCAATGCGTATGATAGTTCAATCCTTCTCTAATTACTCAACAATCCATTGTTTCATATTCAACTTAAATCCAGGAATGATGGAAATGTTTGAGTAATGTAGCATTGCCTAGAGCATGTCAGAAGAAGTTAAAGAATGTACAGCCAATTGAATTTTTATTTTATTACAGTTACAAAAATAAGATGTCAGTTGGACTGATCATGCCTTATTTTATCCTGTTTGATGTCTAGAGCCGTTAGAAAGAATTAAAGAGCAGTTTTTTTTGTGCAGTGAACTGCCCTCTCGTGGGTCATGATATTCTGCTCTTGTGACATCAATGGGAGCAATGGGTTGAGGATAAGATTCCTGATTCACAATATAGGTGGAGAAGAATTTCAAATAAGGGGGATACAATGCTACATGTCTGCTTTTAGGCTGTGCAACATTAATTGCTAAAGTTGAAATTTTATTTATATATTTAGTCTGGCAGTGTACATAAAATGTTTGTGTCAATTATAATACAATGTCTGATTTTTTTTACCTTTATGAGGAACATATCTGTCCCAGAAATTTGTGAAAACATCGATAATTTCATAGCTAATTAAGAGTTTTGTTGCTACTGAATTAATGGGTATGCAATGTTTGGGTTAAAATCCCCAGAACCACTGAATCTTTACAGTGCAGAAGAAGGCCCTTCAGCTCATCAAGTCTGCACTGGCTCTCTGAAAGAGAATTCTACCAAGTCCCACTTCCTGCCTTATCCCTGTAACTTTGCACTTTCTTTTATTTTCAGATAGCAATCCAAATCCCTTTTAAATACCTCGATCTTACCTGCCTCCACCACCCTCTCAGGAAGTTCGTTCCAGACTCTGACCACCCTCTGGGTGAAACATTTTTTCCTCACATCACTATTACTCCTTTTGCAATTATTTTGTATCTGTGCCCTCTAGTTCTTGATGCTCTCTTGAGTGAGAACAGTTTCTCATTATTTACCCTGTCCATACCTCCTCAGGATCTTGAATACCTCTATCAAGTCTCCTGTCAGCCTTCCTTCCTCCAAGGAAACCAGTCCCAACCCCTCCAATCTGTCATCATGGCTACAGTTCTTTATACCTGGAATCATGTTTGTGAATCTCCTCTGTACTCTCTCCAATGCCTTCACATCCTTCCTCAAGTATGGCACCCAGAACTGGACGCAGTACTCCAAATGAATATATATAAATTCAAAAACAAAAATAGCTGGAAAAACTCAGTAGGTCTGACAGCATCTGCGGAGAGGAATACAGTTAACGTTTCGAGTCCGTATGACTCTTCATCAGAACTGAGGAAATATAGAAATGTGGTGAAATATAAGCTGGTTGAGGGGGGTGGGACAGGTAGAGCTGGACAGAGGGCCAGTGATAGGTGGAGGCAAAGAAGAGATTGCTAAAGATGTCATAGACAAAAGGACAAAGGGGTGTTGATGGTGGTGATATTAGCTAAGAAATGTGCTAATGGTGACATTAAGGGTGGAAAGCAGGACGAGCAAGTGACAGATAGCCCTAGTGGGGGTGGGGTGGGGGGAAAGGAAGTTTCATAGGAGATAAAACAATGGATGGAAATACATTTAAAAATAATGGAAATAGGTGGGAAAAGAAAAATATATTAAAAATTATAAATTATTGGAGAAAGGGGGTGGGGATGGAGGAGAGAGTTCATGATCTGAAGTTATTGAACTCAATGTTAAGGTCGGCAGGCTGTAAAGTGCCTAGTCGGAAGATGAGGTGCTGTTCCTCCAGTTTGCATTGAGCTTCACGTTGCAGCAGGCCAAGGATGGATGTGTGGGCATGAGAGCAGGGTGGAATGTTGAAATGGCAAGTGACAGGGAGGTCTGGGTCATGCTTGCGGACAGACCGAAGGTGTTCCACAAGGCGGTCACCCAGTCTGCGTTTGGTCTCTCCAATGTAGAGGAAAAACTCAGCAGGTCTGACAGCACCTGTGGAGAGAGAATCAGAGTTGACCTTTCAGTCCTTCAGGGCTACAGAGAAGTAGAAATGTGATGATATTTATACTGTTTAAGGGGGGGTGAAGCAAGTGAAACTGGATAGAAGGCCAGCGATAGGTGGGGCAAAGGAGAGATTGACAAAGGTGTCATGAACAAAAGGACAAAAGGAGTGATAATGGTCGTGGTAAGGGCTAAAAAGATGTTGATAGTGGTTTTAAGGTGAGAAAGCAGAATGTGATAATAACAGGACAAGGGTAAGCACTCTGAAAAGAACTGAACAAGCCACAGATGGCCCTTGTGTGGGTGGGGTAGGGGAGGGGAGGGGAGGGGATTGAAAAGGGGGATAAAACAATGATTAAATGAATGAAAATAAAAATAAGCAGATAAAAAAATAAAAATAAAATTTGAAAAAAGGCATTAAAAAAGTGGTGTAAGTGGAGGAGAGTGTTCATGATCTGAAGTTGTTGAACTCAATGTTAAGTCCGGAAGGCTGTAAAGTGCCTAATCGGAAGATGAGGTGCTGTTCCTCCAGTTTGCGTTGGGCTTCAGTGGAACATTGCAGCAGGCCAAGGACAGATATGTGGGCATGAGAACAGGATGGTGTGTTGAAATGGCAAGCAACAGGAAGGTCTGCGTCATTGCTTGTGGACAGACAAAAGGTGTTCCGCAAAGCGGTCACCCAACCTGTGTTTGGTCTCTCCAATGTAGAGGAGACTGTATTGGGAGCAGCGAATGCAGTAGACCAAATTGAGGGAAGTGCAAGTGAAGCGCCGCTTCACCTGAAAGGAGCATTTGGGCCCTTGGACAGTGAGGAGGGAGGAGAAAAAGGGGCAGGTGTTGCACCTTCTCCAGTTGCATGGGAAGGGGATGAGGTGTTGGGGGTGATGGAGGAGCGGACCAGAATGCTGACGGGAGGTTGAGGGGAAGATGTGTTTGGTGGTGGCACCATGCTGGAGTTAGTGGATATGGCGGAGGATGATCCTTTGAATGTGGAGGCTGGTGGGGTGAAAAGTGAGGACAAGGGGGACCCTATCCTGGTTCTGGGAGGGAGAGGAAGGTGTGAGGGCAGAGGCGCAGGAAGTGGGTTGGACACGGTTGAGGGCCCTGTCAACCACAGTGGATGGGAAACCTCGAAGAAGGAAGACATGCCAGAAGCGCTGTTTAGGAAAGTGGCATAATCGGAACAGATGCAATGGAGGCGAAGGAACTGAGAGAATGGGATGGTGCCCTTACAGGGAGCAGGGTGTGAGGGACTGTAGTTGAGGTAGCTGTGGGAATTAGTGGGCTTATTATTATGAGGTGATGCACTGGGGCAGGACAAACAAGGCGCGGGAATACACGATGAATGGTAGAACCCTGGGAAGTACCGAGGATCAGAGGGACCTTGGTGTGCATATGCACTGATCCCTTAAGGTAGCGGGACAGGTAGATAAGGTGGTTAAGAAGGCATGTGGGATACTTGCCTTTATTAGCCAAGGCATAGAATATAAGAGCAGAGAGGTTATGCTGGAACTGTATAAAACGTTGGTTAGGCCACAGCTAGATTATTGCGTGCAGTTCTGGAATCTACTTTATAGGAAGGATGTGATTTCATTAGAGAGAGTGCAGAGGAGATTTACCAGAATGTTGCCAGGGCTGGAGAGTTTTAGTTGAGGAGAGATTGGATAGACTGGTGTTATTTTCCCTGGAGCAGAGGAGACTGAGGGGGGACATGGTTGAGGCGTATAAAATTGAGGGGCATAGATAGGGTAGACAGGAAGGAACTTTTCCCGTTGGTGGAGGGATCAATAACCAGGGGGCATAGATTTAAAGTAAGGGGCAGGAGGTTTAGAGGGGATGTGAGGAAGAATTTTTGCACCCAGAGGGTGGTGGGAACCTGGAACTCTCTGCCTGAAAGGGTGGTAGAGGCAGAAACCCTCATAACATTTAAGAAGTATTTGGACGTGCACTTGCTATGCCATGGCATACAAGGCTTTGGGCCTAGTGCTGGAAAATGGGATTAGAATAGTTAGGTACTTGTTTGACCGGTGTAGACTCGATGGACTGAAGGGCCTTTTTCTGTGCTGTAGACCTCTGACTCTATAATGAATATCGGTGGACAGTCTATCACCAGAAATGGAAGCAAAAAAAGGGGAGGGAAGTGTTGGAGATGGACCATGTGAAGGTGATAGAGGGGTGGAAATTGGAAGCAAAATTGATAAATTTTTCCAGGTCTAGATGAGAGCATGAAGTGGCACCTAAAACAGTCATCGATGTACCAAAGAAAGAGTTGTGGGAGGGGGACTGAGTAGGATTGGAACAAGGAATGTTCCACATACCTCATAAAGAGACAGGCATAACTGGGGCCTATGTGGGTACCCAAAACCAGACCTTTTATTTGGAGGAAGTGAGACAATTTTAAGGAGAAATTGTTCAGTGAGATAACTAGTTCAGCCAGACAAATGAGAGTGGTGGTGGATGGGGATTGTTCAGGCCTCTATTCAAGGAAGAAGCGGAGAGCCCTCAGACCATCCTGGTGGGGGATGGAGGTGTAGAGGGATTGGATATCCATGGTGAAGAGGAGACGGTTAGGGCTACATGTTCATCGTTGGCTTGCTGCAATGTTCAAGTGAAACCCAACGCAAATTGGAGGAACAGCACCTCATCTTCTGATTCGGCACTTTGCAGCCTTCCGGACTTAACATTGAGTTAAACAACTTCAGATCATGAATTCTGTCCTCTGTCTTCACCCCTTTTTTAACCCCCTTTTTTCTTTCTTTCAAAATTAATTTTTATCTTTTACCCACTTATATTTATTTTCATTCATTTATTCATTATTTTATCCCCATTTTCAATCCATTTCCCCCCCTCCCCCCCACCCCACCCTCACAAGGGCCATCTGTTACTTGTTCATGTTGTTCTTTTCAGAGTACTTACCCTTGTCCTGTTATTATCACATTCTGCTTTCTCACCTTAAAACCACTATCAACATCATTTTTTAGCCCTTACCACTACCATTATCACTCCCTTTATCCTTTTCATGACGTCTTTGTCAATCTCTCCTTTGCCCCACCTATTGCTGGCCTTCTATCAAGCTTCATCTGCACTACCCCCCCTTAAACGGTATAAATATCATTACATTTCTACTTCTCTGTAGCTCTGAAGAAGAGTCATATAGACTCAAAACGTCAATTCTGTTTTCCTCTCCACAGATGTCAGATCTGCTGAGTTTTTCCAGCATTTTCTGTTTTTGTTTCCTTTCAGAATCTCATATGTTTCAATGCAATCACCTCTCATTCTTCTAAACTCCTGAGAGTATAGGCCCAGTTTACTCAGCCTCTCATCATTGGACAACCCTTTCATCCTAGGGACCAAGGTGTTAACCTTCGCTGTACCGCCTCTTTAAGGCAAAAATATTGTTCCTTTAAATAAGGAGAGCAAAACTGCACATAGTACTTCCAGTTGTGGTCTCACCTTGCTACAATTGTAGCAAGAGTTCTTCATTCTTGCAAGAAAGGCCAATATCCAATTTGCCTTCCTAATTGCTTGCTCTGTCTGCATACTAACCTTCTGTTCCTTGCACAACTACACCCAAGTCCCTATGAACATCAATATTTACCAATTTCATGGCATTGAAAAATTATTCTGCTTTTCTATTACTATCAAAGTTACCCTCACTCTTCCCCACATTATACTCCATCCGTCACCTCGTTGTCCACTCTCTTAATTGTCTATATCTCTTTGCAGCCTCTTTGTGTCCTCCTCACAGTTTACATTCCCACCTAGCTTTGTATTGTCAGCAAATTTAGATACGTTACACTCTGTCTCTTTGTCCACATCATTAATATGGATTTTAATTAGCTGATGCTTCAGCACTGATCCTTGTGGCAATCTCCAGCCACAGCATGCCTATTTAAAATGCTCCATTGATCCAAACTCTTAGCTTCCTGTCTGTTTAAAAAATTCCTTGTCCATGCTAATATATTACCCCCAACTCCCATGAGCCCTCACTTGCATATTAACCTTTTTTGTGGCACTCAATCAAATACCTTTTGGAACTGCAAGTATACTACATCTACTAGTTCCCCCTTTGTCTACCCTAGTTCCATCCTCAAAAACTCTAAATTTATTAAACCTGATTTCCTTTTTGTAAAATCAGGTTGATTTTTTCTGATCATACCATAATTTTCTAAGCGCATTGTTAAGACTTCCTTAAGAGATTCCAGCAATTTCCCGATAACTGATGTCAGGCTAGCTGACATGTAAGTTCCCTGTTTTCTCTTTCCGTCCTTTCTTAAATAGCGGCGTTAAATTTGCTAAATTCCAATCCATTGCGACAGTTCTAGAACCTCGAATTTTGGAAAATCACTATCTCTGTAGTTACCTCTTTTAGAACCTTGGGATGAAGGCCATCAAATGCTGGTGTTTTGTTGGATTTTAGTCCCTAACAGGAACTAATTTTTAGTTTCTCCAATAATTTTTCTCTGCTGATGTTAATTATCTTAATTTTCTCATACTTAATAGCCTCTTGGTTTCTCTGTGTTTCTGGTAGGCAATTTATGTCTTATATTTGGTGTCCATCTTCACAGTATTTGTTCAATGCTCCTGCCATTTCCTCATTCCCCTTGATAATTCTCCCGTCTTAGCATAAATGGATCATTTTTGGGTTGGCAAGAAGTAACGAGTGGAGTGCCACAGGGATCAATGCTAGGGCCTCAACTATTTACAACCTATATCAATGATTTGGATGAAGGGACCGAATGTATAGTTGCTAAATTTGCTGATGACACAAAAATAGGTAGGAAAGTGAGTTGTGAAGTGGACATAAGGGGTCTGCAACAACAGGTTAAGTGAGTGGGCAAAATATTGGCAGATATTTGAGTATAATAATGAGAAAATGTGAACTTGTCCACTTTGGCAGGAAAAGTGGCATGTTATCTATAAGAAGGGGGATTGCAGAACTCTTGAGATACTGAGAGATCTGGGTGTCCTGGTACATGAATCACAAAGTTAGTATGCAGGTACAGCAAGTGATTAGGAAGATAAGTGGAATGTTTATTGCAAGGGAAATGGGATATAAAAGTAGGGATGTTTTGTTACAGTTGTACCGGGTATTGGTGAGACCACATCTAGAATACAGTGCACACAGTTTTGGTCTCCTTATTTAAGAAAGGACATGATTGCATTCGAAGCAGTTCAGAGAAGGTTTGCTCGACTCATTGGGATGAGGTGGACATCTTATGAAGGAAGGTTAGACAGGTTGGGCCTGTATACATTAGAGTTTAGATCTTAATGAAACATATAGGATCCTGAGGGTGCTTGACAGAGTGGATGCTGAAAGGATGTTTCCCCTTGTGGGAGAGACTAGAACTAGGGACACGGTTTAAGAAGAAGTGGACTGTCTTCCTCAGAGCAGTTGAGGCAGGTTCGTTGAATATTTTTAAGGGTGAAGTAGATAGTTTCTTGATTAGCAAGGGAATCAAAGGGTATCAGGAATAGGCTGGATAGTGGCATTGAGGCTGCAATGAGATCAGCCATGATCTTATTGAATAGTGGAGCTGTCAAGGCTGAACTGCTAAACCCTTGAGGCTCATATATGATTTTTTTTATCTTAATTCATTTTTTCCCATTTATGATGAAGCATTACATGCTAAGAAATAAAATCTATCCATTGCCAGTATTGAGCACTCCATGGCCTTGTGTAGCAAGAGCGAAATTTAAAGTTTGTTGTGCCTAGTAAAGACATATCATGTGCTTAACTTCCAAGATTCAAACTTTATTCAACATGGACTCTTTGAAATTGGCCATTTTGAAAAGAAAAAGTCAACATATTGCAAAGATGGCCACCAAAGGTCAGATGACCTGGTATGTGTATTCAAAAGTGGCTCACTGTTTCACAAGGACAGAAGGATTCCAGACTAAGAGGTGTCAACTACATTAGATTTCTGGACTCTAAAGGCGTCAAGGGGTATGGGGGGAGAGTGGGAGTACGGCGTTGAGATAGAGGATCAGCCATGATCATATTGAATGGCGGAGCAGGCTCGAAGGGCCGAATGACCTTCTCCTGCTCCTATTTTTTCTGATTCTATATGTAATTGGAAGTATAAACAATGTATTTAGTAATTACTGTACAAAATATTTAGAACTGCATATTGTAGTTCATGGCATTTGTCATACAATTGCAATGTCATTCATGTAATTTGTGTTTTCATTTCATTTTCCTCCACTCTAGACCACCTCGTTTGATGGGAGAGGGTTTTGTCGTAATGCAATCAAATGATGTCGATATTTATTACTACATGGATGAACCAGGTCTGTGTGCATATATCTCTTGTACTATGCTTTGAGCTGGTTTTTTTCCTTTCATTGGCTGTTAGATTCCAGTTGAAAGCTGTTGTAGACCAATTAAAAAAACAATTGATTTTCTTTTCCAATTTGTTTTCTATTTTCTCCCCTTCCTTTTCTGAAACATACTAAGGTATGAATTCTGGAGGGCCTCTAGTACTTACAGTAAGAATACCTACATAGGTATGAGTCTAAATGCAGGCAGGCTATTTGATTGAAGGATGCCAAAGTCAAGCTTGATCATGATTACAAATTCACACTTTCTTGTAGGGTGTTCACCTGTAGTGATCAAGTGCATTTAGTTTTTTGCCCCAAATGGGTGCTATTGAAGCTACTGTATCTTTCCTAGCTGAATTTTGAGTTACACAGATCAGAAAGCTTAATTTATTTACCCACTAAACCTTACGCCTAACTTTTTTATGAATAATTTGATTTCTCTACAATTGCTATTTTGCTTATTAATTATAAAACTTTGTCAGACTAAAAGTCAATTTGAATCTGAACAGTAAAATCCTTGAATATGATTGCTTTGTATCCTTTGTAGCACAATGGCCCCATTTCTCATTTGATGTGGGAACCTTTCTGAACCTCCTATTGATGAAGAGGCCAATGTCACAGACAATTTATCCTTTGGTGCAGAACTTGATATACCCATAGAGAAAGCAGCTATTACCTTTAGCCGACTCACAAAACACACATGGAGTAACATCATGCTGACCCTTAGGACCAAGCTGATAGTTTTTAAGGCCAGTCTTCACAGCATCTTGTTGTATGGCTATGAAACATGGACGATTTTTTTTTTAATAACTGTTTCATGGGAAGTGGGCTTCACTGGCTAGGCCAGCATTTATTGCCCATCCCTAATACTCCTTGAGAAGGTGGCGGTATGAAGCCTTCTTGAACCGCTGCAGTTCATGTGTTCTGGGAATACCTACAGTGCTGTTAGGAAAAGAGTTCCAGGATTTTGACCCAGTGACAGTGAAAGGACTTGATCCTTGACCCTACCCCCAAGTTATTGGTGAGATTTGGTTAGGGACCAATAATGTTTTGTTTAAAGTAGACAAAGTTGAGATTTAAGATACTTGCTAATAAAATAAAGCCACACGATTCCATGGGTTTTGACCAAACAAAAACAAACTTTACCGTAGAAGGTCAGAAAGATAAAATATTTTACACTATCTATTTTCTATTCTAACATTCAGGGTAAGTACGAGGTGCATGTGAATTGGTGGTTGGACACACCGCACTACGCAATAAATGACACATGTGACCAAATCAGATTCCATGGATTTTTCAACAACTCTTTTTATATTGAAACTAATTTTCCATTTACACACCTATTCTACAAGTTTATTAACCTCCTTGTATTTTGTTGCTATCTTCCTTAGTATTAACTATAAATTTACAATTTAGTGCCATTTGCAATTTTTTAAACTGTACTTCCAGTTACTGAGCTCAAACCCGTAATAGTGTAAATGTAAATAGTGGACAGTGATCCCAGCACCGATTCTTGTGGAAGACCACTTCCCACCTTCTGCCAGTCTGAGTAAATACCTTAAAGCCCTACTCCTTTGTTTACTGATTTGTAAGTGGCTTGTTATCAATTCTTGTTCTTGCTTGAGTCTATTATGCAGTACCTTTTATCAAAGGTCTTTTGAAAATTCAATTATATCACAATCTGCTGCATTACCCTTTTCTATACTTTTGTTATTTCTTCAAAAGATTCAATGAGGTAGTTATGTAAGACCTTCCCTTTTGAAATCCATGCTGTTATATTTTTGGTTTTGAGAGGTTTCTCTGTTATATCGTTGAGTAAAGATTCCATTATATCTTCTACCACATTCCATTATCTTCACTGCCATGATTTGTATTGTACTGAAAATTAAATCATGTCTTAAAAATATAAACAAGGAGTTAGAATGGAGTTGTTACTTCATTGATTCACATTCAATTTCACTCCATTTCAAACTTCTTTTCCCCCTCATCTTAGGAGAGTTTGGGAAGGCTACCTGCTTTTGTTCATTAACAATTTTTGAAGGTCTGGACTAATAATTTTGACACACTTGCCCTTTGATTTACCAATCTCTTGGACACACTATAGCAGGGGTGGCCAAACCTTCTGAACTTTGAGTTGCATATGATAATCTTCAGACATTCAAGAGCCGTAAGACATGGACAACCTTTGCAGACATATTTCTATTAGTATTGCACACAATTCTGTGAGGAAGTATTCAGCTTTTTCATCTCTAATCTTTTCAGGCTTTCTTCACACAGCTTTTTCCTGTTTTTGTCCAGGCTTCCTTCTCTCACAATTCAGATCATGACAAGTACAAACCTGCTTCACTGACACAATCAGAGCTAGTACATGCTCACTGCTTAACTGATTTTGGCAGCCTTGCTCTTCCAATGTGGAAAATCAGTCAAAAGGTTAAAAAAATATTATTTTACTTGAAAAAAGTTATAATCACCTACTGAACAACAAATTTGAATAAGAGTACCTGTGTCCCAGTACAGTAGATTCTTACACTCTTGTCCTGTATTAAACTGTTTCCTCCCTTTCCAAACAGAGGCCCCAAGTTGGAGGGTCAGTAGCGAGAAGGTGGGCTAGGGAGCTGGAGAAAATGCTGCTGAAGGTCACGTGGCCCTATGTAAGACCAGTGGGAAACTATGAAAGAAATCTCATGATGGCTCTGGAACGAATAGCTGATCTTAACCTTCCTCTCAGTGCTGCTGCCTGTTCTCCGGTTCTCTCCTTCTGTGAAGCTGTTTGTGGCTTATGCTGCAGCTGGCTGTTTACCTCCCTCCAGAGTGTGATTTAATGAGTTTCACAGCGCAAGGAATGAGCCACTCTCCGTGTGCCAGCTAGTCGTATTTTGGCCATCCCTGCACTACAGCCTCGTTTGAAGTTCTTTTTACTGTCTTATGGATTTTTCTTTACCAATAACTAATTAAAACATCTCCCTCAAATGTTGCCTTGCATGTAATTTCGTGTATGTGTGAATCTTCTATTTCACTGAATTAAAACATTGATAAATTTTCAGGGTTAGGTGGAAGAGCAGGGGAGTGGGACTAATTGGCTAGCTTGTTCAAAGAGCTAGCACAAGAGGCCAAATAGTCTCTGCTGTACAATTTTAGGATTCAGATGGTATATTGTTCTTCTGTTTATCTGCCAGCTATTACAAGACATGGGTGTATGTGGTTTTAATGATTATTATTTTGTGTAGGTGTTGTACCTGAAGAAACGGATGAAAATGCTGAAGAGAGTCCAGGCAGTGAAAGTACAAAATTACAAGATTTACCACCATGTTGGGGACTGGATATTGTTTGTGGTAAAGGAACGGATTTCAACTATGGACCATGGGCAGATAGACAAAGGTAGTAAAAAGATATCTTGTTACACCGTGCTCTGCTGAGCTCTCGAACAGCTAGTGAGAAAACATTTTTGAACATTCATTACCCTGACACTAAACTCACCCTTACTAACTGATATGTGATTTTTGAGGCACACATGTCAAATTAAGCTTTTCTTTGTTACAGATTGGGTTAAAGCTTGAAGAGCATTACATCTTGGGAGTGTTGCTTTCAAGTTGTGTGATCTTCAAAATAAAGTATGGAACAGAACAGATAAAAGAAAAATACTGCGTATGCTGGAAATCTGAACAAAAACAAAAATACCTGGAAAAACTCAGTAGGTCTAACAGCATTTGCGGAGAGGAATACAGTTAACGTTTCGAGTCCATATGACTCTTCATCAGAACTGAGGGAATATAGAAATGAGGTGAAATATAAGCTGGTAGAGGGGGGTGGGACAGGTAAAGCTGGATAGAGGGCCAGTGATAGGTGGAGATAAAGGAGAGATTGCCAAAAATGTCATAGACAAAAGGACAAAGGGGTGTTGACGGTGGTGATATTATTTAAGGAATGTGCTAATGGGGACATGAAGGGTAGCAAGCAGGACAAGCTAGTGGCAGATGGCCCTAGTGGGGGTGGGGTGGTGGTGGGGGAGGGGGTGGGGGGGAAGGGATCAGAATGGGCTAAAAGGTGGATATAAAAAAAAATCAAAATAAATTTAAAAGTAGATTTAAAAATAGGTGGGAAAAGAAAAATATATTTTTTAAAAAATTATAAATTATTGGAAAATGGGGGATCGGACAGGGGGTGGGGATGGAGGAGAGAGTTCATGATCTGAAATTGTTGAACTCAATATTCAGTCCGGAAGGCTACAAAGTGCCCAGTTGGGTGATGAGGTGCTGTTCCTCCAGTTTGCGTTGAGCTTCACTGGAACATTGCAGCAGGCCAAGGACGGACATGTGGGCATGAGAGCAGGGTGGTGCGTTGAAATGGCAAGCGACAGGGAGGTCTGGGTCATGCTTGTGGACAGACCGAAGGTGTTCTGCAAAGCGGTCACCCAGTCTGCGTTTGGTCTCTCCAATGTAGAGGAAACCGCATGCATGACCCAGAACTCCCTGTTGCTTGCCATTTCAACACACCACCCTGCTCTCATGCCCACATGTTCATCCTTGGCCTGCTGCAATGTTCCAGTGAAGCTCAACGTAAACTGGAAGAACAGCACCTTATCTTCCGACTGGGCACTTTGCAGCCTTCCGGACTGAATATTGAGTTCAACAATTTCAGATCATGAACTCTCTCCTCCATCCCCACCCCCTTTCCGATCCCCCTTTTTCCAATAATTTATAATTTAAAAAAATATATATTTTTCTTTTCCCACCTATTTTTAAATCTACTTTTAAATTTATTTCGATCTATTGTTTTATCTCCACCTTTTGGCCCATTCTGATCCCTCCCCCCCCCCCCAACCCCCACTAGGGCCATCTGCCACTAGCTTGTCCTGCTTGCTACTCTTCATGTCCCCATTAGCACATTCCTTAGATAATATTACCACCATCAGCACCCCTTTGTCCTTTTGTCTATGACATCTTTGGCAATCTCTTCTTTGTCTCCACCTATCACTGGCCCTCTATCCAGCTTTACCTGTCCCACCCCCCTCTACCAGCTTATATGGAACAGTATAGTTTTGTTTTTGTATTTTTCCTCAGTTCCGAAGAAGAGTCGTATTGGACTTGAAACGTTAACTCTGTTTCTTTTTCCATAGATGTTGCCAGGCCTGCTGAGATTTTTAAATGTTTTCTGTTTTTATTCTATGTTTTCCTCCTTAATTAGAAAGATTCAGCCCATGGTTATGTGTATAGCTGTTATTGATGCTGTTTGGTTAACCTCCCAAGAAATTCATTGGAGCAGAACTGCAAAAAAAGGCATGACTCAAGAGATTGTTGACCAGGGATTGTGGAGATGGGACCATTCTGGTGCTTCTGTGCATGGTGGGTGATGCTGACTTTGGGAGGAATAGGGAGGGTAAACTGGGATGGTGGGAGAATTGGTATTTGAGCAGTATGGTTATCCTTCTTGGTCTGTAGCCAATATGAAAATAAACTGTGCATTTGAATAATTGGTAAGAGCTAGAGGATATAATCAATGCTCCTACACTAAGAACATTTTTAAAAAGAAACAAGGCCAAAATTCTGGCCGTCGGGCAACCAATTGTGATGTTAGTGCGCAAGATAAAGCCTTATTTGATTTTTCTTTCTGAAACTGGGAAATTCAACTGTCTGATGCTTTTGTTATGAGTCAGAGCTAATAATACATTGTTAAAACTCACCTACTGTTGATTTTTCACTTTTGCAGTGTTCTTTTAAAAAAAATTGTCCATGTTTACTTTGGAAGGAGTTTCTTTTTACGAAAAAATGTTGAAGTAACCGTTGACGTTAAGAATGTCTTCTGTCACAGTTTTTTAAAAAGTTATTTCCCATAAAATGAATATAGCACATTAGTCACTTCAACCCAGAGATATCATAGAAACATAAAAACTAGGAGCAGGAGTAGGCCATTCGGCCCTTCGAGCCTGCTCTGCACATTCAATATGATAATGGTTGATCCTCTATCTCAACGCCATATTCCCACTTTCTCTCCATACCCCTTGATGCCCCTAATATCCAAAAAAATGATCAATTTCTTTCTTGAATATACTCGGTGACCTGACCTCCACAGCCTTCTGTGGTAGAGAATTCCACAGGTTGACCACCCTGAGTGAAGAAATTTTTCCTCGTCTCAGCCCTAAATGGCCTGCCCTGTATCCTGAGGCTGTGGTCCCTGGTTCGAGACTCCCCAAACAGGGGAAACATCCTCCCTGCATCTAGTCTGTCTAGCCCTGTTAGAATTTTATACGTTTCAATCAGATCCCCTCTCATTCTTCTAAACTCTAGTGAATACAGGCCCAGGCAAACCAATCTCTCCTCGTACGACAATCCTGCCATCCCTGGCATCAGCCGAGTGAGTCTTCGCTGCACTCCCTCTATGGCAAGTATATTCTTTCTTAGGTAGGGTGACCAAAACTGCACGCAATACTCCAGGTGTGGTCTCGCCAAGGCCTTGTATAACTACGGTAGGACATCCCTACTTCTGAACTCTCATCCTCTTGCAATGAAGGCCAAAATATCATTTGCCTTCCTAATTGCTTGCTGCACCTGCCTGTTTACTTTCATTGACTGGTGTACAAGGACAACCCAGATCCTTTTGTACATCCACATTTCCCAATATATCACCATTTAAATAATATTCTGCCTTTGTTTTTCACTCTGAAGCGTGTAACTTCACATTTATCCATGCTATACTGCATCTGCCATGAGTTTGCCCACATACACAACTTGTCTAAATCACCCTGAAGCCTCCTTGCATCCTCCTCTCAATTCTCAGCCCCAGTTTTGGCATCCACAAACTTGGAAATATTGCATTTGGTTTCCTCATCCAAGTCATTGATATATATGGTGAATAGCTGGGGCCCAAGGACTGATCCCTGCTGGTACACCACTAGTCACCACCTGCCATCCGGAAAAGACCCATTTATTTCCACTCTCTGTTTCCGGTCTGTGAACCAATTCTTAATTCATGCCAGTATATTACCATCCCATGTTCTTTAATTTTGCCCACTAGCCTCTTATGTGGGACCTTATCAAAAGCCTTCTTGAAATCCAAATACACCACATCCATTGGTTCTCCCTTATCTACTCTACTAGTTACAACTTCAAAAAAACTCCAGTAGATTAGTTAAACATGATTTCCATTTCATAAACCCATGCTGACTTTGTCTAATCCCGTTAATGCTTTCCAAGTGTTCTGTTACTGCATCTTTTGTAGTTGACTCTAGCATTTTCTCCACCACTGATCTTAGGCTAACTGGTCTGTAATTCTCTGTTTTTTCTCTCCCTCTTTTAAATAGTGGGGTTACATTTGCCACCTTCCAATCTGTAGAAACTGCTCCAAAGTCTATAGAATATTGGAAGATGACCACCAATGCATCCAGTATTTCCAGGGTCACTTCCTTTAGTACTCTGGGATGTAGATTATCAGGCCCTGGGGATTTTTCAGCCTTTAACCACGTTAATTTCTCTAGCACCATTTTCTTTACTAATACTGATTTTCTTCCATTCCTCTCTCTCGCTAGACCTTTGGTTCCCTAACATTTCTGGGAAATTATTTGTGTCCTCTTTTGTGAAGACAGAACCAAAATATGTGTTCAATTCTTCTGCCATTTCTTTGTTCCCCATTGTAATTTCCCCCATTTCTGACTGTAGGGGACCTACGTTTGTCTTCGCTATCCTTTTCTCTTCACATATTTATAGAAGCTTTTACAGTCAGTTTTTATGTTCCCTGCAAGTTCACTCTCATACTCCATTTTCCCCTTCTTGATCAATCTTTTTGTCCACTTTTGCTGAATTCTAAACTGCTCCCAATGATTGGGCTTGCTGCTTTTTCTAGCAATTTTATGTCTCCTTTTGGATCTAATACTATCCCTAATGTATTTTGTAATCCATGGTTGAGCCACCTTTCCTGTTTTATTTTTGCACCAGACAGGAATGAATAATTGTTGTAATTCATGCATAAGTTCCTTAAATATTAACCATTGCCTATCCACCGTCAACCGTTTTAGTCAGGGTCCCCAATCTATCATTGCTAACTCGCGCCTCATACCCTCGTAGTTCCCTTTTATTTAGATTCAGGACCCTAGCTTCCGATTCAACTTCTTCACTCCCCATCTTAATGGACAATTCTTTCATTTTATGGTTGCTCTTCCCCAAGGGACCCCACACAACAAGATTGTTAATTAATCCTTTCTCATTGCACAATACCCAGTCTAGGATAGCCTGCTCTGCAGTTGGTTCCTCAACGTATTGATCTAAAAAACCATCACGTACACACTCCAGGAAACCCTCCTCCACAGTATTATTGCTAGTTTGGTTTGTCCAATCTATATGTAGATAAAAGCCACCCATGATTATAGTGATACCATTATTGCATGCATCTCTAATTTCCTGTTTAATGCCTTCCCTTACATCTCCTGTTTGGGGGGCCTATAGACAACCCCCAACAATGTTTTCTGCCCCTTTTGGTGTTTCTTATCTCCACCCAAATGGATTCCACATCATGATTTTCCGAGCCAATATCCTTCCTCACTATTGCATTGATTTCCTCCTTTACTAACAGTGCTACCCCACCTCCTTTCCCTATTTGTCTGTCCTTCCTAAATATTAACTACCCCTGGATGTTCAGTTCCTATCCTTGGTCACCCTGCAGCCATGTCTCCATAATTGCAACTATATCATAACTCTTTATATCTATTTGCGCTGTTAATTCATCTACCTTATTGCGAATGCTCTGTGCATTAAGATACAATGTCTTTAGACTTGTCTTTTTAAACTTGTTATCATCTTAGCTTTATTTTGCACTATGACCCCATTTGTTTTTCGACCTTGTTTTTTTTCCGCCTTCCTTCTTTTGCTTCCTTCTTTTCTGTTTTTCGTTTCTATCCTTGTTTCCCCCTCCTCTATCTCCCTGCTCAGGTTCCCATCCCCCTGCCATTCTAGTTTAAACCCTCCCTGACAGAAATCGCAAACATCCCCCACCGAGGACATTGTTCCCGGTCCTGCCCAGATGCAACCTGTCCTGTTTGTACTGGTCCTGCCTTCCCCAGAACCAGTCCCAATGTCCCAGGAATCTGAATCTCTCCCCTCTACACCATTTCTTCAGCCACATATTCATCCGATATATCCTGTTATTTCTATTCTCGCTCGCATGAGGCACTGGTAGTAATCCTGAGATTACTACCTTTTGAGGTCCTATTTTTAAATTTGTGTCCTAACTCCCTATATTCAGCTTGTAGGACCTCATCCCTTTTTTTAACCTATATCGTTGGTACCAATATGTACCACGACCACTGGCTATTCGTCCTCCCACTTCAGAATGCCCTGCAGCCTCTCCGAGACATCCTTGACCCTGGCACCAGGGAGGCAACATACCATCTTGGAGTCTCTTTTCCGGCTGCAGAAACACCGGTCTGTTCCCCTTACTATTGAATCCCCTATCACCAAAGCCCTGCCACTCTTCTTTCTCACCTGTTGTGCAGCAGAGCCACCTGTGGTGCCATGGACTTGGCTCCTGCTGCTTTCCCCTGAGAATCGTCTCCCACAGCAGTATCCAAAACGGTATATCTGTTAGAGAGGGGGATGGCCACAGGGGACTCCTGCACTACTTGCCTTCCTCTACTCTGCCTGGTGGTCAACCATCCTTTTTCTGCCTGTTTAGTCTTTGCCTGCAGTGTGACCACCTCACTGAATGTGCTGTCCACGACAATCTCAGCATCGCGATGCTCCACAGTGAATCCACCCGCAGCTCCAGCTCCAGCTCCGAAATGTAGTTAGCCAGTAGCTGCAGCTGGACACACTTCCTGCACACGGGGTGAGAGACACTGGAAGTGTCCATAACTTCCCACATAGCGCAGGAGGAGCATATCATGGGTGCAAGCTCTGCTGCCATGAGTTCCCTTTAGATTAAGCTCATTAGTTACTCCCTTTAAAGAATACTGACTACTCTAGGGGCCTTATTGATGCTGACACATCAACTTTTACAAACTAAAACTTCAAGGTTTAACAGTGTGGATTAATAACCAGAACTAACTCATTGCAAAGTGCACAATTATTGGTTACCAGTTTGTGGCTTGGTGCATTTATTCCTAATTGAATAACTCATAATCTAAGCTGATGCCTCAGTGCATTACTGAAGGAACATCTGTGAGAGATACTGTCTCCTGGATGAGATGTTGATGCCAAGTCAGGTGCATGTAAAAGTCCCACAGCACTTCCCAAAGGTGATCAAGGGCATTTTTATAGTGTACTGACTAATATTTATCTCTCTACCGGCACCAACAAAAACAGACTATCTGGTCATTGATCTTGTTGCTGCTGGTGATAAGTTGTGCTCAAGTTGACTATCATGTTTGCCAACACAACAATAACTACCCTTTTAAAAACTCAATGTCTGTTAAATGTTTTAGGGTGCCCTGAGAACATGAAACGTGTCACTCAAATGCGAGTTTGTTTATCCTTTCCTGCTTATGCAGAGATTTTGGTACTGATATAAAAATAGAATAAAATGTAATGTGAAACAAACAGAAAACTATTCATGTTGAAAATTCAGTTTTATTTTATTAATTCATTTTAGTTGAGGACAATAACTCCAGCTTCATGATGAAGCATCGATATTTATTTAACTTTTATTTAAAATTCATGGAATAACACCATTGACATGAAATGTAAAAATATTTATAATGCTTACAATACTTTTAAACCCAATATGTATTAAGTCATTATTCTGGCATGTTACAAAGTGTTATGCTAGTGTTTCATGGTATTAGGTTTAGATTCTCTCAGCTAGTAAATTACATTGTTGATGGGCCCACAAAATGATTCATGAGGTAGCTGCTACAACAATATATTCTGTGCTTTTTCTGCATATTGCTCTGCTTTCTTTGGTTGTGACACAGTGACAGAGATTGATGCTTAACTTCAAGTGCTGATTAATTCAGGCTTATCAATGTGCTGGAATAATTATGCACATAAAATTCATTTGAAAATGTAACAGTGAGATTGCAAGGTTCTTTCATTGATGTGCCCTTTTAAAAATGTCCTTTGCTGAATAAATAAAAGAAAACAGCCCAGTTGAAACTCTTCAGTATTTAGCAGGTATGTCTTTGCAAGAGTTTTAGTAAAGAACAACAGTGGGTGTGTGAAATGTTCATGTTATTCCTCTTGAACTGTGAAAATGCCCAGCAGTATCATAAATATAGGTTTTGTCCTTTCAAGCTTGGATTGTAACTGGAGAGAAGCAATGGTGGTGATTGTAGTAGTGACAATTTTAGATGTTGAACTAAGAATATCATACAGAAGTTCGGACCATTGTGTTAAATAACCTTTGACAATTCTGGAATATGATGGCAAAGCAGAAAATTTGGATTAAAAATAATCACAAAATTAATTTAACCATTTTTTTTCAAAAGGCTACAAAGGTGGAAGTGAGGAAATGTAAATTCTTCACAGCTTTATTTAATAGCTTGTAGTGAAGGCCTGGAGTATGTGGTGTGTCTCTTTTTCACTTTTGGAAACGCATGAGGGAAGTCTATGGAGCTGGAGAGAGCAGGAAAGTCGATGGCCGAGGATCACTGGTTAATTATACCAAATACTGCAGAAAGGACATGGAAGAATAACCAGTGCTAAATGAACCATGGCCACAGTTGTAGAAGTTATAATTTGTGAATTTGACTAGGGATGTCTTGATATTGTGAACAGGTTGGACTTGAGGAGTTTGTAAAGGTGTTTCATGCTCCAGGATAAGATGGATGTGTTGAGGGTGATTTTGTTGAAGAAGATATGATGTTTCCGAATGGTAGAAGGAAGGTTCCAGAATAAAAAAGGCCTTTCACAAAATCTTGATTGTGTTGCATTTGGGCATCCCGTTGCAAGCTTCACAACACAGTAAGTGCTCACTTAAAGTTGTAGTTGCGTTCCTGAAAATCATTACTTTAGGTGAAACGACTTTAAGCAAATCACATTTTCTCATTAAAACCATTGTAAAAGCTGTAGTGAGGTTCTGTAGGTCCTTCCTCAACAGAAAAGAAATATTATACTTTTTAAGTTGAAATATTTTACATTGCTAAATTCCCATATTAGTAAATGAAATAACTTTTAAAATAAAATATTTAAAAAAATATAAAAGACATGGTATCTTTCTACTTGCAGTACTCCCGCTCAATGCCGATCCTGCTTGCCACACATTCCGCTGTCTGACCCTCCTGGTTGCTGTGGACCATTCCTCTTGTCGGCTCTCCAGTTTGTAGCCTCTGTCACTCCCTGGCTCACCTCTTGCCAATCCTTGGACCTGTGGCCTCTCTGGTTCCCTAACCCACCCTCTTGCTCATGACCCTTGAGGCTGTGACCACTTTCGCTCCCTAACCTATCCTCTTGCTGCCGACCCTCCGGGCTTGCAGCCTTTCCTGCTCCCTAACCCCACCTCTCGCTGATCCTTCCTCTCTCCTAACCTCTGGCACGCCGCTTCCTCCTCCTGAACCCTCACTGAGCACAGCCTCTGGAGATGAGCGGCTAGCAGAGGGAGGAGCAGCTTTGACTTTCAGGGGCTAAGTTCTTTTCATGGGTTTGTGATCAGTTTCACTTCTTTTTGATCAGAAATCTCCCTTCTCACTCCTGCTCAGGTTTTAAAGCCACCAGGAACAGTCCCCACATCCATAATGACGGACGTGGAGTAAGCGACACCTCTGCCCTGCTGGTTTTACTGCAGTGGAGAGGAGTTATGCCCCGACCTAGTGTCCTGAACATATTCAATCCATTGTTGAGTAAATTGTCCCATTGCCGGATCAGGGATCTGTTACCAGGAGATTTCTGATCAAAACAGGTTGAAGTTGATCTTTAAACCACTTGAAGAAAGCTTACCTTATGCAGGTTGAAGCTGTTCCTCCTGCCTCTTGCCGCTCATCTGCAGTGCCCTTGCTTACAGCAAGGATTCAGGAGTGGGAAGCGGTGAGCGGGAGGGTCAGCGAGAACAAGGATCATTGAGAGGATGGGTCAGGGAGTGGGTGAAGCTACGAGCCTGGAGGATCAGCAGCTAGAGGGTGGGTTAGGGAGCGGGAGATGCTGTGAACTGGAGGGTCAGCAGTGAGAGGGTGGGTTAGGGAGTGCAGAAGCCACAAGCTGAAGGGTCAGCAGCGAGAGGATGAGTCAGAACTGTAGAGGCCCTCAAATAGTGCTGATTGGGTCATGTGGCCCTACGTCAGACTCAGGAATATTGGGCACTAAACTGAATACATGCCCCATTAGCTAACTGTCCTTAAAGTGAAGCACCATTAAGCAGGGCAATGTTAAATGAGAACTTGACTGTAGATTCACTAGGGTGTTGTTTATGAATAGACACTTTGGAAGTAGGAACTCTTCTCCTTAGGCAGAGAATGTTAAGGGCATTTCTGATAGAGGTTTTCAAAATTATGAAGGCTTGTGATATGAATAGTGATAAATTGTCTCCAGTTGTTGGTGAGACAGTAATTAGAGAACACAAGACAAAAAGAATTAATTGAGTAAATGAGAGATTAAAGACCAGAACTGTTGACAGTACTTGAAATATGGTCCAACCAAGGTTATTTACAAGTTTCACATAACTTATCTACTTTTCAATTCTCTCCTGTAAATAAGGCACAAAAGAGCTTGTACTGTGACTGGTAATCCCTTTCTTGTCTTTAACCTTTAATCTTTTTCTCTTCTTTCCTTTTTTGACATATTTTCTCTTTGAATCTCTCTTTCCCCCTTTGCAGCCCTTTCTCTCTTCTGCAACCATTCTTGTTCTCTATCCTTTGTTCATTGGAGCCTCATCTCTCTATCCCTTCTCAACATTTTCTTGTCCTTTTTTTCTCTCTTTTTAGTATTAGTGTGAGATTCCCTTTTTGTGTATTGTAAGCTCGAAATAAGGGATCCTGTGCGTTCTCCCTCCTTATTCTCAATGCATTGGAATCAAAACTTATTCTGCAGTTTTCTGCTCTTTAACTCATTCTTTGCAAGGACTTAAACTGTGGAACCCAGTTTGTCTTATAAATATTTCTTAAAAACCCAAATATGTCACTGGTTACTGATCTCATTTAACCTTTTGCGGTATTCTGCTCTTTGGCCCTTCACCAGAGTAAATTCACAGCCCAGTGCAAAACTGAGATAGACAGACCAGGAAAGTCCCAGATTAAAACCTCAGTCTGTGCTAAATTGGTTGGGGTGACAATAGACGAGCTGCACTTGGGGCTCCACTTCTCGCTTGTGTGGAGAAAAATTACTTGGCAAAAACAGAATTACCTGGAAAAACTCAGCAGGTCTGGCAGCATCGGTGGAGAAGAAAAGAGTTGACGTTTCGAGTCCTCATGACCCTTCAACAGAACTGAGGGTTGTTTCTTTTTGATAGCCATTGATTCTTGATTGAAGGTGTGTGTGTATTGAATTCAGATGAAAGCAGGATTTGGCTCAGTGATGGTACCCCAATTATCAGCTAAATTAATTTTGTAACGTTAGCCACTTGGGTGATGTATGACAGAGTGGCAATGTGAGTGTAGCCTACATATAAACCTATCAATAAGATCATGGCTGGTCTGATATGGCCTTAACTCTACTTTTCTGCCTGTCCCCCATAAGATTTTTACTCCCTCGTCAATCAAAATTCTAACTTGGCCTTGAATATATTCAATAATCCAGCCTCTACTGCTCGCTGGGGGAAGAGAAACCCAAACATTAATGGCCCTCTGGGAAAAGAAATTCCTCCTCCTCCTCCCCAACTTAAATGGGAGACCTCTTAGTTTGAAACTGTCTCCCCTCTTTCTAGATTCCTTCCACAAGGAGAAACATCCTCAGCATTTATCCTGTCAAGTCCCCTCAGAATCTTCTGTTTCAACAAGGTCACGCGTCATTCTTCTAAATTCCAATGAGTATCGGCTCAACTTGCTCAACCTTTCCTCATAAGACAACTCCTTCGTCCCAGTAATCAGCCTAGTGAACCTTCTCTGAACTGCCTCCAATACAAGTATGTCCCTCCTCAAATAAGGTGACCAGAACTGTACACTGGTGTGGTCTCACCAATGCCCTGTACAGTGGTAGCAAGACTTGCCTACTTTAATACTTCATCCCTCTTGCAATAAAGGCCAACATTCCATTTGCTATCCAAATTACTTGCAATACCTTCATGCTGATGCTTTGTGATCCCTCTGTACCACAGCATTCTGCAGTCTCCCTTCATTTAAATAATACTCTGCTTTTCTATTCTTTCTGCCAAAGTAAACAACCTCACATTTTCCCACATTATACTGTTATGACCACAGCAGATGTTAATTGCTGCGAAAACCAAATCCCAGAGGGAAACTTGGCTTACAGGCCATACCATTTTTTCGCATTCTGAAAACGTACTGATCTCAGCAGCAATAAGTCCAGTAATACTTTTGGGACTTTGAAAATTAGAAGTACAAGTTTCATCAACATTAAGAAAAGAAAACTTAAGCACACAAAATCACAGTTAGGCAGTTAAAATGAGTCTTACAAAACATTCCCCCAAGAGACTCCCTACTTGGTCAAACCCACAAGTAAACACCTTCCAGGCAACACTCCCTTATGGATGTTTAACGATAAATATCTAATAATATTACCCAAGGCAAACTACTGTAGCATTAATAAAGGCATACCACATGACCTCTTAAACTCTCTACCACTGTGCTGTGGAAATTCAAGACTTCAGAACAAGACTGCTTTTTGCAGTCCAGGACTTTTCTGGCTTGACTAGATGGCTGATTCAAACTGCATCTTCTCCCAGCCTAGCGCTGTTTCCAGAAGATCTTCCTTAAACAGCCAGCAGCAACAGCAACTCCTAAGTTCTCCACAGTAACCGTAAAATACCTTTTTACCCCTTTCACCTCGGGTTCCATTTTTCTCATACCTCTTTGAAACTCAAATCCTTCCAAATATAAAATCTTTCATGTTTCTATTTTGTCTCTGCTTTCAGGTCAAAAAAATGTATTATTTCCAGACACCACCATCACCATTCCTGGGTATGACCTGTCCCACCGGCAGGACAGACCCAGCAGAGGTGGAGTGGTATACAGTCGGGAGGGAGTTGCCCTGGGAGTCTTCAACATAGACCCCATGAAGTTTCATGGCATCAGGTCAAACATGGGCAAGGAAACCTCCTGCTGACTACTGCATACTGTGCCTTACCCCCCTCAGCCGATGAATCAGTGCTCCTCCATGTTGAACACCACTTGGAGGAAGTACTGAGGATGGCAAGGGCACACAATGTACCCTGGGTGGGGGACTTCAATGTCCATCACCAAGAGTGGCTCGGTAGCACTACTACTGACCAAGCTGGCCGAGTCCTAAAGGACATAGCTGCTAGACAGAGCCTGAGGCAGGTAGTGAGGGGAAAGCATACTTGATCTCATCCTCACCAACCTGTCACAGATGTATCTGTCCATGACAGTATCGATAGGAGTGACCACCGTACAGTCGTTGTGGAGACAAAGTCCCGTCTCCACATTGAGGATACCCTCCATCGTGTTGTGTGGCACTACCACCGTGCGAAATGGGATAGATTTCGAACCGACCTAGCAACTAAGATTGGGCATCCATGAGGCACTGTGGGCTGTCAGCAGCAGCAGAATTGTACTCGAACACAATCTGTAACCTCATGGCCCGGCATATCCCCTGCTCTACCAACAAGCCAGGGTATCAACCCTGGTTCAATGAAGAGTGCAGGAGGGCATGCCAGGAGCAGCACTAGACCTTCCTTCCATCATAAGGTCAGAAGTGGGAATGTTCACTGGTGATTGCACAATGAGTTCCTCAGATACTGAAGCTGTCTATGTCCAAATGCAGCAAGACCTGGACAATATCCAGGCTTGGATTGACAAGTGGCAAGTAACATTTGTGCCACACAAGTGCCAGGCAATGACCATCTCCAACAAGAGAGAATCTAACCATCGCTGCTTGATGTTCAATGGTATTACCATCACTGAATCCCCCACTATCAACATCCTGGGGTTACTATTGACCAGAAACTGAACTAGACTAGCCATATAAACACTGGCTACAAGAGCAGGTCAGAGGCTAGGAATCCTGCGACAAGTAACTCACCTCCTGGCTCGCCGAAGCCTGTCTGTCATCTACAAGGCACAAGTCAGGAGAGTGATGGAATACTCCCCACTTGCCTGGATGAGTGCAGCTCCCACAACACTCAAGAAGCTTGACACCATCCAGGATAAAGCAGCTTGCTTGACTGGCACCCCATCGACAAACATTCACTCCCTCGACCACCAATGCACAGTAGCAGCAGTGTGTACCTACAAGTTGCACTGCAGGAATTTGCCAAGGCTCCTTAGATAGACTGCACCTTCCAAACCCACAACCATGAGCACCTCGAAGGACAAGGGCAGCAGATAGATGGGAACATCACCACCTGGAAGTTCCCCTCCAAGCCACTCACCATCCTGACTTGGAAATATATTGCCGTTCCTTCACTGTCCCTAGGTCAAAATCCTGGAACTCTCCCTCCACCCCCCCAGCACTATAGGTGTACCGACACCACATGGACTGCAGAAGTTCAAGAAGGCAGCTCATCACCACCTTCTCAAGGGCATCTAGGAATGGGCAAGAAATGCTGGCCTAGCCAACGAAGCCCACATCCCATGAATGAATCAAAATAACCCTTTTCTGTTTACCCATGGAACTGCTGTAATATACAAAAAGTTTCTTGCCACCTCTATCTCCCCTTTGATATTCAAATGAATCCTTAACCTATCTAAAAATGCAAATGTTGCACCCAGCCTATTTACTTGTACCTCAGACCCAGCATAATATCGCATTATAAATGCACACCCAACGCCTCTATCCTTTCCTGTCCTAAACCTCCCAGACAACCTGCCTCTTGTAACCTTTCCCCAGCTTAATTAAAGCATTTACACACACACACACACACACACACACACACAGCCGCCTTCACAGACTAACATAATAATCTGCAAAATTAAAAAAAAAATCCATTCTCACAGTACTCCACCTGCCAAATTTTTGTCCACTCACTTAACCTATCTATATCTCTTTGCGCTCTTTGGGCAGAATTTTGCCCATGGTGGGCGGGCGGGCCCCACTGGCTCGGCAGCGGGTGCGCTTCCTGTGCGGGGGGGGAGCGAGGGATTCCCCAACTGTCAAAGTGCGCTCTTTCGCGCATGCGCGCTGTTGCTGGAGGGTCACCGGTAACGGTTATTGACTTAGTACAAAGTAGAAGAATCCATTCTCTCTTAACTCTAAATTCGCTTTATTCACATTGTTAGGTCATATACATATAGCTTATATGTCTGGTTAGATATAGACATGCAGTTTGCACCAGGTTATACAGTCTTATACCCAAACTAGGATCTAAACGCACACCCACTAGGTTTCTCTGACACTCCCTGAGTGGTCACAGAATATAAAAGCTAATACCTGAAAAGGAGAGCTGACGCTGGCCAAGCATTCCGTTCTCTCTCTCTTTCGATGTCGTCTCTACGTTGCTGACGTAGATTCTTCCACTTCCGCGATGGTTGTTCGTTGGAGTTTTCGCTGCCTCGACGCCTGAAATTCTCCGTTCTTATACTGAATCTTATCTCTTCAAGCTGTGCTGTCTCTCTCCCATTGGTTTAGGCTTACTTGCCGAGTCTGTGGCATCTTCTCATTGGCTCTGTCCTAAGGACTTAGGTAGCATTACCTCGTTACTCTTTTCCTAAATAAGGACTTGTGTTGTATCACATTCCCTTTGTTTTCCAAGAAACTCAGCTACTTCAAACCGGTTCCAGCCAGCTCAGGCCAGTGACTGAACTCGGGTTCCTTCAGGTCAAAAGTTGTTTTTGCCTATGTGTCATCAGTTCGGCTGCAGCCCCTGGCCAACAGCGCGAAAGAGCGCGCATCTCCCTGAGACTAAGTGCTGTCTCAGGGAGATCACTGAAAGTTTTTTAAACATCAAGAATAGACAAATAAAAAATTTATTAACATGTCCCCCTCATGTGACGATGTCACACGAGATGGGACATGTTAATAAAAAGGACATAAAGTTTATTAAACATTTTTAAAACGGACATGAAACCTCATCCCGCCAGTGGATGAGGTTTCATGTTTTTTCTATTCCCCGCTGGGGCTCCTGGCCTGCCCGCCAGCCTTAAGGTTGGACGGGTAGGGCATTTAATGAGCTTAATTATCCTGTCAAGGCCTCAATTGGCCATTGACAGGTCGGCGGGCAGACAGCTGATTTCGTTGTCTGCCTGCCATCCTCAATATTTAAATTGACCGGGATGAAGTTGGGTGTTCTTCCTGATGTCATCCCGCGTCATTTTCGTGTAGGCGAGCAGGCCCTGCCCCCAACTCACCGACGGAAAAATTCTGGCCTTTGTATCCGCCTCTTGGTTTGCTTTCCTGCCTATCTTCGTGCCAGCAAATTTGGTTATAATAGTCAGCTCCTTCATCCAAGTAATTAATATAGATCGTAAACAGTTGAGGACCCAGCACTGATTGTTGTATTCATGCTTAACGAACTTTTATAATGAATTAGCACCATCATTATGAAAATGATAGTGTGAAAAATAAAAAAGCAAGTTAGACAGTTAATCGTTTGTTCACCTTAATTGTGCAGTTAAAATTAATGTAAAAGTAAGTGACCAAATGTTATGGGCCATTACTGAAACAAGAAATATTTTGTCAGTCCCCTGAAATCATTCAGACATTGTTCAATTAAAATTCTTAATTTTAATTTGGAATTAATAAATAGCATTTCATATTGATTATAGTATGTATTTGAAAAAAGATCTATGATAGGATATTGTGTCAGTAACTTAACATTTCATTCAATAGTGATGCTGAAGGGGTCAGCAACTAGGGGTGAGAACTATGAGTTACATTAAAAGTCTATCATGATGTCAAACTCTTTGCAACATTATCATAACATATGAAGGACCTGGCTGGATTGTTTTTGCGATTAAATCAGATTTATTTTTCTGCCAATACATCAGGTAACATTTAATATAGGTCAGACCTTTCAGCTGGTTTTTGTTGTTCAAAATGTTACATTGGAAAGATAGTGAGAAAAATACTTTCACAGTTCTTTTAATGTGCCTTGCATTTTGTTTTAGTGCTTATATTACCTACTCATCAGAGTTACTTTGTATATCCATAGATTAGTGCACTTCGCTGGTTTTTAGCCATTTCAATAATTTACCAATGTTTATTTTGCACAATCTCACCTAAAATTTTAAATAAATCTAATTATTCGCATTACTTTTCCATACTGCTGTAGGCATTCTTTGATATTAATGAGCTATGCAACGTCATGTTGCAATTTTTGCTCCTTCTAGGTGGTCTGTGTTTTAGATCTTAACTCCCATCAACAGGTCCTGTCGTTACATAGTTTGATTGTCATACGTAGAATTACACGGAATTTACAGGAAACAAGTCATTTGGTTCAGCTGGCCTTTGGTCTCTGCTGGTATTCATGCTCCAGCTGAGCTGACTCATTTCATCTAACCACATCAGCATAACCTTCTATTCATATGTCTCTTGTGTATTTATCTAGCTTCCCTTTGAAGGCATTTATGCTGTTTGGCTCAAATACTCCATGGCCTGAATTTTATGCTGCCCCGCCGGCAGGTTAGTAGGCAAGTGGTGAGTGTAAAATTCCTCAGATGAGGTACCAACTGGGTTCCAGTCTGTCCTGACCTCCCAGCAATTTAACACTGGGATGGGCGAGGCCTTGGACAACCTGTCCACCCTTGCGCCAATTGAGGCCCTTAAGTGGCCAAGTATTGACCACTTGAGGGCCGTTTTCTGCCCAGCCTCAGTTTTTAGGCTGGTGGGAGGAGTTCCTGGGTATAGAGGAAGCCCAAATATAATCGGGTTCAGGTCTCGAGTGGGAAGGGGGGTGCGCCTCCATCAGCTGTCTCCTTTTAATTTCGGCCCCCCCCCTCCCTTGCCCCCGGCCTATCCCCCGACACCCTAATCACCCCCGGCACCCTCCCCAAGGCCTCCTCTATCCTCCCTGCCCTGAGACCCCCAAAACCTATCTCTTCCTGGGATTTGGGCTCTGGGGACTATATGCACTCCCAGTCCTGTCCCCTGCAGCTTCTGATTGGCTGGCAGCTCTCTAACGCAGGATTTCACAGAATCGCTTCCTCCCAGTGTGTTCCTCGCTGACAATTCGGATGGTAGGAAGGGAAGCCTTGCCATCCTAAAAGTCCTGGTCCATGTGTGTAGTGCCCCTAGTCAAACTATTCCAGTACAGCTACAAAAGTGGAATCCACCCGACACAATGTGAAAAATTGCCAAGGTTCGTCCTGTCCACAAAATGCGGGACGAGTCCAATCCAGACATAATCAGTAAACTAATTGAAAGTGTTGCTGACAGTGCTACCAAATGGTACTTGTTCACCAATGCTCAGTTTGGTTTCTGCCAGGACCACCCTGCTCCAGACCTGGTTACAGTCTTGGTCCAAATGTGGACCAAAGAGCTAAATTCCAGAGTTGAGATGAGAGTGACTACCCTTGATATTGAGGCAGCATTTGACTGTGTGTGGGGTCAAGGAGCTCTAGTAAAATTGAAATCAATGGAATAAGGAGAAAACTCTCCACTGGCTGGGAGTCATAACTAGTACAAAGATGGTTGTGATTGTTCAAGGCCAATCATCTCAGACCCAGGACATTACTGTAGCAGTTCCTCAGGGTAGTGTCCTAGCCCAAATCATCTTCGGCTGCTTCATCACTGACCTTGCTTCTTTCATAAGGTCAGCAAGTGGGGATGTTCACTGATGATTGCACAGTGTTCAGTTCCATTTGCAATTCCTCAGTTAATGCCACTGTCATTGGGTTTCACTGTTTTTCAGGATACATTTTAGTGAGTGCTTGGTATGTGATGGGGAAGGTGAAATCAGCAAAAGTCCTGATCACCAGCAAAGTGCGCTGTGTAACATTTGAAAAGTTAGGGACATCATTTGCTGTTTGCAATCTGCCTGTGAAGAACTCAAAGCATACACTTGTGAACTCTATCGGCAGAATGAATGTAAAGGTGTGAATCAGGCCAGATGTCAAATGTCCAGGACAGAGTTATGCAGGGAAGTTGGAGAACAGTGCTGGGATTGGTACCGTCTCTAGATCTGTTTTGCTGTCATTCTGATGAAGAACATGACATTCACTTCCATGTCTAACAAAAAGTATTATGTCATTAGTGATCTCTCTTCCAGACTTGCAATATCATTCGTAGAGAAATTGGAGTAGATTTTCCTTGTCACTGTAAAACATAATTTTTCTCACTGCTTTAGGATTTTCTGGTAAGGAGAGAAAATTTTGATGATTTGCATTCCTCCAACTGACCTCTGTACCCTTTCAACACTCTTGATGCGATTGGTCTTGTATCTGTCCAGAACAAAGTGGATCTCTCTTGACTTATCCGTCTTCATGTGTATCACAAGAACTCTCAGTACTCAATCAGCAAACTATCCAAATGTTGATTGTGGTTTCATGGCTTGATTCAATGCCAAAGCGTTCCATACCCATGTTGTACCACTTGGGATCACATGAGTGGAAGGGGGTGGATTGACTGACCCCTCCAGAAAGTGTAAGAGCTTTGCATTGTTTGTCTTCATGAGGGATCTGTCATGATTAGCTGGAGGCAAGGGTAACGTTACCAGATTTCATTTTTGTCCACTTTTCTCACTGCAACAACAAATATTCTGGCAAATAAGTTTTGATCTGCTTTCAGAGCAATCTCCTTATCCTTTCCTTTGGTTGCATACACTTCACTTGTGTTCTTGAAAGCCTTCAGTTTCACCTTCTTGACAGGATCATGAAAGTTGACATCTTGGTGTTGTGGTCGCTTCTGACAAAAAACCATGAATTCTTCCTCCCTCTTTCCTTGGCCTCTGTAAGCTCCTTAACTACAGGTGCTGGTGCAACTTGGCCTGATGTGATGTGATGCAACTGATTTTTACTCCAAGGAAGGATCAAAAGGATTAATCATGTTTTGAACGGTATCCATGACAATCTTCACATCGTTTTCATCATGCTCCTTGACTTGTCCAGGTCAGTGTGAGATCTTGTTATTGACCTGTTGACCGGGATGGCAGGAGTGTGCAGTTTATCTACCCCCACTATTTCACAGGTTGCACCATAAGTATAAATGTTTAATTCACTCACCAGAATGACCAAACTATTATCAGAATTAAAATAAAAGAGACTTTTATTTTATTTGTTACTCTAAGACAACAAGAGTATGGTATCTCACAGACAGCATGCGATCAAGTTATTTAACGGACGGCCAACTGTGAATCCAAGGCAAAGGCAGGTTTGACAGGATTCCCTCAATAAGGGAGCTGTAGAAAGATGGACTTTCAATAAACTCAATGATTGATTTATCACTTTTTTAAAACAAGTTGCAAAAACTGGTCAACATACAATTTGTAATCCGGAGGTATAACTTTATACCGCTTTTAAACACACAAAAAAACAAAACAAATAGTGTCTGCAGAGGTAGGCCAATCGGAAAACGATATGGAAAGGATAAAGTTTGAAGGGTTTTGAAGCTGTGGATCTGGTGTTCCTACGTGTGGAGACTGAGCGCTGGTCACACTAGTTGTCTGGATGTTTCCTTTCCAAAAGAAGCTTTGGTGTGGAGGAGAATAGAACCTCATGAATCCTTGGGATCTCTCTCGCCTCAGCTTTTCAGGTTTCTAAATGCAGCCATGTTATGCTGAGATGTGGATCCTCTGGCTGGAGGTTGATAACCACACACGGAATTTCAGACAAGGCAGGGAGAGAGCAAGTTAGGGCAGCCTTCCTTCTCGGCTTATTCCCCAAAACAAGTGAGTACAAAAAAAACTCAATAAACATAAAAACTCTTTTAATTCAGGTGATTTCCAGAAAACCCAGATCCTTGCCTATTTAAAAAAAAAAAAAATTTCTCCAGGAATTAAAGTAATTAAAGTTTAAATAAGCAAATTGCGCTCATTTCTTCAAGTGCCTTGCTGGACATTTAGCTGAAGTTATGTGATTCCTTGGAAAAGGCAGGCTGCTCACAAGTCCAAGGTGAACTTGTAACCCATTTTTAAAAAACAACTCCAGGTCAGTTCCTAAGAAAGTGTCCTGATATTCCAATGTCTTTGTAATTATTTAAAACACATACAGTTTTTGAAAATCTGGATTCATAACACTGTGACCAGCCATCTCTTGACAGTTTCTGTATAAAGCAGCTTTGTCACGCTGTGACAAAGTCCATCTTTCTACAGCTCCCTTATTGAGGGAATCCTGTCAAACCTGCCTTTGCCTTGGATTCACAGTTGGCCGTCTGTTAAATAACTTGATCGCATGCTGTCTGTGAGATACCATACTCTTGTTGTCTTAGAGTAACAAATTGTCCTGCTTGTAACTCTGAATTGATATCAGGATTTCTTTGAAGCTGCACAATATAAGCCAAAATACTGGCATTGTTGCCTCAATCATACGCAAAGAACTATGCAGCATGGAGTGAACACTTGAAAGATGGAAGATCCCAGCTGGCTACCTAGTTGCCCTGATAAATAGCAGCAATTTATCTATCAGATTGGTATAACTGCTCAAGGACTGAAAAGTCTTACTGTTTCAGCTGTTGTTAAAAAAGTTGTTGTAGAAACTAATGAGTGCCTGGAATCTCTCGGAGTTGAGGATGTCATCAAAATCATCATTGAGGAGGTCTGAAATTCAGCTGCTGAGTTGTAAGGCAGGTCTTGCTCATCATCTGGGAGAGTGTTGATGTAAACCTGCCATTCTAGTCTCTGTAGAGCTCGCACACAATCTTGAGTTCTAACACTCCTGTTGTAATGATAGCTGCTTACAATACCATTACAAACCTAACGCAATCAGTTTGGATTCAATGATGATGCCCTGATGCATCTGCAAATCTTTTCCAATGCAAGCTGTAAATGCCATTGCAGTGTGAAACTCCCCCATGCAAAGAATAAGCCTCTGCCTGAAGAGGGTGTTCCTCCAACGAATATCCTGGGCCTTCGTATAAATTGTCTGGTGCATTATTTTCGTGTGATTTCTGCATATTTTGTAACAAACTGCTTAATTGGCACCCCATCCACCTTAAATGTTCACTCCCTCCACCTGTATAGTGGCAGCAGTGTGTACCATCTACAAGATGCACTGCAGCAACTTGCCAAGGCACTCAAGAATGAGGGCAGCAGATGCATGGGAACGCTACTATCTGCAAGTTCCCCTCCAAGTCTCTCGCCATCCAGATTTGGAAATATTTCACCATTGCTTCACTGTGGCTGGGTCAAAATCTTGCAGCTTTCGTCTCTAACAACACTGGCTCTACCTACACCACCTGGACTGTGGTGTTTCAAAAAGGTGGCTCACCACCACCACCAGTTCAAGGGCAACAAAATTCTGGCCTTATCAACTGCCCATACCCCAAGAATGAATAAGAGAAAAGGTTCCACATCCTCATTACAATCTGGGGAAAGAGGTTTTTCTGATTTCATTATTGGATTTTCTTGTGACTGTCTGACATTTATTCCCCCTAATTTTGACCTCCTGAACAAGAGGAAACATTTTCTCTATGTCTACTCCATCAAACCTTTTCATGATTTTTAGAGACATCCATTAGGTCATTCTAAAGAAAAGATCCTTAGACTGGTCAGTCTTTCCTGATAGTTATAACCTCTTGGCGTTTTGCTATCATTCTGTAAATCTTTTTGTACCTCGTCCAGTGTCTCTATATCCTTTTGTAACTTGGAGACCAGAACTGCTCATCGCACTCCAAATGTGGCCTGACCAAGGTAATATACAAGTGTAGCATAATTTTCTGCTTTTCATTTATATTATTTTATAAATGAATCCCTGTGCTTTGTGTGTTTGCATTTTTATGTCCTTATTAACCTGCAATGCTACCTTTAATATGTGACTCTGTACCTCTAAATTTCTTTACTCCTCTACCCCATTTAGACTCTAATTTTCCATGCAATATGTGACCTCCTTGTTCTTCCTACCAAAACTTCACCCTTAACATTTATCTGTATTGAAATCCATTTGCCATTTACAGGCTCATTCTTCAAGCTTATTAATGTATGGTATACCCTTAAATTGGTGTCAGTTGCAAATTTTCAAATCATGCTGCTGATTCTCCAGCTCAAATCATTCATTTAAATTATGAATCTTGGTGGCCCTGATGATGATTCCTGCGGCACGCCACCTTCCACCAGTTGTAACTACCTCTAATTCCTACCCTCTTACTTCCTGTTTTGTCATTCTTTTTGCTGCGCAACCCCTGACTCCATATGCTCTGACCTTGGTCTGGTACCTTATCAAAGGCCTTTTGAAAATATAAATATGTTATTGCTGCATTATTGTCACGAAGCTATTAATGCATATAATATTATTGGAAAATATCTTTCTTTTGAAATAGAGGTTTAGTCTGTGGGTGTGTCTTAACTGGATTAAAGCCAGCTAGTTTGGGTGCTTTCATGTATACTAGTTTTGACATGTAAGAGATGGCATGCATTTGCGTATTTTAGCATAGAAACATAGAAAATAGGAGCAGGAGTAGGCCATTCAGCTCTTCGAGCCTGCTCCGCCATTCATTATGATCATGGCTGATCATCCAACTCAGTAGCCTGCTCCACCTTTCTCCCTATATCCTTTGATCCCTTTCGCCCCAAGAGCTATATCTAACTTCTTGAAAACATACAATGTTTTGGTCTCACCTACTGCCCCTGGTAGCGAATTTTACATTTCACATGCTCACCACTCTCTGGGTGAAGAAATTTCTCCTCATCTCAGTCCTAAATGGTCTACCCTGTGTCCTCAGACTGTGATCCCTGGTTCTGGACTCCCCCACCATCGGGAACATCCTTCCTGTATTTACCCTGTCTAGTCCTGTTAGAATTTTATAGGTTTCTATGAGATCCCCCCCTCATTCTTCTGAACTCCAGCGAATATAGTCCTAACCAACTCAATCTCTCCTCATATGTCAGTCCCACCATCCCAGGAATCAGTCTGGTAAACCTTCACTGCACTCCCTCTATAGCAAGAACATCCTTCCTCAGATAAGGAGACTAAAACTGCACACAATATTCCAGGTGTAGTCTCACCAAGGCCCTGTATAATTGCAGCAAGGCATCCCTGCTCCTGTACTTGAATCCCCTTGCTATGAAGGCCAACATACCATTTGCCTTCTTTACCGCCTGCTGCACCTGCATGCTTACCTTCAGCGACTGGTGTACGAGGACACCCAGGTCTCGTTGTACATTCCCCTCTCTCAATTTATAGCCATTCAGATAATCTGCCTTCTTGTTTTTGCTACCGAAATGGATAACCTCACATTTATCCACATTATACTGCATCTGCCATGCATTTGCCCACTCACTCAGCTTGTCCAAATCACACTGAAGCATCTCTGCATCCTCCTCACAGCTCACCCTCCCACCCAGCTTTGTGTCATCTGCAGATTTGGAAATATTACATTTAGTTCCCTCATCTAAATCATTAATATATATTGTGAATAGCTGGGGTCCCAGCACCATCCCTGTGGTACCCCACTAGTCAGTGCCTGCCATTCGGAAAAAGACCCGTTTATTCCTACTCTTTGTTTCCTGTCTGTCAACCAGTTTTCTATCCATCTCAATACACTATCCCCAATCCCATGCGCTTTAATTTTACATGCTAATCTCTTATGTGGGACTTTGTCGAAAGCCTTCTGAAAGTCCAAATAAACCACATCCACTGGCTTCTGGTCATCAACTCTACTAGTTACACCCTCGAAAAATTCCAGTAGATTTATCAAGCATGATTTCCTTTTCGTAAATCAATGCTGATTCTGTCCGATTCTGCCACTGTTTTCCACGTGCTCAGCTATTAAATCTTTTAAAATGGACTCTAGAATTTTCCCCACTACCAACATCAGGCTGACTGGTCTATAATTCCCTGTTTTCTCTCTACCTCCCTTTTTAAATAGTGGGGTTACATTAGCTACCCTCCAATCTGTAGGAACTGTTCCAGAGTCTATAGAATCTCGGAAGATGACCACCAATGCATCCACTATTTCTAGGGCCACTTCCTTAAGTACTCTGGGATGTAGGTTATCAGGCCCTGGGAATTTATCAGCCTTCAATCCCATCAATTTCCTCAACACCATTTCCTTCCTAATACTGATTTCTTTCAGTTCCTCCTTTCACTAAACCCTGTGTTCCCCAACATTTCTGGTATGTTATTTGTGTCCTCCTTTGTGAAGACAGAACCAAAGTAAGTATTTAGTTGGTCAGTCATTTTCTCCATTATAAATTTTCCTGTTTCTGACTGTAGGGGACCTACATTTGTCTTCACCAATCTTTTTCTCTTCACATACCAATAGAAACTTTTACAGTCAGTTTTTATGTTCCCCACAAGCTTACTCTCGTAGTCTATTTTCCCCTTCTTACTCAATCCCTTGGTCTCCCTTTGCTGAATTCTAAAGTGCTCCCAATCCTCAGGTCTGTTGTTTTTTCTGGCCAATTTGTATGCCTCTTCCTTGGATCTAAAACTGTCTCTATTTTCCCTTGTAAGCCATGGTTTGGCCACCTTTCTTATTTTACTTCTGTGCCAGACAGGAATAAACAATTGTTGCAGTTCACCCATGCGCTCTTTGAACGTTTGCCATTGTCTATCTATTGTCATCCCTTTAAGTAACGTTTCCCAGTCCATCATAGCCAACTCGCGCCTCATACCATCATAGTTTCCTTTATAAGATTCAGGACCCTAGTTTCAGAATCAACTACGTCACTCTCCATCTTGATGAAGAATTCTATCATTTTATGGTCGCTCATTCCCAAGGGGCCTCGCACAAGTAGATTGCCAATTATTCCTTTTCCATTACACAATACCCAGTCTAGGATGGCCTGTTCTCTAGTTGGTTCCCCGACATATTGGTCCAGAAAATCATCCCGTATACGCTCCAGGGATTCCTCCTCTATGGTATTGTTGCTCATGTAATTTGCCCAATCTATATGCAGATTAAAGTCACTCATAATTACAGATGTTCCTTTATTGCAGGCGTCTCTAATTTCCTGTTTAATGCCATTCCCAACATCACCACTACAGTTTGGGGGTCTATATACAACTCCCACTAACGTTTTTTGCCCCTTAGTGTTTCTCAGCTCTACCCATACAGATTCCACATCATTGGAGCTAATCTCTTTCCTCACTATTGCGTTAATTTCCTCTTTAACCAGCAATACAACTCCACTGTCTTTTCCTTTTTGTCTGTCCTTACTGAATACCCCTGGATGTTCAGTTCCCATCGCTGGTCACCCTGCAGCCATGTCTCCGTAATCCCGACTATATCATACCCGTTTACATCTATTTGCGCGGTTAATTCATCTACTTTATTGCGAATGCTCCTTGTGTTAAGGCACAAAGCCTTAAGGCTTGTCTTTTTAACATTACTTGTCCCGTTCCCACTATTTTTCACTGAGGCCCTGTTTGATTCTTGCCCTTGATTTCTCTGCCTATCACTTTTCTTATTCCTCTTTCTGTCTTTCTTGTCCTTGATTCCCCCTCCTCTGACTCCTTGCATAAGTTCCCATCCCCCTGCCATTTTAGTTCAAACCCTCCCCAACCATCCTAGCAAATATTCCCCCTAGGACATCAGTCCTGGTGTAACCTGTCCAGTTTGTACTGGTCCCACCTCCCCCAAAACCGGTCCCAATGTCCCAGGAATCTGAAACCCTCCTCCTCACACCATCTCTTCAGCCACGTATTCATCCTATATATCCTGCTATTTCTACTTTGATTAGCACGTGGCACTGGTAGTAATCCTGAGATCACTATCTTTGATGTCCTACTTTTCAACTTCCTAACTCCCTGTATTCTGCTTTTAGGACCTCATCCCTTTTTTTTTAACCTTGACCCTAGCACCAGGGAGCTAATATCTTTCCTCACTATTGCGTTAATTTTCTCTTTAACCAGCAATACAACTCCACCGCCTTTTTGTCTGTCCTTCCTAAATACTGAATACCCCTGGATGTTCAGTTCCCATCCCTGGTCACCCTGCAGCCATGCCTCCGTAATCCCGACTATATCCTTGACCCAAGCACCAGGGAGGCAACGTACCATCCTGGAGTCTCGTTTGCGGCCTCAGAAACGCCTATCTATTCCCCTTACAATTGAATCCCCTATAACTATTGCATTCCCACACTTTTTACTCCTCCCCTGTGCAGCAGAGCCAACCATGGCGCAACGAATTTGGCTGTTGCTGCTTTCCCCTGAGAGGCCATTCCCCCCAACAGTATCCAAAGTGGTATATGTGTTTTGCAGGGGAATAGCCACAGGAGATTCCTGCACTGCCTGCCTAGTCCTCTTGCTCTGCCTGGTGGTCACTCATTCCCTTCCTGCCTGCGGACTCTTAGCCTGCGGTGTGACCACCTCTTTCTACACGTGCTTTCTATACAATACTCTCCACCTCGCGGATGCTCCACAGTGTCCCCAGCCACCGCTTCAGCTCTGAAACCCGGGCTTCCAGGAGCTGCAGCTGGAGACACTTCCCTCACACATGCTGGCCCTAGGCACTGGAATGTTCCCGGCTTCCCATATAGAGCAGGAGGAGCACACCACAGCTTTGAGCTGTCCTGCCATGACTTACCCCTTTAAATTAAATTAAACCTTTTGGAAGATACTTAATATCAAATAATATTAATTACTCTAGGGCCCTTCTTCCCTGCTCCTCGTTGTTACAGAATATAGCCCTTACAAACGATGAACCACAAAATAAGACCTTAAAAACTATAAGTGATAAAAGTAGTAAATACTTACCTGACCGTACTCACGGCACTCAAAGGATCACCTCGTTCCCTCCTCACCGAACTCCCTCAGTCACCAAACTCCAACTTAAGCACTCTGTTGCAGCCCAAAGCAGCACTCCAGTGAGTTGAGCATTCAAGACGTGGGGTGAAAACTACTAGCTACCAGATACCAAGCAATATGTTTATATTACTAATAAAATTGGTACTATGAAAGGGGTTTTAATGTAAAAGGTGGAGTTCAAAGAGGCTGGTGATACAATGAGAATTTACATTCAGTGAGCAGTGCTAGGTATAACTTTAGCAGTTTTGGGTGTGCAGAGCAGAGGCAATGTCAGATCAAAGCTTGTGTCTGCAAGGAACCAAAGTGAAAGGAACCTCATTTTGAATTTGTAAGGTGAAAATGCTTTGCCTGGTGTCTGCTGAAAGTCTTTGGGTTGCTGTTGCCTTAATGGAGATTAGTTTGGGAATTTCTTAAGTTATGATAGTAGTAATTTGAAGCCATGTACATATATATTTTAACCTGTGTAAATTAATAAAATATTTCTTAGTTTAATGTAAAACCTCGAACTGGTGGTCTGATTCCTGAATTTAGAGTCGCATCTCAAACATAACAATTAAAATTATAGGCTATGACAGTTGTTTAAAGTTTCCTTCTGGGATCTTTAACTCAGCTTTACCAACTGCATCGGTCATAACAATTATCCTTGCCTACTCTTTCTGTTACTACAAAGAATTTGGTAATGTTGGTTAAGCATGATCTTACATTTTGAAATCTCTTGACTTTTTGTTATGTTTTCAGTTTCTAGATTTTTTTTCTGTTACATTTTTATGTAATTATTCCATTATATTTCCTACCACTGTCTTTAACCATTGTTCCCTGGGTGTGATCAATCACCTTTTTAAATCTAGGAATAACATTATATGTCCTGCAGTCTTCAGGCACTTTTATATAAATATATATACATATTTGCTCATGTACACACAAACATGTACACTTGCACACGCAAATACTCTTGCTTTCCCAGTTTCTGTTAGTATGCATGGATATAATCCACCTGGAACAGGATTTTATCATCTCTGTTGAACTAGTTTATTTATTATCTTCCCCTTTTCTTAAATGTCTTAATCTTTTTTGATTTCTTATATAACATTCCTCTTCTTTGGAAGTATTCTGCCAATTTGCTGTCAGTACTTATGAGTTTATCTTGTGCATTCCTTAGTGGCCTGATCCCAATTGTGATCTTTCTTTTGTTATTTATGTGTCTATAGAATACTTCACAATTTCTTTTCATATTATAGGATAATTTAATTTTATCATTCTTCTTTGCTTTCCTTTTTGGTCTTCTTTCCTAACTTCTTCGTATTCCCTTTTATCATCATCTCCTTTACGGTCTGTATACTTAGTACAAGTATTTTCTTCAGCTTCAAATTTGTTCTCATCTCTTTCATCACCCATGGTGTTTCATTATTGGCTAATTTATTATTTTAGCAGAATATATTTTCTTCAAGAAAAACTCAAAATAAGACAAGGGAGCAACAAAATTGATTATTTGCTAGTTATGAGCTTCTGTTTAGAATTGCATATACTTTAATGCTCTTCCTAAATTGCTGTAAATGTCGACATTGAAATTGGGATTCATAGCCCACCTGATGAAATGTGGCAGTTTGATTATGAATCCTGAAAATCAGAAAAAAGTCCTTTAGTTATGCTTCCTCCATCCATTGGAATGCAATCACAGTATACTTGGGAGAATTGATGGTGCGGGGCTTGGTTCTATCCACATGTGCATATTTAGAGGCACCTGTGTATGCGCACATCTAAATTTATCAGTTTGGAGTAAATCCACACTGCACCTTGTAAATTGTTCTTTCTCATTAGGTGCTGTCCTTCCTTTCAGAACTGGTGTGAAACATCACCTTCCACCCCCAACCCTCATGCACCCGCACCCCAGAGCGAAAATCATAGTGGCCAGGATATTGAGATCGGCAAACGGGGGCTGGGGCCCGCTCACTGATGTGGGATGATGTTGGGAGTTCCGTCCGACGTCACCCTGCGTCATTTCAATTTTCAGGTCAGCGGGGGTGCAGCCGAATCAGCTGTGTGCCCGCCGACCTGTGAACAGCCAACTGAGGCCATTTAAAAACTAATTGAACTAGTTAATGGACCTGCCCGTCCAACCTTAAGATTGGCAGGCAGGCCGGGAGCCCTGGCGGACTTCAAAAAAAGCATGAAACCTCATCCATGGGCGAGAAGAGATTTCATGTAGGTTTTTAAAGATTAATAAAAGTTTGAATGAAAGTGATGGATGTGTCCCAACTCATGTGACTGTGTCACATGAGGGGACATGTCAGGGAAATTTTATATTTGTGCATTGACCATTTTTGAATTTGGCGTCAATCTCCCTGAGGCAGCACTTAGCCTCAGAGAGATGAGTGTGCTCTTTTAGGAGAAATAGCGCACTCCCGGCTGAGGGAATCCACCTCCCCCACCCTCAGCCCGCCCGCACAGGGAGCGTTATGCTCACCATGCTATAGGAAAGATATAATTGCACAAGAGAGGGTACAGAGAAGATTTACATGGATGCTGGCCTTTACTCAAGAATTTTAGGGAAAATTCGATAGGCTAGGGTGTTTTGTTTGGAACAGAGCAGGCTGAAGGAAGACCTAATTGTAGTGAATAAAAAATATGGCAAAGCCGTACTCTCCTTGGTTGAGGTATCCATAACCAGGGGCATGGATTCAGGGTAAGAAGTAGGGGGTTTGGAGGGAATTTGAGGGGAATATTTTTCATCAGGAGGGCTGTGAGGACGTGGAACTCGCTGCCTTAAAGGGTGGTAGAGGCAAAAAAATTCATAACGTTTAAAAGTACTTGGGTTGCGGTGCTTCAAGTCCATATCAATGAGGTTGGAGACCAACTGGAAAGGGTAATAGGCTGGATGGCTACCTGTCAGCTGGTGCGGACGTGATGGGCCAAATGGCCTCCTTTCATCCTGTAAATTTCTATGATTCTGTGGTAAAGAAGGGAAGATTGTCAGGGAAATCTAGCATGCTCTTCATATCAAACAAGAGGAAGATGCTGACCATAGAATGGTATGTACTTTGCTCTTCCTAAACTGCTGTAAATGTAGATATTGAAATTGGGACGAAATGTGGCAGTTTGACGCTGAATCCTAAAAATAAACTGGTTACAGTCCCCAGCAGAAGTAAACTCATCAACCAAGAGCTAGCTTCTATTACCCAGTTCCAACCTCCCCTTTTCTCTCTACTCAGGTTTCCATCCCTTCCATAGTACCAAAACAGTGCAACCAAAATCACAAGTAGTGTTCACTGTGACTGTGTTACATAATTCCCTACCTCCGCCCCCCCCCACCGCCCTTATGGTTGATCATGCTATCCTTCTCCAAATCCTCTGCTTGTTGGGATAGCACATATCCTTGGTTCTACTTCTTCCTATCTGATTCTGACCAAAACACCACTAAAAGTAGCTTCTCTTTCCACCCTATACCATTACCTGATGAGTCCTGCAAAGATGCCTATACTAAGCCGCCCCCAACCCCTTCTTCACCATCTAAATGCTATCCCTTGACAACAGCATCCGCAAGCATGCTGACATCCAGTCCTGGATGAGCTCCAATTGTCTTGATGTAAACATTTGGAAGACCAAGGCTTTGTCCCTTGTCATAAACTCCATACCCTAGCTAATGACTTGCTAATAATTCTGTTCCCTTGCTCAACCACTGTCTCTTGAAATCGTTTTTAATTTCTTCTAATGTGACATTCCTTCTGTTTGGTCCCTGGTAAATACAGGAGCAAAGTATTCTGCCATTTTGCTGCCAGTACCTATGAGCTTATCTTTAAGTCCTTGAATGCTGGACAGCTCCCTGTTTGAATCTCTGATGAATAATCTCTGATTATGGCTGATCTGTACCTCAACTCCATTCACCCATCTTTGTTCCATTTTCCTCTATGCCCTTGCTTGGCAAAGAACTATCAATCTCAGCCTCTAAAAATTGACTGACTTAACACCTGCAATACCCTTTTCAGGGTATTAAGTAGTAGAGTTCCATTACCCTTTGTGTGGAAAAATGGTTCCTGATGTCAGTCATATATTGCCTGGCCATAAATTTAAGATTATACAGTAGTCTGTTGTTCTGGATTCCCCCACCAGTGTAAATAGTTTCTTTCTATCTATTTTTTGAATTCGGCATTCATTTCTTTCCTTGGACTATGCGAAGCATATTGGGAGACTTTTCTTTGTTAAAGGAGTTGTATAATACGCTTTGCTATTGTAAATTGGGATATATTTGTGTATGTCTGTATAAGAAATGAGTTATTTTCCTAATTGGAATCTGTGAAGTGCTTTTGAGACTGTATATTTATCACGAGACTTTAAAAAAAATCAAGATAGAAATGGACAGTAGCAGTGTGCGTAGATATATTTTCTAGGTTTGATTTTTAAAATCAACCAGTAGTGGCATTGCACTGAAACTGTTTATTTGTTTCATTTAAATGGCACAAAACACTTGAGTTTTGTTTCTTCTATTGCTGTTTTTACACTGTACCTAATGGTGTTGTACTATCTGCAGTGGCGCAAGTGGTCAGCTGCAGTTGCACCATTTGCTTTATTGTAAAATGGAAAGGGAAGAGTTCTGTACATGTTCAGTCAAACATGTACGGAGTGTCGTTTGCTGGTCTTTAGATTTCTGAGCGCATTGAAAAAGAAGTTGAACAAAAGCTTTCTATCATGGCAGATTTTTTGTTTAAACAAAATTATGCAGAATTAAGTGACATGAGATCCTCTTGTATTGATAATAAAAACCTTGATTTCGCATCATAACCTTTGCCCCCATTTTTCTGGAGAAAAGTTTTTGATGGTAGCTGGTGATGATTCTGCTGTTCCCATTTACTTCTAGATCCATCTTTTGTTTCTTATCTCATTACCATCTCTGTTTACCTTGCACCATCATCTCTTTTGTTATTTAACTCCATGTCTACACAGATGCTGCCTGACCTCCTGGTATTTCTAGTGTTTTTATTTCAGATTTCCAGCATCTGCAGTATTTTACTTTTGTTTAGGGTGCAGGCTAGCATCAATATCAGCTTTGTACTGCCATTTTGCTCAGATGCTGAAAATTTGCATTGCAGTTCAATAAATAGGTGGCTACAGTAATTTCATCACAAACTTTTTCAAAAGTTTGAGAGAATCTTTGGGGAGATTTGATGAATACATTTTCTTGCTGATTCCAAACTTCTATTAAAAGTAAATAAGTGAACCTAATTTCAATGAAGATGATTGTGGGGAGTGGGTCCTGTGGAGGACGGATTTGAGTTATATCCAGTCGTAAAGAGCGGAAGAAGAGGCTTTTGACTCTGGTCTTAATGAGTGACGAGTGCATATGTATTTATGTATAACACACTCATACCATTCCTTTAAGTTATTGTTTTGAAGAGTGTTACTCAAAATATTCTCTGCTTTGCTTTTATATTTCACTGTTGATATTGTAGCTAATTGATTAGTGGTTAAGGTAATTAACCTTTGGGTGGTATGGTGCAAATTATGTTTGAAAAGAGTGCTAAAATATTCTGAGTGTTCTGCTGTGTCTGTCTGAAGTTTACAGAAATGTACATTTTGTGAATCTGTTTTATACGGTATACAGAACGTGCCAAAAATTGTAGCAGTGTACAAAGATATCATTCTGCTACATTATCACAAAGTGCTAGTTTCTGCGCAGTTCATCTCTTTCTCTACTGTTGTCAAATAAAATTGACACTTCAAATGATTTGTGTTTTGTTGCAGGGAATGTTTATGGAAGTTTTTCTTTCCAGCTGACTATCAGACGCTGAAGGTCACTGAATTAGCAAAGCCTAGAAAGCCAAGGGAGATTCTTGCATTTGAACTACGCATGAATATCATTGCAGATGCCACCATTGATTTACTTTTTACGAAGAACCGGGTAAGCGCAATCAACTTAATTGCACATCATCAGCAATAATTTTATAGGTTATGTCATATGTCAGAACTAAGACAGAGAGCTAATTAGAAAGCATAGCAGGTTGTAAAGTCTGTAGGGTTTGTAACACCTGTTATATCATCAATTTATTGAGGACAGATGGCTTTATGGTCAGGGAGTCCAAGGTGTTGGGGTAAATTGGGTTTATTGCTGGATCCTTGGAGAATACAGTGAGGTATTAATGCAGAGCTAATGTGGCATGATAGCTAGCTTCATAACCTAAGAATTATAATGTTCAATAAATCTTACAATTTTTAGAAGTTGTTGAATTATGAAGATTAACTAAATCCTAAAAGGGTGTTAAACTTGATATTACACATGCAATTGGAACACAGCAAAAATCAGTTTTAAAAAGTGATTTTTCTTGAGCAATTAGTTTTTGACAATCTGAACCTTGCCTTGAATTATTGCTCCCATTTCAATCTGAATTTGTGTATCTGAATTCAGATGGAGACTTAGGCCTGAATTTTGCGCTCGTCGGGCTTGCGTGATTGGTGGGCCTGGGAGCGGTCGGTAAACAGCCTCCGACCGCGATTTCACGCTGGCTGGCCGTTAATTAACAGCCAGCCAGTGTGAAATGTGCGCTGAAAAGCTCATCACTGCCAGGGTGAGGGCGGGAAGACGACGGGTGCTGACGTCACCGCGAGCGCAGTTGGGCGCTTCACTGAGCTCCCTGGAAGAAACAGCTTCCTCAGGGAACTGCAGACCCCCAAATAATAAAAGAAAGTACAAAAATTCTGCAGTATATGTCCATGCAGTACAATCAAGCACCTGAAAGCATGCCTCAAAAATGCTGTCCCCAGATCTATCTATCTTATTGTATATTCCAATGAAGATTTCATCCCACCCTTGGATGAGGTTTCATCAAAAATTTAAAGGCCGCCTGACCAATTGCCCATTTGCCAACCATAAGGTTGGATGGGCCATGAAAAATCACTTATAATTGTGCTATTAATTGGCTTAATTGCGCATTTAATTATTGGCGAGTGCTCTTCCGACTGCCTCGTGCACCCGCCAAGCGAAATATCACGCAAGTGTGCGATGATGTCGGGACGCTTGCCCGATGTCATCTCGCGTGATTTTTTCAACCGTTCAGGTTGGGTGCATGACCGCCTGCAGAGCGTAAAATTCTGCCCACGCGTTTTTGTACAAAAAGCCAAAATACTGCAGACATAAAAAAAACAGAAAATGTTGAAGATTAGTGTTAGGCAACATCTGCGAAGAGAAGAAAAATATTAATACTTCTGGAGTAATTATTCCGAAGCAGCAGGATTATACCTGAATTATGAACATTTTACATTCTTTACAGATGCAGCCTGAGTTAGATTGTTTGCCGCACTTTTGTTTTTTGCTCCACAAATTGTTTGATTTGCATAATTTGCTGGATTTTGAGTGTCCAGTAAAACCTAAAATTTTGTTAAATACAGTGTTGGAAATACCTCAGCAGGTCTGGCAGCATTTGTGGAGAGAGAAACAGAACTTATTGAGTCAAATATGACTTATTCAGAACTTGAAGGAAGAGTCATATTCAACTTGTATTTCTCACACTCTGTGTTCTTATTTCAGATTTCCAGCATTCAAAGTATTTTGCTTTAATTATAGAATTTTGTTACTTAGCATTCTGCTTGTCTTTGATTGTGGGCAGTGGGGCCCCTTCCCTCCTGTGATCCATTGGTTTCAAGTGTTCTAAAGCCCTGATTTGATATGCTCTGCTGAGTTCTTTTTAATTCCATCTCTTGGAGCTAGTGAGTTTGATGCTAGATGAGGCAGAGATTACGTAGCATCTTGTATGCCACAGAAAATTCTTTACTGGCCTTCTGATTACTCCAGAGAATCATTTTGCTGGAGCTGCATTGTCCAATTAGAGCCCCCACGTGGGGAAAAAAGCCATTTTTTTTTTAACAAAAAGAAAAACAAGATATTGTGGATGCTGGAAATCTGAAATAAAAATAAAAAATGCTGGAAATACTCAGCAGGTCTGACAGCATCTGTGGAGAGAGAAACAGTTAATGTTTCAGATCTGTGACCTGAAAAAGTCAGACCTGAGGCATTACTTTGTTTCTCTCTCCACAAAATCTGCCAGATCTGCTGAGCAAAAATAAGTAATGTTAGATCAAAAAACACATTTAAAATTGTGCACATTTGAAATTGTGTTGTATAACTTCGAATGAAAAAAATCCCTGTATACATTAGAATGGAAACACCATAGCCCAGATTTTGCTGAAGTGAGGCATCTCACAGCATGTACTGTTAGTTAGATTTGTTTGTGGATGTCTAGGTTTGAAAATTTTTATCCACATAGTTGAAACTACAAATTGATACCGCAACAGGGTAGCTGGAACAATGGAACAGCAAGTGTCTCTCCTTAACTAGTAAATTAAAGGATTAAGAAATAAACAAAGAAAAGACTGAAGTGAGAATATGAAATAGAGTGTTGAATTTAATGTCAAATTAAATACAGAAAAAAAGAGGGGAAAAGAAACAGTGGATTGAGAGAGGGAGAAAGGGACAAAGGAAAAGTAAGAAAGAAAAAAATAAAGCTAACATTTGACCTTTTAAAAAATCTTCAACAATTCACAACTTGAAGGAATTGGATTTCATACATCTAGTTCATTTTCAGGATGAGAGAAGTTGATTGGCAGCAATGAACAATCTATCACATCGTTAAAGGGGTAGTTACGCTGTGATTATTGTGGATTCACTATGCTGATTTTAATGGCCAATTAATGTGTAACTGCAGCAATTTCAAGAAAATCATAGTAAGGTTAAAGGTGAGATGCTGTTTTTGTGCTAGTTGTGCTAATGTTTGCACATTAGTAACTATACATTTAGTCAGACACTTAAAATCTGGGTCTATGTACGGAAGGTTTCTTGATGCTGCAGCAGAACTATGTAGCTGAGCTATCTGGATCTTTGGCAGGGTGGGAGGAAAGGATAAATTATTAACCTATGGTGTTCGATTTGGGTGGGGATGGGGTGGGGAAATTAGTTGGGTTTCTGCTTCTGATCACTATGCAGAAATCTCATGTAGATAACAGCCACTTAAGCAAGGAAGGTAATGAACTGTACCCCAGTAAGGATTTAACACTTCAGGAGAGGAAGGAGGAAACAAAGTAAAGCCTTGAACTATTTTTGTGATTTTGATACTGTTTCCTCCTGTTTTATGGGATAAATAGAACAGAAAATGAAACAAATATTGCAGGATAGGTGGGAGGGGGGGGAGGTGGTGGGGGGGTGGGTGAGAGATGCCTTTGGATGAATGCATATAAATAATTTATGTAATTTAACAAATATTTATTCTAGATGTGAATACAGTGTCATATTTAATATACATATTGCAATATATGTTTATTTTAGGAGACCAATGCCATACATGTAAATGTTGGAGCAGGTTCCTATTTGGAAGTTAATGTTCCTATGACAGTAAGTGAAAATGGTAAGCATCTGTCCACATTTTGAAACATTCCTTTTATATTCTAAAAGACACTTTGGATTGGGGAACATTCATTTTAAGCATTGTACTTGAAAGCTTTCATTTTAATACTTTATAATAGGCATTCATGGTTATATGGATCTGAAGTTATTTAAGGCAAAGTTAGATTTTTGTTAGACAGGTGAGTCCAGGGTTATGTGGTGCAGGCAGGAAAGTGGAGCTGAGACCACAACCAGGTCAGCCATGATCTTATTGAATGGTGGAGCAGACATGAAGGGCCAAATGGCTTACTCCTTCTATGTTCCTATATTATTGGTTATCAGATAAGTGTGGGAGAAAGATAAATGTGGGAGGAAGGTATGAAAAATTACTTTATCCTTTTTTTAAAAGAAATATTATCACTACTACTATCTACATGTGTTGTGTGGATTTTTGATTCCATAGGCTTTTCACCAACTATTAAAGGTCAGCTTCTCCACGTGGATGCAACTAGTAGCATGCTGTATCGAACTCTGTTGGAGGCAGAAATGTTAGCTGTAAGTTTCTATTTTAAATTTTATGTAAGTCAGCTCTGAGGTAAGAACCAGCCTTTCAAAGTTTAGTGGTATTGCAATAAAGTTGATTGAACATTTAAAATGGGTAAACAAATTCTACTTTTTCATATTTGTATGTCATAGCCGAAACCTGAATTCCTAGTTGTCTTATGTGTACGTCTTTCATTTGCTCCATAAAATCATGTAAATTAATATTGTTTCAGATATGAAACTGGTGAGACAGGGAATATCATAGTTGTTTACGGTTGCAACAGGCAAGCACTTGTGTGGTTCATTTGCTTACTTTGCTAATCAATGAATTATGCATTGAATGCAAAACTTGCACTATTACATTTACGTACCTGATTCTTAAGAGTTTCCTGATCTTGGCTGGGCTGATAGTAGGGTTCTGCAATTGGCAAAATCTGGCAGGGAATTTGTAGTTCACATTTTAAAAAAGCATGTTTCTTCAGTGTGCATATGTATGTACAAAAGAAAACAGAAAAGTAGAGAATGTTATTGGAAAATGTGTGTTGCTAACATTAGAAAAGGAACTTTTTTTTTGGAGGAGTCACTGAACCCTGACAGCATGAGGACACTTTTCAGCAGATAACATCTTTTCGCAAAGTGTTCTGTCACTTCAATTGTGTGTTACTTCATTTGTTTTCCTCACTCATGTCACTGTTGGACCTAACACCTTCAACCCAGAGCTGCTGTCATTGATCTTGAAAGAAATGTATTTGAAAACAAAACTGATCAAAAAGTGATAAAGATAATAAATCATCATCATGTGTGCTCTGCCCAGTGGCAGGTCCTTGGCTCAGTCTTCTCCATGTCTCTCTGTCCTTTGTCAGTCATTTCATTTTCCAATAATTTCCTTCAATTTTCCAGACATCTGACATTGATATTCTCTTCCTCTTTTTCCTTAATTTTCCCCCCATAACATTTCTTATTAGTCTGTTTTCTCTTAAGATGTGCCCTGCCCAATTTCTCTGCCTTTTCCTAATTACATTCAGCTAATTTCTTTGTCCTTTCACTTTCCTCAGCACTTCATTTGTTACTATTTCTGTCCAGCTGACCTTTCCATTCTCCTCCAAACCTACATTTCAAAGCTATTTGGCAAGTTAGTTTCCTCTTTCTGTAAGGTCCAAGTCTCACATCCATACAGAAACACCAGATCAAGCTCTTTACAAGTCACTTCTTACACTGTTCAGCTTTCAGATTAGCGACTGTCTCTATTTACTAAATACAGTCTATCCCATGGCTGTCCTTGTTTTTATTTCTTGGTTGCATCCTCCAAATGCAGATATTATGCTTCCTAAATACTTGAATTCTTGCATCCATTCTAGTTCTTTTCCTTCAATGAATGTTTCTTGGTGATTTGGAGATATACATCACTTTGGTTTTGCAGATTTTTCACTTTCATTCCAAAGTTCATGCCCGCTGTTACTGGTACCAGTACTCGTAATCTTTCTTCTGTGCTTGCTACAAGTGCTTTGCTATCTGAAAGTATAACTGATGTTAACTTCCCCGCTGCATTCCCCCCCGCAATCTTAACACCAGATTCTGTGTCTCCAAACACTTCTTTAATCATAACTTCTGCATAGATATTGAAGAGGACTGGTGATAAACAATGCCCTTGTCAAAGATCCTCTTTCAATTACACATGTTTCCAAAATCCCCTTTGGCTACTCTCCCTCTATTGCTGTTTGTCCCATGTTTTTTTTTGAGTTGTCTATCTCTCCAGTCTATTTCAATGTCTTTCAGCACTTTCAATAGCTTAATCCAGATAACAATAAACAAAATACTAAAAATGCTTGAAATCTGTAACAAAATAGAATGCTGGAAACAGCTTCAGTTCTGAAATAGAGTTTGCTCACATGTGAGCTTCCCTGTTCCCTGATAAAGTTTGTTCTGAGTTTCCAGCATTTTCTATTTTTGCTAAACCTAACTGAAGTTTTCATTAAACTCTTCATTTGAGTTTAAACAGAATTTTTATCCTTAGTAATAGAATGATGAATGAAGAGCAAAGGATACAGCTCCTAGTTAGGATTTTATTGCCTTGAGATTTGATTAAATTAGCACGGCCGTTTGGTTTGTGACAAGGAATATTGCTTTACTTAATCCTCCAGAAGGGAGATAATCTGCCTTCTGCTTTAGAGGCATAATGTTATGACCCTAATGTTTCATTGAAATCAAATGTTACATTTTTCAATTAGAAGTATACAGAGAAGGAAGAAGCCAAGGCTATGTATTTGGTTATGCAGTGCCCGTTATTCAGGTGTTAATGGCTGATTGAGTCCCCAGTCTGGAAAGTAGGATGCATGTCACCTCTCCTATTGATGTCAGAAGGTATAGGACCTGAAACCAGCAAAAGCGCTTATATGTGTGCAAATAACAGGCCCAGTATCAGTTTGAGGTAGCTCCTGTAATGGATTTGCCAAAGGCAGCTGTCACTAGCTGCATTCATTAAAAAGCAGGTCCTTAGATTGCCTGTTACCAGAAAGGTAAGTTTTTTGCACTCAGTGCCTGAATATGCTGATAGGGGAAACAGGAATGCCTCCTTGTTCGCTCAAACTGATCGTCCTTTCCTGCCCCAATTGTACCTGATTGCCACATCTAATTTCCTACACCTGCTTATCTACCCCAATGGCATGGATGGTACTCATATTGTTGTTTTTGAGCTTCATTCATCCAAGTAATTGGAAAGTATTCCATTACACTCCTGACTTGCGCCCTGTAGGTGGCAGAATTTTTTTAGGGGAGTCAGAAGCAGGGCCAGGGAGAGAAATCATGGGTTCTTGTGCTTCTCCTGTTTCCAGGCCCCTTATCCCTCCCCCTCTCATCCTTCAGGTGCCCAGAATTGGGAACCATAGTCACAGTAGGGTCATAAACTCAGGTTTCAGTACGATACATTTTATAACCACTGCTTTGACACACAACTTGGTCATGTTATGCAACTAGCTCCGCTTTTTTGAACCTATACAACATCCAAAACACTCAGCTTTGTTAACAGAAAAATGATACTTTACGTTGACTGACAAATATTTTCACATTTTAAATTGAAACTAACCATGCTTATAACTGCCCAGCATGGAGCATATAATAGGAGAGCAAAGTAATGCAGACGCTGGAAATCTGAAATATAAACAGAAAATGCTGGAAATACCTAGCAGGCCAGGCAGCATCTGTGCTGAGAGAAACAAAGTCATCAATTCACATCTGTGATCTTTACTAGTTCTGACGAAGGGTCACTGGTCTTTGTTTTTCTCTGCACAGATGCAGACAGACATGCTGAGCATTTCCAACACTTCCTATTTCTGTTGGAGCAGGGGTTTTCAACCCTCCCGGAATGGCCAGTAGTCTACTGGAATCGGCGTCAATCTCCCGCTGGCCAAAAAAAGTATTCTGGGATATTGGAACATGCCTGCTCCCTTGTTTGCCAGTATCCAGCCTGTGCATGTGTGATTGACATTGCCATGCGCTGCAACTTCAGCAGCAGTGAAGGGAGCAGGGGAAGTAGGAGGAAGCTGTTTTCTGTGTTTGTTTGGTTTGCACCATCATTAATGGCACTGCATGTGCAGAGCATGCACAGTGCTTTGCTTGATGCCAGGAGGAAAAAGCTTATGAGTAGGAATAGGACACTGGCTTGGAAGACTGCGGCAAAGCTCCGCTCTGGAGCAGAAGGTAGAATGAACTCTCAGGCTTGAGAGGAATGTCTCTCTCGCTCTCTCCTCGCCCCCCCACCTCCAAATATAGAGCACACAGATTTAATTGCACCTATTCTATATGTTACCTCCTGGCCACTTTTACATTCCACAGGGTTGAAACTTCGCCACCATTTCTTGTATTGAAATTTGGGAAAGATTTCAAGGAAGATGCTTTGAAACGTGTGTCTTTATTTTTAAATAGCTTTCATGCCATGCCACCGGCTTTCTGTAACGCTACTTTCGGGAGCTTTCTGTGCCGTCACTTCCTGAAGCTTTCCATGACGTTGCTTTCGTAAAACAATTACTAATAAATTTTATGAGGTTTGAAGATAAATGAGCAAAATGTTCACCAACCAATCACTTATCTGTGTCCCTGTGATATCACACTTTGATTTCCCTCAAAATGTGGCTACTGATCTCTGGAGTCAGACTGGACTGGATTGGATAGCTCTTCAGGGTTGTGATTACTGCCTTTGGGTCCTCTTTTCACTTGCTCTTCTACTTGGTGGTTACTGCCTCCAGGTCCTCTCTTTACCCATTCTAACCTTACTTAGCACTAATTAATTGAAGCCTGAAAGTTGTCCAGGTCTTGTTGCATGCTGGCATGGACTGCTTCATTATCTGGGGAATTGTGATTGGAACTGAATGTTCTATTCCACAAAGGCAGTTGGTGAAGAATCAAACTGGAGCCAATTTTTACACATTTTTGTAAGCATTTGTTTACAGAGTTACTCATTACAAGCAAGCACTTCCTAATCCAATAACCACAAATTTAGTTTGTTTCTATTTAGAGGCACAAGTGAATCCCCAATTAATGCCCACTACCTGCATACACATAAACACAACTAATATACAACTAACACCATACAATCCAGGGATGAGAAACTTCAACTATGAGGATAGATTGGAGAGGTTGGGACTGCTCTCCTTGGAGAGAAGAAGGCTAAGAAGAGATATGAAGAGATGCTCAAAATCATGAGGGGGCTGTTTCGCTCATAAAAGGATCAAGAACGAGAGGGCACGGATTTAGTGATTTGCAAAGTGAAAATGTTTTTTTCTCACGTCACGACTGGTTTGGGTCTGGAATGCATTGCCTGGAAGTGAGTTGGAGGCAGGTTCAATCGAGGCAATTGAGGGCATTAGATTATTTGAATGGAAACATTGTACAAGAGTACAAGGAAAAGGCAAGGCAATGGTACTAGGTCATAATGCTCATTTGGAGAATTGGGCCGATTGGCCGCCTTCTGTGCTGTTAAAATTCTGAGATTGTCTGATCTTACGCTAGAGAAAACACAATTGGTGAAGCAACTGAAGATGTATGGGCCTAGAACACTGATCTGAGAAACTTCAACAGCAATGTCCTGAGACAGAGATGATCAGCCCCCAACAAAGAGCAGCACAAATGGAAGATATGATTCCAGCCATTGGGAAATTTTCCCTGATTCTCACTGACTTCAGTTTTACTAGGACTCCTTGATGCCACACTCGGTCATATGCTGCTTTGATGTCAGGGGCAGTCATTGTCGCCTCACCCCTGGAATTTACCTCTTTTTGCCATGGTTGGACCAAGACTGTAATGAGGACTGTAACCATATAGTTTAAATTGGTTAACATCTTCACCAAAATAGTAAAAAGAGGAATTTCAAATGAATGTGTCAAGTGTTTGCATGATAGTAACCCTTGGTATAATTTCAGAGCCATATGCTGGATTTTAGTTCTGAGGTTGGGACCCGACATCAGGCATGTATCCGTGCCCCAATACCGAATTGTGTCAATGCCTGGTGTATGATGGAGTTCTTTACGACCTGGCCAATTAGTGACCAAGAAGCACACTTGCCATGCAACTGAGGATGGTAAGCAGGTTCTCGCATCTGGAGGGTCAATAGGAGATCCTCCAGCACTCAGATTGGTGGTCCCACCACTGTGTTGATATTGTGATTGCAACCATGGTTAAAAAATGGTGGTTGAAGCACTGATCACCACACCACCTCCAATCTGCAGTGTTTCAACCTCAGCCAGGGACCTGTGTGCTGAGTAGAATTGACAGAGTGGCCTTAATTGATCCTTAATGATACTTAATTGGCTACTCTCCACTTGTGGGCAGGTAGCTTTTTTCTCCCTGAAATGGGGTGTTCCAAAATGGCCTGGATGCAGGAGCATGCCTGCAGTCTGGCATGCTGGCTGGTGGGGGGGGTTACTTTTGGTCCTGTCTACCTCTCTTCCTGCCTCTTCGGCCAATTAAAAAATTGGCCCATTGAGTTGATGGCAAGAGATCTGAATAGGATAAAATTTGAAAAAGAATCAACAGATTAACTTCCCTTGTAGTAAGGAAAACATGATCTGTTATATATGTACTGGATAACTGAGGAAGTGAATTTTTCAGAGCAGACAGCACATTGTCAGCACTTGACAGAAAGAGGTGGCAATCTTGATATCCAAATAATGTTACTTTGAGCAGTATTATTCAGTGTAGGGTGCAGATGGTGTTAGAGAGTCTGATAATTCCAGAATTAATATTTTCTATCATGGTGTGTTCTTTGGCTGACTCTGTAGAATTTGATGCTCTCTGGTTGACCCCTCGCATCAGGGGAAGAAATTAAATTGCAAGGAAACTAGAAGTGCCTTCTGTTGTCCACAAATAGTTTTAATTAACAAAACAAAGCCAGTTTTTATCATTCAGCTGCTAAGATACAATTTATAGGGACGGCAAGTTATAATGTGTTTATATAATTTAAGAGTGTTTATTATGATAAGTACTGACTTGAGTGTGACACGAGGTTTAGAGCATTTTGAGTTGGCAACAGCAAGTTTTACTGGTGCCTCCGCAGTTCTGTGAATCCAGTCAGCCAGAACACTGTGTTGCATATTTAAATGCAAGTGAATGCTTAATTGACCAACATCTGAATGCTAGTGAAATTGTCAGAAAAGTTTCAATTTCCATGCTATTGCTTTTCAAAGACAAAGACTTTGAAAGGTTCAGCAAATTGCATAATAGCCACCTTAAAAAATGGAACTTTATGAAGCTACTTTATAATGGTTGCAGTTATACTGTAGCTGCTGCAATATTGAATTGATACAAAACTAGTTCTGTATTAAATTATGCTGCACCTTCTGTAGATGCACTTGCTCGGATTTTCCAAAATCCCCATGAAACCAGAACAGTCCCAGTGATTGGAAGTTAGCAAATATAACACTGTTATTCAGGAAAGAAGGTTGACTTCTTTCCCTCTCACTTGTTCCCTCCAACCTCACCTCCAGCAATAAGTGCAAAGAGTTCATGGATGACTTCGTCACGAAAATCGAGACCATCCAATCAGCTGCTTCTGCCTTGTCCTTCCCTTCCATTAGCACAGCTGGCCAAGCTTCCTTTAATGTTCTCCTTTGCCCTGGCCCTGAACTCACATCTTTATCTAGTTTTTCTCCCATCTTCCCTCATGCTATCTCTGAGCTCATCTTGTCCTTGAAACTCCTATTCCCTTGATGCTATTTCCACTAACCTGCTGATCATCCAACTTCCTCTCCTGGTCCCCATGTCAGTTGATATTGTAAAAGGTTCTCTCTCTCTTCAGATGTTGTCCCTTTTTTTAAAAATCTGCCATCATCACCTGTCCTTGAGAAACACTCTTGACCCCACAGTCCTGGCATACTAATATCTCACCTTCAACTTCTCTTTCCTTTCCAATGTCCTTGAATGTGTTTTTGCCTCCCAAATCCGTGCCCATCTTTCCTGGAACTGAACTCCATGTTTGAATCCCTCTAATCAGGTTTCCGCCCCTGCCACAGTACCGAAACATCTCTTATCAAAGTCATGAATGACATTCTATGTGACTATAACAAAGATGAACATTCCTTCCTCGTCCTCCTTGATCTGTCTGCAGCCTTTGATATGGCTGACCACACCATCATCCTCCTCCAATGCTTTCCCACCTCCCTAACATTGCTTGACTTTGCCCCTGCCTCAACTCATCAGCTACTGAATCTCTCATTCATGCATACGAACATATGAGTTAGGAGTGGGAATAGGCCACTTGGCCCCTTGAGCCTGCTCTGTCATTCAATAAGATAATGACTGATCTGATTGTAACCTCCCGCCTACCCAGATAACCTTTTGCACCCCGCCCTGAAAATTTTAACATTTTTGCTTTCAAGTGTACTCAATGCTCTCAATTACAATTTGACATCATTAGTTCTAATTTGGAATTAATTTGATAGTGCACTCAAAGCTATAGAGTGTGCTCAGCAACCTGCACTAAAAAATATAAGGAAATTAAATACTTAAATATCTGAATTTATTCAATTTTTCACTTAGTCCATAAAAGATATTCAGCTATATAGTACATGCTTAAGAGCACTACCTGATCTCCATCAGCTCTTAATTCGTTTTAGTCTCAGATTTTATACTTTCCATTTACCCACTCTCCAGATCTTAGGGTCTAAACTCTCCCCTCCCAACCAAAGTCTCAGGGTCTAAACATTCCCCCCACCACACCCCCTGCCTCCAGTCTCAGGGTCTAAAGTTTCTCGCTTCTCTCCCTCCAGTCTGAAAACTCCCCTGCAAACTCTTCCCCCCACCTCCACCCCCCTCCAAACCTCGCCGATCTCCCTTGCCTCGGACTTCAAACCTTCACAGGGCTGCCCTGGAGAAACGTCACTTCTGGTTTCCAGCCCGCCCTGTAAACTGAGATCTTCAGTGGGTGGGGTGTGCAGGGGGAAAAGGGGAATAAGGATGGAGGGGAGGGGAATAAGGGGGAAGGGTGGAGAGGAATAATAAGGGAAGTTGGTGAACGGAGGGGAGAGAAAGAGAGAGACTGTGGGGAGGAAGGAAGAGAACTTCTGCAGTCTGCAGGGGGGTATCATTGATTTCCTCAATTCTTAAAGCCCATTTAACCTCTGACCGAGCTTTTGGTCATATGACCTAATTCTGCCTTATGTTGGTTTACTCTACCTGAAAAGTTTGACTTTTGAAAGTTTGAAGGGGTGGGGGCAGATGAAAATTGTTGTGGGGTGAGGGGTTTGGAGAGGGGTTGTGGAGGAAAATTGCTTGGCAGTGGGTAGTGCGGGAGAAAATTGCTCTGGGGGCTTTGATGGGAAAGAACTGCTGCATTCTGGGGGTTGGCGGGGAGGGGGGTGGTTGGGCACGGCTGGGGGAGGAGGTGGGTGGGCATGGCGGTGGGCAGTATGGTGCTGCACAAATTATAGATTATAAAGAAAACCATAAAAATACTTCATCAATACAGGGTCTGCTTTCTCTAAGATAAAAGCAAAATACTGTGGATGCTGGAAATCTAGAACAAAAACAAAAAATACCTGGAAAAACTCAGCAGGCCTAACAGCATCTGCGGAGAGGAACACAGTTAACGTTTCGAGTCCGAATGACTTTTGACATCTTTTTGTAATCTCCACCTATCACTGGCCCTCTATCCAGCTCTACCTGTCTCCCCCCCCCCCCCACTTAAACCAGCTTATATTTCACCTCTTTTCTATTTTTCCTTAGTTCTGATGAAGAGTCATTCGGACTCGAAACGTTAACTGTATTCCTCTCCGCAGATGCTGTCAGACCTGCTGAGTTTTTTCAGGTATTTTTGTTTTTGTTCTGCTTTCTCTAAGGTAGCTCAGTTTTATGATGTTTGAAGATACCGAATTTAAGAAATATGGAAAATAAATTCTCAGATTATTTTTGGTGTCCGATTGCTTAAGTGATGTTGCTAATCCCAATTGATTGAATCCTGTGGTTTGGGGCAATTGATGACATTGATGTTAGTTATTGTACATGTAATGTTAAATGATAGTGAAATGATTGATTGCACCCAAAAGCAATTGATAAACTTTTCAGATAGGGCTTGAATCTATCTATCTATATCTATCAAGAATCTATTTACCTCTGCCTTAAAAATATTCTCTTCCTCAAAAGGCAATGGAAGCAGAGTTCCAAAGACTAACGACCCTCCGAGAGAAAAAAATTCTCCTCTGTCTTAAATGAGTAACCCCTTATTTTTAAACAGTGACTCCTAGTTCTAGATTCTCCCACAAGAGGAAGCATCTTTTCACATCCACCCTGTCAAGACCCCTCAGGATCTTAAAGGTTTCAATCAAGTCACCTCACATTCTTCTAAACTCCAGTGGATACAAGCTTAGCCTGTCCAACCTTTCCTCAAAAGACAACCCACCCATTTCTGGTATTAGTCGAGTAAACTGTCTCTGAACTGTTTTAATGCATTTACATCCTTCCTTAAATAAGGGGACCAATACTGTACACACAGGAGCACGAGTCGGCCATTTGGCCCTTTGAGTCTGATCCACCATTCAATAAGATCATGGCTGACCTGGTTGTGGTCTCAAGTCCACTTTCTTGTCTGCACCCCATAACCCTTGACTCCCTTGCCTAGCAAAAATCTGTCTAACTCTGCCTTGAATAAATTCAAAGACTCAGCCTCCACTACTTTCTGGGGAAGATAATTCCACACAGCAAAGACCCTTCGGGAGAAAAAGTTTCTCCTCATCTGTGTCTTAAAAGAGAGATCTCTTATTTTTAAACTGTCCCCTAGTTTTAGTCACTCCCACAAGAGGAAACATCCTTCCATTGTCCACCCTATCAAGTCCCCTCATGATCTTGTATGTTTCAATAATATCACCTCTCATTCTTCTTAACTCCAATGGGTATAGGCCTAACCTGTGCAGCCTTTCTTCATAAGACAACCCATGTTAGGATTGAGTCCAGTGAACCTTCTCTGAACTGCTTCTAAAGCAATTATATATTTTTTTTACAATCAGGAGATCAAAACTGCACACTACTCCAGATGTGGTCTCACCAAGGCCCTGTACAGCTGTAGTAAAATTTCCCTACTTTTATATTCCATTCCTCTTGCCATAAATGCCAACATTCCATTTGCCTTCTTAATCACTCGCTGTACCTGCATACTATGTTAGGAAACATTGATAGTTTAGGTAAGTTATATGTGTATTTTGGTGTGTTAAGAATAAGGTACATCTTTAAATGTAAGTTTAATTTATATTTTTTCTATTTGTGGGTTAAAAGATGAAACCTGGGATCTGGTTTCATTTTTGAAAGGAGACAGCAGGTGTCCGTTTGCACATGTGCATTTCTGTTGAATTTTATGACTCTTGAAGGGGAGTAAAATAAACACGAGAAAAAAAAAACATACTGTCCTGTTGCCCAGAAGCAGGGGTCCAGAGACTGGAGGCCCCACAGAGACAGAAAAGTAGTTTGAGTTCAGTTGAGGCCAGGACTCGAGAGAGACTGGACAGCAGAGGGATAGATGGCAAGTCCCAAACTGAATTTGAAGCCGGCTGCCGAGAGAGGCTGGACATGAGAGAAAACTGCAGAAGCAGGTTCCAGGAACTAAAAGTCCCTAAATCCAGGGGAGTGGAACAGGGAAGATCCAAGAGGACGGTTTAGTCAAAGGACAAGGACAGGAATCTGGAAAAAGTTCTGTTCTGTGGAAGTGAAAGCAAGGAACAGAGGGGAAGGTTCCAAGCTTCAGGCTTAAAGAGCAGAAAGCTGCAGGAAGCAGATTTAAAGCGAAAAGCCAGAAGTCCAAAGAGACAGCTGAAGCTCTGTAACTCTTTACTGTGGCATGTGAAGCAGTGGTGTTCTGTTGGCTTGGCTGAGTCAGTGTGAGAGAGTGCATAGAAGGAAGCTTGAATTTACGTGGCGATCCAGGGAAGAGGAACATCGGAAGGAGAGTTCGAAACCCTGGAGATGGACCCTTGTGGAAGGTGTCTGAGAGAAAGCGTTGTTTTGGAGAAGATTCCAAAGCGAGTTCCTTGAGAGTGGAGATTGAAAACCCTCGTGTGAAAGACTGAGTTTAGTGAAACCTATTTAGTGAGACCAGTTGGCTCATGGTGGGACAAGCATCTGGGGGAGTTGAGGAGAGATCCATAGCATCTGTTTGGGGTGGCATGTGTCACTTGGTTTCAGAGTGTGATGTGCCTGACCACATTGGTTTACATGGACTGTGTAATTATTGTGAACATTAGAGTATAAGATAGCTTTTGTAACAAGTGTTATCCTTACAATCTTGCATACATCCATAAAGATATAGTTGTGAGTGAAGGAATATTGTAAAATGGTTCATTTTTTCTTGTTTAACAAATGTTGTTTTCTTTTGTTAAAAGTTAATCAACTGACTCCTGTGACTCTGTTCAGTAGCCACTCTCCACGTATCTAAACAAAAATATGTGTTAGGATCTATCAAGCCAGATTCCACCCTGGGATTTGGCTTGTCCAGTAGTAACATCAGCTGGCATCGTAACATATATGTGATTCATGTACCAGGACACCAAGAACACTCTGTATCACTGAGTTCTGCAATCTTTCTTCACTTAAATAGAATACAGATCTTCTATTCTTTGTGCCAAAATGAACAAGTCCACATTTATCCATGTTATACTCCATCTGCCAAATTTTTGCCCACTCGCTTAACCTGTCTATATCCCTTTGCAGACACTACCTCCTCTTGACAACTTGGTTTTCTACCTATCTTTACATCATCGGCAAATTTAGCTACCATATATTTGGTGCCTTCGTCCAAATCACTGATATAGATTGTAAAGAGTTGAAGACCCAGCACTAATCCCTGTAGCACTCCACTAGTTACAGCTTGTTCATCCGCAAAAGACCCACCTATCCCTACACTCTGCTTCCTGTTAGCCAACCAATCCTTTATCCATGCTAATATGCTACCTCCTGCTCCATGTGCTCTTAACTTGTGTAGTAAACTTTGATGTGGTACCTTATCAAATGCCTTTTGGAAATTCAGTACACTACATCTACCAGTTCCTCTTTATCCATGTTGAATGTTACATGTCAAAAATCTCTAACAGATTAGTTAAACATGATTTCCCTTGCACAAAGTCATATTGGCTCTGCCTGATCAAATCATGATTATCCTGCTAAAACCTCCTTAACAATGGATTTTATCATTTTCCACTTTCCCTATGACAGATGTTAGGCTAACTGTTCATAGTTTCCTGTTTTTTGCCCTCCTACTTTCTTGAACAAAGATGTTAGGTTGGCTATTTTCCAAACTGCTGGAACCTTGCCAGAATCTAAGGAATTTTGGAAGATTATAACCAATGCACCTGCTATCTGTGCTGCTACTTGTTTTAAGACCCTAGGCTGCAGGCCATCCGGTCCTGGGGACTTGTCAGCCTTTAGGTTTAATAGTTTTCCTAGCACCTTTTCCTGGCGATGGTGATTGTATTAAGTTCATCTCTCCCTATCACCTCGTGATTTTGGAGAATCTTTGGGAAGCTTTCTCAGTCCTCTATTGTGGAGACAGACAAAAAATACAGTATCAACTCCTCCACCATTTCTTTGTTTTCCATTATCAATTCCTCAGACTCACCCTCGGGAGGACCAACATGAGCTTTTGTTACTCTTTTCCTGCTCAAATACTTGTAGAAATTTTTACTATCTTTATATTACTAGCTATCTTTCTCTCATGCTCTGCTTTCTGCCTTTTCGCAGAATCATAGATTTGTTATAACGCAGAAGGAGGCTATTCGGCCCATCATGTCTGTACCAGCTCTTCAAATGAGCATTATGACATCGTGCCATTCTCCTGCCTTTTGCCCATAACCCTGCACGTTGTTTTTATTTAAATAATCATCTAATGCCGTCTTGGATGCCTCGTTTGAACCGGCCTCCACCACACTTCCAGACAGTACATTCCAAAACAGAACCACTCGCTGTATAAAAAAAACTTTTTCCTCATTGCATTTGCTTCTTTGTAAATCACTTTAAACCTGTGCCCCCTCGTTCTCGATCCTTTTACGAGCGGAAACAGTTTTTCCCTATGTACTTTATCCAGCCCCCTCATGATTTTGAACACCTCTATCAAATTCCCTCTTAGTCTCCTCCTCTCCAAGGAGGAGTCCCAACTTTTCCAATCTATCTTCATAATTGAAGTTTCTCATCCCTGGAACCATTTTTATAAACCTCATCTACACTCTCTCCAGTGTGATCACATCCTTCCTAAAGTGTGGTGCCTGTGTACACAACTCCAGCTGAGGTCTAACTAGTGTTCTGTACAAGTTCAGCATGACCTAATTGCTCTTGTACTCTATGCTCCTATTAATAAAGCCCAGGATACTGTATGCTTTATTAACTGCGCTCTCCCCCTGTCCTGCCACCTTTTATGCACATATACACCTAGGTCCCTCTGCTCCTGCACACCCTTTAGAGTTGTACCCTTTATTTTATATTGTCTCTCCATGTTCTTCCTAGCAAAATGAATCATCTCGTACTTCTCTGCATCGAACTTCATCTGCCACCTATCTACCCACTCAACCAACTTGTCTATGTCCTTTTGAAGTTCTACACTGCCCTCCTCATAGTTTACAAGGCTTCCAACTTTTGTATCATCCACAAACTTTGAAATTGTCCCCTGTACACCAAGATCTAGATAATTAATATCAGGAAAAGCAAAGGTCCCAATATCAATCCCTGGGGAACTCCACTACAAACCTTCCTCCAGCCCGAAAAGTATCCGTTAACCATTACTCGCTGTTTCCTATTCCTCAGCCAATTTTGTATACTTGTTGCTACTGTCCCTTTTATTCCATGACCTATAACTGTTCTCACAAGTCTGTTGTGTGGCACTATATTTAAAGCCTTTTGGAAGTCCATGTACACCACATCAGCATTAGCCTCTTCAACCCTCTGTTACCTCTTCGAAAAACTCCAGCAAGTTAGTTAAACACTATTTTCCATTAAGAAATCCATGCTCGCTCTTCCAAATCAACCCACATTTTTCCATGTGACTATTAATTTTATCCTGAATAATTGTTTCTAGAATAAAAGCAAAATACTGCAGATGCTGGAAATCTGAAACAAAAACCTAAATAACTGGAAAAACTCAGCAGGTCTGACAGCATCTGTGGAGAGGAAGACAGAGTTAACGTTTCAAGTCCGTATGACTCTTCAACAGAACTAAAGAAAAATAGAAATGAAGTGAAATATAAGCTGTTTAAGAGGGGTGGGACAGATGGAGCTGGATAGAGGGCCAGTGATAGGTGGAGGCAAAGGAGAGATTGCCAAAGATGTCATAGGCAAAAGGACAAAGGGGTGTTGACGGTGGTGATATTAGCTTAAGGATGTGCTAATGGTGACATTAAGGGTAGAAAGCAGGATGAGCAAGTGACAGATGTCCCTAGTGGGGGTGGGGTGGGGGGAAGGGATCGAAATGGGCTAAAAGGTGGAGATAAAACAATGGATGGAAATAAATTTAAAAATAGTAATAGAAATAGGTGGGAAAAGAAAAACATATTTTAAAAATATAATAATTATTAGAAAAAATGGGATCGGAAAGGTCGGGGGGGGGTGGGGAGATGGAGGAGAGAGTTCATGATCTGAAGCTGTTGAACTCAATATTCAGTCCGAAAGGCTGTAAAGTGCCTAATCGGAAGATGAGGTGCTGTTCCTCCAGTTTGCGTTGAGCTTCACTGGAACATTGCAGCAGGCCAAGGATGGACATGTGGGCATGAGAGCAGGGTGTTGTGTTGAAATGGCAAGCGACAGGGAGGTCTGGGTCATGCTTGCGGACAGACCGAAAGTGTTCCGCAAAGCGGTAACTCAGTCTGCGTTTGGTCTCTCCAATGTAGAGGAGACCGTATTGGGAGCAGCAAATGCAGTTGACTAAATTGAGGGAATTGCAAGTGAAGTGCTGCTTCACTTGAAAGGAGTGTTTGGGCCCTTGGACAGCGAGGAGAGGGGGGACGTAAAGGGGCAGGTGTTGCACCTTCTGCGGTTGCATGGGAAGGTGTCGTGGGAGGGGGTTGAGGTGTAGGGGTTGATGGAGGAGTGGACCAGGGTGTCCCGGAGGGAACGGTCCCTACGGAATGCCGACAGGGGGGAGTGAAGGGAAGATGTGTTTGGTGGGGCATCATGCTGGAGTTGGCGCAAATGGTGGAGGATGATCCTTTGAATGCGGAGACTGCTGGGGTGATAAGTGAGGACAAGGGGGACCCTATCATGGTTCTGGGAGGGAGAGGGAGGTGTGAGGGCGGATGCGTGGGAGATGGTCCAGACACAGTTGAGGGCCCTGTCAACCACCGTGGTTGGAAAACCTCTGTTATTATTTCTAGAAGCTTGTCTACCACCAAAGTTAAACTGACTGGTCTGTAATCGCTGGGCTTATCCTTACGACCTTTTTTGAACAAGGGCATAATGTTTGCAATTCTTCAGTCCTCTGGCACCTCCCCTGAATCTAGGGAAGACTGAAAGATTATGGCCAGTGCCCCTGCAATTTCCACTCTCACTTCCTTGGATGCACCTCAACTAGTCCCAGTGCCTTGTCAACTTGTACCGACAGTTTATCCAACACTTCCTCTTTATCAGTGTTGAACCCTTCTAGTGACAGAGTTTCCTCCTCTGTCACCATGGCCTCGGTAGCATCTGCTGCCTTGTTAAAGACAGATGCAAAATGTTCATTAAACATCTCAGCTATGCCCCCTTCCTCCATCCACTTTTTGGTCCCTAATTGGCCATACTCCTCCTTTTACCACCCTTTTACCCTTCGTGTGCTAATAGAAGACTTTGGGATTCCTCTTTATTTTGGCTGCCAGTCTTTTCTCATAACCCCTCTTCGCTTCTCTTGTTTGCATCTTTCCTCTGAATCTTCTGTTTTCAGCTTGGTTCTCAATTGTATTTTCTACCTCACACCTGTCATAAGCACACTTTTTTTCTTTTTTGTCTTAATTTCTATCTCCTCCTTTCATCCAGGGAGCTCTGGATTTGTTTGCCTTACCTTTTCCTTTTGAGGGAATATAACTTGACTGTGCCCAAACCATTTCTTCTTTGAAGATAGCCTATTGTTCAGCTCCAGTTTTTCCCACCAACCTTTGGTTCTAGTCTATCCGGCCCAGCTCCGTTCTTGCTTCATTGTAGTCAGCCCTTCCCGAATTAATTATTATTGCTCTGGATTTCCCATTGTCCTTTTCCTACTGTCATCCTCAACCTTATGAAACAATGACCACTGTCTCCTGAATGTTCCACCACAGACACTTGATCTACTCAGACCAGCTCATTTCCAAGAACCAGATCTAGCATTGCCTCCTATCTGTTGGACTGGACACATACAGCTGTAAAAGATTCTCCTGAACACTCTGTAGGAACTCTTACCCCTCTCTGCCCTTTACACTACCACTGTCCCAGTCTAATTCAGACAATTAAAGTCCCCATTATAACTACTCTATAATATTTGCACCTCTCTGTATTTTCCCTGCAGATTTGTTCCTCTATATCCTTCCCACTAGTTGGTGGGAGGACTAAGGTGGGAGAGTCGGTGCAGACTCAAAGGGCCAAAGGGCCTCTTCTGCACTGTGATACTTTTGAGGCCCTGCTTGCTAATGTTCTACCTAGCTCCCTAAATTCTGTCTGCAGGACCACAACCCCTTCCTACCTAAGTCATTTGTATCAACGTTGTCCACAACCTCTGGTTATTCACCTTCGCCCAGAAGAATGTCCTGCAGCCACTCAGTGACAACTTGATCCTGGCCACACCACTCTGAAGTCAGTTCTACAGGTGCAGAAGCGCCTGTCTATTCCCCCAACTTAACTAACAAATCACCTATCACTATCGGTCTTCCTTTCTTCTTCCTCCCCTCCTGTATGGCCGAGTCGCTCATGGTGCCACAAACTTGGGACCGATGCACTACTCTGAGGAACCAACGCCTTCACCAGTATTCAAAATGGAAAACTGATTGGTGAATGGAACCCAGGGGATTCCTGCACCATCTGCCTGTTTCTTTTGGACTGCTGGTCATCATCCATTCCCTTTCTGTCTCCATGCTCCTAACCTGCAGTGTGACCACCTCTCTGAGTGTGCTATCCACGTAGCTCTCAGCCTACAGATGCGCCACAGTGACTCCAGCCGCTGCTCAATCTCCAAACCCCGAAGCTCAGGTTTCTGCAGCTGGCAGCACTTCCTGCACTTGTGGTTGTCTAGGTCACCAGTAGTGTCCATGACTTCCCATATATTACAGGACACTTATTCCACACAACCCAGCTGCCCTGCCATGTCTTAACTTTGCATCCCTTAGATCAACTTTATTTTATTTTGGTTTACTTTTTATTACTGGCCCTGACTTACCCTTACTCCCAGTGATTTTTAATCAAATCGATGTAGCTGCTTCTTTAAAAATAATATGCTTTTCTAATTTACAGTTGTTTAAGACCCTGCTACTCACTTAGTCTCCGTCTCCGTCTCATTCCGGTGTAACTCTTTCGAGTTATCAACAGATCGCATGTAACTCTTTCGAGTACATTCACAGTTCTTGGTTTCCAGGAGTGGGACATGAACCCACAACTTTCTGATTCAAAGGCGAGGGTGCTATGAACTGAGCCACAGCTGACACCTCCTCATTCCGGTGTAACTCTTTCGAGTTATCAACAGATCGCATGTAACTCTTTCGAGTACATTCACAGTTCTTGGTTTCCGGGAGTGGGACATGAACCCACAACCTTCTGATTCAAAGGCGAGGGTGCTATGAACTGAGCCACAGCTGACACCTCCTCATTCCGGTGTAACTCTTTCGAGTTATCAACAGATCGCATGTAACTCTTTCGAGTACATTCACAGTTCTTGGTTTCCGGGAGTGGGACATGAACCCACAACCTTCTGATTCAAAGGCGAGGGTGCTATGAACTGAGCCACAGCTGATACCTCCTCATTCCGATGTAGTCGCTTGTCTCCTTGCGTGCCCCTTATTGACTGTGGGGTTTGAAAAGCCTGTCTCTTTTATAGACTCTCTGATGAGCCACTAGCTAGTTTAACTTCCTGCTACAGTAATTAACACCACTTGAGCCAACTGCTTTCAGGTGATTGATAGATAACTACCACTCACAAGCTAGCCTAACTTTACTTATGTTAGATCTTGATTCTTAATCTATAGTTAAACTCAAAAACGACTTACCAGAACTTATCATAAGACTAATTTTCTACTCACTCCATCTCTGTCTCACTCTGGCGTAGTTGCCTGTCTCCTAGTGTGCCCCTTACTGACCTCTTTATTATCATTTTACTCATTCTTTGCTGGTTCTTAAAATCTGTTCAATCCTCTGACCTACCACTAGTCTTTGCAGATTTGTATAGTGTTTCTTTCAAATTAATACAATCCTTAACTTCCTTATTTAGCTACGGATGATGCATGCTTCTCAAAGAGCCTTTCTCGCTGGGATAAGTCGTTTCTGAGCACCATTAAATATCTCCTTAAAAGTCGGCCACTGCAACTCTACTGTGCTACCTTTTAACTTAGTTTCCCAGTTCACCTTCGCCAGCTTTGCCTTCATTATCTTATATAGAAACAGAAATACTAGGAAAACTCAGCAGGTCTGGCAACATCTTGGAGAGCTAAACAGAGTTAACGTTTCAAGTCCATAAGACCCTTATTTAGAGCTGAAGAGAGGTAGAACTTTGATGGGTTTTATACTGTTGTAGAGAGGGATGGGAAAAGTGGAGCAAAATAGAACTGAGGGATTGGTAGGAGCTCAGGAGAGATTTGACATGCCATGGACACGGGAATGGTAATGATAGTGTTAAAGACTAACGTAGGTGTTAATAGTGGTTTAAAGGTCAGTTATCAGAATGTGTTAATAGCAGAACAAGGGCCATGTGTTAATAGCAGAACAAGGGCCAGTGCTCTCTGAAAGCAAAACATGAAAATAAGTTACAGATCTGCTCTTGTTGGGGGAGGGGGTTGTAAAAAATTAAAAATGGTCTGAAGTTGTTAAGTCTGAACTCAGTGTCAAGCCCAGAAGGCTGTAAATTGTTTAATTGGAAGATGAGATGCTGTTCTTCCAGTTTGCGTTGGGCTTCACTGGAATATTGTAGCAGGCTGAGGACAGAAATGTGGACATGAGAGCAAGATGGTGAATTGAAATGTTAGGAAGGTCGAGATCATGCTTGTGGACTGAGTGTTCTGCAAAGTGGTCACCCAGCCTGCGTTTAGTCTCCCCGATGTAGAGGAGACCAGATTGTGAGCAGCGAATGCAGTAGACTAAATGAAAGAAGTGCAAATGAATCGCCGCTTAACCTGAAAGGAGTGTTTGGGACTTTGGACATGAGGATGGGCAAATGCTATGCCTCCTGCTATTGCATGGGATGGGGTGTAGGGAGTGATAGAGGAGTGGACCAGGGTATCACGGAGGGAATGGCCCTACGGAATATTGACGGGAGGTGAGGGGAAGATGTGTTTGGTAGTAGTATCATGCTGGAGTTGGTGGAAATGGCAGGGGATGATGCTTTGAACGCAGAGGCTGGTGGGGTGAAAAGTGAGGACAAGGGGTACCCTATCATGGTTCTGGGAGGGAGGGGAAGGGGTGAGGGCAGAAGTGTGGGAAATGGGTTGGAATGGTTGAGAGCCTTGTCAGCCACAGTGATGGGATCCTCAGCTCAGGAAAAAAGGAAGACGTGTCAAAAGCGGTGCTTCAGAGGTAGCATCATTGGAACAGATATGATGGAGGTGGAGAAACTGGGATGATGGGATGGAGTCCTTTACAGGAAGCAGGGTGTGAGGAGGTGTAGTAGAGGTAGCTGTGGGAATTGGTGGGCTTGTAATGAATATTGGCAGACAGTCCCTCACTAGAAATGAAGACAGAAAAATCAAGGAAGGGAAGGGAAGTGTTGGAGATGGACCTTGTGAATGTGAGAGAGGGGTGGAAATTGAAAGCAAAACTGATAAATTTTTCCAGGGAGCTACTGACCAGTTAGCCTGATATCAATCATGGGAAAATGCTGGAATCTATTGTTAAGGAAGTCTTAACAATGCACTTAAAGCATAGTATAATCAGACAGAATCAACATGATTTTATGAAAGGGGAATAGTGTTTGGCAAATTTACTGATGTTTTTTAAGGATGTAACTAGTAAGGTAGATAAAGGGAAGTACACTTGGATTTCCAAAAGGCATTCGATAAGGTGCCACACAAACGGTTAATACACCCAAGATAAGGGATCAGGGACTTGGGGTAATATATTAACATGGATAGAGGTTCGTTAACGGTCAGGAAGAAAAGAGTAGGCATAAATAGGACATGGCAGGATATAACTAGCAGAGTCGAAGCAGACGATCACCAATGATTGTATAGATTAGCAAAGTAAGCTCGAAGGGCCCTATGATCTATTCCTGCTCCTATTTCTTATGTTCTTATCAGCTGAGGTAGGGGTGGTGGCAAACAATATCATGTCCCATTAATCTTTGAAACTAACTATATTGGGGCAAAATTTTCTGCCTGTCAGGCGGGCGGGCCTGACCCAATCCCCGGTGGGTGGGGAGCCGATCACCGCCAGCGAAGCAGGCCGCACCGCCATTTTACGCGGGCGGGCCAATTAAGGCCCGCCCAGCGTGACGTCCGGAAGGAAGCGCTATGCGGGCGGGGGGGAGATTCCCTAAAAACGAGAGTGCCCTCTTTCGTGCATGCGCAAGAGAATGAGTGCACATCTCCCTGAGGCTAAGTGCAGCCTCAGGGAGATCACTTCCACTTTGAAAAATATTAAAAATAGAAAAAAAATTCCCTAACATGCCCCCCTCATGCATGAGATGGGACATGTTCATAATTTACAGAATAACTTTATTCAAATTTTTAAAACCCTGCATGAAACATCATCCCGCAGCTGGACGAGGTTTCATGTTTTCCCTATTTGCCGCCAGGGTTCCTGGCCTGCCCACCAACCTTAAGGTTGGATGGGCAGGTCCTTTAATTGTTTAAATGATCCTGTCAATGGCCTCGATTGGCCATTGACAGGTCGGTGGGCCTGCAGCTGATTTTGCTGTGTCCCCGCCTTCCTGAAAATTTAAATGGGGCCGGTTGACGTTGGGGGTTCCGCCCGATGTCATCCTGCGTAATTTTACGCATTGGCGAGTGGGCCCCGCGCCCTGCTCGCCAACGGCAAAATTCTGCCCATGGTGTTTTAAAATAAACCTTGTAAAAGCACTGGCATGTTTAAAGACCTATTGGTTTGGTGGGGAATTACTTCAGAAGTTGGTTTTCCTGATCGCTGTAGTCTCTTAAGCAATCTTTAAAAAATGTCTTTGTACTACATAGGTTTTTTTAAATAAAGATATAAAGTGCAAAACTAAAGTGAAGAACTAATAAATTTGTATATAACATTAGACCACAGAGTTTTGAGTCGCAGATTCCCAAATGGTGTGCACAACATAGATTCACTTGGGTGGTATCAGGGATGGGAAATATATTTACAAGGAGAGGCTTGAGATATTGCAATTATTCCTCCTAGAACAGAGAAGGGCAAGAGGAAACTTAAGTTACTTGAAATTACGATGTGTTTTGATGTGAACGGGCAAAGATGGTCATGAGGGATCATTACTTTAAAGTCCTCACCAAATGTCAGGGGCGGATGTTCAGAAAAATTTGGAGCATGAAATGCTTTAACCTGAATGAGTGTTTGAGGAAAAGACCATTGCTTATTTTAAGAGAAAATTGTAAATATATTTGAAGCCGAGGAAGCTGTTGAGCAGTGAGGGAAAATGCATGGCAATGATTATTTGCTTTAGATTGCTCTTACAGAGATAGATACACAATGGGCAGACTGACCAAATGTGCTCTAAACTTCTCCAGTTTTGTTTGCAACATTTACTCTGTGTATCGATATCTGATTATTGTAGTAATTTAATTTGACATTTCATTCAATGCATTACAATTAGCTTTGTTATTTTAATCAAATAGCATTGTTTGAACTATGGAAATACTAGTTAAATATTATATTTTATCACACAGCTAATGCTTGAGAATTTTCTGTCCTACCTTAATGGAGAACTTAAAATCTTTCTTTTTAGTTTCATCTCAATGCTTTCTATCAAAGGATATGGAACATGCCACAAGAGTGGCAGTGTGAAATTGAAGTGTACAAAGCAACATACCATTTCATCTTTGCCCAGAAGAACTTCTTTACTGGTAAGTGAATGTGAATTGGCTAAAAATATGTAAATTACAGTTGGTATTCACCCTTACCCCCAACACAACTTGAACAGATGTCAATATGTGTATTCTACATACACACAGGGCCATCTCCAATGATATTGAACATGGATTGACAAGGGTAGTTTTCAGCTGAAGTGAGATTAGAGGCCAGGAAATATTTGAGATGAGATTTAATTAGTGTAGAGTGTTAATTTAATCTGCATTTTAAAGTTGTGCTTTCTGCCCTTAACATAATATGTGATTTGTAATATAAATATATCCACATTTATAATTTATTAATTGTGCAAACTTGTAAATGTGTAGCTGCACCCTTCTGCCAGCAGTGACATTGTACGTGGAGGCGGATGTAATTCCGGCATGAAAAATTTACATAGCTTGTTTCACAGCACATTTAAGTGTACGATTTTTAATACTACTAGTTGATTTCCTGTGGCATTGAACATATTAAGTCAAGACCAAGTACAGTCTTCAGTTGAAGTGAGTTGGAGGGCGGAGGAATAATTGGACTGGGTGCAAAGACATAATTGTATCAATTCTTAAAGTCGTACATACTGATCTTTTTGATAAATAGTTCAATTTTGATATAATTACATTGGAAGACTTGGTGAAGTTTGGAAGTACAGGTTGGTTGGAGTTTGAGTTTCTGAAAAGTATAGGTTGAAGAGATAGGAGATATAAGACTAAGGTGCTACAGTTCCACCACCACAAGATGTATTTACATGGGCAGTTTCTGTTAATTGAATATTAATTGTTTAATTGTATGCAGATGGTGGGCATCAACTATGAATTCACTTGTGTTCCTTTACTAGGAAGAAACTGAGGTGTCAGCTGTGGCTCAGTTCATAGCACCCTCGCCTTTGAATCAGAAGGTTGTGGGTTCATGTCCCACTCCCGGAAACCAAGAACTGTGAATGTACTCAAAAGAGTTACTAAGAAGAAACTGCAACTGGGGTTGTTGGGTTCAGAGCTGCATGTTTTCCGATATCTAATCTCTACTTAAAAGTTTGTAAAAATGTGTAAAGATAGGGAAGGATAGAACTGAAGCCTAGCAGGCTTTTAGGAGTAGAACAGTTTCCATTATAAATATGGATTTAAATTTATAATGGAATACATGCGAGTGTAAGATTTTTAAATGTGGATACAGAGTTTAAAAGAAAAATCAAACAATGACATCATAGGAAAGCCGTAAATTGATTGGTTGATGAGTAACTGCTATTAGGGAGTGTCTGTAAATAGTGGAAATTAGAAAAATGTAGATTTTTAACACAACCCTTAAGTAGCTGCCTTATGATTAAGAGATACAGGTGGAAGGGAAGAATGAAACTAGTTAAGTGGTGAGGTTTATTTTGTTGTATTACTAAGGTTTAAATTAGTACGGTAAGTAGTAGCCAGGTGAGGCACCAATTTAATTTAAAATTAAGAAAATAATTAGTTAAAACACATTGAAGATGGGTAGGGCAGGTGATGTGTTGTGGTTGCAATATGTGGGAGCTCGTGGACGCCAGTGTGATCCACAGCAACTGTGTCTGCAGCTTGAATTTCAGCTTAGAGTTAATGAACTGGAATCTGAACTTTGGGCACTGATTCATCAGGGAGGGGGAAGGTTACCTGGACAATTTGGACCAGGAGGCAGTCACTACCCTTATGATAGGGTCTTCTGATTTGGTTAGTGGTCAGGGCAAGGAGGGTGTGACTACGAGTGAGGCAAGTAAGGGGAGTGCAAAGATACAACTGGAGGAGTCTCAGCCCTTGCAACTGCCCGACAGATTTGGTGTTCTTGCAACCTGGACGGACGAAATCAGGAGCTGCAGGATTGATAAGCGAACTGACCATGGCACTGTGATACAAGAAGCCATTCATGCGTGGGAAATAAATAGGAATGTTGTGGTAGTAGGGAGCAGTATAGTGAGGGAATAGACACAGTTCTCTGCAGCTGAGAGTGAGAGCCCATAAGGCTGTGTTGCCTGCTGGGTGCTAGGATTTGGGACATCTACTCGAGGCTGGAGAGGAGCTTGCCGTAGGTTGGGAAGGATCCAGTTGTCATGGTTCACGTGGGTGCCAACAGCATAGATAGGATTAGGAAAGGGGTTCTGTTTCGGGATTATGAGCAGCTAGGGGCTAAATTAAAGCAGAACCTCAAAGGTAATAATCTCTGGATTATTACCTGAGTCATGAGCAAATTGACATAGGGTAAATATGATTAGATAAAATAAGATTAGAGAGCGTAACCCAAAGATTGGTGGGGGAGAGATGGATTTCGATTCATGGGTCACTGGCATCAGTGCTGGGGAAAGTGGGAACTGGACTGGACTGCTGGGACGATCTTCATCTGAATCGTGCTGGAACCAGTGTTCTGGAGAGTCATATAACTAGGGCGGTAGAGAAGCCTTTAAACAAAATAGTGTGGATCATGTGAGGGAAGGTGTAATAGATTTAAGGGAAACGACAGTTTAATAGAGCAGGATAACAATTTGGGTAATGGTAGCCAGAATGTGACAGGAGGGAACAGAATGCACAAATTTAAGAGTGCACCAGCAGATAAGGCCAGACATTGCAAAAAGGGTAAAAAGGCAGAGTTAAAGGCTCTGTATCTGAATGTGGGTAGCATTCATAACAAAATGGATGCATTATTAGCATAAATAGGAATAAATATGTAGGACCTGATAGCTGTTACAGAGACATGGTTCCAGAGTGACCAAGGCTGGGATCTGAATATTGAAGGGTATTTGACATTTCAAAAAGACTGGAAGCTAGGAAAAGGTGGTGGGGTAGCCATGATAATTAATGATGACATTAATACAAAGGTGTGAAATGACCTTAGCTTGAAAGAACAGGAAATTGGAACGGTAAGAGGTCACCTGTGGGAGTAGTTTATAGGTCCCTAACAGTAGTTACATGGTGGGACATGGTACATAGGAAGAAATAAATGGGGTGCGTAAGAAAAGTACCACAGTAATCATGGGTGTCTTTAATCTATTGTAGATTGGGTGAATCAGATTGGCAAAGGTAGCCTGGAAAATAAGTTCATAGAATGCATTTGTGACAAATTTTTAAAGCAATGCGTTCTAGTGCCAACCAGGCTATTATAGGCTTGGTAATATGCAGTGAGATAGGATTAATCAATAACCTCATAGTAAAGGAGCCTCTGGGCGACAGTGATCATAACATGATAGAATTTCACTGTTTGAAATCTGTTTGAAGGTGTGAAATGTGGGCCTATGACTCGTGTTTTAAACCTAAATAAAGGTGTAAGGACATGAAGGCTGAGTTGGCTAAAGTGGACTGGGGAAACTAGGCTAAAAGATAGGGAAGTAGAGATGCAGTAGCAGACTTTTAAGGGAGGTACTTAGTAACTCTGCAAAGATTTATCCCAGTGACAAAGAGAGACTCCAGGGGAAGGATGCATCATCCGTGGCTAAATAAGGAAGTTAACGATATCATCAAATTGAAAGAAACACTGCACAAATGTGCAAAGATTATTGGTAGTTGAGAAGATTGGACAGAAAAAATAATAAAGGGGGCAAAATTAGAGCATGAGCAAAAGCTAGTTTAAAAATATAAAAATTGATGCTGAGTTTCTACAAGTATTTAAACAGGAAAAGAGTAATTAAAGGGAGTGTTGACCCTCTAGAGAGTGAATCTGGGGAATTATTAATGGAAAATAAGAAATGGTGGAAGCATTGAACAGGCATTTTGTGTCTGTCTTCACTGGAGAAACCTTCCCAAAGATACTTGAAAGTCAGAATGTGAAAGGGAGGGAGGAACTTAAAACAATCACCATCATCAAGGAAAATGTACTGGAAAACCATTAGACCTAAAGGCTGACAATCCCCTAGACCTGATGGCCTGCATCCTGGGGTCTAAAAAGAAGAGGTAGTTGAGGCATTGGTTATAATCTTCCAAAATTCCTTAGATTCTGGAAAGGTCCCAGTGAATTGGAAAATGGCAAATGTCAAACCTTTATTCAAGAAAGGAGAGAGACAAAGCTGGAAGCTATAGGCCAGTTAACCTAATATCTGTCATAGAGAAATTGCTAGAATCCATTATTAAGGACATTATAGCAGGATACTTCACTAATCATGATTTGATCAGGCGAACTCAACATGGCTTTGTGAAAAGGAAACCATGTTTAACTAATCTGTTAGAGTTTTTTGATAAAGTAACATTCAAAGTGGATAAAGGGGAACCTGCAGATGTGGTGTACTTGGATTTCCAGAAGGCATTTGATAAGGTGCTATGTCAAAGGTTACGACACAAAATAAGAACTCATGGTGTAGGAGTAACATGTTAGCATGGATGAATGATTGGTTGGTTGGCTAACTGGAAACAGAGAGTAGGGATATATGGGTCATTTTCGGGTTGGCAAGCTGTAACTAGTGGAGTGCCACAGAGATCAGTTTTGGGTTCTCAACTATTGACGATCTAAATCAATGACTTGGAGGAAGGGAACGAAAGCAGCTAGTTTAGATTATTAATGCTGGGTGAGGTGGATGTTAGAATAAAACAAAACATTGTCAAATGTTGGAAGTATGAGGTAAAAACCGAACATTCTGGAAATACCTAGCATGGCTATTAGCATCTGAAAGAGGTTAAGTTCCTGGCAGGAACCATTAGTCAGATTTATTGTAATGATAGATATAATTCTCAGTAATGTGTTGCCACAACAGGAATAACCTAAGACTATCAAATTATTTGAATGTCATATTAAAAGATGTTTTGTAATGTTGTCTCTCTTTCTCCTGTGGCAACAATTGCTTTGAAAACTCTTCTTGGAGCCTATTGTGCCTTTTGATAAATACCAATAACACTTCATACCTGTTTTTTTTACTTCCATCAGGAACATAGGAAATAGGAGTAGGCTATTTGGCCCCTCGAACCTGCTCTGCCATTCAACTAGACCATGACTGATCTCCTACCTCAATGCCATTTTCCCACACTATCCCCATATCCCTTAATATCTTTAATACCTAGAAATCTATCGACCTCCGTCTTGAATATACTCAATGACTGAGCCTCTACAGTCTTCTGGGGTAGAGAATCCCAAAGATTCGTCACCCTCTAAGTGAAGAAATTTCTCCTGAGCTCAGTCCTGAATGGCCCACCTTTTATTCTGAGACTCTGTTCCCTGGTTCTAGACCCTACGAGCCAGGTTTGAATGAGATCACCTTTCATTCGTCTAAACTCTAGGACAATTGTCCTCATAGGACAATTCTTGTTATCTCAGGGATCAGTCTCATGAACCCTCATTGTATTCATTCTATGGCAAGTTCCTTGGACAAGGAGACCAAACCACACAATACTCCAGGTGCTGTCTCACCAAGGCTCTATACAATTGCAATACAATTAACCTCTTGATTAGGTGGTATACAAAAGATTAATTGGCAAGATAAGAGGTCATAGAGTTGGGGGTAATATTTTAGCATTGTTGAAGAGTTGGTTAATGAACAGGAAGCAGAGATCGGGCATAAACAGAGCATTTTCAAGTTGACAGGCAGTGAGTAGTGGAGTGCCACGAGGATCAGTGCCTCTACTGTCTTCTTGGGTAGAGAATCCCAAAGATTCGCCACCCAATCTATGTGAATGTCTTAGGTACATTACTCTCTGTCACATCATCTAAGTTTGTTGATGATATTGAGCTAGTTGGAAAGGTGAGCTGTGGGGAGGACAAGGAAAGGTTGCAAAGAGACATAGACAGGATAAGTGAGTGGGCAACAAGGTGGCAGATTGTCTCCATATTTAAGAAAGTATATAATTGCATTGGAGGCAGTACAGCAAAAGGTTCACCAAATTTGTTCCTGAGATGAGGGGGTGGTCCTATGGTGAGACACGAAGTAAATTAGGCCTATATTCTCTGGAGTTTAGAAAAATGAGAGGCGATCTCGTTGAAACATACAAGATTTTGAAGGGGCTTCATAAGGTGGAATCTAAAACATAGGGGCACAGTCTCAGGACAAGGAGCCTATCGTTTAGGATCAAGATGAGAAATGAGGCTGAAGGGTTGTGAATCTTTGGGATTCTCTACCCCAGAGGGCTGTGGATGCTCCATATTTGAATACTGGGATTGACAGATTTTTGGTATCTCAAGCAATCGAGGGATATGGGAAGTGGGCAGAGAAGTGGAGTTGAAAGTCATGATCAGCCATGATCATATTGAATGGTGGGGCAGGCTCGATGGGTCACGTAGTTTACTGCTTCTCCTATTTCTTGTGTTCTTGCAGCAGGACCTCTTTACTCCTGTACTCAAATCCACTTGCAATAAAGGCCGGTGTTTGTCAGCAATGGATACAATTTCAGTATTTATGCAGCTCATTTTGCTATTTCAAATATATCAGAAAAACCTTGTTTATTTCCTTGATGAAAGCAAAATACTGCAGATGCTGGAAACCTGCAGTAAAACCAGAAAATGCTGGAAAAACTCAGCAGGCCTGGTTGCATCTGTGGAGAGAGAAACAGAGTTAACGTTTCAAGTCTATATGACTCTTCAGAGCTCTGTTTTGTTTTGGTTTCTGGTTTTATTGTTTATTTCTTTGTTCACTTTGTTGACATTCCCTTGTGCGTCACTTTCTCAAGTTACTGTTTTGAATTTCTTCACAGTATGTGGTTTACCAACCTCCCACCCTGGAATGTAAAATTATTCATGTTTATCAAAGGTTAGAAAATCTGTAGTTCACCACTAGCCTTTAATCATTCTATCAAGCACTGGACATCACAAGTGATGCTCATCATGTACTTCGGGTTCTTTTGTATGGCAGAAAATACTAAGGCATGCAAGCTAAAACTAATGGATTCATCGGTTGAATAATACATTGAAACATAAGGTGCTGAGAGTATAGTACTTAACAATAAAAATAAAATAACTCCACAAGGGGTTAAAATGCCCATTTGAGAATGTACTTCCTATAGCTTGATAAGCAGCAGGACTTTTGCATAAAATTCTTTTGTAGTTCTTCACAATGTGATGTTTTATGTGTAAGATGCAAATTTCGAATACACCCAGAGCGTTCAGATCTCTCGTCAGAACAAAAGACAAGGCCAGTCTGTGCTGTGATTTATGCCATGGGACTTCTCTCATTTTTTTTGCCAGCCTTTTCAATCAACTCATGCACCATTTGAGGTTGAGTGTCAATCTCCAAGTTTTGCGTAGTATTTACAGCACAGAAACAGATGTTTGGTCCAACAGTTCATGCTGGTGTTTAGGCTCCACACAAGCCTCATCTCACGTTTTCTCACCTAACCCGCTCAACTTAACCTTCTATTACTTTTTCCTTCAAGTGTTTCTTTTAACTTGCCCGAAACACATCAATGCTAGTTGCCTCAACCATGCCTTAGATAGTTCCACATTGTAACCACTCTGGGCAAATAAATTTCTTCTGAATTGTTACTCAATTTATTTATAATTAACTTACATTTATGGCATTTAGTTTAGTCCCCCCACAGGCAAAAAGATCTTTGTGTCTATCCTATCAGATCTTTTCATAATCTTAAGCCTCTATCAAGTCATCTTTTAGTCTTATCTTTTCTAAAAACAAGAGTGCCAGTTCAAACTTTCCTGATAAGTATAACCTCTCAGTTCTGGTATCATTATATTATCTTTTTTGCACCTTCTAGAGTGTCTCTATGTCCGTTTTATAATATGTGGACCAGCCAGTTGCCTGTACTCCAAGTGTGGTCCAGGCACTGGATGGGTTAAAAATTGATGAAGAAGATATCTTGGAATGGCTGGTAATACTTGGGGTTGATAAGTCTTAGGTTGAAAAGTTGAGGAGGTATTTGGTAGACTGTCTATACTTGGGGCAGGATTTTGACCTCTGCATGCGGATGCGGTTGGCAGAGCGGCTGGGAAATGGGCCGCCGCCTGTAATCGGCCTCCGACGTGATTTCACGTTGGCTGGCCAATTATTGACCAGCCAGCGTGAAAGGCGCACTGAAATGCTCAGCACTGCCGGGGTGGGGCGGGAGGAGGGCGAGCGCTGAAGTCAGCCTGGGTGCAGGGGAGCGTGAAAGGAAAGCTCCCTGAAGGCAGAGAGTTGCCTCCGGGAGCTGGTGAATTTAAAATCAATAAAAACAGAATGTAAAACCTAGAAACAATGTCCACGCATCAGAATGAGTTGCCTCGACATACTGATGTTGAAAATTATGCCCGCACGTTTTTATCTGTTTTTTAATTAATCTTGGAAACCTCATTCCGCCCTTGGATGAGGTTTCCTCAAAAATGCAAAGGCCACCTGGCTGATTTGCCCGCCTGCCAACTGTAACATTGGGTTGGGCGGGCAGCGGAAAATCTTCACTAATTGAAACTTTAATGGGCTCAATAAGTCTCTTAATTGTTGGCGGGCATGCTGCCGACTCTCACTTGCGCCTGCCAGCCGAAATTTTGCACGAGTGTGTGATGATATCAGGACGCTCTCCCATCATCATCGTGTGCTATTTTATGCTCCAGCATGTCAAGCGCACGTCCACATGCTGAGATCAAAATCCTGCCCTTAAAGTTCATAAAGCACCAGGAGTAGATGAGATGAATCCGAGGATACTGAGGCAAATAAGGGTGGGAACTGCGAGGCATTGGTCATAATCTTCCAGTCCTCCTCAGTTATACTGCTGGTGCCAGAGAATTTGAGAATTCCAAATGTTAGACCCTTGTTGATAAAATGGTGTAAGGATGAGCCCAGCAACCACAGGCCAGTCTGTTTAACTTCTATGGTGGGAAAGCTTTTAGTAATGATAACCCAGGACAAAATTAACAGTTACTTGGTTAAATGTGCATTAATTAAGGAAAACCAGAATGGATTTGTTAAGGGAAAATTGTGTTCAAACAATTTGATTGAGTTTTTGATGATGTAACAAAAATGGTTGATGAGGGTAATGTGGTTGATGTGATGTACATGTGCCCACACCAGCTCTCCGAATGAACAACTCGCCTAGTGCCATTGCCCTGCCTTCTCCCTGTAACCCTGCACATTCTTCGTTTTCAGATAACAGTCTAATTCCCTTTTGAATGCTTCAGTTGAACCTGCCTCTGCTACATTCTCAAGTAGTGCATTCTAGACCTTAACCACTCACCTTGAAAAAGCTTTTCCTCATGTTGCTTTTGCTTCTTTTGCCAATTAATCTAAATCTGTTACCTCTTGTTCTCAATCTTTCCATGAGTGGACCATTTTCTCCCTATCTACTATATTCCCTCATAATTTTGAATACCTCTATCAAACCTCTTAGCCTTCTCTTCTCAAAGGAAATCAGTCACAACTTTTCCAATTTATCTTCATAATTGAAGTTCTCATCCCTGGAAACATTCAGGTGAACCTTTTCTGCACTCTTTCCAATGCCTTTACATCTTTCCTAAAGTGGGGCACCCAGAACTGGATGCAGTACTCCAGCTGAGGCTGAACTAATGTTCTATACTAGTTCAACATAACCTCCTTGCTCTTGTACTCTATGCCCCCATTAATGAAGCCTAGGATACCATATACTTTATTAACAGCTCTGTCAACCTGTCCTGCCACCTTCAATGACTTATGCACATATACACCCAGGTCCCACACCCAGGTCCCTCTGCTCTCGCACCCCTTTAGAGTTGTGACTTTTATATTGTCTCATTTTGTTAGGAAAATGCAGAGAACAACTTCAAATTTCTTCACATTGAACTTCATCTGCTACTTGTCCACAACCTTTTGAAGTTCTACAATATGCTCCTCACAGTTCATAATGTTTCCAAGTTTAGTATCATTTGCAAATTTTAAAATTGTGTCCTATACACTAAGGTCTAGGTTAGTGTATATCAGGAAGAGCAAAAGTCCTAAGACTGACACCTGGGGACCTCCGCTGCAAACCTTTCTTTCCCCCGCACTGAAAAACATCCATTAACCACTACTTCTGTTTCCTGTCATACAGCCACTGCCCCTTTTTATTCCTTGAGCTATAACTTTGCTCACAAGTCTGTTGTGCGGCATTGTAACAATGCCTTTTGGAAGTCCATGTATGCCACATGAGCAGCATTGCCCACATCAACCCTCTCTGTTACCTCTTCAAAAAACTCCATGTTAGTTAAACTCTCTTTTCCCTTAACAAATCCGTGCTGGCTTTCCTTAATTAACTCACGTTTGCCCATGTTACTATTAATTTTGTTAAGATGTGGAACTGACTGGCCTGTAGTTGCTGGGCTTATCTTTGCATCCCTTTTTGAACAAGGATGAAACATTTGTAATTCTCTAGTCCTCTGGAACCATCCCTGAGTCTAAGAAGACTGGAAAATTATGGCCAGTGCTTCTGGAATTTCCAAATTCACTTACCTCCGTATCCTTGGATGCATCTCATCCGGTCCTGGTGCTTTATCAAATTTAAGTCTATCAAATACCACCTTCTTATCAATTTAAAATCCTTCTAGTGTATTAATTACCACCTTTTTCATCATGACCTGGCTAGTTTCTTCTTCATTGATAAAGACAGATGCTGCAAAGTATTCATTTAATATCTCAGCTATTCTCCCACCTCCATGTGTAAATTCCCTTTTTGGTCTCTAATCAGCCTGACTCCTCCTTTTACCACCCTTTTGGGAGAGACATAGTTGTATGTAGAGCCTAGTGCTGAGTCTACCATGTAAATCGTTAGAATAATGTTTAGTAAAAGATAGAGTTTGCTAACAGAATTGCCTCCAGCATTATTTGAAAGTCCAGGGCTATGACTACCACTTCTGAGACCAAAACAACAATAACAGTTAGTAGCAGTGATTAAACACGATGGAAGGAACAACAAGTGAAGAGCTCAGTGATTGGAAGGAACAGCACGTGAAATGATTGCAGGACAAGGACAGCGCTGGAAAATCTTCCAGTAAAGGCAAAAGTTAAAGGAAGAGATGAAAAAATCCTATCTTTACCAGAGTGCTTCGACGACATGGAAGGCCCAGATCAAGCTGAGAAGTGGCAGAACTGGCTTTGCGGGTTTACGAGGTCATCGGGACTAGCAGAGAAGTCTAGCAAAGAGCAGGTCAGCATCTCACTCTATGCCATAGGCAGTAGTGCAGACAAGTAGTGCACACAGTGCATCTAACCCCAAACAGAGAAAAGAGAAGAGGGTGCAGCCGCAGCCATTATTCAGTGTTCTTGTTTTGGTGGGAAAAGGCTGCACAGATGTAAAGAATGCCCTGCCAAAAATGTGGAGTGCTATTCCTGCAAGAGGAGAGGTCATTTTACATCAGTTTACGGGGCTGACTCAACAATAAGTGTGAATTTTCACAACCCACTATAAAATTTCAGGGACACATTGTTCATGCACCAGACCAAGGCAATCAAAGATTTTCCACTACTCCATAACATTACAGAGCTTCAACACTTCATGGGGATGCCCAATCAGGTAGAGAAATTCCTCCCTAACTTGGCACAGGTGAACAAATTGCCACGACAACTGCTCAAACAAGACCAGACATGGTGTTGGGGAGAACATCAACAAATTTCATTCCAGAATATCAAGAACATGCTTATTTAACCAGACATATTGGCACACTGACCAGAACTGCCCACTGTAGTTGCTGCAGATGCATCAGTGACTGGACTAAGAGCAGTACTCTTCCAAATCCAGAAAGATGGTACCCACAGACCCATATATTATGCATCTAGGTCATTGACTGAAACGGAGTAAAGGCACACTGTAATCGAAAAGAAGATATTGGCAGCCACATGAGCCTTTGAGAAGTTCGCCAACTACATCTTAGTCCTCCAGTTTATGTTTGAAAAGGATCACAAACTATTGGTCACCTTATTAAATACCGAGGAATTATCAAAGATGCCACCCTGAGACCAGAGATTCCGGCTGAGACTCATGAGGTTCGATGCTATGACTGAATATGTACGAAGCAAGCAGCAAACGACAGCAGATGCGTTGTCATGCATTCCTATTGGGAAGCCAGAACAGGAAGACAAAATTCCTGTTGAGGAGGTAGAGTCATACAGCTCATTAATTAAGAAATTCCTACCAGCAGCCTCACAGAGGCTGAGCGAAATATGGCAATCACAAAAAATCAATAAAGAATGTGCTGGAAATAGAGAATGCTGCAAAAATTGATGGCCAGAATACGTACCTAACAAACTCACCCTGAAACAGTACTTTGAGCAATGCAGACACCTCAGTAAGAGGTTGATCATACCAATGGTCCTTAGACTCTGGATCCTTCAAAGAATATACCAGTGGTACCTTGGCATTACAAAGTGTTGTGCTAAGGTGTGAAATTCAGTTTGGTGGCCTGGAATCTCAAACCACTAGAAGACATGATTTTGAGTCTCATTTGTGCAATCCATTGCCAAGAACAAAAAGAACCATTGATGCTATCATCATTTCCATCTAGACCCTGGTAACATTTCAGAATGGACCTCTTCAAGCTCAAGAGGAAGGCATTCCTCATTGTTGTTGACTATGCACTAGATGGAATGGTGTTAAATGTTTTCATGGAGCAACCTCAAAAGCAGTTATCAATTCACTGAAAGAAATTTTTGCCACATGTAGCATTCCAGATCTTGTCGTTTCAGACAGTGGCCCACAGTTTGCGAATGAAAGCTTCACAAAATTGACGGAAGACTATGGATTTGTCCACAGAACTGGTTCGCCCAGCTACCCACAAGCAAATGGTGAGGCCGAAAGAGGAGCAAGGGTGGTCAAAGGTTTGTTCAAAAAGAATGGTGACATCAACTTAGCGCTGTTGAGCTACCGTTCCACACCACTTCTGAATGGGTTAGCTGCATCAGAACTACTGATGAGAAGAAGACTACGCACTCAACTTCCTGTTCTTCCACAGATGCTCATACCATATCACAGAATTGTTATGGCGCAGAAGGAGGCCATTCGGCCGATCTGCACTAGCTCTCCAAATGAGCATTATGACATTGTGCCATTCTCCTGCCTTTTCCCTGCATCCTTGCACATTGTTTCTATACAAATAATCATCAAATGCCCTCTTGAATGCCTCGATTGAACCTGCCTCCACCACACTTCTAGGCAGTGCATTCCAGACTCGAACCACTCGCTGTGTGAAAAAGCTTTTTCTCACATCACATTTGCTTCTTCTGTAAATCACTTTATACCTGTGCCCTCTCGTTCTTGATCCTTTTACGAGTGGGCATAATTCCTCCCTATCTACTCTATCCCAGTCCCCTCATGATTTTGAACACCTCTATCAAATCTCCTCTTAGCCTTCTCTTCAAGGAAAACAGTCCCAACCTCTCCAATCTATCTTCATAACTGAAGTTTCTCATCCCTGGAACCATTCTTGTAAACCTCTTCTGCACTCTCTCCAATGCATTCACATCCTTCCTATAGTGTAGCACCCAGAACTGTACACAATACTCCAGCTGAGGTCTAACTAGTATCTTACATAAACTCTGCAAAACCTCCCTGCTCTTGTACTCCAAGACCCTATTAATAAAGCCCAGGACACTGTATGTTTTATTAATTGCTCTCTCCACCTGTCCTCTCACCTTCAGTGATCTATGCACGTATATATCAAGGTCCCTCTGCTCCTGCACCCCCTTCAGAATTGTACCCCTTATTTTATATTGTCTTTCCATGTTTTTCCTACCAAAATGCATCACCTCACACTTCTCTACATTGAACTTCATCTGTCACCTATCTGCCCACTCCACCAACTTGTCTATGTTCTTTTGAAGTTTACACTGACCTCCTCACAGTTTACAATGCTTCCAAGTTTTGTATCATCCACAAACTTTGAAATTGTCCCCTGCACACCAAGATCTAGATCATTGATATATATTAGGAAAAGTAAGGGTCCCAATACTGACCCCTGGAGAACTCCGTTACAAATCATTCTCCAGCCCAAAAAATATCCATTGACTATTGCCCTCTACTTCCTCTTACTCAGCCAATTTTGTGTACACGTTGCTACTGTCCCTTTTATTCCATGAGCTATAACCTTTCTCACAAGTCTGTTGTGTGGCACTGTATTGAATGCCTTTTGAAAGTCCATGTGCACCACATCAACAGTCTTACCCTCATCAATCCTCTCTGCTACCCCTTCGAAAACTCCAGCAAGCTAGTTAAACTCTATTTCCCTTTTAGAGATCATTGCTGGCTCTTCCGAATCAACCCATATTTTTCCACGCGACTAGTAATTCTATCCCGAATAATTGTTTCTAGAAGCTTCCCCACCACTGAAGTTAAACCAACTGGTCTGTAATTGCTGGGTTTATTCTTACAACCTTTCTTGAACAAGGGCATAATATTTGCAATTCTCCAGTTCTCTGGCACCTCCCATGAGTCTAGGGAAAACTGAAAGATTATGGCCAGTGCCCTTGGAATTTCCACTCTTACTTCCTTCAATATTCTTGGATGCATCTCATCCTTGTCAACTTTAAGTATCGACAGTTATTATATAACACTTCCTCCTTATCAATTTTGAACCCTTCTAGTGACAGTTTCCTTCTCTGTTTCCGTGGCCTTGGTAGCTTCTGCTTCCTTGTTATAGACAGATGCAAAATGTTCATTTAACACCTCAGCCATGCCTCCTGCCTCCATGTGTAAATCTCCTTTCTGGTCCCTAATTGGCCCCACTCCTCCTTTTACCACCTTTTTACTATTTGTGTGTTGATAGAAGATTTTGGGATTCCCCTTTACGTTGACTGTCTTTTCTCATAATCCCTCTTTGCTTCTCTTGTTTGCTTCTTCACCTCTCCTTTGAACCCTCTGTATTCAACTTGGTTCTCAGTTGTATTTTCCACCTGACAACTGTCATAAGCACACTTTTTCTTTTTTATCTTAATTTCTATCTCCTTCATCCAGGGAGCTCTGAATTTGTTTGTCCTACCTTTCCCTTTTGAGGGAATATAACTTGACAGTGCCTGAACCATTTCTTCTATGAGGGTTGGCCATTGTTCAGCTCCAGTTTTTCTCGCCAACCTTTGGGTCCAGTCTAGCTGGCCCAGCTCCATTCTTGCCTCACTGAAGTCGGCCCTCCCCTAATTAATTAGTGTTGCTCAGGATTTCCCATTGTCTTTTTCTACCTATCCTTAACCTTACGATACAAATATCACTGCCTGCTGAATGTTCCCCCACTAGTACTTGATTCTTGACCCACCTGATTTCCAAGAACCAGGTCTAGCAGTACCTTCTATCTTGTTGGACTGGGCACATACTGCTGTAGAAAATTCTCCTGAATACAATCTAGGAACTCTTGCACCTCTGCCCTTTACACTATCACTGCCCCAGTCTATATTCAGGTAATTAAATGCCCCCATTATAACTACTCTATAATGTTTGCATCTCTCTGTAATTTCCCTGCAGATTTGTTCCTCTACATCCTTTCCACTAGTTGACAGCCTATAGGCCACACCAAGCAATGTAATTGCACCCTTAAGGTTGGCAGGCAGGCGGAGAGCCCAGGCTGCCTTCGCATTTCTCATGAAACCTTATCCACGGGTGGGATGAGATTTCATGAAGGGTTTATAAATCAAATAAAAATTTTTATTAAAATTCATTGACATGTCCCAGCTCATGTGACACTGTCACATGAGGACACATGCCTGAATAATTTTTTTTCAAGTTTTCATAATGAAAATAATTTCCCTGAGGCAGCTCTGTGCCTTGGGGAGATTTCTGCGCTCTTTCGCGCAGGCCCCGACTCTCCCTCCCCGCCCGCACAGGGAGTGCTGAGTGCTTCCGGCTACGCATCATGCTGGGCAGGCTTAATTGGCCCGCCCACATAAAATGGTGGTGCGCAGCCGATCGTGGACAGCTATTGGCTGCGTGCCCACTCCCACCCATCCTGCACAATGGGGAGAAAATTCTCCCCCTAAATTTGTTTGCCCTACCTTTGCCCTAGGTGGGAATATACCCTGACTTTGCCTTCTATCTCTTCTTTAAAGGTTAGCCCATGTTCAGCTACTGTTTTTCCTGCCAGAGAGCACAGCCTGAGAGTTATTTTGTCATGATTTTCAAAGAGAATTTGAATAATTATCTGGAAAGAAAACATTTGCAGAGCTACAGGAAAAATGGCTGGGCAGTGGGCTGGCACAAACGTGATGGACCAAGTGGCTGCCTTCTGTGCTGTAACTATTCTATGACTATGCAACATTACACATTAACATAACTTCTATAATTTTCAATAAGATTTTTATGTAGCAATTCACACCTCATTTGGACACAACCTTGTTTACTCTATCCATTACTATTCTCTTTGGCAGTTGCATCATAAAATCTTTTGCTATTTAATCTCTCCTGACCTGTACCCTACCACAGAACTTCGCTTTTGTTCTTCCTGCCCCCGCCCCACCACCCGTTCCAATGATTTGAAAACTCTTACATTTCTAGCTTCCTTCAGTTCTGATGAAAGGTCATCGACCTGAAATGTTAATTCTGTTTCTCTTCACAGATGCTGCCTGATCAGCTGAGTTTTTTTCCAGCATTTTCTTTTATTTCAGGTTTCCAGCATCCGCAGTATTTTGTTTTTGTGTTCTGATTTTCAAATCTATCCTCTGCTTTTTTAACGTCGGTTAGTGAATTTTGTTTCTTACTCTCCCTATCAAAAAGTACACCTTCACACTCACCTACACTGATTTTGTTTGTTAATTACACAGCCCTTCTCTGTATTAACCACCTGCCCAATTTAATGTTATCTGCAAATTTTGAAATGATACTTCCAATTCCCAATTCCAAATCATTTATGCAAATAGGTAATTGCAGTGATCTTGGCACCAATTCTTGTGGAACATCACTTTCTACATTGTGTCAGTCTGAATAGCTACCTCTACTGTTTGTTATTTTGTAGCCAGCTAGCTCTCCTGACAGTTCATGTCCTGAGCTTGGTCAATAATTTGCTATGCAGTACCTTTACCAAAGGCTTTTTGAAAATCCAAGTATATTATGTCTACTCCATTACCCTTGTTTGACCTTTCTATTATTTCTTCAAAGAATTAAATAAGGTTGGTCAAGCCTGACCTTCCCTTTTGAAATGCATGCTAGATACTCTTATTTATGTATACAGTTTCCAGATGTTTTTCCATTGCACGTTTAAGTTTGTTTTTGATACTTGACGCTAACTGAAATCACAACTTTGACTGGCTTGGACTGAAGTTGATGTATGGTGAACATACATGGTTTTCCTCAAACATCCAAGAAATTGATTAGCTTGAGTCCAGAGGCTGCTGTGACTTGAGACCAGACATCCAATTTACGATCTTCTGAGTTGAATTTGGTGAAGAAGGACTGTTTTCATTTTAGCTATGTTGAAAGATATCTGAAATAAAGACATTTCTTTTTTTGTCACAGGATGGAAACTGCACCTTTATCCTGCTTTAATTCTGATTAACCACCTGCTTTTAACTCAACCAACAATTATATGAACTGCTTGATGTAAAAGTCCCTAAACCACCTCAGCAACTTAATACATATATGTAAATAGCAATCGGAAACAGCATCAATGTGACAAATTGATTGCTGCATATTCCGGAAAGTCTCTTTTTGCATGTCTGTTGATTATACAAAAATATGTATAATGGGAGATACCAGCCTTTCACATCAAAGGATCAATGTTGTGCTATTAATTAAATCAGGAAATGAATCACCTTCATCTTTCCAGCAGATGAAACAGCAGTTGAGCCTTTGTTTTTAACTGTAACAGTAGCTCTCCCCCTCCCCCCGCACCCCCAGGTTCTGCATTATGAAAACATTTAAAGCTGTTTTTGATCAGTTTTTCTGACTTAGCCATTTATGTGGACATGCTCAATACTGCTTCATGGTAAAAGTGCCATTGGGCATGTGAACAGTGCAGGAAAGGATGCCTGGCCAGTTTTCTCTTCATCCTATCAACAACTAAAGGCTGACAAAAGAATAAATGTTCACCCTGAAGGGCAGACATTCTTTTCAATATAAACATTTTCATCTGTTATTGATGATTAAGCAGAACACTTCTGACCATATTGGCTTCTTTAATTTTAAGTGCATACATTTGCAGATAAGATTAAGGTTTTTGAGTGTGTTGTCACCTTGCAAACCTGTGCCTGTCTTTCCCAGAACTCCATGTAAGAATCCCTGCAATCAGGTTTATGTTGATATCACAGTACTTGAAATCGCTCTTATCAAAGTCACAAATGACATCCCACGTGACTGCCTCAAAGGTAAACTATCCCTCCTTGTCCTTAATGAGCTGTCCTGCAGCTTTTGACATAGTTGATCACACCATCCTCCTCCTCCCCTATCACTATCATCTAGCTGGGTGGTTCTGCATTCACCTGGTTTGATTCTTATTTAACGGTAGCCAGCCTATATCCTGCGATGACTTCTCTTCCCGCTTTTGGATCGTATCCTCTGGTGTCCCTCAAGGATCTATCCTCAACTCTCTCATGTTTCTCATCTCATTAGAGGCTGAGAATTCTGCAGCGCGTAACTCGCCTCCTGACTCCCCAAATCCTGTCCACTATCTACAAAGCACAAGTCAGGAGTGTGATGGAATACTTGCCAATTGTCTGATGAGTGGAGCTCCAACAACACTCAAAAGCCAACACTACCCAGGACAAAACAGCCCACTTAATTGGTCCCTGATCCATCACCTTAAACATTCACTTCCTCCACCACCAGTGCACAGCGGCAGTACTGTGTACCATCTACAAGATGCATGCAGCAATTCACCATTGCTCCTTCATAGCATCGGATAAACAAGTGACCTCTATCACTTGGAAAGACGAGTGCAGCAGATGCTTGGAAACAACACTACCTGCAAGTTCCCCTCCCAGGTCTCACACCATGCTGACTTAGAACCATGTCACTCTTTTACTGTCACTGGGTCAAAATCTTGGAACTCCCTCCATAATACCACTGTGGGTATACCTACACCACATGGACTGCAGCGGTCCAAGAAGGCAGTCACCACCACCTCCTCGAGGGCATTTAGAGATGGGCAATAAATCCTGGCTGTTACAGTGATGCCCAGATCCCATGAGTGAATTTTAAAAAATCTACTTGCTGCCCATCAGTGATATCATTCAAAAACACGGCATCAGGTTTCACAGACGCTAATGAAACCCAGCTCTACTTGGCCACCACTTCTTTGAACCCTTGCATTGTTGCTAAATTATCAGACTGCTTATCTGACATCCGGTACTGGATGAACAGAAATTTCCTCCAATTAAGTATTGAGAAGACCAAAGTCATTGTCTTCTATTACTGCTACAAACTCTGTTCCCTAGCTACTGGCTCCATTTTTTTTCCCCTGACACCTGTCTTAAGCTGAACCAGACAGTTTGCAACCTTGGTTTCACATTTGACTCAGAACTGAACTTTCGATTTAATGTTCGCACATCACTAAGACTGCCTATTTTCACCTCTGTAACATCACCCACCTTTGTCCACACTTCAGCTCCTCTATGCTAAAACCTCATCCCTGCCTTTGTTACCTCTAGACTTGACTATTCAGTGCACTCCTGGCTGGTCTCCCAAATTTGATCTTGTGTAAAAACCTGAGGTCATCCAGCCCTCTGCTGCCCTTGAGCTTACTTGCCCCCAAGTCATGTTCACTCATCACTCCTGTGTTTGGTAACCTACATTGGCTCCCACTTAAGCAATGCCTCAATTTTAAAATTTTCATCCTTGTTTTTAAATCCTTGGATGCCCTCTAATCAATTAGGATATTTCCCAGTAGTAATGTGGAAAGCGAAATAAAAAATGAGATGCATGCTTGTATAACAGAATTGTTTTGACAGGAATGTCATGAGCATGGTATTGCAACATAATTTATCGTTTTCTAGAACTGAGTTTGCAGTTTTTGAGATACAACTCTTCAAATTTGTTCATAACGAGTGTTTTAAGTTTTTTAAGGTAGTGTTTTAATATGTGGTTGCTAATTGCCATTCTGGACTTGTGAGCTGTGTATTGCATGTTAATTGTGTTTAATTTTATGGGTGTGTTGGGCATTAACTGGAGTTTCACTTGAGCCGCTATTAAGAGACACACCAAAATTGTTGTCGTTGGGTTAGGAGGGTGTAAGCTTGTAGTGTGTGATTCTGTGAATAAATATACAAGTGTGTAAATATTATCTTCAGTTTTATCCTTCACCAATTGGCTTTCTTGAATAGAGCATCCACCTCAATTACATCCCTGATGAAGGATAATTTCTAAAGATATCCACTTTCTTCACTTTTACTCCATTGCTAATACATATGAACGTACGAAATAGGAGCAGAAGTAGGTCATTCGGCCCCTCAAGCCTGTTCCATCATTCACTAAGTTCATGGCTGATTGTTTGTGTTTTGCATTCTACTTTCCCATCTATCCCCGATAACCTTTTGATTCCCTTGCTTAACAAGAATCTATCTACCTCTACTTTAAAAATATTCAATGACCCCGCCTCCACCGCCTTTAGAGGCAGAGAGTTTCAAAGTCGCACAACAGTATCTTCTCTCCATTTTGCATCCTTTACCTGCAGCTTTTCACCACAGGGCTTTACATGGATGTCTTGCAGTGTCACCAGAATAAACTATAAATCAGATTCTCAAACACAGTTTTAAAAATTGATATTCCTTTAACTTAAGTCAATGGGATTGCAATTGGCTATAGTTGTACACTCCCAGGTATTGTTAGAAATTCATTTTGAAAGAAGTCCAGGGTTTTCTTGAGCAACTATTAACATTTTTAATATTTTAGAGCTATATGTGACTCCTGTGTATTCTTGTTTTCAAAGATTTAATACAGGATTGGGCTAGTGATAGCGCCCCTGACATCTACTCGTTTGTTCCATACACTTGGAAGTTGAAAGTGATGTTCCATCAATTTGAGATGATATGGGCAGCAAACCAACACAACTGGGTAGATTGCTCTACAAAACAACAAGAAAATGGTAAGAAAATATAACCCTTCACAAAATATAGTCAAAACTTGTTATAATTTTGCATACACTTGACCATCAGCTTCATCAGGAGATTAAAAATTACCTGACTGTGGCCGTAGATGCTGATTTTAGCTTGCAACTTGAGCTGCTTCAAGTAGTTGTGGTGATGTTTAGGGTAACCTAGACTTGTTGATTGCCCTGAACACAATTCAGCAGGACCCTAAAAAGAAAGAGAAGTTCAAGTTTATCTGTGGATTTAATGCATTAGGAAAACTTGCAAATTTTTTATTCCTTTTTATTCTTTCATGGGATGTGGGTGTTGCTGGAAAGGCCTGCATTTGTTGCCTATCCCTGATTGTCCTTGAACTGAGTGGCTTGCTCAACCATTTCAGAGAATAGTAAAGAGTCAACCACATATTGTGGATCTGGACTCGCATGTAGGCCAGACCAGGTAAGGATGGCAGATTTCCTGCCCTAAAGGACATTAGTCAACCAGATGGGTTTTTACAACAATGGACGATAGTTTTGTGGTCACCATTTCTAAGCTTTATATTTCAGATTTTATTTATTGAGTCCAGATTCCACCAGCTACTGTGGTGGGATTCAAACCTGTGTCCCCAGAGCTTTGGCCTGGGCCGTTGGATTGTTAGTCCAGTGACGTTACCACCATGCCACCATCTGCTCAAAATTGACAATATGAAAGGTACAAAAGGTTGCTTGTAATTTTACAAAACAGTTAATTATCAACGAAAAGCACTGGCTTAATTTTATTCATTTTTTAAATAAAAAAAAGCCTTGTTGTAAAATTTGACTCTTGGGCAGACAATATGATCATGATAATGATTAGAAATAGTTTCTAATAGGGATTTATATGATACAAAAGCACTTGATGTGCACTTCTGAATGTAAGCCCGTTTTTTCCCTTTATTTGTGAAATATTGGTCATTCTTGAAAAATGAGTGGAACGTTGATTTCCAGTCATAGTTTCTGCTTGTATCTGATATTGAAGTTCTAGTAGTGTTTTGCTTGAGCATTGCGAGACTCCGTCTAAAGTAATATATAATTTTTAAATTTCACTTCAGTGGCAAATAGAAAAGGCAAAAGATTTAAATGTTCTCTTCTTTCCCAGGCACTTTTTTTTTTGTTGCTTGCTTTTTTCTATGTTCTCCTTTAGCAAAGGTGGAATACTTCTTGATGGGTGCTGTCAGAGCTTAGTTCACGTACTGATTTGCACAATGCTTGATCTGTTGGTTTCACTAGGAACAAAAACAATAGAAGATAAGTTCATGCTCTCTCCAGGCTAGGGTTTGAGCTTGGCACTGTAGAGCTTTGGAGACTGGTGTGCTTAAGTTGCAGCTACTGACTGTTCACTAAAAACACTTGATCTCATAGCTGCTTAGTAGAAATAGTAAGCTGAATTGGCCTTTTGGTTCAGGCATTGTTTACCCCTCAGGTGGAGATATATTCACTCCATGTGATATCAAGAAACAGCTGAAGGCACTGGATACTGCAAAGGCTCTGGGCCCTGACAATATTCTGGCAATAGTACTGAAGACTTGTGCTCCAGAACTTGCTGCGCCCTTAGCCAAGCTGTTCCAGTACAGCTGCAACACTGGCATCTAGTACTTCTGCACTTCTGAATGCAAGCCCGTTTTTTTCCCTTTATTTGTGAAATATTGGCCATTCTTGAAAAATGAGGAAAATTGCCCAGGTATGTCCCACAGAAAGCAGGACAAATCCAACCCAGCCCTATCAGTCCACTCTCAATCATCAGTAAAGTGATGGAAGGGGTCATCAACAGTGCTATCAAGTGGTGCTTGCTTAGCAATAACCTGCTCACTGATGCTCAGTTTGGGTTCTGCCAGTGTCACTCAGCTCCTGACCTCATTACAGCCTTGGTTCAAACATGGACAAAAGAGCTTAACTCCAGAGGTAAGGTGAGAGTGACTGCCCTTGACATTAAGGCAGCATTTGACCGAGTGCGGCATCAAGGAGCCTTAGCAAAATTTGGAGTCAATGGGAATCGGGGGGGGGGTGAAAACTCTCCACTGGTTGGAGTCATACCAAACACAAAGAAAGATGGTTGTCGTTATTGGAGGTCAGTCATCTCAGTTACAGGACATCACTGCAAGAATTGCTCAGGGTAGTGTCCTAGGCCCATCCATCTTCAGCTGCGTCATCAATGACCGTCCTTCCATTATAAGGTCAGAAGTGGCGATGTGCAATCATCAGCAAACAATGTTCAGCAACATTCGTGAGTCCTCAGATACTGAAGCAGTCCATGTACAAATGCAGCAAGACCTGGACAATATCCAGGCTTGGACTAACAAGTGGCAAGTACATTCGTGCCACACAAATGCCAGGCAATGACCACCTCCAGCAGGAGAGAACCTAACCATTGCTCCTTGACATTCAATGGCATTACCATCACTGAATCCCCCACTATCCACATCCTGGGGGGGTTACCATTGACCAGAAAATGAACTGGACTAGCTATATAAACACTGGCTGCAAGAGCAGGTCAGAGGCTAGGAATCCTGTGGTGAATAACTCACCTCCTGACTCCCCAAACCCTGTCCACCATCTACAAGGCGCAAGTTAGGAATGTGATGGAATCCTTTCCATGTGCCTGGATGGGTGCAGCTCCAACAACATTCAAGAAGCTTGACACCATTCAGGCCCGCTTGAGTGGCACCCCTTCCACAAACATTCACTCTCTCCACCACTGATGGACAGTGGTGGCAGTGTATACCATCTATAAGATGCACTGCAAAAACTCACCAAGGCTCCTTAGACAGCACCTTTCAAACCCACGACCACCACCATCTAGAAGGGCAAGGGCAGCAGATACTTGGGAACACCACCGCCTGGAAGTTCCCCTCCAAGTCACTCACCATCCTGACTTAAAAATATATCGCGTTCCTTCACTGTTGCTGGGTCAAAATCCTGGAACGCCCTTGCTAATAGCACTGTGGGTGTACCTACACCACAGGGACTACAGCGGTTCAAGAAGGCAGCTTACTGCCACCTTCTCAAGGGCAATTAAGGATGGGCAATAAATGCTGGCTGAGCCAGCGAAGCCCACGTCCCATAAATGAATTAAAGAAAAGGAAATGGGAGTAGCAGTGGGCTCCTCAAACCTGTTCCACCATCAACTCTATTTTTTTGCCCTATGCACATATCCCTTGCTGCCCAAAATCATTCAGGTTGTCTTGGGTATACTCATGGACTGGCATGGAGGCACCTGTGGGCCTCTGGATATAATCCTTTGTTCAAGGCTCTCCAACCAGTCGAAACAGCCTCTAATCATCAATCTTATCAAATTTTCTGAAGAATTTTATTCGTTACAAAGAGATCATCTCCCATTCCTCTAAACTCCAGAGAATAAAGGCCTATTCTACTCAAGCTCTCCTTGTAGGACTGTTCCCTCATTCCAGGAATCAATCTACTCACCCTACCTTGCACCTTCTCAAAGGTAACTATATCCTTCTTGAGGTAAGGTGACCAAAGCTGTGTACAGTATTCCAGATGTGGTTTCAAGAAAGCCACGTACAATTGCAGTAAGACTTATATTCCTTACAATAAAGACCAACATACCATTTGGCTTCCTAATTATTTACTGTATCTGCATGTTAACTTTGTGATTCTTGTACATCCCCAGAGCGCTTTGAATAACAACATTTACTGGTGTCTCAGCTTGAAAAAAGAATCTGCCTTTGCATTCTTCCAACCAAAGTGGATAATTTCACGCTTCCTCACATAATCCACTGCCACCTTCTTGTCCAATCACTTAACTGGTCATGTGTCCCTTCAGAGTCTCTACTGCCTCCTCATGGCTTACTTTCCCACCTAGCTTTGTATTGTCAGCAAATGTAGATATATTACGCTGGGTCCTTTCATATAATTCATTGATATAGATTGTAAATAGCTGAGACCCAAGCACCAATCTTTGTGGTACTCCACTAATTAGCGTCTACCAACCCGAAAATCCAATAAGCACTTATCTCTTATTTAGTACCTACTGAATGTCTTCTGAAAATTCATTTATACTGTATCTACTAGTTTCTTTTTATCTATCCTACTATTTACACCATTAAAAAACTAATATTTGTCAAACATGAATTCCTTTTCATATATTGACTCTACCTAATCATACTATGATTTTCCAGGTACTCTGTTACTGTATCCTTAAAAACATGTTCTAGCACTTTTTGTACTACTGGTTTCAGGCTAACTGACCTATAATCCTCTATTTTCCCCCTCCCTCCTTTCTTGAACAAGGGGGTTACATTTGTTATCTTCCAATTCACAGAAACTATTCCAGAGTCTAGGGAATTTTGGAAGATCAAAACCATTGCATCCATCATCTCTGCAGCCAGGTTTTAAAATCCATGGGATGTAGGCCATCTGGTCCAGGGAATTAGTTTGTTTTTAGTTCCATTAATTTCTCTATGCCATTTGCTTTGCTGTCACATTAAGTTCCTTACTCTCACAGGTAGGGCACAGAGTTCATCCTGTGCCTTGGGAACATTTATCCCTCGAACAACTCTACTAAAACAGATTAGCTCGTCACTTATCTCAGCTGTTTATAGGACATAGCTGTGCACAAATTCGCTGCTGCATTTACCTCCATTAGAACAACTGTAACTATTTTATAAGCACATCATTAGCTGTGAAGTGTTTTGGGATATCCTAAAAATAAGAATGATGCTATAAATGCAAGCTTTTATTCTCGAACTGATTGGCCTTGATATTTACCAAGTGCTAGAATAGAGTAGGAAGGGGGTGGGGAAGAATGTTTGGGTGGGATACCACAAAGTATCACTTTGCTGCACCTCTTCAGAAATTAATTGCAGAAGGCTTTTACTTTTTTTCAACAGTGATCCCTCTGGTAAGCTGTCAAAATGAAAGACTGGCTTGCTGCTTTTGGGTGTGTAACCGGGCGGGGAGCAGATGTCATGTAAATCTGACTGCAGGATTGAGACAGGGGTGGGGGTTTGATTGTGTAAATGTAAGTTTGTTGGGCCGTTTGGGAAACACTCCTGCTCCCCTGGCCACAAACAGCGCAGAAAAAGCGCTTACCTAATGGATTCTGCTTCTCTTGCCCCCTTTTACCTGCCAAATTCCTGAGGCCTGTGAATCCTGGCCTCTGAGTTAAAAATAAAAATACTACTAAAATAGAGACATGCAGCCTCCTTAAAAGATTTTAATGACTGGCCTGCCTCCTGAGAATTGATTGATTGCCTATCGCTTAATTCACCTTTGTGAAAACCAGAAGTGAGTGGGTTGAAGGCAGGCTGGGGTTGGGTTTGAGAATTGTAAAATTTTCATCTTCACCCACTCTGGTCCCACAACTCACCTGTCCTTGGAATTTAAAATTGCTACCAATATCTAACAAGTTACCAGATTGTAAGCCTACATTGTTTTGTCAAAAACTGAAGTTGCTTTTGTGAACAGGCATATTTAGAACCGTGCATGTATCTCATATATATGTTTACAAAGTGTTCCTGATGGCCAGCCAAATAAACATTGCCAGGAATTCTGAATGCAAATCTACATGCCCTCTCAGCAGCAAGGATGTGGGATAATTTGAGGATGTGTGTCCCACATTGGTAGCGAACACCATCAAAAAAAAAATTTGAATTTTGACATACATTGGGCCAATTGTCTGAACTATTCCATAATTCTGCTAGAAACATTTTGTAATCCTGAAAATTGTTTTTCTTTTTTTTTGCATGTCACCAAATTTAACAACTAATTTGTTTTGTGTTGATTTTTGGGAGGGTTTTCTTTCCTTCCATTGTTTGGTCTTGCCTCAATAAAGACCTTTCTGTGCTAATTGGAAGTAGAATCTGCACCCGTGTCTGTGCTAATGCTAACTTACAACTCTACATTCAGATGTACAACATGAGTTATAGAGTGAGTCAAGATATCTGCCATATCAGGAAATGCAGCTTGTGTCCTGCTGTCTGTTGAAATTTGAAGATACTTTTTTCCTTTTCAAATTGTAATGCCAGCTCTCAACACATTCATCATACTGCAGTAAAGTTCTGTTGCATTTCCATCAAATTCAATGGGCCAGAACTTCCGACTAGTGTCGGAAAGTGCTGGCCCGCAAAACTTAGAAGAAATAAATGCACACTTAACAGGCCTTGAAAATTGCGTTGTCACTTCCATTTGCCGGAGCTGCATGGAGCCTGGATCGAAAGAACCCTCGCAGGCCCCAGTGAAGTCTAGATCCAGTGTATTCAAGGAAGCCACGTCCCCTCGTTTGACAGCACTTTCTGCAGTAAAGCAGGTAAGTTTAAAGGGCCAGGAAAATTGACAGGCCAGGGGAAGGCAAATCTCTAAGGTAAGTAGAAGGATTTGGCGGTTGGGGCGTTCTGGAGGTCTGTGGGTCTGGGAGTTGGGGGGGCTCCGGAGGTCTGTGGATCTGGAAGCTGGGGGGGGTTGTGGGGCCCAGAGGTTGTGGGGAGGTTGGGGTCCGAGGTTGGGGGTGGGGGGGAGGTTGGGTTGTTGGACGTCGGGTGTGATGGTGGAGTCCTATGGTGGGGTGGGGGGGGGAGGGAATTGGTGGGTGGGTGTGGCGGAGTCCCGTAGGGTCGGTGTAACTCTGTGCAGTAGTTAGAAGAGGTTTTAATTCTTCTAACTTTTTCTTGGTAACTATTGGTATATGGTGGAACCATCGGAAGTTTGCGATTTAAATCATATTTTTGGATGGTTCCCAGTGTAGTGCAGTTGTCCAGAGGAAGTTAGCACTTCTGAGCAATTGCCGTGCAAACCCTTGCCTGGGAACTTTCTAGAAAGATTCTCCAGCACGCCTTTGGGGTACCCCCCAAATCCGACGCTGGGGAGCGCGCAAGTTATGGGCTAATAAGTGACTTCAAATATTAGATTAAATCAAAGTGTATTTACATATATTTGTAGATATGAAATTGCCTGTGAGGAAGAAAGCAGAAAGTAGTATTGAACGATTATTTTTGGACTGGAGGGGAGGATAAAGTGGTGTTCCTTAGGGTTGGTATGAAGATCATTGCTCTTTTTGATGTATATTAATGACCTGGACTTGGGTACAGGGGCACAACTTCAAATTGTTAAGATAATATATAGTTTGGAAATGTGCTAATCATTGGGGAGGATATGGACAGTTTTCAGGAGAAGAAATGGGCTGCTGAAGTGCGCAGACAGATGAGAGATTAAATTTAATGCAGAGGAGTGGGAAGTGATGCATTTTGAGAGGAAAAATAACGAGAGGCAGTACAAAACTAAATACAATCTTAAAAAGAGAGAGCAGGGACAGAGACATGGGGGCCATGTGCACAGGTCTTTGAACATAGTGGGACAAGTTGATTAAAATTGTTTTTTTTTAAATCCAAAAATATATGGGATATTTCATTTTCATCAATAAACAAATTCAAAAGCAAGGAAGTTATGGTAAATCTTTATAAATCACTGGTTAGTCCTCCACTGGGTATTGTTTCGAATATTAAATACTTTAGAAAGGATGTTTAGGCCTTGGAGAGGTTGCATCGGAGATTCACTATCATAGTGATATAGATGAGGAAACTTGGTTATGTGGAGAGACTAGAGAAGTTGCAGGAGATTTAATAGTGGTGTTCAAAATTATGAGGGATTTTCATAGCGTAGATCAGGAGAAACTGTTTCCACTGACAGGCAGACCAGTATCTAGAAGACTAAGACTTAAAATAATTGTTGAAAATCAAGGGGAGATGAAGAATTTTGTTTTTACTTGGCAAGTTTATTATGACCTGGGGCACATTGCTTGAAATGGTGTTGGAAGCAGATTCAATAGGACCTTTCAAACAGGAATTGGATTATTATGTAGAAAGGGGGAAAAATGCAGTGTTATGGGAAAGTGTGGGATAATTGATACTCTTTCGAAGAACTGGAACATGCATGATGGGATGAATGGTCTCCTCCTGCACTGCAGTTATTTGTCACTTCACTCACTCAAATCTTGAAATCTTTTATCAGTCTCTGAGTTCTTAATCTGTGTATCTGATTACTAACTTAACTCCAAATACTACACTAAACTTGTGCATAATTTAACTCTTGGGAAAAATGCAACCGTAAAAGTTGAAAACAAACATTTTTTAATTTGAAAATTGAATATTTATTTAAGAGTTTTAAGTTTTCTGAATTTCAGAATGTTATGAGATTTTTAAAAATTCATTCATGGGAGGTGCTCATCACTGATTGGGCCAGCATTTATTGCCCATCCCTAATTGCCCTTGTTCAGGGGGCATTTAAGAGTCAACCACATTGCTGTGGACCTGGAGTCATATGTAGGCCAGACCAGGTAAGGACAGCAGATTTCCTTCCCTAAAGCACATTAGTGAATCTGACAGGTTTTTACAACAATCGACAATGGTTCCATGGACTTTTAATTGGAGATTTTTATTTAATTCAAATTCCACCATCTGCCGTGGCAGGATTTGAACCCAGGTCCCCAGAGCAGTACCCTGGGTCTTGGGATTACTAGGCTAGCGACAATACCACTACGCCATCGCCTCCCTAGGTGCCCTGCAACTAAAATCAACTTAAAAATGCAAATCTCAATAACTTTTGTCACTATTTCATCACAATTTTAAGTTTGAGAAACATTGCGCCTTTGAGAATTATTTGTATTCATTCATGGGATGTGGGTGTCGCTGGCTAGGCTAGTATTTATTGCCCATCCCTAATTACCCTTCAGAAGGTGGTGGTGAGCTGCCTTCTTGAACTGCTGCAGTCCATGTGGCCTGGTGCATCTACAGTGTTGTTCAGAAGGGAGTTCCAGGATTTTAACCCAGCGACAGTGAAGGAACAGCGATATATTTCCAAATCGGGATGATAGGTGGCTGGAGAGGAACTTCCATGTGGTGGTGCTCCCATGTGTCTTTCCTTGTCCTTCTAGATGGTAGCGGTTGTGGGTTTGGAAGTGACTGTCTAAGAATCCTTGGTGAGTTCCTGCATGTATCTTATAGATGGTACACAGTGTGTTGGTGGTGGAAGGGGTGAATGTTTGTTTATGGGGTGCCAATCAAGCAGACTGCTTTGTCCTAGATGGTGTCAAGCTTCTTGAGTGTTATTGAAGCTGTCCTCGTCCAGGTAAATGGAGAGTACTCCTTTACACCCCTGACTTGTGCTATGTTGATGGTGGACAGGCTTTGGAGAGTCAGGAAGTAAATTACTCGCTGCAGGATTCCTAGCCTCAGACCTGCCCTTGTAGCCACAGTATTTATGTGATCAGTTCACTTCCTTTTCTGGCCAATGGTGACCTCCAGGATGTTAATAGTGGGGGATTCAGTGATGGTCTTGCCGTTGAATGTCAAAGGGCGATGGTTGGATTCTCCCTTGTTGGAGATGGTAATTGCCTGGCACTTGTGTGACACAAATGTTACTTGCTACTTGTCACATTGTCCAGGTCTTGCTGCATTTGTACATGGACTGCTTTAGTATCTGAGGACTCACTAATGGTGCTGAACATTGTGCAATCATCAGTAAACATCCCCAGTTCTGACCTTAATGATGGAAGGAAGATCATTGATGAAGCAGCTGAAGATGTTTGGGCTGAGGACACTACCCTGGGGAACGCTTGCAGTGATATCTTGGAACTGAGATGATTGACCCCCAACAACCAAAACCATTTTCCTTTGTGCTAGGTATGAATCCAACCAGCAGAGATTTTTCCCCTGGTTCCCATTTACTCCAGTTTTGGCTAGGGCTCCTTGATGCTACACTCGGTCAAATGCTTCCTTGATGCCAAGGGCAGTCACTCTCACCTCATCTCTACTCTTTTGTCCATGTTTGAATCAAGGCTGTAATGAGGTCAGGAGCTGAGTGGCTCTGGGCAGAATTTTCTCAAATTTGCACCAAGCATGGTAGCGGGTGGGTAAAATGCCATTTTACCCACTGGCCGCGATAGCGGGTTTTCACGCTGTATTGTCCCGAACCTGCCTCGTTATTTATGCACTCCCAGGAAATATGCCATTTCCATGGCGGGCGGGCTTTCATTTGTCCGCCCGCCATCACCCCGCCACTTTATCACGCCAGGCGCAATGTTCAAAGTTCAGCCGCAAGCACAGTGCTCATTGCTTCCAGCCCACAATTGCTGCCTGGGAGACATGGCCCTGAAACTGAAGAAGACTGCAGCCCTCCAGTTTAATGACAGGTCTCTTGAATGACTTTTGGATGCCGCGGAGGGCCGGTGGGAGGTCCTGTACCCTCACTTTGGCCACCGGATGGGCAGCAATGTGACCAATCCAGCTTGGGAGACAGTGGCAGCGGTGGTCAGCGCTAACACCCTTCAGAAGAGGACAGCCACCCAGTGTCGCAAGAGGATGAATGGCCTCCTCTGTTCCGCCAGGGTAAGTCACTCTCTTTCCATAACTCTCAACGCACACACACTCAAACGCATCACACATCCACAGGGCCCTCACTCACTAACAGTTCAAGGGACATCACCATTCACTCTCTCACACTCACCGTTATTGTCCTCATCCCGTCCATGGGACCACTCACCGCCCACACAGGCCAGGCATACTTGTCATCTGGCCTGACAGGCACCCTGCTTACACTTCCTCCATCTCTTTCCATGCAGGACAAACTGGCACACAACGAGAGAGAGACCACAGACCAGTGGCAGAATGCCCGAAATCAAGGTCCTAACGGACTTTGAAAACAGAGGTGCGAGCTGCAACATGAGCCTCATTATACTGTCACTCTGCTGCAGTCTGAGGCCACTGCACGGGTGTCATCAGCCACAGCCTCTGCAGGTAGTCCTTGTTCCCGAGAAGCCATCCCTGCAGCTTCTGTGGACCCTGGAAGCTCCAGGGATCTGTGACCAACTGAGGTTGTAGGCATCGTGCACACTCCCTGGAAACCGTGTGCACACCTGCAGGATGCATTTTTGGTGGTTGCACACCTGCTGCACATTCAGCGAATGGAAGCCCTTGTGGTTGATGTAGTCCACCGTGCATTGCGACAGATGTGAGTGCCACATCAGTGCAGTCAATCACCACTGCACTTGTGGGAAACCCAAGATCTGGACAAATCCAATCGCTCTTGTATCCTGGCTGTTCTGGTTGCGGGCGAAATGCACAAAGTTGTGTGCCCTCACAAAGTTGGCATCCGTTACCTCATGGATGAATTTGTGGGTGGAGGCTTGTGATATCCCACAGAGGTAACCTGCGGAACCCTGAAAAGAGCCACTGACATAGAAATTGAGCAGCGCGGTCACTTTCACAGCTACTAGCAATGAATGCCCTCCATGTCCCCAAGGCGCTAAATCCTGCAGTAACTGGCAGATGTGAGCAACCAGTTCCCTAGACATTTGCAGTCTTCAGCAACACTGGTTTTTGGTCATTTGAAGGAATGAAAGGCAGCGTCTATAGACCCTGGGTGTCACTAGGCGCCGGCGTGCAATTGCTCGCTGTGGCTCTTGGGCGGCGTGTGTGGGAGCCCCAGCCGTCACTTCTTCCTGAGGTTGCTGCTCCTGCCTCTGCACAGTCAGGAGGCTCAGTTGCTCTCTCCTCCATCTTCTTCATGCTCTGTAGGCCATAAGGCATACAGCTAGTTCACCAGTTCAGTTCACCAGCTAGTTCTATGATCCTGTAGGATGAAAGAGAAAAACACATGGTTAGCATGGGTGTACTAAGAACTTGTCCTGGTTAAGTGTGACGGCCCCTTAATGCTTCACGGAGAGTGCTGGCCATCACTTGGGTGGTCAGACATTAGTGCGCTGCATGGCTACCCTGTTAACTTGATCCATGGGGGAAGACCGGTCCAAACCGGGATGCTGACATTGCAAGGGGCTGTGAGCACCTGCAGCAGTGGCTGCTACAGCTTTAGCAAGGGGATTGTACAACATATGCAGCCCAACTGCTTTGCAGCGCAGTGAAGTGCTCATGAATGTGCAGTCTGTGCCGGGGTCATGGGCACCTCTGGAGAACTTGGTGGTACTTTGATGCTTCTGCATTTCTTGAGTGGGCAGGTAAACTAGGAGCCCGACCCCAATCATATCAATGTGGCTGTGCCTGAACTGTCTCAGTTGCAGAGGAACGGTCACTTTCTACAGGTTTCCAGAATGCGTGGCCACTTGCCTCGCCCACCCTAATCCCCACCCCGAATGCTTGTGCACTATATTCACAATGGCAGGACTGCTCTTGCCCACCCCCTGCCACTCCGCCACCAGTCCAAGGCAGGGTGGCACTTGCCCCCTGCTTCCCCTCACCCTCAAAAGTCACCTCTGAGGCAGGACCCCCCAGTTCCCCTGAAGCCTACAAAGCAGCAAGTGATCCTGGTGAGTTCTGCAGAATGTTACTGTGCATTCACCTCCAGTTCACCCAAAATGCAGGCTGTCAAGTGCACATTGTCCCTGTACTGTTGTGAAACACGTCGTCATGCTTTACCATCGGTGTGGACGGACGATCCAACGGAGCCTGGCGGGATGGCCTGATAATGATATGCTGATGTATTACAATAAGGTTCCTGACGACCGATGGTGGAAAATGTGGCCCGCTGTTGGCGGGCTGAGTGGACAATCACAACTTGCCTTCTTGCTGTCAAGAAACCAATCACACCATGTTGTCCACTCACGCCACCTATCACACCCGCCATTAGCGGGCATGGAAAATTCAGCCCCTTAGTGGAACCCAAACTGAGTGTCTGAAAACAGGTTATTGCTAAGCAAGTGTTGCTTGATAGCACTATTGATGATTCCATCCGTCACTTTACTGATGATCGAGAGTAGACTGATGGGGTGGTAATTGGCTGGGTTGGATTTGTCCTGTCTTTTGTGTACAGTACGTACCTGGGCAATTTGCCACATTGCCAGGTAGATGCCAGTGTTATTCCTGTACTGGAACAACTAGGGGCGCAGCTAGTTCTGGAGCACAAGTCTTCAATACTATTGCCGGAATATTATCAGAGCCCGTAGCCTTTACAGCATCCAGTTCCTGCAGCCATTTCTTGATGTCACATGGAGTGAATCAAATTGGTTGAAAACTGGTATCTGTAATGCTGGGAACCTCTGGAGGAGGTCAAAATGGATCATCCACTCGGCACTTCTGGCTGAAGACTGTTGCAAATGCTTCAGCCTTATCTTTTGCACTGATGTGCTGGGCTCCCCCATCATTGAGGATGGGGATATTTGTGGTGCCGCCTCCTCCAGTGAGTTGTTTAATTGTCCACCTCCATTCATAGCAGGATGTGGCTGGACGTCGGAGTTGATCCGTTGGGTGTGGAATTCCTTAGTTCTGCCTATCACTTGCTGCTTATGCCTTTTGGCATGCAAGTAGTCCTGTGTTGTAGCTTCACCAGGTTGACACCTCATTTTTAGGTATGCCTGGTGCTGCTCCTGGCATGCCCTCCTGCACTCTTCATTGAACCAGGGTTGGCCCCTTGGTGGCTTGGTGGTAATGATAGTGGGGGATATGCTGGGCCATGAGGTTACAAATTGTAGGCGAGTCCAATTCTGTTGCTGCTGATGGCCCACAGCGCCTCATGGTTGACCAATCTTGAGTTGCTAGATTTGTTTTGAAATCTATCCCATTTAGAATGGTGGTAGTGCAACACGATGGAGTGTATCCTCAATGTGAAGATGGGACTTGGTCTGCACAAGGAGTGTGTGGTGGTCATCCTACCGATACTGTCATGGACAGATGCATCTGCAGCAGGCAGGTTGGTGAGGATGAGGTTAAATATGTTTTTCTTTCTTGTTGGTTCCCTCATCACCTGCCGCACACCCAGCCTAGCAGCCATGCCCTTTAGGACTCAGTCAGTCGTGGTGCTACCGAGCCACTCTTGGTGATGGACGTTGATGTCCCCCAACCAAAGTACATTCTGAGCCCTTGCCACCCTCTGTGCTTCCTCCAAGTGGTGGAGTACCGATTCATCAGCTGAGTGGGGAGGGAGGGGACGCGGTACGTGGTATCAGCAGGAGATTTCCTTGCCCATGTTTGAACTGATGCCACGAGACTCCATGGGGTCTGGAGTAGATGTTGAAGACTCCCAAGGCATCTCCCTCCTGACCATATACCACTGTCTGTCCTGCTGGTGGGTTATTTCAACGGGCGTTTAAGAGTCAACCACATTGTTGTGATGGGCTTTTATGACAATCAACAATGGTTTCATAGTCATAATTAGACTTTTAATTCCAGATTTTTATTGAATTCAAATTCCACCATCTGCTGTGGTAGGATTCAAACCCAGGTCCCCAGAGCAATATGCTGGGTCTCTGGAATACTAATCCAGTGACAATAACACTGCACAACTACCTCCTATTGAAATGATTAACTTAAAAATGTCTGACTAGGATATTGATTTGAGAGTTTGTTCAGATTACAAGTTGATCTGAAATGGTGTCTTTCATGTTAGCACATGTAGGATGTATCTGAGCTCCCCACATAAACCACATAATTGGAACGGACCTAGGGGTAGTGAGGCCTCATTGTGCAAACCACTGGAATGAAGTTAAGAACTTTTTTTTCAAGATCCTCCTTGGCACGGTGAAACATACTGTACTAAAAATACACACGAGTTTCCATTCTGTATGATCATCATAGCCATATCAATTAGGTGGATATTCTTTCTTTGACCAATGATTTTACAAATGTATTTACAAACGTCAAAATTTTTCATAATTTTGCCAGGTATAATAGGAGCTGTTCAAGCTCAATGGCAACTATCAGGTACAGCACAGACAATGTCTCCAGAGTCAGGTAATCAAGCTAATGTGCTGAATGAACAGTTCAATTTTGTGGTGTATCATGCCTTAAGGACTTATCTTCATGGCACATTTCCAATACAATTAATTAAGGTCAATTCTAGGACAGGGAAGAAAGGTTACAGACTTTTCAATACTTGTTATAATGTTCAGCAGGGTACTTAAATCTTTCCCGCTATTATCCTGAATTTCAAGGGCCCCTTGATAAATAAAAAGTTCCAATAATTATTTGCAATCACCAATCACGTGAGAAAACAATGGTAAGGTACATGGAATAGTCATCACAAATTAAAAAGGCTCAAATTTAGCGGTATGGCTGACCTTGAGCATTAAGATTATTTTGGAAATTAAGTCCTAAGTTTGTGGCCTGACTTTTGTCAGCTGTAACCCAATAATTTTAAGAGGTTAAAAAAAAATCTATATTGGCTTTGGTCTGTGCTTTTGCAAGAGAGATTGGATGGAAACTGAGGCTGTGTCTAAGATATTTGAGAAGGCAGGTTAAAATTCCAGTCAACTTAATGACTTGAATTCAAGTAGTGCCACTGGCATTCCACTGGTATTGATTTGTGCACACCAAAATGTAGTTTTAACAAAGAGAAAAACTGAACGTACACTGCTGAAACTTTTTCATTTGGTGCCTCTTATTACTTTTTTTTTGTTTTGAACTGAATATAGCATTGTCTAGACCTGTCAACATGTAAATTTAATTCTGTCTCTTTGCCAGGTTGATTTGATTCGATTTTGTTTGAAAACACAGAGCTTGGAAAGTATCAGGAAATGCAAGGTTTAAAAGTTGATATTCAAGTAGAGAGTTTGTTTCTGTTTTGTTGTGATTATGTTCAAAACTTCTATGTTGTGGGACAAAACTTTCAATTGTATGCAGGAAATCTTGTTTACTTAAAGACTTCAACAGACTCTCAATCAGTTTTAATATAATCAGTAGTCTTCAGGGATTTCTAATTACAATACTGTTGTTATTCTTTTGCAGTATATTTAGCAGCATGTGGAGAAACACTGAATATTGACTTCTCATTACCTTTCAATGACTTTGTCCCTGAAACATGCAACACAAAATTTTGTTTGAAGGTATGTTCCACTTTATTTGGATTGCTACTCAGCAATAATCGTTTAATATTATTGTAAATGTGATGTAACATTTAACATTACAAAACAGCCTCACACCATGAAAAATTGGCAAATGTTGTTTGAATAGCAAGCACAGAGCCTTCTAACATTGAAAGATTTAAGTTGCTCATGTTTTCCATGTGTAAATTGAAAGGGTAAGTACAGAATCCATTGATGTTCTTGTTATGTAAATTATGTGATGCCCCAAAAAAATTTTTTGCTTGGCTTTTTAAAATTATTTTTCCAGATTTTGTGACCTAACTATCAAGCAGGTGGTAATTATCAACCAGTACTTGAGTAACCAATAACCTTTGGAAAGCTGCACAACCACTTCTAAATATAAATATTTGCAGAATGCTCCTCGACTATGTTCTCATAATAAACTTGAAGATGTGCATGTAACCTATTTTGAACCCTTTCAATGTATTTTTTGGTAGATAACAAATCCCCTGGTAAAATGGACATGTGAGGAAAAAGCTTACCATAATTTATAATTTATAATCTATAATCTAATACTGTTGGTTGATGAATAGGAATTTGAATATTAGTATTTGGCAAGCATTAAATTAAAAAAAAAAATTCTTGGTATTCTCATGGCCTATATGGTCCATTGGACTACCTTTAAATTTTGATTGGCAAAGGTTATGGGGAAAGTTGACTTTTTTGATTAAAAGATCTAACTGCCTCTGTGGTGTGAATTTTCCCACCCTTCAATTTAGAAGAGAGTCTGGAAGGGGAAGGATTATTTTACTTCACTATGTTTTAAGGAAAAAATATTGTTTTGAGCATTGAATTTTAGTCATGCTACTTTATTCTTAATGCTACCAGTCCATATGTTAAAATTTACCTTCATCGTTAAGTATAATTTGATTTTCCAAAATTCCTAGGTTCTAGAATGGCCCCAGCAGATTGGAAGTTAGCATATGTAACTCCGCTATTAAGAAAGGAGGGAGAGAGAAAATAGGAAACTGCAGGCCACTTAGCCTGACGTTAGTTGTCAGGTAAATGCTGTAATCTATTATTAAGGAAGTCTTAATGCACTTGGTAAAATCATGGTGTGATCAGAGTCAACATGGATTTCTGAAAGGGAAATTGCATTTGACAAATCTGTTATCTTTTTGAGGATAGATAAAGAGGAACCAGTAGATGTTGTATACTTGAATTAAAAAAAATACATTGGGTAAGAGGCCTCACAAAAGATAAATAGGCAAGCTAAGGGCTCATGGAGTTGGGAGTTATTAATGAATGGGAATCAGAGTGGGGATAAACAGGACATTTTTAAGTTGGCATGCGGTAAGTAGTTGAGTACTGCAAGGGTCCAGTGCTAGGGCCCCACCTGTTTCCAATCTTAATGAATTAGACAAAAACACCAAGAGTAATGTATGTAAATTTGTGGATGATACAAACTTTAGGCGTAAGTTGTGAGGAGGACGCAAAGTGCCTGCAAAGAGATATAGATAGGTTAAATGAGTGGGCGACAAGGTGTCAGATAGAGTATAATGTGGGAATTGTTAGGTTGTTCACTTTGGCAGTAAGAATAGAAAAGCAATTTTTTTTTTAATGTGAAACTTAAATATCGATTTTCAGCGAGTCTTGTGTATACTCGTACAAGGGACATAGAAAGTTAGCATGCAAGTATAGCAAGCAATTGGAAGGAAATAGCATGCTTGCCTTTATTGCAAGGTATTTGGAGTGCAAGAATAAGGAAGTCTCGCTACAATTGTATAAGGTTTGGCGAGAACATACCTGAAGTATTGTGTGCAGTTTTTGTTTCCATATCTAAGGAAAGTTATACTCGCCTTCGAGGTGGTACAATGAAAGTTAGGAATTTTAGTTCCTGGAATGAGAGGGTTGTTGTATGATGAGAGACTGAGAAAATTGGGCCTATACTCTCGAGTTTAGAAGAATGAAAGGTGATTACATTAAAACACAGAAGATTCTAAAGGGGCTTGACAAGGTAGACACAACAAGGTTGTTTCTTCTGGCTGGGAAATCTAGAACACGGGGGCACAGCCTCCAGATAAGTGGTCGATCATTTAGAACCGAGATGAGGAGAAATTTCTTAACTCACAGGGTTGTGAGTCTTTGGAATTATCTATCCCATAGTGCTGTGGATATTCCATCATTGAGTATGTTCAAGACTGAGATGGATATATTGATTTCTCAGGGAGCTGAGGGAAATGGGAAGCAGGCAGGATAGTGAAGTTGAGGCAAAAGATTGTATCGTATTGAATGGTGGAGCAGGCTCAAGGAGCCAAATGGTTTACTCCTGCTCCTATTTCTCATCTTGTGTGGCACTGCAGCCATGCTTACTGACCTAGTGGTTCAAAACTGGGCATCCGTGAGGCACTGTGGGCCATCAGCAGCAGAATGGAAAAAAAGTGTGAGAGTGACATCACAGGAAAGTCGTGTGTTGATTGGTTCTTGAGCAGCTGCTATTAGGAACTGTGTTTCAACCCCAGTAATTTTGAAAAGCGTAAATTTCTAAACTAGCACAGGGAAAGTAAGAATTTATAGGCACAGGAGAGGGGGCTGATTTGTGAGTAAGGGCAAAGAACTTCTACTTTCTACTAATCTCCAGTTTATAGTTAATAGTACAAGAGTAAGGTTAGAGTAAGTAAAAGTAACTAAAGTTAAAGTAAATAAAGTGATTTAAAAGCTTAAGGCATGGCAGGACAGCTCAGCCAAGTGGAATGTCCATCCTGTGGCATGTGGCGAGCCATGGACACTTCTCGTGACCCAGACGAGCCCATGTGCAGGAAGTGTCACCGGCTGTACAAGATTGAGCTCCGTATTTCAGAACTTGAGCAGTGGTTGGAGTCACTGAGGTGCATCAGTGAGGCAGAGAACTAGGTGAAAAGCACGTTCAGAGAGATGGTCGCACAGCAAATTAGGGGCAAGCAGGCACATAGAGAATGGGTGACCTCCAGGCCGTCTAAGAGAAACAGGCAGGTAGTGCACGAGTCCCCAGAGGTCTCACTCACTAACTGGTTTTCCATTCTGGATATCGGTGAGAGCAATGGATCCTTGGAGGAGTGCAGCAAGAGCTAAGTCTGTGGCACCACTGCTGGCCCAGCTGTACAGGAGGGGAGGAAGAAGAGCGGAAACACAGTACTGATAGGGGATTCTTCAATTAGGGGAACGGACAAGGTGGTTTGTTGCCTCCCTGGTGCTAGGGTCAAGGATTTCACAGAACGACTGCAGGACATTCTTGTTGGGGAGGGCGAGCAGCCAGAGGTCGTCGTCCACGTTGATACTAATGCAATAGGTAGGGAGGGGGATGTGGTCCTGCAATCGGAATTTGGGGATCTAGGTAGAAAATTAGCAAGCAGGACCTCCAAAGTAGTAATCTCTGGATTACTCCCAGTGCCACATGCAAGTGAGTACAGAAATAGGAAGACAAGACAGATGAATACGTGGCTGGAAAGGCGGTGCAGGAGGGAGGGCTTTAGATTCCTGGGACACTGGGACAGCCTCTGGGGGAGATGGCACCTGTACAAGCTGGACGGGTTGCTTCTGAACAGAGACAGGACTGAGTTTCTTGTGAGGTGTTTTGCTAGTGCTGTTGGGGAGAGTTTAAACCAACTCAGCAAGGCTGTGGGAACCAGGAGAGAATGTTAGAAAGCAATATCAGGGTGCAAAAAATGCTGGGTGAGGCAGATAGCATTAAAATAGAGAATAGTAAGTGAATAGATGGAGTCGGAGTAAGGGAGCAAGTAACGAATTCTAAATCAGGATTACACCGCGTGCATGTAAATGCATGGAGCGTAGTTAATCAAATTGGGAAACTACGGGCACAGATTGCCTTGTGGGATTATGATGCTGTAGTGGTAATGGAAACCTGGTTTAAGGCAGGGCAGATCTGGGTGTTAAATATTCCTGGTTACAAGGTGTTCAGAAAAGATAGGAAAGGCAAAAAAGGAGGGGTGGTGTTTTTGGTTAAGGAAAGCATTGCAGTACTGGAGAAAGAGAATGTGTCAGAGGATCCAAGGACAGAATCGATTTGGCTAGAGCTAAGGAATAAGAAGGGTGCATTTACATTGCTTGGTGTAATATATAGACCACAAGCTAGTGGGAAGGAAATAGAGGAACTCTGCAAGGAAATTACAGAGGTGTAAACATCATAGAGTAGTTATAATGGGGGACTTTTATTACCTGTATATAGACTGGGATAATGATACTGTGAGGGACCATCAATAGTAAAAGGGTGGTAAAAGGAGGAGTGGGGGCGATCATGGATCAAAAAGGGGCTTTACACATAAAGGCAAGAGGCATGGCTGAAGTGTTAAATGAATACTTTGCATCTGTCTTTACCTATGAGGCAGATGCTGCCCAGGCCATGGTGACAGAGGAGGAAACTCAGTCACTAGAAGTGTTTAAAATTGATAAGGAGGTGGTATTGGATGCCTGTTGGTACTTAAAGTTGATAAGGCACTGGGACCGGATGAGAGGCATCCAAGAATATTGAAGGAAGTGAGAGTGGAAATTGCAGAGGCACTTACAATAATCTTTCAATGTTCCCTGGATTCGGAGGTGATGTCTGAGGACTGGAGAATTGCAAACATTACACCCTTGTTCAAAAAAGGTTGTAAAGATCTGCCCTGCTATTACAGACCAATCAGTTTAACTTCGGTGGTAGGGAAACTTCTAGAAACAATTATTCGGGATAGAATTAATAATCACATGGGAAAATGTGGATTGATTCGGAAGAGTCAGCATGGATTTGTTAAAGGAAAATTGTGTTGAACTAACTTGCTGGAGTTTTTCGAAGAGGTAACAGAGATGATTGGTGAGGGCAAGGCCCTTGGTGTGGTATATATGGACTTCTAAAAGGTGTTCGATACAGTGCAACACAACAGACTTGTGAGGAACGTTATAGGTCATGGAATAAAAGGGACAGTAACAACGTGCTGCGAGGAGGACAGTGTAGAACTTCAAAAGGACATTGACACATTGGAGTGGGCAGACAGGTGGCAGATGAAGTTCAATGCGGAGGAGTGTGAGGTGGTACACTTTGGTACAAAGTAAATGGAGAGGCAGTATAAAATAAAGGAAACTATTCTAAAGGGTGTGCAGGAGTAGAGAGACCTGGGTGTATATGTACAGAAGTCATTAAAGGTGGCAGGACAGGTATAGAGAGCTGTTTCTAAAGCATACAATATTCTAGGCTTCATTAAAAGGGGCATAGAGTACAAGAGCAGGGAGGTTATCATGAACTTATATAAGTCACTAGTTAGACCTCGATTGGAGCATTGTGTACAGTTCTGGGTGCCACACTATAGGAAGGATATGAATGCATTGGAGAGAGTGCAGAAGAGCTTTGCAAGAATGGTTCCAGGGATGAGACACTTCAGTTATGAGGAAAGATTGGAGAAGTTGGGACTGTTTTCCTTGGAGGGGGGAAGGCTAAGAGGAGACTTGATAAAAGTTTTCAAAATCATGAGGGGTCAGGACAGTGTAGGTAGGGGGAAACTGTTCCTGCTGGTAAATGGATTGAGAACCAGAGTGCACAGCTTTAAATTGTTTTGTAAAAGAACCAAATGCAAGGTGAGAAAAAACTTTTAACTGTTAAAATGCTCAGAGAGCCAGTGCAGACACAATGGACTGAATGGCATCCTTCTATACCATAACAATTCTGTGGTTCTGTTATTCTGTGAATTGTATTCAACTGTAATCTGTAATCTTGAGGCCCTGCATATCCATTATCATCAAGTCAAGGGAAGCAACCCTGGTTCAGTAAAGAATGGAGGTGGGCATGACAAGAACGACACCAGGCACACCTAAAATGAGGTGCAAACCTGATGAAGCTACAACATAGGACTACTTGCATGCCAAACAGCGGAAGCAGCATGTGACAGACAGAGCTAAGTGATTCCACAACCAACAAATCAGATCTGAGCTCTGCAGTCCTGATACATCCAGTTGTGAACGGTGATGGACAATTAAACAGTTAACAGGAGGAGAAGGTTCCACAAATCCCCATCCACAATGATGGGGCAGTCGAACATATCTGTGCAAAAGACAAGGCTAAAGCATTTGCAACAATCTTCAGTCAGAAGTGCTGAGTTGATGATCAATCTTGGCCTCTTCCTGAGGTCCCCAACATCAAAGGTGCCAAACTTCAATTCACTCCACGTCAATCAAGTAACAGCTGAAGGCATTGAACACTGAAAAGACTTTGAGCCTTGACAACATTCCAGCAATAGCACTGAAGACTAATGCTCCAGAACTAGATGTGCCTTTTAGGAAATAGAGAGAGTTTAAGTAAGTTATGTTTGTATTTGTGGGTGTTAGGAATGAGTTTTAGCTTTAAAATTTAAGTTTGATTTGTATTTCTGTATCTGTGTGTTAAGAAAGGTCAAATAGAGTTTTAGTTTCACTTTAAAAAGGCGCTTGTATTTCTAATGAATTTTACGACACCAAAGGAGAAGTTAAAACAAACACAACTGGAAAACTGGCTGCTGCCTAGGAACAGGAGGCCAGATAGGCAGGCCCCTCCCACAGACACACACACACACACACACACACACACAAGTGAAACAGCAGTTTGTTTTGGAAGCTGTTGGAGTTCAGTTGGTTTGAAGACAGCTGTGAAGCAGAAGCAGTCTAAAAGGGGACAGATAGCAAGCCTGAAGAAAAACTGCAAAAATCCAGGAGACTGGCAGAGGGGAAAGTCCAAAGAAGACCTTCTAGTCAAAGGAAGGAAAGGAACCTGGTCCTATTAATGAAGTTAAGAGTGAGGGGCAGAGAGAAAGGCTCCAAGCTTCAGATATAAAGAGACAAAAGCTGCAGAAGGGAGATTTAAAGCGCGACCAGCTTGCAAGAGGCAAGAAAGTCCAAAGAGACAACTGAAGGCCTGTAACTCTTTGCTATGGGCATGTGAAGCAGTGGTGTACTGTTAGTGGCAGAGTCAGAGAGACAGTTTGTGTAGAAGACAGCTTGAATGCAAGCGGTGAACCAGGGAAGAACAACATCAGAAGGAGAGTTTGACACCCTGGAGGTGAACCCTTGCGGAAGGCTTCTGAGAAAAAGCGTCGGTTTGGGAGAAGGATACAAAGTGAGGTCTTGGAGAGTGGAGATTGGAAACCCTCGTGTGAAGGATGGAATTCAGTGAGACTGATTGGTTCGTGGTGTGACAAACATCTTGCGGGGGAAGGGGGAGTTGAGGAGAGATTCATGGCATCTGTTTGAGGTGGCATCTGTCACATGGTATCAGAGTGTGGTGTGTCTGACCACAGAGTGCCATAGGTTTACATGGACTGTGTACTTACTGTGGAGATTAGAATATAAGAGAGTTTTTGTAACTTGTGTTATCCTTACAAACCTATATACATGTTTAAAGGTATAGTTGTTGGTGAAGGAGCACTGTAATATAGTTAATCTTTTTTGTTGAATAAATGTTTTATTCTTTTGTTAAAAGTTTATCAACTGACTTCTGTGCCTCTGTTCAGTAGCTACTCTCCACGTATCTAAACAAACAAAATAAAAATTAGGATCTATCAAGCTGGGTTCCCCTCTAGGATCAGGCTTGTCCAGGGGTAACCTTAACTGGGATCATAACAGTGCCCTTGGCCAAGCTGTTCCAATACAGCTACAATGCTGGCATCTACCTGACAATGTGGAAAATTGCCCAGGTATGTCCTGTCTAGAAAAAGCAGGACAAATCCAATTTGGCTAATCTGACAATGTGGAAAATTGCCCAGGTATGTCCTGTCCAGAAAAAGCAGGACAAATCCAATTTGGCTAATTGCTGCCCCATCAGCCTTCTTGATCATCAGCAAAGTTATGGAATGTGTCATTGACAATGCTATCAAACAACACTCTCACGCAGCAGCAACCTGCTCATTATACTCAGCTTGGGTTCTGCCAGGACCACTTGGTTCCTGACCTCATTACAGCTTTGGTCTAAACATGAGCAAAAGAGCTGAACTCCAGAGGTGAGGTAAAAGTGCCTGTCCTTGACATCAAGGCAACATTTGACTGAGTGTGGCGTAAAGGAGCCCTAGTAAATTTGAAGGCAGTGGGAATTGGGAGGAAAGCTCTCCACTGGTTGGAGTCATATGAAGGAAGATGGTTGTGGTTGTTGGACGAAAATCATCTCAGTCGCTGGGCTTCACTGCAGGAGTTCTTCAGGGTAGCGTACGAGGCCCAAATATCTTCAGCTGCTTCTTCTTTGAGCTTCCAACCATCACAAGTGGGGGATGTTTGCTGATGATTGCCCAGTGCTCAATACCATTCTCAATTCCTCAGATAAAGAAGCAGTCAGTGCCCATGTGCAGCAAGACTTGGATGAGTTTCAGGCTTGGGCAGATAAGTGGCAAGTAACATTCGTGCTACACAAGTGCCAGGCAATGACCATCTCTAACAAGAGAGAATCCAACCATTCCCCTATGACATTCAATGGCATTACCATCGCTGAATCCCGCACTATCAACATCCGGTGGGGGGGGGGGGGGGGGTCACCATTGACCAGAAATTGAACTGGACCAGCCATTAATACTGTGGCTACAAGAGCAGGCCAGAGACTGGGAATTCTGGGTTGAGTAACTCCCCTCCTGACTCTCCTTAGCCTGTCCACCATTGATCACCCCTGTTACTGCTGAGATACGTTGGATCCCATTCGATCAATGCCTCGATTTAAAAATACTCATCCCTGTTTTCAAGTGCCTAGATGGCCCATCCCCTCCCTTTCACTGTAACCTCCTTTAGTCGCACAGCCCTTGTGTTCTCCACCAGTTCTGGCCCCTTGAACATTCGTGACTTCCTCATTGGCTGTGCCTTCAGCTGCTGAAATCCTAAATTTGGCACTCCCTAAACATCTCCACCACCCTACTTCTCATGGCCCTTAAAACATACATCTTCAACCAAGCTTTTGATCATCTGCCCTAATATCTCCTTATGTGGCTCGGTGTTAAATTTTGTCTGATAATGCTCCTGTGAAATGCCTTGAGATATTTCACCGTTAAAATGCCAAATTAATGCAAGTTGTTATTGTTTGTATGGAGTGGTATAAGTTCACTCTCTTGCCATCTCTGCTTCCTTTACTGAATACTTGAAGCAGTGTAGTGAGGTCACATTTTCTGACCATGTACATGGGTCCAGAAATATTAGACTATGATTAAAAATGAAATTAAGGTAATCATGGTCTTGAATTGAGCCTAATGTACTTCACCATATACTGTGGCTCCCAATGGAAACCCCTATGGGGAAAATTCATTAACTTGCCTCTTTTGTTGTGGATCAATGCATCCCACTGTTTTGGGGTTCTGTTAAAATGCCTGCCTGTTCAGCCTGGGATGAGAGACAATGGACAATGTCCAACCTGAAAGAATCTAGGCTCTCTGTGTACCCCAACCTGGCAAGTTTTGTCGGTATGAACCTTTTTTACCACAAGGCAAAAAGAAATCATTACTACAACAACAACGACTCATTTGTATAGCACCTTTAATGTAATGAAACATCCCAAGGCATTTCGCAGGAGCATTATGAAACAAAATATGACGTTGAGTCACATAAGGAGATATTAGGTATGATGACCAAAAACTTGGTCAAAGAGCTAGGTCTTAAGCAGTGTTTTAAAGGATGAAAGTGAGGTAGAGAGGTTAGGGAGGGAATTCCAAAGCATAGGGCCTAGGCAACTGAAAGCATGATGATCAATGGTAGAGTGATTAAAATTGGGCTGCTCAAGAGGCCAGAGTTAGATGAGGGTAGATATCTCGGAATGTTATGGGAGGGGCAGGGCCATTCAGGGTCTTGGAAACTGGATGAGAATTTCAAAATTAAGACTTTGCTAGACCTATCACCAGTGTAGGTCAATAAGTACGGGGTAATAGGTGCACGGGACTTGGCGCTAATTAGGATGTGGGCAGCAGATTTTAGGATGACTTAAAGTTTAGGGAGGGTAAAATGTGGGACACCAGCCTGGAATATGTTAGTATTGTCAAGTCTAGAAGTAACAGAGGCATGAACAAGGCTTTCAGCAGAGATGAATTGAGGTGGGCTAAAGACGGGTGATATTATGGAAGTAGAAATAGGCAGTCTTAGTGATGGCATGAATACATGGTCAAAAGCTCATTTCGGGGTTGAATGTGACATCAAGTCTGGTTTAATCTCAGACATTTGCCAGGCTTAGGGATGGAGTCAGTTGCTCGGGAATGGAATTTTGTGTGGGACCAAAGACGATGGCTTCAATCTTCCAATATTTAATTGGAGAAATTTCTGCTCATCCAAAACTGGATGCCAGATAATTAGTCTCATAAGTTAGCGACAGTGGAGAAGTCAAGAGAGGTAGGTGGTGGTGAGTAAGAGGTGAGTCCTGTCTGTGTACATGTGGAAACTAACACTGCTTTTGGATGATGTCGTCAAAGGGCAACATATAGATAACAAAACGAAGGCCAAGGCTAGATCCTTGGGAGACACTAGAGATAACTCTGTGTGAGCAGGAAGAGAAGCTATTGTAAGTGATACTTTTAGATGCTTAAATAGATGAGAATGTGATCAGGTGAGAGCAGTCCCACCCAGCTGTGTAAAAGTAGAGAGGCAATTGAGGAGGGGTTGTGTGTAAGGCTGCAGATAGGTCAAGAAAGATAAGGCGGAACCTTTGTCACAGTCACATAGGATGTAATTTGTGACTTTGATAAGAGCATATTAGAACTTTTTCTTTCCTGATTGGAATGCAGTATCACGAAGTTCTGCTTCGAGTTGCACTAAAGTAAAATTGGTAGTGCAGTATAATGGCATCCTAGAGTGGTGTTACTGTTTGTTTGGTCGACTCAACTGGTAGCACTGTGTGATTGGAGTAAAAATTTTGTATGTTCCACCCTCACTTCAGGATTTGACTATACAACCTGGTCTGTCGCTTCAGTAAAGTACTGAGGAGTGGTGCTTTGCCATAGATACTGCTCTTTGGATGAGATAATAAACTAAAGGCTTGTCTGTCTTTCTGACAGTTTGGAGGATGTTAAGGACCCTGTAGCAATATTTACAGAACAAAAATTTCTCCTGGTGCTGTAAACTGCATTTCTCTCTTCAGCAATACCATCAAAACTGGCTAAACGAGTTATTTAAGTCACTATTATTTGTAAGAACCTTCCATTCATTTGTATTTGTTTCTGTAACAATGGTTCCTGTATTGAAAATACATTTGTTCTGTAAAACTCTGTGATGTTAGATGTGACGTATAAATTCAATTTTTAAAAATGAAAGTAATTTTGTATATAAAATAGGTTGCTTCACATATATATTCCTTCTTAGTTGCCAACATACATTTTGTGTAATTATTTTACATTCACAGGCAGAAAATATGGATTTACGTTTATTTCTCCCAGACTGCCACCCTAGTAGGTATGCTAATGTTACATTAGTAAATGATTCCCAGCCCAACAAAGTGACTCCTCAAGCTGCTTCTTCAAATGAGACTCAAGCTACTCATAAAATAGGAAAACTAAAATGGCGCAATGTTACTCAGCCAGAGTGAGTATCCATTTTAAATCTTTTATTGTTTAATGTACGTACTATGCTTAATTTAAATAATACTTTGAAGAGGTCTGTTACTTCTCTTTTTATTTGAAAATTGCTGAGAATTGCAGTCTTCATTCATTTTTAATACTTTACTGTTTATTTCTGCTGTTTCCTTCATTTCTGGTGATCTCAGAAACTAAATAAAACATTGATTTGCTATTAAATTTTAAAGTTATCAAATGTAGATCTGTTATTAAATTTACAATATTATTATTAGCCTGTAGGATATTAGTGTCCTGTACTTTTGGTTTTGGGATTCTGCACCAGTATTATTTCATAGACAATGCTTTCTTCTCACTGTTGTGAGAAACCCTTTGTCAGAAGTTTAAAGAATTAGTGGAAAATTATATTCTGAAGTAGGTGTAAAACTGTGGAGATATTCAAGATTGTAAAATTTTCAAAACAGAAATGGGAGAAATGGCAGAGAAAGGAGGGTATCACTAAACAAGGATACTGTTACAGCATAAGAAAGAACATTTTTAATTGGTGCTGTTACTCAGGTGAAGAGCTGCCTGTATTCAGTTCTGCAACAATAAGGGATCTGTTCTCATATTAGAGCATGTGATAGATTGCCAATAGTGAGCAAGACCTTGAGGATGATGTTTGCAGATTTGAGCGAGGTTTGTGGAGGAATGATTATAATAATTGAAAATTGTAACTATTCTGAAATAAAAGTAAGGTAAGAAAAACGTTTGTGATCAAAGCAACCTGGTTTTGGTTATAAAAAGAATAACTACAGTAAGTGGCGTGAAGCTGAGAGAACATTTTGGAATTAGTGGTCTTTATGTAATGAAATCCATTGAAAATAAGGGAAAGCAGCTTCAGCTAAAAAACCTTCAACTGAAAATAAGCTAATTTTAGTTAATGAAAGGGGATGTGGCCTAGATTAGTAGCATTTCATACCTAACCACCAGTGGAAGATATTTAACTATGTAATAGTTGAGCTCTACGCTAGGTCCAATCCAATTAGGAGCAAAGACTTTGGCTTGATTTTAAGTCCTTGGTAGAAACTAAGCAGGGGAGGTGGGAAATTACAATGAGGGCAGTTATTTATACCCTCTGACCCCTTTGTCGCCTTGCTCTATTCCAAGCTGTTTGTATTAAAACAATGCGAAAGACTTTTACAAGCACATAAGAAATGAAGGTAATCAAAAAGAAGTGGGCTAGGAACGAAAGAGCTGTGGATAAAGGGGAGCCTGTGGACATACTGTACTCGGATTTCCAGAAGGCATTTAATAAGGTGCCACATCAAAGGTTATTGTGGAAAATAAAAACTCATGATGTGGGGGGTAACATATTAGCATGGATAGAAGCGAAAACAAAAAATGCTGGAAAAACTCAGCAGGTCTGACAGCATCTGCGGAGAGAGCAAGAGACAGAGATAACATTTTGAGTCTGTATGACTTCTTCAGATCTAGAGGGAGATAGAAATATATACATGGGTGAAGTATATACTGATTAAGGGGGGTGGAAAGGCGAAGCTGGATAGAAGGCCAGTTATAGGCGGAGGCAAAGGAGAGATGGCAAAAGATGTCATAAACAAAAGGTCAAAGAGTTGTTAATGGTGGTGGTACTGGCTAAATGAGGTGCTAATGGTGACATTGAGAAAGCAGAATGTGATGATGGCAGGGCCAGGGTAAGCACTCTGGAAAGTGACAGATGGCCCTAGTTGGGGTGGGGTGGGGGGAGGGGACGGTGGTGGGAAGAAAGATCGAAAATAGGCTAAAAGCTGGGGGATACAAAAATGAATGAAAATGGAAATAAGTTTAAAAAATAATACTGAAAATAAGTGGGAATTATTTTTTTAAATTAAAAAAACTAAAAATGAATATGGAAAAAATGGGGATGATAAAGGTGGGTGAGGATGGAGGAGAGAGGTCATGGTCTGAAGTTGTTGAACTCAATGTTAAGTACGGAAGACTGTAAAGTGCCTAATTGGAAGATTAGGTGCTGTTCCTCCAATTTGCGCTGAACTTCACTGGAACATTTCAGCAGGCCAAGGACGGACATGTAGGCATGAGAGTAGGATGGTGTGTTGAAATGGCAAGCGACAGGAAGGTCTGGGTCATGCTTGCAGATAGACTGAAGTTGTTCTGCAAAGCGGTCACCCAGTCTGCGTTTGGTCTCTCCAATGTAGAGGAGACTGCATTGGGAGCAGTGAATGCAGTAGACTAAATTGAGGGAAGTGCAAGTGAAAGGAGTGTTTGGGCCCTTGGACGGTGAGGAGGGGGGGAAGTGAAGGGGCAGGTGTTTGCACCTTCTGCGATTGCATGGGAAGGTGTTATGGGAGGGAGTTGAGGTGTTGGGGGTGACGGAGGAGTAAACTAGGGTGTCCTGGAGGGAACAGCCCCTATGGAATGCCGACAGGGTGGGTGAGGGGAAGATGTGCTTGGTGGTGGCATCATGCTGGAGTTGGCGGAAATGGCAGAGGATGATCCTTTGAATGCGGAGGCTGGTGGGGTTAAAAGTGAGGACAAGGGGGACCCTATTATGGTTTCTGGGAGAGAGAAGAAGGTGTGAGGGCAGAGTTGTAGGAGATGGGTCAGCCATGGTTGAGGGTCTATCCTGCTCTCATGCCCACATGTCCGTCCTTGGCCTGCTGCAATGTTCCAGTGAAGCTCAACACAAATTGGAGGAACAGCACCTCATCTTCTGATTAGGCACTTCACGGTCTTTCGCACTTAACATTGAGTTCAACAACTTCAGACCATGAACACTCTCTTCCATCCCCATCCTCCTTTTTCATCCCTCTTTTTTCCATATCCATTTTCATTTAAAAAATTTTTTATTCATTTTTTAAAAACATTTTCCCACTTATTTTCATTATTATTATTTAAAAAATTTATTTCCATTTTCATTCATTTTTGTATCCCCAGCTTTTAGCCTATTTTCGATCTTTCTTCCCACCACCATACCCTTCCCCAACCCCATCCTGACTAGGGTCATCTGTCACTTTCCAGACTGCTTACCCTGGCCTTGCCATCATCACATTCTGCTTTCTTAATGTCACCATTAGCACCTCATTTAGCCAGTACCACCACCATTAACAACTCTTTGACCTTTTGTTTATGACATCTTTTGCCATCTCTCCTTTGCCTCCGCCTATAACTGGCCTTCTATCCAGCTTCACTGGTTCCACCCCGCTTAATGAGTATATATTTCACCACATCGCTACCTCCCTTTAGATCTGAAGAAGAGTAATACAGACTCAAAACGTTATCCCTGTCTCTCTCTCCACAGATGCTGTCAGACCTGCTGAGTTTTTCCAGCATTTTTTGTTTTTGTTTCAGATTTCCAGCATATGCAGTATTATATTAGCATAGATAGAAGATTGGCTGGCTGGCTGGCTGGCAGAAAACAGAGAGTATGCATAAATGGGTCTTTGACTGATTGGCAGGACGTGACAAGTGGAGTCACAGGGGGTGGGGGGCCTGTGCTGGGGCCTCAATTTTTTACAATTTACATCAATGACTTAGATGAGGGAAGTGAAGGCATGGTAGCTAAATTTGCAGATGACACAAAGATAGGTAGGAAAGTAGGTTATGAAGAGGACATGAGGTTGAAGATGGAAGTAGGTTGAGTGAATGGGCAAAGATCTGGCAGATGGATTATAATGTGGGAAAACTTGAAGTTGTTCACTTTGGCAGGAAGAATAAAAAAGCAGAGTATTACTTAAATGGAGAACAGCTGCAGAATTCTGAGGTGCAGAGGGATCTAGGTGGCCTAGTGCATGAGTCACAAAAAGTTAGAATGCAAGTACAGCACGTAATCAAGAAGGCTAATGGAATGCTATCTTTTATTACAAGAGGAATTGAACATAAAAGTAAGGATGTTATGTTTCAGTTATACAGGACATTGGTGAGACCACATCTCGAATACTGTGTGCAATTTTTGTCTCCTTATTTAAGGAAGGATGTAAATGTTTTGGAGGCAATTGAAGAAGTTTACTAGATTGATACCTGGAATGAAAAAGGGGTTGTCTTATGAGGATAGGTTGGACAGGCTGGGCTTGTTTCCACTGGAGTTTAGAACAGTGAGGGGTGACTGATTGAAGTGTATAAGATCCTGAATGATCTTGGCAAAGTGGACATGGAAAGGATGCTTCCTCTTATGGATGAGTCCAGGACCAGGGGGTACTATTTTAAAATTAGAGGTCGCCCTTATTGGACAGAGATGAGGAGAATTTTTTTCTCTTGGAGGTTTGTGGAACTCTCTGCCACAGAAGGTGGAGGAGGCGGGGTCACTGATTATTTTTAAGGCAGAGGTAGATAAATTCTTGTTGGGCAAGGGAATCAAAGGTTATCAGGGGTAGGGTTAGATGGGAATGTGGAATTCGAAACATAAACAGATCAGCCGTGATCTTACTGAATGGCGGATCAGGCTTGAGGGGCCCAGTGGCCTACCTCTTCCCCCAAATTCCTTTGTTCGTATTTCAAACTAACACAAAGAGCATCAATTGTCACATTCCCGGCCCATTAGCCAAGATGACTAAGGACATTGAGCAGTTTGTTATCTTGTTGTGGGTGTCTGACTAATGTTCACCCGCATTGTGCAGGGGTTAGTTTTATTTGTGTGGCCACAACATGAGAATATACTTATGGGGGTAAGGGTCTGGTCAATTTGATTGACAGGATTGCTGGTGAATCCCTACACAGGATGTTGTCAGAGACATTGCCCTCTACTGAATACAATTGAAATTAACAAAGAATTGGAAAGCCCGTGTTTGGGAGGCATTTATGTTTTGAATAAATGGTCTATGAGATGAGGCTCGAGGCCTGGAGCTGCAAACAAGAATTGCAAGCAGTCAGGACTTGTGGTTAAAAGTTAACAATAGAGAAAGTTATGCCAGAACAAAAGGGCCCAGGTGCATGGTGTATTTTCATTTTTTGAGGAGCAAAGTAAGATAGAATTAGTAAATAGAATTTTCTTTGACTATTACTTCCTATGTTCACTTTCTGCCTGTGAAATAAAGCAGTTTAATGATCCTGACCTGGCCTCGCCTCGAGTGGTGCTGTCCTCCTTTAAGAAGATGGGAGAAGCACATTTGAGGGCATGTACAAAAAGACACAATACCCAGTTCAAATCGCAAGGGGATCATTTTTTTGCAAACTAGGTTTGCTAGATTTTGGGCCATACAGGTAAGGTCTTGAAAGCAAAATATACAGACTACATACAGGAAAGGTAAACACTACTTTATTCCAGAGAATTTCTAAGGCAGACTTGAAATTTGTAATGTCAGATTAGAAACTAAACATCTCAATCCAGTACTTAGTTCATAATCTGGATTGATTCTCCAGTGAATTCTGAAGGAGTGCTGCATATTTACAGACACATAAGAACCTAAGAAATGGGTGCAGGAGTATGTCATTCACCCCATCGAGCCCCCTCAGGTGTTTACTCGATCCTGGCTGAACCTTTACATCAACTCTAGTTTCCTTTGATTCTCTTGGTGCTCGAAAATCTATCATTCAGTCTTGAATGTAATTGATGATTGAGCATCTATTGCCCTCTAAGTAACAAACATTCTCCTCCTCTCTGTTCTAAACAGCTGATCCCTAACTATGACCCTTAGTGCTAGACTATCTAGTCAGGGGGAACAGCCTTTCCACACCTACCCTATCAAGTCCTCTAAGAATTTTATAAATTTCAATTAAATCACTTCTCAGTCTTCTGAACTCCAGAGAATATAGGCCCATTCTACTCAACCTCTCGTCATAGGACAGTCCCCTCACCCCAGGAATCAAATCAGTGAATCTTCATTGCATATTTCTTCTAAAGAGACCAAAAACTTTATCCAGTAGTCAAGTTGTCATCTCACCAAAGCCCCATATAATTGTCGAAAGGCATTCTTACTCTTATACTCGCATCCTCTTGCCATAAAGACCAACATACCTTTTGCCTCCCCAATTGCACTTGCATGTTAACTTTCGTACACCAGAACACCCAAATCCTTCTGAATACTAACATTACATCATCCCTCAGCTTTTTAAAGAGATATTCTGATGTCCTGTCCTTCTTACTGAAGTGGGTACTTTCACACTTCTGAAATTATACTCAGCATTTGTCATCATCTTGCCCAGTGCATCCCTTTGCAGACTCTTTATGTCCTATTCACAGCTTTCTTCCCCACCTGGCTTTGTATTATTAGCAAACTTGGGTAAATTGCACTCGGGCCCTTCATCTAAGTCATTGGTATATATTGTGTATTGCTGAGGCTCAAGCACAGATCCTTGTGGCACTCCAGTAATTCGAACATGCCATCATGAATATGATTGGCTAACGGATAGAAAAAAATCATCGATGTTCATGTATTACCCCAATTCCTGAACCTTTATCTAGTGTAACAACCCATTGTATGGCATCTTATCAAAAGGAGGGGAGGCGGTGGTGTAGTGGCATTGTCACTGCACTGGTATTCCAGAGACCCAGGGTAATGCTCTGGGGACCCGGGTTCAAATCCCACCATAGCAGATGGTGAAATTTGAATTCAATAGAAAGTCTAATGATGAGTACGAAACCATTGCCGATTGTCGTAAAAACCTGTCTGGTTCACTAATGCCCTTCATGGAGGGAATTCTGCCATCCTTACCTGGGTCTGGCCTATGTGGTTGGCTCTTAAAATGCTCTCTGAATAAATGCTGCCCATATCCCTTGAACAAATATTAAAAAAAAATAGATTCTAGCATTTTCCATACTACTGATGTCATGCTAACTGGCCTATAGTTCCCTGTCTTCTCCCCTTTTCTTGAACATCAAGGTTACATCTTCTACTTTCTGATCCACAGGGATTGTTCTAGAATCTAGGGATTTATGGAAGATCAAACCAATGTACCCACTTTCTCAGCGGGCACTTTTATGTGTTTGTTTATTTAGGATTGATTGAGAGCTGCTGGTCTGTATCAAATATCCAATATATTGGATGAAAGGTTAAACTGAGGCCTGGATTGCTTACTGGGCGGAAGCTAAAAAAAAACTCATAATGTTCTTCAAAAGAGCAGGAGGTTCTCCCAGCAACCTGGTCAACATTCCTTCCTCAACAAGATGATTTTGTCATTCCCATTCCTTTCATTATTATTTAATAGAGTCTTGTGCACACTAATCTATATAACAATCAAGATTGTGCTTGGGAAGTAATTTTTTGAGCACATTGACGTTTCTCAAACAGATGATAAGATGGTATATAAATATAAGTCTATTTTTAACTTCCAGACACGCATACTACCTGTGAGCAATTCCCGGGTAGATGAACAAGTACTGGTATTTTTATTTTAATAAGCTAAATATTTTTGTAAATGTGAACTTCTTAAAATTAACTTGCACTTAATTTGATATTTGTTTGTAATTATAAATCTTTGCCTAAGATGTTGCTTCTTTTCTTATTTATAGGGTTGATTGGATTGAGTGCTGGTCTGTTCCAAATATCCTACTCTGCATTGACTATACCTGGCATCCCATCTACCCTCAGAAAGCTGATGAACAGTTGAAGCAAAGCAGTAAGAAACAATTCATTCATTCTTTTATTTATTCCTTTGCTCCTTCCAAAAGGTGCGAGGAATATTGGAACAGGAGTGGGCCATTCAGCCCCTTGAGTCTGTTTGGTCATTCAGCTCGATCATGGCTGATCTGTATCTGAACTCCATTATGTCCGCCTTAGTTCCATATTCCTTAATACCCTTGCCTAACAAAAATCTATCGACATCTGCTTTGAAATTTTCAATTGACATTCAAATGTTCTGCATTATTATATGGCTATTATATTATTTTGGCTATTCACATAAAAACATGATGAGTAAGTGTTTTTGACATGTCAGTCTGCCTAAATTATTTATAATTAAATTGTTGGTTGACCTTTTTCAAGTTGACTCCTGATTTCTCACTTGAAGTGTGCGCATGTATTATAGGTTTAGTAGTGAGTACTTTTATGGAAAATATCAATTTATGCAAGTTTCAGTCAACAGAGAGGTTTCAGCTATCATCAGAGGTACGAGCAGTGACAAATTCTCCTGCTCCTTTGCACGTGTGAAACGCCTGAACAGTCCTAGAAACATACCGAACTGAAAGGGAGGCCATATAGCCCCATATATCTGTGTAAGCTGTTTCACACCCTTGCTTTTTCCCCACAGTTCTACCTACAGTTTTCCTTTTCAAGTAAACTAGATGGAATTGCATTTGCATACAGCAAAGAAACAAGTCATTTTGTTTTATGCTCCACAAGTACCTCCTCCCTCCCTATTAACTTCATTTCACCCTATTAATATATCCTTTTAGTCCTTCCTCTCTTTTATACTTATCTATTTTACCCTTACATGCTTCTATGTTATTTGCCTCAACCATTCCATGTAGTAGCAAGTTCCATATCTCACTACTATGAGCAACGATGAATTCCTTTTTGGATTTAGTAATGACAACCTTATGTTTATGACGCTTGTTTGCATTGTTTTGTGCTTCTCACTGATGGGTTAATTAGAAAGGGGAGGCAGGTGCGTAATTGGTCTCATTGAACTATTTATACCTCTGATATGATGTTTTGCATGTTGTTCTGGATTCTAGATGATGTTTTTAGAACCATAAAAGGTTGCAGCAAAGGAGAGGGTCACACTTGTCCATTGTCTCTTCACCAGCTTTTTCATGATATTTCAGTTTTTACATTCGCCTCGTATTTCCCAACTTTATTTTGCTCTATGTAAAATTTTTAGCGCTTTTCATTTCCTGGTTGGCTGTCTGTGAGAATTCTTTATAATTGGCTGCTTGAACAGCTTGATGACATCACTGCAGCTCCATGCTGGAAATTCCCATTAAAGAATGCTATAGTCAGTTGCATGGTGAGAGAGGTAAGGTTCTCGCCACAATGATGGCTGTCTCTCAGCAAACTTTACTTTGAGTTCAGCAGTGAGTGCCTTTGCTTCGCTGCTAACCTTAAAGTCAATAGCGATGGCATTGAAAGATGAGACTAGAAATTTAAAATACAAAGAAGAGAAATATTAAATAATTAATAAAACTTAGAGGATGAACCCCTGGACTGGATGGATTGCGTCTGTGCATTCTAAAAGAATCTATAGAAGAAACAGCAGAGACACTATTACAGATATTTAATAATTTTATTAAAGGTGTAGTGCTGGATGACTGGCAGACAGCTGACATTATAGCTATATTTAAGAAGGGCGAGAGAACATTTCCAGGGAACTATAGACCTGTTGACATCAGTAGTAGGAAAAATAATGCAATCCCTGCTAAAGAAGAAAATAGAAAAACATCAAGAAACCAAAAGTATAAAAATGAGTAGTCATCATGGATTTCAAGAGAGAAGTCTTGATTGACCAACTTCATTGAGTCCTTTGAAGAGATAACAGAGAGAGTAGGCAAGGGTAATGAAGTTGATGTAATACATCTAGATTTCCAAAAAGCATTTGATAAGATACATTGGGTTAATGAATAAGATCAGAGTATACAGAGCTGGGGACAAGCCACAGGATATAAATGCACTGGAGGGGATGCAAAAAAATAAATTACTAGGATGATACTGGAACTGGAACCCACCAGTAAGTACGCCTTCCCTCATACCACCCCATATGGTTCAACCCATGATGCCGAGAAGTACCAACTGAGGACCTACGGTAGGAAGATTGGCAGGGGAAAACATCCACCAGAAACCACTTTCTCATTGTAGACTCTACTGCTTGTTCACCGAGCTTTGATCTCACATGGCGGCAGTGGGCCCTTTTAAACCGTTTCCAGACTGGCCAAGGCCTCTGTGCAGTCACCCAACATCAGTGGGGTCAGCAATACCACCCAGGCTGCAGCTGTCTGGCAATCCAAATAATGACTTTCATTGTTGAGGAGTGTCCACTGAGTAAACTTGAAGGCAGGATTAAAGAACTCCACCTAGCCGCTGACCAGGCTATTGCTTGGCTCTGTGACTATGCACACTCTAAATAATGATGCATATGTGCCAGGATGTTTTCAAGGATGGGACACCTCAGTTATGAGGGGAGGTTGGAAAATGTAGGATTAGTCTCCCTGGAAGAGAGAAGGTTAAGAAGTGACGTAATAGAGGTTTTCAAGATGATGAGAGGTTTTGATAGAATAGATAGAGAAAAACTATTTCCTCCGGCAAATGGGTCAATAGCCAGAGGTCACAGATTTAAAACCATTGACCTTGAAGGGAGATTGGAAGCCATTTTTTCGATCAGAGTTGTCAGGATCTAGAAAACTTGATCTGAAAAAGTGGTGGAACCTGATTCTATAAATAATTATAGGTAGATGGACAGGTACTTAAGCAGGAGCAACATGTTAGGTTATGGATAAAAGGCGCGAAGATAAGGGATGTTTATGACTAGTCTTACAAAAAGCCAGCACAAGCATGACAGGCCGAATGGTCTATTGTGCTGTAAGTTTCTGTGATTCTATACAAAGTAGCAGCACAAAAGATGTGGCCATAAAGGCAAATGGAATCCTTGTTTTTGTATCTAAAGGTATAGAGTACAAAAAAAGAAATATGTTAAATTTGAACAAGATCGTAATAAGGCTCTTGTCACACTATTCTTTTGGGTCTTTGGATACTCCTTTATAGGAAGGTAATGAAAGTGATGGAGAGTGATAGATTTGTGAGGGGTAAGGGGAAAGAGACTTGAAGTTATGCTTTGTTCACCAGAGCTCTGAAGATTAAGGTATGACCTGATTATACCATTTCATAATCTTGAAAGCCTCAATGTCGAAGGTGGAGATAAATTGTTTTTACTTGTAATAGAGATGAGCCATTTAGCTCCCAAGTCTGTTCCAACATTCAGTGAGGTCATGGCTTATCTGTGACTTAACTCCATATTCCTGCATTTACTCTATATTCCTTAATACCTTTGGCCAACGGAAATCCCCCAATCTCAGTTTTAAAAGTAACAACTGACCTAGCGTCAATTGCTGTTGGTGGAAGAGAGTTCCAAACTTCTGCCACACTTTGGGTGAAGGAGTATTTCCTAATTTCATTCCTGAAAGATGAAGTTCCAATCTTTAGACTGTGCCCCCTATTCTTAGACTTCCCAACTAGTGGAAATAGTTTCCCCCAATCTATCCTATCTGTCCCCCTTAATATCTTCAAAACTTTGATCAAATCAACCATTAACCTTCTAAGTTTCAGGGAATACAACCCCAGTTTGTTTAACCTCTCCTTGTATTTATCCCTTGGAGTCCAGGCATCATTCTCGTAAATCTATGCTGCACTCCCTCCAAGGCCAATATATCCTTCATAAGGCATGATGCCCGGAGCTGATCGCAGTACTCCAGGTGTGGTCTAGCAAGGGTGCACTGGTCATCTGGATTATAATGAGAAGCTAATTACAAAAACTGAAAAGGAGGGAGCTTAGAAAAATGTTCTTCACAAAGGATAGTTAGAAAGTGGATTTTTCTAACACAATCAATTGAAGAGGGTTCTGTTAATTTTAAAAAACACAATTAGATACTTACTTAATAAAGTGGAATATTGACAGGCATGGTTAGAAAGCAGGCGAGTGGGGATTGACTAGGTGGTTTCTGGAGAAAGAAAATGCCCCAACAGACTACAGCCAAAAGACTTGTTTCTGTATTTCAGCACACTGTGGTACACTTTCAAATTAAAAACAGTGCGACTTAATTTTAAGCAGCTGTGTTGAATACACATCACACAACATATTGCAGGTTGGTTAATGAAGGTGGTGGAATTTTGAAAATTATTAAAGATCAATAGGGGTAGCAGAGATTATCTATTGGCAAGTTAATGTTTGGTTTTGGCAGTAACCTTATCTGTATGTTGGAACACACTTTCTTAAAATATATCATTTCTTCTTAAAAGTATTTGAAATGCAGCAATTGACATCAAGATCATCACAGAAGGCTGCTGAAAGAACTTTGCATTCTCCTTCAGTTTCACAAAGACTGCGTATTGATCCATCTGAACTTGCACCTGATAAACTACATGTGGAACTAGAAATGTCTCCGGATTCTCAAATCATTCTGTATGGGCCACTCCTGAAGGCGCTGTTATCTATCAAGGTACAGACTATTAATTTCTCATGCCAATTCAAATGTCTTTTCAGTTTAAGACAGATTTTCAAAATTATTTGTAAGTCTGCGAATTTGCTTTGCTTTTTACCCTCCCAAATGGTGTGACTGGATTACAGTAACATGAACACTGGCTATTGTCTTGCACCTCATCAGTGACACTTGATGACAAGTGCTAGCATTCTTTTAAATCATGATTGCTTTGCTGTCAAACGCTTTCAATAGTTGCAGTAATGTTGCAAGAAGGTAAACAAGAATACACATCTTTCCTCTCAGTTTGCCTTAAGTAGTGTAGCTAAGCATTGCTGATACTCCTCACATTTATGATAGTGAATTTTTAAAATTAAAACTGTAGGCATAATTCTGCAGCAGTATTATTTCAGTACGATCGTGAACATCATGTACCATGTAAAATGAACTGAATGCACCATCAGAGTTTAGTCCCAAAGAAAACTTAAATGGCAACTCTTGCGTTCTTTAACTTGCGGTGTCTTATTAGCTGTTTCTTGATTGAATCTAAGCCATATGACTCAGTAGCAACCATGTTGTGCTTGAAGTTTCACTATCTGCTAATGATTATCCTATTGCAGGCATAATTAGAAATTGGCTTGTTATCAGATTTCAGAATTTTTTGACCATCTTCCTCCTAAAATAAAAGTTACCTGAATGCTTTTTTTTAAAGTAAAGTGTATTCTCAAGTTTTAAAAGGCCCCTTGACAATGCTAAATAGATGTTTTATTTTCCAGAGAATGAATGATAAGCAATTTTAGTTTGGCTGGTTAATGTTGAAATGGGAGGTCTTGTGGTGCAGTGGCAGTGTCCCTGCCTCTGGGCCAGAAACTCTGGGTTCAAGTCCCACTTCAGGACTTGTTGGCCATGGAAGGTGCATTCAAACTTGTTGATTATCAGTCTGTTAATCTTTCCAACATGCCTGATGGCAGACGGTAAGAGCAGGAGAGTTTCCTGGTCAGCCATATTGCAGAAGGCAACAGCAAACCATTGCAGTATTTTGCCAAGCATAATTATGGACCAATGTGATGGAAATCCATGGCCACCAATGCCCTCTTGGGGCATGGTATCTGAAGAAAGAGGAATTGTAATATAGCTTACAATCATTGCGTTGAAAGATCCTATGATCCCAATGTGAAAGAGTTGAAAAAAGGGTGACAGTTTAAGAGGCTTTTTGGACTTGGAAGTTGGAGAGGACTAAAAGCTTCAGGCAGGGTCAAAAAATCAGAAATGCTGGAGAAGAAATTAAACAATGTTTTATTTTGAGTAAGAGGATGATTAAAAGACATTGCGCGATTTTAAAAATTTTATATCATTACACAAAGATGAGTTATTCTGTTAGAATTAAGTATGCATAATTATAACCACTATCAGTTACATTCACCTTGCTGTGAAATAAAGCAAGTTATTGATTTGTATCAGACCTCGTCCCACTAAGTATTTGCTTGATTCAGCCTTGGAGAGATTCAAGAACTACACTTGCTGGAGATGCAAATATCCAATTCCAGTGGCTATGGTTAGGGGTTATGCTGTGTATAAATAGAGCAGCATGTGTTAACTCACATAGAAGCTCTGTTTACTCGAGCCTCCAATGCCATTGAACCCAAGAGGGTACCTTTGGAGAACCAAATCTGTAATACTTGAATGTTGAATTTTTTTCGCTTGGATCAAGATTGCAATTTATTTTAGTAATGAGAGCATACAGGAATGCCCCGCTCTAACTAGTAAATACGTTCCTGAAAACTACTGCTTAAATTGAAACTACTTATTTCGAAACAGGTTTTCCCATTCAAATATACGTAATATCAGGAAGTGCGTTCCCAACCCAAGATTTTTGGCTCCAGTAGGTAACATAAACATGAAATAAACAAAACACAATGACCTGAATCTTCTGAGCATGGCAGTGCTGAGTGCATTGTTGCTGTGCCTGGTGATTCTCACAGTCCGATGCTGCTGCACGGTTCTTCTGGGATCTTCAAATCCTGTCTGTCGAAGAAATGCAGAGTGCAGTGTCCCCTGGGGAACTCTGTCAGAGCCAAATAGAGTTGGGGGAAGAGTTGGCCCAATGTAAATAAATCTTCTACATTCCCAGTGATGTGGCAGAGAACAAAAAAGAACAGGTTTTGTTTTTCCTGAATGCTCTAAAATAAAACTACAAAATACATGCCCGAGATATGGTTGGCATATTTTTGCGAAATCAATTTCCCCTATACTCACTCATGTTAATTTGTGTTATCTCTTAAAATGACCAGATTGCTTGTGCTCATTTTTCCCCTGGTCACATTTGTTTGCCTCATACTGAATGGCTTCTCTGCCTCAGCCCCCTTCTTCCTCCAGAGTTCGTAACTATTCTCCATGTGGTGGGGGCTCAGTTGGCACTATCTTCCTCAGTGTTCTGCTTCACTGTTGTACTCATGTCCGTCAGGCGCTTCGGAGGGCTCCAGAGCCCATGGCATGGATCCAAAAGAACGTGTTCTTGACCGTCATTAAGACGAGCATGTTCCAAGGTGGTAGGGTTGAGGGGAGACCAAAACCTAAGCTAAAATAGAGAATGAGGAAAAAGTAGAGAATGAGATTCAGCCTTTTCATTGATTTCAATAAAAGCAAAGTACTGTGGATGCTGGAAATCTGAAATAATAACAAAGTGCTGGAAATACTCAGCAGGCCTGGCAGCATCTATGGAGAGAAAAACAGAGTTAATCTTTCGAGTCCAATATGACACTGGGTTCTGAAGAAGTCGTATTTGACTTTAAATGTTGACTCTGTTTTTCTCTCCAGATATTCTGCCAGGCTTGCTGAGTATTTCCAGCACTTTCCATTTTCTTTCATTGATTCACCCAGCCAGTAACTATGTAGACAGTTACAAAAAATCGCTTGCACTCAGTTCCAAAATACTTTATAATGGGGTAGGTAACACTTAAAATGAATAAATCGGTAGTAATTTTTAACTACTTAATAACAAAACTACTCCATTTGGGACTACTTAAAACGGGATAAGGTTATATATTAGGCTATCGAGCAGTTGCTGAAAAATTACTCTCTTGATTCTGCTAAGTGTAACTGGTTGCACTTTTCTGACAGTTGTCTGTTATGTCCTGTTATCTTCAAAGGAAAACTACTTTGGAGAAGATGACATGTATACTGATTTTGAAGAAGTGGTCACAAGCCCTGTGCTGTCATTATCAACATCTTCTAGTTCTGGATGGCCAGCGGTTGGAGTTGAAGAAAATGAGAAGAAGGAAGCAGAGAGTGGAGGCAAGCAAGTCCACCCGCTTACACTCCGCCCATGGGACATCTCTGTTCTTATTAATTTGTACAAAGTGCACGGAAGACTTCCAGTGGTGAGTGAATTGGAACAGGAAAGATATTCACTTTGTGCTCTGAAGCAAACTGTTGTTGAATCTTCAATTTGTATCACTGTTTTTGAAACTCAAGTATTCATTCCAGTACATATTTTGTTTAAAACAGTATGTTATCAACACTACATAATTAATAAAAGAATAATATGGTTTAGAATGCATTGCATATACGTTAATATATAGACTGCTATGTGCTACTAAGTCGTAACACACTTAGGTTGAGCTGATATAATAATGTGAAGTTCACAAAGTTATTAATGCAAATTAAATTTCAAAATGGTTGTTTTGTGAAATATATCCAAAAGTTTGCTTTCTGTGAAGTATATCCAAGTGAAATTCTTAGAGTGTTAACATTCCATTTTCAGGATGGTTTTCTTTCCCTGGACCGAGTAATAATAGACAACAGATGTATAATTTTATACCCCTTCATGTGAACTATGATTTGAGATGTAATGATGTCAGAAGTGCCATGTGATGTGAAATGTAGTGATGCCAGATTTTATTTCACTGAATATTATAGTAATAGTTTTCCCTGCATACATCTTGAGGCAGTGACATACCTTAGGTGCAGCTGATGTAAGTAAATGTTGAGCAGTTCAGTACATGGCTTATGATCTAATCTTTATTGCCTTACAATGCACTCAAATCCTCCGTGTTCCTTATAGCATGTATAACATTTAGAACAGATGTCTTATGACTAGAAATAACTCAGATTGCTTCTTCAATTTTCTGAATAGAAAACCATGTAACAAGGATAATGCAATAAATTAAAATACCCCATTTATAATTTTATGTTGACAACAGGACTTGAGATTGGGATAATGTCGGCATATTGCATGCTAGATAATGTAGTTGCTTAGTATCTCTTAAAACTTTTATTTCCAGTGTATTGATCTGTAATATGTAAGAACGAAAGAAGAATCAGCGAAATTCAGCCTACTTATTTGATGTAGCTACCACTGGAATGGTATCACTTGCATGCAGAATATGCATATGTGTGATGTGACTTAAATTGATCACATCTAACCATATTATGTTATAGCCTTTTAATACACTTAACTCAGCTTTGCGCATTCAAAGAGATTCTAATTGAGTATGAGAGAACATCAAAAGCAAAATGTTGACAAGCAAACTATGCAAAGTTAGCTTATAAAATAACACTGTGGTTAAATCAAGAGGCGAATGTATAAAATGTTCTGCCAATTTTGCAGGAAAATGCAGTCTCTGTTTCCACAAACATTGAGGAATATCACAAAAGCACTGTTTTGAGTGGCAGTGCAATCTTGCATTCGCCCCTGACTCTCCCTTTGTATGTTTTAAAAGTTGTGTTTTGAAAACTGTATTAATTATTCTCCTCCCCCTGCAGGAAAAGCAAAACAGCACATAAAATACAGTAGTTAATTTGGTGGAATAATCTTTGAAGGATGCAAAATGGTAAACCTTCTTGCACTATTAGAAGAAAGTGTTTATTCAGGTAGTCTGCTGTACTTGGAGTATCTAAACTGGTGATCAAAGTTTCATAAGTAATTTGTGTCCCAAAACAGCCTGGGAACCTAGGCAACAATAGGCATATCTACATTTGTTTTACAAAAATCAATGCTGATATGGATCTATGGTCAACTACATTGTTCACCTGAATTTTAGACCATGCTGTGGTATGGTTTTTATGGCCATTTCAGCTATGTTTTCTCTTGCTTTTCCTTACCTTTTTTAGACTCTTCCATCCCATCCTTAAACAAGGAGATCAGGCTGATGACCAACCACTAGAAAGTGTGAAGAAGTCTTGAGTTATTTGACTGCCGATTTTGATTTCCACTTATATTGCATCACACTGTGACACAGCATGTTTAAAGACAAGAACTATGGCGCAGATCTTGACTGTGCCCGCAGTTTTCTGTCACCCCGTAGCCCTCAACAACATGCTTGTGTTGTAAACTTATCAGGCAGTGTGGGGCAGGGGTGGGAATATGAACCAGTACAGTATGTTGATATGCCACTGCATGTTGGTGTATGCCCCAAAACGTTATTCCACCTTGTGGTAATGTGCTTGTAATTTTTTTTCAGTTTGTTTTGTGGTAGCAGTTACATTGCATCAATTTTTAAAAAATCATTTTTTTGCCTCTAACAGGCAAATAAAAGGAAATTAAACTATTTTGTCAGCCAGTTCTGGGGCAATGTTATATTTTCCCTTCAACAAAAATACTTTTTGCTCTAGAATTATATCTAATGCTTAGTGTGTGTGCACTTTTTCTTTTCTCCCCTCCCACTGTCACCCAATCATGTTTTGTCTTTTGTTAAATGGTGTAGGACTCTAATGTTTCCATGACTGTCAGTTCCAGTTCTGCTGTGAGATATGCTTGCATAATATGGGAAGGATTGATGCTAGGAGGATCTTCTTGCTTGTGGGGCTTGTTTCATTTTTCCCCCTTGACTTGTACCTCAGAAATTGTACCAAGATATAGTATTGTAGCCAGTAGCAATCTTCTAGTATTTTTCATTTTTCACTTCTGTTTCTTTTCTCTCCCAGTTCTGGGGATACTGTGATCAATCGTGATGCTCCAATTACCCAGAAAGATCTTAATATGTATGCCTCCGTATCACATCACATGATACATTTCTTACTGTGGCGATTAGAACGCAGACTTGGAATGTCTGAACAGAATGCTGAACTGATGTAATCATTGTATGAATTAGTAGAATACATTACTACCTTCTCATGTAACAAATTTATTCATATTGACTGTAGAGGGTGACATTTCAAGAATAAACCCAATCTTACTCCTACTGTCTCTTAGCTCAATGTCTGCATATATAATCTCGTGTAACAATCTTGTATCATATGGAAGGTTTATGTTAACATTTCTATTTATAGCTTTATAAAACTAGATTGTTTATGTTAACTTACTACTGTAATATTTAAAGCCTGACAAATGTTATAATAGTCCATGTTTAAGAAATTATAGCTTGGATTTATTCAATAGTTTATCTGAAAAGATCTCAAATGTGATATATTTCAGCATTGCAGCAGTGATGGTTCAGAGTGTCCAACGGTATTTCTGGAGAAACTTTGTTTTGAAATGAAGAAGGTATACAAAGAGACAGTGCTACAGCTTATATTGTCACCTGTCTATGTTTTTGTGAGCGACAGCTACCCGGTAAGAAGCCTAAAGCAACTCCTATGTCATCTGTAATAGTAATTTATTATGTTTCTGGAACTCCCAGGTTTAAAAATCTATTTTCTTTTACTTCAGCTATTACTTTAACTTTTCCTGTCAAAGTGAGAAGGCAAGGCTGACTGAATGTAGCATTATGGCTATGTATGTAACTCTTGTGCAATTGAAAAAAACACTATTTTACCATTCATACAAGACCTATCAAGGTACAAGGTATAGAACCATTAAGGTTGAAAATCTTTGGCTCTCTGCTTTGGGAGAAGGATGGAATATAGGCTGGAACCCTGGTACACCAAGATTTATTTAGCTTTGCATGCAAGTTTTGTAAAAGACAGCACTTCTGCTAGCTCCTTACAAGACTATTGATATAGAAGGGGTTGTGGTAATGGGCTGCACTCACAATGTTAAGAGGCTGGCCAGTGTACCCAGAAGGAAGAGGTGTTCTGACCTTCCAAACTCACGACCGCTACCATCTAGTAGGGAAGGGAATACTACCACCTGGAAGTTCCTCACCAAACTACACAGCATCCTGACTTGGAGTTATATCGCGGTTCCTTCACTGTCACTGGGTCAAAATCCTGGAATTCACTCCCTAACAGCACTATGGGTGTAGCTACACCACATGGATTGCAGCGGTTCAAGAAGGCAGCTCACCACCACCTTCTCAAGGGCAGTTAGGGATTGAAATAAATGCTGGCCTTGCCAGCGATGCCCACATCCCATGAAATAAAAAACAAATTGTGGTTGAGACACTCATCCTGGCGGTCTGAGACGTGGTCTTGGATTTTTTTCCATCGTATGATTAGTTTGTCTGTATGAAATTTTGTTCTGTTGAAGAAGCATCACCTTTCCCTTCCAAATCCCTTTCCAAAAGCTGTCTAACTTGACCTGGGATTCCCAGATTCCTGGGACAAACATGCACCTCTAGAGGTGTGAGAAAGTAAAGCAAGATCCCCCTCAGTCTCCCAGCTTTGGCAGGGTTAGCACTGGAAGCTCTAGTGGACCCATCAACCTCCCAGATTTTGCATCTTGCATTTCACAATCTGACAATTTATAAATCCAATTTAGAAAGATGAATAAAATAACCACCAAATATCAAGGGAGTAATTATTTCTTTTGGATAAACAATGTGGCATGATGTCTAAAATTTGTAATGAATTACGTGAGAGAAAGCATATTACAACTGCTACACAGGTATATGGCAAGCTGTTTTTCAGAGCATTCTTCACTAGTTTTGCTTCAGGAATTTGAGTTTGTTGCATCTATATTCAGGCTTGTGAGATCTTTATTTTAAATGTTAGTATTTGCTATAATTGCTGTAATGGTTTAGGGATGTGCCAAAGTTAAAAGCTGCCCTTTTTTTTAGGTGCTACAAATTATATTCAAGCATGGTTATCAGAACACTTCAACTAGGTTGGATTGTATAGCACGTGTTGCCAGTGAAAATTGTTGTATTCCTTTTGATTGGCAAGAATATTTGTCGAGTGATAAAACATCCTTTTGATGCAAGCTTGCATCCTTTCTCAACCAGAACTTTCATTTGATAAATGACAGTATTTTGACTATTTTTATCCTGAACTGCGACAGAATAATCCTATCAATGGGAGAATTTGAACTTGAAAACTGGTGCTGCTCATTGTTCTCTTGATATATCCTTAGAGCTTTATCTATCTCTATCTCAGAGTACATGTCTATTTGCTGTGACGAACTCTAAAAGTTCTAGCTGCAATGGAATTACTCTGTATAAAACTCTAAAGTGAAAGTAATTGGAGGGTTTAAAATTATACTTTTGGGGAGAACATTTAGTAATGCTTAATGGTGTGAAGTCATCCAAGATTTTTTGCTCCTTGCTGTAGATTAAATTATCTTTCACAACCTTATTTAGCTTTCTATAGTTTGGGTTATTTGTGGTATAATTGAGGGAGTTTTTGTGCACTTTTACACTGATGCTCACATGCTTCATTCCATCAGAAAGCTTATTTTAAGCTTTGCGGGTGTCCTTCTGAGCAGCTAGATACTAATAAACTAACTTATTAGTTTGTATAGTTTATTTTTGGTAGAGCTTTCGTTTATCAATAGTTGAAAGAAAAACCAAAGGAATACAATTTAAAGTGACAATAGCTGTTTTGTAAAACTGGCAGACCTTTGCTTGCGTTGAGACCCCATGCACCCACCGTAAGAGTTTGGCAGCAAAAAGAACTCCCCCCACAACTTCAGGAATGGGACAATCTTCATGAAGGGAGATAAATCATACTGTGGAAACTATTGAGGTATTTTCCTCTTGCCCATAACAAAGAAAATCCTAACACACTTTTCCTAAATTGCCTACTTGCTGTGGTTGAGAAAATCCTCCCAGAGACACTGTGTGGCTTCAGACCTTCCAGAGGAACCTCCGACATTTTCTTTGTTGCCAGACAAATCCAACAAAAGTGTTGAAAACAACACCAGGAACCCTTCATTGCATTCATCAACCTGATCAAAGCATTTGACTCAGTAAACCGTAAGGCTCTGGATTGTGTTCCAAAGGTTTGGATGTCCAAGAAACTGCATCATTATCCTGCAATTGCTTCATGATGATATGACTGCAGCTGTCTTGAGTGGGAGATCTGCAACAGACCATGTGAAGCAAGGCTATGTGATAGCCCCCATACTATTTACAGTTTACCTGGCAGTGGCTATTCACCTCAAAAGATAAACTGCCCTCTGGTGTCAGCATTAGATGGAAAACTCTTTAACCACGAACACCTCTGTGCCAATACTAAATTGACCATGATAAATATACATGATCTACAGTTTGTGGATGACTGCAGTGTTGTTGCCCATTCTGCTCCAGATTTGCAAGCCACTCTTGATCTCTTCAATCTTATATACAAGAGACTTGGCTTGTCCTTGAATGCTGCCAAAACAAAACTCAAAAATCAACCCACACCCTGTCAGCCAAATATTTTACCTCCCATAAATGTTGAAGGGGAGAGTCTGGAAAATGTTCCCATACCTTGGCAGCTACCTCTCTCAAAAGGCCGCCATTGACGAGGAGATCCAACACTAGATCAGCTGTGCAACCACAGCTTCTACAAACTACAGCAGTGAGTGATGACAAAGACCTCCACAAGTCAACAAAAGTCTTAGTGTACAGTGGCAGTTGTCATCACCACATTTCTGCACTGCAGTGAAACTGGACTGTGTATCAGCGACACCTAAGAGCACTAGTGAAATTTCATCAGCAATGCTTCACCGCACCCTCTGGATTCAGCAGGAGGACTGTTGAACAAACGCTATTGTCCTTTTTAAAGCCAGCTCCATAAGCATTCAGGCAAAATGCCTGCAAAATCAACTATGATGGACTGGATGCTATGTCTGGATGGCCGAAAAGAATCTCCATTGCCAGGTCCTGTTTTCTCAACTCTTAAATGGCCAGCATTCCAGGGAATGACAAAGAAAATGCTTCAAAGATACTCTGAAGCTCCCCATGAAGTGCTACAGCTTTGACATTAATGACTGGGCGGAGCTTGATACTAGCTGTTCAAAATGGTAACAACTTGTCCATCAAGTTGCATCATGCTTTGAGTCCAAATGCCTTAATGATGAGGCAGAGGGGTGGCAGAGTAAGAAAGAAAAGAAAGACAATCCTGCATTCCGCATCCCACTACCTTGTGGGATGTCCTGCCCCATGTGCCCAAAGATCTTTGGATTGGGAAGCGTCCTGTTCAGTCACATGAAGACCCATGGCCGAAGCCCATGACCCTGAGCAGATGTCATCCTCGAATAAAGGGACAGCCAGCTGATGACATAAAAAAATCATAAGCTTGATTCTTTATAAAAATAAATTTATGATTTTATTACATAATGCATAAAGGGAAATTCCCTTTTTGACTTGGGTTAAGGGAACCCAACACATGGCATACTGATCAGGTTATTAAGGTAATAATAACCAATGCAATTTTCGTTAAAATTTCCTTTGTTTTACCCTTTGTCCATCATTGTGCCTTTATACTCTATTGGTGGAGAACTTTGGAAACCATAGGCCCAAAATCACCTTTGTCCTCTAGAGCATGCGACACCTAGATGTCATGTCTCAAATTACTTATATACAGCATCCCAGTAACTCACCTCCTGGCTCCCCAAAGCCTATCCACCATCTAAAGGCCCAAGTCAGGATGAGTGCAGCTGCAGCAACATTTGGGAAGCTTGACATCATCCAGGACAAAGCAGCCCTGTTTGATGGCACCCCATCCAATACCTTAAACATTCACTCCCTCATGCACAGTGGCAGCACTGTGAACCATCTACAAGATGCACTGCAGTAGCTTTGACAGTGCCTTCCAAACCCGTCACCTCTACCACATAGAAGGACAATGATAGCAGATGCATGAGAACACCACCTGCAAGTAGCCCTCCAAGCTACACACCATCCTGACATGGAACTATATCGCTGTTTCTTCACTGTCGTTGGGTCAAATTCCTGGAACTCCCTTCCTAACAGCACTGTGGGTGTACTTACACCACATGGCCTGTAGTGATTAAAGAAAGCAGCTCACCACCAGCTTCTCAAGGACAATTAGGGATGGGCAATAAATGCTGGCCTAGCCAGTGATGCCCACATGCCATGAAAGAATAAATAAAAAGAAAGATTTCTTTCAGAAAATAACTGTCAACATCTGTAACTTAAAACCATAAAATGGCACAAGTGAATATAAGCCCCCACAGTGGAGAGAATCAGCAGACTTCTGATTATGGAAGAAGAATGAATTGAGGGTCCAGTGGAAAAAAATCAGGCAGTCGTCTTGGCATCATGTTTTTTCCCTGTTCTTATAAATTGCTATGTCTCACTGTGAGAACATTGCTAATGGTATGTTAATTATGGCGAGCCTCTGGACTTGGTCATGTCACAGTTGCTAGAGCTGCAAAGGCAAGCTAGGGAACAACAGGAAGGGATGTCCATTGCACTCCTCAGATTGCAAGGCATGATGGAGGAGTCCGTCTGCCTTCAGGCTGAGGTGATAGTGCCAGCATACCAATGCACCGAGGTCAACACTGGTAGGATGGCGACCGTTATGGAGAGCTTGGTCCAGGGCGTTGCTCCTGCACTGCTGCACGGGCTCAACTTCATCGCTGATTCAATAGTTAGCCTCCAACAGTGTGTATGTGAGAGGGATGACAGGCAGCTCGATCTCACTCCAGCTATCCCTGCCCCCCAAGGAGTCAGCCTGGGACCCTGGGCACCCATAAGGAGGAGGATCAGCAGGTGCACACTCTGGATCCATCCATCCAGGTGACTCCGAGAGTGTCTGGCCAATGCGACTCCACTCTTTCTGTGATATCAGCAGTTCCAGCTCCACAGGTTGAGGAGGGTGCCCCTGCCACACAGCATGACCCTGAAAGCAGGCCGGGGCCCTCCAAGTCTGGTCTCTCCAAGTCTCGGCTCTCCAGAGAATGCCCGTCAAGTCTTGGCTCTCCAAGTCTCGGCTCTCCAGAGGATGCCCGCCAAAATCATCACCGACAGGGTGTCGCAATCAGCAAGCTGCCTCCACCTCCGCTGTGGATGTCCTGGGAGCACAAAGATGTAGCGGCAGGGTTAGGAAAGTTAAGGAGAATTAGTTGCACAGCCTGGGCACGGGTGTAAATCACTTATACATACTGTTCACTATTTCAATAATCTTCCAAGAATGTCTAAAACAAAAATAAAAATACCTGGAAAAACTCAGCAAGTCTGACAGCATCTGCGGAGAGGAACACAGTTAACGTTTCGAGTCCGCATGACTCTTCAATGTCTCCCTGCCTATGGCTCCTTGTTCTGATGAGCAGTATTCTTGTCACTCAGATGTGAAACTTTTCTGCACAAGATAAAGGCAGGTGTCTCAGTTCAGGGCCTCTTCCCTGTGCTCTTTTCAGCCTTCAGACTAAAGTGATGGTCCAGCCTCACACACCCTGGAAACACTACTGATGCCAGCACCTTGGTGGTGCTCGTCATTGCTACCAGAATGTAGTGGGCAAGGCTCTCGTTCTCTGTGTGCTTTCAGCACCTTTTAAGTAGGGGCTGGCCCCCATCACTTCAGCACCTGTGACCACTGATGCTGTGCTCCAGCTCCTGAAGGGCTCAGGTGCAGAAGGCAGACAAAGCATCAGAACTTCTAAAGTTTCATGGCTGCGTCTCTATGATATGACTCTGATCACGGAGCGCAAGTGAGTTGCCCTCAGCCAGACAGGAGTCAGACATTCTCAGAGGCTATGTGAAGATTTATGGAGTGTCCTCACTGCATGTTGTCATCATCTCCCTGCAATCGAGTGACTATTAAGGCCTCCACTGCATCTCCATGACAGGTGCATTCTCACAGAGGGCATTCGTGGTGCCATAAGCCAGACTGGAGTCAAATGTTCACAAATGTAATGTGAGGATCTATGGGGTCACCTCACTGCATGTCGTCATCATCCTCCACAAATCTAGCAGCTATGAGGGCTTCCCGAGCACGCCTGCCTTGTCTAACCAGTGCGAGGGCCACATCCCTATCATTGTTCCCTCAGAGGACCCCCTCAGCCTCATCCCCATCGGCGGTGTCCTCATCAGAGGAGACATGCAGCTCCTCCATCTCCTCTGCAGCCAGCTTGTCTCCCCGTTGCAGTGCCAGGTAGTAAAGGGCGCAGCAGAAGACGACGATGCGTGACACCCTCTACGGACTGTATTGCAGGGCTCCACCAGACCGGTCCAGGCACCAGAACCTCATCTTCAGCATCCCGATGGTCTGCTCCACCAAGCTGCTAGCTGCAGCATGAGCCTCAATGTAACGTCCTTCTGCTGCAGTCCGAGGCCACCGCATGAGTGTCATCAGCCACGGCCTCTGTGGGTAACCCTTGTCTCCGAGGAACCATCCCTGCAGCTTTTGTGGACCCTGGAAGACTCCATGGATCTGTGACCGACCGAGGATGTAGGCATCGTGCGCACTCCCTGTAAACTGTGCGCACACCTGCAGGATACGTTTCTGGTGGTCGCATACTTGTTGGAGTGGAATGCTTGCAGCTGATGTAGTCCACCGTGTGTAGCAACGGAGACCTGAGTGCCACATGGGTGCAGCCAATTGCATCCTGCACCTGTGGGAATCCTGAATGCACAAAATTGTGTACCATGGAGAAGATGGCATCCCTGACCTCATGGATGCACTTGTGGGTGGCGCCTTGTGATATCCCACAGAGGTCACCTGTGGAGCCCTGAAAGGAGTCACTGGCGTAGAAATTGAGTGCCACGGTCGTTTTCACAGTCACTGGCAGTGGATGCCTTCCATGTCCCCTTGGCGCCAAGTCCTGCAGTAAGTGGCAGATGTGAGTGACCAGGCCCCTAGACATGCGCAGTCATTGACAACACTGGTTCTCGGTCATCTGCAGGAATGACAGGTGGCGTCTATAGACCCTGGGTGTCTCTAGGCGCCAACCAGCCACAGCTCACTGTCGCTCCTGGGCAACGTGTGCGGGTGCACCAACAGCCCCTTCTTCCTGAGATTGCAGCTCTTGCCTTTGCTTGGCCAGGCGCCTCAGTTGCTCTCTCCTCCATCTTTTCTGCTCTCTGTAGGCCGTCAGATGTACAGCTAGGTCACCAGGCTCCATGCTCCTGATGCTGTCCTCCTGTGGCATGAAAGAGAGAGAGAGAGATGTAGATAGCATGGGTGTACTTAGCACCTTTCCTGGCCCTGTGTGATGGCCCCTTAATGCTTCCCGAAGAGTGCTGGCTGCCCCTCGGATGGCCACAGATGCCCTGACAGCCTGCGACATGGGGGAGACTGCTCATAACTGGGATGCTGAGATTGCAAGGGGCTGTGGGTGCCTCCAGTAGTAACTGCTACATGGCCAGCATTGGCTCAGGTGCAGAACAATCTGTACAATGTGTGCAGTCCAACAGCTCCGTGTTCCAGTAAAGTGGTCGGGGATTCTCAGTCTGTGCTGTGGGGGAGGTAAGGTCTGGAGATTTTGGTAGCACTTTGGTGCCTCCACGTTGCTTGCGTGGGCGGGAAGTCTAGGAGCCCAACCCCAAACATATCACCATGGCAGCACCTGAACTGCCTCAGTTGCAGAGGAATGGTCAGTTTACACAGGTGTGGCCATTTCCCTCGCCTACCCTGCCCCGTACCTCGATTTCTTGCGTGTGGGATCCAACAGCAGTTGCCCCTAGACCTCCCTCTGGACAATAGTCACCTCCAACACCCCCCCCTCCCGACTGGGCAGCAGTTGCACCCGGACACCCCCCACCGACAACAGCTGCCTCTGTGGCAGGGTGGCACTTCACCCCGGCCTCCTGGCCCCCCTGTAGCCTGCAAAGCAACAGGCGACCCTGGAGAGCTCTGCAGAACGATGCTGTTCACTCACTTCCAGTTCCACCAAAGTAAAGGCTACCAAGTGCATGTCACCTATGTGCTGCTGTGAAACATGTCAACATGCTTTCCCGCCGACGTGGACAGACGATCCGGCGGGGGTGCAAGAGCCTGGCGGGATGGCCTTTTAATGATATGCTGATGTATTAACAATGAGCTCACCGACCATTGGTGGGAAATGTGGCCCACCATCGGCAGGCTAAGCGGACGATCGCGACCTGTCTTCCCGCTGTTGTGAAACTGTGCCATATTGTCTGCGCACGCCACCTATCACGCCCGCTACTAGCAGGCATGGAAAATTCCGCCCTATGCCCTATATCTTTTATGGTGAAGGATATTTAGTACTCCTCTTACACTTTTTCTTTCCTTTATTTGGTTGATTTGAACCACATTCTACAGAAACCACAGTGTACAAACTATTTTCCGTCTTCTGTTAATGCTTGATTACAAGGAGATATAAACAAATTCCATGTTAACACATGTGACATCTCCCTTTCACTGAATGGGATTGTGCAGATTAAACTACTTTTTTGTTTTGAACAGAAAGTTTCTGCAGAAAATAAATGTTTTAAGCACCAAATGCCAGAAATTCAAGATGCTCAACGATAAACAATAAATTTGGTTATTGTCATCATTGTTGGCTGTCCCTCAATTTGAGGATGATGTCTATTCAGTCGCAAGCTTCTGCCATGGGTGACTGAACAGGCAATTCTTGATATGTAGACCTTTGGCACATGGGGCAGGGTGATCCACGAGGTAGTGGGATCCGGATTGCAATACACTCTGGTGCTTTTATGTGTCACTGATGCACAGTCGAGGTCTTTCTGCAGTACAGGAGTGAGATGATGACAACTGCTCTGTACACTTGGACTTTTGTTGTCTTGCAGAGATCTTTGTTGTCAAACACTCACTGCTGTAGTTTTCAGAAGGCTGTGCTGATGCAGCTGATCCAGTGTTGGATGTCCTTGTCAATGGTGACCTTTTCATAGAGGTGGCTGCCAAGGTATGGGAAGTGCGCAACATATTCCAGAGTGTCTCCTTCAACATATACAGGAGATGAAATATTTTGCTGACCAGGTGTGAATTGATATGAGTTTTGTTTTATCAACATTCAAGGACAGACTAAGTCTCTTGTATGCAGAATTATTGAGATCAAGAGTGACTTGCAGATCTGGTATAGAGTCTGCAATGGGACTGCAGTTATCCCTGAAAACTATAGATCATGTATGTCTATGGTGGTCAGTTTAGTTTTGCTATGGAGGTGACTGAGGCTAAAGAGTTTTTCCATCTAGGCAGTATTTAATGCTCACACCAGAGAGCAGTTGATCTTTGAGGTGAATAGCCACTGTCAGGTAGATTGTAAATAGTATGGGGCTATCACAACACTTCACCCCGACCTGGATTTTGAAGGTGGCTGTTTCAATGGCCTTGGTGGCTTCAAAAAAGCTTCACATGTTAAGCTGGTCAGTGTATGCTGGATCTGTCGGACTTTCTCATTCCACCATTTGTCCTTTATCTTCTGGATTTGTCTTTGGGTGTCAGCCTTGAGCTGTAGAATGCTGACTGCTTGACTTGCGACCTTGGGTCATTCTGCCAGACAATGAAAACTGCTTGTTTTCCTTCCAGGAGGTCACATATTTCAGCATAGTTTCCGTCGAACTAGTCCTGGTGACGATGATGCTCAAACCCATTGGTCTGGACACAGGAGTCTAGTACTTTATTCGATTCCACTGTTCTCAAGTTGAGTTGAATGTATGAAGGTTTTCCAGATTGGTTGAAAGCTGTGCTTTGAACTCCACTCTTTGGTCATGCTGCTTCAGGGCTGAGACATTGATCATCTTTCTCTTGTACTTTTGGGTCTTGCAATGTCTTGGTGCTAGGTGGATGTTCATCACCAATCAAAGGAGCTGATGATCTGTCCAGCAGGCATCAGTCCCTCACATGGGTCGAGTGATAGTGACATCACTTAGATCTTTGACTTCAACAATGACACAATGCAGGAGGTGCTAGTGCTTTGATCTAGGATGCTTCCATGTGGTTTTATATTTGTCCTTCTGGCAGAAGATGGTGTTTGTTACAATGAGGCCTTGCTGAGCACATTTCGAGGCAGGAGGACACCATTTGTGTTGGCTTTTGCTGCACCATTTTTCCCAATGCTTTCTCTCCAGACATCAGCGTCGCAGCCAACCCTGGCATTAAAGTTTCCCAGAAAGATGATCTTTTCTTGTTTGGGATGGCTTCAAGGTCAGAATAGAACTTTTCGTTAAGATCTTCATGAGAGTCAAGGGTTGGATTATAAGTGCTGATGACGGTGGCATATTAATTTTCACTGAGCTGTAGGTGAAGTGTCATACAATTGGGGAGTTCTGGAAGTGTATCCAAGGTCCCATTCTGTATGGCGAAACCAACTCCTTGGACACAGGTCACTGTCAGCCTTTCCTTTCTAGTAGAATTTGTATCCCCCTGTTTGTTCCTTCAGCTGCCCCACCCCAGGAAGGTGGGTCTCACTGAAGGCGGCGATATCAATTTGGAGTCTTGATAGTTCATAGGATTGCAGTCCTTCTTTCTGGGCAGTCACTCTTGAGGTTATCCATGAGTGTTCTAACATTCCAAGCTGCAAAATTTAAAATGTTCTTTCTTTGACTGCAAAAATGGGCAATGGATGTGGTTCCCCAGCAAGGAGAAGGTCAGACAGCCTATTTTTAGGACACCTTTTCTAGCCCCTCTGTGGACTGCTACCTCGATGTGGTGGAGAAACTTGTGTGCTCTGAAGATCTCTTGAGAAGATCTCTTTTCAAAAGTTCCTTGCTCTTGGTAGGGCCATCCATGGTGGCAAGGTTGGGGGTCATGCCAGACAAAGTGCAGTCCAAAAATTCCTCAATGGCAGAACAGGCGAAGAAAGACTGTGTGTCTCACCGGCTGTGAAGGCAGAAGAAAGCTGCAGCAGCAAGGTGGTCCCGGTCATTGTGATTCACGTGTCACTGAAACCTGACGATCAACCCATCAAGTGTGTGTGGACAGTGACAGCGCCCTGAGGTCCCCACATTTAAATAAAGTCACACAAAGGCCATTACCAGGGTCCGTTTACCAAGTCCTGTGGTGATAGACAAATGGCAATAAGGGCAGAGCTGGGAGTCCCTAGTTAAGAAATTTGCACACAGGTGCATGAAGGCCGTTGGGCTCCCATACTGAGACACAGGTGTCTTTGGGCAGCACCATCTGTGACTGAGTCGTCCTTTTCAGGATACTCTCTGCTCACCCCAAGCTTTCTTTAAACACGATGCAGAACAAAGCTCCTCTGCCCCTATCACTTCCTGGCATTGCCTTTCTGCTCTTCTGACTGAGGACATGGATGAATCATCTGAGGAAATGCAACAATAGAATGCCATGCTTAATCCACGATGAGCTGCACTTGAAAAACAAAAGGAAAAAATTACTTTACTGGAATTTAAACCGTCAAGAAAGGAAAAAAATATTAAGCAGCATTGCTTGAATCTTTAAAGTACTTGTATCAAACGCTGTGGTACATTTTTCCACATTTTGGCAATTTTGGTGGGAAGGTAATTGAGTATAAAACCGGTGCTTTTGTTTCTATATTAACATCAGTTCTCAGAGGAAAACACAGCATATCATTGTGATGGATAAAATGTAATACCTAATAAAGATGAAGACTGTGATATGTTATTTAATACATAAATACAGGTTCTACTCTCCCCTTAAATTAGAGTAATTTACTGATGCCAGATCCTTATTGCAGTTGATAGAATAGTCGGGCTACCCTTGATTTTGCCCAGGTCATCTTTTGCCTCCTTGACCATGCCTGTATCCTTCAGAGTAGAACTTTTGTTGTCGTGTGTCTAATTTTTTTTTGCCTGTCCGTTTGACGTTAATTAGTGCTTGTGTGTCCTGTGCGTATGAACATACAAAATAGGAGCAGAAGTAGGTCATTCGGCTCCTCGAGCCTGCTCTGCCATTCAATAAGATCATGGCTGCTCTGTCTGTGTTTGGATTTCCACATTCTCATCTATCCCCCCGCCCACCCCGCCGATAACCTTTGATCCCCTTGCCTAACAAGAATCTATCTACCTCTGCCTTAAAAATATTCAATGACCCCGCCTCCACTACCTTCTGAGGTAGAGTTCAAAAGTTGCACAACCCTCTGAGAGAAAAACATTCTCCTCATCTCTGCCCTAATTTGAAAACCATACCCTCTAGTTCTGGACTCGCCCACAAGAGAAAACATCCTTTCCACGTCCACCTTGTTGAGACCGTTCAGGATCTTATATACTCCAGTTAAGTCACCCCTCATTCTTCTAAACTTCAGTAGAAACAAGCCCAGCCTGTCCAACCTTTCCTCAGAACCTGCTCCTTTCAGGTTTCAATCTAGTAAACCTCCCCTGAACCACCTCCAAAGCATTTACATCCTTCCTTAAATAAGGAGACTAAAGCTGCAAAATGTATTTGAGATGTGATCTCACCAATGCCCTGTATAACTAAAGCATAACATCCTTACTTTTATGTTCAGTTCCTCTCGTAATAAAGGATAGCATTCCATTAGCTTTCTTAATTACTTGCTGAACCTGCATACTAACTTTTTGTGACTCATGCACTAAAACACCTAGGTCTCTCTGCACCTTGGAATTCTGCAACCGTTCTCCGTTTAAGTAATACTCTTTTTTTTATTCTTCCTGCCAAAGTGAACAACTTCATGTTTTCCCACATTAGACGCCATCTGCTAGCTTTTTGTGCAGTCACTCAACCCATCTATATTTATCGATAACGTTCTTATGTCCTCTTCGCAACCTACTTTCCTACCTATCTTTCTGTCATCTGCAAATTTAGCTACCATGCCTCCACTTGCCTCATCTAAGTCATTGATACAAATTGTAAAAAGTTGAAGCTTCAGCACAGATCCCTGTGGGATTCCACTTGCCACACCCTGCCAATCAGAAAAAGACCTGTTTATGCATACTCTGGCTGGCTGGCAGAAAACAATCTTCTATCCAGGCTAATGTGTTACTCCCTACACCATGAACTTTTGTTTTCCACAATAACCTTTAATGTGGCACCTTATCCAATGCCTTCTGGAAATCCAAGTACATCATGTCCACAGGCTCCCCTTTATCCACAGTGCATGTTACTCCTTCAAAGAACTCCAATAAATAGGTTAAACATGATTCCATTTCACAAAACCATGCTGACTCTAACCGATTACCTTGAGTTTTTCTAAGTGCCCAGCTGTAACCTCCTTATTGATCGATTCTAACACTTACCACAACAGATGCCGATCTAACTGGCTTATAATTTCCTGTTTTCTGCCTCCTTGCCGCCTTGAATAGAGAGAGGGGTTATATTTGCTACTTTCCAGTCTGATGGAACCTTTCCAGAATCTAGCGAATTTTGGAAAATTAACATCAATGCATCTACTACCTCATTTGCCACCACTTTTAAGACCCTAGGATGAAGTCCATCAGGACCTGGAGGCTTGTCAGTTCGCAGCTCCATCAGTTTGCTTGGTACTGCTTCCCTGGTGATTGTAATTTCACCAAGTTCCTCTTTCCCTTCCACCGCCTGAGTTACAGCTATTGCTGGAATGTTTTTAGTGTCTTCTATAGTGAAGACAGAAGCAAAATATTTGTTCATTTCATCTGCCATTTCCTTATTATCCACTACTAACTCCCCACTGTCACTCTTCAGAGAACCAACACTCGCTTTACTTAATCTTCTCCTTTTTCAATACCTGTAGAAACTTTTGCTATCCATTTTTACATTTCTAGCTAGCTTCCTCTCATACTCTAATCTCTTTCTCCTGATTATCCTTCTAGTCATCTCTCTTCTTTATATTCTGACCAATCATCTGACCTGCTACTCATCTTTGCGCAGTTATAATTTTTTTCCTTAAGTTTGATGCTTTCCTTAACTACTTTAGTTAACCACGGATGGCAGGTCTTCCCGTTAGAATTTTTCTTTATAGTAGGAATATACTTTGAGTATTTTGAAATATCCCCTTAAATGCCTGCCACTGCTTCTCTATTAATCTGTCCTCTAGTCTAGTATCCCAGTTCACTTCAACTAGCTCAGCTTTCATGTCCACATAGTTGTCCTTATTTAAGTCTTCATCTCCGCCCAAACTGGTTCTACATTCTGATCTCCTGAATCACTGTCATCTCTAACTGTTGCACCAGTGCCATCCTTAATTAACAATGCTACCCCTTCACCTTTACCGAGCTTCCTATTCTTCTTGAATGTCAATATTCAGGACCCAATCTTTGTCATGCTGCAGCCACGTCTCCATAATAGCTACCAGATCATAATTATTTAGTTCAATATGCTCTATCAATTCATTTACTTTGTTATGAATGCTATGCACATTCTGATCCAGAGCCTTTGGTTTTGTCTTTTTGTTATCTTTGTAACATCTAGTCTTGACTGTTGGTGTATTCTTAGGTCTTTTCTCTCTGTCCTTTCCTGCCATTCTCTGACCCTCATTTCCCATATTACTATTTTGCTCTCCTGCCTTGATTCTACACCTTGATTTGCTAGGTCTACCTAAGCTTGATCCCTCACCCCCTTGTTTAGTTTAAACCCCCTCTACTTCCCTAGTTATGCGGCTCACTAGAATACTGGTCCTAGCACAGTTCAGGTGTAGACCGTTTCAATAATACAACCCCCAGTACTGATGCTCATGTCCCACGGACCTGCACACGCTTCTCCCGCACCAGTCTTTTAGACATGCATTCATTTCTCTAATCTTATTTACCATATGCCATTTTGCACATGGCTCAGGTAATAATCTAGAGATTATTTTTTGAGGTTCTGCTTCTGCTTCTTAATTTGGTGCCTAGCTCCTCAATCAGAACCTCTTTCCTCATCCTGTCCATGTCATTGGTAACTACATGGACCACGACAACTGGATGCTCCCCCTCCTGCTGTAAGTTCCTCTCCAGCCCCAGGCAAATATCCCAAACTTGGCACTGGCAAGCATCACAGTCATCTGGACTCTCGCTCTTTACTGCAGAGAACAATGTCAGTCCCCTTCACTATACTGTCCCCTGCCACCATTACATTCCTTTTTGCTCCTGCCACTTGAATGGCTACCTATACCACAGTGCCATGGTCAGTCAGCTCATCCACCCTGCAGCCCCCACTCTCATCCAAACAAGCTGAAAGAACCTCAAGATCTATTGGACAATTGCAGAGGCTGACACCCCTACACTCCAGCCTTCTAGATCCCCTTACCTGTCTCAGTTGCAGTCACAACCTCCTTTGTTGACCACTGACCAAATCAGAAGACCTGATCCTAAGGGCTGTGACCACCTCCTGGTACAAAGCATCCAGGTAACTCCCCCCACCCCCCCCCCCCCCCCACCCCCGATGTCTCGCAGCATATGCAGCTCAGCCTCCAGCTCAATGACTCTGAGCTGAAGCTCCTCGAGCTGCAGGAACTTACTGCAGATATGTTTGCCCTGGATCACGCTGGTAGCCAGCAGTACCTACATCCTATAGCCATGACACATCACCTGCCCTGCCATCCTTATGTGTTTTAATTAACTAATTTATTTTATTAAATTATTTTATTTTATGTATTCTATTAATCCTACCACAAATTCCTGTGCTGTTTTAAGTCCTAGGAATAGACTAGACCAACCACTCACCAAACGCCAGCTTTGTCCCCTTAGTAGAGCAAGAACTAGTTCCTACAGGGTGAAAAAGTTAGAAAAAGCAAAGGAGCACCTCCCTCCACTCCTCACCGAATTCCCTCAATTCGCCAAACTCCCAGCACTCCGTTGAGGCCGCACTGAAATGCCTGAATTTATATGCTCTGAAAATCAAAACATCATTTGAGCCCAAGTACAGAAATAACAATTGAAGCTCGTTTCCTTAATTAACTATCTACAGCTGCTCCCCAGTGGATAGCTTCTAGCTCCCTGTTTGGGCCCTTGGATGAGATGTAGAATTTAAACATTACTTGCAGTTAAATGCTAAATACAAACAATGTTAGATATCTAGAAAGAGATTTAAGGTTCCCTCAACTCACCAAACTCCCAGCTTTCTGTTGAGATCACACTCTAGTGCTTGGTCACACTGAAAATGTACTTTCTTGGATTATGAGGTTAGACATTTTTGTGCAACTTCCTTCTAGATTGCCTTTAAGAACAGCAAGCTGGTTGTACCACATGCTGTCAGCACAATGTTGTTGGCCCCCTGCAGAGTGCAGACACACCTAGTACTGGTGTAGAAGAAGCCAGCAGCAAGAAACCCACTCAGACAAGAGCTACAAACTTGAGGTGGGAGTGCTAGATTTACATGCTTCCCACCTCTGGTGTAACTGAATCGCCAAAAAATATGCCAAATGGATTTTTAGCCTTTTCTTTCCATGGCACATCAATTCTTTTGATGGCTTTCTATTTCCATTAGGAGCTACATCTGAGTCCCATCTTGATAGTGGATTGAATTGTTGAAGAGATTATAGTTTTAATCACCCTCTTCATATTGTAGATGCATAACAAATAAACTGCAGGAAAGCCCTTGAATTAGTAGAATGTTGTTCCTTTGAATTAGGAGCAATATCGTTCATTCACAGACTAACTCCCAACACAAAGGGGATTTCTTAGAGACAGCTTGGAGAAATAGTTAGCTGATGTCATTTTGAAAATTCATCCAATGTAACTTTTAAAAATTGTATGAAGCAAAAAAATCTGTTTATCATTGCATATTCTGCTTGAAGCAAAATCATCCTAGTTTGATTTGCAGTAATGAATATAGTGTAAATTTGAATAAGAATTACCTTTTTGTTTTTGGTAACTTGAACTTCTCAGCTCCTGATATGCTTTGAAAACTGAAACATTGAGTGTGATTGATTTTTAATTTGCTTGAAGTACTTGAGTTAGGACAGTTTGGATATTTGATTATTTTTCATTTGTGTGTGAAATATATTAGATGTTGACATTAATTGATATTATGCTTTGATTTTAACAGCAGTATTGCAAATAGTGGTGATTTTGCTCTTTTTTTCCTATAGAGGCCATCCGTGGATGGGCTACTTCGTGAAGGTCATATCAGCCTGTCTGGACTGCAGTTACGGGCCCATGCCATGTTCTCAGCAGAGGGGCTACCTCTAGGCTGCGCAACACTAGAATATTCATGGCTGATTGATGTGCAAGCGGGTCTGCTTACTGCTAAAGTAACCTTGCCACAGGTAATTTGTCAAATGTATGGAAGACTAAGTTAGTATTTGTTGCTTTTTTTCCCTTCAAAGAATTTTACTTGATCTGTAGACTAATGTCAATTACAGGAGCATACGTTTACTACAGTGAGACTTGTGACATAATTGTGTACACATCTTTAAAAATATGTTTCGTTAATTAGTAATTTAAAAATGTTGGTTAATTTTAGTCCCATTCCCTAAGACTCATAAATTGTCCAGACCAAGTACTTTTGTCTATTCTAAGAGCATATAACATTTTTAATAGCAAACAATTTTTTTTACAAATTGTCTAACCTCTCCTCTGCTCATCCTGAAAATCGGACAGTAGATTTAGTAACTTACCCTCCTTCCTAGGTAAAGATATATGAAGTAATTGCTTATTAACTGTTATTCCTTTCTTCTAGAATTCCAATGTCACCTTAAGATGCCCAATTCTTTCTTTCTGTAACTCTTTGTTTACTGCACATGTATTTTGAAAAACCTTTTATTGTTGTAATTAGATCCAGTCTTTCTCTTAGTTTTTTTCAATTTCTTAAATTGCCTTTACTCAGTCCAAAGCTTTCCAGTTTTTTGTGTTTTAAAAGCCTTTTGCTATTGCCGATGCAAACACAGAAAATGCTGGAAAAACTCAGCAGGTCTGACAGCAGCTGTGAAGAGAGAAACAGAGTTGACATTTTGAGTCCTAATGACCCTTCTTCAGAGCTACAGAGAAGTAGAAATGTGATTAAATTAATGCTGCTTAAGGTGGGTGGAGCAGGTGAAGCTGGATAGAAGGCCAGCGATAGGTGGGGACAATGGAGACATTGACAAAGATGTCATGAACAAAAAGATGAAGGGAGTATTAATGGTAGTGGTAAGGGCTAAAAAAGGTGCTGATAGTGGCAAAGGTAAAGCAGAATGTGATAATGGCAGAACAAGGGTGAGCACTCTGAAAAGAACAACATCAACAAGTAACAGATGGCCCTTGGGGTGGGGTGGGGGAGGAGCCGTGGTGGGGAAAAATGGATGGAAAATGGGATAAAAAGGGGGGAATAAAGGGGATAAAACAATGAATTAAAACAAAAATAAGTGGATAAAAAATAAAGATGAATTTTGAAAAAAGGGATAAAAAAGGGGTGAAGATAGAGGAAGAAGGTTCATGGTCTGAAGCTGTTGAACTCAATGTTAAGTCTGGAAGGCTGTAAAGTGCCTAATCAGAAGATGAGTTCCCCCAGTTTACATTGGGCTTCACTGGAACATTTCAGCAGGCCAAGGATGGGTATGAGAGTAGGATGGTGTGTTGAAATGGCAAGCAACAGGAAGGTCTAGGTCAAGCTTGCAGACAGACTGAAGGTGTTCTGCAAAGTGGTCACCAAGTCTTTGTTTGGTTTCCCCAATGTAGAGGAGACTGCATTGGCAGCAGTGAGTACAGTAGACCAAATTGAAGGAGGTGCAAGTGAAACGCTGCTTCATCTGAAAGGAATGCTTAGGCCCTTGGACAGTGAGGAGGGAGGAGGTAAAGGGGCAGGTGTTGCACCTTCTGCAATTTCATGGGAAGGTTCCGTGGTAGGGGGGTGAGGTGTTGGGGGTGATGGAGGAGTGGACCAGGGTGCCCCAGAGGGAATGGTCCCTATGGAATGCTGACGGGGGAGTGAGGGGAAGATGTGTTTGATGGTGGCATCCTGCTGGAGTTGGCGGAAATGGTGGAGGATGATCCTTTGAATGCGGAATGTTGCGAGAGGTCAGTTCTGAAGATGCCGCTTTCCAAAACGGCGCTACTGACATGTCTTCCTTCTTCCTTAACCGAGATATCCCAGCCACTGGTTGACAGGGCCCTCAACCGTGTCCGACCCATCTCCTGCGCCTCTGCCCTCACACCTTTCCCTCCCTCCCAGAACCATGATAGAGTCCCCCTTGTCTTCACTTTTCATCCCACTAGACTCTGCATTCAAAGGATCATCCTCCACCATTTCCGCCAACTCCAGCATGATGCCAGCACCAAACGCATCTTCCCCTCATCGCTCCCCACCCCCCTTGTCTGCATTCCATAGGGATTGTTTCCTCTGGGACACCCTGGTCCACTCCTCCATCACCCCCAGCATCTCATTCCCTTTCTAAGGCACCTTCCCATGAAATTGCAGAAGGTGCAACACCTGCCCCTTTACCTCCTCCCTCCTTAACGTCCAAAGGCCCAAACGCTCCTTTCAGATGAAACAGCGCTTCACTTGCTCCTCCTTCAATTTGATCTACTGCATTTGCTGCTCCCAATGCGGTCTCCTCTACCTTGGGGAGACCAAACGCAGACTGGGTGACTGCTTTGTGGAACACCTTTGGTCTGTCCACAAGCGCATGACCCAGACCTTCCTGTTGCTTGACATTTCAACACATCATCCTGCTCTCATGTCCACATGTCCATCTTTGGCCTGCTGCAGTATGCCAGTGAAGCTAAATGCAAACTGGAGGAATGGCATCTCATCTTCTGATTAGGCACTTTACAGCCTTCCGGACTTAACATCGAGTTCAACAACTTCAGACCATGAACCCTCCCCTCCTACCTTCACCCCTTTTTTCAAAACTCATCTTTATTTTTTGTCCACTTATTTTTATTTTTAATCATTTTTATTTTTATTCATTTATTCATTGTTTTATTCCCTTTTTAGTCCCCCTTTTCCCCCATTTTTGATCCTTCTTTCCACCCCCCCACCACAACAAGGGCCATCTGTTACTTGTTGATATTATTCTTTTCAGATTGCTTACCCGCCTTCTGCTATTATCACATTCTGCTTTCTTACCTTTGCCACTATCAGCACCTTTTCTATCCCTTAACCACCACCATTAACACTCCCTTTGTCCTTTTGTTCATGACATCTTTGTCAATCTCTCCTTTTCCCCCACCTGTCGCTGGCCTTCTATTAAGCTTCACCTGCATAAATTTCATCACATTTCTACTTCTCTGTAGCTTTGAAGAAGGGTCATACAGACTCGATACGTCAACTCTGTTTCTCTCTCCACAGCTGCTGTCAGACCTGTGGTTGTTTCAGATTTCCAGCATCCGCGGTATTTTGCTTCTATGCTATTGCCGATAGTTTGGTCAGAATTAATTTTAGTTGTAGATTGAACTTATCCTTTTAAATGCTTTACTTTTCTAATGTCCATCTCACAAACTTATCTCAATCACGTTTTGAAATTTGATTTCCATTCTCTCAAAGGTTGATCTTTTAAAATCCAATATTTTTGTCAAAGTCAATTATCTTGTGTGTGCTGCAGTTCTGGGTGCATTCAGAAATCTTGTGTAGCAAGTGTTTTTTACGAACAGCTGAATCTTTTGTTTGTTGTTCAAATAGTGTATGCAACAATGGTGAAATTCTGATATATCATGTGTGGTATGAAATTAAAATCTTTTAAGCAGTAAATTTTACAGTACACGCTCCCATTCATTTGCAAATGCTGATCTGTTCACATTCATATACCAAAGTGTAATTAGTCTGTTTCCATATTCTAAGCTCCCTCAATGGTTCCTTTTTAGCGTGTGTGCATAAAGTATGTCATATTAAATCACTTTTCATCACTTGGTGGCCAGTTGCAAACAGCTAAGAGCAGATTAATTTGTTCTCTTCGCAATGTGGAATTGTGAGCAGTGTTGGATGTCAAAAGTAAAACAAAGTAGAAAGGACTAGGAAGGAATTCAAACTGAAATCAGAAAGGAAGATTTTGCATTATACTCCTCTTGCCTCCTTTCTAATTTCATTGCTCATTTGATCTTTTATGGAAAACAAGGTGAAGGAAATTTTTTGAAGGCAAGTTTATTGCTTTATAGAATTTTGTGCTGACTTTGTGTATAATCAAAAAGATCAATGTTTCTGGAAGAATTTTAGAGGAAACCTGAATGTGAAGAAACTGCAGAGAAAATAAATTGATACCTGTTTGCTGCATTTTTACTTTTTAAATGTAGTAGTTCTTGCTAACTAATCTGGTTTAGGAAAAAAAATTGACGGCGAGCAGCAGGCTGGTTGGCTTTTGTGATGTATATATCTGTCACAATCAATTTTACTTATCAGGTCGCAAGTGAACTGTAGCAGATTAATCAACGCTGTTGGTGTGCTACAATTTAGATTGTTTGTAGGTGGTCTCTCATGATTAATTGCTGCAACTTGTTGCTTTGATTTTTATTAAATAGCAGCAGGTAGAAGGCAGTAGAGGTTACTGTGTTTGCCCTAACTCTCTACCTGATGAAGAATGCAGTAATTTGGGTGAAGCATACTCTACCTCTTGTCAAGTAACTCTACAAGTAACTCATACAGTTGCAATTTTAATATAAGCACGCTTATAGATAAAAACAGAAAATGCTGGTGGTGTTCAACAGGTCAGACAGAATCTGTGGAGAGAGAGGAACAGAATTAACATCTCAGGCTGATGATCCTTCATCAGAACCAGAAGAGGTTAGCGAGGTAACAGGTTTTAAGCAGGTTTTTAGCACTGGCAGGGAAAGAAGGGGTGGTGGGTGGAGGAAGAGGGGAGAAAAAAAGGGAATGTCTGTGATAGGGCAGAAGGCAGGAATAATGACACGATAAAAGGGTGGTGGAGATAGAATAAGAAATAGGAGCAACAGTAGGCGAGTTGGCCCTTTGAGCTCACTCCTCCATTCATTAACACCATGGCTGGTCTGATTGTGGTTTTATCTCCATTTTCCTGCCTGCTCTCCCCCACCATCCCCAACATAACCCTTGACTTCCTTATAAATCAAAAATCTGAATATATTTAAAGCTGAGTTAGACAATGACTGCTCTGGGTAGAGAATTCCAAAGATTAATAACTCTTTGAAGAGACGACATTTCTCCTTATCGCCATCTTAAATGGGAGACCCCTTGTTCTAGATTAACCTTATGAGGGGAAACATCCTCTCAGCATCTACCCTGTCAAGCCCCCTCAATCTTGTATGTTTCAATAAGATCACCTCTTATTCTTCTAAACTTCAATAAGTATAGGCCCAACCTGCTTAACCATTCCTCATAAGACAACCCCTTCATCCCAGGAATCAGTCTAGTGAACCTTCTCTGAACTGCCTCCAATCCAAGTATATCTCTCTTTAAATAAGGAGATCAAAACTGTGCACAATACTCTAGGTGTGTTCCAATCAATGACCTGTACAGCAATAGCAAGGCTTTTATACTCCAATCCCATTGCAATAAAAGGCCGCCATTTCATTTGCCTTCCAAATTACTTGCTGTACCTGCAAGCTGACTTTGAGTTATGTACAAGGCCACCCAGATCACTCTGTACCACAGCGTTCTGCAGTCTTTTTTTTATTATTCGTTCGTGGGATGTGGGCGTCACTGGCTAGGCCAGTATTTATTACCCATCCCTAATTGCTCTTGTTCAGAGTGCATTTTTAAGAGTCAATCACATTATACTCCATTTGCCAATTTTTTGCTCACTCACTACCTATATCCTTTTGCAGACTCTTGCTGCCCTCCTCACAACTTGCATTCCAATCTATCTTTGCATCATCAACAAATTTGGTTACAATGCAGTCTGTTCCTTCTTCCAAGTCATTGACATATATTGTAAATAGTTGAGGCCTCAGCACTGACCCCTGCGGCACTCCATGAGTTACAGTTTGCCAACTTAAAAATGACCCATTATCACATCTGTTTTTTGTTATTTAGCCACTCTTTGATCCATGCTAATATATTACCTTTAGCATGAGTTCTTGTGTAGTACATTTTGTGGCACCTTATTGAATGGCTTTAGGAAATTCAAGTACTCTACATCATCTGGTTCCCCATTATCTATCTTGCTTGTAACATTCTCAAAGAAAATTTGTCAAATGCTATTTCCTTTTCATTAAACCATGTTGACTCTGCTTGATTTTATTATAGTTTTCTAAATGCCCTGCTACTACTTTCTTAATAATGGATTCCAGCATTTTTCCAATGACAGATGTTAGGCTAACTAGCCTATAGTTGCCTGCTTTCTGTCTCCCTCCTTTCTTGAATAGTGGTATTATATTTACAGTTTTCCAATTCGCACGAGCCTTTCCTAAATCTAGGAAATTTTTGGAAGAGTACCACCGATGCATACATTATCTTTTCAGCCACTTTGTTTAAGACCCTAGGGTGCAGACCATTAGGTCCAGGGGACTGTTAGCATTTAGTCCTATTAATTTTCCTAGTACTTTTTTCTGGTGATTGTGATTGTTTTAAATTCTTCCTTTACAGGCCCTCGACTTTCTACTATTCTTGGTAGTTTTTTGTGTCTTCTACCATGAAGACAGATACAAAATACTTGTTCAAAGCCTCTGCCATTTCCTTGTTTCGCATTGTTAATTCCCCAGTCTCATCTTCTCTGAATGTTTACTTTATTGTTTTTATTTGTTTGTGGGATGAGGGCGTCATTGGCTAGGCCAGCATTTATTGCTAGGCCATTTCAGAGGGCACTTAAGAGTCGACCACATTGCTGTGGGTCTGGAGTCACATATGGGCCAGACCAGGTAAGGTGGCAGATTTCCTTCCTCAAGGACATTAGTGAACCAGATGGGTTTTTATGCCAACCAACAATGGTTTCATGGTCATTATTAGACTTTTTTTTAATCAAATTCAAATTTCACGATCTGGTGGGATGTGAACCCGGGCCCCCAAAGTGTTACCCTGGGTCTCTGGATTACTAGTCCAGTGACAATACCACTATGCCACTGCTTCCCCTCTCTTTCTCTTTATGTAACACAGAATCACAGAATCTTAATGGCACAGAAGGAGGCCATTTGGCCCATTGTGTCTGCACCAACTCCCCAAATGAACATTATGACCTAGTGCCATTGCCCTACCTTTTCTGCGTATCCCTGCACCTCGTTTCTATTCAAATAATCATCTAATGCCCTCTTGAACCTGCCTCCACCACACTTCCAGGCAGTGCATTCCAGACCTGAACCACTCGTGTGAAAAAGTATTTTCTCATGTCACATTTGCTTCTTCTGCAAAACACTTTAAATCTGTGTCCTCTCATTCTTGATCCTTTTATGAGTGGGAACAGCTTCTCCCTATCTACTCTGTCCAGCCCCCTCATGATTTTGAAAACTTCGATCAAGTCTCCTCTCAAATTTCTCCTCTCCAAGGAAAACGGTCCCAACTTCTCCAATCTATCCTCATTGCTGAAGTTTCCCACCCCTGGGACCATTCTTGTAAACCTCTTCTGCACTCTCCCCAATGTGTCCACATCCTTCCTATAATTTGGTGCCCAGAACTGTACACAATACTCCAGCTGAGGTATAACGAGGCTCTTATATAAATTCAAAATAACCTTCCTGCTCTTATACCCTATGCCCCTATTAATAAAGCCCAGGATACCGTATGCTTTATTAACTGCTCTCTTCACCTGTCTGCCACCTTCAATGATCTATGCATATATACACCCAAGTCTTTCTGCTCCTGCACCCCTTTCAAAATTCCACCCCTTATTTTATATTGTCTGTCCATGTTCTTCATACTGAATGCATCACCTCACACTTCTCTGCATTAAACTTCATCTGCCACCTATCTACCCACTCCACCAACTTGTCTATGTCCTCTTAGAAGTTCCACACTGTTCTCCTTGCAGTTCACAACACTCCCAAGCTTCGTATCATCCACAAACTTTGAAAGATCTAGATCATTAATATATATCAGGAAACGCAAGGGTCCCAATACCGACCCCTGGGGAACTCCACTGCAAACCTTCCTCCAGCCTGAAAAACATCTATCAACTATTACTCTCTGCTTCCCATTTTTCAGCCAATTTTGTATCCACATTGCTACTGTCCCGTTTATTCCATGAGCAATAACTTTTCTCACAAGCCGGTTGTGTGGCACTGTGTCAAATGCCTTTTTGAAGTCCATGTACACCACATCAACAGCATTACCCTCATTGACCATTTTCTGTTACCTCTTCAAAAAACTCCAGCAAGTTAGTTAAACACAATTTCCCCTTTAGAAATCCATGCTTGCTCTCCCTTATCAACCCATATTTTTCCATGTGACTACTAATGCTATCCCGAATAATTGATTCTAGAATATTGCCCATCACTGAAGCTAAACTGACTGGTCTGTAATTGCTGAGCTTATCCTTACAACCTTTTTTGAACAAGGGCTCAATGTTTACAATTCTCCAGTTCTCTGGCACCTCCCCCAAGTCTAGGGAAAACTGAAAGATTATGGCCAGTGCTCCTGCAATTTCTACTCTCACTTCCTTCAATATCCTTGGATGCATCTCATCCAGTCCCAGTGCCTTGTCTAGTGACAGAGTTTCCTCGTCTGCCACCACAACCTGGGCAGCTCCCACCCCCCCGGCAAAGATGGATGCAAAGTATTCATTTAATACCTCAGCCATGGCCGCTTTGTCCATGTGCAAATTCCCTAATCGGCCTTACTCCTTTTATCACCCTTTTAATATTTATATGCCTATAGAAGACTTTGGGATTCCCCTTTATGTTGGCTGCCAGTCTTTTCTCATAATCTCTCTTCGCTTCTCTAATATGCTTTTTCACCTCCCCTCTGAACCTTCTGTAATTCCTCTTGGTTCTCAATTATATTTTCTGCCTGACACCTGTCATAAGCTCACTTCTTCTTCTTTATCTTAATTTCAATCTCTTTTTTCATCCAGGGAGCTCTGGATTTGTTTGCTCGGCATTCCCTTTCGATGGAATATACCTTGATTGTGCCCGAATCAATTCTTTTTTGAAGGTAGCCCATTGTTCGGTTAGTTTTTCCTGCCAATCTTTTGTTCCAGTCTATCTGCCCAGCTCCGTTCTTGCCCCATCAAAGTCAGCTCTTGTCCAGTTAATTATTTTTACTCTGGATTGCCTATAGTCCTTTTCTGTCATCATCCTGAAACGTACTATATACTTGTAGAAAGTCTTACTGCCTGTTTTTATATTCCTTGCTAGTTTATCCTCATTTTAATTTCACCTTTTTTAAGTCATCTATTGTTGGTTTCTAAAATTTTCCCAGTCTTCTGGCCTACCACTAATCTTTGCAGCATTGGACACCTTTTCTTTCAATTTGACTGATGGCACATCCTTCTTATGGGGCCTTTCTTTCTCAAAAGAATATATTATGAAATCTCTCTAAATGTCAGTCATTAATTCTCTTACCATCTTATCTTTTAACCTATTTTCCCAGTCCACTTTACCAACTGTCTTCATACCCTTGTAATTGACTTTATTTGAGTTTAAGACAATAGTTTCAGACTCAAGTTTCTTACCCTCAAACTGAATGTGAAATTCAACCGTGCTATGATCCCTCTTGCCTTGAGGATCCTTTATTATGAGATCTTTAATCCTGTCTCATTACACTTTACCAGGTGTAAAATATCCTGTTCCTTGTCCCAAATGCACTATGAACTCATCCTCAAGGCTATTTTTGCCAGTTTGATTCGTCCAGAAGTGCCGAGTGGATGATCCATCTTGGCCTCCTCTGGAGGTCCCCAGCATCACAGATGCCAGTCTTCAACCAATTCGATTCACTCACGTGATATCAAGAAATGGCTCAAGGCACTGGATAGTGCAAAGGCTATGGGCCCTGACAGTATTCTGGCAATAGTACTGAAGACTTGTGCTCCAGAATGTACTGTGCCCCTAGCCAAGCTGTTCCCGTACAGCTACAACATTGGCATCTATCCGGCTATGTGGAAAATTGCCCAGGTATGTCCTATACACAAAAAGCAGGACAAATCCAACCTAGCCAATTATTGCCCCAATTACTCGATCATCAGTAAAGTAATGGAAGGGGTCATCAACAATGCTATCAAGCGACACTTGCTTAGTAATAACCTGCTCACTGACACCCAGCTTGGGTTCCGCCAGGGCCACTCAGCTCCTGACCTCATTACAGCCTTGGTTCAAACATGGATAAAAGAGCCGAACTCACGAGGTGAAGTGAGAGTGACTGCTCTTAACATCAAGGCTGCATTTGACGGAGTGTAGCATCAAGGAGCCCTAGCAAAACTGGAGTCAATGGGAATCAGGGAAAACAATCCACTGGTTGGAATCATACATAGCACAAAGGAAGATGGTTGTGGTTGTTGGAAGTCAGTCATCTCAGCTCCAGGACATCAGGAGTTCCTCAGGTTGTGTCCTCAGCTCAACCATCTTCAGCTTCTTCATCAAGGACCTTCCTTCCATCATAAGGACAGAAATGGGGATGTTTGCTGATGATTGCACAACGTTCAGCACCATTCGCAACTCTTCAAATACTGAAACAGCCCTGGTCCAAATGCAGCAAGACCTGGACAATATCCAGGCTTGGGCTGACAAGCGGCAAATAACATTTGCACCACACAAGTGCCAGGTAATGACCATCTCCAACAAGAGAGAATCTAACCATCGCCCCTTGGCGTTCAATGGCATTACCATCACTTAATCCCCCACTATCAACTTCCTGGGGGTTACCATTGACCAGAAACTGAACTGGACTAGCAATATAAATACTGTGGCTACAAGAGCAGGACAGAGGCTAGGATTCATGCGATGTGTAACTCGCCTCCTGACTCCCCAAAGCCTGTTCGCCATCGACAAGGCACAAGTCAGGAGTGTGATGGAATACTCCCCACTTGCCTGGATGAGTGCAGCTCCCACAACACTCAAAAAGCTTGACACTGTCCAGGACAAAGCAGCCCACTTGATTGGCACCACATCCATAAACATTCACTCCCTCCGCCACCAACGCACAATAGCAGCAGTGTATACCATCCACAAGATTCTTCATAGCTCTGAAGAAGGGTCATACAGACTCAAAACGTTAACTCTTTCTCTCCCCATAGATGCTGCCAGACCTGCTGAGCTTTTTCCAGCATTTTCTGATTTTGTTTCAGATTTCCAGCATCTGTAGTATTTTGCTTTTATCTTACTGGTTATCATTACCCCTGTCATTAGCCTGCACTATTGCCTTGTCCTTTCTCGTTACCTTTCCAAATTGCCTCTCATGCGAATCCTTCCCCCTCTCTACAGCTATACGATTAGTTATACGATTTCGCAGGACAGCGTCCCAGCACAGTTCAAAGGAAGACCCTCCCAGCCGTAGAGCCCCCCCCTCCCTTATGTTGGTGCCAGTGTCCCATGATTAAAAGCCCATTTCTTCCATGCACAATTTTTAGCCATGCATTCAACTCTCTCATCTTATTTACCTTATGCCAATTTACTTGTGGCTCAGGTAGTAATCCAGAGCTTCTTACCTTTGTGGTTCTTTTTAATTTAGCCCCTCTCTGGTCACACTCCCTTGGCAGAATTTTTCTTAATCCTACCTTTGTCATTGATACCCATGTGGACCACAACAACTGGATCCTTCCTCCTCCTCCTTTCTCCCCCCCCCACCTCCACTTTACAGAAAAGGGCAGGGGGTTGGTGTTATCCTAGTTGCCCTTGTAGACAGTTAGTACAGACATGACAGGCTGAATAGCCTACTTCTATGCTGCAATCATTCTATGACTTTGTGAAAACTAACCTAGCATAAAAAGGCTAGTATCATTTACTCGAGGAATAATTTGTACTTTTTTTACATAACCAAGGAAATGGTGTGGAATTGATCATGCTAATTTGCTACATTCTATCTTCAGGACAGATGGAGAGATCAGTTAATAAAGCATACAGTATTCTGGGCTTTATTAATAGGGGCATAGAGTACAAGAGCAAGGAGGTTATGCTGAACTTATATAAGACACCAGTTAGAGCTCAGCTGGAGTATTGTGTACAATTCTGGGCACCAAACTAAAGGAAGGATATGAACACATTGGAGAGAGTGCAGAAGAGGTTTACAAGAATGGTTCCAGGGATGAGAAACTTCAGTTACGAAGATAGATTGGAGAGGCTGGGAGTGCTCTCCTTGGAGAGGAGAAGGCTAAGAGGAGATTTGATAGAGGTGTTCAAAATCATGAGGGGGTTGGATAGAGTAGATAGGGAGAAACTGTTCCTACTCATCAAAGGATTGAGAATGAGAGGACACAGATTTAAAGTGATTTGCAAAAGAAGCAAATGTGATGTGCGAAAAAAAAGTTTTTCACAGTGAGTGGTTTGAGTCTGGAATACACTGCCTGGAAGTGTGGTGGAGGCAAGCTCATTCGAGGCATTCAAGAGGGCATTGGATGATTATTTGAATAGAAACAATGTGCAAGGATATGGGGAAAAGGCAGGAGAATGGCATTAAGTTATAAAGTCATATTCTTGGACTTTCCATTCTTTAATGTGCACTCCAACAAAGTTTGTGATGTCTTTATTTTCTGTAGCTGGCCACTCTGCTAGAGTGGGGACAGACATTCATCTTTCACGTGATGTGTCAAGAATATGAATTGGAAAGGCCCAAATCTGTTGTCTTATGTCAACATGGTGTTGATCAACGTTTCTGTGAATTGAAGGTAAGGAAATAGAAATGTCACTAAGCTATGTTATTCTGTAACGTGTGCTTTTAATCAGCTTATTTTAAAAGTGCAATTTTGTACATTGAGAAGTGTAATTTCAATTGAGCGATAGTTATATCTTAATAGCGGTGTTGGTGTAAGAATTAATATTGGGTATGATGCTAATAATTGAAATAGAAGGGATGCTGCAACATCGGTGCCATTTATAAACTGCTTCAGTTTCATTTCTTTTGTTGGTTCATGGGATGTGGGCGTCTGTGGCTAGGCCAGCATTTATTACCCATCCCTAATTTCCCTTGTTCAGAGGGCATTCAAGAGTCAACCACATTGCTGTGGGTCTGGAGTCACATGTAGGCCTAAACAATATTAGTGAACCAGATGGGTTTTTATGATAATTATCAGTGGTTAAGACTTTTAATTCAAATTTCACCACCTGCCATGGTGGGATTCAAACCCCAGTCCCCAGAGCATTACCCTAGGTCTCTGGAATACTAGTTAGTGACAAAACTACTATGCCACTGCTGCCTCATTGAACATACACGCTTGGAAAAACTCAATTTTAGATCATTCATTCTACCTGACAAAGACACAGCGAAAGATGGGCACACCGGCTGAGTTAAGAATATATTCACCATCGTCTTTCTCCACATTATTTAAAATTATTTCCAAAATGCCACCCTTAACCTTATTTCAAATTCACTTGTTAGTTGCCCCACAGCATGAATGGAATGTTTCTGTTTGTCCATACAGGCCACTGTTGTAACTTCTGCATCACATCAGTTTATTAGTATTAATAAATGGTGATTGTGTACAACTTTGTATTGGTTTGTACTTTTGGGGATTGAATTTGCATGCTCAAACTTGGATCTCTTAGAACATCTAATATGAATGAAAGGATTTATCATGTAACTCTCAGCTAAAGTCACCAAAAGAAGCTAGTAAATGCAAAATAATACTGTTCAACTTGTGAAACTTCCTTCAATTTTTGAAGGAATATTTATTTTCTTCTCTTCCTCCCTTCCCACCTTACTTCCTGGAATATATCTGTGCCAATTAGCCACTTGGGCAAGAAGATGAGTTGGAGATTTTTTTCTCGTGCTGTTACATTACCAGCCATTGACAAATGTCAGTGTTACCATCCTTTCAATTTTACTTTCTTTGGGGAGAAGTTAATGGCCTTTGCTCTATACCTCTCTATGACAGCATGACTGAGATCAGACACTGCATGATGAATAGTACCAATACTGTGCCTTGGCACTCACTTACATTTCTCAACTTCTTCAGTTTTGTTGAATTTATTCATTCCCAACAGATTTCTACACTACTTCCAAGAACTATCCATGATCAAATTTTACTGTAACAATTTTTTAATGTTCTTTGTTCTTCTAGATGTGTATTCAGAAGTATTTTTAATTTTGGTACAAAGTGACTTTGGAATGTTTTTCTTGAAAGTTAATTTGACAATCCTTCCAGGGTAATAATTTTAAAATATAGCAAATCACATTATATTAGATATATAATAAGTGGGTTAAACTCTCAACTACATTAAATATATTGTAGTTAGTAAAGCTTTAGGTTAGTGTTTGATATCTCTTACACCCCTGTGAGCTGTTACAGTTGAGAACAGGACTCACTTGTGGCTTGACCTTAAATCAAGTGACCCAATTTAACATTTCCACTGTTGTACAGTATTTTAGTCCACAAGGTAATATTGAGATAGATATTTATAAAACAAAAATTTCGATTGCAAATTACTATGAAGAGATTGCTTGCGATCCTCTATTGATGCCTCCACTATAACCTTTCATTAGTGGCATACCTATAAATGTGGAAAATTAATTGGCAATTATTAAAAGATCCCTAGGCACTTGAACTTAAGAGTTCTAAATTGACAAGTGAGCCTACATCCATAAGTGTTCGGACAGATGCGGAACAAAATCTAATTTTAGATTATATTTAGATTAATCAGTTGAGTTTTTGTTGCTAAGAATTTTTTGGATTTTCCAAGTGGTCCAGAAAACTTAGAAAAGGCATCTAAGTGCAAAGTATTCTTTTCAGCAAACTTCCAGTTATTTTTATGTTGGTGAATTTAAACATTGGGATTCTAACCAGTCAATAGTGTGATCTGGCAAAGTAGTTTCTGATTTGTTAAAACGTTAGTTTATGCTTAATTGTGGAAATTTCTCCAGTGCAAATAATGTAATTGATTCATGAAGAAGGAAAATAATTCATTGTATTTTTACTTGATGTGCTTGACAGCATCACTGCCATTTCATGTTCACTTTGGTACAGGAGTTTGGAACCTAGAAATTTTGATTTTTTTTTGTCTGTATAAACTTGCTCAAGTCTGCACCCACCATCGCCTTCCAGGGAGAGTATGCAACCTTCCCGTATTCCTGTGATGATGTTGAAGGAGCCTATGGTGTTCATGCTGATCTTGACACATCAGTGAGTCGCAGTATAAGGCTATGAAGATGTTAATATGCTGCTCTGGGATGCTGTACTATCTTGCGATGTACTAGAGTGACTGCCAATGGATGCTATCAAAAGTCTTCTTGAAATCAATGAAGTTGATAATGTGGCTTCTGATACAATAGGCTCTGCTCTGATGTTCCTGAGTGTAAAGATCTGCTTGCTGCATGATCTGCCACCCCAGAAACTGCCTGCTCTTCATGAAGTGTACCACCTACTTCTGCTTTCAATCTGTTGAGGAGCATTGTGCTGAAGAGGTTGCCAGTTAATGACAGCAGTATTATGCCTCTCCAGTTGTTGCAGTCTCTGAGGTTCCCCTTCGGCACCTGGATGATTACTCCTTGCCTCTAGACATCCAGGACGTTCTCCGCAGTCCAGATCTTGTTGAACAGGTCCATGTGCTCTGTTGTGACTGTGTTCTTGCCATCTTTCAGAGCTGCGCTTGTATCTTGTTGATTCCAGTTGCCTTGTTGTTCTACAGGTTCTTGAATGGCTCATTGGACCTCTGATGTGGCAATTTCTCACAGGTTAATATTCATCTGTTGAGATGTGGTGCAGTCATTGAACTTGAATATGGAGTTGGGGTTAGGCTAATTGAGGATCACCCAAAAGTGTCCCACCCATCTCGCCTCCATAGTGTTCTACCGTTCTTGCCCTTGACTGACGCAGTGTGTTGCTTCTTGCACCAGTCAGCTCTCGTGCAATCCTGTACAGCACCTTGGGCCAGAATTTTTAGCTTGGCGGGCGGGCACGCGTCCAACCTGACCGAGCATGAAATGACACACAATGATATCGGCAAAGCGTGTTGACGTCAGTGCGCAGTCGCGTGATAGTTCGGTCGGCAGGCGCGCGCTGGAGCTGGCCGCACGCCCGCCAGCAGTTAGAAGGCCTATTCAGGCCATTAAATTATCAATTGACATTAATTTTTCACTGCCTGTTCAACCTAACGGATAGCAGGAAGGCAAAAAGGCCAAGCGGCCTTTGCATTTTTTTGGGAGCCTCATCTAGGGGCGGGATGAGGTTTCCAATAGCAAATACAAATAAAATAAAAATCTTATTTTTTAATTGAAAACATGTCCCTGCTCATGTGACAGAGTCATATGAGGGGACATGTTTTATTACATTTTTCTGCTCTATTATTTTTAAAATATCTCTTCATCTCCCTGAGGCAGCTCCGTGCCTCAGGGAGATTATTCAGTGCCCTCTCGTGCACATGCGTGAAGTTTGCGCCAGGCCTGCTCACCCTCCTTCCCCCACCCGCCCAGTTAGTGCTGAGCACTGCCATTTGCTGGGCGGGCCTTAAATGGCCCACCAGCATGAAATTGCAGTGTGCTGTCGATCGTGGGCAGTGGTCAGCTTCCCAACCGCCCCCACCGATCCTGCGCACCAAGGGCAAAATTCTGCCCATGGTGTCATTCTGAATTGCTGCTTCTGTGCCTTCCTGCCTTTTAACTCTATCCATCCTCGTCTGTATCTCCTGCAGCTCTTCATTATGACTTTATCCAGTCTTCTGTACTTCTCATCCTGTTCTCATCTTTTGCTCAATGTTCTTTTTCTGGTCCCTCCTGATCTTCACACAATTTCTTTCATTAATTAACTTTCACGATGAATCAGTGAACTATCGTTCTTTGTTTGTTCCTCTCCTCTGCCCAAATTCTGCACCCTGCTTAACTCCTTTTTTTGAAGATTTCTTACTGCTCCTTGATGTTACCTGACCTCAGGAGTACTTCAAATCTGTTGGAGAGCGCTAGCCAGAAACTGTCTGATGTGCCCTTGTCCTTGACGGACCTGGATTCCGCAGGCAACATCACCTTGTCTGCCAAAGAATCGTGCGCGCTGCAAGACATGACCCCCAGTTTTGAGAGCAGCGGCACCAAGGTTGGTCTATACATCAGGTGTGAGAAGACCAGGACAGTGATGACTGGATGGCAACAAGGCCCTTCCATCACCATCAGGCAACAGAACGTCGAGGACATCGACCACTTCCCCTACCCAGGAAGCAACATCTCCTGGGAGGGTGATGTAGAGATTGGCATGAATCGACAAAGTAGCACCGGTCTTCCAGCAGCTCCACATGGTCTGGGCATCCACATTGTCAACATGGCCACGAAGCTGCGACTCTATATGCCCATAGTAGTATCAGCTGCAATCTATATCAGTGAGACATGGAAGAGAAAGTTGTGATGTAAGTTGGAAGTCTGTCACTAGCGCTGCCTATGTAAAATCCTGGGCATCACATGGAGAGGCAACATCAACAAAGAAGTGCCAAAGAGAACTAGTCGGAGGTGCCTGCCGGACATTGTGATGAAGAGAGGACTGAGACTGGCAGGACATTTCGCCTCCCGGATATGCTGCCAGAGTGGCAGTAGAATGGACACAACCAGATAGAAAAAGGAGACGGGTCCAGCTGAAGAAGACATGGCAAAGTACATTTAAGGAAGACCTCCAAGAATGGGACATCACCTGGGCTGGAGCAAAAGAGATTGCGATGAACCGGGGCTGGTGGCAGCGTCTTCTGCCCATTGTCCTGTATGGGACCGGAGGAACTAAATCTGAGTAAGGAAGGATAAACTTCCTGTACAAAACAATATAGGTTAACTTGTGCAGAAGATGTATGAAACATCTCTTCATTTGTGGTATTCTAAATGCACTGTGAACCTAGTATTGTTTAAAAATGTTGGTTTAAGATTTTGCTGACTATATTAGATGTACAGTTTTGTAAATGTAAAACCATTGAAATAACCACAAATAATGGTTGTTAAGTTTATATAATTTAGCTTAGTTTTATCCTTGTTATGGCAGATGATTGGGGAAGGGATTATTGTTGCCTTCAGATACTAAAATATCAGAGCGAAACACTCCCAACAATATAACTAGCAACTCATGTTTCTATATTTAACTGCTGGACCTGAGGAAACCCCTCTGAATATAAAATTTGAAGTTCTTGTTGCTGCTAAATTTACTAATTTCATGTTGCGCACCTTGTCCTCTTGAATTCTTCTTGCTTGTCTTTTTGGATCAGGTTGCCTTTGCATTAATTCAGACATCTGTGACTACCATTTTGTTAGGTAGGAGGGTGTTGATTTTCCCTAAAATGTAACAGAAAATTTAAAACACTAAATTCAGTGGGCACAAAAAGGAGGTAAAACTAAATATTGAATCTGCAGGGAAGAAAATCAGAGCTAGTATCTAAAGCCTACAATAACATTCTGCTGCCCTTGAGTATGTTTAGTAATTTAATGCCAAATAGTATGTTTTTTTGTTTCTGTGCAAGGGATGAAATTGACAGTGGCAAAATTATATTTATTGCTCACCTTCAGTTACCCTGAAGAAGTGACTGTGCTCCTATGATGGGAGTGAATTTCAGAAATTTGACTCGTAAATAATGCTATATGGCGGGATGCTTGGGTTCCAATGATCGTGTTCTTCATTCTCTTGGTGGTAGATGTTCCAGGGCTGAGAGGTGGTGTTGAAGTAAACTTGACCAGTTGGCGCAGTGCATTCTGTTGATAGTCCATATTGTAACCATGGAGCTCTGGTGGTGGAGGGAATGGATATTGAATCAAGACCAAGACTGCTGTTTAGGCCACTGTAACATTGAAAAAACTATTCAGAGCTTGCAAGGTGCATGCTCCATTTAGTTTTTCACACACTTTTCAGGATATTCTTGAAACAAGCACAGGACCCTTTATATATTTAAGTTGTTCCAATGCTGATTTTAAGCAGCTGCCTAGTGCGCTTAAAAAATAGAGAAGAAATATGATTGTGGCCATGCCATCAGCACAGTTTATGTGCATGATCTCACACCAGAAAATGTTTTACATTGCACTTGTTTTACACCCAAAAAACGGAGAAATATACTGATTTTACCCCAGTGTCCATAAATTACTTCTGCTAAATGTGGCCCATACAAAGTACCACAATATTGGATCAGGCTCTCCATATAAATTGCATTTGATGCCCCTGCTCTAATGCTATGTTATACACGTCAACTATCACCTGTTGGCTACACTGCTAAATTCTAGAATGCATTCTGGAGTGACTGCATTGCAAGCAGAAGAGAGGGGAGAGAAAAGGGAATTTGATTTTAGACTGATCTGACAGACTGTTCAAAGTGAACTGACCTCAGGAAATAATGGCCTGAATTTTTTGGTTGGCGGGGGTCTCGTTTCTTGCCATCCAAAGAGTCGGCGGGAGTGCCCTGCGGCCATTTCATGCTCGAATGAGTGTTAAGTGGTTGCAGGTGGGATTTCTGCCTCTCACTTGGGAGGAAGTCCCACCTTAGAGAGCTGCCAGCCAATATGATTGGCTGGCAGCTCTCCAGTCCCTGCTGTGACAAGAGCTGCAGTGGACTGGTGAAGAAATGCAGGAGGATCCCTGAGATTAAGTTTGGACACAGACCAAGTAAGTTCAAGGGGTCCCAGTGTTGGGAGGGCAGGGAAGGCCTGGGGAGGCACAAAGGGGGAGAGGCCATGGGGGAGGGAGGTCCAGAGGCCACCAGACCTTAAGGAGGGGGGTGCCCAGCTTCAGAAGGGGGCATCTGATGGAGGCATGCCCCCCTCCTCTCCACACGGGACCTAACTCCACTGATTTTCAGGCATCACCCGTGCAACTTCAATCCTCCCGCCAGCCTAAAAATTGAGGCTGTGCGGGAAATGGCCCTTAAGTGGCCAATAATTGGCCGATTAAGGACCTCAATTGGAGCAAGGGTGTGCTTCTCACCTGAGGCCTTGCCTGCCTCAGTGTTAATTCGTTGTGTGGTTGGGGTGGGTGGGAACCTGGAGGGAATCCCATCCCTTCAATTTCATGCTACCCCCACTCCCTGCCTAAAAACACACCGATAGGGGCAGCGTATTGTTTCAGGTCGGTAGATAAAAGAGTTAATGGCGAAAGCAAATTAAGTTAGAAAAATTATCATTTTAGTCTAAATCCTAAATTCTGTATTGTGTATATTTGTAATATTTATCTCTGCACATGGTTATTTGTTTCCTTTACAATAACTTCAGCTGAAAAGTGTGCCTGGGCCGTGTCAACGATCAGAAGAAGTGAAATACACTATGACTCGGGTAGCAGTTGATGGAGCAGATCTCTTTGTTGTAGAACATGGTTGTGCAGCCAGTATAAAGGTAATTGTTTTCATTTGATTTTCATTCAAACCAAAGAGAAATACATGTTGGTATTTGAAATTGAACTTAGTAACAAAAATACAATTACAAACATGACTTGTCTGTAGGGAAAGTATTTGCAGCTAGAGTGGCATACTAATGGGTACTGGGTTGTCACTGTGAATGAAGAAGTTTAAGGTGGTGTATTTGAATATTGGATGAGGCTAATTGCATATTGGCTCCACATCTATTGCAGTCATCAGTGTGTGTAAGTGTAGGATTATTTGCAAATATTTGTAAATCTAACTTTACCAATGCACATTTAAAATGGAAATTGACAGTTCTCAGTACTACCAGGTTTAGGTTGATATTTGCAATTTTTTTTCTGCATGGAGGATCTGACATAGGAACGTATGCATTGCAAAATGGGATGTTACACACCAATCAGCTTTCTTATTATATAATGGATTATTATTAGGTGATTAATTCTCTGACATTCAGTTTCATTTCGTTTCCTTGTTTGGGTTTCTTCTCGTCACCCATCATCCCTGACTGGCTGTGGAGATTATCCGCCTCTGCTATTGATTTTCTGATGACCTGCCATTGGGTTTCTCATTCTCACTATTTGTTTGCAGTTTAAAAATATCTCCCTTGCAAAGCTTTGATAATAATAAAAATGCAACGAAAGTAGACCATGGGTGCAAAATTCTGCTGTTGCACTAATAATATCCGTGATTGAGATTTTGTACTGTCATCTTGTAACTTGTGTTACAAATGCCCAGGGCTTTTTGTTTTTCTCATAAAAGTTGCAGAGGACACATGTAATAAATGCTAGCCTTCTAAATGTGAAAAAAATGCTTGGGGTAAGTTTTTTTTTAAGTGTGCTGCAGGTAGAATAAATCTTTTTGTAATGTTTATTCATGATAATTTGATTATTATACTGTACAAGACATGGCACAGATGTTTTCAATTTCTAACTAAGTTTATTTTCTAGATAGGGGCCATTCGCATTGCTACTTGTAACCTTCATAACCAAGCAGTTGGAGAAGGAGTAAGTGCTGTTATACAAGATGTTCAGCTTAGGCAATATATTGAACAATTTGAAAACTGTAGGCTTGGAATTCAACCCACTGTACTCCGTCGATCATGTTGGCTAGAAGCTGGTTCAGTAAATTTTGGATTAATCACAGCAGATGTGGCTTTGGCTGCAGGCCATCCTGCAAAACATGAAGTGCAAAGGCAATTCTTGGAAATTCATGATAACCGAACTAAAAGGTACTACATACTTGTATTTGTAAGTAGAATGTATAATCTCCCTGTGTTCCAGATAGCGATATAAATCCCAATACAATTATGGCTTGATTAAGTTAAAAATGTCCCATCTTATCTAATTATTTGATTCACCAAATGGAGCAACTAGTTGTAATTATCTGGCACAATACCCTGCCAGGAACAAATGGGAAACTGTAAAATTGCTATGTTGTTTAATTTATTGGTAAGATTGCAGTTAAAATGTGTTCCAAGTCAAGATTTATATAATAATCTAGACAGGATTCATGGTATATGACATTCCAGTGCCCGGATGAGTTACTTACTCATAACACACTCCAGACACTGTTACCTTGTATAAAACACGGATGTATTGATCAGCCTTCCCATTCTCGATCTAGAGTGTGAAATGTGATCAGTTAAAATAATTGACATCGGCAGCAGTAAAAATATTGGAACTGTTTGATCTCTGGGCAAAACATTATTTTAAACCAATTTAGTTAGAAAGAATAATTTTCTAGCTGAGTGCTCACCAGTATTCTTTATATGGGAACTTTTGCTTCCTGTTTTCCTGTTTCCAAAATTACTGTGACAGTTGTGGATGTGCGAAGGATATGGAATCCATATTATAACTGGCTGTGATCAAGTTGAAATAAGCTACAAGATTTGCATATTGTTAAGAACTTTGTGCCAAATGAATGCACATGTTGGACCTGATGGCATGAGATGTCATGGAGTATGGGGTCAATGTTGAGAACTCTTAGGGCTTCTCCCGCCCAACTGTATGCCACTGTGTCACAATCTCTGGTGGGCTAGCATGTGGGATAGGTCATAACCAGGGCTGGCGATCGAGACTACAAGCATGCTAAACATCAGAAGCAGCTTGCATTAAACAGAACTAACTGATCCCAGAACCAATGGATCATATCAGAGCTCTGCAGTCCTGCCAGAACCAGTCTGTATGGTGCTGGACAATTAACTAACTGGAGGAAGAAGCTTCACAAACATCCCCATCCTGCATAGTGGCCGAGCTCAGTATATGAGTTCAAGAATCTTCAGCCTAAAGTGCTGAGCAGATGATCCATTTCAGTCTCCTCCTTAGGCATCACAGACGCCGGTCTTCAGCCATTTCGATTCACTTCACGTGATATTGGGAAATGTGTGAAGGCACTGGATACAGCAAAGGCTGTGGGCTCTGATAACATCCCTGCTGTAATGCTGAAGAATTGTGCTCCAGAGCTAACCATGCACCTAGCCAAGCTGTTCAGTTGCAGTTAGAATACTGGCATCTGCCTGACAAAGTGAAAAATTTCCCAAGTATGTCCAACCTACAAAAAGCAGGACAAATCCAAAATAAAAACATAGTGCTGGATGGACTCAGCAGGTCTGGCAACATCTGTGGAGAGGGCAAAAGAGTTAATGTTTTGAGTTCAATGTGGCTCTTTTTGGAACTTCCAAAAAAGAGTTATATTGTACTCAAAATGTTAACTCTGTTTCTGTCGCCTCAGATGCTGCAAGATCTATGGAGTCTTTCGTATCTGCAGTATTTTGCTTTTACAGGACAAATCCAATCCAGCCAGTTGCTGCCCCACAAACCCCCTCTCAATTGTCATCAAAATGATGGAAGGTTTCATTGACAGTGCTAACAAGCGGCACTTACTCAATAACAACCTGTTCACTGATGCTCATAATGGGTTCCACTAGGCGCACTTAGCTCCTGATTTCATTATAGCCTTGGTCCAAACATGGGCAAAAGAGCTGAACTCCAGAGATGAGATGGGAGTGATTGCCCTTGACATAAAGACAACTTTTGACCAAGTGTGACATCATGAAGTTTTAGAAAAATTGATGTCAGTGGGAATTTGGGGCAAACTTTCCTTTTCTGGAGTTATATCCATCACAAAGGAAACTGGGTTTTGTTGTTGGAGGCCAATCATCTTAGCCCAGGATATCACTACAGGTGTTCCTCAGGGCAATGCCCTAAGCCCAACCATCTTCAGCTGTTTGATCAATGACTTTCTCTCTGGCATAAATCCTGAAGTGGGGATTTTCACTGATAATTTCACAATGTTCAGTTCCACTTGCAACTCATCAGATAATGAAGTTATCTGTGCTCACATACAGCCAGACCTGGACAACATCCAGGCTTGACTGGTAAGTGACAATCGCACCCCACAAGTGCTAGGCAATTACCAAGAGAAGATCTAACCATATCCCCATGCCTTTCAATGGCATTATCATCATTGAATCTCCAACCATCTACATTCTACGGTTTACCATTGGCCAGAAAATTAACTAGATCAGCCATATAAATACTGTCGCTGTGAGAGCAGATCAGAGGCTGGTAATTTTGTGTTGAGTAACTCACCTCTTGACTCCCCAAAGCCTGTCCACCATCTGCAAGGCAATGGACAGGACTATGATGGAATACTCCCCACTTGCCTGGATGAGTGCAGTTTCAGCAACACCCAAGAAACTCAAAGCTTGCAGGACAAAAGCAACCCTCTTGATTCCACACCATCCACCACCTTAAACATTCATTCCTCCACCACTGGTGCACAGCAGCAAAGATGCACTGTAGCAACTTGCCAAGGCTTCTTTGACAGCAGCTTCCAAACTCATCATCTCTACCACCTAGAAGAGCAAGGGCAGCAGACTCATGGGCTGGAATTTTCCAGCCCGTCACGCCGGCGGGATCTTCCGATCCCACAGATGTGAACAGAGATTTCAATGGCTCGCCGGCCCCGCCACCTGGGAATCCACTGTGGTGGTGGTGGGTGGGGGCTGGAAAATTCCAGCTATGGAAACACATCCATCTGCAAGTTCCCCTCCAAGTCACTCACCATCCTAGCTTAGAATCATACCCTCTTCCTTTACTGTAGCTAGGTAAAAATCCTGCAACTCCCTTTCTAACAGCACTGTGGGTGTACCGACACCACAAGGACTGGAGTGGTTCAAGAAGGTGGCTCATCTTCTCGAAGGCAATTAGTGATGGGGAATTAATGCTGGCCTTGCCAGCGAAGCAAGCGTCCCATGAAATTTTATTTTTATAAGTTAGATATTGTTTTCACATAAGATGGGGACATTGCAGATATCGTAGTTCAGGGGGAGAAGTGTGAAATTTTGGATGGGCTAAACATAGTGGGAGACAAATGTTAAGGAGTTTAGCATCTTTGAAAGTGGTTCATTCGCTAGGCCTGGATGAAATGTATCCCAAACTGCTAAGAGAAGCAAGGGAGCAAAAATTGGAGGCTCTGACCATCATTTTCAAATGCTCGCATGGTGCTGGAGGACTGCTAATGTTGTACCAATGTTTGAAAATGGAGGAAGGGATAGAGCAAGTAATTACAGGCCAGTCAGACTAACTTTGGTGGTGGGCAAATTATTGAAAGGAATTCTGAAGGACAGGGTAAATTGTCATTTAGAAAGGCAGGAGATAATCGAGCACCGTCAGGATGGAATTGTTCAGGGAAGGTCATGTCTGATGAACTTGATTGAATAACTTGAGGAAGTAATGAGGTTCCAAGAAGGTAGCACATTTGATGTAGTCTACAGAACTTGGTGAGTTCTGAAGAAGTCATGCTCAAATGTTGATTCTGTTTCTCTCTCCACAGATGATGCTGAGTCTTTCCAGCATTTTTTGTTTTCATTTCAGATTTCCAGCATCTGCAGTATTTTGCTTTTATCTTACTGGTTAACATCACCCTTATCATTAGCCTGCACTATTGCCTTGTCCTTTCTCGTTAACTTTCCAATTTGCTGTATTTTGCTTTTATTATATGCCTGTCCCTCTTATAGTTTAATCTTGGCGCAGAAGATTTTTGGTTTACAATCAAAGTGCTTCCTATACCCAGTATTTCAAATAAGGCTTTTGGGTGGCAAGAAAAATGAACATGTTGGCAGAGGATTAGTGCAAAATCTCCAACTCAGAGGCATGAATTTTTCAGTCAGCGGGCAGGCTTGGTGGGAGCGGACAGGGGCGGTTGCGGAGCCATTTTACACAGGCGGGCCAAGATGCGAGTGGTAGCACTCAGCGCTACCTGTGTGGGCAGGGGGGAGAAGGGAGAGTCGGGGCCAGCGCTCTTTCGCGTATGCACGTGAAAGAGTGCTTCAATCTCCCTGAGGCATGCAGCTGCCTCAGGGAGATTTAAGTGCTTTTTAAATAAATAAATAAATGGATTAAAGATTTAATTAAACATGTCCCCTCATGCGACAGTGTCACATGAGATGGGACATGTTTTTATATTTCAGAAATTTTTAAAAATTAATTTATAAAAGCTTTAGGAAACCTCATCCCACTCGTGGATGAGTTCCCTAAAAAATGTAAAGGCCGCTTGTCCTTTTCCCCTGCCCACCAACCATAAGGTTGGATGGGCAGTGTAAAGTTGACCTTAATTACTTCCTTAATGGCCATAACAGACCGTTTAAATATCGGTGGGCGTGCACCTGTTGAACAAAACATCGCGAGACAGCATGATGACGCCGGGTCGTACGCCCGACACCGTCGTGCGTCATTTTACGTGCTGGCGTGTCGGGCCCACCCCCTGCACGCTAACTGAAAAATTCAGGCCAGAATATGTAAATAAAACATATTTTGTTTTGTGTAAAGAATAGTGGTGTTACATTGCCTTAGGGTATCAGATGATGCAGTAAATCAGCTATGGTTCTTGCTGCTATTTGCTATCTGGTGGAAATGCGCATCAGTTGAGGACAAGATCAGATAATTTCCTTGTTGAATTTCATTCAGTGTGCACATTCTAGGCTCGTATGAAGAATGGCCCTGTTGTTGAGGTACTGATGGGAGTCTATATCACCTTTGCAAATAGACTGTTTGCAGCCTTCCCTGAGAAGGTGAGATCTTGGCAGAAATTGAAGGAAAGTAAAAATGAAATTAAATGGCCAGTTGTATGATTCTTGGTAATGTTGTGATAGTTTTTGGAAGAGCCGCTTAAGAGAAGTAAATATTATTTTACCTTTTATCTTTGAAATAATGCTAGCAGCCAGGTTAGTGTAGAAGAAAAACAGAATGTGACAAGTAGCAAAATGAGCACGCATATCTTTATTGCAATGTCCCTATTGTAGCAGTAACTTTAAAGATGCTTGTTTATTTAGTGTTTAGCACTTCGCTCAACCAGTGGTCAACACAGTCAAATGTGCCCATTTTCTCCTTGCTTACCTTTCACTCAGCGTATTTTGAATGTGAAGGCTGCACTTTACTTCACGTTGAATATCTAATGATTTTATTGTGGATTACTAACATGGTTTCTTTGTCTTCGACTGACGTTGTGCATTCTTTCATATAGACTGTGGTTTCTCTGGCCAGATGATGATGTCAAAAATAAACGAGTCAAGAACAAGTGTGGGTGCCTTAGTGGTTGTAAGTTCTTTGCAGGCATGGCCTCAGGACTAGACTTCTTCAAACTGGATGAAACTACCCCATCCACCAGTTCTGCTTTCTCTACAATAATCGCAGAATCAGATATGTTCTATGGGCAATCACTGCTGCATCCAAATGAATGGATTATCACCAAGGACATTTCAAAGACTGCAGATGGTAACTTCTTGCATAGAACTATACATTTTTTTTTGCAATTCCCAGGAATATTCGTCCAGTTTGTCTTTCCCTTAAAGCTTCCTTACTTTGTATTATATTAATGCATCTTAATATAGTTTGTGCAGTTTAATGCTTTATAACGGTTTGCATATGTGCATTTATTAAGTTTTCATAGTTTCTCACAGGAGAGATTTTTATTTACATTGTGATTTAAAGTTGAAATATCTGAAAACGGGCAAGTAATAGAAGAAATTAAAGCAGAAAATCTGGAAATACTCAGCAGATAAGGCAATTTCTGTGGAGAGAGAGAAAAGGAGTTGACATTTCAAGTCATTGATCTTTCTAATGAAAGCTCATCAACCTGAAAAGTTAACTCTGTTCTCTGTCTCTTTGCAGATGCTGCCTGACCTACTAAGTATTTCCGGCATTTTCTGTTTTTATTTCAGATTTCCAGCATCTGGAATATTTTGCTTATGTATTAGAAGAAACTATTTGTGTTAACAATACCTATGTCATTTAGGTAAGGCAAATGGGACAAAAAGAAAAGAGTGGGACTCCAGATCGCTGGGAACTGATTCAGAGAGAAAGAACCAGTACCACAATTTGCAGGTCCCTTTACAATCTCACAGTTCAACATCCTCCTCTGAAGAAAACAGTAGTTCTACTGCTGCACTTCCTTTGTTGGCAAGTGAAAAAAATAGTCCTTCCTCTAACGCTGATGACAGTGTTCTACAGATGCATATTCCTGTTTTGAGTACAAACACCGAAGAAACTGTTGGAAAGTAAGTTGTTTTAGTTATGAACAGGAGGTCTCTCTGGATTAAAGATCTGAATTTTCCAACACTGAACAGTTGCCATGTATTGGACATTTGGAATACCATTGTGTTGTGCCATGAATAATTGGATACTGTTTAATGCTTATGATTTCTGATATGGCAAGCTCCTGATGCCATCCTAGCCTGTGGGTAGATAGATATTAGGCAGGGTCTAAACTATCCTGCTTCATAAAGGAAAGGAAGAAAATTAAAAACCTTGGGGCTTGTTGTTTACTTATTTCTTGGTTGCAGGTTGCTTCCCTACCTTTTTGGTCAGGGAATTGGTGAATAAAGCAAACACAAGCATTTTTGTTAAAAATAAAAATATTTTTTCTTTTTAGTGATCCAACAGATGTTTCAGGAAGCACTCCAGTTTCTCCCAATAATCAAGATAGAACTTTAGTCCGTTCTCCTTTGAAACGACAAGCCTCTGTCTCTTCTACGCGGCTTGGGAGTACAAAAAGTTTATCGGCAGCCGTTTTTGGTGAGCGGCAGCCTACAACAATGGGTGTACAATTCACCAGCGAAGTGTCCCGCAGTGATGAGAATGTTTTGGATTCTCCTCATCAGCGGAGGAGCTTTGGATCCTTCCCCTTCACTCCGTCAGCAGATTCTAACACTTTCCATCAGTATCGATCAGTTGATTCCAGCATATCTGTAGCTGAAAGTGAGGCATACTTTTCAGCAGCTGAGGACTTTGATCATGTCAGTAGTGATGAAGGTCCAGGAACCTACCCAGGAAGAAAGAAGAGGCGTCGTACCCAAGCAGTTGACTATAGCAGGAATACAATTTATCGTAGTGTAGAGGGACCATTAAATAGTTCTGTTAGTGGAGATAGCCAAGAGCTGAAAAACTATCCTATACAAGCTCACGCCTCTCAGGCCTCTTTTGTATCAGCTCTTGAAGGGGATGAGGAGTCAACTGATCATCTACACACTGTGGAAGGAGAAAAAGCTGCAGATAGCAAACAGCTATCGAGTCAGCAGATTGTGATGTCTTGTTACCTAAATTACCTTACACAACTGCAGGTATCCAACTGGTCAGTAAAACAGCCAACAAACAAAAGAACATCAAAATCTTCACTGCATCGCCCTTTGGACCTTGACACACCAACCAGTGAAGAGAGCTCATCTTCATTTGACCAGCTTTCTGTACCTATGTTTAAGGTTGGCAACTTTTCTATTGTGTTAATCCGCATTGCCTCTGATTTGTTAAACTTCCAAATACAATTAGGAATTGCTGCTTTCTATTGGGGAAATTAATTTTTGAGAAATTCACACTCAAGGTGGAATGAACAATAATAACTAGCATTAAATAGTGGTTTAAACATCGGAAATATTCCAGGGCACTTAGATGCATAATCTGACAAAAGCGCGCTGAAAAACTCAGCGTTGCCAGGGTGGGGGCGGGAAGAGGGCGGACAATGACATTTTTGCAGGTGCGGGTGAGTGCTGTGAGAAAGCTCCCTGAAGGCAGACAGCTGCCTCAGGGAGCTGGAGACCCGAAACAGCTAAAATAAAGGTTTTTAAAAGCGGAGAAAAATGTTCATGCATCACAATCAATCACCTAAAAATATAGCTGATAAAATGCTGCCCACAGATATTGATTTTTATTTTATTGCATCACGGAAATCTCATCCCACCCTTGGATGAGATTTGATGAAAAATGCAAAGTCTGCCTGGCCGATTCACCCGTCTGCCAACTGTAAGGTTGGATGGGCCACGAGAAATTGGAGACTATTTTGCCGTTAATGGGCTTAATTGACCTCTTAATTGTCAGCGGGCACGCTCCCAACTTTTGCGCACCCCTGCTGAGCGAAATATCGCGCGATGATGTCGGGACGCTCATCCAAAGTCGTCTTGAGCGATTTTCCACCCGATCGAGTCGGGCACGCGCGCACCCGCCCATGGGACGTAAAATTCTGCCCCTGGGGATTTGTTGACTTGTAGTCCCTTAAGTTTCTCCAGTACATTTACTCTGCTGATAATTACTTTATGTTCAAAGATTGATGACCTTTCATCATAATATGTTTAGTTTTAGATTGCTGTAACCAAGAACCACAAGCTATGATGGGTCAAATGCCTTCCTTCTCTTGTAAACATCTACAGCGAAGTTAAGGATATATTAAACAAAGATGCATAGAATGTGTTGAGAAATAGCAGTAAGCCTGAGGATTACGAGAGCAAAGGGTGGCCAAAAAATTGATTGGGAAAAAGAAAGGAAGAAAACAATAAGAGAGTAAACTGGCCAGGAATATTAAAAAAAACAATGTAAAAGCTTGTAAAAATATATAAGGAGGAGAAGAACTAAAGTAAACCTTAGTTCTTTAGAGGGAGATACAGGAGAAATTATCATGCGGAATGAGGAACTGGAAGAGAGGTTGAACAAATATTCCATGTCAGTCTTAAGGTAGAAGACACAAAGTACATACCAGAAATAGAGGGTAACCGAGAGGCTATTGTGGAGTATCTAAAAGACACTCGAAACTGAGTCGACTGTAGGTAGATTCAAGCAGCAGTTTTTTATTCAGTACAAGTGTGCACAAATGAGAATGCTCTTTCAGAATGCCCTAAAAGACAATTCGAAGTTACATAGCTTCTGCCGTTTATATATACCATCTTTGGAATAATTCATCATTAACTCACAATGTTCTTGCTTTGTACATCTAATTCTTTACATCCTTAATTACAAGTGAGTTTACAACATAAACATGGAATGACCTGTTCATCATCTCCGCACTTATGAAGAAATTTGTAAAACAATCATGGAATGACCTGACCGTTAGCACAAATAATGTTTCAAAACATGTACTTTGCTTATCTACCCTGACATTTCACTGCAGTGTCTAGCATTCTGCATACCTTGACCCTGAGGTCAAGCTATCAGTTTATTGTAGTATAACTCATAGTTCATTCATCAACTTATTTTATCCTGAGTCAAGGGCACATTCCTTAGCTTATCATGAACTGGCCCATAGGCAAGTCATCAACTTACTGGCCTGGCCAGGAGGTCGTATTCATTCTAGTTTATTTTTTTAACTGCAAACACTTTTAAAACTTATATCTGCAACTTGGCAAGCCTGGGTAATCCCATGATGCATCCTAATATGCCTCTTCAAGGCTAACAAGAACATTTGCACCACAAATACGAATTATACTTGCCACAAGAAGTTAGGTAGGAGCCGTTTAATGATCAGATTAATGCTCCGGCAAAGCCACTCAACCTTGGAGAAAGGGAAGAGTTGAAACTGTGGAATCTCACTCCTGCAAGTAATAAATGCTCATTGAGGCTATTTAACATTTAATTTTTCTTCATTCCTTTCATACTTTTTTCTCTCGTTTTCATCCAATCTTTTTATGCCTCTCTTTTCTTCTTTTTCTGTATCTGATTTAACTATAAAATCACTCTGTTTCCTTCCCTGTTATTTACCGTTTCTTTCTCTATCCTTAAATCTCATTAGTCTCATCATTCACCCAGATGCCCTGTTGACCTTGGATCTAATCACAAAAGCAAAATAATTGAAGCATATATGGAATGTGTTCGTTATGTAAAAATTGTTTAAACTGTAGCTGAAAAATATTAATTGTTCTAGGTTAATTTGCTTTTAGGTGATAAAACAAGGTCTTGCAGCAAGTGCATTACTTGACAGAGGTGCTCAACTAATGGGATCAAATTCAAGGTATTTATTCCTTTTATTATTGCCTGTCAGAACATTGCATTTTGAGTAGTATTTACCAAGTAAATCACATTGTTCAACAGCTGCATTTGCAAATTTTTGTCATGGGTCAAAATCCTGGGACTCCCTTCTGAACAACACTGTGGATTAACCACACCACAGGGACTGCAGCGGTTCAAGAAGGCAGCTCACCACCACCTTCTCAAGGGCAATTAGGGATGGGCAATAAATGCTGACATAGCCAGCAAAGCCCACACCCCGTAAATGAATTTTAAAAAAAGCTTTACTATAATTATAACTATAATAATTTGTTTATTAATTGTACATATATTATCAGAAACAATGCTTGTAAGTCAATTAAATGCCTATATTTAGCCGAATTATTTGTACAAATGCCTAAAACAAAGTAATTGATTGATTCAAAACTTTAGTCATTTTTACAAAAAAATCTAGTACTCCTTACACTCCACTGGAAAAAACAGCAATGGAAAACACAGATGATACAGTTACTGAGCAATGGAGTCTTGATCATCCCGTATCTCAGACCAGAACCACTGCCATAGTAGAAGTAAAAGGAGCGGTGGATATTGTCCTTACCCCACTTGTGACAGAAGCCTTTGACAGGTGAGCGTGCCATTCATGCCCATGAAGGAAGTGCATGTTTGTGCGTGTTTGTGTGTGTGTGTGTCAAGATTACTATAAGTTAATCGATATGAAATCGGCAGTATTAAAAGGAAAAATAATGGTTTATTGCCACTTTTTCATTTACGTTGCAAATACCATATTACTAGTATAATCTCACATTGCCAGTGGGAGTAATCATGGAAGTGGCATAATTTTGAGCTGTTAAGATTTCAGTTAATTCAGTATTATGATTTTTCCCTCCCACACTGTTTAGAAGATTGGGAGCTGTACTGAGTTATTTTGCCTCTTCCAGCTCAAAGTTTTTGCTTTCAGTATATTCGAATTCCATATCCGTTTTTAAAAAAAAAAAATTCAGATTTACATTGAATTTATCCAGTATCTTTAATTTGTTGTAGTCTTATTATAACTTTGATGCCTGTAGCTATATCTGTCTATGCAAGTGTTTTGCAATGTGTGAATATGATTAATGAAAGAGTTGGAAGTATCTTAAATTTAACATTTTAAATATTAAGATTCTTACATATTGATTTAACTTTCACTTATAATAAGGATAGTCTCTTCATCTACCATGCAAAACCACTGGTTCAGTGGGGCTGACAGAAATAGTCACTTGCCCGTGAACATTTAAAGTGACAATATCCCTAAGTTACTTCTGTTTCTTCTCAATGCCCGCCCACAAACAGGGGCACACACTGGGGCAAACGCAGACACTTAACTATTATTGGCCCCAGGCTGGAAAGATCTATCTAACTAAATGTGAATGTTGAACTCTATAATAAGAAAGACATTACTTATTTTATGCAACCTATTATTTCAAGATGAAGTAGATAGTTCAGGATCATGCAGATCTTAAAAATGAGTATATTGTATTGAATTTACAGAAAACCCAGAATTATTGTGTCCTATCTGACAGTGTAGCACAGGCATTCCTGTCTTAGTCCTTCAGACTTTTGTACATGTTCTTTCTGTGTGGGAAACTAATAACAGATTATTCTCATTGTTTAGATATTTTGAAGCAATGGTTCACTTTTCTAGCACTTGGCATCCTGCTTCAATTGTGGATGATCTGCATGCTAAAGTGCTGAAGGAGGCATATTTGAACAGCAAATCAGCTAGTTCAGAATTGGTAAGTGCTATATGGAATTCAGGTAAGACAACCAGACAGTGCTACGTTCCGTTATTCTATCTCTCAAAAAAGCTGAATTATTCTTAGTAAGAAAATAGCTCCGATTGCTGGATTATATTCACTGCACTTTTACATTTAAAATGAAACATTGCTCATCAGTTTAAAATGCCACATAGTAGAAATTTTCAGCATAGTATCAGCTTGATTCAATTGGTTACACTTTGGTTCAAGCCATAAAGCTGCGTGTTCTACTCCGCTACAGAACTATGAATTGGTTCGCAGCTTACCAATCTCTTTAGTGCCAATTATTTCAATTTTGTATAGTCTTTAAATTTGATAGTATTACTGTTATGGCCGGGATAGGAGGAGTGTGCAGTTTCTCTAACTCCATTACCCCACAGGTAAATGTTTAAATCACTCACCAAAATGGCCAATTGTTTACCCTCAGTGCTGACAGTATAGCACAGGCAATACTATCTTAGCCCTTCAGACTGTTGTACATGTTCTTTCTATGTGAGAAACTAATAACAACTTATTTTCATTGTTTAGATATTTTGAAGCAATTATTCACTTTTCTAGTATTTAGTACCTTGCTGCAATTGTGGGCGCTGGACCCAGAATAAAAGAGATTTTTACCAGCTTTCTTTCCGTAAACTCAGAATAATTGATTTATTATGAAATAAAACTTCCTTTTTTTAAACAAGTTGCAAAATTGGTTAGCGTGCAATTTGTAATCTGGAAGTGTAATGATTTACCTCTTATAAACTCCCATCTCTCTCACTCTTGCATGCAAAGAAGGTTTCTGCAGAGGTCAGCATAAGGGAACACTTTGTGAAAAAGGATAAAATTCAAAAAGGCCTTGATGCTGTTGATTTGGTGTTCCTGTGTGCGCTGATCACAGTAGCTGCCTGGAAGTCCTTTCCAAAGGATCTTCGGTGTCTTTGTTAATTTTTGCTTATCACAGCTTCGCAGGCTTTTACATACAGACGAGTTATACTGAGATGAGAATTTTCTTGCTGAAGATGAACATCCACTCTGGACTGCAGGTAATACAGGAGGAGAGAGGAGCAATCTTCGTTCGCAATCTTCCTTCACAATCTTGTCCCCAAGACACATGCAGTGTTCAAATAAACATGTTCAGACAGAACTTCTCCCAGCCCAGGTCTTTTTCAGCCAATCAGAAGGAGCCCATAGCCTGGCAACAGCAGTTTTCTTTTAATTTTAACTCAAGAAAACAAAGTAACTTTTATCGCTCCAGATGTCTTGCTGGTCAGTCAGCTGAAGTCACGTGATTTGTTGGAAAAAGCAGCTTGCTCACAGACCAAAATGAACTTGTAACCTTTTAGAAAAAAACTCAGGAGGTTGTCTAAATGATTTACTGTCCTTTTTTTTTACAAAGCATATAATTCTTGGAGATATGGATCCCTAACACAATTTATGCCCTCTTCAGGTTGTTAATAAAAACAAAAAGTAGGGAACAATATAGCATCGAGTGCCTTTGGTTGTTAACCACTTTCTTTGGACATTTTCAACTGTTTTCCAATCCATTCAATAACACTGATATAGAGAGTAAAATTTTCCATGAGCCTGCATTTGTATTTGACTCTGAAATGAGCTTCCAAACACACATCCGCTCCACTATCAAGATTACTGATTTCCACCTGTGTAAGATTGCCTGACTCTGCCCCGTCTCAGCTCACCCACTGTTGAATCCCTCTAGAAACACTTTACCTCTCAACTTGACTGTTCCAATGCTCTCCTGACTGGGCTCCCATCTTCCACCCTACAGAACCTTGAACTCATCCAAAACTATGCTGCCCATATCTGAGCTCGCAGTAAGTTCCATTCGCCCACTCATCCCTGTGCTGAGTGACCTACATTGGCTCCTAAAATTCTTAACTTAGTTTTCAAATCCCTCCAAGGCTTCAGCCTCCCCTAATCTGTAACTTCCCCAGCCCTACAACCCTCAGATATGTATGCCCACGAATCCTGGCCCCTTACAGATCCCCAATTTTAATTACTTCACCATTAGCGGCCATGCCTAGGCCCTAAGCTCTGGTATGTCCTTCCTGAACCTCTTTGCCTCTTTATCTCCCCTTTTTCAAGATGCTGTTTATAACCTATCTTTTTAACCAAGTTTTTGGTCATCATAGAATCATAGAAACTTGCAGCACATAAGGAGACCATTTGGCCAGTTGTATCTGTGCCAATTTTTTGAAAGAATAATAGTGCTAGCATGATCTCTTTGCTTTTATATTCTATTTCCCTATTTTTATGCCCAAGCAACCCATATGACTTTTTCACCACCTTATCAACTTGCCCTGACACCTTTTTAAGGATTTATGTGATGAACACCACAGGTCTGTCTGCTCCTGTACACTTTTCAAAATCGTGACATTTATAGTATACTGTTTTCCCATATTAGCCATACCAAAGTGCATCACTTCACACTTTTCCATGTGAACTCCATCTGCTTCTGCCTAGTATCTCTCTTAGGTGTAAAATTTTGATTAATAGTACTCCTATGAAGTGCTTTGGTCTGTTTTCCTATAAGAAAGCCATATAAATGCCACATTTTCACATCTGATCACATTAAATAACACCCCGCTGGAAATAACTTAGCAAATTCTGCAACCTTAGGTCCATGGTGACAGACAATCTGTCTCTTAACACACATCTCGATACATACATAGAGAAAGCAGCTACTATCTTTGGCTGACTCATGAAACATGCATGGAATAACATCAAGCTGACTTTTAGGACCAAGATGCTGGTTTGTGAGGCCGCTGTTCTCAGCACCTTGTTGTATGGCTGTGAAACGTGGATGTCTTGCAGGTTTCAAGAAAGGTGTGAACTCCAAATTTGTTGTTTGCAGTGCATTCTGGGCATCTCATGGAAGGACAAAGTTACGAATGCGACAGTCCTCCCAAAGGCAAGTCTCCCAAATATGTTGGTACTCATCAAGCAGAGACGACTTTTCTGCCTTGAGCACATTTGCAGCATGGAAAATGGACGCAGGCTCAGGAATTCCCGGACAGTGAGGTAGCTGGAGCCAAAAGACAGCAGGATGCCCAAAGCTCCGCTTTAAGGATGCTTGCAAGTGTGACACGAAGGCCCTGAACATCGATTCTTGATCCTGGAGACGCTAGCCAATGACGGATGGAAATGGTGACAATACCTATGAGCCGGCATGCATGACCATGGCAACTGGTGGCTACAGTGACTTGGCAACAGGCACTAACACCGAAAATACCAATCCACAACCTGACAACCTCTCGATATGCAGCACTTGTAGAAGAACCTACCTCTCATGGATTGGTCTCTTTAGCCATCAGCAAAAGTGAACCACATGAAGCTACCCCATCTCCAATGGATTTGCTGCATATCCATCATCTTATGTAGATGGAAGATTGTCAGTGATAAATACAAGTTGTTGTTATGATCAATTGAACCTTATGCTTTATCGGATTGTCACACGAAATTTCACATTTCTAATCATGTAGCTATGGAGGTGTGAACTTAATTGCCTAGAATATTAGCTCTGAAGGCATAGTAAGAGAAAGGCCACCTGGATTTCTCCCAGGAGAGATTATAAACAGATTCACCTTATTGTGCATTTGTAGTTGTTTATTTCTCTCTGTTAACAGTACCTATTGGTAAGGTAACCTACTTCAGCCTTTATAATTCTGAACATTTGTGTTGAACAAATATTCTCTCTTTAGACAACTGCAAAGCACGAAGGGCGAGCCTCCAAAATAGAAAATGGTACAACTGGTATAACCAAATCTGGCCAGACACGGACAAATACTGAAACTAAACAAGATAATGTGAAAATCAAGGGTCTTCAAGCTAACGTTTCCATACCAAAGGTATTAACATTCAATTACCCAAATTTATATTACTTTTGAACATGGTCTAGCGATAATTACCCATATTTTTAAAGATTAGGGACCGCATTTTCATCTGGGTGCAAAGGCATGTTTCAGTGCATGAATGGCACACAGCTTTTTGGAGGAAATCTGATTTTCCTCCACATTCGTGACCCTCTGCCATTTTCCTCTGGCCTTTCTGCGGGTCTGGAATGCCTAGTATGCAAAATACATAAGATAAAAGCAAAAAACTGTGGATGCTGGAAATCCAAAACAAAAACAAAAATAAAAATACCTGGAAAAACTCAGCAGGTCTGACAGCATCTGCGGAGAGGAACACAGTTAACGTTTCGAGTCCGTATGACTCTTCAACAGAACTAAGGAAAAAAAGAAGAGAGGTGAAATATAAGCTGGTTTAAGGTGGGGTGGGACAGGTAGAGCTGGCTGGAGGGCCAGAGATAGGTGGAGATTGCCAAAAGATGTCATAGACAAAGGGACAAAGAGGTGTTGATGCTGGTGATATTAGCTAAGAAATGTGCTAATAGGTGACATTAAGGGTAGAAAGCAGGACGAGCAAGGTACAGATAGCCCTAGTGGGGCGTGGGGTAGATGGAAGGGATCAAAATAGGCTAAAAGGTAGAGATAAAACAATGGATGGAAATAAATTTAAAAATAATGGAAATAGGTGGGAAAAGAAAAATATATATAAATTATTGGAAAAAAGGGGGATCGGAAAGGGGGTGGGGATGGAGGAGAGAGTTCATGATCTAAAGTTGTTGAACTCAATATTCAGACCGGAAGGCTGTAAAGTGTCTAGTCGGAAGATGAGGTGCTGTTCCTCCAGTTTGCGTTGAGCTTCACTGGAACATTGCAGCAGGCCAAGGACAGATATGTGGGCATGAGAGCAGGGTGGTGTGTTGAAATGGCAAGCGACAGGGAGGTCTGAGTCATGCTTGCGGACAGACTGAAGGTGTTCCACAAAGCAGTCACCCAGTCTGCGTTTGGTTATGCAAAATACATACCCTATTTTAAATAGGGAGTGAAGATTGGATTTCCTCCCACACAATTTTCATCTGCTGCTATGGGGTTTTAGAAGTCTGTTAAAACTTCACTAGGTTTGCGAGTTCGTGAAGAAAACGGAAAGCCTGCTGAGGAATCTGGTAAGGTAAATGCACAGTGTCTTCACAACTTCAAATGTCATTGTTAGGTGTTGTATTGTAATGTAGATTTGTTTTCAATACAGTGATTTACCATAAGGATCTATCCTTTAAAGGTAGGTTGACCCTTACTTTGACCAGCCTTGTGCATTTGTTCACATGCATTACAGTGCTTTCCCAATGAAGAAAGCACCATGATGCAGTGAAAAATGTTACAACGTGTCCTACCAGCCTGTACTGCCATCTTTTCTACTATTATTTAAATAGCTCTGGTTGATAAAAGCAAAACCTGGTTTTGACACTTGAAAAAAATCTAACCACCTGCTCCTTACTTATAATGACAGGAACTCTGCTTTGAAATTGAAATGAACACCTCTGTTCTTTTCTTCCCAGAGAGTAGCCTATTGCTTGGACAGCTGCGGCCACTCTGAATACTTGGCTGTGGTTCAGGCGCAAAAGAGTTTCAGCACAGTAGGTGTGGCATTTATCTGAGAATGAATGACAGTTTCAAGAAGTTGGAATAGCAGATTGTTCTATTGATGTGGTTTCTGGTTTGTTGACACAAACTAACAGGATTACCAGTATTACAACATTTTTTCACAGTTCAATGATATGGAGGCTTTTATCAGATGTTGAGAGGTTTTTCTTTAAAAAGCATTTATATTTATATTGCAAGGAAACTGAGGACTGTACATAGTCCATGCAGGGTGAGTGGTTATGGTAGGTGCATGGAGGACATAGAGATGGCATGGGTGATCTGATGGGGCATGGAGGTGGGTAGAGGTGACATGAGTGATTTGAGGGAGTATGGGCTGAAATGCGGATGGGTGGGGTTTGAGGGAGGTGAGGGATAAGGTTTAGTGGGACTTTAAACACCGTTGGGAGCTGAAATACTTTGTTAGAGAACTGAGGTGGGCCTTCTAGTGGGCTGGCCTCCACATACACACTCCTGAAGCACCCCAGCACAGCTTGCAAACTGCACTGTGAACCCAACCCTGATGTGAAAAAACAAAAATAGCATGTGAATTCACACATGGGCCGGGTGTACAGTTTGCAAGCTGCAAAAGTTTGCAGGTTGAGTTTTCCCAAGCCAAGATGAAGATTTGGCCCTAGAAGTGAGGAGAAATCTCAATGATCTGAAGACAGTTATTTTATTTTTAAATGTTCAACATTAGGGAATAAATTGTATGTAATAAATTTGTGCACAGTGGACTTTCTGAAGAAAAATTTCAGCCATTCAAGGGCAAATAATGTGACCACGGCACCGTGCAGATGCTGCATGCACCTGTGCACAAATAGGTTAAACTCAGTGATTGCTACATGGTCAATGATTTGCATGATTTACTAGCACTTGTGGACATATAGTAAAACGCATTTAATTTTGTTTGGTACCTTTTCATGATGAAGCAGGAGTGCCATGACCATGTAATCTGGTGGCACTAGGTAGTGAAAGGCTACAGGCTGCCTGTTGTGTATCAGGCATTCTCCCAGCATTGGGAAGAAGGATCCAACATTGTGGGGTACTGGGTTTGACAGCAGAACTGGTAAAGTGTGGGCAGTGAGGCACTGTCTTTTTTTAAAAAAAGATTTAAAATGGCTTACTATTTAGCATTCCTTCCAAACAAGCATTATATGGCAGAAGCACTCCCTCAGCCCCTCAGTTACATTACAGGGTAGTTCATCGTTCATTATAACTCTTTGCCATTGGACCCTTCCATATGACTTTTCATCATTCTCCCAGCCCCTTTTATTACCACTGCTTGTGTTGGGGTGTGAAGATCTTGCATTGATGACTGCATAGTTTTCCACATGAAAGTGGATAGTATTTGTGCCTTATGTTACTATGGTTTACATAGTTAAGTGACATGGTGATTGAGGTACTAGATTGGCAATGCAAAGATCTTGGCAAAATTTATTTGAATCTGATAATTTGTAGGCTCGCTCCAGACAAAATGGCTATAAAAATGATTGTAAAAATCCAACTGGTTAACTTGTACTTTGTAGGGAAGAAATCTTTTGTTCCCTACCCAATCTGGTCTACCTGGTTACATGGTTAATTTTTGATGGATAGCAGCTCGGGATGGACAATTACTCCTGCATTGCCAATGTAACCCATATCCCATCTGTTACCTATTGAAACAGTACTATTCATCTTGACCTATATTAGACTTCTTTTTGAAAACTTGCAGGTGAATTTATGTCTTTTGCAAGCATTAGTGGAAAAACCTCCAACGTTCAGCATAAACAAGAATGTTACTCAGGTTTCTCTAGTTGCACTGTGTTTTGACAGAATTTCTACGCAAATTCTGATGAACAGGTAAATTAATAAAGCTTTGTTTTGGGGAATGCTGTTTTAAGTATTCAGAGCACATAATTAAGGCTAGTTGTAGCATTAACTTTGTTGCCTGCTGCTATAGAATGTGCATACTGCATTTCAATCTCATCCAAAAAGGAGACAGCTTCAAGTTTCACAATACTATGCATAAGGCAAACAGTTTCAAGAATGTTAATCTTACTTTGAAGATTCTTAAGATCTATTAAATTTCTTGAAAATGTTACTGCCTTTGGAAACGTTTCAAGCTAGTAATTATATCGTGCTATGAAGTAATCGATTTGACAAAGTTAGCTTTTTGTGTTAACATGCTAGCTTTGAAATGACTTTTCATGGACAGCATTCTGAAATAACAGGTTTAAACTGTCTTTGTCAGAAATTTCACTCTTCACAATTCAATCATACATAGCGTTCAACGTGCTAATAAAGAAAACTTACCCCCTCAAAGTGCTAAAACATAAGCTCACATAAATAGATTATCTAGATCCAGTAAAATAATTAGGATTTGGTGCACTAAGTCTTAGAACATGGTTATTTCTTGCAGTTTAGGGGGAAAAATGCCTATTTGAGTTGGTATTGCATATGCAATGAATGTTTGGTTTTAAATTCATCTGAACCTGTCTTGTACAACTCTTGCTGAATAGGGGTATAGTAGAAGATGGAACCAACAATCCTGATGCAGGCAGAGCATCTGTCACATTTGATAAGTATGTAAATGCTAGTAAGATGCAACCACAGTCATCGGGCTCCCTGAGGTCAAACTCAGGAGCAGAGAGGGGAAAGGAGCTGGCAGCCAAGCTCGATGTCCATCGCATACATGGTCAGTTAAGAGGTCTTAGCACAACAGGTAAGGTGGCTAACTCAGAATAATAATGACTCATAGTTATCATCTAAAGTTTATGCTTAAATAAATGAATGTCTGTTTATCCATGTACTAATGCAGTAAACTTTTATGAAGAAAGTTGGACTGCAGTGTACACTTGCTTGCATTTATAGTGAAAAAATAATATGGCTTAATACAGGACCTATTTTATCATATTTGAATTTATAAAAAAGTTTGTTAGCTGGTGGTGGGCATTTAAACATGCATATATTCTTGTTTTCTTGAGTGCTTAAAATAAGAAAAACATTCTAGATCAAGGATGATACATCATCAACCCTTTTCAACTTTAAATCCCTTTCTTAGTTGATTCTATATTGCAACCACATCAACTTGCATTTATATAACACCTTTAATGCGGTAAAGTGTCCCAATGCACTCATAGGACTGTTATCAACCGAAATTGGACACTGAGGCCAAACGTTTAGTCAAAAGAGATAGGGCATGAAGGAGAAGAGAGAGTAGAGAGGACATAAGATATTGGGAGGGAATTTTGGAGTTTAGGTCCTAAATAGATGAAGGCATGATGGCCAATGATGGAACAGTTTAAATTGTAGATGCGTAAAAGGCCAGAATTGGAGAAGCGCAGATGTCTCAGAGGGTTGTAGGGCTGGAAGAGGTTACAGAGAATTGAAGGGGTGATGCCGCAGAGGGATATGAAACCAAAGATAAATATTTTAAAATTATTTTAAAACTTTGATGCAGAAATAATGTTATTTAGAGTTTATGTTTGGACCATTACGAAAAAATGGTATAAAAGTTAGTTCTGTAGATTTAAATTAACAGTTGCATATTAAGAATTATTCTGATCAAATTTTAGAATGAGTATCCTAATATTGTTTTAATGCTTTAATTTCAAAAGATTTAGGAATATGCTCAATCACTGCAATCCCCTTTGAGAAGTCAAAAGTTCTTTTCACATTAGAAGAATTAGAAGATTTTGCTTTTATGGATGATGCAGAACTGCTTAAAGCTGCAGACACAACTAAAACTCCTCAGAGTATGGAGAAGTGGGGATGGATAATGTTTGAATGTGGAATTGAAAATTTAACCGTAAAAGGTAGGCTACTTTTCTTTATTTTTATGCAGTTCACAGCAAATATATTGGTCTTATTTAAAGAAACATGTTCAATTCTTGCTTGTAGATACTTTATGCCTTAGCAACAACTGTAAATCAGATTGTTTTACAACATAAGAAATAAGATCACGAGTAGGCCTTATTCCCCCCACAAAGGGAAGCATGATCTCAGCATCTACCCTATCAAGTCCCCTTAGAGTGTTAGAGGTTTCAGTAAAATCACCAATCATTCCTCTAAACTCCAAGAGTTTAGGCCAACCTGCTTAACCTTTCCTCACAAGACAACCCCTTCATTCCAGGAATTGACCTCGTGAACCTTGTCTGGGATGCCTCCAACGCAAGTGTATCTCTCTTTAAATAAGGAGACCAAAACTGTACGCAGTACTCAGCTGTCATCTCACTAATACCCTGTATAGTTGTATCAATACTTCCCTACTTTTATACTCCATACCCCTTGCAACAAAGGCATACTGACCTCTACCTCGCAGAGGCTGAGCACCAACTCGCAGACACTTCCTCCTAACCCCCGCCCCACCGGACCATGACCCCACCACTGAACATCAAGCCATTGTTTCCAGGACTGTCACTGACCTCATCTCCTCTGGAGATCTTCCCTCCACAGCTTCCAACCTCATAGTCTCCAAACCTCGGACGGCTCGCTTCTACCTCCTTCCCAAAATCCACAAACAGGACTGTCCCGGCAGACCAATCGTGTCAGACTGTTCCTGCCCCACGGAACTCATTTCTTGCTATCTTGACTCCATTCTCTCTCCCCTTGTCCATTCTCTTCCCACCTACATCTGCGATTCCTCTGAAGCCCTACATCATATCAACAATTTCCAGTGCCCTGGCCCCAACCGCCGCCTCTTCACCATGGACGTCCAATTCCTCTACACCTCCATCCCCCACCGGGATGGTCTGAGGGCTCTCCTCTTCTTCCTCGTACAGAGTCCTGAACAATCCCTATCCACCACCACTCGCTTCCGTCAGGCTGAACTTGTTCTCTCACTGAACAATTTCTCATTAAACTCATCTCACTTCCTCCAAATAAAAGGTGTGGCCATGGGTACCTGCATGGGCCCCAGTTATGCCTGTCTCTTTATGGGGTATGTGAAACATTCCTTGTTCCAGTCCTACTCCGGCCCCCTCCCACAACTCTTTCTCCGGTACATCGATGACTGCTTTGGTGCCGCTTCATGCTCTCATCTGGACCTGGAAAAATTTATTAATTTTGTTTCCAATTTCCACCCCTCCATCATTTTCACTGACACTTCCCTTCCCTTCCTTGACCTCTCTTACTCAATTTCTGATGATAGACTATCCACTAATATTCATTACAAGCCCACCGACTCCCACAGCTACCTCGACTACAGCTCCTCACACCCCGCTTCCTGTAAGGACTCCATCCCATTCTCTCAGCTCCTTCGCCTCCGTTGCATCTGTTTCGATGATGCCACTTTCCAAAACAGTTCTTCTGACATGTCTCCCTTCTTCCTTAACCGAGGTTTTCCAATCACGGTGGTTGACAGGGCCCTCAACCGTGTCCGGCCCATCTCCCGCGCACCCGCCCTCATACCTTCCTCTCCCTCCCAGAACCATGTTAGGGTCCCCCTTGCCCTCACTAATCACCCCACCAGCCTTCGCATTCAAAGGGTCATCCTCTGCCATTTCCGCCAACACCAGCATGATGCCACCACCAAACACATCTTCCCTTCACCCCACCCCGTCAGCATTCCGTAGGGACCGGTCCCTCCGGGACCACCCTGGTCCACTCCTCCAACACCCCCTACACCTCAACCCCCTCCCACGGCACCTTCCCATGCAACCGCAGAAGGTGCAACACCTGCCCCTTTACCTCCCCACTCCTCACCGTCCAAGGGCCCAAACACTTCTTTCAAGTGAAGCAGCACTTCACTTGCACTTCCCTCAATTTAGTCTTACTGCATTCGCTGCTCCCAATGCGGTCTCCTCTACATTGGAGAGACCAAACGCAGACTGGGTGACTGCTTTGTGGAACACCTTTGGTCTGTCCACAAGCATGACCCAGACCTTCCTGTCGCTTGCCATTTCAACACACCACCCTGCTCTCATGCCCACATGTCCGTCCTTGGCCTGCTGCAATGTTCCAGTTAAGCTCAACACAAACTGGAGGAACAGCACCTCATCTTCCAATTAGGCACTTTACAGCCTTCTGGACTTAACATTGAGTTCAACAACTTCAGATCATGAACTCTCTCCTCCATCCTCGCTCACTTTTCGATCCCCCTTTTTTCTAATAATTATTATGTTTTTTTAAATATATTTTTCTTTTCCCACCTATTTCTATTATTATTTTTAAATTTATTTCCATCCATTGTTTTATCTCTACCTTTTAGCCTATTTCGATCTCTTTCCCCCACCCTGCCCCCACTAGGGCCATCTGTCATTTGCTCATCCTGCTTTCTACCCTTAATGTCACCATTAGCACATCCTTTAGCTAATATCACCACCGTCATCACCCTTTTGACCTTTGTCTATTACATCTTTGGCAATCTCTCCTTTGCCCCCACCTATCACTGGCCCTCTATCCAGCTCTACCTGCCCCACCCCCCTTAAACAGCTTATTTCACCTCATTTCTGTTTCTCTTTAGTTCTGATGAAGAGTCATACGGACTCAAAATGTTAACTCTGTCTTCCCCTCCACAGATGCTGTCAGACCTGCTGAGTTTTTCCAGCTACTTTTTTTGTTCCAACATTTCACTTGCTTTCCTAATTACTTGCCATACCTGCATGCTAACTTCTTGTGAACTCATGTATGAGGACACCCAGATCCCTTTGTACCACAGCATTCCTCAGTCTCTCTCCATTTGACTAACATTCTGCTTTTCCAAACTTTCCACCAAAGCAGAGGATCTAACATTTTCCCACATTATACTCCATCTGCCAATTTTTTGCCCACTCAATTAACCTATTTATAAGCCTTTGCAGACTGTTTGTATACTCCTCATAAATTGCTTTCCTACCTATCTTTGTATCGTCAGCAAATTTTGGCTACAATACAGTTCATCCGTTCATCCAAGTTATTAATATAGGTTGTAAATAGTTGAAGCTCCAGTCTGATCCATGTGGCACTCCACTAGTTACAGTTTGCCAACCTGAAAATGATCCATTTATCCTAACTCTCTGCTTTCTGTTAGTTAGTAAATCTGTTACCCATGCTAATATATAACCCCCAACATCATATGCTCTGATCTTGCGTTGTAATCTTTCATGTGGTACATAATCGAGTTCCTTCTGGAAATCCAAATACACTGGTTCCCCTCTATCTACCCTGCTTGTTACATCCTCAAAGAATGCTAATAAATATATCAAACACGATTTCTCTCTCACAAAACCATGTTGACTCTGCTTGATTGTATTATGATTTCCACATGTCCTGCTTACTATCTCTTCAATAATATATTCTAGCATTTTCCCAATGACAGGTGTTAGGCTAGCTGGCCTATAGTTTTCTGCTTTCTGTCTCCCTCCTCCTTTGAACAGTGGTGTTACATTTGTGGCTTTGCAATCTACTGGGACCGTCCCAGAGTCAAGGGAACACAAAATAAATTTGACACCATCCAGGACAAAGCATTCCACTTGATCAACATCCCATCCACCACTTTAAACATTCATTCCTTCATCAGCATATACCAGATACAAGATGCACTGCAGCAACTCAGCAAGGCTTCTTTGCCAGCACCTTCCAAACCTGTGGCCTCTATTACATAGAAGGACAAGGGCAATGCATGCATGGGAACACCACCAGTTGCAAGTTCCCCTTCAAACCACACACCATCTTGACTTGGAACTATATCGTAATTCCTTCACTGTTGCTGGGTGATAAACTTGGAGCTCCCTTCCTAACAGCACCGGATGGACTGCAATGAATCCAGAAGGGGGCTTAGCACCACCACCTTCAGGGCAATTAAGGATGTACAATAAATGCTGGCCTTGCCAGCAATGCTCATGTCCCATGAAAAGAACTTTTAAAAAACCTGAGGTCATCCAAAATGCTGCTGCATATGTCCTAACTGGCACCAGGTTCTGTTTACCTTTTACAATTGTTCTCACTCCCAGTTAAGAAACTCAAGCTTTGATCAAAAAAATTTCTCATCATTGCTCTCAAATCCCTCCATCACCTTGGCCCTCTCTGTTTCTGTGATCACCCCCAACCCTATAACTCACCATGATATCTGCACTCCTCTACGTCTAGCCTCTTGGGCACCCCCGATTTTATTTGCTTCACTATTGGTGATTATAGCTTCATTCGTCAAGTCCCTAACCTTTGGAATTCACTTCCTACATCTTTATATCTCTATACCTCTCTTATCTCCTCTATTATGTACCTTAAAATTTGTCTCTCTGATCAAGCTTTTGGTCCTCTGCCCTAAAATTGCTTTATGTGACTTGGTGTTAGATTTTGCTTTATAATGAATCAGCAAAGCCATTGAGATGCTATATAAAGAAATGTTGGTTGAAAGAACCTCACTTTTTGGAAAATTGAGTACCATGTGGGCCTGTGGTCTGCATAGCCCTATCTAATGTTATCTTGTGCTGATATCAAAATCATCACAGGTGGACTTACGGTAGGTGGTGGGAGAGGGCTCTTCCTTGTATTGTGTTATCCCAAGAATGCAACTTCAGATGTGCCTTAGGCCAGAAGGGTTGAAGATGATCCTGAGTAGATAATCTCCATTTGCATTCATAGTGAAACAAAGTGCAGCAACTGAATCACGTAGTGGTTGGCTCCAGGCTGAGTAGTTATGAATTTTGTTAGGTTGTGGAGTGCCAGGCTGAGACAGGGAGGCGTCATTGCAGGGCAAGTGAGTCATTGCAGATTGCTTTGCTCTTTTGGGACAGCATTGGGATCCAGGAGCCATTAAAAAACAAAGTGGTGAAATATCATATTAGGAAGGTGGAAGTGGCTTACAAAAAAGTTTCTTCATTAAATATATTATTTAAGTGAGAAATTTGAAAACTGGTTTGTGTGTATGTTTTTGTCATGTCAACTATTGTTACTATGCTTGGATTCTTAGGAGGAAGGCAGTCAGGAGCTGTTTTGTACAATGTTATGGGTGTTCTTGGGAAATCAAATACAGCAGAAAGGAACGGAATGCTGAAATCAGGTGACTCTACTGGTTCTCCAACTGGCAGTGGCTATAGCACTGACGTATCAGAAGATAACCTCCCTCGTGACGAAAGAAGCCCAACTTCAGATATCAATGGGAATTCAGCATCTGATGATCAGGTAAAAATTGAATATCACTTGATAAATGCACTGTAAATTTTATTAGAAGATAACATATAAACTGTTAGTTGGTTTAAATTAAAGGTGATATCAGGTACAAATCTGTGACTACATATAAAAATGTACTTGCCGGTTATTTGGGTGTCGATTCTAAGAATATAATCATGGAACACAACGGGACATGCATCTCAGACACTGATCGTGATGTGTAAAAGACCTGAGTGCAGTGTCTATTGATGCCCTAACGAATGCCCTAACAATCGATGGTTGTTGTCATGATCATTGTTACTGAGACTAATTTTATATTCCAGACTTATTAATTGAATTTGAATTCCACCAGCTGCCGTGGTTGGATTTGAACCCAGACCACAAGAACATTAGCCTACGCCTCGGAATTATTAGCCTAGTAGATGTTACTACTACACCACCATCTCCCCTTATTTATTCGAAGAAAAGCAAAGCAAAAAGTCTATTTAACTGAGTCTATTTAAAAAAAACTTTGCTGCAAACAGAGCTCATGACCAAAACTGCAGCAACATCTCCCGATAAAAGTGCAGTGATTTATCCAGCAGTATTCAGTGACTGGGGGATGGTTACATACAAATTATGCGCATAAAGTCATTCCAAGTCATTTACAGTAGTGTGTCAATCCAGGCATGAATGACCAAGGAATTACCAATTATCTCTATTCTGGACAGGAATAGTGGTGTCTCTCTATGCAACCGTAAAAGATGATGTATGTGGAATACCAAGTGGCTAATTACTGTTGATTATTACTGCTGCAACCATTCGTTTTGTAGCATTGAAGTGTAACAAACATGATTGATTTGTATGTATGTGTCTCTTCTGTGTCTTGGTTATATGTTAATTATGATTCTGTGAGCTATATATTTTTATAGTTTTATATATTTTATAGCTTGCAGATTTATTATTTTTAAAATGTAGATGTATAAAATAGACAAATATTAACTGCTAGTGCAGCGGAGTGCATCATGAAACAATAAACTATTTCAAACAGGACAACTATTTTGAACATTATAATAAGTCTAGGAACTGATTTATTTCTCGCTACAGTGTATATTGTATCTAGTCTGAGAGTAAAAGTATATTTTAGGAGGTGGGGCCTGGTGGTTCAATAGGTTAGCTTGCCATTCACTCAGCTCTCGGGTTTGGATTTGAATCCAACACAGAATGCTGGCTAGGTGAATTGGATTATGGACAGCTTAAGCTAGTTTCTAACCTATGCAGAAAGATGACACAAATTTTCCTACAATTTAGTACAAATTGTTAACTAAATTTGAAATTCTACCCATGTCGACAGCAGAAGAATTTACAATGGTGTGATTACTGAGGTGAGGGCATTATTGAGTGGGATTAGTGCTGAAGCTGGGTTTCACCGGCCGTTTCGCGGGCTGGTCATGCGAGAGGAGCTGGTTGCTTTAGGAGGGATCATGGACTGGCTCAGCTGGGTGATAAGGTTCACCACTGGAACCGCCTCAGGGCAGCTTTCTATTGGTACCGTATTCCTTTTTATGCATATCTACATCTTTGGTGATCTGGCCCCTGCTGCACGGCGCCTTTAACATTAGCAGTAAGAGTTAAAGGCTAAGGAAGGAAACCCGACACAAAATCTAGCCACCTGGTGTTTCCTTCAAGCAAGTCTAGGCCCCAGACGTATAGGCTTTTGTCTTTCCTCTGGATATCAGCCCACAAGATCAGGGGTCATGGGGGGCGGTGGGGCTCAGATGTTGGCAAGTCTACATCTCCTAAAACCATGCCTACGCTATGCAACAAAGAAAGGAAGACTGGAAAAATTTTCCAGCTTAGAAGCTGGAATGTCAAGGCTATGTGGCCTGGCATGAACAGTGACACACATTCCATAGCAAGTTTTTGCAAGATGACAGTGAGTTAAGCAAGATTAATGTTGACATTGCCACTCTACAGAAAATTAGATTAGCTGACATGAGCTCTATACATGAGGCTAACTACATTTCCTATTGGCATGGTAACAGTGAGGAAGATCGCTGTGAGCTTACTGTCAGCTTCACTGGCAGCAATAGATTGACACAGTCAATTGAATCATTAGTAGCAACTTCTCTGCATCTGCTGTCAACATCACCTGCGCTTATGCACCATCCTTGTATGCCAACATCTTAGAGAAAAAGATCAATTCTATGATTCTGTATACTCCTGAATGAGCTCTGCATCATCAACACGTACTTTCAGGGCATACACATCACCGCGAGGTATCATGGTGTCATCCAAGGCCTGGCCTTTGGTGCCAATTTGACATGATTATCACCAGAAGATGCAATTTGTCCAACACTCTCCCAACCTGCATCTACCACAGCGTAGATTGTGATAATGATGGCTCTCTTGTCAGCAGCAGAGAGAGGGTGCAACCCAAAAGTTTCACAGCTGCAAAAATGACAACTCGCCACACATTGACATCCCTAGTACAAAAAATGATGCAAATACCAGCACATTGTGTTGGTGCTCAAGCAGTTGTTACCCACTTAAGGATTACCAGGAAATGCCGATGTTGATATTGGTGAAGCTTGAAAGTCACTAAGTTCAACCATTTCTGAAATAGCAGCAGCAACATTTGGTAAATGCATGATCCACAACAAAGACTGGTTTGAGATCTACTCAGCTGAGACGACATCTGTCATTGAAGCAAAAAGCAAAGCCCACTTGATGCATGACATAAACCGAACAGCTCGAACACTGCATGACTTGCAAGTAGCCAAGACATTCATGCCAAAAGACAGGGATATACTGCGCAAATAAACACTGAATCAACCTAGGTCAAGAAACCTAAACAACCTGTGACAATGAAAATCTACGTACTGTGTGGCGGGATCAAGAGGGTGCTCGGTTCTACTATCACTAACATTGCCCCCCTAAAATCAGCAGATGGTGAAGTACTCACTGACGAAGCAAGCAGATGTCCCACTGGGTTGGACACTACTATGAGCTGTACTCCTATGAAATGGACATCTCTGTCTGCATTTGATGCTTTCCTGCAGTTTCCCATCATGGTCGAGTTATAGACGAATACCCTCATCACTTGAACTTGAAAAGGCCAGCATAAAGGCGCACAGCAAGGATAAATTTCCAGCTGAACTGCTCTATCATGTAAAGTCTCATCTACTACCAAATCTCCATGATCTTCTCCTTCTCTGTTGAAAGATAAAATCCATCCCGCAGAATCTGGTGATGCAAAAATCAACATGTTATACAAAATCAAAGGCGATGGAGGGGATTGCAACAACAGCAGGGGCATTTCACTCCTTAGCATCACTGGGAAGGCCTTTGCTTAGGGTCATTCTTAAAAGAAAGACTTCACCTACTTGCAAACTTAGTGTATACAGAAGCACAGTGTGATTTCCGTGCTGGCAGATCTACAGTAGACATAATCTCCATACACCAGCAGCAAGAGAAGTGTAGGGAGCACGATATACCTCCTATACCTTACTTCTGTAGATCTCACTACAATATTCAACAGTGTTAGCAGGGTAAGATTCTACAAGATTTTAGGGAAAATTAGCTGTCCAAAAAAACTCCTCCGCCTCATCCACTCCTTCCATGAAATATACACTGTAGAGTACAAATTGACGGCACCACTTCTAACAGTTTCAGGGTGAAAAATGGAGCAAAACAGTTGTGTCGTAGTCCTGACTTTGTTTCGTATTTTCTTCTTTGACTTTCCTGCAGATATGGAAGGAGCTTACCTGCATATTAGGTCAGATGGTAAGCTTTATAATCTATCCAGACTGAAAGCGAAGATAAAAATATAGCACATTTTGATCAGAGAACTCCTGTGCAATGATGGTACTGTGCTAGTCACTCACACAGAAACTCAGCCACAGGAACTTATGGATTGTCTATTCCAGGCCTGTAACTTGTTCTTCTTGACTATAAGTGTCAAGAAAACCATGGTCGTGGATAGATTGTCACATCTCCTGATCACACTGAAAGTGGTTAGCAAATTCTGCTACCTTGGGTTACAGACAATCTGCCTCTTGATGTAGAACTTGATATGGTATAAGAAAAGCTGCTGCCACCTTTGACTGACTCACGAAACGTGCAAGCAACTGTTATGAACGGGAGAGAGAGGCAAACTGAGCCCTTTTATTATCCCGCCATCTGCTTGTAAGCAGAGGTGTTTTTAATTGTTTTAAAAATAGGCGTGTTTCCCCAAACCCTCAGCTTGTGAAGTCCAATTTTTAAAGTGACTCGCAGAAAACTCTTTTTGATTCAATCAAAAGTTTAGTTTATTTCACACACACGTACCCGCTCATGTGCACACACAAATAAGAGGGATAGAACAGAGGAGTTTTACAAATAACTTAACAGTTAAACAATCACAGAAATGGTTATCAGTCCATGTGATTTGCAGAGCCCAGAAATCAAAGTTCAGAGCGGGTTCCTTCACGGAGAAGTTCCAATTCTGGTGCGTTCTTGGCTGAAGACAGCAACACAGAATTTCTTTAAAATCGATGGCAGTGCAGCAAGATGAAATTGCTGTACTTAGACTTGGTCTGCTTGGCAGATGATGATTCGAAGCTTCCAGGTAAACAGGCTTTAAGAGGCTGAGACTTGTTGCAGTTTGCTTTGACAACCAGGAGTCCCGCTGTTGATCTTGCAGGTTGGAGATAAATCAGCAGACTGACTTATGAGCCTAGAAATGTAATATTAGAAGTGCTCCAAAGGCCAGATCAAGATTCCGTACATTGTATTAAAGTATATTTATTTTCGAAGATCAGAACTCCTCCCATTGAAGCTGTGGTATCCTACAATCCATCGTAGAAACTCTGTCCAGAATTTTATTCAGAATAGCCTTTCTTTCATTGGCCCCAAGACACACTGCTCCAGCATTATTTTAATGAGAAATGCTTTTTATATTCAGTTATTATCAGTTGACATTTACTGAAATCTAGACTTGCTGTGAGGTTCAGCTTGAAATGGTTAATTGTATTAAGCTACCCTGGGCACCTTTTTTAAATTAAATTTTTAGCATGATTAAAAACCTGGTATTATTAATCAAATAATATTTTGGGCATTCCGTATTCAAATTGCACACCCTGCTATTATTTTATTCTGAAACTAATCTGCCTGTTTAATTTTGGAGCAAAACTCACCGGTGAACAGATGCCAAAGTCATTCCAGCATCCAGCTTTTTGGTTGTCTGCCAGCTCGGACCCTGAACATTAGATCTTAGTTACGTTTTATATAGCTTTTGCATTTTTCGTAGTTTAATTTGTTTGACAAATTCGGGAGGAAGAAAGTGCCAAGTTTACGGTACATGTGCCATGCTTTGGTCATTATATTACTTTTCCCTGGTCAAACCCAATCAAAGGATATATGACCATATTGTATTGAATGGAAAATATTATTGTAAGGTTGGTAATTTATTACTATCTCTTGAAATATCAATGCGTTTGGGTTTATACAGAAATTGTATAATAGAACATTACTTCTCACTCATTTTTGATTTTTTAACTCATTTTGTTTAGGATGAAGGGGTAGAGTCTGATGATCTTAAAAAGGATCTTCCTCTGATGCCACCACCCCCTGATTCCAGCAGCATGAAACTTACTATTAGCGAAATTTGGTTCAGCTTCGCTGCTCCAACCAATTTACATTCACGTGTTCAGACTTATTCCAGGTAACAGTCTTTCAATTTATGTAAGACAAACCCTTTCATAGATCAAAAGCAGTCTGTCTATCATTGAATGCCTTTCTTATTGAAATATTTGCTTATAATTAATTGGATAACTTTTTGCATGAAGGGACACACTTCCTTGTTTCAGCTGTATAGTTTGAATGTAAAGGGCAGAACCACTGCACTAGAATTTGCACCAGAACATACTGGTCAAAGGTCAAAAATAGTTACTTGAAAAAATTTGAACCTTGAAAATTGGTTACTAGTGTCATGATAGGCATTATCATTTCCCCATTCTACTTGGGGTCTCATGCGGACATACAAATTAGGAGCAGGAGTAGGCTACTTGGCCCCTTGACCCTGCTTCCCCATTCAGTAAGATCATGGCTGACCTGAATATAACCTCAGCCCCACATTCCTGCCTACCTCCAATAACCTTTTACCCCTTTGTTAATCAAGAAACGAAATAACCCTGCCTTAAAAATATTCAAAAACTCTGCTTCCACCACCTTTTGAGGAAGAGAGTTCCAAAGACTCAATCGTCTGAGAGAAAATTTTCTCCTCACCTCTGTCTGAAATGAGCGACCCCTTATTTTTAAACCGTGATCCCTAGTTCTAGATTCTCCCACAAGAGGAAACATCCTCTCCATATCCACCCTGTCAAGTCCCCTCAGGATCTTAAAGGTTTCAATTAAGTTGCCTCTTACTCTTCCAAGTTCCATTGGATACAAGTCTAACCTGTCCAGCCTTTCCTCATAAGACAACCCACCCATTCCTGGTATTAGTCTGGTAAATCTTCTCTGAACTGCCTCTAATGCATTTACAACTTTCTTTAAATAAGGAGACCAGTACTGTACACAATACTCCAAATGTGGTCTCACCACTGCCCTGTACAACTGAAGCATAACCTACCTACTTTTGTAATCAATTCCCCTCACAACAAATGATAACATTCTATTAGCTTTCCTAATTACCTGCATACTAACCTTTTGTGATTCATGCACTAGAGCACTCAGATCCCTCTGAATCTCAGAGCTCCTCCATCTCTCACCATTTAGATAATAAGCTTCTTTTTATCTTTCCTGCCAAAATGAACAATTTCACATTTGCCCACATTATATTCCATTTGCCAGATCTTTGCCCACTCACTTAACCTATCTGTCACTTTGTAACCTCCTTACATCCTCTTCATAATTCACTTTCCTACCTATCTTTGTATCATCAGCAAATTTAGCAACCATTCCTCGGTTCTTTCATCCATGTCAATTATATAAATTGTAAAAAATTGAGGCCCCAGCACTGATCCCAGTGGCACACCACTCGTCACAACCTGCCAACCAGAAAAAGACCCATTTATGCCAACTCCCTGCTTCCTGTTAGCCAGCCAATCTTCTATCCAGTATGTTACCTCCTAAACCATGAGCTTTTATTTTCTGCAATAACCGTTGATACGGTGCTTTATCAAATGCCTTCTGGAAATCTAAGTACAATACATACACCAGTTCCTGTTTATCCACAGCACATGTGACTCCTTCAAAGAACTCCAATAAGTTGGTTAAACATGATTTCCCTTTTACAAAACCATGTTGACTCTGCCTGATTGCCTTGAATTTTTCTAAGTGCCCTGATAGACTCATAGACATTTACAGCACAGAAGGAGGCCATTCGTCCCATCGTGTCCCCGCCGGTCAACAAAGATCTGACAACACTAATCCCATTTTCCAGCGCTTGGCCCATAGCCCTGAAGGCTATGGCAATGCAAGTGAATATCTAAATGCTTCTTAAATGTTACGAGAGTTTCTGACTTAACCACCCTTTCAGGCAGTGAGTTCCAGACTCCCACCACCCTCTGGGTGAAAATATTTCTCCTCAACTCCTCTCTTAGCCTTCTACCTCTTACCTTAAATCTATGCCCCCTGGTTAATGACCCCTCCACTAATGGAAAAAGTGCCTTCCTATCCACCCTATCTATGCCCTCATAATCCTATGCACCTCTGTCAGTTGCCCTCTCAACCTTTGCTGCTCTAAGGAAAACAACCCCAGCCTATCCAATCTTTCCTCAAAGCTCAGACCCTCCAGCCCACGCAGCATCCTGGTAAATCTCCTCTACACCATCTCCAGTGCGATCACATCCTTCCTGCTATAACATCTTTAATAATAGCTTCTAACAGTTTCTCTATGACAGAGGGGAGGCAGTGGAGTAGTGGTATTGTCACTGGACTAGTGATCCAGAGACCCAGGGTAATGCTCTGGGGACCGAATCCCGCAATGGCAGATGGTGGAATTTGAATTCAATAAATATCGGAATTAAAAGTCTGATGAAGCCATTGTCATAAAAACCCATCTGGTTCACTAAAGGAAGTCTGCCATCCTTACCTGGTATGGCCTACACGTGAGTCCAGACCCACAGCAATGTGGTTGACTCTTAAATGCCCTCTGAACAAGGGCAATTAAGAATGGGCAATAAATGCTGTCCAACCCAGCGATGTCCACATCCCATGAATAATTTTTTTTAAAAATGAAGATGTTAGGCTAACTGGCCTATAGTTTCCTGCTTTCCGTCTCCCTCCCTTTTTGAATAAAGAAGTTATATTTTCTATTTTCCAATCGAATGGAACCTTCCCCAAATCTAGGGAATTTTGGAAAATTAAACCAGTGCATCAACTATCTCACTAGTCACTTCTTTCAAGATCTTTGGGCGAAGTCCATCCGGACCTGGAGATTTTTCAGTCCGCAGCCCCCAACACTTTGCTCAATACCACTTTCATGGTGATTGTAATTTTCCCGAGTTCCTCCCTCCCTTCCATTTCCTGATTTACAGCTATTTCCGGGATGCTACTTCTGTCCTCTATAGTGAAGACTGAAGCAAAATATCTGTTTAATTCATCTGCCATCTCCTTATTTTCCATTATCAATTCCCCAGATGCACTTTTTACAGGACCAACACTCACTTTGATAACTCTTTCCTTATTTAAATATCTATAGAAACTCTTCCTATCCATCTTTGTATCACTAGCTAGCTTTATTTCATACTCTAATTTTTCCCTCCTTATTAATCTTTTTGTCATTCTTTGCTGGTCTTTATATTCTCTTCAATCTTCTGATCTGCCACCCGACTTTGCGTAATTATATGCTTTTTCTTTAAGTTTGATACTGTCTAACTTTTTTAGTTAACCATGGATGGTGGGCCCTCCTGTTTGCATTTTCCTTCCTCATTGGAATGTACCTATTCTGTTTATTCTGAAATATCCCTTTAAATGTCTGCCACTGAACCTCTGATGACACATCCCTTAACCTAATTTGCCAGTTCACTTTAGCTAGATCTGCTTTCATGTCCTCACAATTGCCCTTATTTAAGTTTAAAATACTAGTCTTGGACGCACTCATTTCTCCCTCAAAACGAATGCAAAATTTAATCATATTATGGTTGCTGCTACCTAGGGGTGCCTTCACTAGGGGGTTATCAGTTAATTCTATCTCGTTGCTCAATACCAGGTCTAGTATAGCCGACTCTGTGGTTGGCTCCAGAACATGCTGTTCTAAGAAACTACCTGGAAAACATTCAGTGAACTCCTCACCTATGCTACCTTTGCCCATCTTATTTTTCCAACCTATATGTGGATTAAAATCCCCCATGATTGTTGCTGTACCTTTCTGGCAAGCTCCCATTAACTCTTCTTTTATACCCTGTCCTGCTGTGTAGTTACAATTAGGGGGCCTGTACATTACTCCCACAAGTGACTTCTTGTCTGTATCATTCCTCATCTCAACCCAAACCATTTCTACATCCTGGTTTTCTGAACTTAGGTCAGCCCTCTCTAATGTGCTTATACCATCATTAATTAACAAAGCCACCCCTCCACCTTTTCCTAACTTCCTGTCCTTTCTAAATGTCACACACCCTTCAATATTCAGGTCCCAATCTATGTCACCCTGTAGCCATGTCTCTGTAATGGCTATCAGATCGTAGTTATTTATTTCTATTTGTGCTATCAGTTCATCTGTTTTGATTTGAATGCTACGTGCGTTTAGATACAGAGCCTTTAGTGTTGTCCTTTTATTATTTTTGTAGCGTCTAACCTTATCTGCTGATTTACTGTTTGATTTGTACTCTCTGTTCCTTCCTGTCACGGTCTGTTCATCATTTCCCATATTAGTACCTTTCTCTCTTGCTTTGTCTCTATGCTTTGGTTTATCACATCATCCCAAATTTGATTAATTGCCCCCACTATTCAGTTTAAAACCCTCTCTACTTCCCTAGTTAGGTGGCTCGCGAGGACACCAGCCCCAGCACAGTTCAGGTGTGGACCGTCCCAATGGTACATATCCCACTTTCCCCAATACTGGTGCCAGTGCCTCACAAACTGAACCCACTTCTCCCTTACCAGTCTTTGAGTCACACATTCATCTCTAATCTTATTTGTCCTATGCCAATTTGCACATGGCTCAGCTAATGATCCAGGAATTATTACGTTTTGATGTTCTGCTTCTTAATTTGGTGCCTAGCTCATCACACTGACTATGCACAGCTTCCTTCCTCATCCTGCCTGTGTCGTTGGTGCCTACATGGACCAAAACCACTGGATGCTCCTCCTTCCACTGCAAGTTCCTCTTCAGCCCTGTGCAGATACCCTGCCCCCTGTCATTGTGTAGACAACAAAGCCATCTGGACTCTCACTCTTTGCTACAGAGAACAGTGTCAATCCCTCTTACTATACTGACCCTACTACCACCACATTCCTTAATACTCCCCCGACTTGAATGGTTTCCTGTATCACGGTGCCATGGTCAGTTTGCTCATCCACCCTGCAGCCCCCACGCTCATCCAAACAAGTGAAGAGAACCTCAAACCTATCGGACAATTGCAGAGGCTCACTCCTGCATTCCTGCCCTCTGGGTCCCCTTACCTGCCTCACTCGCAGTCACACCCTCCTGTCCCTGGCCACTGACCAAATCAGAAGATCCCATCCTAAGTGATGTGACTGCCTCCTGGTGTAGAACATCCAGGTAACTTTTCCTCTCCCTGATGTATTGCAGAGGCTGCAGCTCAGCCTCCAGCTCAGTGACTCTGAGCCGAAGTTCCTCAAGTTGCAAACACTTACTGCAGACATGTTCGTCCTGGAACACAATGTTATTCAGGAGCTCCCACATGCTGCAGCCTTGACACATCAGCTGTCCTGCCATCCTTAATGTGTTTTACATAACTACTTAGTTATATTAATCACTTATTTATGTTGCTTTCCTATATATTTTATTAACTTTACCACTGATTTATGTACAATTTTAAACCTTAGGGATAGAATAGAACTTACCAGCTTACCAGATACTTTAATTTGAGAATGATGTCTCATTTCCCATTCTAGGCTTCCCAAGTGGAAAAAACATTCATTAAATAAATTTACTGAAATTCATTTGGGATATTGAAGACTGCGGTAGACTTGTCAACTATCATACTGTAAACTGAGTTTTGAAAAGTTAGAAACATGACTTTTACAAATTGAAAAATAGTGCACCCTTACACTTTGATATCTGAGAGTTGTACAAATAACTTTTTTTGTATTTCATAGAATCATAGAATAATACAGCATAGAAGGAAGCTGTTGAACCCCTTGTGCCTGTGCAGAGTTACCAATTAATCCCGCTTCCCTATTTTTTCCCCATAGCCTGCAAATATTTCCCATTCAATTATCTTTGAAAATTGCTGTTGAATTTGCTTCCTCAAAACTGTAGCCTTTTTTGCCAGTCTGCCCATGTCCTTCTGAAGTCTGATACTATCCACCTTACTGTTTGTCAGGTTCAAAGCTTTATGTCATCTGCAAACTTTGAAATTATGCCCCTCGTATCCAGATGATTAATATATCAAAAAGAGTGTTGGTTCCAATATTGACCCTTGGGAGACACATGTATACTTTCCCATCCTCAGTCCAAAAAACAACTATTTGCTGCACCTTTTTTGCTTTCTGTTTTTTAGCCAAATTTGTACCTGTGTTGCCACTGCCTTTTTAATCCCAGGGATTTTGCTAACCAACATGTTGCATAGAACTTTAACAAATGACTTCTGAAAGCCCATATATGCATCAACTACACTGCGATCATCATAGGTAATTTTACCAAAAAGAATGTTAGTGAGTATGATGAACTTGGAATATTATGTATTAATATAATGTCTTCTACTAATTAAAGAGGCAGAATTAGCTCTTAGTTAATTGTTTTTCTTATTATTTGTTCTTGGGATATAGACATTATGAGCAAGGTCTTACTAGCCTTTCTGACAAGGTGATGGTGGGCTTTCTCCTTGAACATCTGCAATACTTTTGGTGACAGTGCTCCTACAAAGTTGTTCCACAACAACTTTGCTGTACTGCCTCCAATGTAGGAATATCCTTACTTAAATATGGAGACCAAAGCTGCACACCGTATTCTAGTTGTAGTCTCATCAAAGCCCTGTACAATTGCAGCTAGACTGGTATGTTCTTGTACTTCAGTCCTATTGCAATAAAGGCCAGCATGTCATTTGTCTTCCTAATTGCTTGCTAACTTTGTGTTCCTTGTATGAGTACACCCAAGTCTCTTTGAACTTCAACATTTAAAAGTTTTATGCCTTTTGAAAAAAAAAAATTGTTTTTTTTTGCAACCAAAGTGAATAACCTCACATTTCTCCACATTATACTCTACCTGCCCCCTTGTTGGCAATTCACTTAATCTGTCTGTGGGCTGGATTTACTGCTCTCCCTCCAGGTTTGAAGGTGGGCTCTTGTTAAATCCAGCAGGTGGTTTACCTGCTGCCTAGCACTTGCTCCTGTCCTCACTGCAGTTATACCACCGGCAGGTGTGGCGTTGGGTGGCCCACCTGCCACTGGGCTCGTTGAGTCCCTTAAGTAGGCAATTATCTCAACCCACCGCTGCCAGGATGTAACAGGGGCAGGAGAGGCCTATGCCAATGGCTAGCCTAGCAGATTTCCCTGCAAGGGCTGGTGGTGGACAAAGGCCCCCACACCCTACCCCCCAAGGTTTTAACCCCCAGCCTCCAGAGTGTCCACCTCCATGGCCCCCAGTCTCTTGCTGGAGACTGCCAGTTTGGGACCCGGAGAAACCCCCAAACATACCAAATGATCCAGTGCCCCTTGGCCAAATTGCTGGAGAGCTGCTGATTTCTGACTGGCTTCTGATCTAGAAGGGCAGTTGGCTGTTAAATGCTTGTGGAATGGCCGGTGTTCCCCTCAGCGGGCTATCCATTCTACTTCTTGCCAGGGGAGTACGGGGAACCTGGCACCTCCTATAATTCAGCCCCACCTCTCTTTGCAGCATCCTTGTGCCCTCCTCACAGCTCACATTTCCACCTAGCTTTGTATCATCATCAAACTTAAATGCATTGCTCTCTGGCTCTTAATCTGACTCATTAATATAGATTGTAAATAGCTGAGGGCCCAGCACTGATCCTTGTGGCACTCCACTTGTCATGGTCTGTCAACTTGAAAATGCTCCATTTATACCTGCTCTTTACTTTCTGTCCATTAACCAATTCGGTTCAACATTTACTGAAAAGCTTCATGCCGATTTAATTATTTACTGCCCCCCATCTCCTCACTAAGTAGGTTTATCAGTCACTTCACCCCGCTGACAGTACTTGATTCCCACCTTGCTTTAGAGAGTCTACCAGTCAACTATGCCTCCCACTGGACAATGTATTTTCTGGCTGATACCCCAGAACACTTATCTCCCTCACTGCCTGGTAAGCCCGGTTATCCTGCTTCCCAATTATAAATGAATTCCAGCTCTCTCACATCCCAACTGTGTGTGAATGCTGGTCATAAGTCTCAGCATTACTACTCAACAGAGTGCTACCCAACCCCTCAAAAAGGTGGAAAATCTAGACCTGATTGAGGAAAGAGAAGCTCAGCCACCCTCCATTGAGATACTTTCTTTGCCTTTGCTCCTCTGTCAGTATCCTTCTTCCCTGTCCCCCTATCTATAACTGCTCCCCCGCCTTCCTACATTGACTCCCCAACTCCACCCCCTATCTGCCCCCTGACTTTTCTACCCCTCTACCCCCCTCTTCCTATCTGCTTCTGTGCCATTGGCCATCTGGGTGCAATTATTCCTTGGCCCTCTGACCTTACTTAATCTAAATACTGTGCTTGTAGTACCATGGTAGGCAATTATTGGGTAATTACAAGTCAGTCAGTGTATATTAACTGATGAGTAATGTTGAGGAGAATAATGTTCATTTGAGGCAAGTAATACTGAGGTAAGTGGCATATTTGGGTGTTATCAATTTTGTAATGGTGATAGATTTTAAGTTCTAAGATGTGTGTGAATATATATATATATATATATATATATATATATAGTAGGATGATGTGTGCTGCTAAAAATAAATTGTTATGCTATAAGTAGCAATGTCAGATGTTTTTATGTAAAATAGTTTCAAAAGTTAAAATTTTTGGACATATAGGCAGTCAGGTTAAAAATTTATTTACTCTTTATATTCACATACATATTTAATTGCATTTGAATATGCAGTATACTAGTCATTAATGTAAGTTTTATATTAATTGAACAATTTTCACAGTTGCTAAACATTTCAATGTCACAAATCTGGAGCATAACTTGATGTTGTGTTAGAGCACTACCATGTAGTGGAGGGACACAGGCTCAGCTTCTATTCCCTTCCCTCCAAAATAAAGTGCTGCAGAAAGACACTGAGTCAATGTCAGTTATTGCTGTATGGGAGAGAAGAAATATCTAAGTTGTCTGAAATGGTTCCTTTCATTTATCGTGGTGTGTCGCCAACCAAGCATAGCATGTGATGGCCTGTGCAAAGTCAATGTACCTTGTCTCCATGACTTGTGAAGAAATAACGTAGTTTGGTTGAGGTAAAGCACAAATCTTCATTGGAAGAAAGATGGGCTTAAAAAACAACACGTTTATCAGCTTTTCATCAGATGACACTTCATTTATTCATTGCAATTATGTGAATCCACCAGAATACATGAGTGAAGTTCTTAGCGTGCCAGCCACTTTAAGGGCATACTGTGTCCTAACAAAACATAATTTTTCATTTTCTTTTCAATGCTCCACTGATGATATTGTTGAGAAGCAGCATGATAATTTGTAAATCCTAGCATTAATTTTGCTATTTTTAAAATGAAAACAGAGGCATGTGTCAATGGGAGTGTGAATGACTTGCCTGCCAACTGACATCAAAGGATTCAAGCTCGACCAAATGAGACTGATTGGTGTGGCTCACAAGGTGATGTTCATGTGCTGACTAAATCAATCCAATTCCTTTCCATTGTTTAGACTGGAAAGGATTCCAATGCTCTGCCATACATTATCTGGTGCAACCACAAATATCTATCCATTCACTATGTATCTGAGGAAATAAATATATAACTCTTTCCCTTCTCCCAAAAAGCTTGAATGAAAATCATAACTTGAGTTCAGAAACATTTGCGACTGCCTAATCCCAAATCTCTAGCAATATTTGGAATGATTTTCCTTAAAAGGGAGTGTTGTTGCTGTCCGGTTGCAGGGCTGCTACCTGGCTGAGGCTGAATGCCAACTCTCTAGCAACTCCTCCTTCCTCCTGTTACTTTCTCCCATGCACTGTGATCCCCATGACGGAATATCAAGCCATCATTTCCCAAGCTAGTGCTGGTCTTTTCCCCTCCAGAGATGTCTCCCCTCTTTACAGTTTCGCAGCCCTGCACAGCTCACTTCTTACCTCCTCATGAAGATCTGCCAAAGGAATTATTTTGGTAGACCAACTGTTTAAACCTGCTTTGTGTCTCATCATTCTTATTTCCTCGTATCCCAACACTTTTCTCTTTTTATCCAGTCTTTCCTCACCTACATCTGACTGTTGCATCCTGTGCCACCTTTTTTTCCTTGAACAGCACTCCGTTCCTCCAGTTAAACTTGCATGGATCCCCTCAATGCCTGTTTTTTTTGTTGCAGAATATGTTGGCATATTTCTCTTGTTCTAGTACTACTTAGGTTCCTCTTATTCCTTTACGTTGATGACTACTGGTGCAGTCCTACTCCTGTCATGTTGTATAATTTCAATAATTTTGTTTAAAGTTTCTGTCTCCTTTTACCTTGACGTGGTCCATCTCTGATTCTCATCTTTCTTTACTAAACTTTATCTTGTCTCTGAAAATGGTGTGCCTAGTAACATCTGTTACAAATCCACTGACTCCCTCAACTGCCTGAATCATTCTTCTCACCATCCAACTTCTTGTAAGGGTACCATCCCCTTCCTCCAGTTTTCCGTCTCTGTTGCATATGATGTGACGATGCTACCTCTATACAATTTTTCTCAATGAAAATTATTCTACCATAGTAGGCAGGACCCTAGATTGAACTCTGCTGAAAGATCATTGACCTGAATTATCAACTCTGCTTCTGTTTCCAGGGATGCTTCCAGATCTGCTGAGTATTACCAGCATTTTCTCTATTTACACAAAATTGAGTCTGTATCATTTCCTGTGCTTTTGTTTTCTACATTGTCCCAAGGAAGTTCAGCACAAGTTCAAGTAACAGCTCAGTATCTATCTAAGAGGCACATTGCAGCCCTGTGGCTTTAACATTGACTTTAATAACCACAAATCTTAATGTACCAATTCTGCTTTTGCTCTGACAAGAGGTGCTGGCAATGTGTGATAGCTGTCCAAGTCTTCAGATTGCAAGGACAGAGTGGGTGGGTACTTTAGAAGGAGGCTCAATGTCGGAACTCGAGGGGTGCAGTGATTTGGGCCCGAGGTGCAGTCTGCATTCTGAGGATTCCTGGGATCCTGGAGCCTGCTCTGTTTGCCAGTTTTTCATGCTTTTGTCTTCTACCTTCCACTGCACTCTTTTAGCTATTCAAACACCATGGCTCACTCACGCTTTTTATTTCTTCAGTTCCTCTCATTGCATCTTATACTGTCTCATGTTAATATCACTTCTGTTGTTTAACCGTCACATGCTCTGGACTTCATAATTTACAGGCCATTCTATTTGTTTCCTAGTGTGGACTTTTTTATTTTTCTTCCCTTTACCCGATTCACTTGTTCTGTTCCTTTTTTTAATGCTGCTCATCTGTAATCATAGAAAGCCTTGCTGGCTTTCTGCTACAGCAACTCGGCTAATCCTACTTCTCCGTCCTTTCCTCATGGCCCTACAATTTTTTTCTCTTCAGGTGCTTATCCAATTCTCTTTTGAAAGCCATGATTGAATCTTTCTCCACCACACTCTCAGGCAGTGCATTCCAGATCCTAACCACTAACTACATTAGAAAGTTTTTGCTCATCTCGCTGTTGGATTTTTGCCAATCCTAATTTGTGTATTTTGACCCTTCTGATAATGGAAATAGTTTCTCCTTATCTACTTTGTCTAGACCCCTCATGATTTTGACCTTCTCTATCAATTTTCCCCTCAAACTTCTCTAAAGAAAACAACCCCGGCTTCTCATTCCTGAAGCCATGCTCCTAAATCTTTTCTGCCCTCCTCTCTAAAGTCTTCACATCTTTCCAGAAGCGTGATGCCTAGAATTGGAGACAGTCCTCCAGTTGAGGCCAAACCAGTGTTTTATAAATATTCATCATAACTTGCTTGCTTTTGTACTCTCTGTCTCTATATAAGACTCCAGGATCTTGTATGCCTTTTTAACCACTTACTCAACTTGCCTTGCCACCTTCAATAATTTATGCACTTATACCCCAGGTCTCTCTGTTCTTGTGCCCACTTTTGAATTGTACCTTTTATTTAATATTTCATTTCCTTGTTCTTCCTATCAAAAGATATCACTTCACACCTCTGTGTTAAGTTTAAATATGTTTCAATTCTGAGGAGGTCTGTATCCAAAATGTCTTGCCTGCCCTTTTCACAGATGCTGGCTGACATGCTTCCATTATTTTCTGTTTTTCATTTATGATTTTAGTTAAATTGGCATAACTGATACCTGAAAAGTATTGACTAATGTTCCTAGTTGTTAAACAGCTTGGTGCTGAAGTTTAGCTAGCTGCTATTCACTCTGACATTGCCGGGCAAGTCCCCTTGTTCCTAACATGCCTTGCTTCACATATTATGTAGAGGGGAATTAAAACGTGTTAAAAAATTGTTAATAATGTGGAAAAGGTTTAATATAACATCCAGATTCTAAACTGGCATACTGTGTATTCAAAGACAATAAAATACAAGAAGTTTACAGATCCTTCCAAAATGTTTTCCTTTGCATAAATGTTTCAGCCCTTGCATCCCTATGTGTATGAAATATCTTATTTATTCAAGACCACAAAATACTAACTAAAAACATGCAACCTGACACTAGCATGGAAAACATATGGTAACTTTCTAACAGTTTGTCAGACATCACAACTGAATAAAATGTAAATATTGAATTGCTGTTAAAGCCCAAATGTGTTACACATTTTTTGAATAACATTTTGAATCTTACTTTTCTTAAACAAATAGAAATTGTATATGTTCAACTAAGGTCAAAATTGAATCTAATAGTACTGACTGCAAATCATTCTTACAAAATAACTTGATTGGGTCAGTAGAAGGATTGGCTTACTGGTGTTTATTTTTGTTAAACTTGTTTGAGGGGCATGAGTAAATGTTTAATCAGTACATCAGTAGCAGAGCAGATGCAATTTCCATGTTTTGCGTTATAAAAGCCAATTTTGCTAACTAATAACATGTACCTTTTTGTATCTTGGAATGTATTCAGTCAGCTGAATTTCTGCACATTGCCTGCACACAGTTTGGTTCTGTAAGCTAACAGCTCCTTTTATGGTGAAATTCTGTTGTGAAAATTCAGCTGCTTTGTGTTGTTAGAGTTTAATAATGATTTTGTTACAGGCAGCTAAATCTTTTAAGCACAGCTACTCCAGCAATTAGTGCCTGGCTTATTCCTATTGATCAACTGAAATCCTCCTTGAATAAATTGGAAATGGAAAGAACTCTTCGTGTGTGTGCTGTGATGGGCTGCATCATGACAGAGGCTTTAGAGGTAATTGTAAAATTTGTTTTTCTTATTCAACAAAATAAAAGTACTTCCTTTGTTTTCACCCTCAACATGACACCGGAATTGTCCCAGGTTATTATTGGGAAGAAATGCATGGAGGATAATTCCTTGACATGAGCCAGTTGTACTGTTGACATCTTGTGTTAGTTTTTTTTCCATGTTACGACCTCCAGGTGCAGCTGCACTCCATTGGTGGAAATTTTGAATGCAGTGAACGTGATTATTCACAATCCTGTTATAAGACAGCCCAATTTTCCACCAGAGTTTTACAGGATAAAGCCTTACAAAATAAATTGCCTCACTGCAGGACTTCTTTTGTTGTTTATATTTCATTTCTTTTACTTTGTGAATAAAGCTGCATATTTCTTTTGGCTTTTTATACTAAACTTGTATTGCTCAATCCTAACTGTAAAGCCAAAGTTTCTCCCACATGGCTACCTTGGCTTTCCTCCCATCATTATGAAAAGTGACAATAAAGCAGTTAATATCTCAGCTGATGAAATGCAGCAATATGTAATCATATAGCTCCTCCAAAAGTCACCAAAATAAGTTAATAAGGGCCTCACATCTGAGTTAAAGGAAAGTTCCTTGTTGCAGTGACATTGAAATTGGCTGACCAAGAAGATTTTTGGAGTTAACAGCAGTTGAAATAGGCAGCCATTCCTCGAGATTGACACACTTTTATTGTCAAATGTGATGGAACTGCATTACCAAATCTGGAACTGAAACCCATTATACTGAGGATCTCTACGTACCTGATTAAAACCCAGTGTATTCATCAGGGCTTTCCCAGGATGATACCACAGTCTTGGCCAAACATTGAACAAATATTTTGTGCCTGTCTTCAAAGTAGAAGACATAAGTTGCATACCAGAAATAGAGGCAACCTAGGTGCTAAAAAGAGTGAGAAATTAAGGTAATTAATATCAGCAGAGAAAAAAACACCACTATAGTGCATCCCATGTTGCCAGTACGGATTAGAGACCCCTCACATTTGACATTTCTTTCAGTCAAACCATTGCTATCCAAGGAGAAAAATCATTCAGCCTAAGGTCAACTGGCAACAAAAAGAATGCCTTCAATACAAGCTTGGGGCATGTGGAGATGGGGCAAAGATGTTGTCATATATTATCTTCAGACAAAAAAACTCCCCCAAAGAATATCACATGGCCAAAAGATATGATCATCCATGAACATGAGAAAAATTGGATGGAGGAAGGTTTGACCAAAGACTGGTTGCATCGTGTGTGGTGCAGACGCTCCTCTTGTGAACGTCATATGTTAGTCTTCAGCACTTTCAGGTGTCATTGAATGTCATGCATCAAGGATATCCTAGATGATGATTGCGCAGATCTTGTATTTATCCCAGACATGACAGGCCAGTTGCAGGTGATGGATGTCAGCTGCAACCGACCATGTAAATAGCAGATACGTCAAAAGTGGAAAGAATGGCTCTATTCTAGAACACGTGCATTTACACTATCAGGCAGCCTGAGAAAGTCAGACCTTCTGCTTATCGCCCAGTGTATCAAAGCCTGGGGTGCCATTGATCCATCCCTTATCCAGCATTGGTTCAAGAAGTGCTGCTCAAAAATGCCATAGATGGTTCAGAAGCCAGCGATCCTCTCGGATAATGATGCTGCTGATGTGGACTTGAAGATGATGATATCAGCAGTGATGACATTTACATTGATGATGAGGGAGACAACAAGACAGTTGAGGAGCTGTGTAAACTACTTGAGATCAGCAATTCAGATACAGTATTTCAAGACTTCTATACATGTAAATAAATGTCAAAAATCTTAAGATTAACTGGCAGCTTCTTGATCATTTCTTTCAAAATTAAAGTTTATGAATACAATGCTGAAAAACCTGTTTTCATTTGTTGCCATGTACAATATGTACCCTAACTTCAGGATAAATTTTTAGGGAAAATTATGGCACCTCGACTAGATTATGCCTCGAAACCAAAAACCTCCTAAACCAAAGGGAACACAAACCAACCTATGCAGCCTATTCTTGTATCTTGACCCGATGAGCCCTAGTAATATTGTGGTAAATCTGTCCTGTATCTTTCCCAAGGTTCAGAGATCAAACTGAATGTAACACTTCAGGTGGGGTCTGACCACAACTCTGTACAACTGAAGCTTCACCTTCTCACCTTTGAGTTCCAATCCCCTTGTGATAAATGCCAGCATTTCATTAGATTTTTGATTAGTTTTTGTACCTGTGTAGCAGCTTCATGATTTGTGTACATGGACACCTAAAGCCCTTTGCACCTCTACAGCTCTTAACCTCTCACTTCACACTTTTCCATCTGTCGTGGCTTTGACCACTTGCTTTCTCTGTGCCCCTTTCTATCTTCCTACTATCATCCACACAACTTAACTGCGCTTTTTATTAGAAATTAAAAGAGTTTGATTTCATTGGGCAAGAAATAGACTGGGATACAACCAAGTTCACTCTGCAGATTCTTTTGTTTCTCAAGGTGACCACACTGTATATCTTTTTCTGATGACATATGACAAGCAAACTTTGCAGTAGATTCATGAGCTGACTGCGCATTTTTGTCTGATAAGCGTATACTAGAGAACACACTCTCCATTAGATAGATTTAAACATTTTGTTTGTTTGCACTAATATTATTTTGTGTACAGGCAGCAGTCATGTGAATATTGATGATTGATGTTGAATATTCAACTCTGGCAAAAAGAATGCGTTTTTGATATTTTATTTAATTTATTCTTTCATTTTCTAATTGGTTTATTTACTTTCAGAGGAAGAGTGTACATTTTCCATTGAAGAGCAAGTACAATAGGGTTACTAAATTAGCTCGGTATCTACAAGAAAACCCTTCCTGTTTACTGTGCAATATACTTCATCGGTACCTGCAGCAGGCAGACTATTCTGTCATCGAGGATGCCACTATGGTAAACATTCACAGCAATAACTCTGAATTAAGTGTGTGGAAATTGGCTGACTAAAGCGAATTAATTATAAACATTCAAATGTTCTTGGTTATCTAATTTAGCTTATTAGCAAACGGAACTTTGTAGACTCAGTAATGTACAATAAATGCTCAAGACTTGCCGAACTCTTGATGTGTTGTATTTTTGCAACCAAACCCTTTGATTAATCCATGAGCAAGTATTTAAATAAGGAAGAATCGTATAGCCCAGAAGAACTCCATTCACCCATTGTGCCTGTGCCAGCTCTTGAGTCATCAAATTAGTCCCACTCGCTCTGCTCGTTCACCATAACTCTGCAATTATTCTTTTTAAGTATATTAGCCAGCATGTGACACCAAGATTGCGAGCATTTGATTCAGAGATAAGTTTCCAACCTCATATTCTTGCTAGCTCTAAGATCACCTATTTCCACCTCTGTAACAACGTTCTACTTCGTCCCTGTCTCAGCTCATCTGCCACTGAAACTGTCTTCCATGCCTTTGTTACCTCTAAACTCAAATGCACTCCTGACTGGTCTCCCATGTTCTACCCTCCATTAAACATGAGATCATCCAAAGCTCTGCTGCTCGCGTCTGAACTCTCAACAATTTCCATTCTCCTATCACCCCTGTGCTCACTGACATATGTTGGTTCCCGGTCATGCCACATTTTGATTTTTAAATTCTCATCCTTGTTTCAAATCCCTCCATGGCCTTGCCCCTCCCTCTCTCTGTAATCTCCAAATCCACAACCTTCCGAGATATCCGGGCTCCTTGAATTCTGGCCCCCTGTGCATTGCCAATCATAGTTGATCCACTGTTGGTGGCCATGTTTTCAGTTGTCTGAGCCCAAAGCTCTGGAATCCTCTCCCTACACCTCTCCGCCTCTCCAAATTGCTTTCATCCTTTTAAGACACCTTTAAAAACCTATCTCTTTGACCAAGCTTTTTGATCATCTGACCTAATATCTCCTTAATGTTGCTCGGTGTTGTAATTTGTTTTATAATGTTCCTCTGAAATGCCTTGGGGCATTTTATTACATTAAAGCTGCTTTATGAATATAAGCTGTTGTATCTATCCAATTTTTTTCAGGCAGTGCATTCTATTTCATAAAAAAATGACTTAAATTAAAAAAAAATTCTCCTCATCTCCTCTCTCCCTGTTATTTTGTCATTTATCTTAAATCTGATTTGTTACTGACCAATTAAGGTCCACTTAAGAGTCTCATCCTGCTGTCGCTGGTATTCTGCCGGGGTGGGGGCATCCATGCCACATGAATAGGTGGCCTGGTTTGCCTGGCAGTCTGCCTGCAGGCTCAGGAGTGTCAGTATTAGGGGGACAGCCTCCTGACTCTGCACCCTGTGCTCCATTGTGGGTTCCTAGAAATGGCTGCAGTGGGATTGCCACCAGTTTCATGGTCTGTGGATGGCTCCATCATCACGGCCATTAAATCCAACCTCTGTGTGTGTGCATGCGTGTTGCACAGATGGCAGCCATATGGTCCATTTTGCCTGTGCTGACTCATTGAAGGAGAAGGATAGTTAAAACTGCTCCCCTGCAATTTTTTTCCCCTTCAAGTATTTGTCCAGTTCTCTCTTAAAAGTTACAATTGAATCTGCTTCAGCTGCCGCCTTATGCCATGCATTTAGATCATAACTTGTTGAGTGAATAGAAAAAATTCTCAGTTTCTCATCTGGCTTTTTTTTGACAATTATCTTAAATTATTGCCCTCTGGTTACTGACTCTCCTGTCCGTAAAACAGTTTTTCCCATCAAATTCATGTCAAAACCCCTCATTATTTGAACACCTTTATTAAATCTCTCCTTAACCATCCTTGTTCCAAGGTAAACAACCCCAGCTTCTCTAGTCTCTTCCTATAATTGAAATCCTTCATCCCTGGTACCATTCTGGTAACTCTCCTGCTCATTCTCTCCAAGGCCTTGAAATTAGGATTTAAAAACTACCAAGGCAAAGTCTATTTATGTACATAATCCAAATAAAGACTGCATAATATATGCAATTTTTTGTGTTTATTTGTTGCAGAACAATGGCCTTCCTGCTCTGGTCACTCTAAAAAAGGGTTTGGTAGCATTAGCAAGACAGTGGATGAAGTTCATAGTTGTCACTCCAGCTTTCAAAGGAGTTAGTTTACAGCTTAAGCCGGCACAACTTCGAAAGCCACAACCAGCATCACAGATTGATCGTCAAGTTTGTGGCTTGGACAATGGAGGAGCCATACAAAGTGACACAAGTGCTGATGGGGCAGAATTTGAATTTGATGCTGGTAATTGTAAATACATTTTCTTTGATAAATGTTTTATTGGCAACACAATTTTCCATTGATAAAGCATATGTTTTTTTTATGTTTTAAACAAAAGCTCATACAAACAGCAGATGAGAGGCAAGAGATTAAAATGGAAGCGGCTGGGTGAGAAGAGATTTAGACCTTGATCGTGGGGAGGTGAGGAGTCAGTCCGGTAGCGTATGATAAAACTTGGCAAGGCTGGGAACATGGAGGTTCAGCTGAATTTAATGGCAGGACTGAATTATGATGTTTTTTTCTGTCATCTTATAAATGAACAAACTGGCTGCCGGGCGGTATTAACAGTGGCAGAAGACCACAACCGGAGAACCCTGGGGGTGAGCCCTGATAATCAGGAGCGGCAAGGGAGTGAGAGATTGGGGACTTGGAGGGTGTGGCGGTCGACCATCACAAGTGGGAGTGAATGAGTTCTTGTGTGCTGGATTGGGGAGAGAGAGGAAGCTTTCATCGTGAGGGAGAAGGCAGCGAAAGATTGCGACCTGCTCCTCCTGGTCCCTAATGAATACTGTAAAAGTACACATCTTATGGAATCAGCAGTTCCCACCATCCATTTGCTACCAAGTTTCCTGAGCCCCAGGAATCCTATGTGTCAACTGTTAAGTTTTAATCAGGCCCCCCAGTTATACAAAAGCAAAATCTTTCCGATGCTGGAAATCAAAAATTAAAAAATAGAAAATTCTGGAAATACTCAGCAGGTCAGGCAGCACCTGTGGAAAGAGAAACAGTTAATTATATGCAATTATATTGTTGGGCCTAATTTAAATATGTTAATTAAGTGCCCTCCTAGGTGGGGCACTCACATGACCTACATGCACGTAAGACATGTCTCCTGCTTTAAAATTTTTAACCCTCTCCTGCCTGTCTTGCGTGGTGGTGTGGTCATGATTACAATGAAGCCTTTATTATAATTTGGCATGCAACTGGTTGATACTTACTATCACATATTATTCATTTCTGAATTGCTACTCTACTTGAAAAACAGAAAATTCTACAACCTTACAGACCCCCTGGTATATTAATATTTGAATCTGAAGTGTGTTTTGACAAAAATAGGATGGAAAGAAATGAAAACTATTAGGAACAGACTCAAATCGGGCATTTGTAATTAGGATGAGGAATAAGCTGAAGTGTGCCATAGATTTCAAAGATATTTGCTTGTTGAAATAAGTTGTTTTAGTTAGGGACCACTGGAGGTCAAGTTTTGAAGTATTAATTGCCATTTAGGCATCCTACTTTCCAAAAGATATTTAATGAAAGGGAGAGTGTAAGAAGGAAAAGGAAAGACTTGCATGTATAAAACACCTTTCATGGCCGCTGGACGTCTCAGAGCAGCCAATTAAGTACTTTTTGAAGTGTAGTTGCTATTGGAATGTAGGAAACACACAGCTAATTTCACTCTGCAAACCCCCACAAACAGCAATGTGACAACGACCAGATAACTTTTTTTGGGATGTTGATTGAGGGATAAATATTAGCCAGGACACCAGGGATAACTCCACTGCTCTTCTTTGAAATAGTGCCATGGGGTTTTTACATTATCTGAGCAGGCATGTGGGGCCTCTGTTTAGCATCTCACTTGAAATACAGCACCTCCCAACAGTGCAGTGCTCCCTCAGTACTGCATTGTCAGTACTGCATTGTCAGTTCTGCACTGGAGTGTCAACCTTGATTTTGTGCTCAAGCCCTAGAGTGGGGCTTGAACCCACAACCTTGTGATTCAGAGGTGTGATACCAACTGAGGCTGACACTCCAAGAAGAGCACCTAGGATGATGTAGGCTCCAAGCTGTGAAGAGATGCTTACACAATTGGGAAAACAGGACTGAATTAGAAATAATCCAAGTTTTTCAAATGTTGAGAGGATTAGATAACGTAGGTACAAACTGCTGATTTAACTTCTACTGTCAGCCCGGCATGAGACAACAGGAGTATAAGATTGAAATGCCTAAAAGAAATTAGGAATTTTTTTCCATACAGAAGGAATGATATATAGAATGTAGCCCCAACTGAAGCAGTTTATGTATCCCTAACAAGAAACAACAATGTGGATACTGTGTTTGTATGTGTTGACCCCCTTCTTTTGCTGATTCCATTGCTAAATACTAAACTTCGCTTCTTCCCCCATCCCCTCCTTTAAGGGATTAAAAAAAACCACAGGATCCCACAGCCAATCCAGGAGTCCCTTTTAGAAGTTGCTTTCTGCCCCTGATGTGTGAACAGGAAAATCCCAATTTATAGTTATTTTCCAGGATAGCTTACTCATACATTGTGATCACCTGTTTTTCTGAAAATCTATCTTTATAGACTGAAAAATTGGTCTTCTCTATGGCGTCTTAGTTAAAGTAGTAAAAATTTGAGTTATGAATATCTTGTTATGATCAGGGATGAGGGTTATTTGAGTAAGTATGGACACTTATAGAAGACATTGGAAAGAGAGTCTGCATGCAGATTTTGGTTGTCGTTATACCACACAAGTTTATTGCTGAATTTAAATTTGCAGAAGAAATATTCCCTTTTGACTACTTAAAATAGTTTTGGTAAATAAGAGTGATGGTATATTTGTTTAGCTAAAAGCTACTGCGGATGCTGGAAATCCAAAACAAAAACAGAATTACCTGGAAAAACTCAGCAGGTCTGGCAGCATCGGTGGAGAAGAAATCAGTTAACGTTTCGAATCTTCATGACCCTTCGGCAGAACTGAGTATAGTTAGGAGAAAGGTGAAATATAAGCTGGTCTAAGGTGGGGGGGCGGGGAAGAGAGAAGTTGAGGGTGGGATGATTGTGGAGATAAGCAAGCAGTGATAGGAGCAGATAATCAAAAGATGTCACAGACAAAAAGATCAAAGCGGTGTTGAAGGTGGTGATATTATCTAAGAAAAGTGCTAATTAAGAATGGAAGGCAGGATACTCAAGGTACAGCTCTAGTGGGGGTGGGGTGGAAAGACTAACAAAGTTTTAGTTTTAGATTTAAAAATAATGGAAATAGGTGGGAAAAGAAGAATCTATATAAATTATTGAAAAAAAAGGGAGGGGGGAGAAACGGGGTGGGGATGGGGGGAGGGGGAGTTTAAGATCTAAAGTTGTTGAATTCAATATTCAGCCCGGAAGGCTGTAAAGTGCCTAGTCGGAAGATGAGGTGCTGTTCCTCCAGTTTGCATTGGGCTTCACTGGAACAATGCAGCAAGCCAAGGACAGACATGTGGGCAAGAGAACAGGGTGGAGTGTTAAAATGGCAAGCGACAGGGAGGTTTGGGTCTTTCTTGCGGACAGACCGCAGGTGTTCTGCAAAGCGGTCGCCCAGTTTGCGTTTGGTCTCTCCAATATAGAGGAGACCGCATTGGGAGCAACGAATGCAGTAGACTAAGTTAGGGGAAATGCAAGTGAAATGCTGCTTCACTTGAAAGGAGTGTTTGGGCCCTTGGATGGTGAGGAGAGAGGAAGTGAAGGGGCAGGTGTTGCATCTTCTGCGTGGGCATGGGGAGGTGCCATAAGTGGGGGTTGAGGAGTAGGGGGTGATGGAGGAGTGGACCAGGGTGTCCCGGAGGGCACGATCCCTACGGAATGCCGCCAGGGGGGGTGAAGGGAAGATGTGTTTGGTGGTGGCATCATATATTTGTTTGTTGTCTGTGTTTTTGATGGCATTTTATAGTAAAATAATTCTTTTGTTAAGAGACTAGAAGGCATTTTTGTAAATAAACTCCTTCATTAGCTTTTGCACTATAGACTGCAGCATTTAACCTGGATGCATGTTGGATAGTTACAGCCTTTTCAATTGAAGGTTTCTTCATTAATATTTGCCTTTTGTTGCAGCTACAGTTAGTGAACACACCATGCTGTTAGAGAGTAGCCGTCCACCAGCGGGTGGCATCTCCTCCGGACCAGTAACTGGCTCTGACATCATGAGAAAGTTATCCAAAACAAATGCTCATGCACATGAATCCACACTTAAAATAAAAGTAGGTGAAAGCACAATGCTTGTGATATAACAAATTGAGTGTGCATATCATACAGATTTATTCATCTATCATGACTTATAATGTCATCTTAAATTATTTAATTTCTGTCTACAATTTTACAAATCCACTTTTAAATCTGTCATCAGGGTTTCAGTTCTTAATTGATGTAACAGTCTGTATTAATTGTTCTGAAGTTCAACATTGTAGTTTGATTACTGCACCTTTATGCTAATCTCAGGAATATTTTCTATTATTTTCCTCATTCACATATATGTTGCAAGACTACTGTTAGATTTATAGCTGTGGACAATTGCAGTTTTGTGTATTTATTCGGTCTGCAGGTTTTTTGTCTGAAAAGAAAGGGCACCTTTCTCCTCATAGTTACCACAAAATTAGGTTACAATGGAGGATACTAAATTTGGAAGAAAATAGGATTACCTTCTTTGTATGTTCTTTTTCATTTAATTAAGTATTAAAATATCTCTTGGGCCCATACATCTGTGGTTCTGTAAGAGTTAATGTTGTATTTGAATATTCTACTTCTGACCAAAAGAAATGTACTGCATCCTAGGGCAGGGGTGGGGAACCTTTTTCTTATCACAGGCCATTCACACACATAAAAATCAACTTAATTTAATGTTTTTTTTTTAGAGAGAATACAGAAACGTTCAACTCACCTGCTGTTTTCATGCAATGGCTGAATTTGAATATCATATTGTTAAATATTATTATGGTAATTTAGCTGACGCTTTTATCCAAAACAAATTCGTAATGATGATGATAAATGCTATTTTGAAGGCACTACTGCCATGGCTCTATATTTGTAGAAATCTTGCTGTGGCTGGATAAAATTGAGCAATGGGCCAGATTCGGCCCATGGTCCTTAGGTTCCCCACCCCTGGCCTAGGGTGAAGCATGCCGGAAGGGTAAATCATTGGGGAACAATTCTGATGCTTAAACAAAATAATAAACGTACTATGTATTTGTGATACTTCAGATTAACAACCTAGACATTCTTGTTTTATGTGGAATATGTTTTGAAAAAAATTTATAACCCCTACGAGGTTAGGGGTATGTATTTTGCTGTGGTAATCATGGTGAAACTTTCATTGTTTACCATCATTACTCCACTGAAACTGACAGCAGTCACTGGAATCCACATATGTGCAGGGTGAAATCCATAAGTTTCTGTGATTGTATGCTTCTCCAGAGGGGCACAGTTGAGGCACTCAGATTGCAATCAGTAGAACCATTGAAAAGTTATGGTGCAGAATGAGGTCATTCAGCACATTGTGTCTGTGCCAGCCAAAAAGGGAGAAAAAAGAAACTAGCTGCTCATTTTAATCCCACTTTCCAGCACCTGGTCCATAGCCTTGCAGCTACAGCACTTCAGGTGCAAATCCATGTACCTTTTAAATGAGTTGAATGTTTCACCCTCAATCACCAATTCATGCAGTGAATTCCAGATGCCCACCACCCACTGGTTGAAAAAGTTTTTCCTCATGTCCCCTTTAATCCTTCTACCAATCACCTTAAAACTATGCCCCCTGGTAACTGACCCCTCAGCTCGGGGTCTTTCCTGTCTACCCTACTTCAGCCCCTCAATTTTGTACACCTCAATTAGGTCACCCCTCAGCCTCTTCTGCTCTATGGAAAACAACCCTAGCCCATCCAAACTTTCATCATAGCTGCAATTTTCAAGCCCTGGCAACATTCTTGTAAATCTCATCTGTACTCTCTGCAGAGCAATTATGTCCTTCCTGTAATGTGATGACCAGAACTGTACACAAAATTTCAGCTGTGACCTAACCAGTGTTTATATTATACAGCTCCAGCATTACATCCCTGCTTCTGTATTCATTACCTCTTCCAATAAAGGAAAGCATTCCGTATGCTTTCTACCACCTTTCCTGTCACCTTCTGAGACCTGTGGACATGCACTCCAAGGAGTCTCACTTCCTCAACCTCTCTCAATATCTTCCTGTTTATTAAGTATTCCCTTGCTTTGTTTGCCCTCTTCAAATGCAGTACGTGATACTTTTCCGGATTGAATTCCATTTGCCATTTTTCTGACCACTCAATCAAACCATTAATTTCATTTTGGGGATAACAGCTATCCTCTTCACTATCAACTACACGGCCAATTTTGTGTCATTCACAAGTTTCCCAATCATGCCTCCTACATTTAAATTCAAATCATTAATGTATACAACAAACAGCAAGGGCCCCAACACTGACCCCTGTGGAACACCACTGGAAACCACTTTCCATTCGCAAAAACATCCATCGACCATTACATTTTTCCTGTCGCTTATCCAATTTTGGATCCAACTCGCCACTTGCCCTGTATCCCATGGGATCTCACTTCTCTGACCAGTCTGCCATGTGGGACCTTGTCAAATGCCTTACCAAAACCCATGTAAACAACATCCACTGCGCTAACCTCAGCAATCCTCCTTGTTACTTCCTCAAAATTCAATTGAGTTAGTAAGACACGATCTTCCCCTAACAAAACCATGCTGACTACCCCAGATCAATCCATGCCTTTCTAAGTGACAGTTGATCCTGTGTCTCAGAATTGATTCCAATAATTTGTCCACCACCAAAGTCAAACTGGCTGGCCTATCCTTCACACCCTTTTTAAATAATGGAACAATGTTCGCAGACCTCCAATCCTCTGGTACCTCGCCTATATCTAGTGAGGATTGGAAAATGATCCTCAATGTTATAATTGACGAGAATTTGCACTTTTGGTTTTAGTCTCATCATAAAAACCCTTAAAGATTGCTTCTTATTGAATGAGCTATAACTGCATTTTCAACAGCATACTAACTTTATAATTACTGCTAAACAGCCTCATTGGCCCTGAGAAGCTAACATTATATTTGTGGAATATCAAATTCCTGTATAATTTTTTTAAAAAAATGCACATTTGAAAAAATATTATTTAAAAGTTTGTTTAACTTTATTCTCTAGCTTCTATGTTAATCCAATCATAATCACTTGTTTCACTATCTGAAAATTTAAATTAAAAACGGAAAATATTAAGTGCTTTCAATTCCCTGATTTTCTCATTTTTTTCGTTCTTGGGATATGGACATCATTGGCTGGGCAATCATTTATTGCCCATCCCTAATTGCCCTTGAGAAGGTCATGGTGAGCTGACACCTTGAACTGCTGCAGTCCATGTGGTGTAGGTACACCTACATTGCTGTTAGGAAGCGAGTTCCAGGATTTTGACCCAGCGACAGTGAAGAAATAGCAATATAGTTCCAAGTCCCGATGGTGTGCGGCTTGGAGGGGAGCTTGCAGATGGTGGTGTCCCCTTGCATCTGCTGTCTTTGTCCTTTTACGTGGTAGATGTCTCGGACTTTGAAGGTGCTGTCAAAGGAGACTTGGTGAGTTGCTGCAGTGCATCTTGGAGATGGTGCACACTGCTGCGTCTGTGCATTGGTGGTGGAAGGAGTGAATTTTTATGGCTGAGGTGCCATTCAAGCAGGCTGCTTTGTCCAGTATGGTGTCAAGTTTCTTGAGTGTTGTTGGAGCTGCATTCATCCAGGCAAATGGAGAGTATTCCATCACACTCCTGACTTGTGCCTTGTAGGTGATGGACAAGCTTTGGGGAGTCAGGAGGTGAGTTACCCTCTGCCAAATTCCCAGCCTCTGACTTGCTCTTGTAGCCACAGTATTTGTATGATTGGCTCAGTTCAGTTTCTGGTCAATGGTAGTCCCAGGATGTTGATAGTGGGGGATTCAGCGATGGTAATGCCATTGAATGACAATGCCGGAATGTTGTCAAGGTTTTAGAATTTGCAGTATCCAGTGCCTTCAGTCGTTTCTTGATATCATGTGAATGTATCAAATTGCCTGAGTACTGGCATCTATGATGCTGGGGATGTCAGGAGGAGGCTATGTATACTTCAAATACTTTGATGTGATTAGCTGCTTACCTGCTTGCTTCATTACTGCTGCCACACAGCAAGGCATCCCCTTGATTTGACACCAGATTTAAACTGCCATCAGGAATGAGGTAAACCATGCCACAGAGATTACTAGATCTTTGTAGGCAGCTTTCTTCAAGGCTTCACGATGAGCATCATTGCTTCGCTGCTGACCCTAAAACCCGGGCCATTATATTTGGGAAATGAAGCCACGTTCTTAAACATTAAAGTTAACTGTTCAATTTAAAATTTTAGGCACTCAAGATTGTTTGACTTTTTCTGTATTCACCTTACAGGGTGTCCACCCATACCAGTCCCTCAGCTACACTAGTGGAGATACAGTAGCAGACTCACCAGCTCATGTCAGCCGTGCAGGATTACCGACAAGAGATAGTCCTAGAAAGGAAAGTCTACTGAGCTATCTGACTGGGAGCTTCCCTAGTCTCCACAATCTTCTTGAAGGAACTCCACAACGCAGTGCAACAGTAATTAAAAGCAGTTCACTTACACGGCCAGGTACAATTCTCATTTGTTTGCATAAATCCACTTCATTGGTTGATGTCTCTGCAGAAAATTCAATCTGAGTGCTAAGACACTTTCTTTTTTTCTTCTCCCTCCTACATTGTAATGCCTTAATTCTTTATCCCTAGTTTACGTGAAACAAAGCAAATTACTATCAGGAAAGTAGTTAAATTAGCATGGCAACTTTGGCCAATATTATTGTAGCTTGCCTTTATTGGCTGGAATATTAGATAAAATGTTCCTGTTGGTCAAACTTTACTTATAAAAGGAGTAAATCGATTTTATGAGCTTATCCTGGAGAGGATTTAAGGGAAGATGTGGAAAAGCCTGCATTACAAGTTATCAAATTGAAAAAGGAGAAATGTTCCTGTGGGAGCATAAATGGATTTAAGTAGAGCTGAAAATGAAAAATGTTGTTTGTGAAAGAAATAAATGAACACTGATCTTGGTGTTGTTGAGTAGTTGTTAATATGCAATCGTAAAATAGTATGAGAAGAATGCAAATCATGCAAAGTTGCTACTATCCATCAGAATTGGAGGTATTTTCCACAAGACAAAAGACAACTTTATATCTTCCCAAAATCCTATGAGAGAACACATCAACATGAATTCAGAAATAAAGGGAGGAGAGTGCTTGATATACAAGTACCTTTTAATTACAATCCTGATATTTTACAAATTTTATTTCCTAGCTCCTTCCACCAATAAATTCTCTAAGGTCAACATTCCCCCCCATTGTGGGGGAAGTGCGGGCGGGTGGCCTTCCGATAGGCACCCCCGGTCAGAGGGGCGCTGCCATTTTACGTGGGCGGGCCAATTAAGGCCCGCCCAGCGTGATGCCCGCCAGGAAGCGCTGTACGCTCTCTGTGCGGGCGGGGGGTGGGGGAGAATTCCCTCAGCTGGGAGTGCACTCTTTCGCACATACGAAAGAGCGCATAGATCTCCCTGAGGCAAAGTGCTGCATCAGGGAGATCGGCTCCGATTGAAAATTTTAAATAAAGGTGATTTAAAAAAAAAAAATTCCCTGCCATGTCCACTCATGTGACAGTGTCACATGAGTTGGGACATGTCCATAACTTATATTGAAACATTTCATAAAAATTTAAATACCCTCATGAAACCTCATCTCGCCCGTGGATGAGGTATCATGTTTGTTCCGAAGCCTGCCTGGGCTCCCGACCTGCCCGCCAACATTAAGGTTGGACGGGCAGGTCCATTAATCATCTTAATTAGTTTCTTAATGGCCTTAATAGTCCATTGATGGCCGAACTGAGGATCTAAATGACTCTGGTGGACGTCGGGATGCACGCACGACGTATCCCCGTGTCATTTTACGCGTTGGCGAGTGGACCCCGCCCCCGCTCGCCAACTGGAAGATGCTGCCCTAAGAGATGCAACACCTGAAACTTGTAAAATTCAAATTGAAGTAGCATGTTGACATTCTATGGTTGTGACTGTATACAGCCCAATAGTGCATACAGTGGAGGAATGTAGTTTTAACCACAACATTCTATTAAATTCTTGATCTGCAACATATTGTTGTACTGAGGTGTCTGTCCTGTTCTATAGAAAGGAGGAATACTTGGGGGAAATCTTGTTAAACTACTGTTACACAAACTTGAAACTGGTCTTCTAATCGCATGAGGCATAGCTCCTGAGCTCTGAATAAGAAGAGAGTGTGTGGGTGGGTCTGGCTGGAGGGGTGGTCAATCATACTTCATGTCCTTAAAATAATTGATATACTGCTTATAGTAATTCCTTATATTGCACTTCATTTGCCCTGCATCCCATGTGGCATTGTGGGAGAAAGGTGAAACTGCAAATATTGGGATAGAGCCAAAGGCACAGAGCCTGATTTGCTGGTTTCCTAGTGAATTTTTTAGTGTTCTAAAGGAGCTTTGGTATATTATCTTAAAATCCAGCATTCACAGTTAATATTTCAGAGATAGTTAAGTCTGATTATATGTTGTTAGATTATATTCCAGTGGTGGTTGGGTCAGTTTAGAAATTGATAGTATTTCATAAGTAGATGGTTCAGTTTATAAATTGTAAGACATTTTAGTGGCAATGAATTTGCATAAAGAAATTAAAATCTGTGAACAAGATCTGGTGTCTGTTTTTCTGTAGTAGAAGATTGACTTCATTTAACATATAAAAACTTACACTGCTCCAGATTTTATTCTAACTTTCACAAGATTTTCTAAAAATGGGCTAACTGGTGCATGTAGCCATAAAAGACTAATGTTTATGAAGTAAAATTAAGGAAATGCCCAAAACAAAAATTATGGTTCCAATCTGCAGCCTTTTAAAGCTGCCTGTCTTTTCTCCTTTCAAATGCTCCTTAAAGTCTACCTCTTTGACCAAGCCTTTGATCATCTGCCTTAATTTTACTTTGTGGCTCAGTGTCAAATTCTGTTTGATAAGCTGCTGTGATGGTTTTGGGACCATTATTTTAAGATTAAGGCGTTATATAAATACAAGTTGTCATTCTAATAGAAATGGCTGTTGTTAAATTCTATGGGTTAATCCAGAAAATAAATTGCTAAATTTTATGTTGCAGTTTCATTAAGAAATTACAGTTCATAAGTCACTTCCAATTTATTTTAAAAATCAAAACATCTGCGCATATGCAACTATTATATTAGATTTTGTTGTATATTCAAAGGCATGATTTTACTATTATGTTACATGGGTAGGTAGGTAATGCGCTTCAGAAATTTCAACACATGTCTTTTACAGAGTCTTAATTTGAACCGTGGATATCATTTTCCTCCATTTTGCAAAAACAGGGAATGCTGTCGCTGCAGAGATGTTATCAGAACATCCACTGTTGGCTGAGCCATCATCAGTCAGTTTCTATAATTGGATGTCAAATGCTGTGAGTAACCGAGGAAGCACTACCCAAGAATCACCAGTGCCCAGATCTGGACATAACAGCCTTCCAACAGGTAAACTGAAGATGATGTAGTAAATGGGAGGAAAATCCGTATCTGGAGATCAATGCACTAATTAAATTTTCTTGTGTTGTTACTAATTATTGGTTAGCAATGGAGTTGAAGGTTATTGAGATACTTGAATGACCCAAGACCCCAGTGGTCCTAGCAAGGATCATTTGCAGGAATCAAATTGCTATTGAATATTGAGGGTCATTTCATTAATTTAGGGCATTTGGAAGAAATTATTGCAAAATTCCCCCTTTATGTTAATTAAGATTGAGCATAAGAATGGATAAATTATTCATTGTCTGTGATTTTTAAAAATTTTTATGTTTTTATGAATGAATTACATGGAATTTCATAGAATATGCTGCGTGGAATCAGACCATACAGCCCATTTAGGCTGTGCTAGTTTATATTCCATGCTGTTCCATCTACTTCATCTCAGCCTTTCAGCAATCTTTCTATTCCCTTTTCCCTCATGTGTTCATCAAGTTTCGTTTTGAAAGTATTTAAGCTATTTGCTTCAACCACTTCCTGTGGTAATGCATTCTACATTTTACCGCTCTCTGGGTAAGGAAAGTTTTATTTCTGTACTGGATTTATTAATAACTATCTTGTATTGATGGCCCCTGGTTTTATATTCTGTAACAAGTGGAAGCATTCTCTCCACAACTACCATGTCCAACTCATTCATAATTTTAAAGATCTCTATCAAGAATCCTTTCAGTTTTCTCCTTTACTGAAGGAAAAAATCCGAATCAGTTCATCTTTCTTGATAGCTGTAATTTCTTTTTTGTATTTTCAATGTGTTTCTCTTTCCTTTTTGTAGTATGGAGATCAGAACTGTGAGCAGTTGGTCAAGGTGTGACTTGACCAGGGTTCTATATAGTTTATCATATCTTCACCACTTTTGAATTCTATGCTCTCAAACTATACCCAGTACTTTGGCATTTTAATTGCTTTGCTGAATTATGATGCAGCTGTTAATGCTTCATTCACCTGTATCCCTAGATTCCTTTGTTCTTCTACCCCAGTTTCTTATTTTCTGAGGCATAGGTGATTTCCTATTTTTTCTACCTCATATTTGCCTATGGTAAAGTTCATTTGATATTTAACACCCAGTCTGCATGTTTTTTAATGTTATCTTGTATTATGCTGCATTCTTCCTTAGTGCTTCCTATACCCCCAGTGAAAGCAGCACTGCTTATGTTTTCAATTCCTTTATTACTTGATTTGCATCTTAAATATGTAATGATGTCATTGAATTTTTCTTATAATGTGTTAATTTATTTGAGTTCAATGCAACAAGAATTCTAAAAGAGAAGTGAATGGTGATATATTTCAATATTTGTCATTTTTTAAAAATCTGCAGTGCCAGAGAAACATTGTTTAATGTTAGCAGGAACAAAAATAGAGCTGTCACCCACAAACCATTACAAATAATGGTATCTAGAAATCAAATTACTTATGTAACATATTCAGATTTGTTCTGCCTATCTGATCATGCAAAAATTTTAATCTTGGCATCCTCTGGCGCTTTCAAAAATGCATGGAGTACTGGCTTTACTTGTGACTTTGCTATTCAATGACCGTAGAAGTCAAAAATTGAAATAGTGTATTCTTGCCATGTTACTTTATGCCTGCATTGTGATAAACGTTTTTTTACTATGGCTTAAATGCGTGTTACCGTTTTGCATAGGTTTGACATATAATCTTCCTACAATACAATCTGCATCTGACTTCAACACAGTGCTGTCGAGTGATCAGAACACACTGGATGGCACACAGTCTCAGAACAGCACTAGTCAGGATGAAATTGTTGGTATTGAGGAGGGTAACCAGGGCCCTCCTGCTGTTCAATTGGCTGATGCACAGGTAATCAGAGAGCCCTATAGTTCTGTAAGCACATTTAGTAATATGCCAGTTAATCTTCATTTTCACATGTATAAAAGCATGGATTTCACTTTTCATGAAATATTAGAGTATATATTATGTATCTGATAGTTTTTACACAGATGGTTGTTTTGAGATTAGCAGTGTACACCTACCGGAACACACAAATGCTGAGTTTTTGTAATCCTGCTTTACCTTTTCCCTTTAATGATTTCAGTGCTTCTTTTTAATACAGTGTGTGGTCACTAGTTTTCTTAGTAACTATTTTTTTTTAAAGTGTTGTAGAAGCTCATATGTTCACAGAAAAACTGATAATCTGTTATTAATTTGAAGTCATTTATAGGATTGAAATATAACTCTTTCATTCTCAATTTTCTTCTTAGGTTGTCTTTAAACCTTTACTGAGTAATACAGGAATACAATCGCAAGATATTGTACCTTTAACTTATGGAATGTATTTTGGGGAACATTTGTCATTCTCTGGAAGTTTAGACTGTCTCAGGGCAGATATTGTTGACTCTGATACATCCAAAGAGAGAAAGATCAGAAGAAAAAGAAGGTATTTAATGCCATACGCCATTTTTGTTCATAAAAAGGAAACTTGTAAGAAGATTGGAATCATAAAAGCAATGGAAATCATTAGTTGATAAATATTGATATAATCCACAGGAGGTTCATAAGAAATGAATGTTTTTTCTTAATTATTTAAGGTTTTGAAGATTGCCCACAGCAAGGCAACATTTTTTTTAACGTGAAGTAATATTGTGAGCACATTCTTGGGCTGAATCTTCTCCCCCGTGGGCGGGGTTGTGCGGGGGTGGGCGGGAGTGAGTGCGAACCCAGTCGGGTGCGTGCTGCCACTTTACGTGGGCTGGCCAATTAAGGCTCGCCCGGAAGTGCTGAGCACTCCCTGTGTGGGCGGTGTGGATTCCCTGAGTCCAGGCCTGCACTCTTTCGAGCATGCGCACGAAAGCACGCAGAAATCTCCCTGAGGCATAGAGGTGCCTCAAGGAGATTTGTTTAAGGTTCAAACATTTAAATAAAGAATTGAAAGTTTTTTAAGACATGTCCCCTCATGTGACAGTGTCAAGGAACATTAATTAAAAAATTTATTTAATTTATAAACACTTCATGAAGCCTCATCCCGCCTGTGGATGAGGTTCCATGAAAAACGCGAAGGCCACCTGGGCTCTTCGCCTGCCCGCCATCCTTAAGCTTGGATGGGCAGCTCATTTAATTGCTTTAATTAGTTTTTAACAGGCCTTAATAGGCCTTTGACAGCTCGGCGAGCGTGCAGCTGATTTGGTCCACGCCGGCCGAACTGAAAATCTAAATGACGCGTGGTGACGTTGGGACGCCCGCCCAACATCACCGCACAACATTTTACGCATCGGTGAGCGGGCCCCGCCCCAGCTTGCTGACTGGAAAATTCTCCCCCTTGTATACATCCCCACTTTAGTATTGAGCTGATCCATTTTGGAAACAGAGATTACCAAAGTTCATGTCAGTGATTCTGAAACTTACCTTCATTGGTCATTGCTCCATGTTAACATTCTCTGGTTGCTCTTTTTATCCAGTGGTCAAGTTTGTTGTTTCCTCATTTTGACCCACACTACACATAGCCAAGCATCTCTCAGCTTGATTGCCAGTAGATCTCAATCTGGGTCTCAACTCATCCTCCCACAGGCCTAGGCTGCGTTCTCCCCTATGCTTGCATCATTTGTACCTTTTCCAATGCCTAACTTCAGGCCGGAGTTGTGTCGGAATTATGCATCCGATATAAGATCCAGCTTCAGCCAAGTTGAACCCTCTCCCAACTTGCTGCACCTACATCTTAGGCAACTTGGCCCCCAAAATCAGCATTTACCTTGGCCTCTATTATACCCAAGGTAGATCCTCACTTCTGATACCATCCTTGGCCTACTGTTAATAAATCTATTTGCCATTAATAACAAAGATAACAGTATAATTGTATAACATATTTCAGCTTGAATGCACAATTTCTTTCATCTTCATCTTTTGTGATTTTCAGACAGGGCATGATAAACCTTCCACCTCTTGACTTCAAACCTGCACTGATGTTTGACACCTTCAGCATAAATGCCGTTGTGATGGACAGACCATCTTCAAACCAAAACTCAACTAATGCCCTTGCTTTCCATGAACTTAGTAGGCATCATCAAAACACCTTTCATGTTAACTTCACTATCTCCTGTCAGTCTATCAGCCAGCATGTGGACATGGCATTGGTTCGTCTCATTCATCAATTTAGCACAATGATTGATGACATAAAGGCCACTCAGACAGACATTAAACTTAGCAGATACACAGCTGGGTCTGTATCTCCCACACCAACATTTAAAACGCGCAAACATCGGGATTTTCGTTCATCAGATTTCAGTCGCAGTTCTCGAGGCAGTCTTAATGGAGGTGTCCGAGGAAATAGTACTAAGGCAAATAAAATGCTTGGAAATGAGAACAATAAAAGAGAGTCACGCAATAAAAATTCATCAGGGCCGACACAAAGGAGAACCTCAAAGGTTTCCAGGAAGGGATCGAAGGATGTGGTAGATCATGTGACTATTCAAATGGATGATTCTGACTCGATCACAGTGTCTGAGCAAAGTGAACCTTCTGCAGAGTGCTGGCAGAACATGTACAAATTGCTTAACTTTTATTCATTAATCTCTGATCCAACGGGCATCCTTGAAAAATCTTCTCCTGATGTATTGGGCCCTACAGGTAGGATCTTTCTTGTGATATTACTTAAAATAAGGAATCAGATTTTGAAAATCAGCCTCTAGCATATCTTGAATGCTATGGCTAATTTCTCAAATGGTGTATGATAGCATTGTAGTTATGTTACTGGGCTGATAATCCAGAGGCCTGGACTAATAACCCAGAGACATGATTTCAAACCCCACCATGGCATCTGGGAAATTTAAATTCAGTTCATCCAATAAATTCTGGAATAAAAAGTTGCTATCAATAAATGTGACCTTGAAGCTATTAGATTGTTGTAAAACCCCATCAGGTTCACTGATATCCCTTTAGACAATGAAATCTGCTGTCCTTACCTGGCCTGTGACCTACATGCGACTCCAGAACCACAGAAATATGGCTGAGTCAGTTATAACTGCCTTATGAAATGGCCTAGCAAGCCAAACAATTCTATCGAACCACTAGTCTAATAAGAATGAAACTAGACAGGCTACCTGGCATCGACCTAGCTACTGGATACAGCAAAAGCACATCCAGTTCAGCTGACCCTGCAAGGTGGGTCTCACTAACATCTGGGGATCTGTGCCAAAATTGGGAGAGTTGCCTCACAGACTAGTCAAATAACAGCCTGACACGGTCATGCTCAGAAATTATATCTTTAGCCACTGCCCCAAGCTCCTTCATCACCATTCCTGGGTATGTCCTGTCCCGCCAGCAGAAGTTGCGATTGCGGTGACACTGTGGTATGCAGTCGGGAAGGGGCGTCTCTGGGAGCCTTCAAACGACTTGGCTAATGATCACCGACACCAGCCGTATGGCTGAACATGTGGTCTTCTCATCTGTTTACCTGCTTTGTACCACCTTGTTACAGCGGATTCTGCTGTTTCCACATTGAAATTTATTGTCAGAGGGGCACCCTATGGAGATCATCATGAAATTGTCAATGGTTTGCCTCTTGATACTGACTCACCAGTCACCCTCAATGCTGTTCATTGGGACTTTGGCTTTGGCCAATGGCTGGAAAAGGCTAGGGAACTCTTCTTGCCTCACTTTGAAGAGCCTACTTCATGAAGTGTGCCATGACTTTGCACTATAGTTTTTTTGAGCTATCTTCTTTAGTTAGACCCACTCAGCCATAGCTCCATCAACCTTGCATCCATGGGTTGCAAGAATACTTTTGAAGTGTTCAAGCAGTATTTTCACAATAACAACTCCATAGTTTTTCAGCTCCTGTGGCCAGTTTTTTGTCATAATTACAAGGATTTTGTTGGTTAACAATGGACCAACCACTCTTGTAGGTAGTGAACCAATGGCTCAGTATGGTTTTTGCAAGATTGGAAGAAGCCAGCTTCAACTTTTGGAACCTATTTCAATTCAGTACCTATGTAGGTCCCCTGATGGCACTCTACTCTGATGGATTGCAGCTTGGGGTCATCACATTCTTGTGTCATGTCGTGCAGAACTATTTGGGTCATGATAACGCTTAACTACATCAGATAGACTTACACCCTCTCTCTGGGAGAAAAGAAAGGCGAGATAGCTCCTCCAAGTCCTATGGAGAAGAGACTTGTAGGAGGTGAGCTTCTTCACCATTTCTCCTGCTTTAGAAACATCACCTTTCTTGACCTGAGCCCACTACTCACTTACTGAGTCATTCAGATGGGCAACAACAGTGAGATAGTTTCTTTCCAATGTGACCAGTGCTTGTTGCCTCTGTCCAACCCAATGAGTGCCCTCTACCCATGTTGTTAAGAGGATGATTTTCTCCAGCAAGTCAGCCATTTCCTTGTCCTTAGTCGTCCTTTGAGGTCAAGATGACCATGTTCACAACAGCATTTTCCCTCTGCTTCTGATATGTGCTTGCTTTCGAAGGAGGCGACACCATTTTTTATTCGGTTGCGCCAGGTGCAGCGATGCTGGGCAAGCTTCTCTCAGGACTCAAAGTGGATAACAAAACTCCTAAGTGAAGCCTTCGGAGTGCGCTTCTTGTCCTTCCTTTAACCACCATGGAAGCACCCTTGGGAAGGCAAGTCAACTTTCTGACGAGATGGTTCATGACTGCAAAGCCTAGGCTAGCCTCGTGCTGTTCTTCTTTTCCATGGCCACTCCAAAAGAATGTGTAACCTGCACCAATTTCCTTGAGATGATCCTCCTCAGGTAGACGAACCTCGCTGAGGGCAGTGAGCTAGATATTGTACTTAGCCAGCTCTTTACTGATGAGAGCAGTTCTTCCCTCAGGTTTGTTGGCTATGGCGGTGTCTGAGAGAATGCACATGCTCAATGTGCTAAAGGTGATTTTTGTCAACTTTTACTTTCTTTTTTGAGGTTGACTTAGGATGGGATCCCCACCAGCTGCGGCTGCTGGCCAGGGAGGTGAAGCAGAAAATGTCTAAGACACCTTTTCTAGTCCTTTCCTCATACAAGGGAGGTGAACAGTGTGGTTGTGAAAAGGGATGCTCAGTTGCTCAGGGGGCTGCCGAGTTCCACTTCTTCATTCCAGTTAAAAATGGCTTGAGCTGCCTGTGTGCAGGTTCACGGCTACAGCTCTCAGTGAATCCACACCTGCTGCTACATCACTCATCCTTGCCTCAGGATTTGTGACAGATAGATGATGAATGACAGGTGATAGAAAGATGATGAATATGACTGTAAATTGGATTGTAGCGAGGGAGAGTTGCGTAAGGTCAGCTTCACTCTCTTGTCCTGACCTATCTTAGTCCACTGGCAAGACGAGTCTAGATGGCTATAGATAGCTCTGGATGTAGTAGGTGACCAAGACATCTTCTGCATCTTGTCAAGCTCCAAGCATTCCACAATATTGTGCTGACCCGCCTTCAAGACCATCGGATGTTAGATTGGCCTCATCCGCCCAGTTTGCTGGAATCGTCTTGACGTGCCTAAGTCACCGAGGGTACCTTCACTTGGTTCAGCCCACCCTTTGAAGTGGTTTACCGGAGTGTGGCCGATGTCGCATGCTAACAACTACTTGGAGCCACAGGCGAGAGCTGGCTGAAGGTGAGGACCAATACAGGATAAGCCATTCCAACAAGCGTGGTGGGACCATATGCGAGAGGTGCTTCCCCTCCCTTACACCTCTGACACCCCTTTTCACTGAGCTCCCAAAGACACTTGGGTGACATCCTAAAGAATGTTGCGTATGAGGTTAAGAAGCCATCACTCTCTCTTTTGAAATAGCTGTCTCTGTATGCATCTTTGGTGGCAAGTTCTAATCAATGTGCCACACAGCGGATTCCAATTAGCCATGGCATCTTGGCAGCTGGCTTTACAGAGATCCCATCTCTCTGGCCATGGTTGACTAGAACCCCATCTGCACCAATGCTTATCGGGTTGTTCTTCCACTCTGGAATGCCATTCTCCATGAACATCTAGATGATGCAGTTTTGGATCCCACCTGCTTTTGCACTCTCATCGTCTTGGATTTCAAAGAACCTCATGTGGGATACCATCATCTAAGTACTTGATGTACACCAATTCTTTATCCTTGCTGCTCCTGTCAGTGCTGCCATCTGTCAGAATGCTTATATAGCTTGCAGGTTGTATGTGAGTGTTGCAGCCCTGACAAATGTGAAAGAAGCTAAAAAATGAGAGAAAGTATGCGCATGTGTTGGATTTTCACATGTATTTCCAAGAGCCAACTCACTATGTTGTTTCTTGAGACATACAGGAGAAGGAAAGTAGGTAAACGAGAGCTCATGCTTTTCCAGATGATAAGTTATGTCAAACAGCCTGACCATCTTCCCATAGGGAAGGCATTTTCACAAACTCCAGGCTATTGGCTCCTTTTGGAATAGTTTGAATTTTCCATGCATCATAAACTGCCTTGTGACTTAGGGTCTGGCTGTATTGTAATGCTGATATTTCTTTATCTTTAACAGAAAAATACTGCAGATGCAGGAAATCTGAAATAAAACCAGAAAATTCTGGAAGAAGTCAGCAGGTCTGGCAGCACCTGTGGAGAGAGAAACCGAGTTAACGTTTCGAGTCCAAAGTGACTCTTCAGAAGAGTTAACATTAACTCTGTTTTTCTCTCTCCACAGATGCCGCCAGGCCTGTGTTTTCCAGCATTTTCTGTTTTTATTTCTTTGTGGTTGTTGTGCCAGAGATGAAAGGGTCAGAGTTGACGGCTCCCTGGGTGCTCTTTGAGTCTGTGCACGGTGTGCCACAGCAGGCTTTGCTGTGTATTTGCTGCCTTCCATCACTCATTCTTTGCAACTCAATCCAGTCCAGCTTCCACGCATTTACAGTGCTTTCATTATAAACAGGCGGCTTCTTCTTGGTAGAGATGGTAGATGGTAACTGTTTTTGTTTCAGAAGATGAGATTGAAGGCACCTTTGAAGTTTCCATAATGCTGGTCGGTTGCACAGGTTTTGATCGAATCAGAAAGCAGTCCGTTGTGATACTGATTCCAGCAATTTAATGTGCAAGATTCACGTGCACTTGCGCAGTGCAATGTTTTACAATATTTATTGCTTATGCCCAATGTGGTAAATAAGCAACCTGACATAATGCAAGCTAATTTGTATGAAAGCGACTTTTCTCTCAATATTTTGAATTTTTCACCCCCGTCTTTAATTTTTCACGGGCTATTTTGGAGCTTTTGAGAGCAAATTTGCTCACTGCCTCCCTCCAACCCCAGTTATTTTAGGCCCTGGTACTAATTATAAAATGCACTGCAGCATTTCACCAAGGCTTCTTTAACAACAATCTTCCAAACCTGGAACCTCTACCGTCTAGAAAAACGAGGACAACAGGCACAAGAGAACAGCACCACCTGCAAGATCTCCTCCAAATCACACATCATCCTGATTTTGAAATACATCACTGTTCCTTTATAGTTGCTGTGTCAAAATCCTGGAACTCCCTACCTAATAGCAATTTGGGTGTGTGTACCTACACCAGATGGACTTCAGTGGTCCAAGAAGATAACAATTAGGGATGGCCAATGGAGTGATACCCACATTCAAAGAACAAGTAAGATATGTTGAAATGTCTTCCCATTTAAAAGTGCTGTCTTATATAATTGTGATTCCCCACCCTTTATGAGTTAGATTCTGATGTAAAATGGCATAAGATAAGGAACATGGAAAGAATATTCAGTTCATTGAGCTTGTTGTGTTTAATTACCTGATCTTTCAAATTCTAAATTCATATCTGTCCACTTTCTAATTAATTTTTATTTGGTCTAATTTTTTTTAGAATGCTTAAACTTGTTTAAGATTACAGTGGAAAGGTTAAATAAATACTAAGTTTGTCATCAAGTAATTTTAACTCATGATGCCTTTAGCTTATAAGCATGTATCTTGTTTACCTATCTACCTCACTGCATGTGTGTTCTGAATGCATTGACTCCCAGTGCTCTGGAATTGCTTTACTTATATTGGAGCGCAGATTTCAAAGCACGGTCCTTCTAAAAATTGTAATGGCATCTTTAGCAATGTAATGATATTATTGCCTGCAGAGGGAGTCTGAAACTAGAGCCTGTCCATGGTCAGAAAATGGTGCCCAGCCGTGGCTTGTGCCACCTGATGCACCTTTTTATATTTACCATTTATTGGAATGATACTTTTGAACAGCATTGATGTAATGTAACTAAGGCATGCCGGATTCCCACCAGCACTGTAATAGCAGCTTTCAGTTTCTTGGCCTTTTTGATTTATGCTGCCCCACAACTGGGCACATTCTCCACCGAGGGTGTGATATTTAATAGGTACAAATTTATCAGACTATTAATTTAAAAAACCTTTATGCCCCTTTCAGTAAGGGAAGATGAAAAAATCATTGTGCCTTGGGAATAGGTCAGTGTATTGATTTTTTATTAAATACACATTGTGTGAAAAAAATCTCAATTGCCTGTCCAACTGCTTTCATTAAATTATCAATTTTGAAGTTTTACATTTGCAAATACATTCTTATTTACACTATGGTAAAAATCCAACATGCAACAACAACAACTTTCATTTTTATAAAACCTTTAACATAGGGGAAAGTTCATCGGCCCTTAAGAGAAGCTTCAGGAAAAACTGAATGCTGAGCCAGAGAAGGAGCTATTAGAAGGGAAGGCCAAAGAATTGGGTTTTGAGAATGGCTTTAAAGGGGGAGAGAGGGAGTGGGCATTGGAGGAAATTTATAGCTTGGGGCCGAGACATCATGTATTGTATGATTATGCAATGTATGGTTTGTATAATTAAGTTTTTTTTGTAGATACAGGTGGTAGAAGTCCCACTGAACCTGGGTGCAGAGTAATTTTTGAAAATGAACAGGATTGCTCAAGTCCGAACAGACTATCAAGGAAGCGCAGCTTAGTAAGTGCTGAACCCCAGCATGTCACCCTCATAGTGTTTGGAGTTGGTATGGTGAACCGCACTCATCTCGAGGCAGACATTGGAGGCTTGACAATGGAGGCAGAGCTTAAGAAGATCCATGGAAGTTTTACAGTAAAAGAGAAAATGAAAGGTAATGGCATCAAAACAGATGAGCAACAAAATAAAATAGGATTATATTTATTGGAAATTGAGAATACCATAGTGCTATAACAGACAAGTATCTAGCTGTACAGTTTGTATATTAGGTGAGATCTTCGCTATTGGGCCTGAACTTCCTCTGAGTGGCAATCAGAGTCTGATTGCCACTCCTCCCCTACTTTCTTACCCAAAATTTTTTTCCACCCTGTCTCAGTTAACCTTCGACTCAGGCCAGGCGAGATCCGGGCAGTGTAGCGTGTTCCCGGGGCCTAGCGTCGATGCAGCTCAGTCGGATGGAAGGAGGCCACACCTCTTTTTATAAATCACCAGCTGCCATAAACCAGGCAAATTAAAGGTCCAGCCAAGTTTAAAGGTCCTTGATAGGCCAGGGAGAATGTAAGAGTATAAGAGGTGGTGGTGGGGAGGGTTGGGTCAGGTGTGTGGGCGGGTGGGAGTGGGGTGCGTAGAGGCGGGTTGGGTCTGTCCGTGGGATTGGGAGTGGGGGGCAGGTTGGGTCAGGCATTTTGGTTGTGGCGGGGGGGTCGGATCAGGTCTGGCCTTGGGGGAGGGGAGTCGGGTTGGGTCAGGTATGGGGGTGGAGTTGGGTCGGACCTGGATTGGGGGTGGTGGGGTGGCATTGAGTCGTTTCAGGCCTCGGGGGTGGGAGGGCGGGAGGAGCGAACTCTGGTCTGGTCAGGCCTCCAGGAGGTGTGGGAGAGGTGGGTGGGGGGCTGGGTGGGGCCGGGTTGGGCTGGGCCTGGCCCTGGGTGTGTGGGGTGTTGGGGTGGGTCTTGAGGAGGGTTAGGGGAGGTGATATTGAGAGTGAGTGTCTGGCCTCGCAGTAGTGGGGGTCTGGGAGAGCATTCTCTTGGGGGTGGTGGGAATCCTGTGGGTTAGGGGAGTTCCCATTGGGAGGTGTAGTCCTTTGGGTATGTGGAGAGTCCTGGGGGGGTACGGTGGTGATGGTTGGAGTAGTGGAAGAGCCATGGTGTGGTCAGGAGGGTGGTGAAGTTCCACAGGTGGAGTAGTTTTGGGGGATTGGGCGTTCAGGTGTTGGAGGGCCTCGGTGTGGGTCTGTGCAATAGTTACCCAGAAGTTAGAAGAGGTTTTAATTCTTTTTTCTGGGTAAGGATTGATGTAACCCAGTTGGAACTATCTGAAGTTTGTGACTTAAATTGTATTTTCAGATGGTTCCCAGTGCGGGGCAATTGCCCAGGGGAATTTGCATTTCTGGGCAATTGCCATGCATCATTTGGTTTACCACCACTGCGCCCCCCCCCCCAAGCTAAATACATATGACACCCTAATATCAGAAGTTTCACATCTTAATATTAATTATTTACTTGAATATTAACAGCACTTTTAGAGCATTATTAATCTGTTAGAAATTCAGTTTAATTAATCTGTTAGAAATTCAGTTTATAATGCTTATGATCAATATTTTTATTCCAATATATCTTTATTTCACAATTATACATTCCACAATGTTAAAAGATGTGCCTACCAATGTTATAAAACCCCAAAACTCTGAGGCTTTGAAGCAAACCTTTGGGGCAAAAGTTGAGTTGATTTCAAATTGAATGTGTTTTGTAGCGCTTTATCATCAAAGCTAAATTGTTCACAAGGTCGACTGGGGAAACAGAATGTGTAGAAAATAAGAGGTGAAAACCAAAATACTGGAAATACAAAACATATCTGCCAACATCGGTGAAGAGAAATTTGGTGGAGATAAGAAATAACAGGGGGAAGAATACACTGGTGGGAGTAATCGAAAGGCCCCTAAGAGTAGCTATACTGTAGAATAGAGAATAAATCAGGAGATAATGAGGGCATGTAAAAAAGGCAGTACATTAATCATGGGTGACTTTAATCTTCGTGTAGATTGGGAAAATCAAATTGGCAGAGGTAGCCACGAGCAAGAATTCATGGGGCAGAACTTTTCCTTCATCGGGCAGGCGGGCACCCGACACAAACGGGAGTAAAATAGTGGGCGATCGCATCGGGCGAGTATGCAGACATCATTGCGCACTTGCACAATATTTCAGTTGGCGGGTGCGCGCGGGAGTTGGCAGTGCACCTGCCGACAATTAAGAGAGCTGTTAAGCCCATTAATTAAGTAATGGCCCATTACTTCCTGCCCATCCAAGCTTACGGTTGGTGGGCGGGTGAATAGGCCAAGCGGCCTTTGCATTTTTTGCGAAACCTCATGGGTAGGATGGGGTTTCAACCAGTGATTTAAAAATAATGAAAACTTTTAAAACTCATTTTTAACATGCCCCTGCCCATGTGACAGAGTCATACAAGGGGACATATTTTCCTTATTTTTCAATTCTTTATTTTTAATGTTAAAAATCTTCAGATCCCTGAGACAGCTCTGTGCCTTCAGGGAGCTTTCACTGAGCCCACCCATGCGCATGCGTTGACTTCCACGCTTGCCTCCTGCGCCACCGCCCCCCCCCCCCCCCCCCCATCCAGGTAGCGCTGAGTGTTTCAGCACGCAATTCACGCTGGCTGGACGTTAATTGGCCAGCCAGCGTGCAATCATAGTTGGGGCCAGATTGCAAGCGGCAGTCGGTTTTGCAGCCGCTCCTGGGCCCACCCGCTACACCCGGCCAACGAGGTAAAAATCCAGCCCATAGAGTGTATTTGGGACAGTTTCAGAACAATATGTTATGGATCCAACCAGAGATCAGGCTATTTTGGATCTGATAATGTGTAATGAGGCAGAGTTAATAAATGATCTGAGAGTAAAAGATCCCCTAGGAAACAGTGACCATAACATGGTGGAATTTAGCATTCAGTTTGAAAGTGAGAAATGTGGGTCAGAAACAGCTATACTAAACTTAAATAAGGGTAATTACAAAGGAATGAAGGTGAGGTTGGCTGGAGTGGACTGGGAAAGGAGTTTAGCAGAAAAGACGGTTGATGAACAATGGCAGACGTTTAAGAAAATAGTTCATGACTCGCAACAAAGATATATCCCATTGAAGAAGAAAGATTCTAGGAAGGGGATAAACAAACCACAGTTAACCAAGGAAGTTAAGGATATTATCAAATTGAAAGAAAAAACATACAATGTGGCAAAGATTAGTGGTAAGCCAGAGGATTGGGAAAGTTTTAAAAACCAACAGAAGATGACAAAAAAAAACAATAAAGAGGGAGAAAATAAACTTTGAGGGTAAACTAGCAAGTAATATAAAAACAGCCAGTAAGAGCTTCTTTAAATGTATAAAAAGGAAGAGAGAGGCCAAAGTGAACATAGGCCCCTTAGAGAACGAGGCTGGGGAAATAATAATGGGGAACCAGGAAATGGCAAAGGAGTTGAATAAATACTTTGCTTCAGTCTTCATGGTAGAAGACACAAATAGCATTCCAAAAATACTAAATAATCAAGGGGCAAAACGGGGGGAGGAAACAAAAACAGTAACTATCACTCAAGAAAAAGTACTAGGGAAACTAATGGGGCTAAAGGCCCATAAGTCCCTTAGACCTGATGGGCTGAATTCTAGAATATTAAAGGAAGTAGCTACAGAGATAGTGGATGCACTGGTAGTAATCTTCCAAGAATCTTTAGATTCTCGAAAAGTCGCAGAGGAAACTGCCAATGTAACACTCTTATTCAAAAAAAGAGGGAGACAAAAAACAGTTAACTACAGGCCAAGTTAGCATCTGTCATTGGGAAAATGTTAGAGTCTATTATAAAGAATGTAATAGCAGAGCATTTAGAAATACATAGTATAATCAAGCTGTGTCAGCATGGCTTCATGAAGGGGAAATCATGCCGAACAAATTTATTAGAATTCTTTGAGGAGGTAACAAACAGGACAGATGAAGGGGAACCAGTAGATGTAATACATTTGGACTGCCTAAAGGCGTTCGGTAAAGTACTGCACATAAGGCTACTTAATAAGATAAGAGCCTATGGTGTTGGGGGTAGTATATTAGTATGGATAGAAGATTGGCTAACTAATAGAAGACAGAGAGTTGGGATAAAGGGGCATTTTCATGATCACAACCTGTAATTAGTGGAGTGCCACAGGGATTAGTTCTGGGGCCACAATTATTTACAATATAAATGACTTGGATGAGGGAAGTGAATGTACTATTGTCAAGTTTGGAGATGACACAAAAATAGGTGGGAAGGCAAGTGGTGAGGATGACACAAAGAGCCTACAAAGGGATATAGACAGGTTAAGTAAGTGGGCAAAAACTTGGCAGTTGGAATATAATGTGGGAAAACGTGAGATTATGCACTTTGGCAGGAAGAATAGAGGAGCTGAATATTATTTAAATGGAGAAAGAATGCAGAAAGCTGTAGCACTGAGGGATTTGGGGGTGCTTGTACATGAATCACAAAAAACTAGCATACAAGTTCAGCAGGTAAAAGGGAAGGCAAATAGAATGTTGGGCTTTATTTCAAAGGAATGGAGTATAAAAATAGGGAAGTCTTGCTAAAACTATAGAAGGCACTAGTTAGACCACAGCTAGAATACTGTGAACAGTTTCAGTCACCTCATCTAAGGAAAGATATACTGGCATTGGAGGCATCCAGAGGAAGTTCACCAGGTTGATCCTGGGTATGGAGGGATTTTCTTATGAGGAGAGGTTGAGTAGGTTGGGCCTGTACTCATTGGAGTTTAGAAGAATGAGAGGCGACCTTATTGAAACATATAGGGCTGCATCTTCCGGTTGGTGAGCGGGGATGGGGCCCGCGCGCCGATGTGTAAAATGATGTGGGTGATGTCGGGTGGGCATCTCGATGTCACCCTGTGCTATTTACATTTTCAGATCGGCGCACGCGGAGCCGAGTCAGCTGCGCGCCCGCTGACCTGTCAACAGCCACTTAAGGCCATTAATAAAGTAATTGACGTAATCAACGGACCTGCCCATCCAACCTTAAGATTAGCGGACAGGCCGCGAGCCCAGGCGGGCTTCTGAAAAAACATGAAACCTCATCCATGGGCGGGATGAGGGATTTTAAATGTTTGCAAAATGTTGAAATAAAAGAAGTTGACATGTCCCAGCTCATGTGACAGTGTCACTTGAGGGGACATGTCAGGAATTTTTTTTTCACAATTCTAAAAATTTTTGAAACTTCCAGCGATCACCCTGAGGCAGCACTTTGCCTCAAGAAGATCTGTGCACTCTTTTGCGTGCATGCGTGAAAGAGTGCATGCCCAGCTTAGGGCATTCTCCCCCGCCCGCCCGCATAGGGAGTGCACAGCGCTTCCAAGTGGATTCCTTAATTGGCCTGCCCACATAAAATGGCGGCGCTTCCCCAACCGGGGGTGATGATTGGGAACCCGCCCGCCCGTTCCGTGGGGGGGGTGGGGGGAATGTTGCTCATAAGATTGTTAAGGGGGCTTGACAGGATAGATGCCGAGAGGTTGTTTCCCCTTGTGGGGGAGTCTAGGACCAGAGGGCATAATCTCAAAGTAAAGGGTCGCCCATTTAAGACAGAGATGAGGAGTAATTTCTCCTGAGGGTAGTGAATCTGTGGAATTCTTTACCACAGAGGGCTGTAGGGGCTGGGTCATTAAGTATATTCAAGGCTGAGATAGACAGACAGATTTTTAATCAGTAAGGGAATCAAGGGTTATGGGGAAAAGGCAGGAAAGTGAAATTGAGGATTATCAGATCAGCCATGATCTCATTGAATGACGGAGTGGACTCGAAGGGCAAAATAGCCTACTTCTGCTCCTACATCTTATGGTCTTAAAACAGATTATTGCCAGAATTGGAGACCATTAAACCCAAGAAGGAAAGGTGAAAAATCCTCAATGGATCATGCAAAGATGCTGGATGGAATTGAAAGCACATTTTGCCCATTTATTCTCACTTCTTAGTAGATTCAAAATTGTAACAATATATAAAATTGTTCAGATCTAACACTTGTGGAAAGCATATTTCTAGACCTTGATAGTTGATTTATATATTTCACAAGATTTATATGATTTATAAAGTTCTAACTTGTGTTGCAGTCCAATGTTCATAACTTTTTATGTTTTCAGATGTTTTGCACCAAAAGATGACTGAAACTTGTGCAACTGCTCATATAGGTGGCGTAAACATAGTCCTGCTGGAAGGCATTACACCTAACATTCAGTGAGTAAAGCTTGAGTTTTTAAGAACTGTTAAAGAGATAATTGAAGAATGCTAACTTTTGTATCGAAAAGAATGCATGCAATCAATGAATTGGTTCTTTATTTTTGTACTTCCACTTTCTTTTGGCTGTTCACTGGCTAAGAGGAAGGACTATACAAATTGTTGTGAGGGGCAGGAGGTTTAGGGGGGATGTGAGGAAAAACTTTTTTACCCAGAAGGTGGTGATGGTCTGGAATGTGCTGCCTGGGAGGGTGGTGGAGGCAGGTTGCCTCACATCGTTTAAAAAGTACCTGGATGAGCACTTGGCACATCATAACATTCAGGGCTAAGGGCCAAGTGCTGGTAAATGGGATTAGGTAGGTAGGTCAGGTGTTTCTCACGTTTCGGTGCAGACTCGATGGGTCGAAGGGCTTCTTCTGCACTGTGAGATTCTGTGAAATCAGCAAAGTCTGCCATCAGGCGGGGAAATCGACGTGTGATCCGCCAACGGCAGTGGTGGCTTTTTTCTTCGTATCGTGCGTCGTGTTGTTTAAAAATTGGAAAGGCACGGATTTCATGTGGGATCGCTGGTGGGACAGCCTCTGATTCCCCTGCCCTGCCATGACCTCAGGCCTTCAGTAAACTGGGTACCATATTTAAAGGGCATCCCTGCACAAAGCTTGCATCCTTCAAGGAATAGGAAGCTGCTGGGAACTGATGGCTGCTAAAGGGAGGAAACATGCTGTCGCCCAAATTTAGCGACGCCTCCCTTGAGTGCCTACTGGATGCAATGGAGGCCATGGCAATGTCTTCTCGCCCCGCTCTGGACGAAGAACCTCATCCAAGGTGACAAATCCAGCGTGTCAGCGGTGCTTGGCAACAGCGCCCTCCAAAAGAGGACAGCCACCCAGTGCAGAAAGAGGATGTACGATCTCCCACGTTCAGCCAGGGTAAGTCGCTCTTCCCATCACTCTCAACTCTCACTCACAAATCCATCACATATCCACAGGAATCTCACTCACTGCCAGCTCAAGGGCCAACACTATTCATTCTCTTACACTTACCTTCGTCTGCCCTGCGGGTCCTGTCCTCATCCCATCCATGGCACCACTCAGCATCCAAACATGTCAGGCATCAGTGATGGGGAAGCCTCTGGAAACAATTATTTGGGATAGAATTTGTAGTCACGTGGAAAAATGTGAGTTAATTGGGAAGAGCCAGCATGGATTTCTAAAGGGGAAATAGTGTTTAACTAACTTGCTGGAGTTTTTTGAAGAGGTAACTGAAAGGGTAGATGAGGATAATGCTGTTGATTTGGTGGGCATGGACTTTCAAAAGGCATTTGATACAGTGCCACAGAACAGACTTGTGAGCAAAGTTATAGCTCATGAAATAAAAAGGACAGTAGCAACGTGGATACAAAATTGGCTGAGGAATAGGAAACAGAGGGTCAATGGATATTTTTCGGGCTGGAGGAAGATTTGCAGTGGAATTCCCCAGGCATCGGTATTGGGACCCTTGCTTTTCCTGATATATATTAATGATCTAGATCTTGGTGTGTAGGCGACAATTTCAAAGTTTGCGGATGATGCAAAACTTGGAAGCAGTGTAAATGTGAGGAGGACAATGTCGAACTTCAAAAAGACATAGACAAGTTGGTGGAGTGGACAGATAGGTGGCAGATAAAGTTCAATGCAGAGAAGTGTGAGGTGATGCATTTTGCTAGGAAGAACATGGAGAGGCAATATAAAATAAGGGGTCCAATGCTTAAGGGGGTGCAGGAGCAGAGGGACCTGGGTATATATGTGCATAGATCATTGAAGGTGGCAGGACAGGTGGAGAGAGCAGTTAATAAAGCATACAGCCTCTTGGGCTTTATTAATTGGGGCATAGAGTACAAGAGCAAGGAGGTTATGCTGAGCTTATATAAGACATCAGTTAGAGCTCAGCTGGAGTATTGTGTACAATTCTGGGCACCACACTAAAGGAAGGGTGTGAACACATTGGAGAGAGTACAGAAGAGGTTTACAAGAATGGTTCCAGGGATGAGAAACTTCAGTTACGAAGATAGATTGGAGAGGCTGGGAGTGCTCTCCTTGGAGGGGAAAAGGCTAAGAGGAGATTTGATAGAAGTGTTCAAAATCATGAGGGGGCTGGATAGAGTAGATAGGAAGAAACTGTTCCCACTCATGAAAGGATTGAGAATGAGAGGGCACAGATTTAAAGTGATTTGCAAAAGAAGCAAATGTGATGTGTGAAAAAACTTTTTCACAGCGAGTGGTTTGAGTCTGGAATGCACTGCCTGGAAATGTGGTGGAGGCAGGCTCATTTGAGGCATTCAAGAGGGCATTGGATAATTATTTGAATAGAAACAATGTGCAAGGGTACAGAGAAAAGGCAGGAGAATGGCACTAAGTCATAATGCTCATTTGGAGAGCTAGTGCAGACACGATGGGCTGAATGGCCTCCTTCTGCGCCGTAACAGTTCAGTGATCTGGCCTGCAGGAGTCCTTGCTTACACTCTTTCCATTTGTATTCATGCAAGACAAGCTGTCATACAACAAAAGGAAGAGGTCACAGACTGGTGGAGGAATGCCCAACATCGAGGGTCCCCACAGACCTTGAAAATAGAGTCATCCAGCTGGCAGGCAATGATGTGGACAGTTTCTGTGCTGATGGTGAAGTTGGTGGAGCTCAACCAAGTGAGGATCTAGCGGTGCAACTTCCATCAGACATCCATGCTGAGAGTGAGTTCCCCTGTTCTGCAATCCTCTGCCATGAACTAATTATATCTCTTTGCTTTCGCAAGCAAAGAGAGTCCACGAGGCAGGTGCTTGACTCAAGCCCCATGGGCACCCGGCAGACACCAAAATTGAAGACCTATCACAGTGCTCACCCACACCCTCCAGCGCAGAGGCACACACCTAGTTGTAGAGTAGCCCTGGGGTCACAATCTGGTGAGCACACTGCACTGTCTGGCCCACAGCAGGCAGGGACTTCCCAGGTTGCTGGCACTCAGAGGCTGGAGGCCAGAAATCTGCTTAGTCTGAGTCAGATGCAAAGCCTCTGGTCTCAGTCATACCTCAGTTGCTGGAGCTGCAAAGGCAAGCTTGGAAACATTGGGAAGGATGTCTGCTGCACTCCTCAGATTGCACGGCATGATGGAGAAGTCCATCTGCCTTCAGCCTGAGGTGATAGCGCCAGCATACCAATACCACCAGTGTCAACCTGAGAGGGGGGCAGGGCATCTTGAGCTCACTCCAGCTGTCCCTGCGTCTCAAGGAGTCAACCAAGGCCCCTCAGGTATCCATAGGGAGGAGGATCAGCAGGCACACGCCCCGGGGCTATACACCCAGGTGACTCAGGGAGTGTCTGTCCCATCTGAATCCCTTCTTCCTGTGACCCTGGCAGTTCCAATTCCACAGGCCAAGGAGGGTGGCACTGCCACACAGCAGGACCCTGAAAGCAGGCCGGAGCCCTCCAGAGGACGCCCACCAAGGTCATCAGCTGTCAGTAGGCCAGCTCCACTGTGGATGTCGGATGAGCATCAAGACGTACTGGCAGGGTTAGAAAGATGTTGTTGCATAATGAGGCATTGGTGTTAATCACTTGTACTTAATGTTGACCATTGTAAATACATTCCTGAGAATGTCTCCTTGCCTGTGGCTCTTTGTTATGATGAACAGTGTTTGTGTCAATCCTGCACAAAGTGAAGGCACGTGTCGCAGCCCAGAGCGCCTCCCCTGTGTAGTGTGTAACCTTTTGAGCACAGTGATTGTTCGGCTTCAAAGTCACACTCCAGATTAGTGATGCATGTACCTCTATGTGGTTTTTGTTTGCTGCCAGAATCTCAACCCAAGCGTCACTAGGTTCTGTGATGTTCGCCATGTGCTCTCAGCACCTTAGAGGCAGGGCTGCCTTCCTATCTCATCACTATTCCTGACAGGTGAAGGTGTGGTGCTGAAGGGAATAGCTAATGAAATCTGCCAAAGGATCAAGTTGTCTTAAAGTCCATATGCCTGCTGTATCACAGCAGCGTCTCCATATGAGCCTCTTCACAGAGTCTATATGTGCTGCCCCTCAACCCAGACAAGTGTCAGGCATTCCCAGATGCAATGTAAAGATCTCAGGAGTGTCCTCACTGCATCTTGTCATCATTCTCCTGGAATCTTGTGGCAATGATGGTTTCACAAGTTTGCCTGCCTCGTTTGGCCAATGCAATGATCTCATTGTTTCCACCCTTATCTTCCAGGACCTCATCCCCTTCGACTTCCGCCTCATTGAAGGAGACACGCAGCCCTTGCATTTCATCATCCTGGCCCTCCCCCACTTTGCATTGCTAGGGCGTGTAGCGCGCAGCAAGCCACTATGATGTGTGATACCCTCTGGGGAGTGTACTGGAGTGCTATGCCAGATCTGTCGAGACACCGGACCCTCATTTTCAGGATGCCAATGGTGTGCTCAGCCAAACTTCAGGTTGCGGCATGAGCCTCGTTGTACCTTCTCTCATCGGGAGTCTGAGGCCACCGTATGAGCATCATCAGCTTCATACTTTCTGGGTAGCCCTCCTCCCTGAGGAGCCAACCCTGCATCCTATGCGGTCCCTGGAAGATGCCTGGAAGGGGCCTGAGTCCTGCTGAGGGTGAATGAGTCATGGACGCTTCCGGGGTATCTTGTACACAGCTGCATGATCCGTTTTTTATGGTCACCGACCAGCTAAACATCGAGTGGAAGCCTTTGTGGTTCACATACTGGACTACTTGTTGTCAGGGAGATTTAAGAGCCATATGAGTGCAGTCGATAGCACCCTTCAGCTATGGGAATTGGATATCTCTACAAATCCCAGGGCTCTTACTTCCTGGCTCGCCTGATCTCTGTCGAAGTCGACAAAGTTGTGTGCTTTGGCAAAAAGGGCGTCTGTGACCTCCTGGATACATTTGTGGGTGGAGTCTTGTGAGATCCTGCAATGGTTCCCAGTGGAGTCCTAGAAGGAGCCACTGCTGTAAAAATTGAGCGCGACGATAACTTCAACTGCCACTGGCAGTGGATTCCCACCGAGTCCCTGTGGTGCCAAATCCTGCAGATGGTGGCATATGTGAGTGACCAGTTCCCTTGACATGCACAGGCGTCGGTGACATTGGTTCTTGCCCATCTGCAGATAGAACGTGCGCCGTCTATAGACCCTGCGTCTAGTGACGCGCCTGCGAACGACGGCTTTGTGGGGTTCATCCTCTGCATGCGGAGGAGGCCCTTGGGCTTCAGGATTCTGTTCCAACCTTTGACAAGCCAGTCGCTTCTCTTGCATTTTTCTCCTCTTTCTCTCCTGCCTATAAGCAATCAGGCAGATGGTGAGATCACTAGGCTCCACATTCCTGGTAGTCTCCTCACTGCAGTGTCAAAGAGAGAGATGCAAGGGTCAGCAATTGTCTCCTAAGGACTATTCTTGGTCAAGTCATCGCCTGTGGCTGCCTCTCAAGGCCCCTTAATGCATACCAGGGAGTCCAGGCCACCACATGGATGCCCTGTGATTAGTGTGCATGTTATTTCACCATGCCCTCACCAAATGACCTGAGTGGCAAAAGCTTCAGCCTCTCAACTATTTAACTCTCCTCTCAGGCACAGGCATTGTCCTAACCTACACTCTAAGGCTTCGCGGTTTGCTTGGACCGCGAGGGTGACTTTTCAATGTCAACTTAAACATAAAATAAGGGACTAGGAGTGCACCCCTCTATTAGTGTTCGATGGCCACCTTTCCCAGGAGGATCCTCAAGTTTGCCCAGTCACCCAATGGTTCTGCAGCACCATAGCACTCATTCAAGTTTGAAGTGTGCCTGCGAGGGGTTAACTGTAGAAGAACAATCATTGGCAGTGTCAGGAATTAGTGCTGCTTGAGTGGGCACATTTGCTTGACTAACCTGACTCCAAGCATGTCAATTGATTTCAAGCTAAATGCTCTCAGCTGCGGAAGAGTGCTAATTTTTGACATGTTTTGGCATTTACCCAGCTGTTTTCTTCCCCTTCCCCCCCCCAACCCCCCCAGCATGTGATTGTGTTCAAACTTCTGTCTGTGCTGCCATAACCACCCCCCTCCCCCTGCACAGTAGCCCTTACCCCGTCCTTCCCTTGTCCCCAGCACTATCGCCCTTGCCCCAAGTTCGCTTCTCTCCCTCCTACCGTTGCCTTGTAGCCCTTGCCCCAAAGATCCTTTCCCCCTGGCACTGTCACCCTTGCCCTGGCACCACAAGCCAGCCACAAAGAAGCCGCTGTGGAGACTTGCCTGTGATTTCCCCTCCTGGATCTGTGGAGCCACTTCCTTGCATTGGGATCATCGCGAGCACTGTGCAAAGTTGTGTGCCCTCACCTCCAAGTTCCCCTCGAAGTTCAGGTTGCCAGTTGCATGCCTTTTAAAGGCAGTTGTAAATCACGCTGTTCTAAAATCACAGCGCCATGGGCTTTAAATTTGACTTGGGGGTGGTGATCCTGACGTGTGGCCATAATAATGAGATGCAAATGCATTTAAATGTATTTCCTGATGTTCGACGGCGGGAAACGCGGCTCGCCATTGGTGGGGGGAAGGAACAATCGCTTCCTGGATTTACATTGTCGGGAAACATGCCTAGGGACTTCTCGGAAGATTCTCTGATCTTGCCACCGATGTGTGCGTCACAATTAGGCGCAATGAGTTGCTGCAGTGCATCTTGTAGATGGTACATGCTGCTGCCACTGTGCATTGGTGGTCGAGGGAGTGAATGTCGAAGGTGGTCGATAGGGTACCAGTTAAGTAGGCTGCTTTGTCTGGATGGTGTTGAGCTTCTTGAGTATTGTTGGAGCTGCACTCATCCAGGCAAGTGGAGAGTATTCCATCACACTGCTGACTTGTGCCTTGTAGATGGTGGACAGGTTCTGGGGAGTCAGGAGGTGAGTTACTTGCCACAGAATTCCCAGCCTCTGAACTTTTCTTGTAGCCACAGTAGTTATATGGCTGCTCCAGTTCAATTTCTGGTCAATGGTAACTCTCAGGATTTTGACAATGGAGGATTCATCGATGGTAATGCCATTGAATACCATGGGGAGATGGTTATATTCTCTCTTATTAGAGATGGTCAATGCCTGGCACTTATGTGACGTGAATGTTACTTGTCACTTAGCACCCCAAGCCTGAATGTTGTCCAGGTCTTGCTGCATGTGAACGTGGACTTTACCTGAGGAGTCGTGAATGGTGCTGAGCATGGTGCAATCATCAGCGAACATCCCTACTTCTGACCTTATGATGAAGGGAAAGTACTTGACGAAGCAGTTGAAGATGGTTGGGTTAGGGCACAACCCTGAGAAAATCCTGAATTGATGTCCTGGGATTCAGGAGTTGCATGTTATTATTTGTTATCTTCAAGATAAAGGAAAATAGTTCCAAGATCATTAAGGCAAAAACATTACGTCCTTGGGATTCCTTAAAATTATTTTTAAACCTACACTTAATACATGACATCTGACATTATACAATGTATAAAATTCTATTCCTTGTTTAGTTTCTCTCACTCCAGTGTCAAGAAATTGGAAATATACAATAAGTAGTTAGAGAGTTTTGTTCTTATGGCTACAAACAATTCATATTGTTTTCTTGGTTTAACAATGAATAGTGATGGTAAAAGTGATTTTTGGTTACCCAAAGATATTGTTACCACCCTGGGAGAGAAAGCTGTTTGATTCTCTGTCTTTTTAAGATACTTGCCACCAAATGCTCAAATTATCTTGCCTCATTTTGCCAATGTCTGGCCTAGTTCTGTGTAGTGTCTTTCGTTCACTTTCTTCAGTTCTCAGAGACACACTTTTGGTGTTCCCCATTTCCGGAAAAGCTTTAAATCATCTCTAATGCTCTGCTGGTTAGATAACAGTATAAAGCTATACTTACACTCCCAAGGTCGAAAAGAGAAATGTTGACATTTCCCATTCCCCATTGATTTGTATGCTTCTTCAGGCAATTTGCTTGGACCTCCACCTACTGCAGCGAGGAACCCCTGAGCTCAGCATTCCTTTCACCCTTGGAGTCATTTAAGTTTAAGCCGTAAACACCCATGGGGATTCCTGCCAAAGGGTTTACATGCAGCAGGCCTTCAAAGCTTGCTCCAATGTAGAGATGCAGACAGCCTCCGTGCAGCTTGCAAAATCCTGCCCACTTCTTCAACCTCTGTGAGACTGGGTGCTTGCACAGGTTGTGCCTATCCCTGTAAACTGTAGGTGCCCCTCTGCTGATTTTTGGATGCCTGGACTTAACGGAAGTCATGTCAAGTGTTCAAATGTTACAAATAATCATCTGATTATGAGGGTATTTCAAAATCACCAAGAAATATTCATATATTCATAGAAGGAAAAGCATTAGAACAGATGCAGAAATTCACATATTTAGGAAGCATAGTATCTGCACATGGAAGGTGCAGCAAAGAAATAAGAACAAGGAAAGCTATTTGAAAGAATGTATTTAGTATGAAGAGACAATTGCCAACCAGAAACCTGAATAAACAACTCAAGAAGTGACTTGTAAGGAGCTTGATTTGGAGTGTTGTTCTGTATGGGTGAGAGACCTGGATCTTACAGAAAGAGGAGACCAACTTGCTAAATAGCTTTGAAATGTGGTTTGGAGGAGAATGAAAAGGATAAGCTGGACAGAAAAAGTAACAAATGATAAAGTGCTGAGAAGAGTGAGTGAACAAAAAAAATTTCTGAATATAATTAGGGAAAGGCAGAGACACTGGCAGGATACATTTTAAGAGGAAGCAGACTTTTATGACCTGGCAGTTGGTAAAGCTGAGTTATTTAAAAATCCCAGAGGGAAACTTTAAACAACTGTCGTAACCTATATTTTTAAGTGGTATGTTTGAGATGGAACTCTAAATTCAGGAATCAGACCACCAGTTCTCGAGAGGTTTTTTATATTAAACTAAATGAAACATTTTATTAAGTTACAATACATTAAACACATACACATGGCTACAAATTACTACTATCATAACTTTTAACAAATTCCTAGACTAATCTCCACTGAGGCAACAGCAACCCATAGATTTTTAAGCAGACACCAGGCAAAGCATTTTCTCTTTCCAAATTCAAAATGAGGTTCCCTTCACTTTGGTTCCTTGTAGACACAGTGGTAGGCTTACAGCTGCTTTGATCTTACATTGCCTCTGCTCTGCACACATGAAAAACTGCTATCGGTTATATCCAGCACATCTCATTGAATGTAAATTCTCATTGTATCACCAGCCTCTTTGAACTCCACCTCTTCTAACAATAAAACCCGTTTAATAGTACCAATTTTATTAGTAATATAAACATATTGCTTGGTCTCTCCTAGCTAGGTGCCAGATTTCACCCCACTTCTTGAATGCTCTATTCAAAAACTGCAAATGCACTGTACCTCACTGTTTACATCTCAAAACTAGTACACCTCAAAGCACCCAGACTAGCCGGCTTTAATCCAATTAAGACACACCCACAGACTAAACCTCCATTTTAAAAGAAAAATATTTTCCAATAATATTATATACACTAATAGCTTCATGACACAGATTAGTAAGATACATTACGGAGGGAAGATTTCAAGGAAAAAGGGGAGGAACAAGGAAGACAATATCAATGATGGATGGCTCGAAAATTGAAGGAAGTTATTGGAAAATGAAAAGATTGGCACGGGACAGAGAGACACGGAGAAGACTATGAGACATGGAGAAGATTGAGACATGGAGAAGACTATGAGCCAAGGACCTGCCTTCGAGCAAAACACACAGGATGATGATGTTGACGTTATCTGACACTTTTTTAAAAAATCGCATTTTTAGGATCCACCAATCATCAAAGGTGTGGGAACATTCTGTGTCATTTGTCCTGAGTATCAGGAATGGGAAGAAAGAAGAATATAGTGGAGCATCACACAGAGCACTTTTGTGCCCTGGCTTCCTTCAAACCTACTGAAAAGTCAGTGGGAGGTCAGGTGGAAAATCTAAATCAAAGTATATACTAAATGCTTTATCAAGTTTATCTATTTCATAGATTTTACTATCAATACTTTGTTGGTACATCATGATAGCAGCCTGTTATGGATGAACCAACTCCTCGTAGTTGTACACCATCCTGAACTTGGAAACGTATACCATTCCTTCCTCAATCCCAAGTCCCATTCACCCATCACCCTATGCTTGTTAACCTATATTGACTTTTGGACCAGGCAATGCCTCAATTTTAAAATTCTCATTCTTATTTACGAATCCCTGCATGGTCTTGACCCTCTCTTTCTATTAAACCTTTCCAGCCTTACAATTCTTATTTCTGTGCTCCTCCTATTCTGGCCTCTTGCGCATTCTCTATTTTAATTGCTGCACCATTCATGGTCATGCTTTCAGCTGCCAACACTCTAAACTCTGAAATTTCCTCCCCAATCTTCACCTCTCTACCTATCTCTTTTATACGTCACTAATTAAAACCTACCTCTGGCCACGGGTTCGGTCACCCGTCTTAATATCTCATGTGACTTGGATGAATTGTTGAATTGTGGGTTTGATAATGTTCCAGTGAATGTTTCACTACATCAAAGTTGCTATACAAAGGCAAATTATTGTTGTAAAGAGGGAATTCCAAAGCTTGGGCCTAAGGCATAGCTACCTATGTTGTCTTGAAAGAAGTGGGAATACACAAGAAACCAGGATTGGAGAAATGCTGAGTTTTCAAAGGGTTGTAGGGCTGTTTAAGGTTACAGAGTTGGAAAGGGTTCAGGGCATGAAGAGATTTGAATACAAGGATGAGAATTTTTAACTCAAGGCATTGCCAGACCAACTGCCAATGTATGTTATCAAACACTGGTGATAAGTGAATGGGAGCTGGTATGAGTTGGGATATGGACATCAGAATTTTGGATAAGCTTAAGTTTATGTAGATTGGGAGATCAGAGAACACCCTAGAGAGTATTGGCATAATTGAGTTAGGTGAATAAAAATGTATAGATAAGGGGTTTCAGTGACACAGGTGATTTTATGAAGGTGAAATTAGATGATCTTTGTGATCGAGAGAATAAGGGAAGCTCAGTTCAGGGTCAAATAGGTGGGGAACAGTCTGCTTCAGCCTGAGATTAACCAGAGAGGGTGATGCAATCAATGACTAGATAACAGAGTTTGTGGCAGATCGAAGACAATGGCTTCAATCTTCACTCATGAGCCTGTCAGATGGATTTCCTTAAGGTTTTCTTAGTGCTACATACTTAGCCTTGAAAAGCTTGTTGAGTCTTATGGCAAACTTTATTAAGATAGCTGCTGCCTTTCTTGAAAGAGATTACCTCAGTTGTTTAAGTATCAAAGTTCTTGTTTTCACTTGGGTCTCCCCCTGCCGAGGCATTACATGTAGCTGAGCATAGAGCAGGATTACCGGTCCATCCACAATTTTCTTAAAAAGTACAATATTTCAGCTGCTATTTTTTATATTGTGACAGTAGCAGTTTATTTGCCCTGGGAGTTGAACTAGAAAACAATAAGGGAAGATAATTCTGCCAGTAATTTAGCATTATTTGGAACTAATTTGAGAGATGCTGGTAAGATCCTTTTCCATGAAGAGACACTTTAACATCAGTGCAGAATAGTAGCACAGGAGTTGGAAGAGATGCTGATACTGCAGTATAGTTGATGAAATAACCTAGATCTGTATATTAAAAGAACAAACAAGGAATAGGAATAGCAAATACTAGTCCATTTTATGCTGTTTGGTTTTTTTCATCATTCTTTTCAGTAAATTATTTAATCCTTTTCTTCCATTCCATTTTAAGCTCTTTTTAATTTTTTTTTTCTCTTTTTGTTTACTGGTTCTCTCTTGTGTGGGTTGAGTTAACTATAGTCATTGTTCAATTTTACCAAACACGTTTTTTGTTAATCTTTCCATATCTGAATATTCCAGTTTTTATTTCCATTTGCTGTACTAATCTACTGTATATCTGTTTCACTGATGTGGCTCTTCCATTATCTATTATCTTCATTTTCTGTTTATTTGGTGTACTGCTACTTACGTGAAAGTCAATTTAAAATGTACATTTTTTATAGGATTTAAAATTTTTATCTATAGACCATTTGCAATTTAAAATGTTACCTTTCCTTCCCATTTGGAAAGCCTAATGAACTAGTTTAGGTGTTTTTACATTGTGGCAAGAAGGTGGGCAATCAAATATTTTGCCATTTTCTCTAAAATGGACAAAGATATTGGCTGGGAATTTGTAGTCAGCAGTGAAGCGATCTCAAAGAAGCTACCCACAAAGATCTAGTGATCCCTATGGTTTGGATTTCTCCTTTCCTGTTAGTTTGAATTTAGCACCATCAATGGGAACTTCAGGTATCCAACAACAGTGATGTTATCATGCAGGCTAAGTAGCTAGTCACATTGAAGAACTTTCACCAACAACAAACCAGAAATTTAAAAACACTGATTATCCTGCAGTTTTTAATATCATTTTACGGAGAGTGAAATAAAGACATGAGACTAAGGTTGAAGCTGCAATATCATAGGTATTAAAAAAAAACATAAATATGTGGAAATGTTTATCACAACAGAGAAATTTGACATTACTCAAATATAAAATTAGTTTTTCAGGACCAAAGAGGTTCTTCAGCAGCAATTATGAGCCTAGTATGATGTTAAAAACTTAATTAAACCTCACTCAACTTGGTGTAACATTTACAAGGGTTTTTACAGTGAAACTGATGGCGTAAAATTGGACATTCTTGTCAGTCTGGTGCTTTTTAATTAATTGCAATCTGTGAGGATTTCAACAATAGAGAAATGTAGAATCACTGACTGCAACTTCTGGATTTCCACGTTTAACTGCGCATGTGCGGACCCCAGAATTTGCTGTCAGTTTTAGGATTAACTCCAGCAAACACTGACAGTTTTGCCGTTCTTATTTCCACAAAACCCGGGCCACAAAGAATCGTGGTTAAATGATTGTCTTGATTTTGCGATTGACGTTAAAGAGGATCAAATTTGCACTAATTCATAAAAGAAACATCTAATTAAAATATTTTGGCATTACCACATCACCAGCTTTACTGTTCCCTACTGCATATAAGCAATATCATATTGGCAAGTGGGTTTATCATTTTAAATTTATGGCAAAATTGTTTACCATCTTGCTGGTGTCATGATTGTTCTTTGCAGTGTTTTTCTTAGCACAAGATTTTGTTTATATCAATCCATATTTTCACAAAATCTGGACTTAAGGGTAGTATTAAGGGCTTTCATACATAAACTGTTGTTGATGGCCAGAATTATTGTTTCCATTGAGCATTAGTGAAGTGCAACATCTCACATTATCATTTCTATCTTGTGTGCTTCACGTGCAACAGGCAGACCACCCTTTAGCATTCATAGCCTGTAACTGAGGGGAAACAATGAATAGAGGTTAAGCATCCATGTACCTAATGTCCCTGTAATAACAACACCATGGTCAAACCTGGATCCATGCCAATGGTATCAAAGAATTTTATACCAGACTCATTCCAGGATTATCAGGGAGAAGAGTAGAAGGAGGAGATTTAGACACTTAATGCTGGTGTGATCCCATAAGGTCTGAATTATTAGTTTGACATTGTCTAGACTCCCATGATTGCCAGGCAGGGTGCTTCTTGATGCTATCTGACCATTTTAGACCAGGATAGAAAAAGAGGCAGAAATGAAAGAGCAGTTACCCAAAGAACTTAAACAACAGAAAAGGGAGAAACAAGTAAAGGAGTAAAGAAAGTGTGAGTGACGAGTGAAGGGGTGGGGAGTGAATGACGAGTGAAGGGGTGGAAAGCAAAAGAAAAGAAAGACTTGCATTTGTATCTCCATTTCTTGACCTCTGGGTGTCCCAAAGCACTTTACAGACAATTAAATACTTTGGAAGTCACTGTTGAAACTGCTGTAGTCACTGTAAGAAACACTGTCGCTGTCCTTCAATGTCACTGGATCAAAATTCTGGAACTCCCTCCCTAACAGCACTGTGGGTGCACCCACACCACATGGACTGTAGCGGTTCAAGAAGGCAGCTCACCATCACCTTCTCAAAGACAACTAGGGATGGGCAATAAATGATGGCCTAGCCAGAGATGTGCACATCCCATGAACGAATGAGAAAAAAACCTGACACTTAATATGCACAAAGTAAGCTCCCACAAGCAGTAATGTGGTAACGACCAGATAATCTGTATTATGCCATGTTGTTTCATGAACATGTATTGGCTAGGGCACTGGAGATAGCTCCCCTGCTCTTCAAAATCTGGATCTTTTACATCTACCGGTTGAGGCCTTGGTTTAATGGCTTAGCCGAAAGACGCCGCCTCCGACAGTGCAGCACTCACTCTGCACTGCACTGGAGTATCAGCCTGAATGTTTGAGAGTGAGTGACAAGTGAAGGGCTTGAAGGCTATTATTAATATCACATTCCAAAATGAGTGCATGGCTGGATTAACTGAGCAGGTGGATGTTTTGCAAAGTTCAACCAAATTCTCATTGAAGTCTCTGGAGCCTCTTGTTTTCCCTCTTCCTCTTGTTAATCTTCAGTAATCTGGAGGATGCTTGGCCTCGAGAAGAAAGATTATCTTGAAGAGTCATTAATTTTTTTGAATTTGTCATTTTCACAAAACATGTCTCCTAATCTTCCACTTCCTCTGACAATCAGGAGTTGAAAACTTGGGTTCTGTATTCTGTATGTTTTTATGGACACTTATATATGACACACTTCATATGGGTGTTGCCCCTGACTCCAAAACAGCTTAAAGGTTGGATGCTCTTTCTGATTTTCCACAGGTTAATTGGCTTGCAAATCCCAATGCATTCATAGTATGCATTTGAAGACACTTGCAGTTTTCTCAAGTTCTGACCTAATCTGTCCCTTTTAATACATTCACACTCACACTCACCCTCCTTTTGGTCTCGTTGCCAGTGCCTGCAAAGCAGTCATCAGCCCGGGGTAAGGAGCCTGCATAACAGGAAGACAGGCGCAGAAACACAGCTAAGTTGGAAGCCATCACTTGCCTCCCAGCTCAACTGCATGACCTGGTTTTTCCTGCACTCTGGACACGAGTCAGCCACTGAATTACACTTGCTGGCCCCTTCCTTCACCAAGTCGACACACAAACTTCCCGGGCCCGCTCGGCACCCACTGATATTGGTGTTTCCTTAGGTTAAACAGTACTTTGGACTCACTATCCACCCCTTGCCATTTGGCAGCTTTGATCCAGTGGGTCCAGAGCTGTCCTGCCAGCGCCTCCTTATTGGGTAGTTTCCTAGCTCCAGTCACCACTGTTGCAACCCCAAATGCGATCTCAGCTAAAAAAAAAAATCTGGACAACTAATGTTTTCTGATTTTGCAATTTTGGACTGGAGAGGTTGCAGTGTGTTATTTTACATTGCTGACACTGGCCTTGACTATTGCTTTCCACAGATATGTCTAATGTTATTTTGTGCAGAAAATATATCTAATTGAAAAATTTAGGCACAGAATATTGTGTATTCCCAACATAAAACTTGCTGAAAAATAATGGCATCTGAATAATGCATGCCGTTATTAATCTGCAAATCAACCAGCAATTTCGGAGAATTAAAAGATATGCTGTGTGTTGCCGATCTCCAGAATTTGTTGCTCAATTTATACAGCAATGCTGTTTACTTTGCACAAGCAGCACATCATCCTTAGACTCCCTGTTACTTTTAAGAATACAGGTTTTCACATTAATTGCCCATTAAACTTGTCACAAAAGGTTTAGTCCAGGAAGTTCTTTTTTTAATGATATCATAATAGTTAATGATTACCAATCAACCTCTCTAGCCCAGAAAGTGAACAGTTTAAACTGAGTCTCATTCCTTCAAGTAATGGTTAGTTGTTGAAGATTTAAAAAATATCAATGTTGGTCCTGCCATTCACTCAGAACCTTGGGCAGAATTTTTCACTTGGTGGGCGGGCACGCTCGAGCGTGAATTGACGTCGGCCGAGCGTGCCGACGTCAATGGGCACTCGCGATATTTCGCTAGGCGAGCGTGTGAGGGAGACGGAGGCAGGCCTACCATTAATTAAGAGGCCAGTTAAGGCCCTTGACACACCAATTGTCTCCAAGTTTATGTAGCCTATGCAAATTTTCAGCTGTCGCACAGGCAAAACGGGCAGGCCCCAATTTGTAAAAGCTCATCCACAGGCAGGATAAGAAGGGTCAGCAGCATTGTCAATATGAGTTGTGAGGAGTTTTGGAGATCGTGTGCTGCTGGTTGGTTTTGTGAACTGGACAGCTTCATCTCACTTCAGAGCTGCATTCTGAGCATTTCTAGGCTTCATTTCAGGACTCATTGGTGTCTTTCAGTCTGTGTGGGCCCTTCCAGGTATCAGACAGCCTTCCATAACCCTGGTAATGGGGATTGTGGTCTCTGCTGGTGGCACGTCCTCTGAGCAGGAAGGGAGAGGAGGCCAGCGTCCTAATGAAGCTTGCAGGGGAACCACCTGTAGGAGGAGAGGTGCAGGCACAAGGGAGGCAGGGCCAACTGGCAGTCCAAGGCGTAAGGAACCACAGAAGACGGCACTATCCCGCTTCCAGGGTTTACAGGTGACGATGCAGCTACCTCAATATGTCCGAGGTACAATACCAAAGGAGGCTCCGCCTCTCCAGGGAGACTGTGACCTCCGTTTGTCAGATGATTGGGCCTGTGATCAGCTCCGTCTGTGTGGGTCCATGCCAGCAGCTCTGAAGGTCACAGCGGCCCTCAACTTCTATGCCTCTGGCTCTTTCCAGGGCTCAGTGGGGGATCTGTGTGGAGTCCATAGTTGTGTCAAACTGGTGACAGAAGCTCTATTCAGCCGTGCATTGACTTTCATTCATTACCATATGGACGAGGCCAGCCAGGCCGAGCAAGCCAGAGGCTTCGCAGCGATTGCTGGGTTCCCTCGCGTCCAGGGTGCACTCAACTGCACACATGTGGCCATCAAGGCACCAGCGGATGAGCCGGGTGCCTTCATCAACAGGAAAGGATTCCACTCCATGAACATGCAGATAGTGTGAGATCACAGGATGCAGATTCTGCAAGCCTGTGCAAGGTACCCTGGCAGCTCCCGTGACACTTGCATCCTGAGACTCTCCCGGGTGCTGAGGCTCTTCAGTGCTCCAGTCCGACTGGATGGATGGCTGCTGAGTGACGAGGACTATCCTCTGAAAAGATGGCTCATGACACCTCTCCGCCATCCAAGAACAGAGGCCGAGCAGCCGTACAACTGGAGTCATGCCTCCACAAGGGTGGCAGCAGAGAGAACCATAGGTCTTCTCAAGATACGCTTCCAATGCCTGGGCCGTTCAGGGGAAGCACTGCAATAGCCCCTCCAGAACGCGTGTCACTGATTGTGGAGTGCACAGCATGCAACCATTATCTGGCACTGGCAACGGGGGACCCAGTGGAGGAAGAGGATGTTGACGTAGCTGCGCAGGCCATAGATGATAAGTCCATTAGTGAGTCCAAGGATGAGCACAGTGAGGAGAATTCTGTGGGCATGGACGCTGACCTGGGTAACCTCCAGGGAGGCAGGGACACCTGAGATGCTTTGATCCAACACTCCTTCAGCTACCCTACCAAAAAAGAACCACCATCACATGCCAGGGCTGCAGGCTGCATACTCTATCACGTAGAGGACCATTTCCCTGGCCACCAACATATACACACTCTGCCTGTGCAATAAAGTTTCAGGAGACACACATCCATCATTACATAATGGTTTACCCTGCACCTACAGAACAAATGAAGCATACAGAGGCCAATAGCACAAAATAAAATCTCATTTAATTGTACATGTGAAACATAGCTGAAATGAACATAAATTGATGTTCTAATCGCACCATTAAAAAAGTTAAAGCAAAATGGGGGAACAAAATATCACCCGTGATAAGGCCGTCTTGTGCTTATGGTGCTTTACATTTATGTTTGTGGGTGCTACGTCTAGGTGCTCCCCCTTCGCTGGCACTGGCATTGGAGACAGCGTGTTGACTCTGCTGTCTTCATGGCCTTGATGACCTTGGCGGTCGTCCTCTGGCCCGTGGAGCCTGTGAAGGCCCCGCCTGGGAGGGAGCAGCCAGTGCAACGCTGGCATCTCCCCAGTCGCCACAGCCTCATCAGACACCATGGTCACTGGCAGAAGGGTGGAAGAGCTACTGGTATCATCCAGAACACCCTGAGAGGACCCCGCAGAGACAACAGACAGCTCGTGCGCAAACGTCAGATCGCTATGGACCTCCTGCTCACCATTGATGGACGGGCACCTAGCTGGGATACTGGGTGCCCAATCTATCTCCCACACTGACACTGATCAGCTAAGGCCATTGCTGGTGTGTGAGCTTGCAGGTCCAAATCCATCCTCAGGGACCCGGATTGTGTCCCTCGAGTAGCCTCTCCATGAGAGTCGCCACTCTCTCCATGGAGGAGGCATTGCATTCGGCCGGGAGGGTCAACGCAGTGATCATGCTCCTCAGGGACTCCTTTCAAATGGAGACCATGGCACACATTCCTTCATGAATCTCCCGCACACCCGGCTGAACTTCCAGCATCTGCTGCCAAATGGACGACTCCAGAAGCCCATCATCAGTTATCGACTGAGCATTGTCCTGGTCTCAGGCAGTCCTCCGACTGCGTTGCCCTGGGCACTCTCTGCCTCCGCCTGCACCTCAGCCAAGTGTGAAGTGCCCTCACCAATGTGCACCGAGATAGTAGATGGCGATCTTATGCCCACTAAAGTGCTGGTATCTGCGCTGGTGCCTGCTTGACAAAGAGGGTGTGACGCAGGTGCGTGCTGAGCATGATGGTCCTCCGGGGTCAGGGGTGGGCTTTAAGGGTCCTCATTGTGAGCGCCTGCTGGTGAGCCTAAAAGGGAGAAGAAGGACATGTCATTAGTTTAAGTCACCACACTGTAACTGTGCATGCCAGGCACCCAGGTGAAATAACAGATATCTGCATCATGGCGCCCTTGTCTTTCCATCATCAATGGGGACTCCAGTTTCGAGGCTCACATCAATACAGAGACAATAGCCAGCATTCTCACCTCAGCGCACTGCACTCTTACCTTCATGTGGCACCCCAACCTCACTGCGGTTGGTTGACCGAAGTTCATGCCTTCATGCCGCCTCTCGAGCTCCAGTGCGTCCCGCTTATAGGGCGTCAGGATTAGGAGGCTGGGGGTCCCCCGCCAGTCTGCGACCTCTCAATATTCTTGTGGAATGTCTTCTCCTCAAAGGATAGAGGAGCATTGATTAGTCCACTCTGTAACTGCATCGCCATTGCAGCTTGGCCAACCCCAGCTGAGGGACACCTGGCAGGGCTCAGCCGATTCGTGGCCTATGAGCCGCAAGGTACTTAGTCCACGCAGCCAGGGTACACCCTCTTGGCCAGCTCCGGCATTATTGACAGTTGCCACTCAGACTCTAACACCCCTCAGGTCCACGGGGGGGAGGTGGCCAGCCCTTAACTGTTCTGCACACTGACCGATGCCAATACAGTACTCAGTCTTCCCGATTGCAGCAGATCATTGAAGCGCTTCCAGCACTGCACCCATGTGCGCCTCACCACGTTGTGGCTGCTCACCCTGGATGCCAACTCCTCCCAGGCCTTTTTGGTGAGGTGCGGGGGACTCCTCCTCCCTTTTCTGGGGAGAAGGGTTTCCCTCCGGGCTGCCACCTCCTCCAGGAGGGCAGCGAGGCACTCATCGGAGAAATGCGGGGCCAATGGCCCCGCCGACCTGCCCTTCCGCCTGCCATGTCCAACTGCAGTGGAATCCATCGAAACTTCAGCGTCCTTCCATGGCAGCCTTCCAGGGGCTGCCTGGGCTGCTTTTGAATCAGCTGCCATTGGACCCGAAGGACATAATGCCCCCTCCCCTTCTCGGAGCTTCCCCAGCGCCTTTCATGCTGGGCGGGCCTTAATTGGTCCCCCAGAGTGAAATTGTGGTGCCATGCCGGTCGCAGGTGGTGGTCGGCTTTCCGACCGCCCCCGCCGAGCCTGCCCACGAGGGCAAAGTTCTGCCCTTTGTTACCAGTCGTTACCAGTTTGCACTTCCAGCAAATTAGAATAGCAAAGTTTTTTTTAGCTGAAAGGTGCAGGCAGAAGCCTAAATTAATGGCATATGCTGTGAGATGCTTTGCTAAAGCAAATTCTTACCCAATATTGTGGTAATCTGTAATTCTTAGACAAACATAAAATGTTTTAAATCTGTAACATCATAGGACCAAAATGGTTTAATGGCAATTTTTGGCATTGAATCGTCAATGAAATTCAAGATGTTGAAATAGTGAATTTCTGAGTAGTGGTGATCCGTAGTTGAATGCTTTTTTTTTAAATCAGCAGTCTTTTTTACTTTGGATACAGTTTTGGATGTTAATAGAAATTTATTATTTAATGTGGCCAGTTTATTTGAAATTATGTACTTTTTCCTTAATTGCATGTTTTCTTTTAAATCTATTATACACATTATAACTTTAAGCTTCTAATTGTTACAGACTGAATTAGTTTGTCCACATGGAGTTGATGAGTTTCATAATACCTGTCTGCTAATATAGAATTTGTTACTTTATGAATTTATAGTTCTTTTTATTATTGATGTGGTAACCCTTAGTGTGTTGTCTTGCAGTCAAGTAACTGAAAATTATATTTGATAACTACAAGCAGTGAAATATTCTGCATGCTCCATTTTATTAATGCAGAAATGCTTTACTCCAATTCAGCCTTTGATAAATACTGCTATAATGCTATAAAATATATAGATCCGCACACTAATGATTCCACTGTTTGAATAAAGGTTTATGCATGAATGTTTAGACTTCATTTGCTCTCTTTTTATTTTCTTGCTTTCTCTACAACCATCTTGCATAGGCTGGAGGATTTTCCTACTTCACCTACAAGTACAGCCAAACAAGAATTTCTGTATGTCACAAACAAGCATGATTTCAGCTTGCATTTTTGACTTAGTGAAAGAATTAACTAAACTCTAATTCTAGCCCAATATTACATCATAATATGTTTTAAAACAATTCTGAGAAGGATGTATTAATTTCCTTGAAAGTATAAATAATTTAGAATATTGTACTTTTAATTTGTGTATGTATATTATGATGCCTACTTTTGGTTTAACTTGAATTGAAACCAAGCAGAAATGTATCAATTTTGAACTATCACTAAAGCTTTCGTGGGCTTCATATTTTTCATAATGCAGAAGAGACACATTTGTAGCTTTGCCCATTTGTACATTGACATTTTTTGCTACATTTTACTATACTTCAACTTGTAAATCAAATAGTGCTAACCCTTGTTTTGGTGCTGCAGTTTACTTTAACTAAAGATGTGTGAATTAGTTGATTGAACTGTTGAATGTAGAATGCCCAATTAAAATCCACAGTCAATCGCATGCAGGTAGTGTTTAAAGTAACATAGGTTTTTGCTGTTCTTAGAATGAAATATTAAATAACTTTTAGTTGCTTTAAATTTCTAACTTAACCTTGTGCTCTGTAATTATTGAATGCAGATGCAACACTTCCACGTTTGTATAATGTATTAGGAATACCTTGAAGAAGAAATTAGCAAATGGAACTGTAGATCAGGATGAGAAATATTAACAGGAAATGAAAAGTGTATTGCTTTAAGCGCCATTACAGGAAGGATTTTTAAAATGCAGATAAGGTGCAGTGTGGAATTACTAAAACATTATCTGGGTTATAATTTCTCAGGCTTGCAAATGCCTGGTTTTGTTTGATTCAGCTGAGGTTGAAAGATGATCTGAAAAAGGTCTTCAAGATTATGAAATATTGATTATACAGAGTTATCATAATGTGAATAGTGATAGATTATTTTTACTGTTCAAAAAAACTTTTATTTATAAAAGTGCGCAAGTTTAAATCAATCAAGGGAGAGGCTGGAAAGAACTGTCTTTACAAAGAGGGTGGTTAGAATATGGAATTCTCTGTCACTTTGCCAAATCTGCCAAATTGTTCCTAAAACAAAGTTCGCTACCCCTTCCAAAAGGGAATTAGATAGTTGCTTAAAAGAGAAATATTAAAGAACGTTGGGAGCGAGCAGGAAAATGGGATTAGATTAGGCAGATCATGGATAAAATGACTTGATGAGTAAATGGCCCATTTCTGTGCTATAACATTTTGTTTCTTTTTGTTTAAGACTTCCAATATTATTGGTAGGTGGATTTTGAGGATTTGATGAGTTATGTTTTTCTTTCTAGAACGGTAGTTAAATGCAGTATTGCCAAATCTCAGGCTCTTTATAGTGCCCAGAGAGGATTGAAGACCAACAACACAATGGTTGTAAAAGTAGGAGCCATTAGCATCAATATCCCACAGCATCCTGCCACACTGCATAGCATGATGGTTCGGAGTTCTCATCAGCTCTCCAAGCAGATTTCTGATCTCATTCGTCAGCCATCAACATGGTAAGCAATTTACAAAAAAAAATTCAGCTGCTACACAGTGCACAATATACGGTAATATTATTTTGCAATTGTGAATTACAGGAACTTGGAACATAGAAAATTAGGAATTGCTGAACAAAGACATTGGGTTTCTATCACTCTTATACTAAATTCTTAAATGTCAATTTCTGAAAAAATCTAGCTAATTTGTATTTGAATTAATCAATATGAACTACTTCCACACTTTCCCTTGAGAGCTTGTTCCAAAGATTTACCACTTGCTCAATGAAATATTGTTTCTTTAGATTAGATTTTACATTTAACCTGTCTTTCAGCACAGGCTATAATCTCTGGTTTTACTGTTCTGGACTAGGAAAAGAAGCATATTCTGGTCTTCATCGTCTAGTCCATATAGAATCCTAAAAACAGCAATTATTACCTCTCAACCTTGCAATCAGTCTCATCATTTAGTCTATAAAAAACCTAGAAACGTAAATCTCTGGAAACCTTAGGTCCAAACATTTTACACTTCCCATTTAATTACACATCTCAAATTTATCAAATGTATCCGAACATACTATTTTCTTAAAAAGCACATATTATTTTGAATGAAACTGCACTATCTTACAGGGGTGCCTGTTCTACAAATTTATCAGTTTCTCACTGCTTTCTACAGATTAGTTTTGAAATTACTACTTACAATCATAGACCATATTGCTTGATTCTACTGTTTTGAACAAGAAAAAAAGGCTTGTCATGATCTATGTTAGAATTCTAAAAGCAGAGACATCACCAACTTTCTTCTTTTCCACTGATGATGTGCCCAGTTTTTGTAACTGTTCAACATATTTCAACCCCTTCATCTTCTCAATCCTTCTAGTTGTTCTGAATAGCTGTAATCTCATTTTTGTCCTAAGGCGACAAGGACTGTACATAGTATTCCAAGTGTAGTCATACCCATCATTTATAAAGTGGCAGGATTACCTTACTATTTGGCTCAATATTGATTTTTTAATGCATAGCAACATCTGATTTATGTACTTACTGCCACTCAAGTACTGTTGTAATAGCTTCAATTTATTGTCAGTCAAGATCCACAGATCTTTAATTTCCCAAACACATTTTATTTCCATTTTAGTTGACTCTTCCTAGGCTTTATTTTTGTTGACACTTTTCATTTATCTACATTGAATTTGATCTGCCAACCATCTACCTAGTTCCCAAGGGTATTCACATCCTCCTGTAGCTTATCCTGTTCAGATTTTCAGTCATTAGTCTGTATCTTCAAATTTAGCCTTTGTGCTTGTGACAAGTTTATGAAGAGTTTATCACTGAAGTTATAAAACAAAAGTGTCAGAGCTGTGATTTATGTCATGGGGCATTGTTCAAGTTGTAGACATTTCCTTGACATAACAAAATAGATCTGAGTGTTGTACAGATCTCTCACCTTGATAGGTGATGTGTGGCTGTTTGTCACTTCCTCTTTCCTTATAATTATAACTTTGTTTATTTGCATCAGTTTAACATTTCAAATTGGCTGCCAAACAACTTTTTGTTAGTTACTTTCTGAACAAAATTCCAAGAAAGAAAGAAAAAACCTGTTTAGAACAGACATTTCCAATGACATGCACTTATCAAAGTTTGATTGTGCACTCATGCATGCCCAGAAGAATAAGATCTTCCCATAGATACGGTTGGCTAAAGTTCGGCTTTGACATCACATAAAATAAAAGGAACAGAAATATCCCTATTTAGTCCTATATTTACCACAATACTAACTTGCTTTTGATGGCAAGTATTTTTTTTAAAGCTGCAGATGAAGATAAAATCGTTTGGCTGTCTCCATTGTTGAAAAACAGTGTTTGTCGAGGCTCACACGAAAATCATGGCCATTCAGATGAGCTAGAAGGACCATTTCCTTCCAGTCTGAAAGCCTTAATAGTACTTTCCTGAATTTATATATGAAGATAATAGTGGAAGAAAAATGACCGGCCCATTGTACTATTGTCATAACGTATCTGAAGATGGTTGGGCCTAGGACACAATGCTGAGGATCTCCTGAGGTGATATTCTGGAACTGAGATGATTGACCTCCAATAACCACAATCATCTTCCTTTGGGCTAGGTATGATTCCAACCAGTGGAGAGTTTTCCCCGTGATTCCCATTGACTCCGGTTTTGCTAAGGCTCCTTGATGCCACACTCGGTCAAATGCTGCTTTGATGTCAAGGACAATCACTGTCACCTCGAGTTCAAAACTGGAGTCAGTGGGAATTAGGGGGAAAACTCTTCGCTGGTTGGAGTCATATCTAGCACAAAGGAAGATGGTTGTGGTTATTGGAAGTCAATCATCTCAGTTCCAGGACATCACCTCAGGAGATCCTCAAGGTAGTGTCCTAGGCCCAACTATCTTCAGCTGCTTCATCAGTGACCTTCCTTCCATTGAAAGGTCAGAAGTGGGGATGTTTGCTATTGATTGCACAATGTTCAGCGCTATTCGCGACTCTTCAGACACTGAAGCAGTCCATGTCCAAATGCAGCAAGACCTGGACAATCCAGGCTTGGACTGATAAGCAGCAAGTAACATTCGCGCCATACAAGTGCTAGGCAGTGACCATCTCCAACAAGAGAGAATCTAATCATCGCCTCTTGACATCCAATGACAATACCATTGTTGAATCCCCCACTGTCAACATCCTGGGGGTTAACATTGACCAGAAACTGAACTTGACTAGCCATATAAATACTGTGGTTACAAGAGCAGGTCAGAGTTAAGGAATCCTGCAGCGAGTAAATCACCTCTTGATTCCCCGAAGCCTGTCCACCATCTATAAGGCACAAGTCAGGAGTGTGACTCTCCACTTGCCTGGATGAGTGCAGTTCTAACAACACTGAAGAAGCTTGATATCATCCAGGACAAAGCAGCCCGCTTGATTGGCACCCTGTCCACAAACATTCACTCCTTCCACTATTGACGCACAGTGACAGCAGTGTGTACCATCTACAAGATGCACTGCAGGAAACTACCAAGGCTCCTTAGACAGCACCTTCCAAACCCACGACCACTACCATCTAGAAGGACAAGGGCAGCAGATGGATGGGAACACCACCACCTGCAAGTTTCCCTCCAAGCCACTCACCATCCTGACTTTGAAATTAATTACTGTTCGTTTACTGTCGCTGGGTCAAAATCCTGAAACCCCCCTCCCTAACAGCACTGTGGGTGAACTGCAGCGGTTCAAGAAGGCAGCTCACCACACATTGACAATCCACAACACAATTGAGGATGGGCAATAAACGCTGGCCTAGCCACAACCCATGAATTAATTTTTAAAAATGTAAATAATCCAATTGCAAATTCATTAAAATGACAATGTATTCATTCAATTTGTGATTATTCTCTGAAATAAAACTGCTCTATAGATGTAAAACAGTGATCATTTTGTTCAGATTTAATTACTAAATGTTGATCAAACTTTGCAAAATTGTATAAACAATTTCATGGTGATTGAATGTATTTGAGAACCAACCTGTGGATGGCAATTCAAAAATAATTCATATTCCACACACCTTAGCAAAATATTAAATGTTAGAGAACTTTTAAACAAGATTCAAATATAATTTTCTTTGTTTTGTATAGTGTACCAACGCCAAAGGAAGATATTTACACTCCACAGGTTCCTGAGAAGCCTGTGTCAAGTGTCAATCAAACTCCTGTTGAAACAAATGAATTTCCTCAGCTGCCAGAGGGTTTGGAGAAGAAGCCAATTGTACTTAAATTTAGTGCCTTGTTGGATGGTATTACCATTGGTGCAGCACTACTGCCATCTCTTAAAGCAGAATACAAAATGGGCAGGATGAAAAGCCATGGAATGACAGGTACTAGTGTGTAAATTGGTATGAAGGTAAATGGTTACAGTCACTATTGAATTTTTAAAAAGTTAAAAGCTTGTATTAAATAAGTGGGCATCATAAGTCATTTTGATTTTTTTTGAACTTCTAATTTTGTAAAATTAATCAAAGTTTTTAGCACTGGAACCATATATACCCTGAGATTTGCAATAATTCTAAATGTACAATTTCGGATTGCAAAATTTTACTTTGAGGTGCTATTTTTGATTTCATTTTCTTAAACAAAAAGAGCTGGGTGTCTGTTCTAGTGTCCTTTGGATCTCCTATTTAAATGTCGAGCTACTTATGCTGTTGAAGACTATTTTATGTAAATGAACCAGGCTCAAGAGAAGAACCAGTAATTTTAGGGTAGATGATCTGAACCAAAATGATAGATTGTCATCCTTTCAGAGTAATGATTGGGAAGTTTCAGTGAAATGAACCCCATCAAACCAATGCAAATGCCATCCCAATATGTTCTAATATTTTTCACAGCTTACATAAAAAAGTCACTGTTTCTATTTTTCATGGACTTTTTGCAGTGTGTAGGTGCCAATGCTGAAGAATGAAGCATATTTTGACTTCTAGCACCCTGAATCAATATCATACAACAGTGGCTGAGCAAAATAAACCATCCTTTCGTATGTCTTAATCCCAATTTAACCTCTTCCGCCAGAAAACTTTATCATTTCCAGTTCCATTTCAACCATCTATAGTTTCTGAGTATGAAGAAGGGGGTTTTGGGGGGCATGGTGGGGGATGTTATTTGCCAAATTGCGGACATTTTTGATCTGTAGAATTCAGTAGAGAATGGGGTTCAGACCACCCAAGCAGACTCTGCATCAGACTGTGCAGCTGGCAGACAGAAGAGGTTTTCCATCAGTTTATTTTCACATGTAACTCTCAGAGTTGAAAGTACAATGTGCCCAGCATCCCCCAGTCTGTGATCAATATTTTTCCCAAGGATGTTTTCAAACCATCTAATATTCAAAACACAAATAGAAGAAAAACATTTTTTTGTGTGAAATACTGTCCAACCTATCTAATTTGGAAAAGAATGATCGGTATCCTTGACCAGGTTATCACAAAAATACAACTAATGGGGAAATATTTAATTTCATAGCAGCTTACAGTGAAGATTGTGACTGAAAATAGCAGGGGCCCTTGGAAGGAAAATTAATCCATTTAAAAAGATACCTTGACTCGGTTGAACACATTGTCCTTCTTAACGCCTCCACTCTATTGTCTAGCTGAGTGTGACTGCCCTTGTTTGATTCCATTCTTTCCTATCCTTCTGTAGGTAGAGAACCTCTGGCAATGGCTTCCCTTCCCAACCCCAGAATATTTATCCCTAGAGTTCCCCCAAAAAATGTATCGTTGGCTTGTTCCCTCCTATTTCTCATCTGCATGCTTTCTATTGGCAACATCATCAGTCTTCACAGCATACTGACAGCACCTAGCTCTACCTCACCAACATCTTTATTCACTTTTCAATTACCTTTGTGTTGGATTGTTTATCTGACAGCCAGACCTGGATGAGCCTCTTTGGCCCCACCACAAACCTGGTTCCCCACTAATAATTCCTTCTACCTCCTTGGCTACTGTCTCAGCCAATTTCTGTTGAAAACCTGATCCATTATTTTGTTCTCTCCAGGCTTGACTATTCCAATGCTGTGTTGGCCTTCCCTCTTCCACCCTCTATAAGCTTGTGCTCACCCAAGCCACTTCTGCCTGTATCCTAACCCATACCAAGTCCTTCTCACCCTCACCTCAATGCTTGCTGACCTACATTAGCTCCTGGCCCTCCAGTGCCTTGATTTTAAAATTCTCATCCTCATTTCAAAACCTCCTATTGCCATGTATCAACCAACCTTCAAACCCACGACCACCAACACCGAGAAGGACAAGGGAAACAGATAAATGGGAACACCACCACCTGGAGTTTCCCCTTCAAGTAACCCACCATTCTGACTTGGAAATATATTGCTGTTCCTTCACTGTTGCTGGGTCAAAATCCTGGAACTCCCTTCCTAACAGCACTGTGGGCGTACCTACACAACATAGACTGCAGCGGTTCAAGAAGGCAGCTCACTACCACCCTCGTGAGGGCAACTAGAGATGGGCAATAAATGCTAGCCAGCCAGCAAAGCCCACATCCCCTGAATGATTTTTTAAAAATCCCTGTAATCTCCTCTTGGCCTACAAACCTCTGAGAACTCTGTATGGCTCCAACTCTGGCCTCCTACTCATCACCAACTTCCTTTGCCTCACCATTGTCAGCTTTTCCTTCAGCTGTCTGGACCACAAGCTCTGAAATTCCCTCACTATACCTCTCCACATCATTCCTTCTTTAAAAACCTCTTTAAACCAAGCTTTTAGTCTCTCTGTCCTAAGATCTCATTTGGCTCGGTATCCAGTTTTTGTCTGATTACGCTCCTCTGCAGCAACTTGAAATGCTTCCCTTCATTAAAATGCTACATAAGTGCAAATTGTTGTATGGGAAGGGAAGTGAGCTGTCTATCAGAGCAACTATCTACTGGTTAGGTGACAAGTTGTTCATATTTTTAATACAACCTAGTTCAGATGGAGCTTTCCTCTTAATAGGTTTTTCTGTATCACAAAAGTTAAAACTAATTCAAAACAAAAATGAAATCAGCCTATAAAATCAGAGTTTAGAATTAATCCATATGAATTTTGTGGCAGAAACAACTGTATATGAAATACTCTTACTTTTAGATTCAGTCCCTAGTGCAGTGCATTCATTGTACATTCTTGCACTTAATCCCGTTGAAGGACTTTTCCAGTCCGATTGCCAATGTCAAATTTGTACTAATGTACTTGCCCATTCAAAATCCATTTTTTGGTTGTAATACCTGCGTATTTGATAAAGCCATAGCCCTGTGCCATTCTTTCCCATCCTGTCTCCCATTCTTGTAGTTACCAATTTTTGAATAGGAAAGTAACATGGGAAGAAGAGCAGTTGAAATCCATCTTGCCTGCGTCCTATATGCCCATTGCCAACCACACTTCTGCCACAGTTGTTGCTGCTCTATTCCTCAGCCTGCTTCACTGTCTTGTTGGAATTCAGAATTGCTCCCTGCCTTTCCCCAGTGAGAAGTAAGCGTGCATATGCTATTAGTTTTAAGACTGTCCCAACTGTTGTAATATGGGTAAAAGGCTCCATTAACTATTGTAGTACCATAAAATTACTCTTTTCACTTATTATTGATGGGATTACTGCAGCCGCCTCTTGTGCATTTTCTTTTTGTTGCTGGTGAGTGATTGAAGTTTGAAGGCGTATGAACTGAGGAATGAGAGGCAGATGCGTGAAAGGGTTTGTGGTTACTGAGGCAACTGGGATGAAGGTGACCCTCATTGTTCTCTAAACTGAACAGTGTTGTCCATATGCCCTTATGGTTTTCAGTGGAATCTATGTAATTATAGGAATAGTTTGTTACATGCTGTGATAGACACCAGTAGAAAAGTTCTGTTAATAAAATTTGCTCTTTCAACCATTAGGAGCCCAAACTAGGTTCACATTTGAGCTGCCCAATCACAGACTGCGCTTCCAGTCAAAAGTGACACCTGTTGATATGGCAACATTACCTCCATCAGCCAGCCTTAACCTACCACAAGTCACCATGTCTGGAGAATACATAATGGAGGAACACGAGAGTTACCCAGACAAATCCTGGAATGGAGACGAATTCCCATTGAAACAAGGCAATTACCTGCAGGGAAACTATTTACGCTGTGTTGCTGAGGTACAGTTGTGGTTGGAAAATGTAGTTGACATCAGACTATCAAGTTGCATAGAGAATGTTGAATTTAAGAAGCTTCCTTTAATTGCAGTGATGTTCATTGTTTATAGGTTGGTTCCTTTGAACACAACTTGACAACAGACCTTTTGAATCAACTAGTCTTTGTACAGAAAGTTTTCATGAAAGAGGTCAATGAAGTTATTCAGAAAGTCTCCGGTATGTAGGAAATTTCCTTTAAATTTGAGACTAACTTTAAAAACCATTACCTTTATGAATATAATTTTTAAAAATTCTATATTTTTTTTTACATCTCTGCTTGGGACATTCTATCTGTGTTAAAAAACAGTATGTAAATATAAGTTGTTTACTGTGAATATTTTAAAAATTCCAAAGTTAGATCTTTTTTGTTTGGACTTAAAGGGGAAATGAATACAAGCACTTACATTCTCTTGTTATTTGCTCTCTTCCTTTAATTTGTGTTTTATTCTTGTAAGACCACTAGAAACTGGATAATTTCCTAGCACATTGATGTTCAATTTGTAATTCATGAAGAACAGTTATTTTTATGAATTACAGCAATGATCACTGGGAAATGAAGAATCTTGAGATAGCTGCTTTTTGCTGTTGTGCTCAATATGATCTGTTTTTTTAAAATCACAACTGGTCCAATGTGACCAACATCAGCCTGCAAAATTAATTAGTGGGGCTTGATCCAAGTCAGTTAAATGCTGTTTACATTTACACTGCTGTTGCAATTGACAGCTGCATCTACCAGCGCAATGGGGACAAAATAGGAAAAAAGTGCAGCATTGGGTCAGGTGCTGAGCTGCTGGAAAACCGGCTTTATTTAGGAATATTCCTTTAGCTATGGCTTCCACTTCAGTGATTACTTCTACCTAGCAACAGTACCTTGATTCAGGATACTTGAAATAAAAACTTCCTTTGTAAGGAATGCTAAATATTAACATTATAATGTATATTTATACAATGTGTTTATTTGCAGGAGGGGAACAACCTATCCCACTGTGGAATGAGCATGATATTTTAATGGATGGAGAAAAGCCAAAAATTCTGCTGTACTCTTTGAACCTGCAATTTAAGGTAATAACTTCAATTATTATAAAATACAGAAGCTTAAATATAAACAAAGGCCAAGATTTTATGGCCCCTCCCACCTGGTGGGATATTACGGTCCCCCCAAACTGAATGGAGATTTAAATGGCCCGCTGCATCTGCCAGAGGCAGGGGAAGACACTGCGGCGGGGCCATTAAATCCTGGCCAAAGTCACGTAGGACCTATTGTGTGTCAGAATTACTTGTGAGCCTTTTAAAGAAGCATTATGGTCCTGAAGTTAAATTCCAGTTCTTTTATTCAATTGATATTCTTTTGATGCCAATTACATTGTGTTAGTTGTGTGCGATATTAGTATGAGAAAAGTGACATGTGGTTCTTGTGCCACTTCCACAACTAAAAGGAAACACACCAAACATACTAAAGTACATGATGCAGGTGGTAGACTCCTCATTATTCAAGTATGGCCAACCTGTAAGTGACTTTGAATTTTGGCTTTATTGTGAACCCCATATAAGAATGTCGTGTGGTGGATTTGATATGAGGTAGTATAGTCTAATGGTACTTAATATCTTTTTTGGAATATTTAATTTGCTAAATCAGTCTTTTATAGTGACTGATTTATACATCATTTAATCATTTTAATCAGGTGCATATAGATATAATGTTTGCTGTACTTTTTAAATTTTCACATGATTCGTTTGTTATGTACTTTTGAATTCCACATACCATATTGCGATTGCATCAGGGTCTCTACAAGTATCTTTTGTAAGTCCCTATCAGATTATTTTTTCCTTTAGTCTGGGTGAACTCCAAAACAAAAAGATTTTTGTTCTCAGTTGTCCCAACTTCAGTTTAAGGGATGAAAGATAAGTGACCATGACTTGTGGGAATACTTATTGGGCACTGGAAGGGAGATTCTGTGAGATGCATAATGTATGTTTTCTAAGCTACTTATTGAAAAAGATATGCCAATGATTTTTTTTATTCAGTTTGCGTTTTTGGAGTTACAGAACAAATGTTTGAATTGATGTTGCACATAATGGTGACGCATTCTGTTCTGACCAAATTTTGGCAGTGTCCAACTGCATTAACTTTTTCAGTGGAGAAAGTATTGAGACCAATGCAATAAATTTTCTTTGCTATAAAATATTGAGAACCAAAAAAAATGACTGTGTGTTGCAAATTTCAAAATCAATATGTACTGTGTTTGTTTCTTGTTTAGGGTATCCAAGTTACAGCAACTACCCCTTCCATGAGAGCTGTAAGGTTAGAGACTGGATTAATTGAACTGGAACTTTCAAATCGCATCCAAACTAAGGCTCAGCCTGGTGCAGGCCGTAACAGCAGCTATCTGAAACTGTTTGGTAAATGTCAGGTTGATTTAAACCTGGCATTAGGACAAATTGTCAAACATCAGGTATATTTTATCACATTCGGAATGCTAACTGTATAGCAGTAAATTGCATTTCAATGATTTGCATATTCCAAAATGTGATGTACTAAAATTGAGAAGGAATTGTTCTGATGATGTACGCAAAAAACAGCGAATATATAAAATGTATTAACCAATCTGTTCTACTTATTTAAAAAAAACAAAGACTTCCTAAATTATTTAATTCTTTACATTTGTTCTTGGAATCTAGGCACGACTAACATGGCCTCTTTATTACCCACCTACAGTTGACCTGGGAGGGTGGTAGGTCATTCGTCTAGATGTTAGTCCTATGATATTGGTTACAACTGAGAGGTCATTAAAAAATCCTTCTCCAAGAGACATTAGTGAAATATTGGGTTTTTACACATTTATGTTCATTTTTTGTTTGTCGATAAGAAATAGGAGGAGTGGCCATTCAGCGCTTTGAGCCTGCCAGCCCAAAACTGACCAGAATTATTGAGGTCGGTTTCAAAATTTGCCAAAGTATGATTTGAATTCAGAATGTCTGGTTTGCTAGTCTTGTACCATAATCACAACAATGCTGTACCCTCCTATGTGGAAATTGGGAAAATGCATTCTGGTACTTAGACTGGGAAAGTACCAAATGCAGTCTCTGGCCTATACTGAATAAATTGATATCAACTGGGCAGCAGTTGGAACGCTACAATTGTCCTAAAAATCCCTGGTCAAGGGAAAGAAAAAAATTCAATCAGGAACTGTGTCCCAGCACAAGTTGGGTCTTTCAGGAAACTGGGTAAGACAAAGAGAGAAAACGGAAGTTAAAATAGTGAGACTTGCAATGGGAAGTTAAAAACACGAACAAGAAAGTCTCTAACTAGCTTCCTATGACATTCAATGTTATTTCCATTGTTGGATTCCCGCCATCAACCTCCTGAGGGCCACCGTTGACCAGACAATTAACTGGACCAACCATGTAAATACTGTGGCTACAAGAGAGGTCAGAGGCTGGGTAATCTGCAATGAGCAACTCACCTTACGATTCCCCAAAGTCTTGCTGCCACCTCCTACAAGGTACAAATCAAGAGTGTGATAGAGTACTCTCCATGTGCCTGAATGAATACAGGTCCACAATGCTCAAGAAGCTGGACATCATCCAGGACAAAACAGCCATCTTGATTGGCACCTTCACTATATACAACCTTCACTCCCTCCACAACTGGCACAACATGATAGCAGCATGGACCACCAACAAGATTGTTAGCATCTCACCAAGACTTATTTAAAGCAATCCCCCCCCCCACCTTCCAAATCCATGAACTTTACCACCTAGAAGGACAAGGTCAGCAGGCGCATGGGAACACCACATCCTGATTTGAAAATATATTGTCGTTCCTTCATTGCCACTAGGTCAAAATCCTGGAACTACCTGCTCAACTGTACTGTGGATGTGTGTTCACCACAGCCTGCAGCAGTTCTAGAAGGTGACTCACCACCACCTTCTCAAGGATAATTAGGGATAACCGCTGGTCTTGCCAGCGACATCCACAGCCCGTGACTGAATGAATTGGAAAAACATTTATGTAAATTATCTGGTCATTCTTCCACAGCAATTTGATAAGGACATTGGTGTGGAATGACTACCATTAATTATATATCAATGGTCACTATATTTGAAAAATATAATTGCAGTGCTACAACACGAGGATGGTGAAAAATTCAAAACACAAATGAGGAAAATTAGTTCATAGACTATAGAAACAATCATTACAGTCCAACTGCCTAGTTCGGAGGTCAAATGATATCACACTATACTCTATCTCTTAGCAGAAAGCTATCTGGGGCATATAACTTGCTGACACTATTACCCACTGTCACCTTAGGTAACATATTCAGTTTCCCTATTCTGAACTTTGAAAACACCAGAATTTTGTACTTACGTCAAATGATTTATTAGCATTCATTTTATCTATACCCTTTTGAATCTTAAACTTTGATAAGGCCAAACCTGTGCAATCTTTTGTCTAGTGTAAAGATTCCTTGGCTCTCTCGTCTCTGGTCATAATCTTCATGCCTAATCTCTGGTATCTGTTTATTTACCCGCTTCTGCACACAATCCAGGATATTCCCACTATACTATGATAACATGAACTATATGCAGTGCATGAGGTGGGTCTGTACCAGCTTCCTAACACCCTCTGGTCCTTCTAGCTATTTAAGATTTTTTTTTTACTTTGTTTTCTGCTGTTGCAGACGCTGCTGATGATATCAATGAACTAACCACCAGTGAATGACCTGTGTGCCTTTGTCCCCATTGTTTGTCCCTCTTTCCTATTCTTGTGACCTTACATTTGTTCATATCAAATGTGTCATTTATCAGTCCAGTGACCAATCATTTTAGACACCCCTGTTTTTTATCTCCTGTTATTTCCAGCATTTTTTTCTTTCATCCTTTGGTAATTTTTTACAGCTTTATTTCTTTTCCTGTTTTCAGATCATTTACGAACAATGTGATCCAAGTGTTAATACCCAGTGTGCCTCTATAATCATCCTTTATTCCATTCTGATGTTCAACCACCCTTCCATATCCATGCAACATATAGGGCTGCATCTTCCGGGCGGGGGGTGGGGCCCACTCGCCGATGTGCAAAATGATGCGGGGTGACGTCAGGCAGGCGCCTGACGTCACCCCGCGTCATTTACATTCTCAGGTTGGCGGGCGCGCAGCCGGCTCAGCTGCACGCCCGCCAACCTGTCGATGGCCTATTAAAGCCATTAAAAAAAAATTGAAATCATTAATGGACCTGCCTGTCCAACCTTAAGGTGGGCGGGCAGGCCAGGAGCCCTGGCGGGCTTCTGAAAAAACATGAAACCTCATCCACGGGCAGGATGAGGTTTCATGAGGGATTTAAAAATTTCAGAATATTTTAAAATAAAAGTTATGGACATGTCCCAACTCATGTGACAGTGTCACATGAGGGGACATGGCAGTGAAATTTTTTTCTCATCTTTATTTAATGTTACAAGCCTGAGCCGATCTCCCTGAGGCAGCACTTTGCCTCAGGGGGATCTGTACGCTCTTTCACATGCATGCACGAAAGAGTGCGTCCCCAGCTCAGGGAATCTCTCCCCCCGCCCGCACAGGGAGCGCATAGTGTTTCCTGGTGGATGTCACGCTGGGCGGGCCTTAAATGGGGGTGCGCCCCTGAATGGGAGTGTTGAACAGGAACTTGCCTGCCCGCGCCCGCTCCTGCACATCCCCCCTGACGGGGAAAATGTTGCCCATAGCCTCCTTTACTGAGAGAATTTCTGATCTGCTCCAAGAGGGGGACCCTATTTCACGCCTTCTGAACTTAGAGTTATCACCTCCGGTACCGTGCCAAAAATCTAGCTAAAATCTAAATATACAACATTACTCAAGTTCCTTATGCCACTAGATCAGATATCTCTTTGAAATTCAATAGATTTTAAAGACTTGATCTCCCTCCTATAAAATTATTTGGACTTGCACTTAGCATCATTTTTTTGGTGCTTCATTATTCCTTCTTTTATGATATCTTCTCATGTTTTATTTTCTTTGGATAACAGACGTAGTGGCCTGTTCTTAGAATCATCTTTCTGCCTTTTCTTAGACCAGTGAGAGTTCCCTCTCAGTTTTATGGACAGCAGCTCAATTATTGGCTGTCGCTGAGGTTGCTATCTTCTTCAGGATGGCTACCTGCCCCTGAGAGCTGCCGGCCCGATCAGAGGGTGGCAACTCAGCAGTGCCACCAGGAACAGTGGCCACTGCTGAGGAAGGCAGAGGCCCTGCAAATTATAGCAGGTAAGTTGCAGAAAATTTACAAAAACCGAAAAGTTATGGTGGAGGGGAATCGCCTCCGAGCAAATCACGGGGACCGAAGGACTGCCTTTCCTGCCATGATCCCCTCTTTGACCGCCCCTCCCCCAAGCTCCCCCTGGGAGGCTGCCAGCATTCAGCTAGCGGCCTCCCCACCTAGCAGGGAGTCGATCTGCCAGTAAATTGGCCCTTAATATAGCATTTGAATATTTAAATTTGCTTTCCGCCTCTTTGTTGGGGGAAGCCTACCTGAAGCTGGTCCCGGCATCAGTATAATTCCCCAATGGTGGGACATAGTCAGGTGGTCAATCCACACAGCTTCCCCAGACCCCGATTTTACTGCCCCCCACAGTGATCCCACCTTGTACGGGCCAGCAAAATTCTCTTACATTCTTTTACTTTCCAATAAATCCATAAATATTCCTTAACCTTGTGAGATAAATTGCAGTCCATTGCCCGGTCCAAGTTCACTCCTTTCATTCCTGTTAAAGAATTCCCAACCTATTCTTGGCCAATTAAAATCATCCATGCTAATTGTTTTATTGCCTCTTATTGAGTGTAAAGTTCCATATTTAGTCTCTTATTGACCTAGTGTCCATCAGAAAGTGCTATCTTTTTTCTCTTAATCTGCATTTAATATCTATGGGCAGGATCTTCTGGTCAGCGAGTGGGGGGTGGGGCCTGCCGCCAACGCGTAAAATGATGCGAGATGACGTCGGGTGGAACTCCCACATTACCCTGTGTCATTTCCATTTTCAGGTCGATGGGGGCGCAGCCGAGTCAGTGGCGCGCCTGCTGACCTGTCAACGGCCTTTTAAGGCCATTGAGAAACTAATTAAAATCATTAATGGACCTTCCCGTCCAACCTTAAGGTTGGCGGGCAGGCTGGGAGCCCTGGCAGGCTTCAGAAAAAGCATGAACCTCATCCACGGGCAGGATGAGGTTTCATGAGGGTATTTAAATTTTTAATAAAGGTTTCAGTTAAAGTTATAGACATGTCCCAAATCATGGGGACATGTCAGGAAAAGTTTTCTAACAATTGTATAACAATTTTTAATTCGAACCCGATCTCCCTGAGACAGCACTTAGCCTCAGGGAGATCAGTGCGTTCTTTCGCTCTTAATTGGCCCGTCCACGTAAAATGGCCGCACCTCCCCACCCCCCCCCCCCCCCACCCAAACGGGGGGAAAATTTTTCCCTATGTTTCATGTTCTTCTCATCTCTCAATTTCTTTCCACTAGAAAGCTAGTTTATCACTTCTATCAATACAGAGCAATGTATATCTCTAAATTAATTCATCATTAATTATAGTACTAATGAAGCCTCCATGACATCTGTAACACCATAGTTTTCTTGGCTGTTGTAAAACTCTTGATCCTAAGCTTAATTTTTATTACTTATACTTGTGTGCAAAAATTTTGAGGGTTAGGTTATCCCATTCCCTTGTTATTTCTTGGGGCAGAAATTTCTGGCGGGGGGGGGACAGGGGGTGGAGCGCGGGCGGGCGTGGACCCGATCGCCGCCCGCAATCGGGTCCATACCGCCATTTTACACGGGTGGGCCAATTAAGGTCCGCCCAGCATGAATCGCAGCTCCCGAAGACAGCGGGAGTGGGTGGGTGGCGGCGGGTCTGCAATGACCACTGGGTCCAATGGCAACCCGGCGGCCTGTTTTAAAAAGTTGCTGCAGCCTTTGCAAATCTGCGAATCATGGCCAGACCGCTGCTGCTGAGCAGGCCAGGCAGGAGGGTAGGGCAGGGGGGCACTGTGCCCCTCGTTTCTCCGATGGTTGCCTTGCTGCCCTCCTCGAGGAGGTGGCAGCACAGCGGGAGGTCCTGGTACCCCAGGACAGGAGGAGGAGGCCCCCCCCACATGACCAAACGTGGGAGAAGGTGGCGGAGGTGGTGAGCCTCTGTGACGTGGTGCGGCGCACCTGGGTCCAGTGCCGCAAGCGCTTCAATGACCTGTTGCGCTCAGGAAGGGCGAGTGCCATGTTGGCATTGGTCACTTAACCCAGTAGGTAGGCTCCCGCCACCACCCCCTGAAGTCTGAGTGCAGTGACTGCATTGAATTATTGACGGTATGTGTCCTCCGCTGGGTGGGCCAACAGATATTGCCCATGCCGAGGTCACCCTGAGAGGATGGTGAAGAGATGGGTTCTGCCCCCGCAGCATGTGCTACATTGGGACCCACATTACTGTTTTGGGGGCAACCTGGAGGAGTTGTACCTAGGCACAGTGCTGGAACTCCAGGGCATGTCAAAGTCGGGGTGATGACATGCTGGGAGGGGAGCTTCAAGATGGCGTGGCACTGATCGGTCTGCTGTCCTCTGTGTTCTACGTGCTTGCGCCTCCTTGGTATGGAGGGATAGACCATGTGGTGCCTAATGTGATGTAGGCAGCATTTGGCTGAGGGGGTGGATACTAGCACCTCGGTGGGAATTAGAACATCGGCTAGTGTCCCAGGGCACAGCAGTGAGGGCACTTCACAATTGCTGGAGGAGCTGGCAGAGACAGAGTGCCCATGGCACCAGCAGTCGGAGGACTGCAGGGGACCAGGCACATGCTCAGTCGGTGCCTGATGATGTGGCTCTGGAGTCGTCCGCGACGCAGCAAGCGCAGGAAATGCAGCTGGGTGTGCGGGAGTATCTTGGGGAAATACACGAGGCTATGCTTGGCTTGGTGTCTGTGGTGGAAGAGTCTATGTGGACTATTGCTGAAGCAATGAGCCTCATGTCCGAGCGCCATGCGTCCTCCATGGAGAGAGTGGCGACTCTCGTGGAGATGCTCCTCCAGGAGAACAATCAGGGCTGCCTGGGGATGCACTCAGACCAGCAAGCCCTCACATCGGCATTGACCTCAGTTGGTCAGTGCCAGTGTGGGAGTTGGTCTGGGCACTAAGTTTCCCAGCTCGGTGCCCATGCATCCACGGTGAGTAGGGAGGTCCAAAGCGACCTCACGTCAGCACAGCAGCTATCTGTCGTCTCTGCGGGCTCCTCTCAGGGCGCTCTGGATTACAGCAGCAGCTTCTCTGCCCATCTGCCACTGACCGTTGCATCTGGTGAGGATGCAATGACTGGGGAGATGCCAGCTGTGGAACTGGCAGCTCCCTCCCAGGTGGGGCCAGCACAGGCTTCATGGGCCAGACGACGACCACCAAGGCCAACAGGACAGCAGAGTCAACAGGCTGTCTTAGATGCCACTCCCAGCGAGGGGTCAACACCAAGACATAGCACCCGAAAACGTAAACATAAGGCACCTCAGGCACACCATGGGTTTATCACTGATGCTTTTGTGTTGGCTTGCAGTGAGGTCTTTGAGTTGATGTGATTTTTAACACCTTTTTCATTTTGTTCCATTAAGTTTCTTTGGTTGCAATATTACATTCGGACATGTCACCATGGCTGAGGTTGCCTCTTTTGTTCCGCAGGCGATGGTTTCCAATAATATAATGAGTACTTTGTGGGACATTCAGCTTTATTAACAAGGACCTTAGATAATGTTCCTAACCAGGCAGATTTTGCACTTAGGTCTCAAATATGGAGCGTGCAGCCCAGGCTTGTCCTGGAGGTCCATATGTGGTGTGCTAGCTGAAGGTTCGTTGGACTTAAGCCTCCCAGGTGTCCCTGCCTCCCTGAAGTATGCCCAGGTCAGCATCTACCCCGTCAGCATTTCCCTGTGCATGCTTATCCTCCTACTCGCTACTGGACTCATCGTGTGCATCCACAGCCAATGCGTCTATGTCTTCATCGTCCACAGCATCCCTCCTTTCCAGCACAAGATTGTGGAGAGCGCTGCATGCAACCACTATCAGCGACACGCGATCTGGACGGTACTGGAGTGCGCCCCCTGAGTGGTCCAGGCATCAGAACCGCATCGTGAGAAGACCAATGGTTCTCTCCAACACAGTCCTTGTGGAGGCATGGCTCCTGTTGTACCGCTGCTCAGCTTCTGTTCTTGGATGGCGGAGAGGCGTCATGAGCCACCTTTTGAGGGGATAGCCCTTGCCACCCAGCATCCATCCATCCAGCTGGGCTGGAGCACTGAAGAGCCCCGGCACCTGGGAGTGTCTGAGGATGTAGGCGTCGTGGGAGCTGCCTGGGTACCTCACACAGACTTGAAGAATGAGCATCCTGTGATCACACACTATCTGCCGTTCATGGAGTGGAAGCCCTTCCTGTTGACGAAGGCACCGGGCTCACCTGCTGGCGCTTTGATGGCTACATGTGTACAGTTTATTGCACCCTGGATGTGGGGGAAGCCAGCAATGGCCGTGAAACCTCTGGCTCACTGTGTCTGGCTTGCCTGGTCCCAACGGTAGAAGATGAAGATCAATGCATGCCTGATCAGAGCGCCTGTAACCTGCTTGACACAAGTGTGGACAGCTGATTGGGAGACACTGCAAAGGTCAACCACCGACCCCTGGATGGAGCCAGAGGCATAGACGTTGAGGGCAGCTGTGACCTTTAGAGCCACTGGCATGGGGTGTCCACCCACAGAGTTCGTGGAGATCTCAGGCTCAATCATCTGACAGATATAGTTGACCGTCTCCCTTGAGAGACGGAGCCCCCTTCGGCACTGCACCTCAGACATATTGAGGTAGCTGCTTCGCCGCCTGTATACCCTGGCAGCAAGATAGTGGTGTCTTCTGCGACCGCTTCCGCCTTGGACTACCTCTTGGCCCTGCACTCCTTGTGCCTGCACCTGACCTTCCAAAAGTGACTCCCCTGGAGGCTGAATGTGCACTCCTGGCCTCCTCCCCCTTCTAGCCTTCCCTTCCTCCTCAGAGGAGGTGCCTCCAGTGGAGAGTTCAGCTCCCATTCCCAGGCTAAGGGAAGGCTTCCTAAAACATGCAGGCCTAAAAAAGATTCCTTACTGCAGAGTGCTGACTTGAAGGTTGTGAGTCTAGACCAAGCAGCTGGTATGCATTTTGAAGTATTGCAGATCACACAGGCAAGTATCAGTAACATTGAACCATCAATATTTGACAGAGCACACTCGTGACCCCACTGGGCCCTCTTATCCTGCACGTGGATGAGGTTTATTCAAAATGTCCTACCCGCCTGCCCGTGCGCCCCCAAAGACTGCACGGGTGCCTAAAAATCGTCGTTGATTGGCGCCTCAATGGCCTTAAGTGGCCCGTTAATTAATGGCAGGTGAACATCAGAGATCATCGTGCGCCCGCCCAACGGACTATCGTGTTGGCGTGCGGTGACGTCGGGACACTCACCTGACGTCACCACACATCATTTTACGCGCAGGCCCTGCACGCCGACAGGAAAATTCTGCCCTTGATTAATCCCCTTCGTACTCGAGCACACAACTATCTTTTGGCCTCAACTTTTTCTAGTTTCATCATTTCACTTTGGTTTTGGTCTGACCTGGTTGCCTTCTGTTTAAATTTTTCACTGTAGTATTGCTTTTTTTAAAAGAAACATTTTATTCCTATTTCTTATGTTTCTACTTCAGGTCTATGAAGAAGCTGGTTCAGATTTTCATCAAGTAGCATATTTCAAAACACGGATTGGATTGAGGAATGCATTGCAAGAAGAGATCAGTGGCGCTTTCGATAAGGAAGCTGTTCTCATCACACTTAGTCGACCAATAATATATGCACAACCTGTGGCCTTTGACAGAGGTATGCTTTTCTAGATGTCAGTTTATATCGAGGTGCATCCCCTGCACAATCTGAGGACCTCAGTAGTGTGAAATTCTGACTAGCCCACCCCACCCCACCCCCCACAACTTCAAATCTTTCCAGTCGGTGCTTTCAGTCTCAAGAGTTTTCTATCCATTGCCAGCAAACCCCAACTTCTATATTTTCAAACACCATGCAACATAATCTCTAGCCAGCCCAGTGCCATCAGACTCTGCCACCTTTCCACCTCCCAGTTCTTTCAGCAAATGAGATTCTCCTTTTCAACTGCTACAACAGCATGGAGCATCATACCCTACAGAATTACTGGACCCATCAGCAAGATGAACTCTGCCACTGAGCCAAATCCTACATTTTACCCCCATTGATACTAAATCCCCCTGCATCCTCAGTGTTCCTGAATCTCATTACCTCTATCCCAATTCTGTTGAATCTCAGCACTCCTCTTGTAACCTATCACTGCTGCTATCTTGAAACCTAACATATCTTGCCTGTTAACTTGATGTGCGCTCAAGACTTTAAAAAAGATGCTGTGTAAAACAGTGTGCATAGGCAAAGAAACATAATAATAAAGGACATATTTATATTTTTGTTGGAAAATTGATGAATTGCAGAATTTGAAACCCAAAACTCAGGCTAATAATTGCACAGTATTTAAAAAATCACTTTTGACCCCTTTCAACCATTGTAAATAACTGGGCCTGATAACACATTGTGCACTACATGGCATAACAGTTCTCTTATAAAACAATACATTGTTCAATTCATTTGGAGCAAAACCACACCTCATAATATAAGCAAATAAACCTTTCCACCTAATGTCTACTTGTGTGCATTGGATTCTGTACATGTTTGTTTAAAGTAATGCAGATATGGGAATGCACCAGTTCAAATTTGGAATTTGAACTAATAGTGGCATCCTTTGACCCTAGACAGAATATTTTGAATTTGAATTTCGATTGCAACTTTTGAGAGAGAAACATTTAATGATCATTTTGCAGTTAGCTTGTGCTAAATAATAAAAAGTAAGGTGTGCATGCCTCGTCTACATCTTAAAATTAAGATCTGCATAATAAAGCTAGATACTGATTGTTGGTTTCATACATCATGTTGCTAATGAGTTATATATCCGTCATGCCAAACTCTTTGTGAATGATTGGAAAATCAAGTTAAAAGTGGCAAAAGCAAACCTGATTATGTGGATTTTTATTTGATTATAATTAATTAGTTCATAATTTTTCATTTTGAAGCTGTCCTTTTCTGGCTGAACTACAAAGCTGCTTATGACAACTGGAATGAACAGCGAATGGCACTACACAAGGACATTCATGTGGCTACGAAAGAAGTAGTTGACAAACTGCCTGGAATTCAGCAAACGTCTGCTCAAGCATTTGGCACACTCTTTTTGCAGCTGACTGTGAATGATTTGGGCATCTGCTTACCTATCACCAGCACTATACAGGTACCATACTAGTACACCGCAACAGAAACAATTAGCTTATCTGTCTCAGATAGTATTAAATTATTGTTGTGCTACAATGCAACATTCATACTATTCAATTGCTTGTTGTCTTTAATTAAATTGTTTTTTTTTCCCTTTTGCATCATTTTATTCCTTGAGCATTGATTCCTTATTGAGGTACAGTTCCTTCGAGGCCAAAGTCAACCTCTGGTATTGTCCTGATGGCCAGGCTTTTCATTAATTTTGTGCTCTCTCTCTTTTGATTCTATTTGTAGTTGTCTAAGTCTTGCTCCATTTGGAATAGATAACTCAAAGAACAGAACTCATCCTTGGACTTTCCTGGTTTTTATGGTTCGGCTACTCTCTGACTTAAATATCTTGATCATCATGGGATTTCTCCAGTAGTTCTTCAAAATTTGAATGTTGATAGGACTTTCAGATTTTGTGTACAGCACAATTGTGGCTCTTTCTCTTTCCCAGCCCCTTTTTTCTCTTTCCATCATATGTTGGGGAAAACATCTTGAAGCTAGTGTGAATCACACCTCATGTGTCATACTTGAGAACATTACAGCATTTTGTTTCAAAGACCTTTCTTGTCTGTCTTGTGCAAGTAACGCAGGTTCATGGTACTTTTCACTATTGTCACTGTCAGCTATCAATTAGCCTGCATGAAGAGGCTCAACCAAAAAGCAGACATTGGCTTATAATAAATACTGAAAGTGCAAACACGTTATATTTATAAGAATATAATTATAGAATGAACCCAGCCAATCTCGCCAACCTCCACACCTACCCTCAAGCCTCAGACTTTACTGCTGTAACTTGCCAAATAATAGGAAACAGAACCCAGTGCACTTGAATTCAAATTAGGTCTTGTGATCTGCTCCTTCTGTGTTCCAGCTCTCACATCCACCATGATATATTCCCTGACAAATTGCTCCATTCCTCTTCCTAAACTTAACTCTTTGATTTGGTTCCTGGCCTCTCTGAGAATAGTGCCATAGGAGATCTAGAAGTAGTTGATGATAAAAGAAAGCACAAATAAACTAGTACACTACATAACACTAAGTATTCTTCTTCAACCATATTTGAAGGTGACCATCAATGTGTATATGTAACTACTAACATTGAACAACAAATTAATTAGAAGCAAAACTGTTTCAAATTGTGCCGATTTAGCCTAAAAGCTTGTTGTAATTAAATTTGGAAAATATTACTTGTGATTTTTGTTATAGACCTAAAAGCAATATGCATATTATGATGTTGGCACTATTGTCACCTTAACTTTTTTTTAAGTTAAAACCTAGAAATTATTTTTTGACACTGACATCACTATTAGAGTTAACATATTCCTATGCCATTCCCCTGTCCCTCATTAAAGACAAAAGTTTTAATGTTCATTAAAATAATGGGTAGATTAAGCACTTTTGTTCTGATGGAAGTAATCAGCTAATTCTAGGCTGATTTATAGTAAAAATGTGTTCATGGCAACAGATATAAAATTTGACATTATTTGAAGTAATTGAAATACCTTTTACTTTAATTAATGTTAAGAAGTCCAAAGCCATTGTTTTCAATCCCTCGCTCCAGACTCTGTTCCGTAGCTACCAACTCCATCCCAGCTAGGCTGTTCACAATCTTGGTGTCACATTTGGATCCTGAGATGACCGTCCGACCTCATGTTCATCCTGTCACTAAGACTGCCTATTTCCACCTCTGCAATGTTAGCTGATTTTGTCCCTGCTGCTGAAACACTCACTCATGTCTTCATTTCCTCCAGACTCAACTATTCCAATGCGTCCCTGGCTAGTCTCCCACATGTTTCCCTCCATAAACGTGAGGTCATCCAAAACTCAGCTGCCCATGTCTTAACTTGCAGAAAGTCCTGTTCTGCTAGCATCCCTGTGCTCACTGGTCTATATTGACTGCTGGTCAAGCATTGTCTTAATTTTAAAATTCTCATCCTAGTCTTCAAATCCCTCCATGGTTTCGTCCTTTCCAACCCTATAAGCTCTTCCATTCGTACGAACCTCCGAGATATCTGCGCTCCTCAAATTTTGTGCATCTCTAATTTTAATTGCTTCAGCATTGGTGGTCGTGCCTTCAGTTGCCTCAACCCCAAGCTCTGAAATTCACTTGCTAAACCTGTCGGCCGTTCTACCTTGCTTTCTTAAAATCTACCTTTTTAACCAAGCTTTTGGTCAGCTGACCTAACATTTCTTGATGTTGTTCGGTGTCATATTTTGTTTTATAACGCTCCTGTGAAGTGTCTTGGGACACTTCATTATGTGAAAGGCACAATAGAAATATAAGTTGCTGTTGTTTGATGATGTCAGAGGTCTTTTAACAACAAATTTTGTTTGTTCTTGGCAGGGTAATCACAATATTGATTTTGATCCTGGGTCGGCTATGGTTCTTACCATTGAGAGCACTTTGATCACTGCTTGCTCATCTGAATCCCTAGTCAGCAAAGGTCATTTCAAAAATTTCTGCATACGATTTGCTGATGGATTTGAAACTAGTTGGGATGACTGGAAACCAGAACTTCAGGGAGATATAGTAATGAATGCCTGTGAGTTTTCTACTTACTTATTCGCTCACTCTATTTCTCTCTTGCCCTCCAACCCATCTCGCTCCCCCCGCACCCACATCTGCAACATATATAAAAGTGGACCAAATGGACTGCAATATTTGGTTACGTGGCACTGGTAATTTTGCTGCTATGGCTGCCCTTTCAGGATGGTAGCGCACGCACGCTTTTATTGCAAGCCATGCAGAATGCTATTTTAGATAGTTCATTAGTGCGGGTGCTGGGAGCTTGTGTTGGATGTATGCAGAGTTGACAGATGTGACATCAGTGAGTATATAATTCTGATTTGACCCCAGTAATGCCAGTTTTGACCTCAGCATTCCAGCCGAGGGCCTCTCTCAATCTAATACAGCTGATCATGCATTCAGCAGCAGACAGGACTCCCCATCATGCTATTTAAAGGAATTATAAACCACTTTCTGGTTAGTTGCTGATTGATTGTTACTGCCTGTTACTGAGATGGTTGAAGATTTTGGAGGTTTGTACTGCTTAAATTTGCTGAAAACTACAGAGATGGCGTTGTACATGTTGAAGGCCTTGGTTCTCACTTCAAAGGCTCTGTTCAGATCTCTTACTTCCAGTAAGGGGTTTCATAGGCCCTGATTTTTGCACTCTGTTTGGGTGCTCAGAGACTGGAGAATTCCTGGATCTGCGAACCTGACCCAGTCATTTGGGGGGGTGCAGTGGTCGGGGGAGTGCAAGGCTGGATTAGAAGTCAGGCCCGCTGCGCCCAGAGAGTGAGGAGGCTGCCGGGTGCAGAGGCAGACTTGGCAGAAGGCCTGCCTCTTTGCTCCGACACTTAGCTGAATCCAGTTTAAAAAATGATTGAAACAAAAGACAACTGTCCAGCCTTCATCTCCCCACACACCCCTTAAGACCCATCCATGCCAACTTATGCTACCTCATACCCCTCTACCCAGCCCCCAATGCCCCTTATGCACTTATGCCACCACATGTCCCTCATACCCATGCCCCATGGCCCCTCATACCTCCTATACCAACCCATGCCCCTCTGCCCACCACCTCCATGGCCCTTTATAACCCCTATGATAACTTATGCCAACCCATGGCCCCTACCTACCACCCTTTGTCCTTACCTCTCCATGCCAACTTGCTCAGTATCCACCATGGGCAAACTTCAGGAGCCATGCTGACATAAAATAAAGTTGTGTCCGTTGATGACATCATTATTTTAAACAAAATCAGCTCTCACTGATCAAAAAACCATTTGATATATAGAAATTCCTTTAACTAATCTCTAATGAAAACAAACATTTCTATTCTATAACCACTTGGAGCTGTCAATCAAACTGCTTACTTAACAGGCACCCCACTGTGATAATGTTAGTTTGTAAAATCAGTCATTTTAGCACAAATCCTATAATGAAAGCCCTCAGGCTTCTGTTAACAGACAGAATGAAATATCAAGCAGTGATGTTTTTTTGAATTCTGGACTTTTTTTAAAGTTAAAGCTCAGCAGAGTGAAATCCATTGATAGCTTTCACATCTCCAATGAATTTTGACAGTTCTCTGACAGCTTTGACAGATCTAATTGTTATGATATGGCAGGTGGTAATTGCTAGGCTGACCAAATCCCACAGGGAAACTTTGCTAGGCTATCACAACGATTTTGCAATTTATATTTATCACAAGAAGGTTTGTGCACTGAAGTCAGAAGTACTGAGTCCACTATCACCTTTAGAGATTTTAAACATTAGATTAAAACATTTATTAACAGAAGAAAACTTAAACATATAGGACTACAGTTACATAGTTACATTTAGTTTTATAACAGTTCTCACAAGATCTCTACTTAACTAAACTGCCAACTGCACACCCCTTTCAGGCTACACTCCAAATAGATTCTTAATCTATAAAACATCCAGCAATATTAGCACAAGGGTCCACTTTTGCTGTAAGAGAGATATTTCACATCTCTCTCTCTCTCACTCGATCATGGACCTCCAAAGACTTCTAACACAACCTTGGTTACTGGAACAGCAGACTTCCCCAGGATGGCTAGAGGCTTTTCCCACAAGTCTGTTTCACCCAGTGTGCCTTTCAAGGTGTCTCACAGGCACTCCCATGCAGCTTTCCACCTTTCTTTAAATATATTTCCTCCCTTTTGATCTGTAAATCCCATTGTTTCAGCCTTTCTTTGGAAGTTACCTTTCACAGAATATGAAAAGCTTTTATGTTGTCATTTTGGCCAGTATTTATGGAAAAAATAAACTTAATAACTTGGTCTTATTTATCTTGCCAGTTGTAAACACCTTATCATGTCCCTTTGAAAATCAAACAACCTCTCAACTTATCTAAAAATGCAAATTCAATTCATACTGTGTCTGCTGAGACTTCATCCTAGCTCAGTCCCGCATTATGTACTGCCTGCAACAGGTGGGAAGTCCTAGAGACTCCTTGCGCTCTGACCGGCCAGATGTGCAGGAAGTGCCACCAGCTGCAGCTACTTGAGCTCCGAGTTTTGGAGCTTGAGCAGCAGCTGGAGGCACTGAGGTGCATCCGTGAGGCTGAGAGTTTCGTGGATAGCAGGTTTTTAGACATGGTCACCCCACAGCTTATGGAAGTGCAGACAGAGAGGGAATGGGTGACCATCAGTCAGAAGAAAGGTGTCAGGCAGGTAATCAGGAAACCCCCAAGGCGCATCTCGCTCGAGAACCGTTTTTCTGTGTTGGAAAATGGAATGAGAGTGACGGTTCCTCTGGGGAGTGCAGCCACGCTCATGGCACTGAGTGGCTCAGCTGCACAGGAGGGGAGGAAAAAGAGGGGAAGAGCAATAGTGGTAGGAGACTCGAGAGTAAGGGGAACAGACGGGCGTTTCTGCGGCCGTAGACGGGCGTTTCTGCGGCCGTAGACGTGACTCCAGGATGGTATGTTGTCTCCCTGGTGCCAGGGTCAAGGATGTCACTGAACAGCTGCAGGGCATTCTAAAGGGGGAGGGCAAATGGACAGAGATTGTGGTACATATTGGTAACAACGACATAGGTAGAAAGAGGGATGAAGTCCTGCAAGCAGAATTTAGGGAGCTCGGAAGCAGATTAAAAAACAGGACCTCGAAGTTCGTAATCTCTGGATTACTTCCGGTCCACGTGCGAGTGACTATAGAAATAGGAGATTAGTCCAGATGCATGCATGGCTGGAGAGATGGTGCAGGAGGGAGGGCTTTAGATTTCTGGGACATTGGGACCGTTTCTGGGGGCAGTGGGACCTGTACAGGGTCGACGGGTTGCACCTGAACCAGAATGGGACCAACATCCTTGCGGGGAAATTTGCTAGTGCTGTTGGGGAGGGTTTAAACTAACTTGGAAGGGGGATGGGATCCTGAGAGGAGGTTCAGCAGGGGGAGATGCTCTCTCTTCTAATCTTGGCTGTGCACCTCTCCCTGCTGAACCTCCTCTCAGGATCCCATCCCCCTGCCAAGTTAGTTTAAACCCTCCCCAACAGCACTAGCAAGCCTCCCTGCAAGGATGTTGGTCCCATTCCGGTTCAGGTGCAACCCGTCCTTAACTGGCCTATAATTTTTATGCCTTCCAGACTCACTTGCTCTCTCTTCTAATTTTGGCTGTGCAAGTGAGTCTGGAAGGCATAGAAATTATAGGCCAGTTAAGGCACAAGGGAGTTTGGCAATGTTGGATGGTAATTATTTTAAAGCAAGGAGCCTGACGAATAAAGCAGATGAGTTGAGGGCACAAATTAACATATAACGAGTACGATGTCGTTGCTGTCACAGAGACATGGTTGAGAGAGAGGCAGGATTGGAAGCTCAATATTTCAGGATATAGGGCCTTCAGGTGAGACAGGGAAGGAGGTAAAAGAGGAGGGGGTATCGCAATATTGATCAAGGAATCAATTACAGCAGTAAGGAGGGCTGACATCTTAGAAGGCTCCTCAGATGAAGCCATATGGGTAGAACTGAAAAACAAAAAAGGAGCAATCTCGTTGCTGGGAGTGTACTATAAGCTCCCAAACAGCCAGAGAGAAATCAAAGAGCAGATATGTAGGCAAATTTCAGAGAAGTGTAAAAATAATAGGGTGGTTATAGTGGGGGATTTCAACTTCCCCAACATTTACTGGGTTAGTCATAGCGTGATAGGTTTAGAGGGAGCAGAATTCTTAAATTGCATCCAGGAGAGCTTTTCAAGCCAGTACGTAGAAGGTCCTACAAGAGAGGGGCCGATCCTGGACTTAATTTTAGGGAATGAAGCTGGGCAAGTGGTAGAGGTATCAGTTGGGGAGCATTTTGCAGATAGTGATCATAACTCTGTTAGATTCAAGGTTGTTATGGAAAAGGACAAGGATGGGCCAGAAATCAGAGTTCTAAATTGGGGGAAGGCCGATTTTAATAAGATCAGATATGATTTGGCCAGAGTGGACTGGGAGCAGCTACTTTTAGGTAAATCTGCGTCAGAGCAGTGGGACTCATTCAAGAAGGAAATAGGGAGAGTACAGGGCCATCATATTCCAGTAAAGACAAAGGGTGGGACCAACAAATCCAGGGAACCCTGGATCTCGAAGGATATACTGGATTGGATAAAGAGAAAAAGGGAGGCTTATGGCAGATACCGAGGGCTCAGAACAGCGGAAGCCCTACAGGAGTAAAGAATGTGTAGGGGGGACTTAAAAAGGAAATTAGGAGAGCAAAAAGGGGACATGATAAAACATTGGCAGGTAAAATAAAGGAAAATCCAAAGTTATTTTACAAGTATATTAAGAGTAAGTGGATAACTAGGGAAGGAGTAGGGCCCATTAAGGACGGTAGTGGTAATTTGTGTGTGGAGCCGGAAGATGTAGGTAGGGTTCTAAATGAATACTTTCTGTCGCTATTCACAAGTGAGAGGGACGACGTGGGTATGGAAATCAGGCAGAAGGACTGTGATATAATTCAAGAAATTAGCATAGAAAGGGAGGAGGTTCTAAGTGGTCTGGCAGGCTTAAAAGTAAATAAATCTTCAGGCCCGGATGAAATGTATCCCAGGCTGTTGAGTGAGGCAAGGGAGGAGATAGCAGGGGTGCTGGCAATTTTCAATACCTCTCTGCCCACAGGAGAGGTGCCAGAGGACAGGAGGACAGCCAATGTAGTACCGTTATTCAAGGAGGGAGGAAGTGATAAACCAGGGAACTACAGGCCAGTTAGTCTAACCTCAGTGGTGGGGAAACTATTGGAAGCAATTCTGAGGGACAGAATTAATCTACACTTGGAGAGGCAGGGGTTAATCAAGGACAGTTGGCATGGTTTTGGTAAGGGCAGGTCATGTCTGACCAATTTGATTGAATTTTTCGAAGAGGTGACCAGGTGTGTAGATGAGGGCAATGCATTTGACTTAGTCTACTTGGACTTCAGCAAGGCGTTTGATAAGGTCCCGCATGGGAGACTGATAACGAAGGTAAGAGCCCATGGGATCCAAGGCAATTTGGCAAATTGGATCCAGAATTGGCTGAGTGACAGGAAACAGAGGGTGATGGTCGTGGGGTGTTTTTGTGGCTGGATGCCTGTGTCCAGTGGGGTCCCACAGGGATCGATGTTGGGTCCCTTGCTGTTTATCGTATATATAAACGATTTAGACTTGAATGTAGGAGGGTTGATCAGTAAGTTTGCGGATGACAAGAAAATTGGTGGGGTGGTAAATAGTGAGGAGGATAACCTTAGATTAGGAGGATATAGACGGGCTGGTCAGATGGGCTGATCAGTGGCAAATGGAATTTAATCTGGATAAGTGTGAGGTGATGCACTGGGGCAGGACAGACAAGGCACGGGAATGCACAATGAATGGTATGATCCTGGGAAGTACCGAGGATCAGAGGGACCTTGGTGTGCATGTCCACCGGTCCCTTAAGGTAGTGGGACAGGTAGATAAGGTGGTTAAGAAGGCATATGGGATACTTGCCTTTCTTAGCCGAGGCATAGAATATAAGAGCAGGGAGGTTATGCAGGAACTGTATAAAACGCTGGTTTAGGCCACAGCTAGAGTATTGCATGCAGTTCTGGAATCCACATTATAGGAAGGATGTGATTGCACTAGAGAGAGTGCAGAGGAGATTTACCAGAATGTTGCCTGGGCTGGAGAGTTTTAGTTATGAGGAGAGATTGGATAGACTGGTGTTATTTTCCCTGGAGCAGAGGAGATTGAGGGGGGGACATGATTGAGGTGTATAAAATTATGAGGGGCATAGATAGGGTAGACAGGAAGGAACTTTTCCCCTTGGTGGAGGGATCAATAACGAGGGGGCATAGATTTAAGGTAAGGGGCAGGAGGTTTAGAGGGGATGTGAGGAAGAATTTTTCACCCAGAGGGTGGTGGGAATCTGGAACTCAATGCCTGAAAGGGCGGTAGAGGCGGAAACCCTCATAACATTTAAGAAGTATTTGGATGTGCACTTGCAATGCCATGGCATACAAGGCTATGGGCCTAGTGCTGGAAAATGGGACTAGAATAGTTAGGTACTTGTTTGACCGGCACAGACTCGATGGGCCGAAGGGCCTTTTTCTGTGTTGTAGACCTCCTATGGCTCTTACTCATCTCGTTTTCAGATGCCTGTTTTACACCTAACACCTTTTGATGATTCAAACCTTGCAGTCTGACTGTCTGCAGTTTAATAAATTAGACACACACAAACATACATAGTCCCCATAAGCCTGCTTCAAACCCCACAGTAACATTAGGAAAATATGATATTTCTTTTACACAGTGAATTTATGTGCTTTTTATGCACGATCATGTTTACTTTTAAAAATCCCAAATGGTGCTTTACCTCTCCCAAAGGTGTCCCAGGACCATATCCAAAAGGGTACCCTGGCTATCCAAATGAATCCACCAAGTTCAGACCAACTCTTACCTGGTCTAACCTGCACATGCTGGATTTTAACCTCCTGGCTTACCAAAATCCCACTTGAGTGGAGGCAGCTGATGATTTAAATGGCCAGCTACCTCGGTACCCATAGTTTTCCCTTTGTGTGTTTATCTAGCCTCCTCTGAAATGCATCTATACTATTCTCCTCAACACTCCATGTGGTGCTGGCTTCCACATTCTTAATACACACTGAGTAACGAAGTTTCTCCTAAATTTGAAATAGTGATCATTTTATATTGATGGCTCCTAGTTTTTGACACTCAAACAAGTAGAATCATCTTCCATACATCTAACCTATCAAATCCCTTCACATTTTTTGAGATCTCTATCAGATCATTGCTCCCTTATTCTTAAGAAAAGAGCAGCAGCCAGTTTGGTCTTTCCTTTCACGTTTTCAATTTAACTACAGGTTGTTGACCCATCAGACGTGTTTACAATCTAATTCCAATTGTTTATTTCACTGCTTTGACCAAAGTGGTGCACAACCAATTTCTACAACCGCACTTTTTCATTCAGGTGAAAGGCTAGGGAAGTCTGTTCTTCAAATTGCCACTAGAGTGCTGATCTAGTAAGAAGTACTGTTTTTCCAACCAAGTTTTATTTCCTTTTTGCACTGAGTGCTCTCTATTTAACAATCCAACTGACTTGGATGATATCATCTGCTCACTATAGGGCGATTGCCATGAAAATGAAATAATTTTGATATTTCTGAATGTTCAACAGGTGTTGTACCAGATGGGACATATGAAGTATGTTCACGGACTACTGGACAGGCTGCTGCAGGTAATTTATTTTCTCATTAAATAGTATCCGCATCAGCACCTGACTCATTACTATCCGAAATTTAGATCCAAAAATGTTGATGATAGGTAACTGTGAACTATGATAAGTGAAGCGATAACAAATTCATGTGACTCGCACCAAAATTAAGAACATGTTGTGGATTTAACACTAAAGCATTAATATTAGCAATGCATTGGAACATACTGTGAAACCTGGACAAATTGGCACACCCAGAAAAACTATCTGCAAAAAACAGACCCATTTTGACAGTCCTGCATAATTTGCATTGTAATAGATACACATTGAAACCCATGCAAATTACAAACTACGAAATTCAGCAGAACTTTAATGCACCAAGTCCATTTGCAACATAAAGACAAGGTAAGTACAAGGTGAAAAGAAAAACTTTTGTGGAATGGGATCTTTGTCCATTGTTCATAGAGGCAAGGAAGCCACTGTATCTCTTGAAGACTTGAGCTCCAGAACTTGCTGCACGCCTAGCCAAGCTGTTCCAGTACAGCTATAACACTGGCATCTACCCAGTGTGGAAAATTGCCCAGGTAAGCCCTGTACACAAAAAGCAGGACAAATCCAACCCGGCCAATTACCTCTCCATCAGTCTACTCTCGATCATCAGTAATGTAATGGAAGGTGTCATCAACAATGCTATCAAGTGGCACTTGCTTAGCAGTGACCTGCTCACTGACGCCCAGTTTGAGTTCCGCCAGGGCCACTCAGCTCCTGACCTCATGATAGTCTTGGTTCAAACATGGACATAAGAGCTGAAGTCCCGAGGTCAGGTGAGAGTGACTGCCCTTTAATCAAGGCCGCACTTGACTGAGTGTGGCATCAAGGAGCCCTAGCAAACTGGAGTCAGTGGGAATCGGGGAAAACATTCCGCTGGTTGGAGTCATACCTAGCACAAGGAAAGATAGCTGTGGGTTGTTGGAGGTCAGTCATCTCGGCTCCAGGATATCACTGCAGGAGTTCCTCAGGATAGTGTCCTCGGCGCAACCATCTTCAGCTTCTTCAATGACCTTCCTTCCATTGTAAGCTCAGAAGTGGGGATGTTTGTTGAAGATTGTACAATGTTCACCATTTGTGACCCCTCATTGAAGAGGTCCATGCCCAAATGCAGCAAGACCTGGACAATATCCAGGCTTGGGCTGACAAGTGGCAGGTAACATTTGCACCACACAAGTGTCAGGCAATGACCATCTCCAACAAGAGAGAATCCAACCATCGACCCTTGATGTTCAATGGCGTTACCATCACTGAATCCCCAACTATCAACATCCTGGGGTTACCATTGACCAGAAACTAAGCTGGACTAGCTATATAAATACTATAAGAGCAGGTCAGAGGCTTGATATCATGCAACGAGTAACTCACCTCCTGACTCCCCAAAGCCTGTCCATCATCTAGAAGGCACAAGTCAGGAGTGTGATGGAATACTTCCCAGTTGCCTGGATGAGTGCAGCTCCCACAACACTCAAGAAGCTTGACATTACCCAGGACAAAGCAGCAGGCTTGGTTGGCACCACATCCACAAACATTCACTCCCTCCACCACCGACGCACAGTAGCAGCAGTGTGTACATTCTACAAGATGCACTGCAGGAATTCACCAAGGCTCCTTCGACAGCACCTTCCAAACCCATGACCACTACTATCTAGAAGGACAAGGGCAGCAGATAGAGGAGAACACCACCACCTAGAAGTTCCCCTCCAAGTCACTCAACATCCTGACTTGGAAATATATCACCATTCCTTCACTGTTGCTGAGTCAAAATCCTGAAACTCCCTTCCTAACAGCACTGTGGATGTACCTACACCACATGGGTTGCAGTGGTTCAAGAAGGCAGCTCACCACCACCTTCTCAAGGACAACCAGGCATGTGCAATAAATGCTGGCCCAGCCAGCGAAGTCCACATCCTGTGAATGAATAAAAAAAAGGTTACAGATGCCATTTTTGCAAAAGCCCACAATTTTGTCAACATTGACAGAGATCAGGCAAGCCAGGACGCAAGAACATTGGGCTTTGTTGGGATTTCCAGTTTCCCACAACTGAAGGGTGTCATCAACTGCACTCGTGGCTATAAAACCTCCCCACTACAAGCAGTCCAGTACATCAACCGCAAAGTCTACCACTCACTCAATGTGCAGCTGGTGTGCGAAAATAACAAACATATCGTGCAGCTTTCTGCCAGATACCCAGGAAGCGTTCACGACTCATACATCCTGAGTAGGTCTCGGATCCCTGACATCTTCCAGGGTTGCAGGGTTGGCTCCTAGACAACAAGGGTTAACCGTAAAGGACACGGCTGATGATGCCTATGTGGCAGCCTCAGACAGCTGCTGAATGAAGGTATAACGAGGCTCATAACGCAGCCCGGACATTGGTGGAACACATCATAGGGATACTGAGAATGCGATTCCGATGCCTGGACAGCTCTGGTGGAGCGCTCCGGTACATTCCCCAGAGGATGTCACGCATTTTCGTGGCATGCTGCACGCTACACAACCTAACTCTGCAAAGGGCGAAGGAGTTGGCAGATGACGAGATGGAGGAGCTACACATCATCTCCAATGAGGAAGAATTCAAAGGGGATGATGGTGATGAGGACCTGGAAGCCCAGGATGCAGACAACGGGGCCATTGCGAGGGCCAGACAAGGCAGGCATGCTCATAACGCCCTCATTGCCTGCAAATTCCAGGAGGATGATGTTGAGATGCACTGAGGATCCTCCTGGACATGGTCCAGCATGATGATGAGCCTTGCAACTCCTCTAATTTCACACATGATCTTCCACATGACACTCTATCGTTGTAACAGCTTGCTCACATTGCCCTGATGCTTGACAGCTGAGAACACCTCGAGGGCATGTGTCCGTCCTGTGATGAGGTGCTACCTGGAGGAAGGCGTCCCAGCAACAAACATTAGAAAGTGCTGCCTTCTCACACCTACATTCAGCATCCCAGTTGCAACAGCTCCCTCCAAGACGCAGGGGCACTTGGATGACCCTGAGTGGACTGGTGGCTGCACGCCTTCAATCTGACAAGGCTCCTCAAGGAGATCCATCGGGACCAAGGCTGCCATGCACGATTTCTTACACTGATGTTGAGACAGAAACATAACACTTGTGACAAGGCAGCCAATGAGATTCTGCTGCAATGACTGCACTTACAGATGACTCAGTTGGCCATGGGACGGTCCTCGAAATGACACTGACATCCAGCAGTTTACGTGAGGGTCCCTGAGCTGCTTTGATCCTAATGCTGCAATGGAGGAGCACCTGAGCTTGACGAGGCCAGACACTTAGCTACATGATACTGAGATGCCTCCTCTTACGCACAGCCAGTTCACCCTCATGGCCAGCCCTGGCCCTTGCAAGGTCCAAGTTGATCAGACAACATGAAGCCCTCAAGGGTACCCGTCCTTGTTTATGAGGAGCACTCTTCTGGTTTATCACTTATTCACTTTTATCACATTGCTCCCCTCAACACTGTCGAAAGCAGCGACGTGCGATTCCAGAGCATGCCTAAAGGCTGTTTTTGCCTCCAGAGATCACCATTTAGAAGTAGCAACAGTAACCTCTTGAAGTGTCAAAGTGATGGGACGCACAACGCTGTCTACCACCTTAGCCACGAGAACCTTCTTCCCCGCAATAGTCACAACTACAGGATAAGAGACACTTAAGGTTGGACGTCACAGCGTCTGCACACAAATGTGCCATTGCTTCATCACCTTGAGGTGGCAAGGTGCTCCCACGTTTTACAGAGTTAAGCAGATTGACACTGGGAACATCAGACACCTGTTTGGCCAAGGTTAGTGCACATAAGCTCTGTTTATAGGCTCATATCATTAAAAGTCTTCCGAGAGATAGCAGGCAGATAGAGTTGGACAGCACATGAGCCATCTGCATACACGAGCACGTCCTCCCATTAAATACCACACCTTTCAAGAATGCAGACGAGATTGGGTCACAGCTCTGCCTCAATCATGCAGAACCAAGAATGCACATGACAGCACCCTTCGACACATGGAAACAAAGTTCATTCAACAACCACACTTTACTTGAAGGTGCAGGGATTACTGCTATGTACAGTGAGATGGAAATGAGACACTCACTGTGGTGAGATGGTAGCACACTACACAGAAGAGAGGTCCAGGAGAGAGACAGTTGACTTTAGTGTGTGCAGGAGCCAAGGTATCAGGTGTGATTGACACTTACACAGCTCATCATAAGAAGGATTGGAAACAGGAGACACAAAATGATTGCGAGTGTATTTACATTTGTGAACATTATATCCAAGTGGTTCACATCCATGCCAACGTTGTGCAATGACATCAGTTTCACTTTCTTTACCCTGCCGCTACGTCTTGCTACTGCCCTGACATCTACAGCGGAGGTGGATGTAGGCTGCTGATTGCTATGCCCTGCTGCCTGAGGTGACCTTGGTGGGTGTCCGCTGGAGGGCTGAGACCTCATGGGCCCTGGCCTATTTTGGATGTCCTGCTTTGGGCAGGTGCACCCTCCTTGACCTGTGGAGCTGGAACTGATAGGGTCACAGGAAGAGGGAGTTTGGATCAGGCAGACAGTGCTGGAGTCACCTGGGTGGATGGCCCCAGGGTGTCGAGCTGCTGGTCCTCCTCCCTCTGGGTGCTCAAGGGCCCCTGGCTGACCCCTTGAGGAGAAGGGGAAGCTGGAGTGAGATTGAGGTGTTCCACAGCCCTCTCACGTTGACACTGATGGATGCCACCAATGGTTACGGTGATGGAGTGCAGCTCCTGCAGCAGTGCAGGACCAATGTCCTGGACCAAGACCTCCATGGCGGCCGCCATCCTACCAGTGTTGACCTTGGTGCGTTGGCATGCCAGCGCTATCACCTCAGACTGAAGGCGGACGGACTCCTCCATCATACATTGGAATCTGAGGAATGCAGCAGACATCCCTTCCTGATGTTCCCGTGCTTGTCTTTGCAGTTCCAGCAACTGATTTAGGACTGATTCCAGAGGCTCGGCTTCTGACTTGGACTCAGAAAATTCCTGGTTTCCTGCAGTCCTCCGAGTGCTGGCGACCCCGGATGTCCCTGCCTACACCTAGTGGAGCAGATAGTGCACTGTGCTCGCCAGATTGCAACCCTGAGGCTACTTTAGAACTAGGTCTCACCAAGGTATGTGTCTCTACACTGGTGGAGAGTGTAGGTAAGCGCTGTGACAGGTCTTCTAAGGTGCTGTCCTCAGGATCCTCGTCCAAGGTTTTGTCAGGGCTGGAGTTGAGGGCCTGGCTCGTGGATGCCCTCGGAGCATTCCAGAGGTGCCTGTGAAAGAAAAGAGAGATAATTAGTGCATTGCAGGTGACTCTGAAACAGGAGAAATCACTCACAGTATGGCTTTCTGATGGATGTTGTAGTGCAGGATCCTCACTTGGGTGCGTACTGCTGATCTCACAGTCAGCGCAGGCATGTTCTACGTCCTCTCCGGCCAGCTGTATGGCTCTATTCTCGAAGTCCGTGAGAACCTTGACCTCGGGAATGCCAGCCTCCATTTTGGGACCCCCTCTCCTTATTGTGAGCCAGCTTGTCCTGCATGAAGACAGATGGAGAGAGTGTGATCAGGATACTGAGGGCAGATGATAAGGATGCCTGGCGAGTGGAGTGGAGAAGATTAGGATGCAAGCTCCAGAGGAGATGCAGCCAGATGGAAGTGTGAGGGTGAGAGAGAGTGGTGATGTCCCTTGAGGTGACAGCAAGTGAGATCCTTATAAATGTGTGATTGGCTTGTGAGAGTGAGAGTTGAGAGTGATGAGATGGTTGACTTACCCTGGCGGAGCAGAGGAGATCATTCATCCTTTTCCTGAACTGGGTGGCTGACCTGCAGGACGTTTGCACTGACCACCACTGCGACCACCAGTTAGATTAGTCACCTTGGTGGATTGGTGGAGCTCCTGCAGACAGAGTGAGGGTAGAGAAAGTCGCGGCTGGCTTTGATTGTGTCCAACAGCGCCCCAGTGAAGTGTCACTGAATTTGGGCGCACCACACCTTCTGCCTTTGGAAGCCATTTCTTCTGTGGAGCTGTCCTAAGCTGCAGAGTGTAAATGCTGTGCAGGGGCACCATTTAAATATGGCAAATTGGATACCGGCCACCAGCGATACATCGTGGTCCCTGTGCATGAATGTTTGATGGTGTTTGAAGTGCACGATACAGCGCAAAAAACATTTTTTTATGCCCACTATCAGACTTTACGTTTATCAGAGAAAATCCCGGCCATAAGCACATCTTAGGGCAGCTTGATGGTTTCTGTCCTGCAATTGCAAGCAGTGTTGTGTCTTTACTGGAGTGATTGCTGAAAATGTTGACTCTCACAATGAGATATGCTAGGTCCATCCCTTTTGTCCCTTCAAGGCCTCTTTCGATGCTGCTTGCCCTTTGTCATGAAGCTGCTTGTTATTCGTTGGGTTTACTTTCTTTGCTGACCCACAGCAGATATTCCAATTGTTCAGGCTGACTTCAATGACAGCTTTCCCTCTCCGTACAATATTCCTAGTGTTTCCATGGTGCTGAATTCTGGTATATTCACCAGTGTTACATGTCATTTTACCAGAAATCCAATAGATAACAATAAAGAAAGTAATGCACACACATCAATAAAAAAAACTTTTCATCTTCTCATTTTACCAACAAAAGCACAGAATTTGAAGTACACATAAAAATGCTGTCTGAATATGTGTATTGATATAACATGCCCAACAATAGTACACCTGATTAATTTTTAATTTAAGAATCTAAGATGCAGTTAGCCAAATGTGATGATTGTTAAATGTATTAGGCAACAATGAGCCATGCTAAGGATGGGAAATCCAGGTGTATAGCTCTATTAACACTAAGCAATAAACATATTCAATACCATATTTTATTTTGGAATGATACTCTTGAATATTCTCAAGAATTAACATTTGTTAATAAATGCTAACCTGCATCTGGAAAATAGTAGCAAAGGAGAAAGGATGCCTATATATCTGAATTAATTACTACTTTACCAGTATAATTGCAGAGAAACACAAACTTATGTTAAACTTAGAACTCTGTTTAAAGAAAATCTACTTCAGAATAACGTTTCTTTGATTTTCAGATAAAACTTTGTAATTTTCTTTTCTAGATAGCAGTAGTGCAGGAACCTGGACACTGAATATTTTATGGAAAATGTGTGGGATTGATGTGCATATGGATCCCAACATAGGAAAAAGGCTCAATGCTTTGGGTAACACAATGACAACTCTGACAGGTGAGGAAGAAATTGATGACATCGCTGACCTGAACTCGATCAACACAGTTGACTTAACAGATGAGGATGAAACTGACAGCATGTCTCCCACTGTCATCACTGTAAGTGAATCAATAAGGCTATAAACCACTGTATAACTGAGACTATTTAAATACTTAATTCAACATTTGGTTCTGTTGGTATGCAGGCTTATAGCAAGTGTGTCTTTCTGAGTTTCATAAAAAGTTTTAATTGTGGCTGAGTGGTGTTGGAGATGCTCACTTGGGATTGGTGTTACAATCAGGTAAGGATGGGTGCAAGGGCTCCCCTTTTTCCCACTCCTCAGTTAGCTGTAACAGGTTTTTTTGAAATTTATCAGGTCCCAATTCATGTATTGTGTATGCACTTAACTGTTTACGTGCTAATTGCAAAGAACTCAGCCTGACAAGCTTTCTTGAGTTTAAACATGAAAGGGATTATTTTTTATTGTGCTTAAAAATCCACCCAGGTAAAGATATACACAAAAGCACCGCACACACAAAATTATAAGTTACAAAGTAGAGGAGATTAACTTTTGGCAAAATTAAGATTCAATGATAAAACACAATACGAACATACGAATTAGGAGCAGGAGTAGGTCACTCGGCCCCTCGAGCCTGCTCCACCATTCATTAAGATCATGGCTGATCTGATTGTAACTTCCCGCCTATCCCCAATAGCCTTTTGCGCCCTTACTTGTCAAGATTCTACCTACCTCTGCATAAAACTATTCAAAAACTCTGCTTCCACTGCCTTTTGAGGAAGAGAGTTCCAAAGACTCATGACCCTCTAAGAGAAAAAAGTTCTCATCGTTTGTGTGATGAATGATGCCTTATGTTTGAACAGTGGCTCCTAGTTTTAGTTTCTCCCACAAGAGGAAACATCCTCTGTACATCCACCCTGTCAAGACCCCTCAGGATCTTAAAGATTTCAATCAAATCACCTCTTACTCTTCTCAACTCCAGTGGATACAAGCCTAGCCTGTCCAACCTTTCCTCATAAGACAACCCACCCATTTCAGGTATTAGCATAGTAAACCTTCTCTGAACTGCTTCTCAGAATCACAGAATTGCAGAAGGAGGCTATTTGGCCCACCATGTCTGCACCAGCTCTCCAACGCAGCATTATGACTTAGTGCCATTCTCCTGCCTTTTCCCGTACCCTTGCACATTGGATGATTATTTGAATTGAAACAATACCCTCTTGAATGCCTCAATTGAACCTGCCTCCGCTACACTTCCAGGCAGTGCATTCTAGACTCAAATTACTTGCTGTGTGAAGAAGTTTTTTCTCGCAACATATTTGCTTCTTTTGCAAATCACTTTAAATCTGTGCCCCCTCATTCTTGATCCTTTACGAGCAGGAACAGTTTCTCCCTATCTACTCTATCCAGCCCCCTCATGATTTTGAACATCTCTACCAAATTTCCTCTTAGCCTTCTCCACTCCAAGGAGAACAGTTCCAACGTCTCCAATCTATCTTCATAACTGAAGTTTCTCATCCCTGGAACCATTCTTGTAAACCTCTTCTGCAATCTCTCCAATGCGTTCACATTCTTCCTAAAGTGTGGTGCCCAGAACTAAACATAATACTCCAGCTGAGGTCTTACATAAGCTCAGCATAACCTCCTTGCTCTTGTATGCCCCTATTGATAAAGCCCAAGATACTATATGCTTTATTAACTGCTCTCTCCACCTGTCCTGCCACCTTCAATGATCTATGCACATATACACCCAGGTCCCTCTGCTCCTGCACCCCCGTATTGTGTCTCCATGTTCTTCCAAAATGTATCACCTCACACTTCTCTGCATTGGACTTATCTGCCACCTATCTGTCCACTTCACTAACTTGTCAATGTCATTTTGAAGTTCTGCACTGTCCTCCTCACAGTTTACACTGCTTCCAAGTTTCATATCATCTGCAAACTTTGAAATTGACCCCTGCACACCAAGATCTAGATCATTAATATATATCAGGAAAAGCAAGGGTCCCAATACCGACCCCTGGGGAACTCCACTTCAAACCTTCCCCCAGCCTGAAAAATATCCATTGACCATTGCCCTCTGTTTCGTATTACTCAGTCAATTTTGCATCCACATTACTACTGTCCCTTTTATTCCATGAGCTATAACTTTTCCCTCAAGTCAGTTCTGTGGTACTGTATCAAATGCCTTTTGAAAGCCCATGTACACCACATCAACAGCATTATCCTCATCTACTCTTTCTGTTACCTCTTTAAAAAACTCCAGCAAGTTAGTTAAACGTTATTTCCTCTTTAGAAATCCATGTCAGCTCTTCTTAATCAACCCACATTTTTGCATGTGACTATTAATTCTATCCCAAATAATTGTTTCTAGAAGCTTACCCACCACTGAAGTTAAACTGACAGGACAGTAATTGCTGGGCTTATCCTTCCAACCTTTTTTGAACAAGGGTGTAATGTTTGCAATTCTCCAGTCCTCTGACACCTCCCCTGAGTATAGGGAAGACTGAAAGATTATGGCTAATGCTCCTGTAATTTCCACTACTACTTCCTTCAATATCCTTGGATGCATCGCATCCAGTCTTGGTCCCTTGTCAACCTTAAGTACCGACAGTTTATCCAACACTCCCTCCTTATCAATTTTGAACCCTTCTAGCGACAGAGTTTCCTCCTCTGTCACCGTGGCCTTGGTAACAACTGCTTCCTTGTAACGCGTTTACATCCTTAAATAAGGAGACCAATACTGCACACAGTACTCCAGATGTGGTCTCGCCAGTGCTCTGTACAACTGAAACATAATGGCTGGGATTTTTTGGCCCCGTCGTGGGCGGGACTTGCCGCGGGTGAGGCTGCGCCCCAGCCAGAAGTATATTGACTTGCAGCAGGACCGGAAGATCCCAGCGGCGGGCAGGTGCGGAAAATCCCACCCAATGTCCCTACTTTTGTAATTAATTCCCCTCACAATCGATTCCCCTTATAATTGATGGTAACATTCTGTTAGCTTTCCTATTTGCTTGCTGTACCTGCATATTAGCCTTTTGTGATTCAAGTACGAGGACACCCGGGTCCTTCTGAATCTCAGAGCTCTGCAATCTCTCACCATTTATAAAATGTGCTTTTTTATTCTTCCTGCCAAAATGGACAATTTCACATTTTCTCACATTATACTCCATTTGCTAGATCTTTGCCCTCTCACTTAACCTATCTATATCCCTTTTTAGCCTCCTTATGTCCTCTTCATAACTTAGTTTCCCACCTATCTTTGTGTCAACAAATTTAGCAACCATACCTTCAGTCCCTTCATCCAAGCTATTTATATTAATTCCCTTCATCCAAGTCATTTATATTAATTGTAAAAAGTTGAGGCCCCAACACTGATCCCTGTGGCACACCACTTGTTACATCCTCCCAACCAGAAAAAGACCTATTTATGCCTACTCTCTGTTTCCTGTTAGCTAACCAATCTTCTATCCAGGCCAATATGTTACCCCTATACCACGAGCTTTTATTTCCACAATAACCTTTGATGTGGCACTTTATCAAATGCCTTCTGGAAATCTAAGTACAGTACATCCACCAGTTCCCCTTTAGCCACGGCACATGTGACTCCTTCAAAGAACTCCAATTAATTGGTGAAACATGATTTCCCTTTCACAAAACCATGTTGACCCTGCCCGATTGCCTTGAATTTTTCTAAGTGCCGTGGCATAACATTTTTAATAATAGCTTCTAACATTTTCCCAACAACAGATGTTAAGCTAACTAGCCTACAGTTCCCTGCTTTCTGTCTCCCCCCTCTTTTCGAAAAAAGGAGTAATATTTGCTCTTTTCCAATCTAGTGGAACCTTGCTCGCATTTAGGGAATTTTGGAAAGTTAAAACCAGCGCATCAGCTATATCACCAGCCACTTATTTTAAGACCCTAGGATGAAGTCCATCAGGACCCGGGGATTTGTCAGCCCGCAGCCTCAACAATTTGCTCCATACCACTTTCCCGATGATTGTAATTTTCCTGAGTTCCTCCCTCCCTTCTATTTCTTGATTTACAGCTATTTCTGGGATGTTACTTGTACCTTCTATGGTGCAAAATACCTGTTGAATTCATCCACCATCTCCTTATTTTCCATTATTAACTCTCCAGACTCACTTCCTATAGGACCAATGCTCACTTTGTTAACTCTTATTTAAATATCCATAGAAACTCTTCTATCCGTCTTTATATTTCTAGCTAGCTTTCTCTCTACTCTAATTTTTCCTACCTTATTAATATTTTTGTCATTCTTTGCTGTTCTTTATATTCTGTCCAATCTTCTGAACCTGTCTTTGCGCAATTACATGCTTTTTCTTTAAGTTTGATACTGTCTTTAACTTTCTTAGTTAATCACAGATGGTGGAACCTCCCCTTGGAATTTTTCTTTTTCATTGGAATGTATTTATTCTGTGTATTCTGAAATATCCCTTTAAATGTCTGCCACTGCATCTCTATTGACCTATTCTTTAACCTAATTTTTCAGTTCACCTTAGCTAGCTTTGCCTTCATGCTCTCATAATTGCCCTTATTTAAGTTTAAAAGACTAGTCCTGGACCCACTCTTCTCTCCCTCAAACTGAAAGTAAAATTCAATCTTATTATGATCGCTGCTACCTAAAGGTGCCTTCACTATGAGATTATCGATTAATCCTGTCTTCTTGCACAATACTAGGTCTGGTATAGGCTGCTGTCTGGTTGGCTCCAGAACATGCTATTCTAAGAAACTATCCTGAAAACATTCTATGAACTCCTCATCTATGCTACCTTTACCCATCTGATTTTTCCAGTCTATATGTAGATCAAAATTCCCAATGATTATCGCCGTACCTTTCTGACAAGCTCCCATCATCTCTTTGATTCTCTTTCCTACCGTGTAGTTACAATTAGGGGGTCTGTATAGCACTCCCACAAATTTCTTCTTGTCTTTATTATTTCTCATTTCAACCCAAACCGCTCATACATCCTGGTTTACTGAATTTAGGTCATCCCTCTCTAATATGCTAATACCATCATTAATTAACAGAGCCACCCCTCCACCTTTTCCTAATTTCCTATCCTTCCTAAATGTCACATACCCTTCAATATTCAGGTTCCAATCTACGTCATCCTGTAGCATATTTCTGTAATGGCTATCAGATTGTACTTATTTATTTCTATTTGCACTATCAGTTCATCTGATTTGTTTCGGATACTATGTGCATTCGGTAAAGAACCTTTAGTTTTGTCCTTTTATTACTTTTGGAACATCTATCCTTATCTGCTGATTTACTCTTAGATTTGTACTCTCTGTCCCTTCATGTCATGGTCTGTTTATCATTTGCCACATTCGTACCTTTCCCTTTTGCCTTGTGGTCTTTGGTTTACCACATCTTCCCAAATTTGATCCCTTGTCACCACTATTTCGTTTACTTTCCTAGTTATGCAGCTTGCAGAACACCAGCCCCAGTACATTTCAGGTGTAGACCATCCCAGTGGTACAGCCCACACTTTCCAAAGTACTGGTGCCAATGCGCCAAGAACTGGAACCCACACCTCTCACACCAGTCTTTGAGCCACGCATTAATTTCTCTAATCGTATTTGCCCTATGCTAATTTGCACGTGGCTCAGGTAATAATCCAGAGATTGTTACCTTTGAGGTTCTGCTTCTTAATTTGGTCCCTAGCTCCTCATACTGACTATGCAGAACCTCCTCCTTCATCCTACCTATGTCATTGGTACCTGCATGGACCACGACATCTGGATGCTTCTCCTCCCACTGCAAGATCCTCTCCAGCCCTGAACAAATGTCCTGAACTCTGGCACCGGGCAGGCAACACAGCTATCTGGACTCTCGCTCTTTGCTGCAGAGAACAGTGTCAGTCCCCCTCACTATACCGACTGCTACTACCATTACATTCTTTTTTTCTCTCCCCATTTAAATGGCTTCCTGTGCCACAGTGCCATGGTCAATCAGCTCATCCACCCTGCAGCCCCCACTCTCACCCAAACAAGCTGAAAGAACCTCAGACCTGTTGGACAACTTCCGAGGCTGACAATCCCTCTGGGCCCTCTTACCTGCCTCAGCTGCATCCACACCCTCCTGTCCCTGACGACCTTCCAAATCGGAGTTCCTATCCTAAAGCGTGTGCCTGCTACCTGGTACAAAGCATCCAGGTAACTTTCCCCCTCTCTGATGTGTTGCAGTGTTTGCAGCTCGACTTCCAGCTCAATGACTCTGAGCCAAAGCTCCTCAAGCCTCAGGCACTTGCTGCGGATGTGCTTGCCCTGGATCACATTGATACCCAGGAGCTCCCACATGCTGCAGCCATGACACATCACCTGTCCTGGCATTCTTATATGTTTTAATTAACTACTTAATTATTTTATTCAATTATTTTTTATTTTATGTATTCTATTAATCCTCCCACAAATTCCTTTACTATTTTAAACATTAGGAATAGAATAGACCTTAACCACTCACCAGTTACTTGCCAAACGGCTAGCTTCTTCTCCTGTAGTTGAGCAAGAACCAGTTCCTACAGGATAAAAAAATTAGAAAAAACAATGGAGCACCTCCCTCCCCTCCTCACTGAACTCCCTCAACTCTCAGAATTCACAGCACTCCATTGAGGTCGCACTCCAGAGAATAGAGCATTCACTGATGATGAATGCGTGGCTGTGTCAGCTCTTCAGACAGTAGTCTTTTCCTTGAAATGCTGCTTTGGAATTTGAAGTCTTTTTTTTTTTACAATTTTTCTGTCTATTGTCCACAGTATGATATAAGCAGGTAAGAGTTCAGTTTAGTTGAAAGAGAAAGAGAGGCATGCAGTTTTGTTGCTGCCTTCAGATGTCCTTTCTCTAGACTACCCCAAAAGCAAGCAAGGTGTTGTAATATAAGATATTTCAAAATGGTGATCTCGATCACATGACCTCTCTATAATGATTTGGGTATTCCACAGCAGGCAATTGATTAGCTCACGCCTGGACTGGCATTGACTATTGTATTATGGCCTAAGTGATTAATGTTTTATTGTCCAAGCCATCACTTCTGAATGGCCCATTTGTCCATGTGATGAGCTACGAAAAACATGTCAATGTCTCCAGTGTAGCCATTGTCTTCTCCAGATGCAATGGAATGTGGCTGTTACCGTGCTAAAAAATGGCGACAGCTATTTTAAGTCTCAGACAGCCATTTTAAGTTTCAGTCCATATTTGAGATAATCCTTGGCATTGGCAAGTGTGAATTCTACAGGTGGGTTGCCTGGGCATGTCCTAATTGTAATCCACATTGGAAACTTAAGAAACTTGACCAGCTTGCAAACATATCAAGTGACCTGTAACAGCCATCTTAAATCAGTGCCTTGTTTTAACAGTTGAAACTGCCTTTTCAAAATGTTCCATATGAATCCAGCAGATGAAATTAAAATGTAATATTTGACATCAAACACACCACTGTAACACTGGCTATATGAACTACAGGAGTGAGTGGTCAATACAAACCTTACTGTTGTTCAGTGATATGTTGTAAGAATTTAGAAAGGAACAGCTCATCTCAATTTGCCAATATGTGGTATTTTATGTTGCAAGTCTTTAATCCCTTGGCTCTGACCAAAATAGGAGGACGGAAGGATCTTTATTGATCCAGAATCACATCCAGTTTATGCATCATGCTTCTGTAGGACTTAGAACATCAAGTCTCAGTTGTCACTTGCTGCTCAAACATTTATCATCTTTTTGGCTCCTAACTTGTGCTTGTAGCCTGACACAATCCCCATGGGAATTCCATGGGAACAGGAAAAGGAAAACTTTACTGTACTAAAGTTTTCTTTACAACAGTGTTCAAAATACAAGTTTCTTAACATCGTAAGCACTTTAACAAATAGCATATTATATGTTACGCAGGTAACAACAATGATACATCGTATTTAAAAGCAAGCTTCATTACAAACAGTTTTATTTTGCAATCTTGTAAAACCCAATATGTTCACCTGCCGTTAAGACATTATTATGGTCCCTTGTTCTTTAAACTCTCGCGAGGGCATCCACAATCACATTGTTTCGACCAGCAACATGCATACTTTTTAGTGTCAATAGCTGTAAACTCTGCTGAAACAGTCTTTGGTTCCTGGTTTTGAACTTTGAGGAACATCAGTGGGTTGTGGTCGGTATAATACCTCTGCCCCACTATTTGTCACATTTCACCATTAAATATTCTGTCTTGGAAACATTATAAGGCTTAACCTGTAACAATTAAGATTTAAAGTCCAACTTGCGTAAGTTTTTAGAGTCCCAACTCTTCTGCAAACAAATGTTTATTTTACTATTGGTCGATTTTCTTTCAGTCCCTGCAAAACATCCTTTTTCCATTTTGCACAGTCTTTACAATTTTCCCTTGCCCTTGTTTAAAAGATTGTATCTTGGTTTTGCATTCTTCTTGTTACTTTCTAAAATATGCACTGGATTGTGCACTGTTTTGACCCTGGGGTGGTAGGCTTGATGGGTTCATATTGATTTAAACTTTAACTTTGTTAAGAACGACATTGCTGATTGCTGGCAAACCATCTAGCTTCGGGGTCCTGGCAGCTGTGAATTCGAACCCAAAGAGAAATCCCCTGTATCGCTTCTTACCCTTTGAATTCAGCAATTTCCTTTGTTCTCCTTTAAAGCCAAACTCTAAATTGTCAACAGAGTATTCACTTTTTGAAACAGACTCCGTACCACTCTGTATTTCTGTATTTATTTCCTGATCTCCATTTCTTCTGTGTCTGCATGTTTTTTAATGTCTTAAGTCTTAAAAAAAAGTTTCAACTAGCCAACTATCCAAATTGTCCTTCATAACAATTGAATTCATCTCATTCTATTTAAATTCAAGATTATTTATAACTTTAAAGTTCTTCAATAGGATCTAACATTTAGATGTTCTTTTCCAGGAAATGCAGGTTTAACACTTCCTCCTTTTGTGTGAGCAGTTCATTTATCTGTCGAGTAAAATCCTCTTTAGTTGCTTTAATTAAGGCTATGTTGATGATCAGCTAAGGAAGATTGGTACTCCTTTTTATTCAAGACCTCATACTCTATTTTGAGTTTTTTCCATCTTGTTCTCTCTGCCTTTATCTCTTTCCTCTCTTTTTCCTATCTCTTTCCTTATCTATTTCCTCTCTTACTAATTTCTCTCTTTCTAAGTCAATCTTTCTTAGTTCAATTTATTTTTCAATTTTGGCCAGCTGTACTCAGAAAATCGGTCCTTTCTTGAACACCAGGTGCTTAGCTAATTCTTCAAACATTACATCCTTCTTAGCTCCGTATCTTAAGTTAATCTGCACGTGCTCTGCTGCAGACTGTCAGTTGTCTTTTCTCAACTGTTTCAAGTCTGAGAGTCAGATCCTCCCTTTCAACAAAGGCTTGTGTCTCAGAGATATTCATGTTGATTTCCAATACAATATAGGAAAAAATAAATGTGAAATCTTGTTTGTTTAAATGCTGGAAAGTTCCAATGAACCTGTTTCAGTCTAACTCTGCCTTTTGCTGTTTTATTCCCCTCAAGTTCCCAGCTCTCGATATAAATACTGCGTCAGCCCCTTGCATCTCCACCATGTCTGTGTGTCTCTCTCTCTCTCTCTCTCTCTGACTGAGTTGCTCTGGGTGGCTCTGGCACAAAGGGGAAGAGAACAGCAGATGCAACAAAGATTATCTCACGTCGTTAGTTGGCAGTCCCCCCACACTTGTATAGTTCCAGTTTTAGCCATACAGTCTTTCCAAGCAGATATTCAGTCCATCTCCTTCAAGGACTTAATCGATTCTCCGCAAACAGCAGACAGCTCTTAGATTTCCTCTTTTTGTGTCTGTGTGCCACAGGTTGACCAACCATCCCAGATTTTCCAGGACTGTCCCGTAATATGGCCTTTTATCGCATGTCCTGGGTCATGCCTTTCTGGGAAGGGTATTGTCCCGGAATCCATCAGCATTGGCTAGTCTATGCATTTGAGCATGCAATGACCAGTCTTTGGGTTTGCGCATGCACCAGCCATTCTTTGTGTCTGTGCATGCGTCGGCCTTTTTTCTTGCTCGTGTCGGCCCCAGAAGCGTCGCAATTTATGCATGGGGTTTATCAATGCGCGCTTAGAGTATCACTATCCTCTCTCTCACCCTTCTCTCTCAGGTTCGACAGCACCTCCAGTGTTCCTGAATTTATTTCCGGATAGCTGGTCACCCTGGTGTGCCACAATGCCTCCATATTTTAATTTCCTTCCTGTGGGTACTGCTTTCAGGTCAAAGGTTGCCAGGCCATACGGACTAGTGTTTCTTATTATCCAAAAATAACAATTGATCCCTTTACAAGAGATATAAACTCTTTAAAGTCCTTTTCAAACATTTTTGAAAGCAATTGCAGATTTCCCCAAACATTTTAAAGTAAATACAAATTTTCCTTACTGTTACTGCTTCTGGGTCAAAGGCTGTCACAAGCCTTAATGAAAAATTTTATCACTCCACCAGAAGTTAGTACACATACTTGTTCAGTTAACTGCAGCACTTTGTACTACATTTATTACTGTCCCAAACATCCTTGTAGTAGTCTTTTTTTCCTATTAATTCCTTTCTCATAGCCCACCATAAAACGAGCTGTATTTCCCAGAAAACTTAATAGGTTTTCCTTGGATACCATGCATGTAGAGGCATCTGGCTATCTTAATATAATTTTGTCCTTCAAGCAGTCTATGTTAGACAATGTAAAAGACTTTGTGGTTTTCTTCTTCCCACATTTAATAATCTGTTCATTCCCCATCTCTTACAGTAATCAAGAGGTAATGCTAACTTTCTTGCCTTGGGTCTTATGGAAATTTTAACAGTGTTGTTATACAATAAAGGTACTTCATTTGTAGCACTGCAGTTTGTTAGCATTTCATGTTTACAGCAGCCCATCACTTTTGAATACTGACAGCAAAAACAGATGGGACTATTCGCTGTACGATTCTTACACAGTAATGTCAGCAGGAAACTGTAGTAACTAATAAATTAAAATCTGTTCATCTAATTAAAATCTAGAAATTGCTAAACACTGACACTAAGAAACTTTCATTTGGGCAATGACTTGTAAACCAGTTTCTTGGTCATAGCTCTGTACACCAGCAATACTCTTTTCCAGCAGAAACTCTGTCTAGTCCTGAGACTCTCAACCCACCAAATTCTAACTGTTTACACTCAAAAGCATCCCAGTCTCGCTCTTGGCATAGTATATGTAGCAGTTAAGCACGTCTATCCATCTAAATTAAAAAAGTTCTCCTAAATTATTTGTGCTTTAGATCAGCTGCACTCAGTTAACTAGATGATATGTAAAGCTATTTCAATGAAACACTTGATTTGTTTGTCCTTTTGCATAGTGTATCTTTTGTGGTGAAATTGTATTTTAGTTTCTATTTGACTAGTTAAAATTCATAATCTAATTGTTTTCTTTGTAGGAAACCAGTGACCATCGAAGACAGGGTACGACTGGGAGCCAAGCAGCAGATTCAAGAGGAAGAAAGTTTGTTAAACGTTTAGTGGACATCAGGGAATTGAATGAACAAGCCAAAGTTATTGATGATCTAAAGTATGTTTCTGTCTGTATCTATCTATCATTAAAAAATTCTCACATCCATCTTTAGAAAGGATCATGCTTATGCAAGCTCATTTATATGATTGTATAATCTGGCTCCCATATTCCCAACAATAGCTCAAAATATTTGCTGCAAGTTTTGTCATTTACCATTTTTCCTTCAGTGATTAATTTCTAAAGTCCAATACAATTTTAACAAAATAAAAACATCAAAATTTCATATTTTGTAATAATGTGATTAAAGTTACCCACTTAACTATATTTTAATACTTCAATTGCAGTTTTTACTTGGAGACTTAACTTTGCATAAAAATATCAAGTCTAAGGCAAGTCTGGGAGGCTTGGCATGTGCAATGCACACAATTTCTCCATGTATCAAGAGCATTTAGCCAGCCCAACTGCTCCACTGTTTCTTCTTGGTTTCCAGCAGTATCTGTTTTGTTATTTGAAGAAAAGCTAGAAGTACTAATTTCAGAAATTTAATCAGGTGGAGTTTATCGTGCAGCTCCGAAGAAGAGTCAATCAACTTGAAACGTTAACTCTGTTTCTCGCTCCACAGCTCCTGCCAGGCATGCTGAGTTTTTCCAGTACTTTCTGTTTTTAATCAGGTTTCCAGCATCTGCAGTATTTTGCTTTTATTTATGTATGTTTTTTAAATTGAAAAGGCGTGTGTATGTTTCTGTGCGAGAGTGTTAAACAGGAAGTTACTTCAAGCGTTTCAAACTCAAATGATTGCAGACCATTATTGTTATTTTTAATTGGTGATTCTGGCACCTGTAGCAAGTACTATTGGTTGGGAAATCACAGGCTTAGGTGCCTTGATTTTCCTCCATTTAAATTGATGGATGGAAGCTCAGGGCTGTGGGCTCACAATTTCCAAACTAATGCTGCTCTTGTTCCTTGACCTCTTTGCCCATCCAGAGAATTGCTGCTAAAGAACATTCCTTTTTACTTTGTGAAAAAATCAATTTCTGTCTTTGCATAATATTGTTCCAGTTGATATGTTTTATTAAAATAATTTCAATATAGTTTTAATTAAACTTTAGTAAAAACTATTCATCTTTTAGTTTAGAAAGTACATCAAGCTGAGGGGGGAGAGAGAGAGAGACTGGACAATCCTAATTTGTATTACTTCTTTTATTTTCTAAAAATAAATAACAAATTAGTTGAGATTTGATCTATTCTCAGACAAACAGAAAGGTTCTGATTTAGCATTGCTATGTTATAGACGATTAAAAAGTCTGTAAAAGGCACATACATACATCCCTGAACCAATCTCACCAAACATTGAATTCAGTTTTTCGAGATCTCTTAATAACTTAAAGCCTGGTGCTGTTAGATCCTGGGCCTCCTTTGCTGTTCTGCCATACCCTCCCTCTACCCCTTCCCTTACTACTGACAAAGAGAAGGAATTTACCAATAAATCAAACCAACTATTCCACCTCCACACATATACCAAATTTCAGATTCTTACTCCAAGGTTTTGCCAAATCCTGTGTTACAGTAGGTGAGGAGGGGGTCAAATGGCTTCCCCTTTTTTTAACCTCCTCGTTTGTCTGCAAAAGGTTTTTTTGAAAAGCTATACTTACCAATTCAATGAGTGTTTAACTGTTTATGTGCTGTGATCATAAAACAAACCAATTGGACAGCTTTTCTTGACTTTAATGGAGGTTTATTATACAAAACGATACCCGTAAAACAACAAAATATGCTGCAACTTTTGTGCTCATTCGAGTACACACGCACACAAATATAGATTACAGAATGGGAAGGGTAGATTAACTAAATAAATCAATATACGTTTGGTGACTCAGCTGGTTTCAGGAAGAATTCTGTGGTTTTGTGCTTTCCCTTGGTGGTCCTGTTGCACTGTGGAGAGTACAGAGATGCAAGTTAGATAGCCATCTCTGTTGCGAGCTCAAGTAACACTTTGTTTATGTTTGAAAAAGTCTCTGTTTTTAAAAGTTAAGTTTGGTTTTCCAGCCGGTGGATTAAAAATCATTAAGATAAAAGCAAAATACTGCAGATGCAGGAAATCTGAAAGAAAAACAGAAAATGCTGGAAAAACTCAGCGGGTCTAACAGCATCTGTGGAGAGAAAAGAAAACAGAGTTAACATTTCGAGTCCGTATGACTGAAGAAGAGTCATACGGACTCGAAACATTAACTCCTGGTGTTTTTCTTTCTCTCCACAGATGCTGTTAGACCTGCTGAGATTTTCCAGCATTTTCTGTTTTTGATTAAAAATCATTATTTGGCAGAAAGCATGTTTTCATGACACTGGGTTCCCATTCCTTAGTAGTGTCAGACCAGGACACCTTTACCCCTGTTCTGTTGAATTCCAGGAGCCCCAAACTAGATCTACCAAACATCAGGACTACTTCATAAAATACTGGGCAATCATGGAAATGAATCCCCAAAGCATTCTTTAAAATCTCAATGTATCACATTTAAAAGGCAGAATTGATCTCTTGCATTACCTGTTAATCAATGACGTTGATGTGAGGCGTTACATAATAAAACACCCCGATTGTTATGAAACAATCTCATCTTAAGCAACAATCCAGGGTCAGTTTTAACTTTGCTTTCAAGGCTATAACCTGCTGGAGCAGATCACTATTCCATTGTAGAGCCCACTGGATTAATCAGGAGGGTCCTATAATGGATGAGGAGGGAAAGAGAGAAACACAGACTGGAAGAGGGAAAGCAAGAGAAACAAAAACTACTGAGCGCGAGGGAAAGTGAGAGAGAAACAACTGGGGGAGGGAGCGAGAGAAAAATTGGCAGAGCAATGGAGAGAGAGAGACAAAGTGGGGAAGCGAGAGAGAGAGAAACAAACAGGAGAGAGTGAGGATCACCAACTGGGGAGAGAGAGCAACACAAGATGTAGTAAGGCAAGCTCATATCGGCCTGTGGCGTTACATTGTTGTATAGTGTATTTTATCATGGGGTCAGGCTGTTTTGATGATTCTCCTTGAGGACTGAACCTCACATCCCTGAAATTGGGCTTCAGGGTGGAGTGTGTGAGTCAGTGAATTGAATTAGTTTTACTTTTGTTTTACTTTGTATAACTTGAAGTGCATTGTGGGCAAGTGTCATGTGATCAAGCATCATGTGAGCTGTCACGTGATTGTACTTCATTGTAAATAGGTGTGTTTATTTAAAGAGAGGTTCATCAGATCCTATTTGGAATTTGAATTTGCCTAGTACTTCACCCCTAATTTATCAAATTGGGAGAGCTAAATCTAATTCAGAAAGAAGTGTACCAAAGCTACATAGTTATAATGAGAGCATATGAATAAAAAGTGATGAGAGAAACTCTGGATTGTCCAATGGCAATTTTATCATTCATTCGTGTTGAAGCAAAAGCTTACCATTGGATGATTTGTTTTTAAATTTATAAAAGAAACAATTGCACTACAATTCAAAACTCATCCTTATGTCCTCATTATTGAAAAATAACTTACTATGATGTGTATAACTTTTTTCTAACATAGTAAAATCCTTTAATAGAACATGCAAACGCACAAAAATGCATGGTAAGAGGGTGGGAAATTTTCCTGATTAATTACTTGGACAGTCAGCAGATAGAGCAAATCGTCCCCTGAGATTGCCAGCTCTGGTTTGATATATTCCTGGAGATGCAATCATATGACATTTGATGAAATGGCGGTCCATCAATTAATTAAAACAGAAAATTCTGAAAATACTCAGCATTGTCTGATGAAAGGTCATCATCTTGAAAGCTTAATTCTGTTTCTCTCTCCACAGATGCTGCCCGATCTGCTGGGTATTTTCAGCATTTTTTGTTTTATTTCAGATTTCCAGCATCTGTAATACTTGCTTTTGTCTGTAGAATTATGTGGTGTTTATCTTGAAGAATGTTGTTCAACTTATCCAAGTTAATAAAACGTTTGCATTTTTATAGAAAACTTGGTGCCAGTGAAGGGACAATAAACCAAGAAATTCAGCGTTATCAACAGCTAGAATCTGTCGCTGTTAATGACATCCGTCGAGATGTTCGGAAAAAACTACGCCGATCCAGTATGAGGGTGAGCAAATTATTTACTAGTGCAAATTCACTATATTTTTCCCTCAAACGTAGCATGATCTTTCTGGGAATATTTTGGGTAAATCTTGTCTTTCTGTGTTTGTAAAGAAAACTATATGATGGCCGAAGTTATATATTTGGTATTCTTGTCATGGCATTGTATTGTAATATGTATCCTCTGCTCTGTGATTCAATGATCTATGGACTTTGTTATGTTTGCTGTTGTCACTTATGGAGACACAAATGTGATTCTGCATGCCCTCCCATTTTAAAAGGTTAAGGTTGCAGTCTCTACTTAACTAAATATGAATGAGCTCACTATAGCCCTAGCACTGCCTGAAGCATAAAGATACATTTCGGTGGAATTGTCTAAGACTGGTAGCTGTACTTTCAGAATTGTAGATTGACCTTATCTGATGTCAAAATAATATGGAACAGTTTTGAATTCAGAAGTTGCTTCATTGCATATCACTTTTCATGAATACTGTGTAATGTTAGAATTGCTTCTTAATTGGGGGTTCAATAAGAACATCTAGAATAAGTAAATATGCCACTAATAGCTTACTAGATATTTCTGCTAGCCAGATAATTGAAAATTATTTTAGCTCTCCTTTGTGAGATACTACCAAGATTGTTAGGGAGGAACATGTTCAAAGTCATCAAACTTGAAAGTATCTAGGCTCCTCTAGACACCACAGAGTTCTGTTTCCTTGGTTTCCTGTAGATTATCCTAATTTTTAAATGCAAGGTATGGGAAGTCTCCCATTCAAAATAATGCTGAACACTTTGAGGGAACAAAAACCCCAAACATTTAAACGAAAAATGTATTCATTCAACAATTTTCAGGTGCCTTAATGATATGAATGGAGAATGGGAAACCAAGATAGAAAATAATAAATTTCAAAATTGTCAGATATTAGGAACTAAATTTTTTGGTTTGAAGATTGGGTTGGGCAGTGTCTGTACAGATAACTGTTACAATTGTGCCCTTGTAATTGATATTGGTCAGATCAGCTGAGCCAGTGATCACTGAGTCATAGGGACTGAAAGCAATTTGATGTTGTCATAATTCCATAGATTAGATAAGGAAATGGTGTGAGGCATGCTGAAAACTTGAGAGCCTGTGGTTAGAACTTATTGTCATATGGGTTCAGGCCCTGGTGCAATACATTTTCTTGAAATAAAGCAAATTGAAGGATGAGTTCAACAACATTATTGGCAGAGCCTTAGGAGCCCATTAATTAATGGCGTGAAACGGTGAGAAGAAAATAATAACTCTCTTATTGGCTTTCTGATCACCACTAAATGTTATATTTTGCTGAAAAGAGAGACGTTGCTAAAGTTTTTTGTCTTGCACTCATCAGGACAAAGGCAACAATGTCAAATTTCAAAGGATCACAACAATTTATAATACAGGAGAAAAGGGGTACTAAATGGTTAACAAGTTGACTTTGATTGGCTGAGGCATTGCTGCGGAGAAAGCACGGGTAACTATAGGCTCCCCAAACTCCTGGGTAATTCAACTCAAGTGCAAGGCTTGAACATATTCCTTTTGTTTGCAGCGAACAGGTTCCTACGTATGAATGTATATCTCTTCTAGCAAGCATAAACAAGCCACATTACGAACTTGAATGATTATCTTTTAAGTTGTCTGTTAGTGTAGCTATTAGCGCACTCAGCATTGTTCAGCTAGTGCCGCCAATCATAGAATCACATCTATCAGTAGACGTTTTGTTTTGGGTTTTGCGAGTGCAGGCTGGTTGAAGACGGTCTCTAATCTGCCTATTATAAACAGTCGAAGAAATATGCTGTTCAATTCAATCAGCCAATCGCTGGAACGTTCCTGTCATCGCACCAGCACTGAAATTCACACATACATTGCTCAATTGTATGGAAGGCTGAATATCTTTTTTAACTGATGGCAGCATCCTGTTAGTGGAAAGTTCCACTTATGACACCACTGCATAGTAGCAGTGTGAAATGGCTAACTTAACCCGTTTTTCAAATTTTTGTGATACTCCACCATTTCAGGGTAATTTGAGGTAGACGGGCACTTTTTAGGTCTGAAAATGGCAGTATTTTGCAAGTTTGTGCAATACACAGCAGACAATGATCCAAACAGGACAGCCATTGTCCCGCAGGATAACCACTGTTCTCTCCTATTCTGTCACTCAGCCAATTTCGTATCCATTTTGGTACTGTTCCTTTTATTCCATGAGCTCAAGCTTTGCTCAAAAGTCTGCTGTCTGGCACTTTATCAAATGCCTTTAGAAGTCCATGTGTACCACATCAACAGTGTTACCCTCACCAACCCTCTCTGTTACCTCATCAAATAACTCAATCAAGCTAGTTAAACAGAATTGGCCCTTAGCAAATCAATGCTGGCTTTCCTTAACTCACCTGCATTTGCCCAAGTGACTATTAATTTTGTCCTAAATGATCATTTTTAGAAATCTCTATACCACCAAGTTTAAACTAACTAGCCTGTAATTGCTGGGCTTATCCTTACACTCTTCTTTGAACAAGGTTGTGACATTTACAATGTTCCAGTTCTCTAGCACCATCCCTGAGTCTAAGAATGTCTGGAAAATTTGTGACTCCACAATTTCCACACTCCTTTCAGTATCCTTGGATGCATCTCATTTGGTCCTGGTGCCTTTTCAACTTTAAGTACAGACAGCCCATCCAATACCACCTCCTTATCAATTTTAAACATTTGTACTGTCTGAACAACCTCCTCTTTCAGCATGACCTGGGCAGCATCATCTTCCTTGCTAAAGACAGATGCAAAGCATTCATTTCATACCTCAGGCATGTCCCCTGCCTCCATGTGTAAATCCCCTTTTTGGTCTCTAATCAGCCCCACTCCTCCTTTTACCACCCTTCTCCTATTTATGTGCTTACAGAAGACTTTTTCGATTCCTTTTTAAGTTAGCTGCCAGTCTCTTTTCGCAGTCTCTCTTTTATTTGTTCTTTCAATTCCCATCTGAACCTTCTATAAACAACTTGGTTCTCAGTGTATTACCACCTGACATCTGTCATAAGTACACTTTTTCTTCTTCATCTTAATCTTTATCACATTTGTGATCCTGGGAGCTCTGGATTTGTTTGCCCAACCTTTCCCCTTTGTGAGAATATACAGTGACTATGATAGAACTAGTTCTTCTTTAAATATGGCCCATTCTTCAGTTACAGTTTTGTCTGCCAACCTTTGACTCTAATTTATCTGTGTCGGATCCATTCTTACCCCATTGAAGTTGGCTTTTTCCCCAGTTAGTTATTCTTAATCTGGATTTGTTTGTCCTTTTCCATAGCCAACCTAAACCTTATGATACAATGACCACTGTCCCCTAAATGTTCTCCTACTGACACTTGACCCACTTGGTCCACCTCATTCCCAAGAACCAGGTACAGCAATGCGGCTTCCTTTCTCGAAGGACTGGAAACACTTCTGTAGTAAATTCTCCTGAACACACACGAGGAACTCATGCCCCTCTCTACCCTAACACTACTACTATTCATGCATTCACATACATGCAGTGTAACCCTAATTTAGACATTATTACTTTTCCTCTTACTCTGAACCCACCTAATACCTCACTATTTCTTACCCTGGTTCTATCTGTCTCCTGCTGTATTCTGTGCAGGTTGATATTCCTCTCTAATCATACTTCTGGTTCCCACACCCCTGCCAACTTAGTTTAAACCCTCCCCAATAGTACTAGGAAACCCCATCTCAAGGTAAACAGCAAAATACTGCGGATGCTGAAAATCTGAAACAAAAACAGAAAATGCTGGAAAAACTCAGCAGGTCTAACAGCATCTGTGGAGAGGAAAAAAAGTGTTAACGTTTTGAGTCCGCATGACTATCTTCAGCACTCTGATCAGTATAGTCAATACTGAGGAGGACTGCAACAAATTAGAAGGATATTAAGAAACTTGCAGGATGGGTAAATAATTGACAAATGAAGTTCAATACAATTAAATAAGAGGTAGTACAAGTTGATAGGAAGAATAGGGATATCCCTTATTACTTGGAAGGTGTGAGTCTAAGTGGGTTGTGGAACAATGGGACCTTGGAGTACAAATACACCAGTCAATAAAAGTTACACCACAGGTTAGCAAGACCATTTTTTAAAAAAGCAAAGCAAGCATTGGGCTTTATTTCAAGAGGGATAAAATTGAAAAGTAGGAAGGTTACGCTGAACCCTTTAACAAACCTTACTTAGGCCTCACTTAGAGTACTGTGCGAAGTTCTGTTCACCATAAGAACATGAGAAATAGCAGCAGGTGTAGGCCATTTGGCCCCTCAAGCCTGCCCCACCATTCAATAATATCATGGCTGATCTGCCCCTGGCCTCAACTCCTCTTTCGTGCCAACTCCTTTATCATGCCAGCTCCTCATAGCCCTCAACTCCCGATATTTCAAAAATCTATCTTCCGCCTCTTTTAAATACTTGCAGTGATCTAGCCTCCACAACTCTCTGGGGTAGAGAATTCCAGACATTCACTACCCTCTGAGAGAAGAAATTCCTTCGCATCTCTGTTTTAAATGAGTGAACCCTTATTCTGTAACAATGTCCCCTAGTTCGAGATTCCCCCACTAGTGGAAACATCTTCTCAACATCTACTCTGTCAAGCCCCCTCAGAATCTTGTATGTTTCAATAAGATCACCCCTCTTTTAAACTCTAATGAATAAAGGCCTAACCTGTTTAGCCGTTCTTGATAAGTCAAACCCTTCATCCTAGGAATCAGCCTAGTGAATCTCTTTTTGAACTGCCTCCAATGCCAATATATCCTTTCTTAAATATAGGGACCAAAACTGTACACAGCATTCCAGGTACGGCCTCACCAACACCCTGTACAGTTGTAACAATACTTCCCTATTTTAAAACCCAAACCTCCTGACAATACAGACCAAAATTCCATTTGCCTTCTTAATTACTTGCTGCACCTGCATGCTAACTTTTTGTGTTTCATGCACAAGAACACCCAGATCCCTCTTGGAATCTCTCACCATTTAAATAATAGTCTGCCTTTTGATTCTTCCTACCAAAGTGCATGACCTCACACTTTCCTACATTAAATTCCATCTGCCAAGTTTTTGCCATTCACTCAACCTGTCTATATCCCTTTGCAGATTCCTTATGTCCTCATCACAACATGCCCTTCCACCTATTTTTGTATCGTCAGCAAATTTGGATATATTACATTCTGTCCCCTCCTCCAAGTCATTAATAAAGATAGCAAATAATTGAAGCTCTAGGACTGATCCTTGTGGCACTCCATTAGTTACGTCTTTCCAATCTGAAAAAGACCCATTAATCTCAACTCTCTGTCTTCTGTGTTAACGAATCCTCAATTCATGCTAATGCATAACCCCCAATACCATGAGCTTCTATCTTGTACAATAACCTTTTATGTGGCACCTTATCGAATGACTTCTGGAAATCCAAATACTCAACATCTACCAGTTCTCCTTTATCAACTCTGCTTGTTATATCCTCAGAGTTCTAGCAAATTTGCCAAACATGATTTCCCTTTCACAAAACTATGTTGACTCTGTTTGATTGTGTTAAGCTTTTCTAAATGTCCTGCTATTTCTTCCTTAATAATGGACTCTAGCATCTTCCCAACTACAGATGTTAGGCTGACTGGCCTGTAGTTTCCTGCTCTTTGTCTCCCTCCCTTCTTGAACAAGAGCATCACATTAGCAATTTACCAATCCGCTAGGACCCTCCTGGAATCCAGTGAGTTCTGGAATATTTTGACCAATGCCTCCATTATCCCTGCATCCACTTCCTTTAAAACCCTTGGATTCAGGTCATCAGGCCCTGGCAACGTGTCTGCCTTTAGTCCCAATAGTTTAGTCCCATTTGTTTGTCAAATACTTTGTCCCTCGTGACAGAGACTGTTGTAAGATCTTTCCTCCCATTTGTTCCTTGCTTATCTGATCTCTTTGGGTGTTTAAAGTGTCCTCCACCATGAAGACCAATGCAAGATATTGGTTTAAATTATCTGCCATTTCCCTGTCCCCCATTATCAATTCTCCAGTCGCATCCTCCAAGGGTCACACGCTCACTTTAGCCACTCTCTTTTTATACACCCATAGAAGCTCTTGCTGTTTGTTTTAATATTTCTTGCCAATTTACTTTCGTAATCAATTTTCTCCCTCTTTATCAGCTTTTTAGTCATCCGCTGCTGGTTCCTAAAAAAAATCCCAATCCTCTGGCCTAGCACTAATTTTCGTCGCTTTGTATTTCTTAGTTTTTGACTGGATAATCTCCTTGACCACCTTTGTTGACCACGGGTGATTCATCCTTCTCATCAAGTCCTTCTTTTTGACTAGGATAAATTTTTGTTGAGCGTTATGAAATATCTGCTTAAATGTCTGGCATTGCTCATCCACTGATCTTCCCCCTTAGTCTATTTACCCAGCCCGCTTTAGAGAACTCTTTCTTCATACCTCTGTAATTGCCGGTATTTAAGTTGAGGACACTGGTTTGAGACCCGAGTTGCTCGCCCTCATTTGAATTAGAAATTCTCCCATGTTGTGATCGCTGCCCCATATACATATACATACATAAATTGTGTACCTGAAAAGGCATTGTATGTAAGCTTATTGTGTTGAAAATTTTAAACTTAATTAAGAACTGTATTAACAATAAAAAATGAAGAGTAGAATTGTTTTAGATTGAGCTAATAATGCTACTCAATGTCAATGATCTAATACAGTAGAAATGTGAACAGAATTCATTCATAAAAACTAATTACAATATATTGCTAAAGCTTGGCCTCATGCAGTGTTGAGTGTATTTTTTATTTTGTTGCATTTCCAACATCTAAGAAAATTTATGGTTTGTGCAGGCAGCGTCCCTTAAAGATAAATGGGGTCTAGGCTATAAGCCCAGCTATAACAGATCAAAAAGTATCTCAGCCTCTGGAAGACCACCTTTGAGAAGACTGGAAAGGACAAGGTGACGTATTTTTACTGTTAAAATTACAAATTTTTGTACTCTTGTGACATCAAGAAGGACTCTGAATTTTTAGTAGCACCTTATATCCCATCCGATGAATTTTGTTTTCAAGTACAATTGCTGTTGTTATGCAGGTAAGCAGAGCAGTAGTTTTGCACATGGCATTAGCCTGTAAACTGCAGTGAGATGAATGAGCAATTAATCTGCCTTTGGTGAGGTTACAGAAAGAATGTGGCCAGGAACCTGGGATATGTCCCTGTTTTTCGAATAATGCTTTGGGCTGTATTCACTTGAACCACCAAAACAGCGAGGTAGGACAGATCTTTAACACCTCAAGCACAATGTTGGCAATGAGCTTTAAAAATATTGTACTGAAGCTTTGGAGCCAGATTTGATCTCACCACATTCTGACTGGAAGGCAAGGGTGCTACCAACTGGACTGCATTGATATCTGTCCTATACTTAGAAGAATATGTATTTGCGTAAAGGAAAGTGCTTAAATTAATGAAGTAATTTTGTCAAATTGAATTGATTATTTATTAATTAACCAGTACTATTAATACAGTCAGGAATTATTTGTGGCACACCTACCCCTTAAATGTGGTCTACTGCAGATATGCTGCTCCATACCTCTTCATTGTCTTGAATTCACAATCTGCCATATCTGAAATATTCGGGAAAGAAACAGTGTTTACTAAAGGAAGAAAAATTAAATTCCATGTTTAAATAAAAATCTACAGTTGCTTTATAGTATGTGAGTGGCCCTCAAATGAGCCACTGCACAACATTATGACAATTGTCAAAAGGTCAATAATAGTGTATCATTAACTGTAAAGATTCTTTTGGAAAATCAATGAAACTTTATTAGATTGCAGCTTTGAAATAATAACTTGTTAATGCATCTATTGAAATAATAATTTAAAAAAATCTCATACCAGCATGTAAAACATTTATGTGTGAATATCACAAACTGTAATTTCAAGTCCTATATTTCGGATTAGGGTGACCAGATTTTCAAAAGTCAAAACTGGGACACATTGAAAAGCCTTGGGAAGGTGGGGCTCAATGATGTTGGGTGGCCAATAGCAGGAGTTTGGGGGAGGGGCATTTGAAGGTCAGAGGTCATGTGACATTTCCAGAGCATGTCCAGCCAGGTTTGACAACCTCCAATTATTGAAGATATTAGTTACACACCACAGATTTTTGGTTCAGTGACGTCTCTGCCTCATTTAAAAAAAAACGAACCAAGGCTTCATTTGTCACTAGATCCCAGAATCCTCCATTCCACTGTAACTTTACTATGCAAATGCAAAAGACCAATCTCCATTTATAAGCCTAATTTATTTTCATACAATGGCTTCTCACAATAATATGGATGTTTTGTGGGTCTTTTGAGGAAGAGTGTGATGATGGTCTGACAACACAGAGGTATTGAAAGAGTCGAGCTGAGTGTTGTGAGCATACATGTTTAAACTCACTTAGCCTTCAGTGGATGCTTCCACCAGACAGCATTCAGATGAGAATTATTATTACAGATGAGAAAGGCCCTTTAGCCCATTTAAATTCATCCATGTCAGTGAGTTTGTTATTTGATGGTGTAGGTTTAAGAAGGAATATTGGCTTGGTCATAGGAATGTATAAGACTAGCAAAGACCATTATGTCCACTGGTTAGGACTCAGTTGGAGCTCAGAATGGCCACCTTTGCTGGATTCAATTCTGGGCACCACACCACACTTTAGGAAGGGTGCCTGGACTACAGAGAAGCTGCAGCAGAGATTTACTAGACTGATAAAGGAATTAAAGACTTCAGTCTTATGGAGAAGCTGTTACTGTCATCCTTTTTGAGAGGATGTTTGTTAGGGGTGTTCTAAATCATGAAGGGTTTTGGTAGGGCAAATGAGGAGAAACTGGGTGGAATTTTCCGATCCCGCTGGCGGCAGGCGTGATAGGTGGCGTGCATGGAAAATATGGCCTGACCTGCTTCACGACGGCATGAAGGCAGGTAGCAATCGTCTGCTCAGCCCGACAGTGGCGGGCCGCGTTTCCTGCCATCGGTTGGCAGGGAGCTAACTGTAATACATCAGCATATAATTAAAAGGCCATCCCGCCAGGCTCTTGGAACCCCACCACATTGTCTGTCCACGTCAGCGGGAAAGCACGTGTTTCACAACACACAGGCAATGTGTGCACTTGGCGGCCTTCACCTTGGGGAAATTGAGGTGAGTGAGCAGCGGCATTCTCCACAGCTCACCTATTGTTTACAGGCCTCAGGGGGCGGGGGCAACTGATTCCTGGCCCTGGAGGTGACTGCAGAGGGGGGTGAGGGGTGTCTGGGGGCAAGTGCTGGTCAGCCTCGGAGGTGACTGTTGTCTGGGGGGTGGGGGGGGGCATGGTGTCAAGTGCTGCCCTGGCGCTGCATCCTTTGCACAGGCAATCAAGGTGGGGGGCAGGGTAAGCAAGGGAAGTGGCCACACATTAGGGACACCTGGAGAACTGACCATGCCTCCGCAACTGAGACAGATCAGGCACAACAGTGATATGATTGGGGTTGGGCTCCTAGCCTCCCTGCCCATGCAAGAAATGTGGAGATACCAAAGGGTCACCAAGTGCTCTATACCTTACACCCACCCTCTGCACAGACTTAGAATCTGCCACCCTTTATTGGACCCTGGAGCAGTTGGACTGCACACGGTGTACAATCTCATCGCCAACGCTGGCCATGTAGCAGTCACTGCTGGAGGCACTCACAGCTCCTTGCAATCTCAGGGTCCTGGCTTGGACCAGTGTTCCCCATGTCGCAGGTTGACAAGGCAGCCATGCAGCGCACTCATCTCTGGCCATCCGAGGGGGTGACCAGCACTCTCTGGGAAGCATTAAGGGGCGGTCATACAGGGCCAGGAAAGGTGCTAAGTACAGCTATGACAATTACGTCTTTCTCTCTCTCTCTCTCTCTCTCTTTTTCTCAAGCTGCAGGATCATGGATCCTGGTGACCTAGCTGTATGCCTGATGGCCGACAGAGACTGTAGAAAACTGAGGCGAGAGCGACTGAGGCTCCTGGTTGTGCAAAGGCAGGAGCAGCAACCGCATGAAGAAGGAGCAGCAGGGGCTCCCGCACACGCTGCTCAGGAGTGACAGCGAGCTGTGGCTGGCCGGCGCCTAGCGACACCCAGGGTCTACAGACGCCGCCTGCCATTCCTGCAGACGACTGAGTACCAGTGTCACCGACTACTGCGCATGTCTAGGGATCTGGTGGCTCACATCTGCCACTTACTGCAGGACTTGGCGCCAAGGGGACATGGAGGGCATCCACTGCCAATGGCTGTGAAAGTGACCGCTCAATTTCTATGCCAGTGACTCCTTTCAGGGTTCCACAGGTGACCTCTGTGGGATTTCACAACCTGCCATGAGGTCACGGATGCCATCTTCTCCATGGCACACAACTTTGTGCATTTTGCCCGGGACCGGGACAGCCAGAATGCAAGGGCCATTGGATTTGCTCTGACCTTGGGATTCCCACAGGTGCAGGGTGTGATTAACTGCACTCATGTGGCGCTCAGGTCTCCGTCGCTACACTCAGTGGACTTCATCAACCGTAAGGGCTTCCACTCAACTCAACTTGCAGCTGGTATGCAGCCACCAGAAACACATCCTGCAGGTGTGCACATGTTTCCAGGGAGTGTGCACAACACCTGCATCCTGAGTCGCTCGCAGATCTCTGCAATCTTCCAGGGTCCACAGAGGCTGCAGAGTCTGTGGCTGATGACACCCGTGCGGCAGCCTCAGACTGCAGCAGAGCAACGCTATAATGAGGCTCATGCAGCAGCTCACAACTTGGTGGAGCAGACCATCGGGATGCTGAAGATGAGGTTCTGGCACCTAGACTGGTCTGGTGGCGCCCTGCAATACAGTCCACAGAGGGCGTCACACGTCGTCGTCTGCTGCGCCATTTACAACCTAGTGCTGCAACGGAGAGAGGAGCTGGCTGAGGAGGAGATGGAGGAGCTGCACATCTCGTCCGTTGAGGAGGACGCTGACAGGGACGAGGGTGAGGGAGTCCCTGGTGGTGACTATGATAGGGTTGAGGCTCTCGCATTGGCTAGACGAGGCAGGCACACTCGGGAGGCCTTCATATCTGCCAGATTTGTGGAGGATGATGATGACATGCAGTGAGGTGTCCCCATAAATCCTTACATTCGCAATTGTGAACGTTTGCTCCAGTCTGGCTTATGGCAGCGCCAATACCCTCTGTGAGAATTCTCCTATCATGGAGATGCAGTGGAGGCCCTAATAGTGGCTCGATCGCAGGAGGATGATGACAACATGCAGTGAGGACACTCCATAGATCTTCACATAGCCTCTGAGAATGTCTAACTCCTGTCTGGCCGAGGGCAGCTCGCTTGCGCTCCATGATCAGGGCCATCTCATGGATGCAGCCATGAAACGCATCTGATGCTGATGCCCTTCAGGAGCTGGTACAGAGCACTACTGGTCGCAGATGCTGGTGTGATGCGGGCCAGCCCCACCTTAAAAGTGCTGAGAGCACACAGAGAATGAGAGAACCCTGTGGTGCCTGTCCACCTCATTCTGGCAGCAATGACCAGCACTGCTGAGGTGCAGGTATCAGTAAAGTTTCCAGGGAATGTGAGGCTTGCCCATCACTGTGGTCTGAAGGTTGCACAGAGCATAGGGAAGAGGCCCTTGACTGAGACACCTGCCTTTTATCTTGTGCAGAAAGGTTTCACATCTGAGTGACAGGGACACTGCTCATCTGAACAAGGATCCATAGACAGGGAGACATTCTGAGGAGTTAATTGATAATAGTGAACAGTATGGCAAGTGATCAACACCCATGCCCAGGCTGTGCAACTACTTCTACTAACTTTCCTAAATCCTGCCTCTATTACTTGGTGCTCCCCAGATACCCACAGCAGAGGTGGAGGCATCCTGCTGACTATAACACCCTGTTTGTGATGACTTTGGCGGGCTGCAGATGTGCCTGCGAAAGCAAGGGGTATTGATTAGTACATGGCAGTGGCCTGTGAAAGGGGACACATCACTCACAACATAGTTGTCTGATGGATGTTGCACTGCTGGATCTTCACTTGGTAGAGCAGCGCCGACTTCACTGTCAGCAGTGGGATCCCGATCATCACCAGCCTGCTGGATGGCTCTGTTTTCAAGTTCTGTCGGAACTTTGATCTCTGGCATCCCTCCATCTGTCTGCGACCTTTCCCTTCTGTTGTGTGACAGTTTGTCCTGCGTGGATAGAGATGGAGAGAGTGTATCAGGACACCTGCCGGGCCAGATGATGAGTATGCCTGGCCTGTGTGGGTGGTGAGTGGTCCCATAGACTGGTTGAGGACAATGACGGGGTGTGCCTTAAGGAGTGAATGGCTATGTCCCTTGCACTGGCAGTGAGTGAGGGCCCTGTGGATGTGTGATGGGTTTGTGAGTGAGAGAGTTGGGAGTGATGAGAAGAGTGACTTACCCTGGCGGAATGGAGGCGATCGTTCATCCTTTTGTGGAACTGGGTGACTGTCCTCCTCTGCAGGGTGTTTGCCCTGACCTCCGCTGCTACCACCTCCCATGCCGGGTTGGTGAATTTGCTGCTCATCCTACGGCCAGAGCAGGGGTAGATCAAATCCTGTCGGGCCTCTACAGTATCCAGCAGTCGCTCGAGGGACTCATCGTTGAAGCAGGGGTCCTGCAGCCTTTTTGCCTTTGCTGGCCATGTCTCCCAGGTAGCGGTGGTGAGCTGGTGGTGATGAGCGCTTTGCTGATGGCTGCCTTTTAAAGATGGTGGCCAGTGCGATGCAACAGCGGGGTGATGGCGAGCAGGCGAACGAGAGCCCGCCCGCCATGGAAACTACGTGTTTCCCAGGAATGAATAAATAATGAGGCGGGCTTGGGAAGATACACCATGAAAACCCGCCATTTTCGTCTGCAGGTAGGACTCCGTTTTACCTGCCTGCTACAGCACTTAGTGCAATTCTAGGAAAATTCCGCCTACTATTTCTAGTGGCAAGGGAGTTGATAACCTGAGGGCACAGAATTAAGGTAATTGGTAAAAGAACCAAAAGTGATGAGAGGAAAAAAAAATCACAGAGAGATTTGTTATGATCTGGAATGCACTACTTGAAAAGGTGATGGCTGCATATTCAATAGCAACTTTCAAAAGGGAATTGGATAATTACTTGAAGAGAAAGACGGGAAAGAGCAGGGGAGTGGGATATAATTGCATAGCCCTCTAAAGATTTGGCACAGATACAGTGGGCTGATGGTGTTACCTGAGCTGTTATTAGCTTATGATTCTTCATTTTATGATGGGAGGCAAAAATTTTGAATAAGTATTAAAGCTTCAGTGAATTGCTGTCAGTATTAACACTATTAACATATCCCAGCACTCATCTGTGATCTGCCTCTTTCTCAGCTCACTGCCTGCTTTTGTATTGGGATTGGATTGTCTATGAATCATTAGTGATCCTTAAAAATCATGTTAGGAACATCTGAATGAAACAGTGGAACAAAAACATAATTTGTACTGGAAGAGTGTCCTCTGGCCAGAACCTTTTCCAATTACCGAGCTTTTTGAGGTAGTTGGTGGCTTTAGAGATTATTGTTTTTAACAAGGAATGGTTGAAGTAGGCTATTTTTTTAATGTGTGTGTGTGTAAAGAGGTAGCCAGATTGCAATTTCTGAGACATAGCAAAAACAGTATAAAACCATGGATGTTGAAAGCCCCCTTTCAATTGAAACCCCACCCTTCTCTCCCACCTCCTCTAAAAGCTTAGGAGAATCAATGTAATCACAAGGCAAAAGTTACTGAACATTCTGCCTCTAATGGAGAATCTGACCACTGGGTCCTGCAGATCTTGCTCACCAGCACAACTAAAGATAAAATACGCTTGCACAGATGCTGCAATATCTATATCTGCAGATACGCATGCCAGACCCACTTTCCAGAGTCAATTAAAAGCTTGTTTATATATGTAGATATTTCAGTATTTGTCTTTTATTTTTAATTGTGATGGTGAGCGGGATCTGCAGGAACCAATGTTTGGACTATCTATTGGAGAACAGTGTGTTCAATAACTCAGTACACAGAACAGTCCAGTGCAGCCCCGGTGAACAGAGCCTCTCTATCCCAGCTCATTGGCTTTGCCTGAGCAGCAAGTTCCTGGTTTCAGTCTTGCAGCCTTTTGCCTCCAAAACCTCAGGGGCAAGCTTACGCCCCTCCCAAGTTATGAGGCGTGCATTCACCTCAAGTGACTCAGAAGCTAGAAACAAACGAACATACCTCAAGTGAGTAGGTTAAAAAAGTTATGGGGGTGGGGGTGGCTTCAACAGATCTGAAAACCCGGACATTTGAGCAACCTGAAGAAAACTGTTGGGACGCTGGGGTGCTTAGTAAACAATCCAGACTGTCCCAGCCAAACTGGCACATCTGGTCATCGTACTAATGCTTTTAGTGTCATATTGCACAGCCTTGAGCATGTGGAGATTTTGACCTGGTTCAGTTTGAAATATCCTTTGTTTAAAATGGAAAAGTCAATTGTATGTAAGCCTGTCTAGTCATGAATTTGTGGTGAATTCATGCATTCGTATTGATTTATGCAACATAATCCTAATTGTTATTTCAAGTTGTTTTCAGTTGGAATATGTAACTATTCACTGTATTGTTGCTCATTGATATCACGTTCACATGAGTTTTTCTTTAGTTCTAGAGTTGGTGAGGCAGAAGACCCTAATGAAGTTCAAACTCCAGAACCACCTGTAACTGGAACAGGAGCAGGGCCAAGAGTGACTTTTAAAGTACAGGAAACGGTAAGGGTTTCGTGGAGATTAACAATTAGATGTGATACAAAATGATATTCCTTTTTAAGGTGCCTTTGAGCAGTATGGGAGAAAACAATACAATGATATTGGATGAAAGTCCACTACAAAATAATCTCGCATACATGAATCAAGTCGGTTTAATGGGACAAATGGTCTTTCTCTGGATTTTATTATACTCTAATAGAGAAATTGGTTTTAATTTTCTAGATGTTTCCAAGGAAGTCAGGAAAATTTTAAAAGTATAGCTTTTTTAGGTTGGCTTGCCCTGGAAACGACCATCCTAAAGATGAATATAATATAATTTAACTGAATGTTAAAATCTTCCAGATGTTTTGTTTTTGCTACAGAAAGTAAATGCTATTGCAGGTTGTGTCTTTTTTTTAAAAAGCACAAATCATCAGATACTCATTTAAACTTAATTTTTGCTGGTAAGCTAGATAATAACACGTGACTGGAAACGTTATTGGCATTTTAATGTTATTAAGTCAATGGTTTAATTATTTTGCATACGCACTTAAGAAAATATGAACATCAAGCTCGGTTTAAAAAAAATATGAACACCCAGTTTGGTGAAGAAGAATGTATTTGTTGACATCTCAACAATAGAAAAGCGATTGCCATCATGTCATATGCTGGTGACTCAATTTTTAAATGAACTGCAGATGTAGAAGACTTGATATGAAAAAAAACACAGAAGCAGCAAAAAAAAAACAAAGTGAAGAAACAGCAGGTTGGCTGATAATTTAGTTTTACAGGACCTAGCCCTGGAATCGAATGTTCCTGAATAACAAGTTTATACTAGTTTTAATGTTCTCCTGGAAATGGATCAAGATTTTAATTTTGAACAGAAAAAACTTGCATTAAATTATCATAATGAAACTTCATCAATACTTTAGGATGTCAACTAATCAATATTAATATTACATCTTTTGTTGAATTTAATACTTACAAAATTATGTTTATTTTATTTTCCCTGAAAACATCTTATTACTGAAAACAGCCATTAAAAAATTACGTTGAAGGCTCCCCTTTCGTTCACTCTCTTTCCCGCCTTCCTGCACCCCATTCCCATCCCCACTCCAACTCTAATTGTCCTATGAATGAAATACATTTGGCTACCTCACACTGAATTTCCAGTAGTCCATGAGAATGCAACATAATACTGCCAATAAATAGGGCAGGTGATTTTCTGTTGCTCAGAAACTGGCGTTTAACTGTCTGATTCTTTTTACACAAAATTGCAATATATGGGTAGCAAACATATGTAAGTATAGTACTTTATAGTTTCCTGGAGCAATATATTGTGGAACCAATTATGGTTAAAGCTATTTTAGATCTACTGTTATGCAGTGGGGCATAGTTAATTTGTAAACTCATAGTAAAAGATCCACTGGGGAAAAGAAATCGGGCTGGATTTTACAGCATGCTATTGTCCCTACTGCCCCTTCCCACCATCCCCCCCAGTTAAAGGTCAGGGGGCAGCCCACCCAGGCAAAGTGGCCAATTGGCCATTAATAGACTGGAGCCAGGGTTTCTGCCCCTCAGGGACAGGAAGTCCTGCCTCAGAGGCCAATTGGAGGCTGGCATCTATTAAGCACAGGCACGCTGCTAGGGGCAGTGGCCACTGCACTTGGATGATGAGGAAGTGAGCTGCACTGGATTAAGTTGTAAGTGTCTGGATGTCTCTATGGGTACCAAGCTGGCAGGCCTTGGCAAGGTGGGTGGGGTCTGGAATTTGAGAGGCCACTGGGGTTGGGGAACCTTGGGAAATGGGTTGGGGTGGGGTAATACTTTGGGGAAGCTCTCCAATGGGTCCCAAGAGCCAATTAAGGAAGGACTTGCCCCCGCCCTACCATGCATGGGCTAGCCGCATGGCGTGAGCCTCTCCTGCCGCTGGTTAAGTTCCAGCAATAGCAGGATAAGACCCTAAGTAGGTAAATTGCTGTTAGGGGCAATGGGTTGACAGTGAGGAGGCCGCCCATTGGATTTTAATTGTACCGGCCTTCAAACCTGTAAGTGGGGTAGCATAAAATCCAGCCCATCATCAGACAGTTGAGTTCCATATTAAGTTTGAAAGTAATACATCCCTGTCCCAAACAAGACTCTGTTAGGGCAGAAGCTTCGGCTCGATGAGCAGGGGCGGGCCTCCCGACGTCACCATGCATCATTTAGATTTTCAGTTCGGCGGGCGCGCAGCCGAGTCTACTGTGCACCCACCGAAACGTCTAAGGCCCATTAAGGCCATTTCAAAACTAATTAAGGCAATCAGCTGAGCTGCCTGTCCAACCTTAAGGTTGACGGGCAGGTGAAGAGCCCAGGTGGCCTTCGCATTTTTCATGGAACCTCATCCACAGGCGGGGATGAGGTTTCATGAATGATTTCAGATTTTCAGAAAAATTTTTATTAAAATTAACGCACATGTCCCAGCTCATGTGACAGTTTCACATGAGGGGATATGTCATAAAAATTTTCTCACCACTTTATTACACTTTTTAGACTTAAAACTTATCTCCCTGAGGCACTTCTGTGCCTCGGAGATTTCTGCGCTCTTTCACACACATGCTTCTGGGTGCGCCTCACGCTTGGTGGGCCTTAATTGGCCTGCCCACATAAAATGGCGGCTTGGACCCGATCGGGAGTGCTGATTGGGTCTGCGTCCGCCTGCTCCCGCACCGCCCGCCCAACAGGCAGAAAATTCTGCCCTTAAACTTAAACAAAATCAATGACTTAGGTATGAAGGAAGAGCAGGCTAAGGTTGATTGGGTAAGTAGACTAAAAAGTGTGGCAATAAATAAACAACGGACATTTAAATATAGACAATAGACATAACAATAAACATTTAAAGAAAAATTCAAAATGTTCGACAAAAAATATATTACATTAATAATCAAAAACTCAGCAAGCAAGATCCAACAATGGCTTACTAAGGAACTTAAGGATAGCATTAAATTAATAGAAGAGGCTTACGATGTGGCAAGGAATATTGATAAGCCTGAGGATTGGGAGTGCTTTAGGAACCAGAAACGCAAACCAAAAAGTTGCTAAAAAAGGAAAAAATACAATATGCGAATAAACTAGCCAAGGATATAAAAATCCCTTGTAAGATTTTCTACAAGTATATAACAAGGAGAGTAGCTAATGTGAAAGCTGGTGTCTTAGAGGCCAAGATAAGAGAAATTATCATGGGGAATAAAGAAATGGCAGACCCGTTGACTGAGTATTTTGTGTCTGTCTTCACAGTAGAAAACACATATTACATATCAGAAATAGAGTATAACAAAGAGGTTTTAAAAAAGCAAGAAACTCAAGCTAATTAATATCAGCAGAGCTAAAGTATTGGAGAAATTTACAGAACTAAAATCGGACAAATCCCAAGGATCTGATGGCCTACATGCTAGGGTTCTAAATGAGGTAGCTATAGAGAGAGTGAATGCACTGGTTATGATTTTCCAAAATTCCCTAGATTCTGAAACAGTCCGTGCAGATTGGAAGTTAGCAACTGTAGCTCTGCTATTAAAAAAGGAGGGAGAGAAAACAGTGAACATCAGTCATTAAGAAAATGCTGAGATGTCTTATTGTGGAACTCTTAAACAGTGCACATAGAAAATCATGGTATGATCAAAGTCAACGTGGTTTTATGAAAGGGAAATCATGTTTGACAATTTTATTGGATTTCTTAGAGTATGTATCTAGTAGGGTAGATAATAGGAAGCCAGTAGATGTGGTATACTTGAATTTTCAAAAGACATTCGCTAAGGTACCACAAAAGATTTATACACAAGATAAGGGCTCATGGAGTTGTGAGTAATATATTAACATAAATAAAGGATTGGTTAATGGACAGCAAGCAAAGAGTAGGGATAAAGGGATATTTTCAAGTTGGTAGACTGAGACTAATGGAGTGCTGCAAGCATTACTGCTAGAGCCTCAGCTATTTGCAATTTATATTAATAACTTCATCAAATAGACGAAGAGCAATACATCTACGTTTGCTGACAATACAAAGTTAGATGGGAATGTAAGCTGTGAGGAGAACGCAAATAGAGGCTGCGAAGAGATATAGACTATTATGACATAACCGATGGTAAAGGCTGAGTTGTTCAAATCCCAGAGGGAAACTTGAAACAACTGTCATAATCCATTTTTGCAATGTGTAGTTTTGAGATGCAGACTTTGAATTCAGTAGCGATAAGGAGTTTCATGGTTTTTATATAAAACTAAATTAAACATTTATTAATTTAACAACAAATTAACCACCTTAACATGGCTACAAATTACTACCATAATAACTTTTTAACAAATCCCCAAATTAATCACCCTAAGTAAATCTCCACTAAGGCAACAGTAACCCATAGACTTTAAATAGACACGAGGCAAAGCACATTTGACTGTACAAATTCCAAATGAGGTTCCTTTACAAGTTGGTTGGAGGCATACAGGCTGGGTAGGTCTTAAATGCCTCTACATTACACACACAAATTCCGTTTTTTATATACCTAGTTTTCACTTTGAATGTAAATTTTCCATTGTATCACTAGGTCTTTTGAACTTCAGCTCTTCTAGCAATAAAACCCCTTTCATAGCACCAATTGTATTAGCAAGCCGAAAAAATAAACACATTTTTTAGCTGCTTCTAGCTAGGTGCAAGATTTTACCCACAGCCTTGAATGAATAAACATTCAACAAATGCAAATGAACACTTTTCCTTATTGTTCTCCTTACTGTTCACTGAATTAACATCTCAAAACCACTATACATCAAAGGACCCAGACTAGCTTGCTTTAATCCAATTAAGACACACACCTAGACACAGAATTCTATTTTAAAAAATAATTTCCAATAACATTATACATGTTAATATCTCTTAATGACAAAGACAAATTAAGTGAGTGGCAACAGATGGCAGATGGGGTATAATGTGGGGAAGTGTGAGGTTATTCACATTCATAATAAGAATAGAAAAACAGAATTTTTAAAGTTGTGGAACTTGTAAATGTTGAAGACTTGGGTGTCTAAATAGAGAACATAGAAAATTAGCATGCTGGTACAGCAGTAAGGCAAATGCCATGTTGGTCTTTATTGCTAGGGGATTGCAGTGCAAAACTAAAGAGGTCTTTCTACAATTGTACAGGGCCTTGGTGAGACCACACTGGAATGCTGAGTATATTTACATAAGGATATCCTTGCCTTGAATGTTGTACAGTGAATGTTGACTAGATTAGTTCCTGGGGTGAAAGTGCTGTCCATTGATGAGGCTGAATAAATTGGGCCTATACTCCCTGGAGTTTAAAAGAATCAGAGATGACCTCATTGAAACATACAAGATTCTGAAGAGGTTTGATAGGGTAGACCTGTGCTTCCCAAACATTTTCTACCTGTGACCCCATTTTAATGCTTGAACATTGATGCAACCCCAGAGTGGGAAAGCTTGGGGGAGTTGCTGAATGGGGATGGGGGCGGTGGTGGCGTAGGGCAGAGACTTGTTGAGTGAGTGGGGCGGGGGGATTTTTTTTTCCCCAGAATGGCCTGGAGGCAGAGATGAGACCTTGGAGTTCAGACCTCCGAACCACAGCACACGTGCATATCATTGGGCTTCGGAACTGGTCCCAGGGCTGTTCTGCCAGAGTCACTAATGCACAGTCGCCATTACTGCCTCAGAGCTTGTGACCCCCATTCACTCAATGGGGTCATGACCCACGATTTAGGAACCCTTGGGGTAGACACTGAGAGGTTGCTTCCTCTGGCTGCAGAATCTAGAGCACGGGCATGGTCTCAGGATTAGGGGCTGTTCATTTAGAACTGAGGAGAAATTTCTTCACTCAAAGTATTGTGAATCTTTAGAATTCTGTACCTCAGAAGGTTGTAGATGTTCCATCGTTGAATGTATTTAAGGCTGAGGTAGACAGATTTTTGGCCTCACAGGGGATCTAGGCATATAGGAGCGGGCAGGTTAGTGAAGTTAAGGCCAATGATCAGCCAAGATTGTTTTGAATGGGGGAGAAGGCTCAAGGATTCTTTATGGTCTACTCCTCCTATTTCTTATGTTCTGTGAGATTTTGTACAGTGCTTTTTTGAGATTGAGATTAAACTATATTTGGGGAGATAAATGCTCTACATTTTGTCCCATCTTTTTGTAACATATCCTGAAATGCTTAATAGGTGACAGAGCTTCCGTCCCTCAGCACTGATTTTCCTGAACTGCATAAATACATGTATCTTCCGAAAAAGAAAACAAAGGCCTGTCTTTATTTGAGCTTTCAAATTGCTGTGAAGTAATTACTAAATTAATCAATGTGAAAAGGGCAGCATAACTCAAGACGGTTAGATGATCTTACCTCCAACCATGTTAAAACCAAATGGGGGCGGCTACCTCTAAGAGTGCAGTGTAAATGCAGTCCCATGTTAAGCCAAGTTTAAGAAGTTGCCAGGCAGCACACTAGATGTCTTCAAAAACATGTCTCTCTGATTGTGCTTTTGGTTCAGTCCCTGAATTTTTCTTGTCCTTTTTGTCATTGTTGAGCAGCTTAGGGCGTCCTAGTGAGATGCTACAAATGTAAACTCTTGTACAAGTACCAGTCTTGAGGCCATTAACTAGTATAAGACCATTCTAGGAGGATCAGTCTGGACCTTTATTTAGAGTTGAGATGTTTCAGCTAAATTCCACTTCTGTTTGCTAATGAGCATTATTATTAGAGTTTAATTTTTATTTTCTGATTTGATAAGTTCAGCACAATGCCTCTTTCATTCTGCTATCAGCTGGGAGCTGTAGTCATGCTGGTGGTGGGGGGGGGAGGCGGGGATGGAATTTGAAGATTTTATGTGTAATGATGCGGCATATAATAATGTCAGGATAACAAACTGAACAGCCTAGAAAAAAAACTTTCACTATCTTGGTAAGATTAAGGAAGAAGTCAAGTCTATTTATTCAAAGTTCTCCCCTACTTCATAAATAAAAAAAAACTTGTCATATTCTGAGCTGCTGTTTTTGTAATAGTTTTATTACCTGGATGGAGATCCTTGAGTCAAATCCCCCTGTCTGCTTGGATGCTCTGGTCCTACCATCAATACACCCAGAGCAGCTGCAGATTACAACGTTGGAGGAAAACATGGTACTCGGTTTTGCTTAATCTTCAAAACTAAATGTTGTTTCCCATTCCTGTTGTAATTTTTCGTGCCATTCTTCCCCCAGATTCCCTTAATCTGCTATGCCACACCATGAACATTGTCCTAATGAAAGAAATATACTTTGATCAGTTCTGGGCATCTGCTGCTTTACAATGAGACAGCTAAGAGGTGTGAATGTGTATGTTAGGCTTGTTCACCCTTCAATACTTTTCCTCACAAGGAAACAACTGTCCTTTATTTATTTCTTCCAGTAACTTGACTAAAATCAAAAGTCTATTAGGTAGATCTCAGTAAATAAATCATACTGCTGCATGCTAGTTCATACACTTTCTGCTCTTGCAGAAATCTCAAGACATTTCCTTTCACCCTTTGCAATAAAAGAAGGTTTTAAAAATGGCTCTATTAGTTCCTAGGATATTTTTGGATGTTTATTAAAGGGCATAACAGCTGTTAATACAATATTCCAGATGAAAATGTCAGGAAGTATTAGTCGTCTCCACGTCTTGAAAATAAGCATCTACTATCTGCATTAAGCAGTTGAACAATTACTCATTGTAAAGTATTGTGAATTATTATTAATCAATTAATAATTGTAAACTCAAACTACAGGAAAATGTAAATTGAATTATGGATCATTTCTATTTTCAGTCTATTTCGTGCTATTTGCTCTTATTTGTGTTGGAAAGAGTTCCTAGATGGTTCGTGCAAGATTTAAAATGTTAACTTGGTTAAAAAATTAGTTGTTGCATTGATATATTTCTTTATCTTCCTCTTAGAGGACAGTACTCACTTCCTTCTTTTGCACCATTGGAAGCAGACAACTGGTTCCCAGGTCTCACCCAATTTTGTTGTTAATGGTCTGCAAGGAGATGCACAAGAGCAGGCTGGCAGTGACTATTACTGAAGACTCCCCGTGCACTTTGTTCGGCATGTGCATGTTACAATAGATTTAAGATTAACAACTTTGTACAAGATTGCAATTGCAAACTCTCATCCCACCATCTGTGTCACGTTGGTCTGACAATATGACCTATTTTATTGGTTTATTACACATAGGCAATAGAAGTTTGGAATAATGGCAACCACATTTTAGCAGGTGGTTATCATCGGTTGAAACTATTAGTGAAACATGTTCTGAATATAGAGATAAATCATACTGACACATATTACAGTAATTTTAAAAAGTCTTTACATTATTACATCTGTATCATCACAAAGGCTTCTGTTAATGTAACAGGTACAAATTTGTATTTGTGTTATAATCATATAATGGGAGTGTGGCTTTCTGTAAGTTGTTATATAATTAAATTTTCCTTTTTACTTCATTAAAGCTGAATGATACAGCTTTGGGCCTTACAAAGCAAGCCAGCACACCAAAGGAAGGGTATTTTCAGGTACTGGTTAAAAATCTGTTCTGCAACAAAATTCATTGCTACATGAGGAAATCTCCTTGAAATTCTATCAACTTTAAGCTATACAAGTTCAACTTAACAGCATTTATGTGGTGTGATTTCAAATTTTTACATTGAATATAGCAGGTTGTTTATTGGATAATCAACATGTACAGCAACACCAAACTGCTTTTGCATCACAACAAATGTGTTGCAAATGTAGTGTAGCAAGACACTGAAAAACATTTTGTAGCATTTGTGTTAGAAAACCAGTTTTAAAGTATCATTAAATAATAATTAAAATATGGTTGCAAGGGATTTATTTTAACTGTGCAAATGAGATTAGTGATGCACTGACAGTATCATCTCATTCAAAAATGAAATTTATTCATGCTCCATAAATGTTCATGAACTTGTATGGCACTTGCTTATTAACTAACCCATACAATTTCTTTGATCTACAGGCAATTTTAATTAGCACTGAATTTGCTTCATTTAATCTTAATCTCCATCTTCATGATCTAGGGTTAGGCAAAATTTTTATTTGGCTTTGTAATGAAAGTTGGGAACCATTGGCATACATTCGGAAATTTACTTAACCACATGCTTCACTTTCATTGTATACTAATGTTATTTTTCATGTATTATTGTCTGAATGGACAGACAGATATTTAATGCTGCATTTCTAAACAAAGGGCGACCTGGCCTTCCATTGGAATCAGAGCCCAATGCATACACTTTGTGATAGTGGTGGGATTTCTGCAATTGGCCTCAATGTGTCAGGCAAGGAGAAAATAAGCTGGGGAATTTGCGCTGATGGATCCTTGCTGGAAAGTGCTTAAGTGTGAATGTCAGATGAGAACAGGAATTGGAGCTGGCTTAACCAGACATGATCAACGATTTGCGAACTTTATTGTTTAGGCACATGCACATATGCTGATTTGACCATCAATTTGACATTGAATTGTACCCCAATATATAATCCCGTTCAGAAGAGGAAGGAGGGAAACTTTGTACTGATCAAATTTCACCTTAAATTAAGCAATGATCCCCAGTTTTCCCTCAGTTCGGAGCACCTTATTTTCATAATGAGCAAAATATTGTTTTTTTTTTTATTCAACCTCCACACCTATAGTAAGGATAATGAGATCACCATGGAGAAGAGAGAATTTTTTTTTAAACAAATGCACTTTTAGTTCTTTTCCTCTTGTTGGTAACACTCCTATTGCTGTCAACATACTCTTGGAGAAGTTTGTTCTTGTTGGGAGATTCTTTATTGAACATCAGTACAATCAAACTTTTGAATAACAATCCCAGTTTCTCTAGTCTCCACATAACTGAAGTCCTTCAGCCCTGGGACCATTCAAGTAACTCTCACCTGTATCCTCTCTCAAAGCTTGACATTCTTCCTAAATAGTGGTTCCCAGAATTCGCCACAGCTGAGGCCTTAGCGGTGTTTTTAAACATATCAGAAAAATTAGTGGTTCCATTACTACTGACCCCTGGGGCACACCACTGCACACTTCCCTTCAGTATCAAAAGTAACTGTAGTATTATTCTCTGCTTTCTGTCCTTAGCTAATTTCATATCCATGCAGATACTGCCCCTTTAATCCCATAAATTTCAATTTTGCTAACCATATTATGTGGTACTTCATCGAATCCCTTTTAAAAGTCCATACACACAACGTCAACCTCACTATGCTCAGCAACCCTCTTTGTTATCTTATCAAAGAACTCAATCAAGTTAGTCAAGCACGATTTGTCTTTAAAAAATCCTTTCATCTCTTTACCCAAGCGCCAATTAATTTTGTTCCAAATTATTGTCTCTGAAAGTTTCCCCACGAGCAACATTAGTCTGACTGTCCTGTAGTTGCCAGATTTAACTCCCTCCCCTTTTTTTGAAAAGAGATGTACAATTTGCATCTCTAAATTCCTCTGCAACCACTCCCATATTTAAGAAGAATTGGAATCTCTAGCCAAAGCCTCGGCAATTTCCATGTTACTTTCCCCGCGACTTAGTGTATGTTCCATCTGAACCAGGTGACTTTTTCTACTTCAGTAAGGAGGCAAAAGTTTTATCCTCCTACCTTGTAATTCTTGGACCGCAAAGACGTATTACTTGATTGAGGCATTGGTTCTGTGGAAAATAATCATAAACTTTCAATACTCGAACAAATGATCTGTGGGACGTGTCTCCAACTTACTTCCTGCAGCTGGAAGTACATATCTAGGAAATTAAAGTACACTCCGCTTGTTGATTGGTTCGTCTTGGGTCTATATACAGAGGATTCCAATTAATATTGAAGACAATTTCTAAGCTCTTGGAGCAGTTAATTGCATTCAGAAAACCATTTTTTTTGAACTGGTGGTTTAGGACAGCAAGTGCTCCAACATTGCAAAGAGCACCAAGTGAGTTTGCAGTTACTCAGTGCCACAATGCCAGGCCTGTACTACTTTTGTATATTCATGTTTGTATGTGGAGACATACAGTAAATAAAAAATCTTAGCTTCCTACTGTTGGTTCAGTATTTATATATAAATGCCCCTCCCTGCCTTCCTTTCAATTTTTCCTCTGATCTGATGCTGCTTGGGTGTACTTTTAGTAGCTCAAAGCAATACTTGTATCTTGTACACCTACGCTTAATGTTGCTTTTTCTGGTCAAAGAACTAAAAGTGCAGTTGAAAATGAGTTACAAAAGGGTATAGAACTCCTGACCAAGACGATAACACAATAGAATCACAGAACCTGAAGTTTTAAAAGTCAGATGCTTAATTGATTTTTCCCACCAATCATTTGACATTAACAATATCCAGATGTCCAGCTTTTCAATAGAATTGAACGTTTTCCCTTTTTTTCTTTAGCTGTTGTGCCCATTAAGGTAAGGGGAGTTTGCTGCAGAATGGAGCATCCACTGTGAGCATCAAGCATTTCAAAGTCAGTCTGATTCAGAATAAGGTTTTCTGTACTCAACCAGAACAACCTGCCTTAGATGTGCACTCTCCACTGCACTAATGTTACATTTTTAAAATTTCACACACTTGCTGTCATGTGCCCTCTGAGTGAGATTAATATTTAGTCAGGAATTGTGAATCATTTTGTTCTCAAACTCATGGCAAGGAGCACTTGCATTGAAACTGCTCAAATTAATTTCACTCAAACCTCTAATAGATGACTTTTTTCAAAGAATAAAGAAATGAGTAAATATACTCGTGCTAGATAATGTAACATTATATATATTGCTGAAAAACGATTTGAACAACAGGTTTATATAATCTGAAGTGTCAAGTCAGAAAACAAGTTTCAAGTCACAGTATTGTTTATATTGGTTGCAAAATAGGATATAGTTGATTTTCCAACAAAAAGAATTGACTAATGAGATATTAATGACAACTTTGATAAAGGACTTAAACTTCCACTATCTCTAAAGAGGTATTTTAGATTGGCAGCAGACTGACCCACATAAGGTTTGTTCCACCCTCTGTTACAAATTTTAGAAAATGTCAAAGTTGGTGAATTCATTGTCAAATGTATCATTGCTCATTCCATATTACAAAACCATTCTGTCTGCTCAAGTATGGATGGTGATTGGGTTCTAATATAAACTAACATGAGAAAGTATTAATGCATGCAACATAAGTAAAAGTAATTTTGAACTTTTCAATTTCTTTCTATGGCATCAGTTCCCTGAGGAGACAGAATTGGATCTGTTATCAATCACCGTTGATAGTCCATCTCATTTCTCACCCATCAGTGAAAGTTCAGTGTTTAGTTCACCCAACAGGCTACATGTCGTTCAACAAAGACTTGCCTTCCAGCTTGATGACGCAAAGCGAGAAGACAGTTTGTCATCATCTAGTGAAGAATCTGACCGGGATGAAGAGTATGAAAAAGAAAAACCACAATACATCAGGAGGACACCGTAAGCACTCTTTGTCTAACTTACTCAAAATATTAAATAATTGGTTCTGGAATCTTTTGAGAAGAAAGTTTGAAAACATTAAGTTAAACTGTAGAATTTCATTAGGATAAATGTATCTATTTTCCGTGCTTCCCAGTTTATTTGCAACAGTTGCATTTAATCCAAAGGTTAGGAAGACTACTGTTGAAACCAGCAACGGATTTGTACTGTAATTTTGTTAAATTTCATTTACCATAGAGAAAGAGCAGTCAGAGAAGATATGAAAACATTAAAAGATACAAAATAGACTTAAAAATGAGAATGAACACAAAATAGTAAATATTTTGAATGATGCCTTCTTCAAGTATTGACAAGGGAAAGCACAAGAAAGAAACCCTCTGCAAACGGAGATGACTCTAATCAGTAAAAGAAAGACTTGCTATTATGACACAGCCGATGGTAAATGCTGAGTTGTTCAAATCCCAGAGGGAAACTTGAAACAAATGTCATAACCAATTTTTGCAATTTGTATGTTTCGAGATGCAGGCTTTGAATTCAGTTTTAATAAGACCACCGGGTCTCAAGGGGTTTCTATAAAACTAAATTAAACATTTATTAATTAAAAGATTGTAAGCACATACATATGTCTACAAATTACTACGATAATAACTTCTAAAATAAATCCCCTAATTAACCTGACACTCAGTCACACCTCTGTTAAGGCAACAGTAAAACACAGATTTAAACAGACCCCTGGCAAAGCACAGAGATAAAAACAAAAAACTACTGCGGATGCTGGAAGTCCAAAACAAAAACAGAATTACCTGGAAAAACTCAGCAGGTCTGGCAGCATCGGCGGAGAAGAAAAGAGTTGACGTTTCGAGTCCTCATAACCCTTCAACAGAACTGAGTAAAATTAGGAGAGGGGTGAAATATAAGCTGGTTTAAGGTGGGGGGAGAGAAGTTGGGGGGGGCGGGAGGTGTGGTTGTAGGGACAAGCAAGCAGTGATAGGAGCAGATAATCAAAAGATGTCACAGACAAAGGAATAAAGAGGTGTTAAAGGTGGTGATATTATCTAAGAGAATGTGCTAATTAAGAATGGATGGCAGGACACTCAAGGTACAGCTTTAGTGGGGGTGGGGTGGAAAGACTGACAGGGCATTACAGGTATAGATTTAAAAATAATGGAAATAGGTGGGAAAAGAAAAATCTATATAAATTATTGGAAAAAACAAAAGGGAGGGGGAATAAACAGGAAGTGGGTGGGGATGGAGGAGGGAGTTCAAGATCTAAAGTTGTTGAATTCAATATTCAGCCCGGAAGGCTGTAAAGTGCCTAGTCGGAAGATGAGGTGCTGTTCCTCCAGTTTGCGTTGGGCTTCACTGGAACAATGCAGCAAGCCAAGGACAGACATGTGGGCAAGAGAACAGGGTGGAGTGTTAAAATGGCAAGTGACAGGGAGGTTTGGGTCTTGCGGACAGACCGCAGGTGTTCTGCAAAGCGGTCGCCCTGTTTACGTTTGGTGTCTCCAATGTAGAGGAGACCTCGCTTACCATTTTGCCATCCCCACCCCCTTCCTGTTTCTTCTCCCTCCCTTTTTGTTTTTTCCAATAATTTATATAGATTTTTCTTTTCCCACCTATTTCCATTATTTTTAAATCTATACCTGTAATGCCCTGTCAGTCTTTCCACCCCACCCCCACTAGAGCTGTACCTTGAGTGTCCTGCCATCCATTCTTAATTAGCACATTCTCTTAGATAATATCACCACCTTTAACACCTTTTTGTTCCTTTGTCTGTGACATTTTTTGATTATCTGCTCCTATCACTGCTTGCTTGTCCCTACAACCACACCCGCCCCCCCACCCAACCTCTCTCCCTCCCACCCCCCACCTTAAACCATCTTATATTTCACCCCTCTCCTAATTTTACTCAGTTCTGTTGAAGGGTCATGAGGACTCGAAATGTCAACTGTTTTCTTCTCCGCCGATGCTGCCAGACCTGCTGAGTTTTTCCAGGTAATTCTGTTTTTGTCCTGGCAAAGCACACTCTGGACTGTCGCATTCAAAATGAGTTTCTTTCAGCTCTTGGTCCTTGCAGACAGCAGCTTGAGGCTTAAAGGCTGGAGGCTTTATTTCTTAGAATCCTTCTCCTTTTACCAACAGCCTTCCCTTCCATTATACATATTTTCCTCTTTGAATGCAAATTCTCATTGTATCACTAGGCTTTTTGAACTTTACCTCTTCTAACAATAAAACCCTTTCATAATACCAATTTTATTAGTAAGCTTTAGAAAAAGTAAACATGTTTGGTTTCTTCTGGCTAGGTGTAATATTTCACCCATTCTAGTGAATGGTTTATTTAAAAATGCAAATTTCCCCATTTACACTTCACCTTGTAACTTCCCTATGTTTACCTAATTAACATTTCAAACCTACTTCTCTTCTATACATCAAAGCCTCTGGACCAGCTGGTTTTAGTCCAATTAACACACACACACACATACACACACAGACACCACTAGAACTCTATTTTAAAATAATTTCCAATAACATTATAGACATTATTCTATCTTATTGACACTTGCATTTATGTCTTTCGTGACCTCAAGACATCCCAAAGTGGTTTACAGCCAATTAAGCCCTTTTGAAGTATAGTGACTCTTGTAATATAGAAAAACAGCAGCCACTTTTCATACAACGAGCTCCCACAAACAGCAATATGATATTGAGCAATTTGTTTTTAATGATGTTGATTGAGGGATTAATATTGATCAGGACATATTGAAATTTGAATTTAGGAATTAATACCAGGTATGTGTTGTAACCAACAAATACAGTGGTTGCTTTTTTGCGCAATTACAACAAAAATGTTTTTATTTTCAAAAAATGGTTGCGCGTTACATCGCTTTAAATGGAATTTAGTGGTGGGTGTCAGGGACTGTGGAAGTTCCAACATTCAACCAGAAAAAACAAATAGGAAATTGAGAGAAAAAACATAACAGCTCCTGAGGGCCTCCTGTTGGCGGCACATGTGGAGTACTAAATGAACAGCTGAGGTATACAATATGTTTTCTTTGTGCAGTCCTTTCAGACTAATTAATATTATTTAATCCCAACCATTAAAGAATTTATTTTCTGGTATTGCTCAGCTCTGGCTTGCTGAATCTTGGAAGATTTATCAGAGTTGAATGACATGAAATAACCTTTCTCCATTGCCAAATTTCCAGGGGCAAGTTTGATAATGACCTGGATTTTATAGTAATATTGAAGGTGAAATTGTCTCCTGTAAAATTGACAGTGATATCTGCACATGTATGGTGGAATGCGGAATTCCCTACGGACTGCAATCAAATGGAACTCACTGAACTGATGAGAATGCGCCCCTTTTTGTTATTAGTTGCACTGTAAAGTATCTTGAAAAGTTACACTGTGTTAAATGAGGTGTAACTGAGTTTTTAACAGCGACTCTGTTATATAATTATTGCTGAAACAGATCTCCGGCCCTGACAAACTAATTTTTTATTTGTGGTATTTCAAATTTCTCCATTATGTACTGAATTTTTTGTAGCAGTCTTTTAAATTTTTAAAAATTTGTTTGATACTTCAGCTTCTACCTTAGTTCTATTGTACATCTGAATCATTTATTTCGCTCTCTGTAAAAGTTCATTAAAAGTAAAGGATAATTAGTGCATTTTACACCAAGGTTTATTGTCTGTGAAAATATTTCAATGTGATTGGCTGCTTACCCTGCCTATACCACTTTTGTTAGATACCTTGAGATCCCCTTGACTTGGTGCTAGATTCAAACTAACAACAGGAAAGGGGAAATGTATGCCACAGAGATCGCAAGATCTTAATGGGCAACTTTCTTTGAGGTGAGTGGCAAGTTCTATCACTTTACCGCTGACTTCAAAATCCAGACCTATCTTTACAAAATTCAGATCTGACAAAGCTTTGTCAAGGAACTGCAATTCGTAGCCAGCGAAGAGAGGAAGTCCATCGAAAGTTAGATTTTTTTTCAATTGGCTCTGAACATCCACTCACTTGTTTATCATGGAGGTAGAGCATGCGAAATGAAGCCTTGGCTATAGAGCTGGTGTTGAAAGTTTAAGAAGATAAAAGTCCTAGGTTAAAATTGCTTCAAACAAACACATTTCCAAGGATTGATGTTATTTAACCCACAGTGCTGAGAGACACTGGGTAGGTGATTTGTGAATCACTGATGGTCATGATGCAGGAGCCATTGGACACCGGGAGGCACCAGTAGATGAAAAACAAGCTAATGTGATACCCAAATGCAGAAAGGGGTCAAATCCAACACGAGCAACTACATCAGTGTTACTTGCAATCCATGTAAAATAACGGAGTTGATTGTTAAGAAAAAGTCTGAGGATTATTTTTACAATAATAACTTAATAAACAGATTCAGAAGAAGTCCCTGCTTAACCAATCTCCTTGATTCATTTCTGGAAGTGACAACAGATGGTTTGTGGAAATACTTATCTTCAACTTATAAGAGGCACGAGTCAAACTGAAAGCTGCAGGGATTCCGACTGGATTCTAGGAAGGTGTAAGAAATAGTTTGAAGGATATAAAACAATGAAGAGTTTGATGAAGAGTCATACGGACTCGAAACGTTAACTCTGTCTTCCTCTCCACATTCATTTTCGGGATGTGGACTTCACTGGCTAGGCCAGCATTTATTGCCCATCCCAATTTCCCTTGAGAAGGTGGTGGTGAGCTGTCGTCTTGAACCGCTTTAGTCCTTGTGTGTAAGTACACCCGCAGTGCTGTTAGGGAAGGAGTTCCAGGATTTTGATCCAGCGACAGTGAAGGAACAGCAATATATTTCCAGGTCAGGATGGTGAGTGGTTTGGAAGGGAATTTCCAGGTGGTGGTGTTCCCATGTGTCTGCTGCCATTGTCCTTCTAGATGGTCATGGGTTTGAGAGGTGCTGCTGAAGGAGCCTTGGTGAGTTTCTGCAGTGCAACTTGTAGATGTTACACACTGCTGCCTCTGTTCGTCGGTGATAAAGGGAATGTAGCTTGTGGCAGCCCAGGTGGATAAGGTAGTCAGGAAGGCATATGGCATGCTGGCCTTCATTGGCAGGGGTATTGAGTATAAAAACTGGGAAGTCATGCTGTAGCTGTATAGAACCTTGGTTAGGCCACACTTGGAATATTGCATGCAATTCTGGTCGCCACATTACCAGAAGGATATGGAGGCATTGGAGAGGGTGCAGAGGAGGTTTACCAGGATGTAGGCTGGTCTGGAGGTTATTAGTTATGAGGAGAGGTTGGAGAAACTCAGATTGTTCTCACTAGAGCGACGGAGATTGAGGGGCGACTTGATAGAAGTTTACAAAATTATGAGTGGCATGGACAGAGTAGATAGTCAGAAGCTTTTTCCCAGGGTGGAAGAGTCAATTACTAGGGGACATAGATTTAAGGTGAGAGGAGAAAACCATAGAAGAGATGTGCGGGGCAAGTTTTTTACGCAGAGGGTGGTGAGTGTCTGGAATTCGCTGCCAGAGGAGGTGGTGGAAGCAGGTACAATAGTGGTGTTTAAGAGGCAGCTTGACAAATACATGAATAGGATGGGAATAGAGGGATATGGACCCCGGGCAATATGATCGGCGCAGGCTTGGAGGGCCGAAGGGCCTGTTCCTGTGCTGTACTTTTCTTTGTTCTTTTGTTTGTATGTTTGTGGAAGGGGTGCCAATCAGTCGGGCTGCTTTGACCTGGATGTGTCGAGCTTTCTTGAATGTTGTTGGAGCTGCACTCATCCAGGAAATTGGAGAGGATTTCTTCACACTCTTGACTTGTGCCTTGTAAATGGTGGACAGGCTTTGGGGGAGTCAGGAGGTGAGTTACTTGCCATAAGATTCCTAGCCCCTGAACTGCTGTTGTAGTCACAGTATTTAAATGGCTGCTCCACTTCAGTTTCTGGTCAATGGTAACACCCCCCCCCCCACCGGATGCTGATAGTGGGGGATTCGGCGATGGTAATGCCGTTGAATGTCCAGGGGCGATGGTTAGATTCGCTCTTGTTGGAGATGATCATTGCCTGGTACTTGTGTGGCGCGACTGCTACTTATCACTTGTCAGCCCGAGCCTGGATATTGTCCAGGTCTTGCTGCATTTAAACATGGACTGCTTCAGTACCTGGGGAGTCGCAAATGGCGCTGAACATTGTGCAATCATCAACGAACATCCCCGCTTCTGACCTTATGGAAGGAAGGTCATTGATGAAGCAGCTGAAGATGGTTGAGCCTAGGACACTACCCTGAGGAACTCCTGCAATGATGTCCTGGAACTGCGATGATTGACCTCCAACAATTTCAACCATCTTCCTTTGTGCTAGGTATGACTCCAACCAGCAGAGATTTTTCCCCCTGATTCTCACTGACTCCAGTTTTGCTAGGGCTGCTTGGTGCCTTGTTGTCATGGGCAGTCACTTACCTCACTTCTGGAGTTCAGCTGTTTTGTCCATGTTTGAACCAAGGCTGTAATGAGGTCAGAAGCTGAGTGGCCTTGGCGGAACCCAACTGAGCGTCAGTGAGCAGTTTATTGCTAAGCAAGTGCCGCTTGATAGCACTATTGATGACCCCTTCCATCACTTAACTGATGATCGAGAGTTGACTGAAGGGGCGGTAATTGTCCGGGTTGCATTTGTCCTGCTTTTTGTGTACAGGACATACCTGGGCAAGATTCCACATCACCAGATAGATGCCAGTGTTGTATCTGTACTGGAACAGCTTGGCTAGGGGCGCTGCGGGGCAAGTTCTGGAGCACAAGTCTTCAGTACTATTACTGGAATATTGTCAGGGCCTACAGCCTTTGCACTATCCAGTGCCTTCAGCTGTTTCTTAATGTCAGGTTTACTGAATCAAATTGACTGAAAACGGGCATCTGTTATGCGGGGGACCTCCAAAGGAGGCTGAGATGGATCATCTATTCAACACTTCTAGCTGAAGATTGTTGCGAATGCTTCAGTGTTATCTTTTGCACTGATGTGCTGGGCTCCTCCATCATTGAGGCTGGGGATATTTGTGGAGCCTCCACCTCCAGTGCGTTGTTTAATTGTCCACCACCATTCACGACTGGATGTGGCAGGACTGCAGAGCTTAGACCTGATCCGTTGGTTGGTTGGAATCGCTTAGCTCTGTCTATCACGTGTTGCTTATGCTGTTTAGCAAGTAATCCTGTGTTGTAGCTTCACCAGGTTGACACCTCATTTTTAGGTATGTCTGGTGCTGCTCCTGGCATGCCCTCCTGCACTCTTCATTGAATCAGGGTTGATCCCCTGGCCCTTGGTAATGGTAGAGTGGGGGATATGCTGGGCCATAAGGGTACAGGTTATGGTTGAGTACAATTCTGCTGCTGCTGATGGCCCACAGAGCCTCATGGATGTCCAGTCTTGAGTTCCTAGGTCTGTTCGAAATCTATCCCATTTAGCACAGTGGCAGGGCCAGACATCCTCAATGTGAGGACAAGGACTGTGCAGTGGTCACTCCTACCGATACTGTCATGGACAGATGCATCTGTGGCGGGTTGGTGAGGATGAGGTCAAGTATGTTTTTCCCTCTTGTTGGTTCCCTGATCACCTGCCGCAGACCTAGTCTCGCAGCTATGTCCTTTAGGACTCGGTCAGCTCGGTCTGTGCCATTTCAGAGGGCATTTAAGAGTCAACCACATTACAGCGGATCTAGAGTCACATATGGGCCAGGTGAGGACGGCAGGTTTCCTTCCCTAAAGAACATTAGTGAACCAGATCGGTTTTTATGACAGTCGGCAATAGTTTCATGGTCATCATTAGACCTTTAATTCCAGATATTTATTGAATTCAAATTCCAACATTTGCCTTGGTAGGATTTAAACCCAATCCTCAGAGCTTTACCAGTCATTACCAGTCCAGTGACAATAACACTTCGCCACCACCTCCCCGTGGCTAGACGTACTTCCAATTTGTACTAATTTTAAATTTAATCTAATCATTTATAATCATGCTAAAAATGCATAGCTGAACCCAATAGATGGTAAATTAATTGCAGGTTAGTTGTATAAGAGAGAATTAAATTTGGACCTCCGACATTGTACTAGCATTTCTTTTTACAGGACTTCAGGATGCCAAGCCAGGGGGAAATTGAGAGAAAATCAGTTATTGAAAGTTTATTTTTGTCTTGTATTTGTAAGATTATTTGAATTGACTGTTCCGCAGGCATAGCATACGTAAAAAGTCTCCTGGGCTTGCTGCAGTCCAACAACTTTTTACTGATCGATGGCCATCAGCATCACTAAACAGAAATTCCTTAAACGCTGCAACAGAAAGGAACATTGATTTCGAGCTTGATGTTCGAGTTGAGATTGAGAGTGGAAAATGTGTTCTGCACCCAACCACCCAGCAGCTGCAGCAAGCAGAACATGATGAATTCAACACTAAAAGGTGAGAAGACCTTTCATTTGTTCCACTTTTTATTCATTCTTTCGTGGGTTGTGGGTGACTTGTTGCCCATCCTTAATTGCCCTTGAAACCAAGTGGCTTGCTCGGCCATTTCAGAGGGTGGTTAAGAATCAGCTATATTGCTGTGGGTCTGGAGTCACATGTAGGCCAGACCAGTAAGGATAGCAGATTTCCTTCCCTAAAGGACAACCAGATGGCGTTTTACAATAATCAATGATAGCTGTCATAATCACCATTACTGAGATGAACGTATTCCAGATTTATTAACTGAATTTAAATTTCACCAGCTGCTGTGGTGGGATTTGAACCTGTGTCCCCAGAGCATTAGCCTGGGCCTCTGGATTAGTACTCCAGTGACATTACCATGACACCACCATCTCCCTCTAATGTGTGCGAATACTTAGGTCACAAATATAATATCTGGCCCTTTCAGTTCTCACATATTTTTCATCGGCTGCAAGTAGCTGGAAGTTAGAGCTGATAATGGCATGACAATGGCAACAGGACATCTGGGAACTTGGTGAACAATAGGACAGACAGTCTACCTCCTTAACTGATTAAATTTAAGGATTGAGAAAAAAACAGATGAATGCTTGTGAAGGAAATCAAGTAGATTAGAATCAAATCAGGAACAGAAAGTGAAATAAATAAAGGGAAAGAAAGAATAGATTCAAAGAGAAAAGAGAGACAAAGAAGAATTTTAAAAAAAGATTACATTTTTAAAATCTGCAAGGACAATTTACGACATACAAGAATGAGAGTTTAAGGTTTCAGTTGTTTGCATTCTGATCTGAAAAGGTTGAGAATTGCAGGAACTTGAACTCTGTCATTAAAAGGGTCCTTATGCTGTTAAGTACCAGCTTTAACTCTTTGGAGCACATTTAATTGGTAATTAATGCGGGAATGCAGTATTTTCTTGAAATTGGCAAGGAGGTCGATGGTAAACTGCTATTTTCTGAGACTAATAGTGGAGTGGTGCAAATTGTCCAGCAATTGATGGGGTATCTTTTCCTCACCACAAATTCCTGGCTGATTTACACCGTAAGAACAAGTTGTGCATTAAATTCAGTTACTTTCCCAACAAATTCTGGGCCAATATCTGTACTTTTCATTAACAAAATTCATTTCAGTGTTTGGGAATACCAATCACTCCCAATCTGTGCTACTTAATACCGTGCCAAGGATTCACATTAATTTAGGATGATTTGTGAGGACTTGAATAGACATGTTTATGTCCCCTCGTACTCTTAAGCAGAGTAATTGTTATGAAAATGAATATCATTATCAGTTTTTAACTTCAGATGTTGCCTATCAACATTCCTCATCGTATCTTTTTGGCCATGAACTAGAAGATTCTGCAGTTGATAATGGAGTGGTATATGTCTGCAAAACAGACTGTCATAGCACGCCATTGGTCAGTTCTTGAACTATTTTTCAGTTGCGTACCTGCATAAGTTTCCACACTGCAATTCTTCAGTTAAGACACACCAGTGGGGAAAAATTAAACCTCTTTTTAGGGACTCATATAGGGCTGTCAACTCTGGTTAATTGCTTTACTGGAGGTTTTATCACATGATATTCTGGCCATACAATATTCTGACCAACAAGAACAGCAACTAAATTTCAATTTATATAACACCTTTAATGTTGTAAAACATACCAAGGTGCTTTACAGGTATGTAATCAGCCAAAATTTGAACTTGAGCCAAAGGAGATGTGGGATCAGCTAACCAAAAGCTTGGTCAAAGAAGTAGGCTTTTGGGTGTTATGGCCGGAGTGGTGAAAAGGTGTTGTGAGGGAACTCCAGAGCTTAGAGCACACACAGTTGAAGGTACAACCATCAATAATATGGTAACAGAAGTGAGGGATAAACAAGAGGTTAGAGTTGGAGAAATACAGGCCACAAAATTCGGCTATGATGCCACAGAAGACAGAAACCGGAGCAACTGAAAATTCTGGCAGCACTTGACTCTAGGCTAATTTGATGCACATTCTGCTGATTTGGACAGATCCAATTAACATCCTTTCATAATCATAATCATGGGTCCAGCTGCAGGAGGGATCTGCCGCTAGCAGTATTTAAAGAACCAATCTACTAGCTTGCAGGTGAGGTGCTTTGGACTTACTTTTGATGTTGAAACGTTTGTGGAAGTACTGTGGAGTGTTTTTCAGAGTTTTGGTGACTTATTGGATTTTGAAGGGAATGCTGCTGCAATGATGGTAGAGCCCAGCATGTGAATGTTGAAGATAAGGCTGAAGCTGATTCCATCTTCAGCCAGAAGTGTCGACTGGATGACTCATCTTGGCTCCTGCCTGAGGTCCCTGAGCATCGTAGATGCCAGCGTTCAGCCGTTTCAATTCGCTCCATGTAATTTCAAGAAATGGCTGAGCGCACTGGAAGCAGAAAATGTTATGGACCCTGGCAGCATCTCGGCTGTAGTGCTGAAGACTTGTGCTCCAAAACTAGCTATGCCCCTAGCTAACTTATTCCAGTATATCTACAACATTGGCAGCTACCTGACAATGCAGAAAATTGCCCAGGTGTATGTCCTGTCCACAAAAAGCAGGATAAATTAATTTGACCAATTGTCGTCCCATCAGTCTATTCTCAATCATCAGCAAAATGGTGAAAGGTGATATTTACAGCAATAATACCATTCACATGTCCTCTGACACTGAAGCAGTCATACCCACATGCAGTAAGGCCTGGATGATATTTAGGCTTGGGTTGATTAGGTAGCAAGTAATATTCACACCACACAAGTGGCAGGCAATAAACATCTCCAACAAAAAAATCTAACCACCTCCTCATGACATTGAGTGACATTGTCATTTCTAAATCCCCAATCATCAACATCCTGGGGCCGGGGTGGGGGGGTTACCATTGACCAGAAACTTAACTGGGCCAGCCATATAAATACTGTGGCTAAAAAAGCAGGAGAGAGGCTGGAAATTCTACAGCAAGTAATTCACCTGATTCTGCAAAGCCTATCCACCATCCATGAGGCAGAAGTCAGGTGTGTGGTAGAATACTCCCTTTCTTACCTGGTTGAGTGTAGCTCCAACAATATTTTAGAAGTTCAATGCCATCCAGGGCAAAACAGTCTACTTAATAGGTGCCCCATCCACCACCTTAAGCATTTACTCCCTCCACCAACTGTGTACAGTCGCAGAAGTGTATATTTAGCTAAATCTCCTTCGACAGCACCTTTTAAACCTGCAGCCCTTGATCACCTGAAAGAACAAGAGCAGCAGACACATGGGAACACCACCAGCAGCACGTTCCCCTCGAAGCCACACACCATCCTGGCTTAAAAAGAGAGAGAAAAGACTTGTATTTATATAGCTTCTTTCATTATCATAGTACATCCTCATTTGCTTTTCAGCCAATGAAGTAGTTTTGAAATGCAGTTACTATTGTAATAGTAATGTGACAGCCAATTTGTGCATAGTAAGCTCCCACAAAACACTAACATGATAATGATTAGATAATTTTTTTGTGCTGAATTTGAGGGATAAATATCCAGGACTCGAGGGATAACTTCCCTTTTCTTCTTCAAAATGGTACATGGCACCTTTCATGCTCACCTAAGAGAGTGGACAAGGATTCCGTTTCAGATTTCATCCAAAAGACTGCACTTCCAACAGTGCAGCACTCCCTCAGTACTGCACTGGAGTGTCAACCTTAATTTTTGTGCTCAAGTCCTGGAGTGGGACTTGAACCCACAGCCTTTTAACTCATAGAATCAGATATTCCCTTTCTCATGATCATCATGGATGACCTGGTGGAGAAGCAGAGACAGCAGGCTAGTCATGCAAGACACTGTGGACTGCTATTGTTACCTATTGTTACTTCTTCCCCCTGGAGATTTGCAGGACACAAATGTCATTTCAATCACTGTTGAAATAGCTGTACATTTCACCAAGCAATTTACCATCTCTGTGAGATGCTCCATGAAAACCTTAAATTGTTATCAGCCTCCCTCAAGCCTTGTCACTGACGACGAAGTCAACAATGGCCCCGAGTTTCTGTGGTTTTTGTCTAGTACTGGAGACCTTTGTAACATCAGCTAAGGAGCTATGAGGACCTTCATTCAACAGGTGACAAATGCTATATTCAACAGGGTATCCAACATTGTTAAAACTTGGCTCCGTCCAGCAAAGTGAAGTTGTTAGGAAACTGAGATAGTTTACATAAGTTATATTGGTATTTGTAGGTGTTAGGAATGAGTTTTAGCTTTAATGTTTAAGTTTGTTTTGTATTTCTGTATCTGTGTGTTAAGAAAGGTCAAATTGAGTTTTAGTTCCACTTTTAAAAAATTCCTGCATTTCTAATGAGGTTTTTTACGACTGTAAGCTAAGTTAAACAAACAAGAGTAGAAGAATTGGGATGTTGCCTAGCAACAGGGACCCAGAGAGGCAGGTCCTTCCCACAGACATATATACAGAAGAAGAGAAACAGCAGTTTGATTTGGAAGCTGTTGGATTTCAGCTGGTTTGGAAGACAGCTGCCGAACAGAAGCCACCTAGAAGAGGCAGATAGCCAGTTCCAAGCCAAAGTTGGTTGAAAGTAACTGCCAGAAAGAGACTGGAGCAAGACGGGACAGATAGCCAGTCCCAAGCTGAAGAAAAGACCCAAAATCCAGGGAAGTGAAACAGGAGAAAGCCCCAAGCAGATCTTCTAACCAAAGGAAGGACAGAAACCTGGAATAGGTCCTGTTGGGTGAAGTTAAGAGTGAGGGGCAGAGAAAAAGGCTCCAAGCTTCAGATTTAAAGAGATAAAAGCTGCAGAAAGCAGATTTAAAGCAAGAAAAGCTTGCAAGAGGGAAGAAGGGTCCAAAGAGATAACTAAAGGCCTGTAACTCTTTGATATGGGCATGTGAAGCAGTGGTACTGTTGATGGCTGAGTTGATGAGAAATAGTGCATGGAAGACAGCTTGAATGCATGGGGCGACCCAAGGAAGAGGAACATCAGAAGGAGAGTTCGAAACCCTGGAGGTGAACCCTTGTGGAAGGCGTCTGAGAGAAAGCGTCAGTTTGGGAGAAGATTCCACAACGAGATCTTGGAGAGTGGAGATTGGAAACCCTTGTAGGAAAGACTAAGTGCAGTGAGACTGGTTGGCTCACGGTGTGAGAAGAGTTTGGGGGGAGTTGAGAGATCCATTGCATCTGGTTGAGGTGTCATCTGTCACTTGGTTTCAGAGTGTGGTGTGCCTGACCACAGGGTGCCTGTCGGTACATGGACTCTGTATTTATTGTGGACATTAGAGTATAAGGTAGCTTTTGTAATTTGTGTTATCCCTAAAAATCTGTATATATCTATAAAGGTATGTTGTGGGTGAAGGAGTATTGTGACATAGTTCATCTTTTCTTGCTTAATAAATGTTTTATTCTTTTGTTAAAAGGTCATCAGCTGACTCCTGTGACTGTTCAGTAGCTACTCTCCACGTATCTAAGCAAACAAATAAAAGTTAGGATCTGTCAAGCTGGGTCCCATTCTGGGGTCAGGCCTGTCCAGGCGTAACCTCAGCTGGAATTATAACAAAGTCCATAAACTTGCAATGATTTCAGGCTTCCCCAGGGTGTAGGTGGGTATCAATGGGATCCATGTGCTGTTAAAGATTCCAAGGTGAACTGTCACATGCTAAATGTGCTAATTTTCCAGCTCCAGATTCTCCATGTCAGGGAAGCGTTCACAACACCTTTAGCCTTTGCCGCCACCGTCCATGACTTAACCAGCATGCAGGGACAAGCAAATGCAATGGACCTTGGGAACTAAAGTTTGCAATCTTCTTTAAATCTTCCTGTGACATTTCTGTAGAAAATGGGATTTGCAAACATACAATTACTTTTTACAGTATTCAGTTAACTTCTTTAACATTGCAGCTCGCTTACCAAGCTGTGAGCCAACCAAGCCTGCGTCCTCTCAGTGCACTGATCTACAGTCGTTGAGACCTGGACAACATATTCTAGGCAGGAGAAAAGGCTGAACAATTTCCACCTTTGCTGTCTCTGACAAATCCTCAACATCTCTTGGCAGGGCAAGGTCATCAGCTCAGAGGTCCTGGCACGTGCTAATTCCATCAGCATGTACTCATTGCTAAGCCAACGATGACTACACTGGTTCGGCCACATTCATTTGATGGATGAGGGCCATATATCCAAAGACCTTCTGCCCGAACGTATGAATTAGGAGCAAGAGTAGGCTATTCAGCCTCTCAAGCCTGCTCTGCCATTTGATAAGATCATGGCTGGTCTGATTGTAGCCTCTACTTTTCTGTCTACCCCCTGTATCCGTTGACTCACTTGTTGGTCAAAAAACTGTCTCACAAAACTTTTTAAATATTCAACGAACTGCCTCCACTGCTCTCTCTCAGAAAAAATTTCTCCTTATCTCCGTCTTAAATGGGAGACGCCATATTTTTAATCTGTGCCTGCTAGCTCTAGTCTCTCCCACAAGGAGAAACATCCTTTCAGCATCCACCCTGTCGAGTCCCCTCAGGATCTTATATGTTTCAATACGACCACCTCTCATTCTTCTAAACTCCAATGGATATAAGCCTAATGTGAAATGGTGAACTGCCTACTGGGTCACAACCTGCTGGGCGTCAATACCTCCACTACAAAGATACCTGCAAGTGAGATATAAAGATGGTGGACACTGATATGACAACTGGAAGACGGTCACCTTCAGCTGTGACCTCTGGTGGAAGACTGATTGGAAAAGGTGAGCAGAAATGGAAAGCTCTGCTGGGAGAGAAGGGGGTCCAGAGAAAACAGAGGCCAGCAAATCCTTCACCTCAGCCCATTGTCTTCCTTCTGCAGCAAATGCGGTAAAAATGCCATACCTGAGTGGGGCTGCTGAGCCACACCAGGCAATGGTTAACACAGAGTTGACCAACATCGGCGCAAACAATTATCTCAGGAGACTGAAGGCTGCCAAAGGGGTTCAATTATCTCTGAGCACCATGCCTTAATCTGAGTAATGGCATCCGTTCTCAGCTTTTTATATTGACTTGTGGTTGGTCTATGGTTAAATCCATAGCTCACACTACGTATGAAGTCCCTGATTCATCATTGATTTCTCAATGTTACAGCCAAATCAATTTTCGGCAAATCGTAACATAAACGTAGTGCAATATGAATAGATGGTGCAAATGCTTGATTGACAGTGTATGCTGTCAAACACACCATTTCTGTGAACTCAGGTGCGGTTGTTCAATTTTTAAAAAATTCATTCATGGTATATGGGTGTCGCTGGCTCGGCATTTATTGCCCTTCCCTAATTGCCCTTGTTCAAAGGGCATTTAAGAGTCTGCCACATTGCTGTGGGTTTGGAGTCACATGTAGGCCAGACCAGGTAAGGAGGGCTGCTTTCCTTCCCTAAAGGACATTAGTGAAGCAGATGAGTTTTTATGACAATCGGCAATAGTTTCATGCTGCTCATCAGACTTTTAATTCCAGATTATTATTGAATTCAAATTTCACCATCTGCCATGGTGGGATTCGAACCCAGGTCCCCAGAACATTACCCTGGGTCTCTGAAATACTAGTCCAGTGACAATACCACGATGCCACTGCCTCCCCCTTAATGTTTACCGACTCCCCAGTTTTCACTCATTTCTTTCCCATTACAAAAATGTCACATTGGACTCAAAATGTTAACTCTGTTTCTCACTCGAAGATGCTGCCAGACCTGCTGAGTTTTTCCAGCACTTTGTTTTTATTTCAGGTTTCCAGCATCTGCAGTATTTTGCTTTTATTCACTCATTCAATTACTGGCTATTCTTTCCGCACTGTTCCCAACCTCACCTTGGTGCTCCTGCTGCTCCCAGCTCGAGAGGAGATGTTGGGCCCCATGCCCACTTTCACCACTATCCCTAGCCTCCCTGTCTACAATAACCACCACTTTCCCTTTCTCCTGACCTTCCTCCCATCACTTCTTCCTTGTTTATGGCAGTAACTGATGATGCTATAAAGCAGAAGGGTTACTACAGTGAGAAATTCAAAGAGCAAAGCTGCCCCAATTTACTAGTAACAGTGTCAGGGAAATTTGTGCCTTATCCTGGGAAACCCCTGAGTAATCTGGAAGGAGGTTGGCAGCCAAAGCCACATATATCTTAGACTGTAATTAGCGTAGATTCTGTTTCTGGATGTTTTAAGAATCGTGACTTTTTCTCCCCCTTTTGGCAGACTTCGAAAATCAGTCTGGCAATGATGAGGAGTCAGTCTGACTACCAAACTGAAAGTCTATAGAGCAATAGTCCTGCCCACTCTGCTCTACACTTGTGAGACTTGGACTGTGTATTGGTGTCATGCTCAAGAAGCTCAACCACTTTCACTTGGGCTGTCTTTGGAAGCTTCTGAAAATCAGATGGCAGAACAAACACCAGATAGTGAGGTGCTCACTCTAGCTGGCATGTCAAGCATCCACACCATATTGAGACAGTCACAGTTGAGTTGGGCTGGGGCTGGCCATGCAGCCAGAGTGCCTGACACTTGCTTACCAAAGTGAAACTCCTCTGGAGAACTCAAGTCTTGGGTGCGCTCTCATGGTGGTCAAATGAAGTATTACAAGGACCAGGATTGTGCATCAGGTGTAACCAAATAAAAAATGGTGCAGCCTCCTTTGAGAGCAAGTGCATATCAGAGGCAAGGAGGAAATCCAGAACCAGCAACTCATAAAACTCAATCGTCTGTGGTATTCTGTCCTATTTGCAGCAGAACCTTCCAGACACAAATCAGCCTTAGTGTCAAGGACGTACCCACCAGAACCATACCAAACACCCCAGATGATGAACATGGTCATCTTTGCCTCGGAGGACGAACAAGGAAGGAAAGGAAGGATAATTCCTCATTTCCTACGGTTCAAGGACTAATATAACAAATTGGTGATTAAAGAGTGGAGACAAGTGTGTGTTTGCATTCAACCTATACTGCTAAAATGTTATACAAAGGAAGCCCAGGGCAAGCAATGGGTCATTCCATCTGTAAGAATAAAAAGAAATGTAGATTCCCCATCACACCCTCTCTGCAAGTCCAACATGGCCACGTACCTGTACTTTCACCACCCTTTTTTTTTACCATTTTTCTCTATTATTTATTTGCAGACACAATGGCTATATGTCTGTCCCAAATACTTAGCCACTTTTTGGACTGAAACATTGGAACTTTGATAACATATACAATTTTCAAGAATATAAATGGAATGACTTGGTGTGCAGATCCTACCGCACAAGCTGGTAATTGGGTCCAAACAGGACTCTAACGCTTCTCAGCGACCTAATCCTTCCATATTTTCACAATACCTCTACTTAACTTATGTGATTGAATTTGTTGTCAATGACTAACCTGAGACAACCAATAAGAGGCTAACTGAAGAAGGTTCCTTCATCCCCCATCAATGGGCATAAAGCAAATTGGATGATTATAGAGGTTTTTGTATGTGGCTTGTAGGTAGAGCTATTTTTACTCAAATGTGGAAGTGTGTTTTTAGAAAAAAAATCTGAAGAAAAGTGCTAGTAGGCGCAGTATACACTAAACTGAACCTGACCTCTGCAAAATTCAGGGTTTTCTGAGAAGGAGAAAAGAAGGAGTAGCTAACCAATTAATCTATCATCCCCCTCACCAAGAAAAGCTGAAATCTGATTCAAATATTGCATCATTTTAATTGTTTAGTTTTTGAATTAGTGCATGTTAGTAGCATGATAATTTATGACCAGTTATTGAATGCTGTATGTTCTTTAAATTTGGCTTTACAGCATAAATTTTTCATTAAATTTGGAATTATCTCCACCCTATCCCAGTAAGTTGCTTTGACATGCTTTTATTCATAGAATGGTTACAGCACAGAAGGAGGCCATTCAGCTGCCGTAGCTCGCCCTACCAGAAAAATTTGACATTATTTTTGCGTTCAAATGAGCTCAAAACCCAACAGCAATAATTTTGACATTACATGTTCTCATTTGGAGCCAGTTATGAACATATGAAATAGGAGCAGAAGTAGGCCATTCGGCCCCTCGAGCCTGGTCTGTTTTTCAGTAAGATCATGGCTGATTTGTTTGTGTTTCGAATTCCACATTCCCATCTACCTCCGATAACCTTTACATCCCTTGCCTAACAAGAATCTATCTACCTCTGCTTTAGAAGTATTCAATGACCCCGCCTCCGCCACCTTTAGAGACAGAGTTCCAAAGTCACACAATCCTCAGAGAAAAGATTTCTCCTCATCTCTGTCCTAAAAGGGCAACCCCTAATTTTAAAACAGTGCCCCCTAGTTCTGGACTTGCCCACAAGAGGAAACATATTTTCCATGTCCACCTTGTCAATACCAATCAGTCACCCCTCACTCTTCTAAACTCCAGTGGAAACAAGCCCAAACTGTCTAACCTTTCCTCATAAGACAACCTGCTCATTCCAGATATCAATCTAGTAAACCTCCTCTGAACTGCCTCCAATGCATTTACATCCTTCCTTAAATAAGGAGACCGAAACTGCACACAGTATTTGAGCTGTGGTCTCACCAATGCCCTGTATAACTGAAGCATAGCATCTTTATCTTTATGTTCAATTCTCCTCGTAATAAAAGATAGCATTCCATTAGCTGCCTTAATTACCTGCTTCACCTGCATGCTAACTTTTTGTAACTCATGCACTATATTCCTCTGCACCTCGGAATTCTGCAGCTGTTCTCTGTTTAAGTAATACTCTGCTTTTTTATTCTCCCTGCCAAAGTGAGCAACTTCATATTTTCCGATATTATACTCCAGCCAGATTTTTGCCCACTCATTCAGCCTATCTATATCTATCTGCAACCTCCCTATGACCTCTTCACAACATACTTTCCTACCTACCTTTGTGTCATTTGCAAATTTAGCTACCTTGCCTTCACTCCCCTCATCTAAGTCATTGATATAAATTGTAAAAAGCTGAGGCCCCAGCACAGACTCCTGCGGGACTCCACTCGTCACATTCTGCCAATCAGAAAAAGACCCATTTATGCATACTCTGTTTTCTGCCAGCTAACCAAAATTGTGTCTACGCTAACATGTTCCCCCCTACACCATGAGCTTTTATTTTCCACAATAACCTTTGATGTGGCACCTTATCAAATTCCTTCTGGAAATCCAAGTACGGCATGTCCACAGGCTCCCCTTCATCCACAGCGCATGTTACTCTTTCAAAGAATTCTGATAAATTGGTTAAACATGATTTTCCTTTCACAAAACCATGCTGACTCTTCCCGATTACCTTGAGTTTCTCTTAAGTGTCTAGCTTTAACCTTCTTAATAAACAATTCTAACACGTTCCCCGCAATAGACGGCCTATAGTTTCCCATTTTCTGTCACCCTCCCTTCTTGAATAGAAGGGTTATATTTGCTACTTTTCAGTCTGATGGAACCTTTCCAGAATCTAGGGAATTTGGAAAATTAACACCAATGCATCTACTACCTCATTTGCCATCTCTTTTAAGATCCTAGGATGAAGTCCATCAGGACCCGGAGACTTGTCAGCCCACAGTTCCATCAGTTTGCACAGCTCTGCTTCCCTAGTGATATTTCACCAAGTTCCCACCTCCCTTCCACCTCCTGATTTACAGCTATTACTGGAATGTTTTTTGTAGTGAAGACAGAAGCAACATATTTGTTTATTCCATCCACCATTTCCTTATTATCTATTAACTCCCCACTGTCACTCTCTAGAGGACCAACACTCACTTTACTTACTCGTTTCTTTTTTAAATGGCTGTAGAAACTCTTGCTATCCATGTTTTCATTTCTAGCTAGCTTCCTCTCATACTCTAATTTCTTTCTCCTGATTAACCTTTTAGTCATTCTCTGTCGTTCTTTGTATTCTGACCAGTCATCTGATCTGCCATTTATCTTTGTGCTTTTATATGCTTTTTCCTTAACTTCTTTAGTTAACCACGGATGGTGGGTCCACCCCTTAGCATTTTACTTTATAGTAGGAATATACTTATTCTGAGTATTCTGAAATATCCCCTTAAATGTCTGCCACTGCTTCTATATTGATCAATCCCCTAGCCTAGTATCTCAGTTCACTTCAACCAGCTCAGCTTTCATGCCCATATAGTTGCCCTTATTTAAGTTTAAATTACTAGTCTTAGACCCATTTTCCTCCCTTTCAAACTGGATGTAAAATTCAATCATATTGTGGTCACTGCTACTTAAGGGTGCCTTTACTCTGAGGTCATTAATTAATCTTGTGATATTACACAATACCAAGTCTAATATAACCTGCTCTGTGGTTGGTTCCAGAACGTGCTGCTCTAAGAAACTATCTTGAAAGCATTATATGAACTCCTCAAACAGGCTACTACTGCCAATCTGATTTTTCTAGTTTATCTATAGATTAAAGTCACCCTCGATTATCACTGTCCTTTTATCACAAGCACCCAATATTTCTTGTTGTATATTTTGTCCTACATTGTGGTTATTGCAAGGGGACTGTTACCATCGCCGCTAGTAAATTCTTTCCCCTATTCCTCATCTCCACCCAAACTGATTCTACATTCTGATCTCCTAAACAAAGTTCATCTCCAACTATTGCTCCGATGCCATCCTTGATCAACAGTGCTACCCCCTCCACCTTTACCTAGCTTCGCACTCTTCTTGAATATCATATGCCCGTCAATATTCAGGACTCAATTCTTGTCAACCTGCAACCATGTCTCTGTAATGGCTATCAGATTATATTTATTTACTTCAAAGGGCGCTATCAATTCACTATGGGAATTCAGATACAAAGCCTTTAGTTTTGTCTTTTTCTTATCTTTGTAACATCTAGTCTTGACCATTGGTGTATTCTTAGGTTTTATTTCTCTGTCCCTTCCTGCTATTCTATGACCCTTATTTCCCATATGACTATTATGGTCTCCTGCTTTGAAACTATCTCTTGATTTCCCACATCTACCCAAGATTGATCCCTCACCCCTTTGTTTAGTTTAAAGCACTCTCTGCTTACCTAGTTATGAGCTTCACAAGAAGACGCGTCCCAGCTCATTTCAGGAGTATCCTGTCCCAACGGTACAGGCCCCACTTTCCCTGTTACTGATGCCAGTGCCCCACGAACCAGAACTCACTTCTCCCACACCAGCCTTTGAGCCACGCATTCATCTCTCTAATCTTATTTGCCCTGTGCCAATTTGTATGTGGCTCACGTAATAATCTAGAGATTATTACCTTTGAGGTTTCGCTTCTTAATTTGGTGCCTAGCTCCTCATACTGACTATGCAGAACCGCCTTCCTTGTCCTGCCTATGTTGTTGGTACTTACATGGACCACGAGGACTGGATCCCCCCCGCCCTTCCCACAGCAACTTCCTCTCCAGCCCTGAGCAGATGTCACAGCCTTCTGGACTCTTGCTCTTTGCTGCAGAGAACCGTGTCAATTCCCCTCACTATACTATCCCCCTCATTATACTATCCCCTACTACATTCCTGTTTGCTCCCCCACTTGAACGGTTTCCTGTACCATGGTGCCGTGGCCAATCTGCTCATCCACCTTGTAGACCTCGCTTTCATCCACATAGGCTGTGAGCACCTCAAACCTGTTTGACAATTGCAAAGTCTGGGTTCCTCTCTGTGTGTGTGCTTGGTTCCGTTACCTGTTCCATTCACGGTCACATCCTCCTGACTCTCACTGCTTCCCAAAACAGACAACCCTCTTTTGAGAGGCATGACCATTTTTAGGAACAAAGTGCCTATTTATTTCTCCCCCTCCCTGATGTTGTGCAGTGTCTGCAGTTCGGCTCCCAGATTAATAATCCTGACCCGGAATTCCTCTGGCTGCTTACACTTTCTGCAAATGTGTTTGTCCTGGATTGCCTTGGCATCCAAAAGACCCCACATTCCACAGCTGCAACATAACACCTGCCCTGTCATTGTTACTTATGTTATTTAATTAATTTATTTGCTCACTTAATTAACATAGAATAATTCCACGTATGCTACACCTCTGTCCCCCGTGCACCAAAGTCCCACGTGAACCTAATTCGCTACTCACTCTGGCATAGTCACCTGTCTCCCCTTGTGCCCCTTACTGATGTTTTTTATGCAGTCAGCAATGTTTTGCCATCTTTGACATCAAATATGTTCAAAGACGCTCAAAAGCAAAAGGCGCTTGAGGGCATCTAATGTGCTCAAAGGCATCAAGTGTGTTCAGAGGCATCAAACACACAATAATGTCAAACGTGTCCAGCAACCTACATTGAAAATCACAAGGAAATTAATTACTTAAATAATATCTGCACTTATAAAGTTTTTTCATTTGGTTCAAAAAATGTTTCCATTATACATGCTTGAGAGCACCACCAGATCGCCATCAGTTCTTAATTAATTCATTAATTGCTGTCCTGGGAAGGAAACGTGGAATGTGGGAGGACCAGTGTCAGTCTCTGCATCCCTTGTGCCTCCCTGTTTTCCCTACAACACCCCCCAGATCTCCCCTCAGTGTTCCCTGGTGCTTCCCTACCCCCGATCTCCTCTTTGCGTTCCCTGGTGCCTCCACCCAACTCTTCCCCCCCGCCTGATCTTTTCTCAAATGTTATCTGGTGGTTCCCTTCCCTAACCCCAATTTCATCCTGGCAGCCTAGCCCTCCCCTCCTCTTCCCCTTCACCCCACCATCACCCCCCCCACCCCAACCCCATGACTCTCAGGTCTACTTCCTTCTCTTATCACCACACACCCCCCACCCCCACTCGCCCAGTCTCGGGCCCACTCTAAACCTCCTCTCCCATGCTTCAGACTACAAACCCCTCCCCTCCAGTGTTAGACCTTCACCCGCCTCCACATCCCTGTCTTGAGCCTACACCTTTCCCACCCCCGCCCCGTCTCCACCCTCCCCACGTCTCCACCCTCCCCCAACTCTGAGGCCTATGCTCCCCAGACCTCCTCAACATCACCCCACTTCCCATCAGTCTTGGGTCTACATCCCACCACCACCCCACTAGTCTTGGACCTACACCCTTTCCCCACTCGTACCTCGTCCCCACCCCCTCCACCCCAAGGCTTGGGCCTATACCTGTCACAGATCCTTGGAGCCTCCTCTTCCCCCACCTCCTCCGCTAATGAACCTCAGGCCTCCTCTCCTCCCCCGTGGTTAGACCTCTCAGGGCCTCCTCTCTTCCCCTGATAGCAACTTTCACCACCGCTCCGGCAATTCTCTACACACAAGCCCCACACCCCCATAACACTCTCTACCCTCTCTCTCTCTCTCTCTTCCCACCCCCCCCCCCTCCCAGCCAGCCAACGACTTCTCCAACCCAAACACTCACCTCTTTCTGCCAGCATTGCTGTTTCACAGCAGCTGGAACTGCAGCAGAGCAGGTGGTCACCGTCACTTCCGGCTCCTGCCTGGCCCAGGACCTGCAGAGAGATGGAGTGTTGGTTGGGGGCTGGAGGGGGTGGGAGAGCGATATTGCTGGGAGAGAGAAAGAGGAGAATGGAGGAGAGAGAGTGGAAGAGGATGGCGGAAGAAAAAGAGGGGGATGAGAATGGGGGAAAGATGGAGCAGGGAGGTGGTGGAAGAAAACCGCTGCAATCCAGGAGCTGGGCAGGAGAAAATTGTTCCAGGGGGATGTTGGTGGAGAAAACTACTGAAATCTGGGAGAGGGGTGTGGGGGCAATACATGGGTGTGCTGCACTAGTTATAAATTATGAAGAAAAACATAAAACTAGCTTGTCAAAACATACATTTTAAAACAGTCTGCTTTTTCTAAAGTGAGGTTAGCTCAGTTTTAGGATTTTTGAAGCTATAGAAGTTCAGAAACATGGGAAATAAACTTTATGATTGTTTTGGTGTCAGAATGCTTAAGATAAATAACTTTGCTAATCGCAAATGTTTGAGTGCTATGGTTTGGGGCAGTTAATGACAATGATTGATTTTGAGTGCAACCGATGTCTAATGAGCGCAAATGATCGCTGTTGAATGTAAATGATGTCAAAGTTTTCTGGTAGGGAAGCTTCTTTCCAGCTGTTCGTCTTGGTTACTCCTCTGGTTGAATTCATATGGCTTCCAGCTAAATGTAAATAGCTAATTAATGTGATAAATATGCCGAGTTCTCACCTATATTCATAATATTTTTGATTCTGACCAGCCCACAGCAGCATCACCAGCATCAGTTAGCACTCAAAATGGAGAGCTTTTAATCTTGCAACCCAAACTAGTGCAGTAAACTAGCAAGAAATATAAAAACAGTCAGAGCTTCTACAAGGATATAAGAAGGAAAAGAGTGGTTAAAATAAATGTTGGTGCCTTAGAGAATGAGACGGGATTAAAAAATGGGAAACGAGGAAATTGCAGATATAGTATTTTTTATCTGTCTTCAAGGTAGAAGACACGGAATAAATCCCAAGAATAGTAGAAAATCAATGCAAAAGGGGGCAAGAAAGGGGGCACCGTTTCAGAATAAGGGGCCTCGAATTTAAGATGGAGATGACGAATTTCTGCTCTCACAGGGTCATTATTCTTTGGAATTCTCTATTCCAGAGAGCAGTGGAGGATGTGTAATTGAACATATTCAAGGCTGAGTTAGACAGATCTACAAGTGAGTCAAAGGTTATGGAAGGCAGGTAGGAAAGTGGAGTTAAGGCCACAAATCAGTTCAGCCATTATCCTGCAGAATGGTCTACCCCTATTCCTATTTCTTATGTTCTTTTCATTGCTTGACACACAATGCTCCGTTACACAAGTGCAATCTATGAAATTGAAGAGAAAATTGAAATAATGAAGTAATAATTTGTGGCTATGAGGAGGCAAATAGTTGCAACATATGAAAAGTAATTAATAAAAGTTGCATTCATTACGCCTGATGCAACAGCAGAAGTCATGACATTGCAGCAGCAGTGGTATTAGTTGAGCTTGGGGAAATAATGAAAATTAATTGTTAGAGTCATTTCAACAAATGATTTAATACTATAATTGTTTTAGGTCTTTATAAAGAAACTTTTGTTTCTGAAAACACAAAAATGCAAAAAATCAAGAACAGATTGATTTGCTTTTTGGATACTCCATCTTAAACTGTCAATTGGGATTTCAACTGAATTTTAATATTACTGTAGAATTTTTTAACGTACAATTTAATGTTTAATTATTTAAATTTGTAGTCGTTTGGTAGTACAGAACTTGAGTATTGCTGAAAAGACATTTTTGTTGAAGCTTTTCATCTTGCACTCATCAGGGCAATTCACAAGAAAATACCAATGTCAAGGGAAACAACATATTTATACTGTATGAGAAGAGTGCGCTGATTGGTTGGCAAGTGGAATCTGATTGGTAAAGGCATTGCCATGGAGAATGCACAAGTTGATGGTGACTGACAGTTAACTGCCAAGCATTATTTGAAATTTAAACCAGGCAGTTTGACTCTGATTGGTCAAGACATTGCCCTGGGGGATGAACCAACGAATGGCTGTCACTTATTTTGTTTAGCTGAAATGGGCGCAATGTGTGTACATGTTCTTTCTGTCTGCAAAGAACAGGGCCCTGTATATTAATATATGTAGCTTCCAGTACACATAAATGCACCACACTGCGAGCTCAACTGACGATCTTAAATGGTTGTCAGTGTAATTCTTAACACACATGATTATTTAGCAAATGTTGTCCAATCGCGGAATCACATCTAATGTTGGACACTGTGTTTTGAGTTTTACAAACACAGGCTGGTTGGGAACTTTGCCCGTTGCAAACAGCAGAAGGGACATGCTGTTTGATACGATCTACCAATCTTAGGGACGTATGGCCTTCATACCTAGATACCTACATACATACATTGGCATTGAAATTCATATACCACATTACTCATATGTGTGATGGGCAAAACATCTTTTAGGCTTGACGACAGTATCCTGTTAGTGGTGAATACTGCTGGTGTTGCTCTTGCATAATAGTAGCATGGAACAGGTACCTTCACCTGTTGCTCTATTTTTGAGATACCATGCCCTTCCAGGGTAATCTGAGCTAGACTGGGCACTTTTCAGTGCTTAAAGTGATGGCCTTGGACCCGTTCATGCGTTTGGGTGATATACAGCATGAAATGAACTGATCAGGATAGCCATTATCCTGCAAAATGTCTTTGATGCACCCTATTTCAGCACCAAGCTTGCATGGTGAGAAATGGCTCAGGCCCTATTTACGAGGTTGCAAGGTTGCAGATGAGGCCAATCCTATAGCGTGTGGAACTGTAAGTGCCCCAGCGCTTGTATTGACCAGTGAAGGTAGGCTTGCGGTAGACAGTGGTAGAGAACCCCCTAGCAGATTTCTCAACTAGTACATCAAGGAAAGGGAGTTCATTTGACTGCTGCATTTCAAAGGTGAATTTGAGCGCAGGATGGAGCCCGTTAAGACATGCAAGGAAATTATTACATGCAGCTGTGGATTTAAATATAGCAAACGTATCATCCACATATCGGAAAAATGCAAGGGGTAGGAGGTTGGGTGTCATTCCATTGAAGACGTATTTCTTATGGATCCCAACAAAAAGGTTTGCAAGAGCTGGGCCTAAGAGAGGATCCCATGGCAACACCACCTACTTGGGTATTCACATGTCATTAAAGCTGAACACAACTGCATGAGCTGCCAAGTTCATAAGCTCAGTAAATATTGATTCACGCAATGGTGGCGGGTCGAGATCGCCATGATATGGTGTTGCAGTGCATATACTGGTGGCCTCCTTAAGTGGAACATTATCAACAAATCAGTGCTCTTCTCATACAGTATGAACACGTTGTTCCTCCTGACATTGATATTTTCTTGCGAATTCTCATGAGTATAAGACAAAATGTTTCCACAAAAATTGTCTCTTTTTCAACAATATTTAAAATTGGTTCTACAGTTTAGATCTTTGACATGGGCAATGTCTAAAGCATTTGTATTTCTTTGCAGGAGTACTGAAAAGAGTTTAAAGAATTTGGATCAAGATACTCCAGCAAAGAAGAAAAAAATACATCAGAATTATCCATCAACTTCGCATTTAATAGGTGGCAAAAAAGTGCCACATACCCTTCAGACCAAGACTACGGAGTTTGAGAACACAGTTTTTTACATTCCAGGAGTAGATGTAAAGGTAATAAGGGCGTCTTTATAATAAGGGGAAGTTCATAAGTTGTGTTTGCTGTTTATAAAAAATAATAATTGCTTACTCTTTGTTTAAAAACCCAGTTGCTTGATACTAATTTTTCTTTTAGAATTCGCAATATGAAATAATCTTTGTTCCTATTACGTTTTCATTGTTTTACCTCGTGTGGAGGTAACGTATAGAAGGATAATATATTGATTGAAACCTTCTCATTTTCTTTGAGGGCATATACATTGCAAGCTGGAGTTAGTTCTCATTTAAAATACTGTCAAATATTTATTATAAACATGGTTACAATGTTTTCAAATGATTGTACTTGAAATGCAGTTGGACTTTAAAAATGTACTTGCATTGGGCATAACATTTCTTACACCATTTTCCAGGTTTAGAAAGGAGAGGCATGCAATGACATAATGGGCTGGATTTTCACGGAGTTGTGGAGACCCTAGGAACCTTTAAAAATGGCCTGTGGAATCCAAAACCGGATGCCCCGCTTCCATTTCGGATAGCTCCTATTTTCACTGGGGCGGAGGCCGCGGTGGTGGGATGTGACTCCTACATCTGGGAAACCCAAACTCAGCAGGACTATTTGAACTCAGTGCGGAGTTCAATCAGACCCCATTTTCACTGGAGCCAAGGGCCTTATCTCACAGTATGGCAGTATTACTAATCTTTAGAGAGGTCATAACTGCTCTTAAAAGGCAGATAAGTTCTGAAGAACTGTCAAGCTGTCAGGTTTTTTTTTAAATAGCCAGCCCGTCGAAAATTTAAAAAAAAACTGCCACCTTGTGAATAAAGAGTTTAAAAAAATCTACTTTATCAGTTTCAATAGCTTTGTATTGACATAACCCTAAGTGCTATCATTATAGTATTAGTAATGCTTAGCCTTCCACAACTTATTATCACAGTGGTGGAGGTGGGAGAGTGCACAGTTTGATTGACAGCTCAAAGGTTATTAAAGGATTAGTTGCCTTTGATGTGGTGTTATCAATACAAATGCTTACTTTGAGAAGAGATTAAGCACTTGAGGGGATTTAAATGTTTTGAATGAGCTTTCATGAATGGGACTTTTTTTACATTGGAACAGACATACGAATACACGTATTAGACACAGGAGTACGTTATTCAGTCCTTCAAGCCTGCTCTGCCATTTGATAAGATAATGGCTGATCTGATTGTGGCCTCAGCTCTATTTTTCTGTCTACCTCCATACCCTTTGACTCCCTTGTCAATCAAGAATCTATCTAATACAACCTTTGTTATGACCGATGCAATTGGTAAAGCAGAGTTATTTAAAATTCTCAGAGGGAAACTTTAAACAACTGTCATAACCTATAATTTTAAGTGTTATGTTTGAGATGTGACTCTAAATTCAGGAATCAGACCACCAGTTCTTGAGGTTTTACATTAAATTAATTGAAACATTTGATTAATTTACATAGGTTAAAAAAATATATATATACACATGGCTACAAATTACTGCTCATAACTTTTAACAAATTCTCAAACTAATCTCCATTAAGGCAACAGCAACCCATAAACTTAACCAAACACCAGGCAAAGCATTTTCACCTTACCAATTCAAAATGAGGTTCTTTTCACTGTGGAGCCAGTGGAGGCCTGCAGCCTTTTGATCTTACATTGCCTCTGCTCTGCACACCCGAAAACTACTGAAGCTATACCTACCACAACTGATTGAATTCAAATTCTCATTGTATCACCAGTCTCTTTGAACTTTACCTTTTAACAATGAAACCCCATTCATTGTACCAATTTTATTAGTAATATAAACATATTGCTTGGTAGCTGCTAGAAAGGCATCAAGTTTTCATCCCACCTCTTGAATGCTGTATTCAAAAAATGCAAATGCATGTTATCTCTCTTCCATATCAAAACTAGTACCCATCAAAGTACCCAGACTAGCTGGCTTTAATCCAATTAAGACTCGCAGACTCGACGTATATATTTAAAAGAAAAATATTTTCCAAAATATTATATACATTAATAGCTTCATGACACCTTTAAAAAAATTCAATTAACCTGCCTCCACTGCTGCCTGGAGAAGAGAATTCCACAGACCAACCATCCTCAGAGAGAGAATTTCTCCTCATCTCCACCTAGTTCTAGTCTCTTTCATCAGGGTAAGCATCTTCTCGGCATCCACCCTTGAAAGTCCCCTCAAGATCTTATGTTTCAGTAAGATCACCTCTCATTCTTCTCAACTCCAATGGATACAGGCCCAACCTGTCCAACTTTTCATTGTAAGATAACCCCTTTATCCCAGGAATTAGTTGTGTGAACCTTCTTTGAACTACAACTAATACAATCATATTATTTCTTAAGAAAGGAGACCAAAACTATTCACAGTACTCTAAATGTGATCTCACCAATGTCCTGAACAATTGTAGCAAAACTTCCCTACTTTTATATTCCAATCCCCTTGTAATAAATGACAACATTCCATCTGCCTTCCTAATCACTTGCTGTACCTGCAAACTTTGTGTGATTTGTATACCAGGGTAACTAGATCCCTCTGTACTGCAGAGTTCTGCAATCTCTCTTCATTAAATCATATACTGCTTTTCTATTCTTCCTGCCAAAGTGGACAAGTTCACATTTTCCCACACTATACTCTATCTGCCAAATTTTTCCCCATTCACTTAACCTATCTATATTTCTTTGCAGACTCCTTATGTCCTCTTCACAGCTTACTCTTCTACCTATCTTCGTGTCATTTGCAAATTTAGAATCATACATTTAGTCTCTTCATCAAAGTCATTTATATAGATTGTAAATAGTTGAGGCCCCAGCACTGATCCCTATGACATTCCACTAGTTATAGCTTGCCAACCCGCAAATGACCCATTTATCTCTACTCTCTGCTTCCTGTTAGATAAGCAATCCTCTATCCATGCTAATCTGTTACCCCTACACCATGAGCTCTTATTTTGTGTAGTAACCTTTGATGTGGCACCTTATCAAATGCCTTTTGGAAATCCAAGGACACCATGTCTACAGGCTGTCTTTAATCCACATTGCTTGTTACTTACTCAAAGAACTGGAGTAAATTAGTCAAACATGATTTCTCTTTCACAAAACCATGTTGACTCTGCCTGAATGCACTAAGATTTTCTAAGTGTCCTGCTATAACCTCCTTATTAATAGATTCTGACATTTTCCTGTGACAGATGTTAGGCTAACTGGCCTGTAGTTTCCTGCTTTCTTTCTCCTTTCGTGAACAGAGGAATTACATTTGCTATTTTCCAATCTGATGGGACCTTTCAGAATCCAGGGAGTTTTGGAAAATTACGATCAATGTATCTAGAATCTCTGGAGCCATTTCTTTTAAGACCCTTGGAGAAAGCCCATCAGTCCTGGGGACTTGTCAACCTTTAGTTCTAATAGTTTTCTCAGTATCCTTTTCCTTGTGATATAGAGAGCTCTGTAGTAGATATTTAGAACTTTACTTCATTTCTCATCTCAGCTTGGCTCCTGAGTCTGCCTATGGTGGATACTGTGAGAGTTTGCATGGAGAATGTAACGGCAAAGGGTGGTAGGTGTAGGTCATGAGTTGGCATAGCGACTGTAAGAGGCTATGGAGATGGGTGGAGGGAATAGGTTGGCATGTATGGGCATGGGAGGTGGGTGGGTGAGGAGGTAGCCTAATGTTTTACAAAGCAACTGGGATGAAAATGCGGTGAACCGAGGTGGGCCTTGTAAACATTCCAGCTTGGCACTCGGTAGCCTCTGTGGGCACTTCTGATCTGCGTACCATTTGTGGCACTTTTTCCAGAGGCGCTGACCCAAGAGCGACAATCTGGCTTAATATCTTGATGCTTAACCATTAGTTCCTGCTACTCCATTACATCAGTGGAGCTATTTGCAGAATTCTGAAGAAAGTAAACAAATTTGTAGCGCTATTCTTTGTTAGGAAATAGAGATAGTTTAAGTAAGTTATATTTTGTATTTGCAGGTGTTAGCAATCGGTTTTAGCTTTAATATTTAAGTTTGATTTATATTTCTGCACTTGTGTGTTAAGAAAAGGTCAAATTGAGTTTTAGTTTCACTTTAAAATGTGCCTGTATTTCGAATGAGAATTTTACAACTGTTACAGCTGAATTAAACAAGCAAGAGTAGAGAAACTGGGTTGTTATCTAGCAACAGAGGTCCAGAGAGGCAGGTCACTCCCACAGACACGCACCCACAGAAGAAACTAGACACAGCAGTATGATTTGGAAGCTGTTTGAGTTCAGTTGGTTTTGAAGACAGCTGCTAGGAGAGACTGGAGTAAAGGGGACCGATAGCCAGTCCCAAGCTAAAGAAAAGACCCCAAAATCAAGGGAAATGAAACAGGAGAAAGCCCCAAGCAGACCCTCTAGCCAAAGGAAGGACAGGAACCTGGAATAGGCCCTGTTAAGTGAGGTTAAGAGTGAGGGGCAGAGAGAAAGGCTCCAAGCTTCAGATTTAAAGAGACAAAAGCTACAGAAAGCAGATTTAAAGCGAGAACAGCTTGCAAGGTCCAAAGAGACAACTGAAGGTCTATAACTCTTTGCTATGGGCATGTAAAGCAGTGGCATACTGTTGACAGCTAAGTAGGTGAGAGAGAGAGTGCATGGAAGAAAGCTTGAATGTGTGTGGTGATCCAGGGGAAAGAAACATCAGAAGCAGAGTTCAAAATCCTGGAAGAGAAGTCTTGTGGAAGGTGTCTAAGAGAAATTGTTGGTTTGGGAGAAGATTCCAAAACGAATCCTTTAAGAGTGGAGATTGGAAACCCTCGTGTGAAAAACAAGGTTCAGTGAGACTAGTTGGCTCATCGTGTGATAAGCGTTTAAGGGGAGTTGAGGAGAGATCCATAGCATCTGTCTGGGGTGGCATCTGTCACCTGGTTTCAGAGTGTGGTGTGTCTGACCACGGGTTGCCTATTGGTTTACATAGACTGTACTTACTGTGAACATTAGAGTATAAGATAGCTTTTGTAACTTGTGTTATCCTTATAAATCTGTATATATCTGTAAAGGTATAGTTGTGGGTGAAGGAATATTATAATATAGTTTATCTTTTCTTGTTTAATAAATGTTTTATTCGTTCGTTAAAAGCTTGTTAGCTCACTCCTGTGACTCTGTTCAGTAGCCCCTCTCCATGATCTAAACAAACAAGTGAAAGTTAGGATCTATCAAGCTGGGTTCCATCCTGGGATCAGGCTTGTCCAGTGGTAACCGCAGCTGGAGATCATAACATATTTCAGTTAATAAAAATACAGAAACCAACTGCTATGGTTGGACAGTTTCAACAACTCTAATTGATTGATTCTTTCTCCAGCTGACATTTGTAAGACAACATTGTCAAATTTTGTAAGAGTTTCAGTATAACATTACTGAAGCAATTTAGTTTCAGTAAAGCATTACAAATAATTATTATTTTGTTTTAACAGTTGCACTATAACTCCAAGACACTAAAGACAGATTCTCCAAACACCTCCAGAGGATCATCTTTGCCAAGAACTCTGTCTAAAGAATCCAAACTGTACAGTATGAAAGATAGTGGTGTTGCCCCTGCATCCTCTACTAATTACAGCCAGGCTAACCTGCTGCTTCCTCCCCCACCCCCACCTTTACCATCAGGTATCCAGTTTATACACTTCTATTTCTATAGAAACAGAACCTTATGATTTTATTTTTGTGCGGTTTAAATTGGTAAATGCCTGTATTTTGCAGTGAGCGTCATATATTGTATTAGTAATATTTAACTTTGGGAGAACTGAATGCAGTTAAGGAGATTCCTGCCAGCAATATGTTGAAGTGGCATATATCATTGTAGTAACAATGCTTCTGTCATTGCTAAACCCAGCGTGAATTTGCCTTGTTTTACAATTTAAATGTTTTTAATACTGTACAAATATCCTGAAAGAAACTTTCAAGAAGCTTACAAACAATTGTGCCTCTATGTTGTAAAGTACACAGAATTTAATTTACATTTTAATTAAGCCCTATCTAAGCTTTACTTTTGCTTTCCTTTTGGTTTAATGAGCTATAATGTTCTTATTTGTGAAGTGTTCTTCAAAAGCTTAAAAATATTTATATATGCTGCAGTCTGTAGGGACAAAAAGATAACTAGAATAAAAGAATACAAAAAGCTTTTAAGAGTTCTGATAGAAAATATGTTTTCAGTGATTATATTTATATTTAAACTAGTTTACTTTTTAAAAAAAAAATTATTGGAAAGTAACCCCATTTGATTCTCAACATGTTATGGCTTGTGATGAATTGATTTGAGATAAAAATTACAGACTTCCGTGGCTGAATTTTACGGGACGCCTGCAAGCAGAAAAACAAGCAGATGAACTATAAATTAGGGTGCAGTGCCATCAGCAGCTTATCCACCATGGGTCCACATGCCCCCACCCTTCATCAGATGGGTCACCTGCCTGTGACTCAATGGAGAGCACTTTGTGGGCAATTAATGCCTAATTAAGGGTCTCATCCTGCCATCGCTCCAATATAATGGGTGGTGGTAGAGACTTGCGCCCACGTATTGCCCGACAGGTTTCACCCTGTGAGCTGCACGTCAGTGAAAGGGGGTTGCCTCCTTCCTGGACCACTTTCAAACGGGGGCTTCCTCCCACCGTTTTGCCTTCCCACATTCACCCTAACCCCCTGCCCTGTCCAACTTCCCCCTCCCCCTTGCTGGAGCCTGTCAGCCTGGCTGCAGTGAGACCTCGGACTCACCTGACTGTCTGGGCCCGCCACTGTACATCACCTCCTTGGCCTACTATTAACAGAATTATAAAAATATATTGATATTATAATTAAAGAAAATCATACTTCAGATTGTGTTGATAATTAATATTTCTTGCAGCCAAAGGGAAAGGGAGTGGAGGTGTGAAAACAGCAAAACTTTATGCTTGGGTTGCTTTGCAATCTCTTCCTGAAGAAATGGTGATTAGCCCTTGCCTACTGGACTTCCTAGAAAAAGCTCTGGAAACTATTCCTATAACTCCAATTGAAAGACATTATACAGGTATCTCTTTCACAAGAGAAAATTTCTTCTCTGCTGTTATGTTAATGTTAAATGTTAATAATAGATTTTTCTCAGCCTGCTGAGAAAAAACTTGACATCTAACTTGAGTCTTTTTCTACTTATTTTGTATTCATGCCCTCTAGTCCTACTGTTACTATGCATTTTGCATAATTTATCCCAATAATTACATTCAATCTTTACATAATTTTTAAAACTTTACTCATATTCCTCTTGACCTTCTAATTTTTTCCAAAATGAATAGCCCTAACTTCCTAACTCTGTACTCAGAAATAAGAGATATTTGTTTGTCATATTTGATGCCCTCCCCACCACCTCAATAAAACCTTAATATTTCAAGTGTGGATGTGCCAAAATATTATATAACCTAAGCTTGCACCCTTATTGACCGTGAAATACTTCTAAGAGTGCCATTTCTTTCCAATCAGCTACCAGACGTTGCTTGCGAATCTTTAGTGACTGGTCTTTGATTACCACAAAATTAGTTTTATTGGGCACCCATGCATGGAGTACACATATCTTGAGTTTCTTGACCTTATATACGTAGATAAGCATTTCTCCACTATCTGCTGCATAAGCATCTATCCAGTTAACTTACCTAATTAGCCTGAAACCTATTGATTTTTTTATTACCAAACCTTGGAATATATTATAGTATTATTTGCATATTTAATAATAGTGCTGTTGATCCCCATCTCTATTTTGAATTGGAATTTTTCAAGTAGCCACCTGAAAACTAGGAGGCTGGTCATTATTCTCCTATGTGCCTCTCAACTATCTGTCCTAAAGTAGCCCTGCTGAATGCTCAACATGCAGGGCATTACTAGCATCCTAATATTTGAAATATTTTGAATTGATGAAATGAAGGCACTCATGTTAAAATTCATAATTCAAGCTTCAGACTTCAAACACGTGCTTACGCTACAATGGTGAAATATACAAAAACATGAAGAAAACTTAATTTACCACCTACCTCCTTCCCCATTCACTTGAGGGTTTATTTTGCTCTGTTTAAGAGCTAGTGCACATGCCAGCTGTGCATTAAAGGGTAGAAATTTTGCACATTAGCATTAATCAAACATTAGTTCATTTATTTCTCCATGCTAATAAAAATATCCCTGTGAGTAAATATTTCTATTACATGTTAATGTATAGTCCTCGGATTGATGTGTTTTATGCTTCTTAGCTGCTTGTTAATCAGCAGTTCACGTGGAGCATTTAAATTTATTCAGGCTTTAATCCTTTTCCACATGCTAATTTCTCCCACATAAAGATAGCATTAGAGTAGAAAAGAGTCAGCAGATTTCCAGTGGCAAGCACAACAGCGTATCATGCTAAAGAATGAGTGTTTTGATGAATTCTGTATCATGGGTATCCAGTCAAGTGTCTCAATCCTCGATAATATGGAAATGTAGTAATGTAACAGTAGGAATCCATGAGAGCTCATGGGAGGAGCACTTAGAGTGACTATGTCTGTCATATGTACTGGGATCCCAATGAGGAGCATTGTGTAACGGTACTTTACCTTGAAATTAAATCTCAGTTGTGTGTCACTTCCTAGAAGCAGGCTAACAATCATGCAACAACCTTCATATAGCCGCCTCAATCAAAATAAAAGTGATAACTGCATTAAATTTGACTGACAATGAATTCTTCCAAGTGGAAAATGTGACAAGCGCAGAATGAAGGCTTCATGGCACCTTCCAGGATATCTTGCACATGCATAAAATTTCTACCATATCACGCACATACCAACTGAACATTGATAGAGTAGGATCCCTTTTGACTGGAAAAGACTGCTCGTTGATCTGAGGGTGTCCTGATTGCCACACGTGTGCAGTTAATGTGCAATTCCTGCACCCGTGGGAATCCAGCCACTGCAGCAAATGTGCCAGCCCCCTGGTTCTGACTAACCTCATCCGTAGCAAAGATGGTCCTGATAAACATGGCATCAGTCACCTGGGATACACAATTGTGGGCAGTAGATTATTGAAATCCTGCATATATTACCAGCAGATTCCTGGAAGGGGCCAGAGGCAATGAAATTCAGTGCTGTGGTGTCCAATGGCAATGTATGCCCACCTGGCCCACACGGGGAGAAGATCTTGAGGCTGCAGATGTCAGCAACAACCTGTCATGAAAGTCTGAGCCTGAGGCATTGCTGCTCATTCATGTCAAGAAAGCTGATCCTCTGCCTGTATACCTTCTGCTGGGGAGATTGCCTTCTATGAACTGGAACTCCGTGTCCATCACTTCTGATCTGTGGAACAGCAGCTGGCTGAGGAGAAGGCCGCTGCTGCCGTTGGTGTTGCTCCTGGCTGCTTTTGGTGTTCCTGGTGCTGTTCCTCCTGTTCCTCACCAGAGGTCCAAGGTAGATAAGCTGCTCTAATGCTGCAGTGAAGGCTGACAGTGCAGATATCAAATGCAGGCTAAGGTGAGTTAAGTCCAAGGTTGCAGAAATGACTTTCAGAATACTGAAAATCCCCTGTAAAGCGGTGAAAGCACACTCTGCAAATAAGTTCCGTGAGCAAGTCTTTAATCTAGGCAAGGAGGCAGTTGTGCTGTTTTAGTCCTTAAAGACTTTCTAGCCTCTCATATTCAGAGAGTCATCAATTTCTGCTATGTTCTCACCTTGTTGACCCTGGCAAGTTTCACACCTTGAGCTAGCTGTTAAAACCAAAACGTGGGGTTAAATTTGCAATTATTTGTCTCTTAACATATGCAAACAACTGACACACCATCTCCACGTGGATTTCAAACTTACAGGTTAAAGGGGGTAGTACAGGTGGTTTCTGAGATATGCTACTGTTTTTTGCGGAATTACCCCACTACCTCGCTACACCAGAACTTGTTCCCCGCTGCACAGGTTAAAATTATGCCCATTGTATCCAAAGTTTGGACTGCTTGGGCATAGTGTGAGCAGAGTGAGCCTGAGAGAATTTATTGTAGTGTGTTGCATGCTGCATAGTATTGCCATTGAAAGAGGCATATATATGTATGCTTGCTAAATTGGAAGTGCAACAAAGTAGGCTCCATGAAGAAAATTAAGGCATGAATTTCACAGAATCACAGTATCTTTACAGTGCAGAAGGAGGCCATTCAGCCCATCGAGTTTGCACCGGCTCTCTGAAAGAGCAATCCACCTAGTCCCACACCCCGTCTTATCCCCGTAACCTTGCACATTCTTTCTTTTCAGGTAACAATCCAATTCCCTTTTGAATATGTTGGTTGAACCTGCCTCTACTACCCTTTCAGGAAGCTCATTCCAGACTCCAACCACCCTCTGTGTGAAAAAATTTTTCCTCACGTCACATTTACTCCTTTTGCCAATTATTTTGAATCTGTGCCCTCTAGTTCTTGATGCTCTCTTGAGTGGGAACAGTTTCTTACTATTACTCTGCCTGTATCCCTCAGGGTCTTGAATGCCTCTATAAAGTCTCCTCTCAGACTTCTTTTCTCCAAGGAAAAGAGTCCCAACCTCTCTGATCTATCCTCATAGCTGCAGTTCATTATCCCTGGAATCATTCTTGTGAATCTCCTTCACATCCTTTCACAAGTATGGTGCCCAGAACTGGACGCAGTACTCAGATGAGGCCTAACTAGTGTCTTATACAAGTTCAACATGACCTCCTTACTCTTGTACTCAGTGCTCTCTCAACATGCCCTGCCGTCTTCAATGACCTGTGTACATATACACCAAGGTCCCTCTGTTTCTGCACCGCCTTTAGAGTCTCCCTCCAGTAAAACCAATGGCACAGATCTGACAGTTACTGACCAGAATTTGTTTTTATGTAATTGGTTATACACTTGCCTTTCACCTATGGAACTTGGATTCCACATCCAGTTGAGACTGATAGAATACAGACCGTTGGCTGTAAAAGCTTTTTGTAATTTGAAAGCTTCATCCAGAGCAAAAGCAAAAATCTATCCCTTATTTGGTGCTAATTGATGATCTCTATAAGAGGATATGGAAGGGCTACTCTGGGGAAATGGAAAAAGGCTATGATAGTTCAGTAAGTGTAAAGGTTAGGTTGAGGTACATTGTTGAGGCAGAATTTGCTATGCATCTAACTGAGCTAAACTTGTCCTAGATGTCTGAAATGGGGAGAATTTCATTCACATCATGAATGCAAAATTTCACTCCGCTCACTTGGAATCTAAAGATATTAAAAAGGGAAAGGTAAATGACACGGGATCAGTGCATGCAGATTATTGTTATACTGCCATAATACCGTATTAAATTTTGCAACTTCCAACCTAAAGAAGGCAGAGCAAATGCAATTCACATATCACTTCTCCAAGCTTTATTCCTTCTTAGGACCTGTATGTTCTTACGAAAGATAATGACTTTTAACTGCTGGCAAAAGACTTTCACACCTGTTGAGAGCTGCTTTCTGCAAAGAAAAAATGTTGAGCATTTCTTGAGATGTAATGTTGCAGAGAGAAGCAAAGGCTACTAAAAGGAAGATACATTCATTAGTGGGTTTTTTTTGGGTTTTTTTTTAAATAGTTCAAAATTATCCATCTATTTCTGACAAGTTACCACCTGTATTTAGAATAAGAATACTCTTGTGTAAAATTATTCAGCAAATATGGCTAATTGACCAACTTCTTTGGACAGACTTTTCTGCCAGGGTAGTCATATCCATATAGAGTCACGGAAAAGGGAAGGTAATTGTCAGTGATCTTTATTGTTTATCTTAGGACCTTCTTCCACACGTTTTCAAAATGTGATGGATCTTAAAGATCATGTTGACCTACGTTTTGTGGCCTCGCATGCTGGGTGCTTTGTTTAGTGATGAACTGACCTAGAGAGATCTTTTTTTTTCTCACACTGCACACAATAATTCAGTAAACTGTGCCTCTCTGCGCCTTCCTCTTTCCATCATTGCTCTTATTTCTGTACTTGAAATCTGGATTGATGTGCTGAGAATTATTTATGATATTTACTGCACTTTCTTATGTAGATAAATATTACACCTGTACCTCTAATTATAACTTTTAACAAATTATAAACTGACTTCAACATTGTATAATAAATTCTTTGCTTTATTTGACATTAAAGATCAGAGCAGACCAAAGGTTTAAATTGATATTCTGTGAAAAAATGTAAATTGTAGATATTAGTTTGTATATTGCTGAAGAAAGAGACGTTGCTGAAATTTTTTGTCTTACGCTTATCAGGACAAACACAACAATGCCAAATTTGAAAAGATCATAATTATTTATACTATAGGAGAAAAGGGTGCTGATTAGTCGGCAAGTTATCTCTGATTAGCTGAGGCATTGCCATGGTGAAAGGATGTCTCTCTTCAGCAATATTCAAGTTCTGTACTACTAAGCAAAAATTAATTTGAGGTATAAAATGAGATTGAAGAAAGCAATATAGTTTGTATTGCTGACCAATGTACTTTCCCTCTAACAGCTCTCAGCTCCCAAGATGAAGATGTGGGTCAGTTTGAAGTTCAGGACGCAATGGAGGAATCAACGACATCTCTAGTATCATCATCTACTTCATCGTATTCCTCATTTCCAGTGGATGTTGTAGTTTATGTGAGGGTGCAGGTAAGAATATATCACTTCCACTTTTCCTGGAGCAAATATAAAGATTGGTTGGGAATACAACTTTGTTAAACATTAAATTTGAAAGCATTTTAATATAACAACAAAAGAAGATAAATAATGGGTAAGTTTGACATCTATGATTACAAATCTTGGCTAGAGTGTATCATCTCATTGGCTCGTGTAAGCCTTTTAACATACTGATTCACTGAAATAAAGATTGGCAAAGGTCATATAAACACTGATAGGAATGCAACCACATGAATGGCTGCAATTGAAGCCTATCATAATCACTGAATTATTTTTTTCGAACTGGTTCGAGATGCCATTTTTATTCCTGACTCAACTGAAATTAAAGCCTTATAAATAAACATAAAATGATTTTGTTTGGACAATGAGATTTTCTGTAACTGTGATATTATCCCTTCTTGACCTCTCTGTAGCATTTAACATGGTTGACCATAACATCCTTCACTAATGCCTTTCCACTGTCATCCATCTGGGTGGGACTCCGCTTGTCTGGTTCCATTTTTACCTGTTTAACTGTAGCCAGTATATCACTGCAATGGCTTCTCTTCCTGCTCCCTCACCATTATCTCTGATAATTATAAGGATGTATCCTTAGTGCTCCCTGCCCCCAATCTACATGCTGCCACCCCCCCACCAACATCATGCAAAAATACAGTGTGCATTTTCACCTGTACCCTACAGGCACCCAGCTCTACCTCACTATCACCACCTCTCTCAACTCTTCCACTGTTGCTTAATTATTGGACTGCAAGCTTACCTTCCTGTACTTGATGAGCAGGAATTTCTTCTAACTAAACAGTGAGAAGATTAAAGCCATTAGCCAGAATTTTACGCTGGACATGTGGGTGTGCACCCGACACACCCAAGCGTAAAATGACACGCGATGATGTCGGGCTTGCGTCCCAACATCTTGCGATGTTTCGTTCAGTGGGCGCGCGCCAGAGTTGGCTGTGTGCCCACCAATAAAAGGCCTATTAAGGCCATTAACAACCTCGTTAACTTGAACTTGATGCTGCCAAGCAACCCTTACATTTTTTAGGAAACCTCATCCAAGAGCGGGATGAGGTTTCCTAAAGCTAATACAGATTAAATAAAAACTTTATTTTGCAATTAAAAATACGTCCCATCCCACGTGACAGAGTCACACGGGGGGACATGTTTTATTACATTTTTACTGTCTTTATTAATTTTTTAAGAAAGCGCTCCATGCCTCAGGGAGATTGAAGTGATCTTTCACGCACATGCGTAAACTGCGCGCCAGGACCACTCTCCCTCCTTCCCCTGCCCGCACAGGCAGCGCTCAGCACTGCCGTTCTCAATCCACGCAGGGCGGGCCTTAATTGCGTAAAATTGCAGTGCGGAGCCGATTGCAGGCAGTGGTCAGCTTCCTGACCGCCCCCGCCAAGCACCCCAACCAAGGGCAAAATCCTGCCCATTGTCTTTGATCCCCCTTCGTTCCCTAGTTACTGACTCCATCCCTCTCCCTGGCAACTTTGAGTTTGAATCACACCGTTCACAACCTTGGTATTATGTTTGACCATAAGATGAGCTTCTGACCCACATCTACACCATCACTAAGACTTGCTATTTCCACCTCCGTAATATTGCCAGACTCTTGCCTTAGCTCATATGCTGCTGAAACACTCATACATGCCATTGCTACTTCTAGACTTGGTTATGCAATGCATTCCTGACTGGCATCCCACATTTGTAAATTTGAGATAATCAAAACTCTGCTGCCTATGTCCTTAACATTTACCAGTCACCCCTGTGCTCACTGGCCTCCATTGCATCCAAGTTAAGCAATGCCTTCATTAAAATTCTCAACCTTCTTTTCAAATCCTTCCATGACCTCACTCCTCCTAATCTCCTTATCTCCGTAATCTTCTCCAGCCTCTCAATCCTCTGAAATATTTATGCTTAACTAATTCTGGCCCACTGAACATCTCTGATTTTAATTACTCCCCATTGGTGGCCCTGCCTCTGTTGCCTAGGCCCCAAGCTCTGGAATTCCCTCCCTAAACCCCTGTACCTCTCAACCTTGCCATCTCTCTACCTCTCTTTCCTTTTTAAGATGCTTTTTAAAACCTACATGTTTGACTAAGCATTTTGATAAATGCCCTAATATTGCCTCTATGTGGCTCAGTATCAAATTTTGTTATACAATGCTCCTGAGAAGTTCTGGAAAAATGGCCACAGATTTGGGAGGTTCAGGGACTTTGGAAAGGAATGGAGGTTGGAGATGGAGCAGTAGTTTGCAAGGATGGGGGCCCTAAATCATTACTGATAACTATACAGTTGCCTGTATTATTGTTTCTCCTATTACTTTGCCCCTCCCTGTGGGCCTGGGGCTTGAAATCTGGTTCAGTCCTGATGTTGAAAATCTTACCTGGACTTTGGGAGAGTAAAATGACATTTGGGATTGGATTTCACTCTAAGTTTAAAAATTAAAAGTGAAGGGATTCAAAGTGGCTTTTGACTTGTTGTTTTGCTGTCTGTGAGAATACATCAGTATGACTGGCTGCTTACTTTGCTTGGTGACATCACTTGCTGGACACTTGAAGATCCCCTTGGCTGAGCACCAGATTTAAACTGACATTGGGAAAGGGGAAGTCCGTCCTCCAGAGATCACTAGATCTTTGTAGGCATCTTTCTTCAAGGTCAGTGGTGAGTCCAGTTGCTTCGACGTTGACTGCAAAATTCATGCCAATATATGTTTTTTTATGGTGATAAAGTGTATAATAGTTTTTACCTTGTCAGTCATGGATTATGTTTCTTTATTAAATTTGTCTTATTACAATGACCGGTAAACCACTTTTGCATTTGGTTGCTGCAGTCCCATGCTCAGCATCAGAGAACATACTTCAGGTTCTGAATTACCTATAAGTAGCACCACACAAGGTCTGTAGTTAATCAGTATATTTAGCTTTAATGGTTTAATTTGGGTAAACTTATGTTATAGTTTTATTTTGTATGAATCAAATATGTTTAACTGATTCACACACCTCCAAAATCCTTTTTTCTTTGTACTCTGTAGCCTTCACAGATTAAGTTCAGCTGTTTACCTGTATCAAGGGTGGAATGCATGTTAAAACTGCCTTCACTGGACTTAGTGTTCTCATCGAATAGAAGTGACCTGGAAAGCTTAGGTTTCTCGCATGCATTTGATGGAGCTCAGGTGTCTGCCACCGCCACTTCACTGCTTGCTCAAACAGTATTAAAAACTGCTGCTAACAAAACAGGTATGTAGGTAAAGTAGTGTAAGAGCAGGTACTCATTAGTTCATCTCTGCATGTTATAAGAGGAGCTGAACAATAAAGTGAAGAAACTGTATTAACATCCTTGGTTCATTTCTCGTGGCTTTCCCCTTTTTACAATATATAAAAGAGGACCTCTTACTCTCTTTTTGCACTTCTTTTCTTCCTACTCTTAACATTGCTTGCTTTCACTATTTTGTGAAAATGTGACATAATTCAATAACAGTGTATGTATTTTCAGCCTCAGTTAGAGATTGTGTTTGCTGATTAACCCAGTGGTTCTTAAACTTATTTGGTTGAAGAACCCATTTTCACTACCCCGCCCCCACATCTGAATTATTATATTATATTATTTTTTTTATTCGTTCATGGAATGCTGGCTAGGCTAGCATTTATTGCTGATACCTAATTACCCTTGAGAAGGTGGCGGTGTGCTGCCACCCTGAACCGCTGCAGTCCATCTGTAATACTCATAATATGAAAGTATTGCAAGTAAAAACTGTTATAATAATGCTTTTAAGGAAACAACTGTTTATTTACAGATATCAGTAAGATGGGTGTGTCTACTTCTCACTGCAAAGTCTTTTTTATAATGGTTAACAATGGCACATGTTAATCATTCTCCATTTGCAGAGGAGACCTGTACTATTGTAATTCATGAAGCTGTCGAGTACTGCAAAGTCCTGACCAAGAATCTCGCATGACAGGCTAACTGCTCTTCATTAAAGATGATCAACAGCAGCTGGCTTCATTTCACACTTAAGTACCCAGATGCAAGATATCAATTTAAACTTATAACATGAGGTATCACTCCAAACTAGTCCAAAGACCCTTGCCGACTTCTTTGAATGTTCTGTATTTCAAAGCAGATACTTTTCTACTGTCTCAACTGCTGCAGCCAAATCTTTCTTTATTTTCTTTTATGCCCAACAAAGCATATGACAGACTTTTCTCATGTTCTTTTAAATTTTGGTGCTGGTTCTGCTTCAAAAGCCAGCCTGTGTTATGAGATGCTTTTCTTCTAATTCTTTTCAAGCCGCTGACAGTAATAATTTTCCAGCATTAAATAATCAGTCGATTCCAGGGTTATTTTTGCAGACATTTTCAGCCCTGTTGCTGCACTTTTCAATTTCAATTGAAGTAGTTATCTTTTTGCCCCAGTGAAACAACCTGTAACACTGGCCAAATCTGCCATCTCACTTTAGGAATACACACCAACTTAGGTCAAACTTGATGGTGAGCATACCAAATCAGCACCAGCATTCAGAAATGAAATAATGAGGTGTTGCTTCATGATCACTCCATGATGAATCTGTTGAAGGACAGGGACAATTGTGTCTTCTAACATAAAAAAGCTTATGTCATTCATTGCTTTTTGACCTTCCACTTCCTGCGGTAACCCAACCTAGATAGTTGATTGAAATCATTGGCGTCCACTCTCTGATTTGGATAGCAGAGTAATTAACTTCCTCTGTTTGGTATCCACAGAGTTATGTGATCAGATTGTTTACAAAGCATCAGACTATTATTTCCTGAAGGTGAGAGCATTATGAAAATGAGCTTGAGGCATTGGACAATGTTCCTTTCTCAGAGCCTCACTTGAGCTAAGAGAATTGTGGCCAAAGCCTGATAGGATAAAACTAATTTGGTTAGTTTAGGACCAGATTTGTTTAGATTGGGCTTCAAAATCAGACTTTATAATGTCGAGGACAAGGATACTCTAGTAGACCTGGATTTCTGAAAATCAATGTGGCGGCAGGGTTAGGAATTGTTTCTTTAAGTGAGGAAAATTTTGTATTTTAACATCAGTATTTTGTAGTCGCCAAAAAGGAGAGGTTTCCTGTTGATTCTAAACCTCAGGATTTTAAGTTCATTCAAGCAGAGTAATTGAAGAATATGCCATTCCATAATGTAAATGGAGAAACCTGCAAGAATTATGTCATAAAAACAAAAAACTGCGGATGCTGGAAATCGAAACCAAAAACAGAATTACCTGGAAAAACTCAGCAGGTCTGGCAGCATCGGCGGAGAAGAAAAGAGTTGACGTTTCGAGTCCTCATGACCCTTCGACAGAACTGAGTAATATTAGGAGAGGGGTGAAATATAAGATGGTTTAAGGTGGGGGGGTGGGGGGAGAGAAGTTGCGGGGGAGGGGGGGGGTGGTTGTAGGGACAAGCAAGCAGTGATAGGAGCAGATAATCAAAAGATGTCACAGACAAAGGAACAAAGAGGTGTTGAAGGTGGTGATATTATCTAAATGAATGTGCTAATTAAGAATAGATGGCAGGACACTCAAGGTACAGCTCTAGTGGGGGTGGGGTGGAAAGACTAACAGGGCATTAAAGGTATAGATTTAAAAATAATGGAAATAGGTGGGATAAGAAAAATCTATATAAATTATTGGAAAAAACAAAAGGGAGGGGGAAGAAACGGAAAGGGGGTGGGGATGGAGGAGGGAGTTCAAGATCTAAAGTTGTTGAATTCAATATTCAGAATTATGTTATGTTTGTTAATATGGCAATCATCTTTTTAAAACCAATTGCTAGTTAAACAGACGATGGGCATTAATTATCCCAACTGAATAGTATAAAAAGGTACAGCTGGAATACTCTGTGTGGAAGCTACTAGGAAGTTAGTAGCACTGAGGAGTTGCTTTGGAAATAAACTAGCTTTAACCAAGAGACCAGCCTGGATTAATTCTTCCACCACAACCTCTTATTGTAAATAACGTGGTAGCAGAGGATGAATTCTAAGCTTTGCTGATTGATTGCTGTACATGAAGCTTTCTGTCTCAGTCCTCTAAGGGAAAAGAAGTGTACTGTTGCTAACAATTTAAGTTACGGAATGGTGGAAGGTCGGTGCAAAATTGCAAGGTTTGAGTATCCACAAAATTTTTCTGACTCCGAACCTTATCAGCAATGGAAGGTTGAAGTTGAAATGTGGACCCGGGTTACTGCTGTACCCCGGAAGAAGCAAGGTATGGCTTTGGCATTATCATTACCAGCCAAAAGTAAGATAAGGAGTAAGGTATTTTCAGAGTGGAAAGTGGATTATTTGGATCATGAAGCGGCATTAAACTGATACAATTTTTGAATAAGTTCTACAAAAAGGATGAGTTATTGGAAGCGTATGAAGCTTGGACGATCTTTGATAGGTTTAGGAAATCGGATGATCAGTCCATGGAAGAATATATCATGGATTTTGATTAATGGTACAGGAGACTACAGCGATTTGAACTTGAAATTCCAGAATCGGTATTGGCATTTAAATTACTGGACTGTGCTCGCATTTCCCATGTTGATAGTCTTTTAGTACAAACAGGGGTTCAGTTCCGGAGGAAAGAATCTCTCTCAGATCAAATGGCTGCTGCCCTAAAAAAAAAATTTCTAGGGAAACGGTCGTTCCCTGCCACTTCTTCAGCAAATGCGAACAACAATACTGTAAAACAAAGGATAGAGGATTCAATGGTGACTGAATTTCATGGTCAACCAAATATTAGACGAAGATTCCAATACAAAGATGGGGTTAATGACAAGGGGTCTGAAAATGGTCGTAACCCTAGCCAATTTAAGAGTCGGGACAAAAAACATGCCTGGGATGGTGACCATAGATGTTTAAACCCAGGAAATGCATGGGGAATGGTTAATCGGTGTTTTCGGTGTGATTCCCAGTTCCATTACGCAATGAACTGCCCACAGCGAAGGAATCGTGTTTTTGAAGTGACCCAGGAGACGGATTCATCTGAAACTGAAAATGATGATGGTGACTGCCATGATGGAATTGTATTGATCACTGAGAGTTTGAATCTGGAGATGAGTATCTTGATGGTAGATTCCTTCAACTGTGCAGTTCTGGACAGTGGTTGCACTTCTATGGTGTGCGGCATGGACTGGCTTGACTGCTATCTGGAGTCTCTCGATGAGGCAGACTGGCGGAAGGTCAAGGAGTATGAAAGCTCTACCTGCTTCAGGTTTGGAGATGACAATACATCAACATTCTCTAAACGGTTGGTCCTCCCTTGTAAGATAGCAGAGATCAATCTGTTTAGCAGTACTGATGTGGTTGCTAGCGAGATACCGCTATTGTTGAGTCGATCTGCAATGAAGCAGGCTCAGATGACACTAGATATGAAGAATGATAGAGCAGTCGTGTTTAGGAAAAACGTGGACCTACATTTTGCTCGGTCAGGCCATTACTGCTTGCCACTAAGGAACCCAGAGATTTCTCATCAAAAAGTCCATGAAGTTTTGTTAACTGCTGAGAATGAGAATTTGGTGGACAAAAAGATAATTTGGAAATTACATAGACAGTTTGCACATCTGGCGCCACAGAAACTGAAGACTCTGCTTCGAGATGCGGGATGGTCGATAAAGGATATGATGATCTTATTGAACAAATCACTGCTCAGTGTGAAATTTGCCTTAAGTATTGCAAGACACCACCGCAACTTGTTGTGAGCTGGCCACTAGCCAGGGAATTTAACGATGCAGTGGCAATGGACTTGAAAGTTTGGGACAAGGATAGGGGTATTTTTTTACTACACTTCATAGATATGGCAACCAGATTTAGTCTATCCACAGATACATAGTAAATGATACATATTAAAGACAAAAGGACCATTGTAGATAAGGTCATGGAGAAATGGGTGGGAACAGGATTAGGAACACCAATGAAGCTCATCACAGATAATGGTGGGGAATTCGCCAGTGAGGAATTTCAAGATATGTGCGAAAATTTAAACACCATAGTTATGCACTCTGCAGCTGAGAGCCTGTTTAGTAATGGTCTTTGTGAAAGAAACCATGTGGTAGTAGATGACATGTTAAATAAAATATGAGCTGATCAACCAGGTTGTAAACTGCAAACGGCGCTAGCATGGGTGGTGCACGCAAAGAACTCTCTGCAAATGGTTGGGGGGGTACAGTCCGTTTCAGTTGGTGTACGGAAGATTAGTAGCCCGACGCTTTGAAGAGAGACCAGGAGATAAAGATGTCAAAGTGCACTTGCTTACTGCAGGGAAAGTGAGTTTGAACACAGGGAAAATACAATGTAGATTTACCAGAAAGATGCCAGGAATGGGAATTTATAATTATGAAGAGAGACCTGCAATACTGCGACTGTTTCCACTGGAGCAGAGAAGATAAGAGGAGATTTAACAGAATATTAAAATTATGAATGGTTTTAAAAGAGTGAACAGAGCTTCTAATTGGGAAATCAGTGATGGAGCTGGGGTTCATCAATTTAAATCTGCCACTTAGAAAGTTAGGAAATGGTTTGGGGGAAATTTCTTTACATCTAATATTTTGGAGTTTAGAATATTTCATTCCAGGGAGTGGCTGAGGCAAAAACCATCACAACTTTCAACAGAAAATTGAATAAATATTTGAAGCAGAAGAAGAAACAGAGCCAGGCATTTGGATTTATTTTGCGGAGAGCTTGGGGTAGAAAGATTTTGATTAGTAGAGGGCTATGGGGAACGAGCAGGACAATGGGATTAGTTAGGGATTAATACAGGCCGATGGAGAGAGAGTGAGACATTCAAGATGAGTTTTGAATTGATACAGGACTACGGGGAAAGCGCGAGATAGTGGGATTATTTTGGATTGATGCAGGACTATGGGGAAGAAGCAGGACAATGGGATTAGTTTGGGATTAATACAGACCGATGGAGAGAGAGAGAGACATTTAAGGTGAGTTTTGAATTGATACAGGACTACGGGGAAAGCACGGGATAGTGGGATTATTTTGGATTGATGCAGGACTATGGGGAAGAAGCAGGACAGTAGGATGATTTTTGGATTGGTCTAGCAAACAGTCAGGATGGGCTGAATGTCCTCCCTCTATACTGTAAACAGGATTCTGTGGGTCTCCTCTTCTGCCAGCCTTAGTGAGTTCCAACAAGTTAACTTTAAGCAACTGCCAGCTGTGTGAAACCTATGAGCCGGAAGCATTCAGCAAAAAGCACAGAATACAGGCAAAACCTTTTAGACTCTGCATCTTTAAAATGACACACGCTTTCCAAGCCAATTTTTCCCCCAGGAACTTCACATCCACCATCATTAACTGACCCCAAATTTCCTGATAGGTATAATTGCCTTGCTCTTAACTCACTTGTTGTTAAATGTCTTGGTTTGTAAATCACAGGGCAAAAGATTTTTAAAAGCCAAGACAAGATATGAAAAAAGGATAGAATTACTGAAAGTTAAGCTGTCAGCTCTTTGACGCACCTCTAATCCATTTCCCCCTCCTGTGGCACAGAAAGGTTCTTAATTCTTTTAACTCCAGGAAACCGCCCATGCTCTCTGAAAATGAGTCTTCCAGTAATGCCCCTTGAATATCACAGGCTTGCCTCCAATGTGGACAGGCCCCATTAACAGTAACCCTGTAGTGCAAATGATGCCACTATTATCTGTGGTTATTGAAACCTCCTGGTGCCTGAGTCCAGTAACAACAGCTGGCGGCAGCAAATGTAAACAGAATGCCGAACAGCCTTGGCCCTCTCAGCCTCTGGTCATTGTACAGACAAGGGCCACAGATGGACTGGTTCCATTGCAAAGGTGACTTTGTATAACTACACAGAGAGAGAGAGACACACACACACACAGACACACACAACATAGACACACAGAAACAGAAGTGGCATATCAGACTACACAGCCTGCAGACAGTATTCATACTGTTACGGACAGCGCAATTACTGTTAGAATACAATATCAAGCACAAATCAGAGCAAAGAAATGATGGGGCCAAATTTTATATTGCAGTGTCTCGGCACAACTCAGAAGAAAATTGGACATGAAGTGTTTTGCTGTTCAGCCCTCTGTGAGGGCACATGACCTTTCCTGCCCATTGTTTTATCAAGCGCTGTGTCCACACGATCAATAGGTACAGATATATCGGCCCCTACATACAAAAGTGAACATACCAACAGGGAGCCTGCAATTAGCCCGCCAAAGTCCCTTAAATGCACAATGGCCTTTGAGTGAGATAGTTCCAGGAGACCTTATGATGTGTTGGAGCTGAGTACCATGATGAAACATGCTACAGTTGAGCAAGTTCTGAGAGCAAATAAAACACTTTTAAAAAATTTAAATTCTTAGAGATGTGTGCTCAAGTTTCCAGCCTTGGGCAATCCAGAAGATATGAGGTTGGTCATTTTTAGCGATGCTTCACATGCCAATCTTCCAGATGGGTACTCTAGTACAGCAGGGTTCATCATATTCTTGGTGGGAAAGAATGATAAATGTTCCCCACTGGCTTGGGAGGCTAAGAAAATAAAAAGGGTAGTGAAAAGCACCTTAGCTGCTGAAACGTTAGCCTTAGTAGAGGCATTAGATGTGGGGGTTTACTTGTCCAATATATTGACAGAAATACTATATAAGGGGCAATGTGGGAAAGGTTTGCCCATAGAATGCTATGTTGATAACTGGTCTCTTTGGGACAACGTTCATTCCATGAAAAGTGTCACGGAAAAAAGACTACGGATAGACCTAGCCAGCATAAAGGAGATGTTAGACAGAAAAGAGATCTCTAAGATAAAACGGGTTGACACAAGTCACCAACTATCAGACTGTTTTACAAAGAGGGGTGCCTGCTCCAAGAAATTATTAAATGTGTTGGAAGAGGGGTGTCTTATAATGATGCAATGAAAAATTGTTCTTTTTTTTATAATTGTGTGTGTATACATATATATATGTGGTAAAAGGAATTTGGGAATTATAGATATGGAAATACGTGACATTATTTCCTTCTGTTTGTTTTTTAAAAAGTGTTCAAGTTTTTTTTATGTAAAAAGAGGGGAATCTGTTAATATGGCAATCACCTTGTTAAAGCCAATTGCTAGTTAAACAGGTGATGGGCATTAATTATCCCAACTGAATAGCATAAAAAGGTACAGCTGGAACATTCCGTGTGGAAGCTATTAGGAAGTTAGTAGCATTGAGGAGTTGTTTTGGAAATAAACCAGCTTTAACCAAGAGATCAGCCTGGATTAATTCTCCCACCACAAACTCTTATTGTGAGTAACAATGTTTACTACAAATAGAATGAATTAACAGCAATAATCAGATTTTTACCCCTATCACAATACTGAAATTGCCCTTTTCATAGTCACCAATGGCACCCTATGTGACTATGGTAAACAAGTGCCCCTCATTCTTCCCAGCCTGTCTTCAACCTTTGACTATGTCGATCGCACCATCCTTTTCCAATACACAGGCTTGGTGCCATTTTTACCTAACTAATCATAGCCAGAGAATCACCTGCAATGACTTCTCATTCTATTCCCGTACTGTTACGTCTGGAGTCGTTCAAGGATCTGTGTGCTATCCCTCAGCGACATCATCTGAAACACAATGTCAGGTTCCGCATGTACGCTGACAATACCCAGCTCTACCTTGGCACCAAGCCTTTTGATCCCTCCACTACTCTGATTTGTTAGACTGCTTGGGCGGAATCGTCCCAAATTTGCATTAAGTGCAGTAGCGGGTGGGTAAAGCGATGTTTTACCCGCCGGCTGCGATGGGGGGTTTTCACACCGTATCGTCCCAAACCCGCTGCATTACCTATGCATTCCTGGGAAACACACCGTTTCCATGGCGGGCAGGCTCTCCTTCACCCGACATGCCATCACCTCGTCGCTACATCACGTCAGGCACCACATTTAAAGTACAGCCGTGCTCAGTGCTTCCAGTCCAGGACCGCAGCAAAGAAGATGTGACCCTGAAAGGCTGCAGCCCTCGAGCATCTTTTGGACACTGTGGAAGCCCACTGTGATGTCCTCTACCCTCGCTCTGGCTGCAGGAGTGGCATCTACATTACCACTCCACCTTGGTAGGCTATGGCAGTGGTGGTCAGTGCCAGTGTTGTACATCCAATGCAGATAGAGGATGAATGAACTCATCCATGCAGCCAGGGTATGGCAACCATCTCATCACACTACACTCACAGTCAAGCCCATCACACGTTTACTGGCATCTCACTCACTGCCAGCTCAAGGGACATCACCACCCATTCTCACACTCATACCCCCACATGTCCATCTGGCCTCCCCACTCCTCACCATCTTGAGGCCACTTGCACAGGTCAACATGTGCCCCCACACACGCAATGAGATACCCTCCTTCCCCTGTGCAGCTTTCGTCCTGCAGCCTTTTCCCTTGCCTGAGGCCACTTCTGCCCCTTCCCCAGGCAAGACCTTGCCCTGCAGCCATTGAAAAGCCATCCATATATGGCTGATATGGTAGGTAGAGACCTACCCGTGAGGCCCCCTAAAAGTGATGTGGTGCTGTCTGTGAAGCCTGGCGCTGATGACTGCGAGTTCTGACCAAAGCAAGGTAAGCAAACAAACGTTGAAGCCCTGAGCTAAGTGCAGCCCACCAGGTGTATGTCATTTATGTGCTGTTGTGAAACACGTCAGCGTGTTTTCCCGCTGATGTGGATAGATGATCCAGCGGGGGCAGATGAGTCCAGCGGGCTGGCTTTATAATGATACGCTGATATATAACAACGAGGCTCCCGATGTCCGATGGCGGAAAATGCGGCCATCGGTGGGCTGAGCAGATGATCACAAACTGGTTTCACGCTGTCGTGAAACCGATCACGCCATATTGTCCGCTCATGCCACCAAACACGCCCGACACCGGCAGGCACAGAAAATCCCGGCCCTTGCCCGACATCCAATACTTGATGAGCTAAAATCCTTTTATCCTCCACTATAATGAAAATGCTATCCTGGAACTTGTGGGAACCACGTGACATGCCAATGGCAGACTCTGAATCAGAGCTTGTTTGTGTAAAATATGGACAGATGGCGTGCATGTATTTTATGCTGCTTCCTCTGAGCTAAGAACTTAAGTTAGATCTCAAATAGGAGCTATATTCATATAGTGAAGGATGCAATGTCCCTTAATCTCAAAAGTAGGCTTCTTAAAGATATGTTTCTAGGTTACTTTTTATTGCTGATGGACACAAAATATCCTACATATTTGAGTCTTGAGCCAGTCAAACAATGAGAAAAAACAATCTTTTGTTGCTTTCTTACCTATTGTGAAGGAATTGCACTCCAAATTTTGGAGCAAGGAAATACCATTTAAGCCATAAAATTCAATCCTTTGTCCCATATGACTTGGGTCTCTAGCTTTTAACCAATTGTCCAACTGTGATATATATTCTGTCTATGTCCATGGCACAGGAGGGAACCCATTTCTTCCACTGCTTTACATCTTACAGTTTGAGTTCAGGGTTGCTTCTGCAACTAAGTCCTTTATTTCATGAACAGGCCATTCATTAGTCATTACTCTTACGAGGAGAGGTGACCAAATGTGATTGGGGGTTGCCACTTCATTCGCAACTTTGGCAATCCAGTGTTCAGGGAGCAGAACTCTGATCTCCTGCCTGCTGAAATTATGAGGACACTTGTCTCCATCGGACATAAGTTTACTGCTGGATGTTAACTCAATATTCAGAAACCGGAATTTTCTGTAACTGTTGGAGTGCCACTCAAACTCATAAATTTCTAACAGGCAAGAACAGGCACTGAGTCAATAAAATATATAGCTATTTCAAACATAAAGAGATATAAATAATATGTACTTTTAATAGTACAGCAAAACTAAGTTTTATCCTGTTCGATGAACTTTGTTTTAAAAATAATTAAAGGTGGCTGCACATCTAGATGCACTCCCAAGTAAAAGCTTAAAGGGAAAACTGCACTGGTTGAAGTCATAGCTGGCACAAAGGAAGATGGTTGTGGTCCTTGGAGGCCAATCACCTTAGCCCCAGGACATCGCTGCGGGACCTAAACCACATTCGGGCTTGGGCTGATAAGTGGAAGTAACATTCGCACCAAACAAGTGCAATGACCATCTCCAATGAGAGAGACTCTAACCTTCTGCCCTTGGCGTTCAATGGCATTGCCATCGTTGAATTTCCCACCATTAACATCCTGGGAGTTACCATTGACCAGAAACTTAAATAGATCAGCCATATAAATAGTGTGACTACAAGAGCTGGTCAGAGGCTGGGATTCTGCAGTGAGAAATACACCACCTGACTCTCCAAAGTCTACTCAACATCTCCAAGGCATAAGTGAGGAATGTGATGGAATACTCTCCACTTCTCTGGATAAGTGCAGTTCCAACAACCCTCCAGAAGCTCAATACCATTCAGGACAAAGCTGCCAACTTGATTGGCATCCCATCCACCACCTAATAAGCATTCACTCTTCCCACCACTGGCGCATAGTGGTGCACTGTGTACCATCTACAAGGTGCAATCCTGCAACTCACCAAGCCTCCTTTGTCAGCACCTTCCAAGCCTGCAACCTCCACCAGCTAAAAAGACAAGAGCAGCAGAGGCATGGGAACACCACCAGCGGAAAGTTCCCCCCTAAGCCACACACCATCCTGACTTGGAACTAAGTTACCGTTCACTGTGTCAAAAACATGGAACCCCCTTCCTAACAGCACTGTGGGAGTATATACACCACATGGACTGAAGCAGTTCAAGAAAGTGGCTCACCACCACCGCCTTAAAGCAATTAGAGATGGGCAACAAATGTTGGCCTTGCCAATGACGCTCACATCCTATAAACAAATAATAAAAAATATAGTAACAGAATGGTTAAAGCACAGAAGGAGGCCATTTGTCCCATTGTGTCTGTACTGACTCTCTGCAAGAGCAACTCAGCTAATCCCACTTCCCTTTCCCCGGGGCCCTGCAATTTTTTTTCCCTTCAGGTGCTTTTCTAATTCGCTTTTGAAAGCCAGGATTGAATTTGCTTCCACCACAATCTCAGGCAGTGCTTTCCAGATCCTAACCACACACTACATAAAAAAGTTTTTCCTCATGCCACCATTTTTTTTCCCAATTATCTTAAATCTGTGCCCTCTAGTTCTCAACCCTTCCGCCAATGGGGAACGGCTTCTCACTATCTACTTTTTCTAGCCCCCTCATGGTTGTGAACACCTCTTTCAAATCTCCTCTCAACCTTCTCTTTAAGGAGAGCAGTCCCAGCTTCTCCAATCTATCCATGTAACTGAAGTTTCTCATCCCTTCATCCCTACAGCCATTCTTGTAAGTTATTTCTCTCAAGCTTTCACACCCTTCCTAAAGTGCAGTGTCCAGAATCCAGCACAATACTTCAGTTAAGATCGAACCAGTGTTTTACAAAGGTGCATTATAGCCTCCCTTATTTTTGTATTCTCTGCTCTGTTTATGAAGCCCTGGGTCATGTATGCCTTTTAAATCTCTATCTCCAGCTGTTATGCCACCTTTAACGATTTTATTTTTCAATCTTTTCTTGGCTTGCTATAATATGGAAATTTTCTTCTAAAACAATGGTAGTTGCATTTAAAGTGAGTGATCCCACTGTGTTGATTTGTAACTGTTCAACAAATGTGATAATCACTGAATAAAAAATGTTCAAAATTAAGAAAAATGAAAGGCTATTGCATTGATTTAATAAAGTCCTTTAAAGTTCATACCCAAAATAAAATAATGAGCATAACTAGCACTTAGGAATATAAATGATTGTGAGCTGAACATCATTTACACTCTTGTGTTAACCAACTAATTTCTCTTGAAGGTTCATCAACTGGATTTGGAAGCCCTCTTGGAAGAAGCCGACATAGTAGTAGTCAATCTGATCTTTCTTACTCCAGCACTACTGCATCAGGCTTGAGCTTTACAGCTTGTATGTCAGATTTCTCTCTGTATGTTTTTCACCCATATGGAACTGGCAAGCAGAAAACAACAGTAACTGGCTTGACTCCTGGATCAAGTGCTCCTGGTAAAAAAACCCAATATAGTTTCTGCTTCTTTTGTGTAACTGTTACTGTATTGCTTTTATATCATCTTTATGTACTAATATTTTTGCTGTACTTGGTGAAAATTTTGAGTTTTATAACTAGTTGTTATAAAAATTGCATTCTAGTTCTTGATAGTTTCCATTATAATTAATACCTGTCCAGTCTGTGTGTTAAGGCCGTTTTAAAAAAAATATTAAAGTGGTATGGTCGGTATAGATTTGTGATGATATAATTATATTTGGTTATATATGTAAATGCCTGTTTTCCAACATAAGCATTTGTCAAACATGTATATTTGTTATCTCTGCAAACAGCTGCTGAAGCTAGTGCACTGCTGGAGTGCTGTGGAACCCAACACAAATAATAATTATTTCAATTTCTACATTAAGTTTTATAGTACTAGGTGCTGCAGTGAGTTAATATTGAAGATCAAGCTATAGCACTGCTTGAATTCTTATCTGTGATTCTTCACATGGTGAGTTACAGATTGTAGCCAAGTAATTCTGACAAGATGGTAAAGGAGGAAAGAGAATTTAAGTGAGTCTATATAAGTTAACCCTAACACATTTTCAGTACTGAGGAGACAGATTATCAGTCCACTTGGGAAGACCTAATGTTGCAAGGTGGAATAACTTAAAAATTGGAAATGGAATAGAAGTAAATGATTTATTGATTAATTTCTCATGCTGTAGGTACTGTTGACGAGGAAGCCAGTTCTGTCACCGGCCGTAAGGATTCTCTGAGTATTAACCTTGAATTTGTGAAAGTCAGCTTGTCCAGAATGAGACGATCTGGAGGGGGTTCATTGTTTGACAATCAAACACCAATCAAAATTAACAACAAAATGGAAACCACTTTAATTAATATCTCTGGTATGATGAACAATTTTGACTATTTCCACTTCAGTTTAATAGAATTATTTTTATTTGTCCTTTATAAATTTATATTTTATGGATAACAGATAGTCAAGGGAAAATTTAGAAGATCAATTTTAAGTTAAAAAATTGTAATGGAGACACTAATGGAACACATCCCTAGGGCCTGATGGTTTCCACTCCATGGTATTAAAATAAATAGATGAGAAAACTGAGGTGAAAGATCATAATTTTCCAAAGCTTTGTGTGGGTGTCATATTTATTGAAAATTTCAAGATTGTGGTTAATAGATTGTTATTGGGTAAGCATAACACGAGATATGGAACAAAGATGAAATTGAGGTACAAATAATGTATTATCAAATTGAATAGCAGAACAAACTCGAGGGGCTGACTGGCCTACTCCTATGTTTCTATATTTGCTTAATATACAAGATCCAATAATTCTTGAGGTAAGTCCCATGACATGTTGGATATCGCAGATGAAATAAATTGGATACTCCACTAATCTCCATTGCATATCCTGACTGTACAAAAGGTTTGAGAATACTATATTAAAAGTCAAGTATCCATGAAAATTATTAGAAATGTGCTTTAATCCCCTCATTTTATAAAGTGAAGTGACCTTTGTTCTCTCCACATGCAAGGTGATATTGTGAAAATTCCTGCTTTGTAAACACTAAATTTACATATTGTTTTTCTCACAGCTGAGTCATTGAGCTAATTTTTAAAAAAGTTTATTTCATGCAATAAAAATTAGAAAACTGAAGATGTTGCCAAATATGTAGTTGGATGCTGTAAGAAATTCAGATCTTAGCAAGGTTAAATATGCTGGTTAGAGCCTATAGTAATCAGAGAAAGGGGAAAAAATTGTTCTAATTTTAATGCTATCACAACATATAATTATGTTTGTGGGGATAGCTTCTTGCTATGAAAATACCACAAAAAAGTGATAATACAGATAGGAAATAGGAACATAGGAGCAGAAGTAGACCATTCAGCCATTTGAGCCTATTCAGGATCATGGCCGATTGTCTACCTCAATGCTACTTCTCAGTGCTTTCTCCATATCTCTTAATGTCATTAGTTACCAGAAACCCATCGATTTCTGTCATGAATATGCTCAATGATTGAACTTCCACAGCCATCTGGGGTCGAGAATTCCAAAGGTTCACCGCCCTCTGAGTGAAGAAATTCCTCCTCATCTCAGTCTTAAATGGCCTACCCCTTATTCTGAGACTATGCCCCCTGGTTCTAGACTCACCAGCCAGGAGAAACATCCACCCTGTCACACCCTGTAAGAATTTTGTAAGTTTCAATGAGATCACCTCTCATTCCTTGAAACTCTAGAGAATACAGGCCCAGTTTCCTCAATCTCTCCTCATAAAACAATCCTGACATTCCAGGGATAAGTCTGGAGAATCTCCATTGCACTCCCTCTTTGGCAAGTATATCCTTCCTTAGATAAGGAGACAGTACTCCAGGTATGATATCACCAAGGTTCTATACAATTGCAGCAAGACATCTTTACTTCTGTACTCAAATACCCTTGTGATGAAGGCGAACATACCATTTGCCTTCCTTATCGATTGTTGCACCTGCATGCTAGGTTTTAGTAATTCATGAACAAAGACATCCAGGTCCCTTTGGACATCAAAACTTCCCAACCTCTCTCCATTTAAGGAATATTCTGTCTTTCTGTTTTTCTACCGAAGTGGATAACTTTACACTTATTCACATCATATTTCATCTACCATGTTCTTGCCCATTCACTTAGCCTGTCCAAGTCCGCTTGATGCCTCCTTGCGTCTTCCTCACAACTTACATTCCCACCTAGTTTGTGTCATCCAGCAAATTTGGAAATATTACAATTGGTCTCCACATCCAAATTATTTATATAGATTGTGATCAGCTGTGGCCTTAGCACTGATCTTACGGTACCCTACTAGTAACAGCCAGCCATCCTGAGATTGATCCATTTATTCCTACTCTCTGCTTTCTGTCTGTTAACCAATTCTCAATCCATACTAGTATATTACTCCCAATCCCATGAGCTCTAATTTTGCTTACTAATTGAATTTTACTAGTTGAATTTACTACACAAATTGGAAGTTAATGCAAGGATGTTTCTGCATGGTTTTAATTTTCTGTCTATAACTCCCAAGCTAATCTAATTTGTAAGTGTTGTTTCATAGAAGTTTAGTGTTTTAATTTAATACTTCTAAGCATATCAAAAATTTGAGGTATTTGAACATAGACTCCAGAGTGAAACGTGTTGGGTTTTTAAAAAATCAAATCTGTCTTGCTCATCGACAATGAGGATAAAATGATCTTTCTCAAATTAACATATTTTCTGTGGCAAGTGTCTAAGCTTTTGATTATAGTAAGTATAAATTAACTGTTTACTTTTTGGTCTGCAGCTGTCTGTGATATAGGGTCTGCTTCCTTCAAGTATGACATGCGCAGACTTAGTGAGATTCTAGCCTTTCCGAGAGCTTGGTACAGAAGAAGTATTGCTAGGCGCCTCTTCCTTGGTGATCAGACGATCAACTTACCAGGTAAGTTTATGTAAAAATCAATGTACAGTTAAAAGTGTTTGGAGAAAAGCAAAACGAGCAACTTTACATTGATAACTCCTGAACTGGGTCAAATTAATGTTCATTTTTGTATTGATGCACATTTTAATTATAAAGGTGTCATTATTTTTGTCACCTCCATTTTACTGGATATTTCATTTATTCTAATTTTCTCTCTTCCTTATTTTCTTCCACAAAGTTAGCATCCCCTATATTCCACTTAATTCCTTACCGATATCTGTTCAGAATCACTATAATTGCCATTCCTTTGTGAACCCACAAGAGGGGGATGGAGAGGTATTAGAATTGCAGGAATCTAACAAGAAGAAATGAACAACATAGTACTTCATAAATGAAAGAAATGAAAGAGACAAATGAGGTTTAGTAGACTTGATGCTCAAAATATTCAATCACTCCAAAGTAGGAAACATGGAATGCTAAATGATATAGCCAAAATATTACAGATTAAGTTGTGCTGTGGTTTGCCCTGGTCAGACAAAACCCTGAGTATTTTGTCCAGCTGTCGTCAACAAGCCCATAGAGGCAATGTAGTGTCAGAAGATGGAATAAGGAAAGACTAGAATATCATGCTTTTTAGCCTTGAAATAAGGCAATTGAGAGGTGACCTTTCAAAAGTATATTTAAGAGTAATTAGTATGGACGATACAGATTTGCAGTGCAAATGAATCATGACAGTAAGTAAAGAAACATGGGTTCAAAATGATAAAACATAAACTTAAGACTGATGTCATGTAGTTCTTCATATGGAAAGACCAGTACCAAATGGTTTCCAAATAGGTTAATGGGGGGAGAAGGATTGCAATTCTTTCAGAAACAGTTGGATGCTGTGATTAGAAGACAGTAAGATCATTTTGGGTGAATGAGCTATGAAAGGCCTGAATGAAGAAAGCCATTGGCCCATCTTGTGGCAGGTTTTCCTTCCTTCACCATAAATTGTCGAGTTAAAGCTGCATACAATTTCAATGAAATAATTATTACAATTTGACAAATTACTTCATATTATAATCCAAAAAATATGGAAACTTCTGACTTGAAAGTAGTTGCTCAGAACAGATTGTGCAATCCAAATCCTGTTACTGAATGGTTTAGTGAACTAGGATTTAAAAATAAATTCAAATACCTATTTATTATTCATTCATTCATTATTTATTCCACATCCAAATAGGATAGTTCCATAGTGCCACAAAGAAAAATTAGCTAATGACACAAGCCCTTTCAAATTTGCACCACATGTAGGCCTTCTACTTGACCTATTGCGGTCTTCTGCACATGGTGTTCACATGATGAGTTCTAGAGCTTTGTTTTGATCCATTGGTTCTGGAAACGTTTAACTCTGTTAAAGCCTAAAGCCCCACATGTTTAGTATATGGGAAGCCTCTTTTAAGGTATAACAGGTGCTGTTCCTGGCATGGCTTTCTACAATCCTTGTTTGATGTCCAGTATTGATCTCCCTGCTTACTAGTGAAGAAGGAATGATGCATATGTTGGGTTGTGATGTTAATGGTATATAATTCTGCTGATGGCCTACAGCACCTCTTAGAAGCACCTCATTTGAACTGCTAAATCTGTCCTTGGCCTATCCCACTAAACATGGTAGTTGCTACACTACATGATGAAGGGTGTTCTCGTTATGGAGACAAGACTTTGTAAGGTCTCTACCAATGCTAACGTAGCCCGTAACAGGTAGATTGGTGAGATTATGTTGGTTCCTTTACAATTCCACATAACCCATTCTGGCAAAAGTGCCCCTCAGAGCTTGGCTGGCTCTCCCGCTGATGGGATTACCAAGCCACTCTGGTTGACATTGAAGCCCCCTTCCCAAGTGCGTTCTATGCTCTGGCTTCCCTCAGTGATTCATGCAAGTGGTATTCAACAAGCAATCTGACAATTTAAACAGTGGAGATGTCAAGAGAAATGATCTTGAGATAGAGCTGGGTGTTGTCAGTGTACTTGTGTTTTTGGATGATGTCACTGAGGGACAAAATATATATGAGAAATAGAAGCGGACCAAGGATAGATTCTCGGGGACATTATAGATGAATACTGCAGGAGCAGGAGTAGAAGCCACTTTAGGCAACTCTTTGGCTACAACAAATAAATATGTAACCATATCCTCTCTTCTTCTATGACTTATGTACCTGCCTGGATTTCCCTTAAATGCGTCCATACTTTTCAACTCAACGATTCCATATGGTAACAAACTCCACATTATATTCTGTCTCTGGTTAAAGAAGCTTCTCCTGAATTCCTTAATGGAGTTATTAGTGAACATCTTATATTTATGACTCTGCATTAGGACTCACAGAGTGGAATCTTCTGGGCCCGCCTCAAGTGAGAAGCTTGGCAGGCGGGGGAACTTAATTTAGTGGGAGGCAAAAAATCAGTTTCCCAATGGCGGGATGAACTTTTGCAGTTACGTTCTGGGAACATTAAAGGTGGGTTGAGCTTCCTGACAAACAGTGTCAGAAAGCCCTTTTGCATGTATTTGCATGTCATGCATGCTCATCAAAAGGCTAGCTTGCCAGAATTAAGTGCCCCCTCCAAATTAAGTTTTCCACCAGCGAGAAAGTTTTGTGTTCAGATTCACAACTGCATATACATTGCATGCACCCGGCGAGGACTTTGGAGTGAGTAGCCGCTGCTTTGTCCTTCTTGGGGACCACTCATAAATGTAAGCTACTTGGTTGAGATTGGGTGCGAGTAGTCCAAGCTGTGAGGAGGCTGGACAAAGGAGGCAGGATCAGTGGAAAGATAGAGCAGAGGCTAGACAAGGGAGGCAGGGGAAAGGCAGGAAGGTGTCCAGGGAAAGAAGGCAGACTGCCTGGTGCTGTTTAAGAGGAGCTTCACTCTTTTTACCCTCACATTGTTCTTTGCCACTCACATAGCCTTTTGAACTCCACTTGAGACTTTGCATCCACCACGTCTCACATCAGGGCAACAGCAGCAGAAGATGCAATGACTTTCTGCATATTCTGCACATACTCTGCCCAGACTAATGCTCTGGGGGCATAGGTTCAAATCCCACCATGGCAGCTGGTGGAATTTGAATTCAATTAATAAAATCTGGAATTAAAAGCTGGTCTCAGTAGTAGTGACCATGAAACTGTTGTTGATTGTCCTAAAAGTCCATCTGATTCACTAATGTCTTTTGGGGAAGGAAATCTGCTGTCCTTACCTGGTCTGGCCTACATGTGACCCAGACCCATAGTAATGTGGTTGACTCTTGACTGCCCTTTGAAATGGCCTAGCAAGCCAGTCAGTTCAAGGGCAATTAGGGATGGGCAACAAATGCTGCCCTTACCAGTGACATCCATATCCCATGACAGAATGAAAATAAATCATTCTCAGAGCTCAGAACTTGGTGAGCTGCAAGTAATGGAGGTCACTGGCCACACAGTCACAAATGATGGCCAGTGCTTAAGCATCATGTCTGTATATTCAGTGATCCCAATGCTGATAATGGGAGAGAAGTAACTCTAAGTGAGGACATTATTGGACTCTGATGGGAGACCAAGCTTCACACCCTAAAATGCTTGCCACCACTGAAGAAACTAGCAGCAATATGAGAATCCAGGAAACTTCCAAACAGTGCAAGTGAACATATATTTACAAGTGCCTTAAGTATATACAATGGTTGTGCACCCATGCCACCTACGCGCCTTGAAAACTTCTTAATCTTCCTTTTTCTACCGCTACGCCTGGGTGCAGCCCTGACATCCGCAGCTGAGGTGGAGGCAGCCTGCTGTCTGCTATGCCATGTTGACTGTGATGACTTTTGGCAGGTGTCCTCTGGTGGCCTGAGGCCTAAAGGGGTTCAGCCTACTGAGGGGCTCCTGCAGTGGTGCAGGTGCACCCTCCTCGGCCTGACTTTCTAGAGGCGATGGGGTCACTGGCAGAGCACTCTTGGAGTGTCCTGGAGTGAAGCCCCTGGGGTGCCTAGCTGGCACTCCTCCTACCTGTCAGTGCACAATGGCACCTCCCTGACTCCTTGAGGAGTTAGGACACCTGGAGGGAGTTTGATGTGCCTCAATCCCCTCTCGCCTAGTTGCTGCTGCCCTGCACTCACGGAGTGACAGAGTGCAGGTTCGAGTGCATATCCAGCAGCAGCTGTGTGGAGACTGGGTCTCCAAGGCAGCTGCTGCCCTTTCCATGGAGGCAGCTAAGGGCTCACATGCAGGAGCCAGTACAGCAAACAGGACAGACGGACTGTTCCAGCCTTCAGTCCAGTCTGTGGACAGCTTCTGATATTTCTGCCTGATATTCCCCTGCCTGTCTCTGCAACTCCAACATGCCCCATTCTCATGGCCAAGCCTAGAGGTTCAACACCTGCATGGGGTTCCACAGGGACCTGATCTCCAGCAGTCCTCCAAGTGTCAGAGACCTTGGCTGTCACTTCGTCCGTCAGCTATGAACCCATGTCTGTGATGTGCTCACCAGATTGTGTCCCTAAGCCTACTCTAGAACGTGCACCCACTGAGTTGAATGCATCTGTGCTGGTGGAAGATGCAGGTGAATGTTGTTATGGTGCATCCTCTGAGGATTCAGAGTCATTATCCTCGGGTTGGAGCTGGATCGGTGGGTGGTCTAACTTCTTTCCTTCCCCCTTTTCTTGCTAGTACCTGGGCAGGAAAACAGAACGATTTAGTGGATGCCTAAGCAGGCTCCCTTATTAAAACAATGGGCAGGATCATCTCAGATTCGCACTAAGTGCAGTAGTGGGAGGGAAAAACGGCATTTTACCCGCCAGGCACAATGGCAGCTTCTCACACGGTTTTGTCTCAATTCCGCCGCATTAATTATGCATTTTCGGGAAACACGCTCTCATTCGCCGCTTCATTACACTGGGAGCCATATTTTAAAATGCAGCCTCGCGCACACCTCCTAGCGCTTCCAGCCCTGGACTGCTGCACAGAAGACATGGTCCGAAAGGCAAGAAGACTGCAGCCTCCACTTTAATTTCGCGTCCCTCGCGCACCTTTTCGATGCTGTGGCGGCCCATTGTGATATCCTCTACGCCCGTTCTGGCCGCAGGATGGGCAGCAACATCACCAATCCAGCATGGGAGCTGGTCACAGTGGTGGTCAGCGCCAACTCCTACAAGAGAGGACAGCCACCCAGTGCTGAAAAAGGATGAATGATCTCCTGTGTTATCCAGGATAAGTCACTCTTCTCATCACTCAACTCACACGTTCACAAACCCATCACACATCCACAGGGGTCTCACTCACTGCCGGTTCAAGGGATGTCACCATTCACATACACTCTCGCATACACACCTTCATTGTCTTCACCCTGTCCTTGGGAACACTCACCACCCATATATGCCAACCATACTTATCATCTGGCCTGGTAGGCATCTTGCTTACACTTTTTCCATCTCTATTCATGCAGGACAAGCTGAAACACAAGAAGGAGAGGTCGCAGACTGGTGGAGGAATGCCTGAAATCAAGGTCCTCACAGACTTTTAAAATAGAGCCATTCAGCTGGTCGATGAGGATCTGGACCATTCTTGTGCTGACACTGAGGTCAATGGTGCTCTACCAAGTGAGGATCCAGCAGTGCAACATCCTTCAGACAACCGTGCTGAGTGATGTGTAGTGTTTCACAGGCCACTGCTGTGCACTAATTCTCTCCTTGCTTTCTCAGGCACATCTGGGAAACAGCTGACGGAATCCACGACCCAGGGCCTCCAATCAAGCCATGAAGGAACCTCTGAAGAGGAATTTTAAGGCACCCTCATTGAAGACCCATCACAGCACTTATCCACACCCTCCACCAGTGCAGAGAGATACACCTCGGTGGCACCTAGCTTTAGAGTACCCTCGGATCGCAATCTGGTGAGGACATCACACTGTCTGATCCACAGCAGGCAGCAGCGGCAGGGACTTCCCAGGTGTCCAGCACTCGGAGGACTGCTGGAGGCCAGAAATTTGCTGAACCCAAATCAGATGACAAGCCTCTGGACTCGGTAATACCTCAGTTGCTGGAGCTGCAAAGGCAAGCTCTGGAACATCAGGAAGGGATGTCCACTGCACTCCTCAGACTGCAAGGCAGGATGGAGGAGTCCATCTGCCTCCAGGCGGAGGTGATAGTGCTGGCATGCCAATGCACTGAGGTCTACACTGGTAGGATGGCGGCGGCCGCCATGTAGACTTGGTCCAGGACATTGGTCCTGCACTGCCGCGTGGGCTGAAATCGATCGCTGGCGCCATCGTTGACCTCCAACCGTGTGTACGTGAGAGGGGTGCGGGGCAGTTCGTCCTCATTCCAGCTACACCTTCTCCTGAAGGCGTCAGCCAGGAGCCCTTGGGCACCCATAGGGAAGAGGGCGGGACATGCATATCCCGGGGCCATCCACCCAGGGGACTCCGGGAGTGGCTGGCCCATCCGAATTCCCTCTGCCTGTGACCCCCCCCCCAGCAGCTCCAGATCCACAAGCCGAAGAGGGTGCCACTGCCACTCAGAAGGACCGCAAAAGCAGGCCGAGGCCCTCCAGAGGACACCCACCAAGGTTATCACAGTAGCCTACCTCCACCTCCACCGTGCCTGTCTGGGGAGCAACAAGACATAGCGGCAGGATTAAGAAGATGTAACTCTTTCGAGTACATTCACAGTTCTTGACTTTTTTTTTTTGTTCAAGTCCTGGAGTGGGACATGAACCCACAACCTTCTGACTAAAAGGTGAGGGTGCTATGAACTGAGCCACAGCTGACACCTCCAATAAGAAGGTGTAACTCTTTCGAGTTATCAACAATCACAGATTGTAACTCTTGCGAGTACATTCACAGTTCTTGGTTTCCGGGAGTGGGACATGAACCCACAACCTTCTGATTCAAAGGCGAGGGTGCTATGAACTGAGCCACAGCTGAAGTTGCACAGCCTGAGCACGGGTGTTAATTACTTGTACATAATGTTCACCATTATAAATAAACTCCCAAGAATGTCTTCCTGCCTATGGCTTCTTGAGCAGTGTTCGTGTCACTCAGATGTGAAACCTTGGTTCCTGCACAAGATAAAGGCAGGTGTCTCAGTCCAGGGCCCTTCCCTGTGCTTTGTGCAGCTTTGAGACCAAAGTGATGGCCCAGCCTCACACTCCTTGGACACATTACTGATGCCTGCACCTCGATAGTACTTGTCATTGCTGCCAGAATGTCGTGGGTAGGCGTCTCAGAGTTCCGTCATTCTCTGTATCCTCTCAGCATCTTTAGGGTGGGGCTGGCCCCCATCTCATCAGCATCTGTGATCAGTGACGCTGTGCTCCTGAAGGGGTCAAGTACTAAAGGCTGACAAAGGATCAGGTGCAATTAAAGTTTCAAGGCTGCATCTCCATGATATGACCCTGATCACAGAACGCAAGCAAGCCCTAAGCCAGCCAGGAGTCATACATTCACAGAGGCTATGTGAAGTATCCTCACTGCTTGTCGTCATCATCCACCTAGAATCAAGCAACAATTAGGGCCTCCGCCACGTCTCCATGACAGGAGCCTTATCACAGAGGGTATGTACGCTGCCGTAAGTCAGACTGGAGTTACACATGCAATGTGAGGATTTATGGTGTCTCCTCATTGCATGTCGTCATCATCCTCCAGAAATCTAGCAGCTATGAAGGCCTCCAAAGGTGCCTGCCTCGTCTTGCCAGTGTGATGGCCTCATTGTCGTCGTCATCACCGTCGAGGACCTCTTCACGCTCATCCCCATTGACGTCCTCCTCACCAGAGGAGACCTGCAGCTCTTCCGTCTCCATTTCAGCCACCTCTTCTCCCTGTTGCAGTGCCAGGTTGTAAAGGGCACAGCAGACGATGATGATGCATGACCCCCTCTGTGGACTATATTGCAGGGCTCCACCAGACCGGTCTAGGCATTGGAGCCTCATTTTCAGCATCCCAATGGTTTGCTCCACCAAGGTGCGAGTTACAGCATTATTATACCATCACTCTGCTGCAGTCTGAGGCCACCGCACGGATGTCATCAGCCATGTCCTCTGCAAGTCACCCTTGTCCCCGAGGAGCCAGCCCCGCTGCCTCTGTGGATCCTGGAAGACATCAGGGATTTGTGACCGACTGAGAATGTAGGAGTCATGGACACTTCCTGGAAACTAAGCTCAGACCTGCAGAATGTGTTTGTGGTGTTCGCACACCAGCTGCACATTCGGCAAATGGAAGCCCTTGCGGTTGACATAATTGACCACTTGTTGCGACGGAGATCTGAGCACCATGTGAGTGTAGTCGATGGCACCCTGCACCTGTGGGAAGCCTGAGCTCTGGGCAAATCCAATCCCTCTTGCATCCTGGCTTTCCTGGTCCCTGGCGAAATGCATAAATTTGTGTACCTCTGCGAAGATGGTGTCCATGACCTCATGGGCGTGCTTGTGACATCCCACAGAGGTCACCTGTGGAGCCCTGAAAGGAACCACTGGTATAAATATTGAGTGCCGCTGTCATTTTCACGGCCACTGCCAGTGGATGCCCTCCATGTCCCTGTGGTGCCAAATTCCACAGCACTTGGAAGATATAACCGACCAGTTCCCTAGACATGCGCAGCCTTCAGCGACACTGGTTCTCGGTCATCTGCAGGAATGAAAGGCGAAGTCTAAAGACCCTGGGTCTAGCTAGGTGCTGACCAATGACGGTTTGTTGTGGCTCTTCAGTGGCGTGTGTGGGAGCCCCAACCGCCCCTTCTTCCTGAGGGGGCTCCTCCTCCTCCCGCTATGCAGCCAGGTGCCTCTGTCGCTCTCTTCTCTGTCGTCTTTGCTCTCTGTATGCCACTAGGTATATAGCTAGTTCACCAGGCTCCATGCTCCTGATGTTGTACTCCTGCAGGATGAAAGAGAGAGATGCATGGGTTAGCTTTTGGTGTTCAAAGAGCCTCTCTCTATTAGGTCTGAAAGCCCCTTAATGCATCCTGGAGAGTGCTGGTCACCACTTGGATGGCCAGAGATCAGTGCATTGCATGGCTGTCCAAAACCCCACCCTCCTCTGCCCCACTCCACCTGACTGGCAGTAGCTTTGCCCACTGGACTGCATGCTGTGCTTTCAGCTCAGGTGCAGGCATCGTCCTAACCCACACTGCAAGGCTGCACTGTTAGCTTGAACCAGGCTCCCCTGATGTCCGGCGGACCACCACCAGCCTGGGCCCGCTCCCTCCCATTGTGTTCATTCTTGTCCCGCAGACAGACAGGAGGATTGAGTGTCACCTCAATGGGTGCATGAGCCTTTTAAGAGCATGCTTGCCTAGGCCAGCTCCTGAGCCCTCCCCAGTAAGTGATTAATAAGCAAGATGTGCTGCAACTGATAGAACATTGACAGCATGAAGTGGCTGACACATATTCAGTGTACGTCCCATTTGCTGCTGAGTTCAGCAACCCAAACCTTTTTGACATCCTTCACATAATTACACTGCCTGATGCCCTTATGAGTGTCACTTTGCAATGAGTAGATTGTGCCACTTACCCTGGCACAGTGCAGCAGTTCGTTCATCCGTTTATGGCAGTGTAGGCTGGCTTTCTTATGGGCCCCACGGGTGCTAACCTCCACTCTGACTTCCGCCCAGGCCATTTGGTCAGATGGGAGGGCCTCCAGCTGCCATCTCAACAGGCTCCTGCCTTGCCTGGATGACCTGGAGGAAAACCTGGAGGGGGGCATCGTTGAACCATGGGGCTACAATGTTATCTGCTCTGAGGCATCCTGATGCTTACAGAATCTGAAATTCTTGGCCTGCAGTGAGTGAATGGCTGTCCGGGTGCCCTATAAATATGGCACCAGGACCTTCAACCCCATGAGGCATGGGGATGGAATGGCGACTTGCAGCCCAACCCTGCTGCAAGGTTTGCCGTGCTCCTCGTGCATACAAATGTAATGAGCTGAACAGCGTGAGATTGCAGGGAGTCGAAGTGGAAATCACTCTCATTTCCGCTCCTGTCACCCAATTTATACTCCTGAACAGAAGATCCCGCCCATAGATTATGTTTGGTACTTATATTTATGTAACATCTGTGGGAATTTAGGACTTAATCTTAACTCCAAAAAAAGGGTGGATTGGTATTGTGTCAGAGTGTGAAATGCAGAAAATCTGAAACAGGAACCCAAAGTATCCTAGAATCACTCACTTCTGGTTTTAATGGTTGGTTAGGCAACCTGTTTGTTCACAGGGACAGGTTGGTCATTTCACTCTGGACTTGCTTGAATTTTTGTGTTGGTGTCATTATTTTGGATCTTCATACTTCATGTTTTACTCATTTAATTAAATGTATACCCACAATTAGACCTTATGTACTGCAAATACGAAAGATCATCTGATCATTTGTGGTACAATTTTTTAAAAGTTATACTATTGTGCCATTAACTTTCAAAAGACATTTGGGTACCTACTTAAAGAAGAAAAATTAGGAAGGCTATGTTTGGAAAATGTGCAAGGGAGTGGATTAATTGGATAGCTCTTTAAAAGGGTGACATAGGCATGATGAGTCAATTGACCTCCTGTATTGTAAGATTCAATGATCTGTGATCCTATTTGTATGTAAGGGTTGATTTATTTTCTAAAAGAACAGGGAAGGCTCCAATGCAAAAGGTAATCTTGCACATTCCTTCATTAAAAATTAGTTATTCGACTTTGTGAAGAATTACTTTAATTGAAGTTTATAAATGATCTAGTTTTTTAACATTCGAATTTTAAAAAACTTTTAACAGTTTCAGGACCCGTGACTCCAGATTCCATTGAAAGCCAGCAGCTTTCTCCTGAATCAACACGCAAGGCTTACTGGCGTACCTGGGAGCAATCAGCACAGTCTTCTAATTACTCACATCTAGCGCAGACAGCAAATGTCTTCAATGATCACACAGCATCTAGCAGTACATCGCCAGCTGGTCTGATTCACAGTGTGAAATCCCCTTCAGCTGTCCGATCTAGAACTATTTCAGATTCATCTGCTCCAAGGAGAGGTACAGACACTGAGAAGGATTATCGATAGCAAGAGAAGTAGTGATGTTAAATGCATCCGTATTGCTATGTGCCCATATATTATACAATTGCATTGCAAAACTGGCTTACTAATATAAATGACAAATGTGCCACATATATTAGCAAACCAAACATGCAAGCAAAATTATTTTATTGCATTGATTGTAAATTATGCTGCTTTGAGCGGTATGCAGGAAGTGATAGTATTTTGCTTTACCTGCAACACAGTAATCTGAAAAGTAAGGATATAAATAATAAACATGATTAAAATTCCTGTGTACAGTGCATCTTGTATTAAATTGTCAGATAGTATATTGCATTTGTCTGCCACAGTGCCTATCTTGTGTGCTTGTTTACATATCCTAGTGGTCCTATGAAGTGCCTGGTCAGTGGCTACAGCTCGGGATGTTGGAAGGTTGCTGAGCTTCTGTTGAGCACTTATCAGGGCAGTCTTACACTTTGGATGGTAGACTACTGCATTTTGATGTTGACCAGAGCAGTCTAGCCAAATGTCTATATGGCATGAACAAGGGAACTGTGGGAATGGGTATTGGGGAAGAAAACAAACATGCAGTCAACCTGAGAGAGAACAGCAGATGCCTTTCCCACAAAGACAAGGTCATGCATGTCCTGGCTTCACCCCTCAACACTCTCGCTCCTCTGCAAAGAATAGATTGTCTAAGTGGCATTGCTCTAGAAGTCCCTGTCAACTGTAGCCCCTGAAACCAAGATGACAGCTATTTGGCTTCCCTGGGAGCAGTGAAAGTTGTCAGGAGAGGCTCCATGACAGGTAGACACCTCTGCTTCATTGATGGAGCTGACAACTCAGTCCATACTGGATCTCTGCAAAGCCAGAATACAAGTTGGTGATTGTCTCTTCCACGCTCTATGGCATCATGTGCAAATTCTTTGGCACCAATCTTACTGGCGTACTTCCAGCCGTGTCTCAGACACCCATCGGTGCTGCCAGTTCTATGCTGCCCTTCAAAGTCCACAGTTACAAAGCACAGACACAAAATGAGCATGAGTGGTAAAAACAGAAGCAGGAATTGCACTAGTAGCCCACTGCATAAAGCTGGACTCACTTTAAATTTGTAGTAATCTACAATAGAGTAAACATTTTGATTATAATTTTAATACATTTGTTTCCCTATTCCGCTCAAAGGAATCCACTGAACATACTACATGTATTCATTATCCTTTTTCCTTCTGGTTGATAATTATGCAAATATTCTACTGTTGTTGATAGATTCCATTACCAAACTCACTACATCATCATTTAGCAAGAATGGAAAGACAGCAAACCAACAAACAGCACCCTGGGAAACATTAGTTGTCTTTGCAATCAATCTGAAGCAGCTAAATGTTCAAATGAATATGAGTAATGTCATGGGGAATACCACGTAAGTAGCAGAGTTTTGCATCATGACTACAATTCTTCTGTCTTTTTCTAGAGCATGTCTAATATAAATGTACAGTACTTTTTATTCTAGAACAATCAATATGCGAGAATGAGTTACATACTGTGTGTGGATGGAACAGTAAGAAACAGTATTTGCATTTTAATATTTGCACACTTACTGTCTTTAATCTTTTCTTACTGTTTATAAGCTATGTTTTAAATTTTAGTTTACCCAGTGGTCACAGTTTCATACTGGTTTTTTGGGTTTTTATTTTCTGGCATGATCTTAGTATATTGTACTATCAAAAGATGATCACTACAGGATGTTGTACTCCTTTGCGATACATTATTGCTGGCTTATTATAAATGAGATCACAAAGTAGGTTCCAACAAAGAAGACCCTTGAGTCCGTTTAATCTAATACATGTAATAACGATGCAGTTTTATTGAATCCAGTATACTGGCCTCAGATGTATTTTCTGGCAACCTGTTCCACATCCATCTTGTAAATACTTTCCTACATCATCCCTAAACATGACTTTCACTGCTTAAACATGTGCCTCTTATCTTGCTCTAGCATATCTTGCCACCTCCTGCTTTAGGATCCTCCTTAAAACTCACCTCCTTGGCTTTGTCTTTAGCCACCTTTCCTCATGTATATCCTCCTTTGACTCAGTGTATTTTTTGTCTGGCTGTACCTCTGTGAATTGCCGTGCGACATTATTTTTGCATTAAAGGGTTTATATGAATGCAAGCGATTGTGATTTCGGATTCTCTTTATCCTATTAAATATCTTATATGCATATATAAGATGCCATCTGAAGCATCTTTTTTTTTGTAGAATGAGTCATTCTTCAAATTTTTTTTATTGACCAGGATAAGCCTTGTTAATGTACTCTGCACTGTCTCTAGGGCCAGGACAGGCCCTCATACAAATTTCACATCTGCTGTAGATACCTTTGAGGTTCAGATGTGTTTGTTGCTCCCATAAACTGTCTGAGCATCTTGGTTATATGGGAGTTTACTCACACCTTGCTTTGACGCTGGCTTCATGGAAAGCGCTGCAGGAAAAGGCTCCTGCATTTCCCCTACAGTGTAAATGTTTATAGGCAACCCCTAGGATGAAAGAATGATTTGCAAATTCCCAATCTTCTTGGATAGCAACAGCAATGTCTGACCTTAATACACACATTCCAAAAATTCCTGCTGCTTATGGCTTTTTAAACCTGTCCAAATCCACTTTGCTTTAAAATCCAGCACTTAAAAGTAGTTTTTATTCTTCAATCCATTTGTGTAAACTCGCCAAAAAAAATCCCAAAACATAACCAGAACTATATTCAGTACAGCACGTTTGGCCTAACGAGACGCTGCACAGCTTGAGCATAACCACTAAGAATTTGAACCGACTTAACCTAGCGTCCTATTTGTTTTATTACTCCTCGTGGTGTGACTATATTGGAGAGAAGATCTATATGATGTTACAGTACAATTATTTTCAATAAAAGAAAATGGGATAAAACTGGCATTGCCACTGGAGTCAAAACTCTTAGATTTACTAGCAGTAGTTTTCAGTTAGTGCTGTACATTTCAACACTGCTTATTGTACCAATTTATTTTTTAAAATGTAGTGTTGTACTTCGCTTTTAAACCTATACTCAACTGTTTCAATGCAGCAAAATTGCATAAATAAATACTTCTTTCTTAGTACAGCATACATACTTCCTAAGATTTACCATTAAAATTACTTATTCTATTTTAGGTGGACAACTAGTGGATTAAAAAGCCAGGGGCGATTATCAGTGGGTAGCAACAGAGACCGAGAAATATCAATGTCCATTGGTCTAGGAAGATCTCAACTAGATTCCAAGGGAGGAGTGGTCGGTGGCACTATAGATGTAAACACTTTGGAGATGGTTTGTAAGTTTCACAACATAAATAACTTGCAATAGCCTGGAGAAATCCATTAACATTTTTACTCTTTCTCGTGCCTACTTTTAAATGGGCAGTATTAGTGAGCCAAAATTTGCTGTAGCAGGGCATCAAGTGGCATATACTGTTGTTAGTTAGATCTGCCCCTGCACCCTTCAGGTCAAGATATTGTTGCCCATCTTGAAAGTACAAGTTGACAGTACACAGCAAGAGAAACAGGGCATCTTGGACTTGAAGGAACAGGGAAAGCAACAAGGGTATATCCTTCAGCTGTGAGATTTAAGGATTGGGAAATAACCACAAAGGACTGTGAATTCAGTGTCAAATTAGGCACAGAAAAATAAAAAAAGGAGGGAAAGATCACTTGGATTGGAAGCAAAAAAGGCATAGAAAGGAAAAGTAAGAATAAAGGTTAAGGCCAGGATTTTCCTCGCCTGCCTGCATTGGACATGTTTGGTGGTGTGAGTGGACAATGTAAAACGATTGGTTTTACGACGGTGTGAAACCAGTTTGTGATCGTCTGCTCAGCCTGCCAATGGCAGGCCACGTTTCCCACCATCGGACATCAGGAACCTCATTGTAATACATATGCATATCATTATTAGGCCAGCCTGCCGGAATTGTTCTCCCTAGCCCCAGCCGGATCGGCCGCCTACCTTGGCGGGAAAACATGCTGACGTGTTTCACGACAGCACATAAGCAATATGCACCTGGCAGACTGCACCTTATTCAGGACTTCAAGGTTTGTTTGCCTACCTTGCTTCGATCAGCACTCGTAGTCAGCGCAAGGCTTCACAGACACCTCACATCACTTTTAGGGGGGCTCTACCTACCAGATCAGCCAAATGTGGGTGGCTTTTCAAAGGCTGCAGGGCCAGGGCTTGCCTGGAGAAGGGGGAGAAGTGGCCTCGGGCAAGGGAAAAGGATGCAGGATGGAGGGCTGTACTGGGGAAGGAGGGTAACCCAGGGTGTTTGTGGGGGCACATGATGATCTGTGCAAGCGGCCTCAAGATGGTGAGGGCTGAGGAGGCTATCTCCAGAGGAGATGAGGCAAGATGGACGTGTGAGGGTATGTGTATGAGAATGGGTGGTGATGTCCCTTGAGATGGCAGTGAGGGAGATGCCAGTGAATGTGTGATGGGCTTGAGTGTGAGTTTAGAGTGATGAGATGGTTGCCATACCCTGGCTGCATGGATGAGATCATTCATCCTCTACCTGCATTGGATGGCCAACCTCTTCCGTGTAGTATTGGCACTGATCACCACCTCCTAAGCCTGGTTGGTCACGCCGCTGCCCATCTTGCGGCCAGAGCGGGGATAGAGAACATCACGGCGGGCCTCGATGGCATCTAAAAGGCGTTCCAATGATGCATCACTGAACCTGGGGGCTGCAGTCTTTTTGCCTTTCATGGGCATCTTCCCTGCAGTAGTCCTGGGCTGGAAGCACTGAGATGTGTGTGCGCATCTGGACTTGAAATATGGCACCCGGTGTGATGAAGCAACGAGATGAAGCATGGCGGGTGAATGAGAGCCCACATGTCATCGAAACACCATGTTTCCTGGGAATGCATAACTAATGCAGCGGGTTTGGGACGATACGGCGTGAAAAGCCACCATGTAGGCCAGTGGGTAAAGCGTTGTTTTACCCACCCACTACAACACTTAGTGCAAACCTGGGACGATTCCGTCCTAAATTTATAATTTGACTTCTTTTAAATCTCCTTGAAAAATTCAAAAACCTGAAGGAATGCTACTTGACAATTGTAATTGTCATTTTTCATTGGAAAAGAGGTTAATTATCATGTCATTGAAATAATATATTAGATATGACTTGTCCTAAATACCTGGTGGGTTTAGTTCATATCTATGGCACAAATACAGAAATTTCATGACATTCAATGGCTATCACTGATGAGGAAGACAGCGAAATGCCATTTTCACAAAGCTTATAGTGGAGCAGCACAACTCGAACAACAGCTTTTGGATATATGCATTAACTGCACATCTTCCCCTTGCCTGAAATAGCTGCACAATTTATGCAAAATATCAGCAACTGCCATTAGTCTCACTGTCATTTTGACAGCAAACTCTGGCCCATTTAACTCTTTTGTTCTCTTTCACCGTCCCCCCCAATCCCCAAATAGTGTTAACATTTTATTTCTCTAATAAACCATTTACTGCTGGCCACTTAAAGTGCTGGGAATCAAACTGTTGATGTGGGATTATTATGTTGATTAAAGATGTGTCATTGATCATTGTCACCTGGTCTTAATTTTCCTTTTTAAAATCCTGTGCAGCTGCATATGTTATGTGAATAGATCAATTATAACATTTTCTATTTGTTTTATCCTAACAGTTACATCTGATGAAATTGGGTTTATTTTTTTTAGTACTTTTTTTAGTACTTATTTAATACTTAAAAGTGAAAAAGTAGTTTCCTTATGGTACAGTGTATACCGAAATGTTACACCACGAAATGCCACAACAGACACAATAGATTGAATTTATTGTTTAATGCAGCCTGTGCGAAACACAGCAGCTGGACCTACTTAAATTATTGGCATCAGCATTATTTCACAAGTAGAACAAAGTAGTACGATTTGTGTTGAGTTCTTAACACCCCTCTGCTTTTGTTTACACAGCAGTGTTATTAGACTTAGGGACCGAAGATCAACCACAAACCTTGGTCTGTTCTTTTGAACTACTTACATTTTTACACATAGGGCAGAATTTTCGTTTGACGTGTGGGGGGTGGGACCCGCACTCCAACGCTTAAAATGACGCACGGTGCCATCAGGCGAGTGTCCCAATGTCACCGTGCGCCATCGCAATATTTTGGTGGGCGGGCGCACGACGATCTCCATTGCACACCTGCCATTAATTAACCGGCCACTTAAGGCCCTTGAGGCTCCAATTGACGGGGATTTTGCGGCGCCCGTGCGATATTCGGCTCGTCGCACGGGCACAACGGGCAGGCGGATAGCAGAAATTTGTATGAACCTCATCAATGAGCGGGAGAAGAGGGCTCAGTGGGGCTGCGATTCTACCAATTTATAAGTTATTGTACAAAAGTTATTGAAACTTGCCTGTGTGAGCTGGAAAACTTCAAAACGCATACCAGCTGCTTGGACTGGACTCATAACCTTCAGGTCAGCACTTTGCAGTGAGGATTTGTTTTGGGGCCTGTAGGTTTCAGGAAGCCTCCCTGAGCCTGGGGATGGGAGGTGATCTCTCCATTGGAGGCACCTCCTTTGAGGAAGAAGGGAGGACTAGAAGGGGGAGGAGGCCAGGAGTGCATATTCAGCCTCCAGGGGAGCCACCTTTGGGAGGACAGGCGCAGGCACAAGGGGTGCAGGGCCAAGAGGTAGTCCAAGGCGTAAGGGGCCGCAGAAGACGCCACTATCATGTTGCTAGGGTATACAGGTGGCGAAGCAGCTACCTCAATATGTCTGAGGTGCAATGCCGAAGGAGGCTCTGTCTGTCAAGGGAGACAGTCAACACTATCTGTCAGATGATTGGGCCAGAAATCTTAGCTGACTGTGTGGTTGGACACCCCATGGCTGTAGCTCTAAAGGTCACAGCTGCCCTCAACTTTTATGCCTCCAGCTCTTTCCAGGGTTCAGTGGGTTATCTTTGCGGTGTCTCCCAATCAGATGTCCACACTTGTGTCAAACAGGTCACAAACGCTCTGTTCAGGCATGCATTTACCTTCATCCACTACCGCTGGGACAAGGCCAGCCAGACATAGCGAGCCAGAGGCAATTGCTGGGTTCCCCTGCGTCCAGGGTACAATAGACTGCACACATGTGGCCATCAAGGCGCCAGCAGGTGAGCCCAGTGTCTTCGTCAACAGGAAGGGCTTCCACTCCATAAACGCGCAAATAGTGTGTGATCCCAAGCTGCAGATTCTGCAAGCCTGTGCAAGGTACGCAGGCAGCTCCCACAACGCCTACATCCTCAGACACTCGCAGGTGCCGAGGCTCTTCAGTGCTCCAGCCCGGCTGGGTGGATGGCTGCTGGGTGACGAGGGTTATCACCTCAGAAGATGGTTCATGACGCCTCTCCGCCATCCAAGAACAGAAGATGAGCAGCGGTACAATAGAAGTCACGCCTCCACAGGGGCTGTGGTGGAGAGAGCCATCGGTCTTCTCAAAATGGACCGTTCCAGGGGCGCACTCCAGTACCCCCAGATCAAGTGTTGCTGATAGTGGTTGCATGCTGTGCTCTCCACAATCTTGCGCTGCAAAGGGGGGATGCTGTGGACGAAAAAGATGTAGACCGAGTGGCTGTGGCTGAACACAATGAGTCCAGCAGTGAGTCTGAGGATGAGTATGCACAGGGAAATAATGAAGGGGCAGACGCTGACCCGGGCATACTCCAGGGAGGCAGGGACACCCGGGACACTCTAATCCAAGGAACCTTCAGCTAGCACAGCACATATGGACCTCCAACACAAGCCTGGGCTGCAGGCTCCATACTGGAGGCATTAGTGCCAAACCTGTCAGGATAGAAGCATTGATGATGGGCCCAGTCAATAAATGTCAATGTCACTCCTAACATCTCAGGAATCCATCCACCTGCTCAAGAAAAGAGGCAGCCCCAGCCATGTTAGACGATCTTAATTTAATGCTTTCACAAAAGTCTCTTAACATAACACAAATAAAATGGTGTTGCACTGCAAACACAATCAGAAGGAACTCATAGGGGGTGGGGGGGTGGGGGCCAGCAAAAAGCCACCAGTGATGAGCCCGGGGTGTGCCTAAGGTGCCTTAATTTTACGTTTGCGGGTACTATGTCTTTGTGGTGCCCCCTCGCTGGCACTGCCATCTGAAATCTGCCGTCCTGTTGGCCTCGATGACTTAGGCAGACGTCCTCTGGCCCCTGGAGCCTGTGCTTGCCCTGCCTGCTATGAGGGATTGCAAGTCTGAATACGACCCCAGGAACCCCTGATCCTGTCCCTGGAGCTGCCTCTTCATGAGAGTCGTCACTCTCTCCATGAAGGAAGCTTGGCGCTCATCCATGAGGCTCAGTGCATTGGCTACGGTCCGCGTAGAATCCTCCACCACTGACACCAAGCCAAGCACAGCCTCGTGTATCTCCACCAGATGGTCACGCACACCCGGCCGCATCTCATGAGTTGGCTGCATCGCGGACGACACCAGAGGCTCATCATCAGCCACGAACTGAGCATATGCCTGGGCCCCAGCAGTCCTCCGACTGCTAGCGCCATGGGCATTCTCTGTCTCTGCCAGCTCCTCCAGCGACTAAGTGCCCTCACCGTTGTGCCCCGGGACACAAGCCAAGGATCTGATGCCCACTGGGGTGCCAGTATCTGCACTGGTGCCTGCCTGGCGGAGATGGTGTGACGCTTGTGATGGAACTTCATGGTCCTCAGGTATCAGAGGGGTCCCCTGCTGCTCCGGGTCTGTCCCTGCGCTGCTGATGCTGAAAGGAAGAGTAAGGAAATTCGGCCAGTTAGCGTGCGGAAAATGTAAATGTACATGCCTGTCCCCCGGATCATCATGCGCTCATCATTCCACACGCAATGGGCAAGCCATGTTGGTAAAGTCACTCACTGTTCAGCACTGCCACGGCTGTTGGGAGACTACTGGTGACGTGAGTGCTGGCCACACATACCTGCCCGTGGAACCCCAGCCTCTCCGGCTCCGGTGGACCTGGGTGCATGGCACCTCTCCAGGTCGAGGGCCTCCTGCTCGAAGCGGCTAAGCAGCACTACCTGGGCGGGCCCGCCATCAGTCCTCACCCGCTAACCGGCGTTGTGAGAATTCTTCTTCTGGAAATGAGAAAAGAGCATTGATAAATGATACTTGTACAGTGATTCTCCTCATGGCCGGCCTACCCCAAGCCCAGTTGGCCATTGCAGGGGTCCAATGTGGGCTTTGCAGACAAGGCCAGCATTTGTTGCCCATCCCTAATTGCCTTTGAACTGATCAGCTTGCTGGGCAATTTCAGAGGTCAGTTAAGAGTCAACCATATTGTTGTTGGTCTGGAGTCACATGTTGGCCAACCAAGTAAGGATGGCAAATTTCTATCCTTAACGGACATTAGTTTAATGACGATGATAGTTTCATGAACACCATTACTAAGATTGGTTTCTAGTTCCAGAATTATCAATTGAATTTAAATTCCACCAGCTGCAGTGATGGGATTTAAACCTATGTCTCCAGAGCATTAGCCTGGGCCTCTGGCTTCCTATTCCAATGTCATTACCACTATGTCACCTCCCCCCCACCCCCCACCCCCAGTGTGACCACAACAACTTATGCTTATTTGGTATCTTTCAAATAATAACTGCTCAAAGGCACAATATAAGACAGTTGAAAGGCATAAAGCAAAAAATAGGGGGAAAATTATGGGAGAACGTTTTGAGTGATCTTTAAAACTATTTGCAGGGAAATACCACAGTCATTATAAATAGAATTATGTTAATTGTTCAGTTTTAATTTGATCTAGCAATAATATGCTGTTTTGCTTTACTATACAACATTGAGAAAGGAAATGTAAGGAGGCAGCAAAATTTTTAAAAATTTTGTTTTCTAATGCATTTATGACCTTTTACATGTCAAAAGAAATTTTCAATATTTCAAGTACTTATACTTAAAAATTGATGGAAAATAACTTCACTTACTGTTTGAAGCTCACATATCAGAACATCCAAACCAACAACCCAGCCACAAAATCCAGATCACATTGGGTTCCACTGATGCACGAGTTGATTATATGGGATCGAGTATCCTGATGGGAATTTTCAGCAATGCAGATCTGCAACTACAAGATGAATGGAAAGTCAATCTTCATAATACAGTAGATTTGAGCATGACTGAAAAAAGGTACATGACCTTGTTAATAATGGGTACAATTATATGTGCCATGATTATGCATGGGAAACTATTATTTTGCTTACAATTGCAAATGATTTGAGCTGTGCTATTGTTCCATTACATAAATACGAAGTTCCTGTAGTAAAATACTTACTGATGTCTAATGCCACATACTCATAGATTTTGGGGGTATGGATATTTAACTATTAACTACATTCTTATTAGTTTAGTCATCTGGGAATGTTTGGAGCATTTGAGTTTGTGTCTCTGAGTTTCCTATAAATTCCTAAACATGCTCTGGCATGTTTTCATGGAATGAACTTGCGTTCAAAATCTTAGGCTTTATTCCACCTTGAGGAGCTCAACATTGCCTTTTGGACTGAGGCTCAAAGTCTGGAAAGATGGTAAATGAGAAATGACTTTGGGTTGGGAATGGGTTCAATTGGCATTGAGGAAGTATTTTTTTACGTTATTGTATAATGTAGCAGTCCTATGCATGCATAAAAGCTACTTACAAACTGAAAGGTAAATTCTAGAATTAACGTACACAACATTTTAAGTATTTATTAATTTTAATTTTATTTATTCTCAACCCTTCCAGTGAAGTTTTTGTTCATGGAGATCTACAATGGGACATTTTCCAGGTCATGATCTCGCGATCAACCACACCAGACCTAATTAAAATTGGAATGAAATTGCAGGAATTTTTCACTCAGCAATTTGATACCAGCAAACGAGCCCTTTCTACCTGGGGACCTGTCCAGTATCTACCCCCAAAAACGCCAGTAATAAATGTGGAGAGGAGCTCCAGTGAACATTGTGAGAATTACCAACCTAACTTTCTTGAAAGAAATATATAAACTTAAAAATATGAAAAAAATTTTAGGCTGTATCTGTACTTTATGTTTTTTTTCTTGTTGGCAGTACTAGATGCAGCACATCATCGCCATTGGCCAGAAGTGTTAAAAGTGATTGCTGGATGCCAGATCTCCCTATTCCAAATGCCTTTGCCTGAAGATGCAGTACAGCTGGGTGGATCCATGAGCTTGCATGGAAATCATATGACTCTGGCATGCTTTCATGGACCAAACTTCCGTTCAAAATCTTGGGCGTTATTCCACCTGGAGGAGCCCAACATTGCTTTCTGGACTGAGGCTCAGAAAATCTGGGAAGATGGTAAATGAGAAACAGCTTTGGGTTGAGGATGGGCTCATTTTGCAATAAGGAAGTATTTTTATATGATTGTTATATAATGTCCCAGTCCTATGCATGCATCTTAGCCTGCAATTATATTTGCATTTTCATGTTAAAGCAAATAGGATTTAGATAGTTATTGTCTGTATAGAGTGGTGCTTGAGTGCACAATGTATGAAGCCAGGTGTTTGGTGAGTGAGAGAGTTCAGTGAAGAGGGGAACTATAAATTAATTAAGAAAAATAAATTTTATTAACACATTAAAGTTAGCAGGACAGGTGATGTGTCATGGGTACAGCTTGTGGGAGCTCCTGGATGCCACTGCAATCCATGGCCAACATATCTGTAGTAAGTGTCTGTGGCTTGAGGAGCTTCAGCAGACATTGCAACGGGTCAGGAAGGGGGAAAGTTACCTGGACACTTTGTTCCAGAAGGCAGCCACACCCGTTAGATTAGCATCATCTGATTTATTTGGTCAGTGGTCAGGGACAGGAGGGTTGACTGAGAGTCAGGCAGGTAAGGGAATCGAGAAGGTGGAAGTGGAGGAGCCTCAGACCTTGCAATTCAGCAACAAGTTTGAAGTTCTTGCAAAGCTTATGGACAAGAGCAAGGGCTGTTGTATGAATGAGCAGACTGACCATGGTACAGCCATTCAAGTAGGGGGAGTTAAAAGGAATGTAGTGGTAGTAGGAGACAGTATAGTCAGGAGGATAGACACTGTTCTCTGCAGCCAAGAGTGAGAATGCAGAAGGCCGTGTTGCCTACCCGGTGCCAGGGTTTCAGATATCTGCTCAGGGCTGGGGAGAAACTTGCGGTCGGAGGGGGAGGATCCAGTTGTCATGATCCATGTAGGTACCAATTATGTAGGTAAGTCTAGGAAAGAGGTTCTGCATAGGGAGTATGAGGAGCTAGGCACTAAATTAAAAGGCACAACCTCAAACTTAATAATCTCTGGCGCCATGTGCAAATTGGCATAGGGTAAATATGATTAGAGAGATGAATGTGTGGCTCAAAGACTGGTGCAGAAGAAGTAGGTTCCGGTTCATGGGCCACTGGCATCAATACTAGGGAAAGTGGGGACTGTACCATTGGGACGGACTTCACCTGAACCGTGCTGGGACCAGTGTTCTAGTGAGTCGCATAACTAGGGAAGTAGAGAGGGCTTTAAACTAAATAGTGGAGGGAAGGATCATGTAGGGGAAGCTTGAGTAAATTAATGGGAGCTAACAAGGCAATAGATCAAGGTAATAATCAGAGTATGGCAGGAAGGAATAGTAATTGCAAATTTAAGAGTGTACCAGCAGATAGGGCTAGAGTTTACAAAAACAGTGAAAAAACGGAATTAATGACTCTGTATCTGAATGCCTGCAGTATTCACAATAAAACAGATAAAACATGAACCGGAACCTACTTCTTCCGCACCAGTCTTTGAGCCACACATTCATCTCTCTAATCATATTTACCCTATGCCAATTTGCACATGGCTCCAGAGATTATGCTGGGGAGAAACTTGCCAGCTCAAATAGAAATTTATATGTATGACCTGATAGCCATTACAGAGACGTGGCTACCAGGAAACCAAAGCTGGGACCTGGATATCCAAGGGTTTGTGACATTCAGAAAGGGCATAGCTCTGTTAATTAAAGAGGGCATCCACACTGGAGTAAGAGAGGACCTTAGTTCAATAGATCAAGACATAGAATCAGTTTGGGGGGAACTAAGAAACAGCAAGGGGTAGGAAACATTGGTGGGAGTGGTTCATCGGCCACCAAACAGCAGTAGTAATGTAAGTCATTATGTAAATCGGGAATTTAGACGTGCATGTAACAAGGGTAATCATGAGGGATTTCATACTACATATAGACTGGATAAACCTAATTAATACTAATGTTGTGGAGGACAAATTCTTGGAATGTATGCAAGATGGTTTTCTAGACCAGTACATGGTGGAACCAACTAGGGAACGGGCTATTTTAGATCTAGTATTGTGCAATGAGAAAGGGCTAATTAATAATCTTGTTGTAAAGGAGCCTTTAGGAAAGGGTGACCATAATATGATAGAATTTTACATGAAGTGAAGTAGTTCAATCAGAAACCAGGGTCTTAAATCAAAACAAAGGAAACTATGAAGTAATGAGGGGCAAATTGGCTATAGTGGATTGGGCAACTCCGTTAAAAGGTATGATGGTAGACAGGCAATGGCTAACATAGGCCAGGATTTTTCAGTCGGCGTGCAGGAGTGGGCCCGACATACAGGCACGTAAAATAACGCTGTCTCGTGATGTTTCGTTCGGCGGGCACATGCCCGCTGATAATTTAAAGGCCTATTAAGGCCATTAAGGAACTAATTGATTTCAGATTTACGCTGCCCGTCCAACCTTACGGTTGGCGGGCAGGCAAAAAGGCCAAGTGGCCTTTACGTTTTTTAGGAAACCTCATCCATGAGTGGGATGAGATTTCCTAAAGCGTTTACAAATTACATTTTAAAAATTTCTGAAAAATAAAAACATGTCCCCTCTCATGTGACACAGCCACATGAGGGGACATGTTTCATTAATTTTTTATTCCATTTATTTATTTATTTAAAAACGCTTCAATCTCCCTGAGGCAGCTCCGTGTGCATGCGTGAAAGAGCGCTGGACCCGACTCTCTCGCCTCTCCCCGCCTGCATAAGTAGCACTCAGCGCTACTGCTCACAATACACACTGGGCATGCCTTAAATGGCCTGCCTGTGTAAAATGGCGGTGCGGAGCTGATTGCAGGCAGCGGTAGGCTCCACGACTGCCCCCACCCGCTCCTGCCAAGCCTGCCCAACGCAGGAAAAGTTCAGGCCATAGTTTCGAACAAAATTACATTCCTTTAATGCACAAAAACCCAGCAAGTTCCAACTGTGGCTAACAAAAGAAGTAAAAGATTGCATTAGATCAAAGGAAGAGGATTATAAAGTGGCCAAAAAAGTCGTAAGCCTGAGAATTGGGAGCTTTTTAGAATTTAACAAAGGAGGACCAAGAAACTGACAAAAAAAGAGAAAATAGAATATGAGAGTAAACTGGTGAAAAACATAAAAACTGACTGTATAAGCTCCTATAGGTATGTAGAAAGGAAAAGATTAACAAAGACAAATTGGATCCATTACAGGCAGATGCAGGATGATTTGTAATGGGGAAAAAGGAAATGGCAGAGAAACTAAACAAATGCTTTGCATCTGTCTTCAAGGAGGAAGATATGGAAATCGTTCCAAAAATACTAGAGAAACAAGAGACTAGTGAGCATGAAGAACTGAAACAGATTAGTATTAGTAAAAAAGTAATACTGGAAAACTTAATGGGATCAAAAGTTGATAAATCCCCTGGACCCGGTGATCTACATCCCAGAGTATTGAAAGAGGTGGCTGTAGAGATAATGGATGTATTGGTGGTCATCTTCCAAAATTCTATAGATTCTGCAATATTCCTGCAGATTGAAGGTGGCAAATATAACCCCACTATTGAAGAAAGGAGGGAGGGAGAAAACAGTGAACTACTAACCTGTTAGCCTGACATCAATAACAGGGACAATGCTAGAATCTATTATAAAGGATGTGATAACTGAACAGTTAGAAGATAATGGTAGGATTGGGCAGAGTCACCATGGATTTATGAAAGGGCAATCATGTTTGACAAACCTGTTGAAGTTTTTTTGAGGATGTAACTAGCAGAATAGCTAAGGGGGAACCAGTGGATTTGGTGCATAAGGTCCCATGCAAGAGGTTAGTAATCAAAAATAGAACACGAGATAGGGCGTAATATACTGGCATAAATTGAGAATTGGTTAACGGACAGAAAACAGAGAGTAGGAGTAAATGGGTCATTCTCAGGTTGGCAGGCTATGACAAGCAAGTTACCACAAGGATCAGCGCTTGGACCCCAGCTATTCACAATCTATATCAATGATTTGGATGTGGGGATCAATTGTAATATTTCCAAGTTTGCTGATGACACAAAACTAAGTGGGAATGTGAGTTGTGAAAAGGATGCTAAGAGGTTTCAAGGGGATTTAGACAGGCTTAGTGAGTGAACAAGAACATAGCAGACTGATTATAATATGGAAAAATCAGAAGTTATCCACTTTGGTAGGAAAAACAAATGCAGAGTGTTTCTTAAATAGGGAGAGATTGGGAAGTGTTGACGTCCGAAGGAACTTGGGTGTTGTTGTTCTTGAGTCACTGAAAGCTAGTTTGCAGGAGCAGGCAAGCTATTAAGAAGGCAAATGATATGTTGGCCTTTATTGCAAGAGGATTTGAGTACAGGAGTAAAGAGGTCTTGCTGCAGTTGTATAGACCTTTGTGAGACTACACCTGGAGTATTGTGTAGAATTTTGGACCCCTTATTTAAGAAAGGATATACTTGCCATAGAGGGAGTACAGCAACTGTTCACCAGACTGATTCCTGGGATGGCGGAATTATCCTATGAGGAACGATTGAGGAGACTGGGCCTGTATTCTCTGGAGTTTAGAAGAATGAGAGGTGATCTCATTCAAACCTACAAAGTTCTTACAGGGCTCGAGATCTCATTCAAACCTACAAAGTTCTTACAGGGCTCAAGAGGGCATATGCAAGATGTTTCCCCTGCCTGGGGGGGGCTATAGAATCTGGGGACATAGCCTCAGAATAAAGGTTAGGCCATTTGGGGCTCAGATAAGGAAGGATTTCTTCACTCAAGAGGGTAGTAAATCTTTGGAATTCTCTACCCCTGAGGGCTGTGGAGGCTCAGTCATTGAGTATTTTCAAGACAGAGATCGACAAATTTTTAACTACTAAAGGTACCAAAAGATGTGGAGATAGTGCGGGGAAAATGACATTGAGGTAGAAGATCAGCCATGATCTAGTTGAATGGTGGAGCAGGCTTGAGGGGCCGAATGGCCTACTGCTGCTTCTATTTCCTATGTTTTAGACGTAACACGCTTTTAAAATGTCCTGATCTTTGCCCTAGGTTGGCCAATTTTGCCCACATAGCAGTGATGCTACTGATGAAAACAACCCTATGTCTTTGTTTAGTGCCCCCATACTAAACATGTGTTATAATAATAGAAGTTTATTGCACTATGTTGCTACATTTGCAAAATGAAAGTACAATTATTCCAATATCAGTAACATTGTTTCCACTCTAAAGATTTTCCTTAATGTATGAAAATGGATTTTGTGAATCTTTTACTGCACACTGAATGACTTTTGTGAGATTTACTATATGTTTTTATATCCAGTCCTTGCTGAACAATCGTTTGTTGAAGCAACAGGAGAATCCATTTGTTTAAAAACTCATAGTGTAATGAATTAATTGTGTTCCAAGATTGTACATTTTTATAATATATATCCGTAACATAGTAGAGATTTTGAATGCTGAGATAAAATAGTTAAACCAAACTGATTTAGTTTAAAAAACAATAACGTGTCATAACGAAGCTGTCAAAATTTCCTCCTTGTTTATTATAACACCGGGTGGGTAGTTGAAACATCTTAGTCTCAATATTACTTAGAATTTAAGTGATATTTCTTCAGAATTTTCCCCAATAGCATCTGTTTTAATTTCTAAATGAGGTTAACTAAACACTCAGGGGTTTTTAAAATTTCTTTTATGTCACATTTAATCACATCTGTCTATCTTACTGTAAGTCTTACATTTGTTTGATGGAGGGTCATAGAATCTCTTTGGTCAATTAGATCACAGATCACTGTCCCCTCAACTAATTATGATATACTGAGCACAGCCCACCAGCAGGTCAGTTGTTCCTGCTAGCAGATTTACCCAAATTGCTCGCTGACCATTAGTGAGACTTCCAGTTTATGATCCATACAACCCTATTTCAAACAAGTATATCTCTAATACATCATTTAAAAATTGATTAAAAGTTCTGGGAGATCCACCTTTAGTTAAAGTAGATCAACCCAGTAAGGCTCCTTCTTGACCAGAAGTCACTTTTGTTAAGTAGTTTGAGTTTACCACTTTTTATTAGAAATGTAAATAGTTGAAACAAACCCTCCTTTAACTTTAACAAAAATACCTGGAAAAACTCAGCAGGTCTGGCAGCATCTGCGGATAGGAGCACAGTCAACGTTTCGAGTCCGAATGACCCTTCAACAGAACTAAGTAAAAATAGAAGAGAGGTGAAATATAAACTGGTTTAAGGGGTGGGTGGGACAAGAAGAGCTGGATTAAGGGTGGGACAAGACCTTTAACCTCCTTTAACTTTACTGAGTATTTTTATTTCTACTATTCAACAAAATCAATTGGAAACCGGAATGAGTAAAATAAAGCCAAATAGCTATTTTAGAGCTGGTATAAATGCATTGACATTTTCATTTTGAAGGAAAGTAAGTTTTTAACCAGGATATCTGCCAATTCTAAAAACTGTAATCTTGTTGCTCTGAATTGTATTTAGCCACACTCATTATTTTAATCGTCCTAAAGGTGCCAGCGATCATTCAACATACATTGTACAAACACTGGACTTTCATTTGGGACACAATACAATGGTTACAAAGCCTGGTGGTGCTTTAGAAAGTCCAATGGCAACAATCACCAAAATAACTAGACGTCGTCATGAAAACCCACCACATGGTGTTGCAACTGTACAGGAGTGGTTCAACTACGTTACTGCCATGAGGAATGAAGGTAAGAAAGTTTAATAACTTATTTATTTTTCATTTTCGTTCCATTGATTTACTTTCGAATAAGAACTCCAAATAGCAGAAGACCATCCCTTTAAAGAGTGTGTTTTACGACACTGCTTTATGCTGTGCTACAGCAGCTTAATGCCAAACCAACTTAGTACAATTTTCTCATTGACTGTGCTTTGCTTCAATGCGTGATCATTTTGTATGCTGATTTGTCTACAAAGTGGGAGAAAGAGCAATTTTCTGACTTTAATTTCTAAAAGTGAGAACATTTTTAAGTCCAGTTATAGCTATCCAGCCATATAAGGTGGCTGTAATGCTCTGGAAACATGTGAGCAATTATGGGCAATGTGAACTCTGGTACTATTGGAAAGACTGTTGAAGAAATTAACCACACAATCTGACGTATTGCAGGAAAGTGAAATGGTCCAACAGATCTTTTTGTATATGCACCACTGTAAATGGGCTCTCAGCTTTGACATTGTAAAACATAACTTCAGGTTGTGGTGGAACCTAGAGGTCATTAGTCTTGTAAGATAATGCAGAGCGGCAATGCTTTTGTGCCACACTCAAAGTTTGGTTTAGAGAAGTCTTTCAGTCATCTCTAATGTATTCCAATTCAGCACTCACAATGTGCCCTGTTACCCTTCATGCACCTTGTGGACTTACACATCCTTGGTTATTAGATAATTCCACTAATGTGTAAAGATTTGTCCCAGGAAAAATGGAATTTATAACGCCCAAGGTCTTAAGCTACCTGACTATAACAGGCGAAGTCAAAGGGTTGCAATAAGAGAATAAAAATGATGATATGGCTTCCAGGAAACATCCTACATGGGCTCTTTACAACAGGAGTAGATTGGCTCTTACCTAAAAGATTCCAGGAAAACGTTCATATGTTGAGTCTGTGAACTATCTGGGTATTTTGGTACATTGTTGAGTTTGGTGACAGAAGTTGCATCTTTCTAAATCAATGCAAAGTAGCCTTGTGGAAGAGTTTAACATTCTGACATGGTTTATAGAGAGAGCTGGAATGTCAGTCTTCCACATCAAACCAATGTTCTCCAAAAGTTCTTCTCCAACTTACTAAAGGCCTTTGTAAACCTCAGCCACTGGTTTCAGCCAGCGAAACAACTGTTATTGGCCCAAGCGAGAAGTCTTTTGAAAAGTAGCTTTTAAAAGGCGGCAGTCCAGGGTAAACATGAGAATAGATAGATGTTCTGTAATTTATGTTGGCTAACTGTGGGAAAATAGCCGTGTTAATGCAGAGGTTTCCCTCAAGATTAAATCAATGAAATAGAGTCTACTTTTGGGAAGATTGTATATGGTCTGTGAAAAGAGTATGTTTTAATGAGAGAAAATGCCATTTGTCATTCCTTGCTTGTTCTCTCCGGGGTATAGTATGTCAAACCACAAGTACAACATGGACTGGTAGGAGGCAGATTTGTATCTAAAATTGCACAGGAATCAGTTTCTACTGGGGCTTGCCTTGTTGAGGCCTGACTCTTCCTCACAGGGATGGAAAATTGATGGAAAGTGACCCTAAATTGGTCTTGCACATTTCAAGAACCTGATAAGAAACCATCATTGGGGTGAGGGTGAGGGAGAGGAAGGGCCTAGGAATGCAATGTCTGACTCTGTCAGTCAGGGATGGTGCACCTGTGAGAAAAATCAAAGATAGCAATCGAGAGAAAATTCCTGTTTTCAAAAATAACACCATTTCAAAATTCTAATACTTTAGTAAACTATCTAACCACACATTGTGAAATGTACTGCAATTCTGATTTGGGGTTTTAGTTTTAATACAATATGCAAATAAACATTGATTCATGATCAATGTAAATGTGTCTTTGAATGCTCAAATAAAATTCAGATCACCGATTGCTTAACATATTTCTTTGCTTCTAGACAATATGATTAACCTGGGAAAAATTTCAAACAAAATGTAGGCCAATTAAATTCAAATTCATATTGCAGATATAGTTTCAAAACTGACAATTCAAAGTTTGAGTACAGATTACTCAATTGGGAAATTTATTTTACCATTAGCTTTAGATGTTACCGTTTTCATACCCTACCTTGAAATACGAAAGAACGTACAAGATTGTAGTTAAGATTCATAAACTACTTTGCAGGTCGTAGCTGACTAAAACTTACAGAAGCAGAATTGGAATAAGTTTAGAGCACTGTAGAATGAATGCAGCTGAATTAGTCCCTTTTACCTCCCCTATTTTGTTTAAAGTATTTTGTGTAATTTATATAATCAAGTTTTCAGTATTTCATAGTTACCATAAGGGTCAACTGTAGATTATTGTGATTTATATAAGTGCTGAAATAGTTGTATTTTGTAATGGTGTAAACGTGCCTATAATTCCAATATGTTTAAGGTTTACATTAAGTTGCAAGTAAAATTATCCATGGGTTACATTTAATGCATTGATCTTACGGGACATTGTAAACATAAATATTGAGAAAAGTTCATGTTTCATCTATTTAATCAATTATTGCGATTTCATGAGATTGCCATTTTGTGCATAATTTTTCTTTAAAACCAAAGCAAATCTCAATAATCCTTGGTTTCAAAATAGGAGAAGCAAAGGTTTGTAAAAATGACTTTTTTTTTTCAAATAGAGCTCAACCTCCTTCGAAATGTTGATGCTAACACCCGAGACAGTAAAGCAACCATTAAAAGTTCCAATCTGCTTAGTGGCTTCCGTGGAGCTGCCAACTATAACCATGAGACAGAAACAATTTTTGCCTTGCCAAGGATGCAGCTGGACTTCAAATCAATACACATGCAGGAACCTCAAGAACCGTCACTGCAAGGTAAAGGTTTGAAAACGTTTATAATCTTAAAAAGACCTTTACTGTTCAATAAGAACAAAAAATGCTGGAAATACTCAGCAGGTCAGATAGCATCTGTGGAGAGAAACAGTTAACATTTCAGGTCAAGATGTCCTTTTATTAGAATTGATTCATTGAGTCATCTTGACCTGAAACATTGGGCGGAATCTTCCGTTTGCAGTGAGTGTCTCGCTCACTGAAACAGCAGCAGTTAAGTGTGCCTTCCTCCAGACTGAGGACCCCGGAAGACGCTCGGCTGGCAGCTGTTATAATCGGCAGCACCAGAGAGGAGGCCCATGGCTATTGCCGGAACAACACCCTCCAGAGTCCCAGGATCACGGAGTGACTCATGAAAAAGGTAAATGCGGTTGGGGGAGGGGTCTTGCGGTGTGGGGTTGTGGGAAGAGTGGAGCCATGGGGGTCAGCAACAAGGGCAGAGGGGGTGGTGGCTGTCAGCTACCAATTCCCTGCCCCATGTCCATTTCTTGATCATGCACAGATTGGTGCAGATCAAGGGACCCCCAACCCCACCTTCCAGCTGACATGCAGCCCACACAGTTTTACCAGTTGTACAGGCAGCATGTCAGCAGGCCCACGTGGAGCTGGGAAGATTGCAACAGAGGCAGTAAGAGGCCCTTAAGTTAATTGTTAATTGGCCACTTAAGGGACTCAAGTGGAAGCGGGGCGGGAAGGTCAACCACTGGCCTTCCTGCCCAGATCTGCATTTCAGTGGAGGCGGGAAGGCATCGGGTATCGGTCCCAACGCCAACCCATCAAATTCTTAAGCCCGCTCGCCTCCTGCAGAGGCAAAAGATTCCGGCTGTTAACTGCTTTTCTCCACAGATACTGCCTGATCTGCTGAGTATTTCCAGCATTTTTGTTTTTATTTCAGATACCCTGGCTGGAATTTTCCAGCCCCTCATGCCGGCAGGATCTTCCAGTCCCATCGATGTGAATGGAGGAGCTGGAAAATTCCGGCCCCTGAATTCGCAGTATTTTGCTTTTGCTTTACTGTTTAATCTGTTGAATTGTTACATTCATGAATATATTTTTTATGCTGGTATGGGGAAGGAGGGAAGTACTTTCTGTGTAGAATTCTTTACCTTTTTTTGTGAAAGATACTTTTGATGTAGTTGCTCTTTCCCTGTGGAGAGTTGTCATGATAGAAACCATTACTGATCAGCTGTGGGCATTCCCTCAGTTTAGCAACCTTTTCTTTCCTGGTTGCTGATCAGGACGTGTCCAACCGAGAAATTTTCAGTGCTGGCCAAGTGTCTGTGCAATCTATTGTAATACATTATTAGAGTTTACTCAGCTTATAAATTATTGTTGAAGTAGATTCTTAAATACATCTGTTAAAGTTGCTAGAGTTATGGATTCAACTTTTAGTCCTTAAACATGAACAATTTAAAGTAAGTAAATAACAAATTAGAACATTTTTTACATGCCTCTGGACAATTGTGTTGATTTTATTTTTTCTCCTGTCCAATAGATCCCAACAGTAAACCAAAGGTAGAATGTAGCGTTGTGACAGAATTCACTGACCATATTTGTGTGACCATGGATGCTGAACTGATTATGTTCTTGCATGACCTCGTATCTGCTTACCTCAAAGAAAAAGAGAAAGGTAAGTTATTTTTCTTGATAATTTAGTGTCTGATAATAACACCAATTGTCATGGATTTTTTTTGTCTTCAAAATTGTTGCAATTTACTGCACTGCCTTGGCCATTCCGTGACTACTCCCAGTTCTGACCTCAAAACTCTTTATAGCTTCCCCTAATGTCTAAGTCTCTTTCATGAGATCATCCACTGTCTTCCTTGACCTCTGTGAAGTCAGATCCTAACCATGCAACTGCTCTTCTTGGTCAATGCTTGCTGACATCAACGATGGCTCTTACTAATGCTCCCCCATTTTCAAAACTGCAGTAACTGTTTTACTATTTAAAAATCTTCCCCTCAGTGACTCTTGCATTCTCTAACTTTATCTATAACCACCCCGCCTCCCACCATAAGATTCTGGAATGTGCCATTGCCATCCAACTATATTGGCATTTGCTGTTTGAATCTTTTCAGTCTAGTTTATGTCATATCCACAGCACTCTGACTGCCCTGGCCATCAGTGACTTTCTATGTCGGTGTTAGTCTGGTATGTTATCCTATCTTGAACTCTTTGCAATCTTTGATATGATTGATACACCACCCCCTCCACTTTCTGTGCTGCCAACAAGACAATCAACAACAATATTCTGAGCATGTCCACAATGGCTTCTCTTCCTGTATCTGCAACTGACTTACCAAAGGTATCTTCTTGACTCCTTTGTATCCCTCATCTATACTTTGTCTCTTAGTGGTATTATCCATTTGTTTTGATATATCACCAACATACAAAGCTTTGATTCCATGACTCTTGTTATTAAACTGCCTGTGCAACATCAATTTGTAAATGAGCCAGAAGGCTTGCTGGTCAATTGCAGACAGAAGACATCCTGTTTAGTTCACCACAAACTTCATGTCCTAGCTCCAATTTCACTCCCTCCCTTGATGCCTGTGCAAATACAATGTAATGCTGCACAACCTCGTTGTTCTTCTTCTGTTGGAGTTGAACTTCAAAGTCCATACTTATTCAGTCATTCAAAACTGCCTGCTTCCACCTGCAAAAGATTATCCGCTATCATTGAATTGCCACTAAAGCTGTCTTCTACGCCTTTGTTCCGTGTTTTCGCTGCTCCATCATCAGTGGCAGAGCCTTTGGCCATCTTTCCCCCCAAACCCAAATCTCCTCAACCCCCTTACTTTTTGCTACAGTTCTTCCCAACTTGAAAATCATTCTTTTCAATAGTGTTTTGACCGCATAATTTGTCCCTTCCTGGTCTTGCTTGAACCTGATAGTCTGAAGTGCCTTAGGATGCTTTGTTAGGTTTACAAACTTAAGGCAAATTGTGTAATTGTCTATATTTTGCATTATATTGGTGTTCAGGGTGAGCTAGTGGAATGTTTTTAAATCTGATACAATCAAATTCTTTAAGTTAGCAGATAAAAGTTGCAGTCAGGAAATGTAAGTGAAATATATTATAAGGCTGTTCTTTGGGTTACACTGCAGATGATGTAAAAAATGAGTTACATTGTCACATTTTGCTAGAGTACATTACCAGTGTAAGCACACTTCAAGGGCAGGATTTTCGGGGTGGTGGGTGGGCCTGGAAACGGCCCACTGCCCGCGACTGGCCCCCAATCATGATTTCACACTGGCTAGCCAATTATTGGCCAGCCAGCTTGAAAGGTGCACTGAAAGGCTCAGTGCTGTCAGGGTGGGGGCGGGAGGAGGGCGAGCGTTGAAGTCAGTGCAGCTGCGGGGGAGTGTGCAATGAAAGCTCCCTGAGGGCAGGGAGCTAAAGAATATAAAACCATCAAATAAAGATTTATAAATGCAGAAAAAAATGTCCACATGTCGGATTCACTCACCTAAACATATGCATTATAAAAATTCTGCCCAAACATTTTTAATTTTTTAAAATTTTATTACGGAAACCTCATTCCACCCTTGGATGATGTTTTCTGAAAGATGCAAAGGCCGCCTGGCCAATTCACCCGCCCGCCAACCATAATGTTGGACGGGCAGCGAAAAATTCCTGTTAATTAATACTTTAATGGCCTCAATAGGCCTTTTAATTGTCGATGGGCATGCTGCCAACTCATGCGCGCGCGCTGACTGAAATATCGCGCGACTACGTGATGAGGTTGGGATGCTCACCCGATGTCATCACGCGCTATTTTACGTCCGATCGGGTTGGGCGTGCACCTGCCCGCAGGACGTAAAATTCTGCCCCAAAATTACATTGTCCATAGAATAAATCGGATTATGTTTTACAGATCTGACTATGCAATACTACGACAGTGAGTTAATTATTTGTGGTGTAATTAAATATCTTAATGCACAAGGTTGTTGATACCACTGTGGAACTGTTGGGAAACAATATATTGAAACAGTGGCAGTGGAAATTATATCCTACAGTGGTCTTGAGAATGGCAGGATAAATGGTCTTTCTGTAATTTCTTACATTTCTGATTTCAGCTAGGTTGATTTCAGAATTGTTGAAAAAAGGAGAATTGCTTTCTCTGAACCAGAGAAAATTAAATGAAATAAACAGAAAATTGTTGAACAGCGATAATTGTAATTAAATCTGCTCAGCACATCAAGGATGCATATGAGAGTGGTTGGACGTGGTATTCGGTCAACTGGTAGATTCACTTTTCACTTAATGTCTCTCCTTTGGTCCTACTGGTTCAACTTAACATTAAATAACATTTTTGATTTACTTTACCAATTTTATTCATTCGTGGGATGTGGGCATCGCTGGCTAGGCGATTCATTCTATGTTGAAGAGCTTCAGCCTCTCTAATCCTTTCCATCACTCTTTCCTTTTTAAATTAGGATCAATTTTGCTGTTCTTTCCTAAACACCAGAGCAAATCTGACTCTTTTGGACCATGGTGGCCAAAATTGTTCAAAATACTTTAAGCATCGTCTGAACAGTACATTGACAAAACTCAACACATATATTGTAGATGTATTCTACAATCCAGTACTTATTTGCTGACAGACTATTTACTTGGCATCTCGGGCAGAATTTTCTGAGACCATCTCAGAGACACAGCCATGAAACTTTAGACGCATCTGATGCTGTGTCCGCCTTCAGGAGCTGGTGCACAGCAACACTGGTCGCAGTTGCTGGTGTGTTGGGGGCCAGCCCCGCCTTAAAGGTGCTGAGAGCACACGCACACAGTATGAGAGAACTCTGTGGCGCCTGCCCACTACATTCTGGCAGCAATGACCAGCACTGCTGAGTTGCAGGCATCAGTAATGTTTCCAGGGAATGTGAGGCTGGATCATCACTGTGGTCTGAAGGCTGCACAGAGCACAGGGATGAGGCCCTGGACTGAGACACATGCCTTTTATCTTGTGCAGAAAGGCTTCACATCTGAGTGACAAGAACACTGCTCATCGGACAAGGAGCCACAGGCAGGGTGACATTCTTAGGAGTTTATTGACAATAGTGAACAGTATGTACAAATGATCAACACCCGTGGCCAGGCTGTGCAACTACTTTTACCTAACTTTCCTAACCCTGCCTTGGTGCTCCCTGGACATCTACAGCAGAGGTGGAGGCAGCCTGCTGACTGTAACACCCTGTCTGTGATGACTTTGGCGGGTGTCCTCTGGAGGGCCGAGACTTGGAGGGCCCCAGCCTGCTTTCGGAGTCCTGCTGTGTGGCAGTGGCACCTTCCTCAGCCTGTGAAGCTGGATCTGCGGAGGTCACAGGAAGAGGGGAGTCAGATGAGCCGGTCACTCCCAGAGTCACCTGAATGGATGGCCCCGGAGCGTGCACCTCCTGATCCTCCTCCCTATGGGTGCCCGAGGGCCCATGGCTGACTCCATGAGCGGAAGCGGTAGCTGGAGTGATTTCGAGCTGCCCAGCACCCCTACTGCGTACACACTGTCAGAAGCCAACTATGGCCTCAGCAATGGAGTTAAACCCACACAGCAGTGCAGGAATGACCTCCTGGACCAAGGTCTCCATGGTGGCTGCCATCCTGCCAGTGTTGACCTTGGCACATTGCAATGCCAGCGCTATCATCTCAGCCTGAAGATGGACGGAGTCCTCCATCGTGCCTTGCAATTTGGGGAGTGCAGTGGACATCCCTTCCTGTTGTTCCCTAGCTTGCCTTTGCAGCTCCAGCAACTGTGACATGACCTAGTTCAGAAGCTCATCATCAGACTCGGACTCAGCAACGTTCTGGCCTCCAGAAGTCTTCCAAGTGCTGGGGACCTGGGAAGTCCCTGCCTCCGCCTGCTGTGGATCAGAAAGTGCAATGTGCTCACCAGATTCTGATCCCGAGGCCACTCTAAAGCTAGCTCCCACCGAGGTGTGTGTCTCTGCACTGGTAGAGGATGTGGGTGAGCGCTGTGACGGGACTTCAGGGAGGGTGCCTTCAGGTTCCTCTTCAGAGATTTCTTTGGAGCTTGATTGGAGGCCCTGGGTCATGGACTCTGTCAGCTGTTTGGCAGATGTGCCTGCGAAAACAAGGAGAGATAATAAGTGCATGGCAATGGCCTATGAAAGAGGACACATCACTCACAGCATGGTTGTCTGGTGGATGTTGCACTGCTGGATTCTCACTTGGTAGAGCAGCGCCGTCAGCCCAGGATCAGTCCCGGTCATCGCTGGCCAGCTGGATGGCTCTGTTTTCGAATTCCGTCAGAACTTTGATTTCCGGCATCCCTCCACTTGCCTGCGACCTTTCTCTCCCGTTGTGAGCCAGCTTGTCCTGCATGGATAGAGATGGGGAAAGTGTATCGGGATGCCTGCCAGGCCAAATGATAAGTGTGCCTGGCCTTCGTGGGTGGTGAGTGGTCCCATGGATGGGATGAGGACAATGACAGTGTGTGTGAAAGAGTGAATGGTGATGTCCCTTGCTCTGGCAATGAGTGAGGGCCTTGTGGATGTGTGATGGGTTTGTGAGTGCATGAGTTGGGCGTGATGAAAAGAGTGATTTACCGTGGCGGAACAGAGGAGATCATTCATCCTTTTGCGGCACTGGTTGGCTGTCCTCCTCTGCAGGGCGTTCGAGCTGACTACCACTGCCACCACCTCCCAAGCTGGGTTGGTGACATTGCCATGCATCCTGCGGCCAGAGCAGGGTTGGAGCACATCCCGGCGGGCCTCCACGGCATCTAGCAGTCGCTTGAGGGACCCGTCGTTGAAGCGGGGGGCTGCAGTCTTTTTGCTTTTGTTGGCGATGTCTCCCAAGCAGTGGTGATGAGCACTTTGCTGGCGGCTGCCTTTTAAAGATGGCGGCCGGCGTGATGCAACAGCAGGGTGATGGCGAGCGGGCGAATGAGAGCCCGCCCGCCATGGAAACGACATGTTTCGCGGGAGTGAATATATAATGAGGCAGGCTCAGGAAGATACGGCATGAAAACCTGCCATTTTCATCAGCGGGTAGGACTCCATTTTATCCACCCACTACCGCACTTAGTGCAATTCTGGGAAAATTCTGCCCCTAGCCTTGGATGAGCTATGACTTTCTCTATTTACACATTGGGAAACGCAAAGCCTTTGTTGTCAATTCCGATCACAAAGCTTATATTTAATTTCTGCATCCAATATAGGTTGACAATTTGAAAGCACCTCATCATGTCTTAAAACTATTACGTCTCATGAGGAATTAATTACTCTGAAGAGCAGTGGTTGTTGATGTGTAGAGAAATCTAGCAGGTTTTTTGTGCACATGATCCAACAATGACATCTAGTTAACCTGTTTTTGGTGATGATTAAGGAAGTAATGTTGACCAAGGCATGGGGAGAACTTCCTGTTCTTTGAGTAGTGTTGTGCTGTGCTATCTTTCATATTCATTTGAACCATTCAAATGGCCAGATGGCATGGCATATATCCAAAGGACAGAGCCTCCACCAATATCATACCCCCTCACTGGTATTCTGAAGCGCCAGCCTCAATTTTGTGCTGTAGTCCTGGTAAGGAGATTGATCTCAAAAACTTTCAGACTTAGAGGTGAGATGAACTTAGCCAAGTTGATATTTACGGAATTTATGTAAATTTCAATACGTGGGCTGTGTACTGAACCCAATGGTATGCTTCTTGGCACCTTCCCCCACCCTGTCCTGACACTACATACTTTTTTTGAATACTCTGTTCCTTCTATTTAATATAATTCCTTATCCAGTGCCATGTTCCAGCTGAATCTCCATGGTTAAGTTTAACAGTAGTCACCTTGTGGTTCTTCAAGTATAGCACAAGGAGTTTCACTGTTTCTTACTTCTAATGTGGTAAGTCACTTAAAAGCTTTTGCAAGGAATGTCATCCCCTTCTAAATACATATACATTCCTATTAAACTATGCAGAGATCACTTTTAAAATATAGTTATTTCACTGAGATATCCAGTTGCCAACATGTCTATGCATATACAGTGCTGTGAATATCTAGTAGCATAGTTCACATAGTTCATTTCACCTCTAGAATATAACTTCTAGTTCTAGGAATTAAAGTGTTAAATGTAAGATAAATAGAAACATCTGATTGAGAAACTGATAAACAACCCCTGAGGTAAATGCAAACCAAACAAGCAGAGGTTGATTACAGTTAAAATAACCTTTGCTTATTCAAAAGGTCAGAGTTGATAATGAGAACACTTAAACAATGGATGACCCATTATTGAGCTTTGGGTAGAGCCATAACATCTACAATTATTCCAATAAGAGATTTAAATGATTCATTGGGGGAAGAGTAAAAAGTAGAACTGGATTTATACTTTAAGTCTGTACAAACCATAGTATTAAGTTAGCGGTGCTTGCTTTGAATTAATTTTTTATATATAATAAAGTTTGTTTTTAAAAACGTGAAAACATGGCATAGTTCTTTTAGTTAATCGCTAGGCATTCAAATTTCTCTTTAAACATTAATGGTCTCTAATGGGATCATAATTACAGCTCTTAAGGTTTGTTGAATAATTGCAGGAGGAAAGGTTTTTATATATATATATATTCCTGTCTATTCCTAGCAATTTTTCCTCCTCGCGTTCTTGCCATTCGACCAGGCCAAAAAAGTCCTATTATAGCCCATGATGACAGCTCCACAAATAAAAATAAGGAGGAGGTGATCTATACAACTGTGGACTGGAGAGAGTTTGTTTGTAATACCTGGCACCTGGAACCCACATTAAGGTTAGCATCCAGACAAAATGGTTGATTTATCTCTATTTTACAACTGTATCTCTTGAGAACCTATACCCAAAAAAATAAGGTTCTGCATTATTCCGGTTTACAGGTTATCCAAATTGCAGCTCCTTGGCATAAGGTTACTGTTTTTACTAATAATATTTAAATCTTTTAGTATAACATCGTTTTCTTTGTGCCTGTTAACCAAACTTAAGAATTCCTTCCGTTAATCTTCCTGGTGGATCTGGCATGAAATGTACTGGCAGTCTGATATGAGAGCTGTGCAGACCAGAAGGTTTTATCTCAGGTATATCCTGAATTGGGTTTTTCTCAACTGGGCTGGCAGTAAGTGCCACATTTCTGGGCTACAAAGAGATGGGTGGAGGAAGGAAATCAGCCATGATTCCAGCTGTTAATCAACTAGTATTCCTGTAGCAGCAGTAACCCTGCCTCTTGACCTCACCCCAGCTTAAAGAGCTTGCTGATGCTCTGTGTTAGCTCCTATATGAAAAACGGACCTGTGCAAAGTAACAAAAGGGCTGTCCCAAGAATGAGTCAGCATCTTCAAGATGGGAATGAAGAAAATTATGGAGGAGAAAGTTGTCTCCTTATCTGATACAAAAACAAAAATACCTGGAAAAACTCAGCAGGTCTGGCAGCATCTACGGAGAGGAGCACAGTTAACGTTTCGAGTCCGAGTGACCCTTCAACAGAACTAAGTAAAAATAGAAGGGAGGTGAAATATAAGCTGGTTTTGGGGAGGGTGGGGGGGGGTGGGACAAGAAGAGCTGGATAGAGGGCCAGTGATAGGTGGAGATAACCAAAAGATGTCACGGACAAAAGGACAAAGAGGTGTTGAAGGTGGTGATATTATCTAAAGGAATGTGCTAATTAAGGGTAAAAAGCAGGACAGATAGTGGGGGTGGGGTAAGGGGGAAGGGATCGAAATAGGCTAAAAGGTAGAGATAAAACAATGGATGGAAATACACTTAAAAATAATGGAAGTAGGTGGGAAAATAAAAATCTATATATGTTATTGGAAAAAATAAAAAGGGGGGGAAAATCGGAAAGGGGGTGGGGATGGAGGAGAGAGGTCATGATCTAAAATTGTTGAACTCAATATTCAGTCCGGAAGGCTGTAAAATGCCTAGTCGGAAGATGAGGTGCTGTTCCTCCAGTTTGCGTTGAGCTTCACTGGAACAATGCAGCAAGCCAAAGACAGACATGTGGGCATGAGAGCAGGGTGGAGTGTTGCAATGGCAAGCGACAGGGAGGTCTGGGCCATGCTTGCGGACAGACCGAAGGTGTTCTGCAAAGCGGTCACCCAGTCTGCGTTTGGTCTCTCAAATGTAGAGGAAACCGCATTGGGAGCAACGAATGCAGTAGACTAAGTTAAGGGAAGTGCAAGTGAAATGCTGCTTCACTTGAAAGGAGTGTTTGGACCCTTGGATGGTGAGAAGAGGGGAAGTAAAGGGGCAGGTGTTGCACCTTCTGCGGTTGCATGGGAAGGTGCCGTGGGGTGGGGGGGGGTTGAGGTGTAGGGGGTGATGGAGGAGTGGACCAGGGTGTCCTGGAGGGAACGATCCCTGCGGAATGCCGCCAGGAGGGGTGAAGGGAAGATGTGTTTGGTGGTGGCATCATGCTGGAGTTGGCGGAAATGGCGGAGGATGATCCTTTGAATGCTGAGGCTGGTGGGGTGATAAGTGAGGACAAGGGGGACCCTATCATGTTTCTGGGAGGGAGAAGAAGGTGTGAGGGCGGATGTGCGGGAGATGGGCCGGACACGGTTGAGGGCCCTGTCAACCACCGTGGGTGGAAAACCTCGGTTAAGGAAGAAGGAGGACATGTCAGAGGAACTGTTTTTGAAAGTGGCATCATCAGAACAGATGCGACGGAGGCGAAGGAATTGAGAGAATGGGATGGAGTCCTTACAGGAAGCGGGGTGTGAGGAGCTGTAGTCGAGGTAGCTGTGGGAGTCGGTAGGCTTGTAATGGATATTGGTGGACAGTCTATCACCAGAAATTGAGACAGAGAGGTCAAGGAAAGGAAGGGAAGTGTCAGAGATGGACCATGTGAAAATGATGGAGGCGTGGAAATTGGAAGCAAAATTAATAAATTTTTCCAGGTCCAGAGGAGAGCATGAAGCAACACCGGAGTAATCATCGATGTACCGGAGAAAGAGTCGTGGGAGGGGGCCGGAGTAGGACTGGAACAAGGAATGTTCCACATAGCCCATAAAGAGACAGGCATAGCTGGGGCCCATGCGGGTACCCATAGCCACACCTTTTATTTGGAGGAAGTGAGAGGAGTTTAAGGAGAAATTGTTCAGTGTGAGAACAAGTTCAGCCAGACGGAGGAGAGTAGTGGTGGATGGAGATTGTTCGGGCCTCTGTTCAAGGAAGAAGCGGAGTGTCATCAGACCATCCCGGTGGGGGATGGAGGTGTAGAGGGTTTGGACGTCCATGGTGAAGAGGAGGCGGTTGGGGCCAGGGAACTGGAAATTGTTGATATGATGTAGGGTGTCAGAGGAATCACCGATGTAGGTGGGAAGGGATTGGACAAGGGGAGAGAGAATGGAGTCAAGATAGCAAGAAATTAGTTCCGTGGGGCAGGAACAGGCTGACACGATTTGTCTGCCGGGACAGTCCTGTTTGTGGATTTTGGGTAGGAGGTAGAAGCAGGCCGTCCAAGGTTGGGAGACTATCAGGTTGGAAGCTGTGGAAGGAAGATCTCTAGAGGAGATGAGGTCAGTAACAGTCCTGGAAACAATGGCTTGATGTTCAGTGGTAGGGTCATGGTCCAGGGAGAGGTAGGAGGAAGTGTCTGCAAGTTGACGCTCAGCCTCTGCGAGGTAGAAGTCAGTGCGCCAGACAACAACAGCACCACCCTTGTCAGCGGGTTTGATGACAATGTCAGGGTTGGAGTGCAGCAAGTTCAGAGAGTGACAGGTTAGAGTGGGTGAGAGGAGCAGAGAAATTGAGACGACTAATGTCACGCTGACAGTTCTCAATGAAAAGATCAAGAGAAGGTAAGAATCCACAGGGAGGGGTCCAGGTGGAGGGAGAATATTGGAGGTGGGTAAAAGGATCCTTTGAACGGGGAGAGGACTCCTGCCCAAAAAAGTGAGCACGGAGATGAAGGCTTCAGAAGAAGACTTCAGCATCATGCCGAGCCTGAAATTCATTGAGATGAGGGCGTAAGGGTATGAAACTAAGTCCTTTGCTGAGCACTGAAAGTTCAGCGTCGGAGAGGGGAAGTTCAGGGGGTATGGTGAATACACGGCCGGGGCTGGGATTGGAAGACGGGATGGGAACAGAGGGACAGGCAGGCTCCTTATCTGATGCTTGCCTTCCAAAATACAATATTGGCTATCTAGAATCTCATATCTTCGTAACAATGTTGAATTTTCTCTTGAAGAGCAAGTGATTGGCTTTCATCATTATCTGTGTTCTTTTAGAACTACAATAATGGTTGCAGTTAATAAAATCTATTTTCCTAGCAATGGGGTAAAAGAATTACCCCAACTCGAGCATAGGTGTCAATAAGTCAAAATCTCTCATTATCCTAGTTATTCATGAAGAATTTTCTATTGTTGTATTGAAGTTTGCTTATGTAACACCTTAACCAGTGCTGAAAATTTATATTTGGGAAAATAGCCAAGTCTTTAAAGCTCGAATGATATGCAAGCAGTTCAGCTTACTTTATGGTTCCGCCTACCACAAAAGTTTAGAAGTTTTGTACCAGCACAAAATATTTTTGATGTTCAAACTTTTCTTTGGTACATAGTAGCACCTATATACTTCTCTCAGCATTGAAGCTACTTCATGTATTTAAATGTAGTAACTCACATTAAAAAATGTGATTATCAGCCACTATGGCAATTACATACTTTGGTTGAATTTTTTTCAGATTAATTTCTTGGACTGGAAGGAAGATTGACCCAGTGGGTGTGGACTATATTCTTCAAAAGCTGGGATTCCATCATGCCAGAATCACTATTCCAAAATGGGTACAGCGTGGTGTCATGGATCCACTAGATAAGGTTCTCTCAGTTCTCATTAAAAAACTTGGAGTAGCACTACAGGACGAAAAAGAAAAGAAAGGAAAAGACAAGGAGGAATATCAAAAATAAGTTTATTACAAGAGTAGTGCAACCACTTTCATGTTTGCTGTTGCTGTAAATTTCATTTACAGGTTTTATAGTATTCCAAATATTAATTTAAGAGTAATGCTTCATCACAGTTCAGTTTCATACAACATTATTATTAGCAAAAACCAACTGGAAAATATGTCATAACTTAAAGACTGCAAGACTGGTTTGTTATGAACAAATGTGATTGTTATACTTTGGTGCATGGTACTATCCAAAATTGGTTAACAGTGTATTGCACAATTACTGTAATGTTTATGTGTGCGTGTGTGTGGTGTATATATATATAGAGAGAGAGAGAGAGAAAAATAGTGGTGTCAAAGTGCTGCTTAGCATTCCCATTTTTATTGTGATTATGTGCAATGCATTTAACGTCTTTGTATTATAATTACTAAAATGAATACTAACTGAATTGTCTTACATTTCATTGTTCAGAATTAAATCCCTATTGTTATGCATTTGTTGTTGATAGTCTTTATGCTATGTGCATTGTATTGCTTTGAGAACAAATGTGCTGTGATTTTGGTTAAAACGAGACCATTTTTATTGTAAATGCAGAACTAAATGGTTATGAGTTCATCTGTGAATTTGTCACAAATAAAAATGCTGTTGAATTTTAAACAAAGTGATGTTTAAATTTAAATAATCCCTCTTCTGATCTGCTGATCAGTAAAAGTATAGGTGTAGAATTTCTTGAAGGCAATTAACTTTAGAAAATTTCAATTTTATTTGCAGATTTAACAAATAACCTGTCTGGTAGAGCTCATAACTCTGATATTTCCTGAGCAGAGATAGATTAAAACTGTTTTAATTCATTTTGTGTCAGAGTAAAAAAAATAGGTTGGCTGCTAGCTCCATTAAGCTGTATGAATTTAGAATTTTACCAGTTATGCAATGGTGTTATTTAAGTCCTGCAATTCATTCCCACCTTCCCCATTCTTGAGGAAGAGGTGAGCAAGGTCTTTTTTGGGTCAATGTACTTAATTCCCACCACTAGGCATTGCATCTTGGAAATAATAGCCAAATCAGTCTTCTCTGAGAGGGTCTCGGTTCAGTGGTAGCACTGTGCCTCTAAGTCAGAAGGTCATGGTTCAAGGCCCACTCCAGAATCTTGAAGACACAATTTACAATGCCACTTTGGTGCAATACCAAGGATGTGCTGCAGTGGCGGAGGTGTCGTCTTTCTGGTGAGACATTAAACTGAGGCCCCATATGCCTACTCAGGAAGGTGTTTAAATATCCCATGTGCTATTTTGAAGAGGAGCAGGGAAGACATCTCTAGACAGTTTGCTCAATATTTATCCCTCAAACAACACCTAAAACAGATTACCTCATTTATTTAATTATTTACATGTTGTTTGTGGGACCTACCTGTGTGCCTTGTTTCCTACCTTATAACTATGACTACAGTTCAAAAGTACTTAATTGGCTATAAAGTGCTTTAGGACATCCTGAGAAAGCTTGCTTGCTTTCATAGACTGTAATAACAACTTGCTTTTTATACAGCACTTTTAAAACAGAAAAACATCCCAAAGACATTCACAAAGACATAATTAAACAAAGGAAGGAGATGAAAAGGTTTGGTGAGGGAATAACCTGTGATTCTTCTCTCCCATGTCTTCTTCTGTTGTACCTAATGGGCTTGTTTGGCCTAGATGCTGCATGCATTGCCACTGCCTGCGAAGATTTTCTCAACCTGACGTCACTACCCTTTTCTTCCAGCATCTTTTGATCCTGGCTGCAGTAGAAATGGGCAACACAGCATTTCCAGCCTAACGCCAGCGAGTGGGGTAGAGTCGAGGGAAGGAGAGGACACGCCACCTTTTTATGGCAGTAGCTGCCTTATTCAGTTAAGTTTTTAAAGGTCCAGTCTTTTAATAAACAAGTGTGGGTTAGTGAATGGATGAGTTGGTGAGATGGGTAGATGGGTGGTGAGTGGCTGAGTGGGTAGGTGTGCAGGTGGGTAAGTTTAACCAAAGGAAAGAGATGGAGGGGTTTAGTAAGGGATTTTCGGAATGTGGATTCCATAACTGTAAATCTATACCTAAACCAAGCTGACGATCTTAATCCTGAATTTTATTTTTTTAATTTTTTAAAGAAAACCATGCTTTGCTTTCTGATCATTCTAAGTTGCGCATGATCAAGAATGAACATCAAGCTGCCTGTTAGTAAAAAAGGACAGCTGATCATTTATGACAGACTACTGTCGCTTCAAGTACTGTACTACGCCTTGTTCAGGGGGCATTTAAGAGTCAACCACGTTGCTGTGGGTCTAGAGTCACATGTAGGCCAAACCAGGTCCCTAAAAGACATTAGTGAACCAGATGGGTTTTTACAACAATGGTTTCATGGCCATCATCAAAGTTTTAACTCCGGTTTTTTTTTTATTAAATAAGTTGGTGAGATGGGTAGATGGGTGGTGAGTGGCTGAGTGGGTTGGTGTGCAGGTGAGTAGTCATGTAGGTGGGTGAGTTTAACCAAAGGAAGGAGATGGAGGGGTTTAGTAAGCGGGATTCGAACCCGGGTCCCCCGAGCATTACCCTGGGTTCCTGGAATACCAATACAGTGACAATACCACTACACCACCATCTCCCCGTGTTATAAATGGTGGCGTGTTTTCCTCAACCCTTCAGTTTGGGAGTTATCCAATCCTCTATTATCAACCTCACAGCAAACTCGAGATAAGGTAAAATAAAAGGGGTAGTTTATTTTATATATACACAACGCGGGAAAGGGTTTCACAACATCCACCCCTTTTTGCATTCATACAATAAAAGAGGGATAGGGGAAAGAAAGGGGTACAGAGCAAAGACCATGATAAAAATAAGAGTTATGGTTTCACGTGAGTCCAAAGTCCAGAATCAAAAGTCCAATAGCGTATTCCTTCAGAGGGTAGCAAGTTAACTGTTTCAGGGTGATCCATCTCTCCCAGAAGCAAAGACCTCCATGATGGGAGAAGGCACATAGAGATGAAATAGTCTTGAAGACACATACAGAAGTTCCAAAGTTCCAGTAGTTCACCATGTAGATGAGGGCCAGGCACTTTACCTGGACAGAGCTCTCTACTGCTATCTGTTAAATGATAAAATGCTTGCACAAGAACAGGAGAGAGAGCACATCCTGAGTGGGGCACAGCCAGAGTGGGTATTGGCAATTTGGTGCAAAGTGGGAATTCGGTGCATAGGGGACGGGGTGCTCTTTGCATTTTTTCCTTGCTATCCAACTTCTTAAATCTTCAGAGCGTGCTGCAGCAGTAGAGGCTACAAGAGAAAGGAATCACTGGTAAGTAGTGGGTAAGGTATTTACTACTTTAATCACTTATAGTTTAAGGTCTTTTTGTGGTTTACAGTTTGTAAATTCTACAGTAACGAGGATCAGGAAAGAAGGGCCCGAGAGTAATTGACTTAAAAGGTTTAATTTAAGGGATAAGTCATGGCAGGAGCGCTCAAAGCCGTGGTGTGCTCCTCGTGCTCCATGTGGGAAGCAGGGACGTTTGCAGTGCCCAGGACCAGCATGTGTGCAGGAAGTGTGTCCAGCTGCAGCTCCTGGAAGCTCGGGTTTCAGAGCTGGAACGGCGGCTGGGGACACTGTGGAGCATCCACGAGTCTGAGAGCATCGTGGATAGCATATTTAGAGAGGTGGTCACACCGTAGATGAAGGGACTTGAGGAAGGAAGGGAATGGGCGACCACCAGGCAGTCCAAGAGAAACAGACAGGCAGTTCAGGAGTCCCCTGGGGTCCCGCTCGCAAATCGGTATTCCATTTTGGAGGCTGATGAGGGCGCTGGTTCCTCCAGGGAGTGCAGACAGAACCAAGCTTCTGGCACCACAAGCAGCCTGTCTGTACAGGAGGGAAGGGAGGAAGAACAATAGTAATAGAGGATTCTATAGTCAGGGGAACAGATAGGTGCTACTGTGGCTGTCAACGTGACTCCAGGATGGTATGTTGCCACCCTGGTGCCAGGGTCCGGGATGTCACTGAACGGCTGCAGGGCATCCTGAAGGGGGAGGGTGATAAGGCAGAGGTCATGGTACATGTTGGTACCAATGACATAGGTAGAAAGAGGGATGAGGTCTTGCATCAAGAATTCACGGAGTTAGGCAGTAGACTAAAAAGCAAGACCTCTCCAGTTGTAATCTCTGGATTACTCCCAGAGCCACGTGCTAGCGAGCTCAGAAATAGGAGAATAGCGCAGATGAATACGTGGCTTAAGAGTTGGTGCAGGAGGGAGGGTTTTAGATTCCTGGATCACTGAGACCGTTTCTGGGGAAGGTGAGACCTGTATAAGCGGGACGGTCTACATCTGAACCAGAGCGGGACTAACATCCTTGCGGGCGGGTTTGCTAGTGCTGTTGGGAGGAGTTAAGCTAATTCGGCAGGGGGAGGGGACACAGAATGTTAGCAGAATAGGGACACATCATAATACAGTAAAACAATCAAGTCAGAGAGAGTACAGCTGCATTAAGGTTCAAGGGAGTAAGGCAAGGCTGGATGGCCTGTACTTTAATTCCAGGAATATTACAGGTAAAACGGATGAGTTAAGGGTGAGGATTGACACGTGGAATTATGATATAGTAGCCATCACAGACATGGTTGAGGGAAGTGCAGGATTAGCAGCTCAACATTCCGGGATATAGAATCTTCAGGCGAGACACGGGAGGGGGAGGCGTTGCATTATTAGCTAAGGAGTCAGTTACTGCAGTAAGGAGAGATGATATCTTGGAGGGGGCATCGAATGAAGCTTTGTGGGTAAAGCTTAGGAATAAAAAAGGGGCAGCCACATTGTTAGGTGTTTATTATAGACCCCCAGATAGTGGGAAATTGAGGAGCAAATATGTGCACAATTTGTGGAGGTGTGTAAAAACAATAACAATAGGGTAACTATATTAGGTGATTTCATCTTTCCCAACATTAATTCGGATAGACGTAGTGTTAAGGGTTTGGATGGAGTGGATTTCTTGAAATGTGTACAGGAGAACTTTTTAGGTCAATATGTAGAGGGTCCAACAAGGGACGGCGCAGTGCTGGGACCTAATTCTGGGGAAAGAAGCCGGACAGGTGGCTGAGGTGGTGGTGGGCGAGCATTTTAGTGATAGCGACCACAACATGGTACAGTTTGAGTTTGTTATGGACAAAGAAATCGACAAGTTGCAAAAAAATGTTTTGGATTAGGGGAGAGTGGATTTTAGTAAAATAAGGCAGGATCTGGCCAAGGTAGGCTGGGAAGTTACTTGTGGGGAAATCTACAGAGGAACAGTGGGGATGTTCAAAAAGGAAATGAGGAGGGTACAGGCTCAACATGTTCCCTCTAGGGTGATAGGAAGGAGTAACAAGCCCAGAGAACCATGGATGACCAGAGATATTCAGGTTACGATGAGAAGGAAAAGAGAGGCTTTTAGCAGGTACAAGGGAAGCAAATCAGCAGAGGCATTAGTGGAGTACAGAAAGTGCAGGGTGGAGCTTAAGAAAGCAATTAGGACAGCAAAGAGGGGATATGAGAAAGCTCTGGCTGGTAAAACTAGGGAAAATCCCAAGATATTCGATAAGTATATCAATGGGAAGAGGATAACCAGGGAAAGAGTAGGGACCAAGGGGGCAATCTATGGGTGGAGCCAGAGAACATCGCTAGAGTGTTGAATGAATACTTCACATCCGTCTTCACCCATGAGAATGAGGATGAAGGTATCGAACTCGGGGAGAGAGACTGCCGGGTTCTTAAGCAAATTGATATAGGGAGTGACAAGGTATTGGAGGTGTTGGCAGGCTTAAAAGTGGACAAACCTCCAGGTCTGGATGATTTGTGTCTCAGACTGCTGAGGGAGGCAAGGGAGGAGATCGCAGGGGCTCTGACCCAAATTTTTAATTCCTCTTGAGAATGATCCCAGGAATGAAAGGCTTAACATATGAGGAACGTTTGAGTACTCTGGGTCAAAACTCGATGGAGTTTAGAAGGATGAGGGGGGATCTGATTGAAACTTATAGAATACTGAAAGGCCTGGATAGAGTGGACGTGGGGAAGATGTTTCCATTACTGGAGCGACTAGGACCTGAGGGCACAGCCTCAGAGTAAAGGGAAGACCTTTTAGAACAGAGATGAGGAGAAACTTCTTTAGCCAGAGAGTGGTGAATCTATGGAATTCATTGCCACAGAAGGCTGTGGAGGCCAGGTCATTGAGTGTATTTAAGACCGAGATAGATAGGTTCTTGATTGGTAAGGGGATCAAAGGTTACGGGGAGAAGGAGGGAGAATGGGGTTGAGAAACTTATCAGCCATGATTGAATGGCAGAGCAGACTCGATGGGCCGATTGGCCTAATTTCTGCTCCTATGTCTTATGGTCTTATGGACCTGCCCCCCCACCCCCGAAGCTGCTAGAACCTGTAATATAACCGTGTGGAACTGAACCCAGGCAGTGTATCACAGTGCAGAAGAGGCCCTTCGGCCCATCGAGTCTGCACCGACACGTGAGAAACACCTGACCTACCTATCTAATCCCATTTTCCAGCACTTGGCCCATAGCCTTGAATGTTATGACGTGCCAAGTGCTCATCCAGGTACTTTTTAAAAGGATGTGAGGCAACCCAGAGGGTGGTGACGGTCTGGAATGCACTGCCTGGGAGGGTGGTGGAGGCGGGTTGCCTCACATCCTTTTAAAAAGTACCTGGATGAGCACTTGGCACGTCATAACATTCAAGGCTATGGGCCAAGTGCTGGAAAATGGGATTAGATAGGTAGGTCAGGTGTTTCTCACGTGTCGGTGCAGACTCGATGGGCCAAAGGGCCTCTTCTGCACTGTGATACACTGCCTGGGTTCAGTTCCACACGGTTATATTACAGGTTCTAGCAGCTTCGGGGGTGGGGGGGCAGGTCCATAAGACCATAAGACATAGGAGCAGAAATTAGGCCAATCGGCCCATCGAGTCTGCTCTGCCATTCAATCATGGCTGATAAGTTTCTCAACCCCATTCTCCCTCCTTCTCCCCGTAACCTTTGATCCCCTTACCAATCAAGAACCTATCTATCTCGGTCTTAAATACACTCAATGACCTGGCCTCCACAGCCTTCTGTGGCAATGAATTCCATAGATTCACCACTCTCTGGCTAAAGAAGTTTCTCCTCATCTCTGTTCTAAAAGGTCTTCCCTTTACTCTGAGGCTGTGCCCTCAGGTCCTAGTCGCTCCAGTAATGGAAACATCTTCCCCACGTCCACTCTATCCAGGCCTTTCAGTATTCTGTAAGTTTCAATCAGATCCCCCCTCATCCTTCTAAACTCCATCGAGTTTTGACCCAGAGTACTCAAACGTTCCTCATATGTTAAGCCTTTCATTCCTGGGATCATTCTCGTGAACCTCCTCTGGACCCTCTCCAGGGCCAGCACATCCTTCCTGAGATACAGGACCCAAAATTGCTCACAATATTCTAAATGTGGTCTGACCAGAGCCTTATAAAGCCTCAGCTGCACATCCCTGCTTTTATATTCTAGTCCTCTCGAAATAAATGCCAACATTGCATTTGCCTTCCTAACTACCGACTCAACCTGCAAGTTAACCTTAAGAGAATCCTGGACTAGGACTCCCAAGTCCCTTTGCATTCCAGATTTCTGAATTCTCTCCCCATTTAGAAAATAGTCCATGCCTCTATTCTTCCTACCAAAGTGCGTGACCTCACGCTTCCCCACGTTGTATTCCATCTGCCACTTCTTTGCCCACTCTCCTAACCTGTCCAAATCCTTCTGCAGCCTCCCCGCCTCCTCAATACTACCTGTCCCTCCAGATGAGATAAGATGATATCTTTGTATCATCTGCAAACTTAGCCAGGATGCCCTCAGTTCCTTCATCTAGATCATTAATGTATAAAGTGAAAAGTTTTGGTCCCAACACTGACCCCTGCGGAACTCCACTAGTCACCGGCCGCTATCCCGAGAAGGACCCCCTTATCCCCACTCTCTGCCTCCTGCCAGACAGCCAATCTTCTATCCATGCTAGTAACTTGCCTCTAATACCATGGGCTCTTATCTTACTGAGCAGCCTCCTGTGCAGCACCTTGTCAAAGGCCTTCTGGAAGTCCAAGTAGATAACATCCATTGGCTCTCCTTTGTCTAACCTACTCGTTACCTCCTCAAAGAATTCTAACAGATTTGTCAGGCATGACCTCCCCTTGATGAAACCATGCTGACTTTGCCCGATTTTACCATGCACTTCCAAGTATTCTGAAATCTTATCCTTAATAATGGACTCTAAAATCTTAACAATGACCTAGGTCAGGCTAATCGGCCTGTAATTTCCCGTCTTTTGCCTCACTCCCTTCTTAAACAGGGGGGTTACATTAGCAATTTTCCAGTCCTCTGGGACCCTCCCTGACTCCAGTGATTCCTGAAAGATCACCACTAATGCCTCCACTATCTCTTCAGCTATCTCCTTCAGAACTCTGGGGTGTAATCCATCTGGTCCGGGTGATTTATCCACTTTCAGAACTTTCAGTTTTCCTAGCACGTCATGTGACATACCTCCTGCTTCTTCTGGTTGTTGACACAGGATGTATTTTCCCAGGTTTGGAATCTTGAGGCGTTTAATAGAGGAGGAGTTAGGGACCCCTTTGTTTTTTGCGGACATATTGTCTCCAATGGCTAAAGCTCTGCCTTAAAATGTAAATGGAGTGGGTGCAATTCTTTGGAATTTGATTGTTGACCATCACAGAGGGCATTTGCACTTCTTTAAAGATAATGAGGACCCTACAGGTTTCTGAAGGTTAGAAATTCCTCTGGTGTGAGTCATGGCTATTCAGGGTAAAGCTTTGGTCCATTTTTAAAAAAATAAAATAATCTTATAAAGTAGCCAGGTTGACATAGAGATATATACCAGGACACACCTCCCCTGTTGGAAAAAAAATGAAATGAATTCCATTTCTTTTCATTTATTATTTGGATGTGGTCTTAGGGAAAGAAGGATAGGAAGTACAGACATTTACAGGCATTCTCTCATTCATACTGGCACATCAGACACACAGTTACCATGGGAAATGGTAGTTCCCTGCTGCATGAGGAAGTCTATTCAGTGCTAGAGTTCTGATGTCCTTCTGTCAGGGGTCAGGCACTCCAACCTCCTGATTAAGCATCCTCAAAAGAAGGGTCTAGGGGTTTTACAGGGTGGTTAGCACTTAGGGAGCTTGTGATCGTCATGCTGCTCTGGGAGTGCTGCACATCTCACTCTATGGGTGCCAGGCCCTGGGATCATAGGGCTGAGCTCTTGGCCAGCCTAGTTCCTGCCTCTTCAGCCTAGCTCCTGCCTGTCCACTTTGGCAACCTGTGGGCTCAGTTGTTAGGACCCAAAAACTGGGACTCAGCTGAGGGTCAGGAGAGTGGGTATTTTAAAGGGACCTTGGCCTCTTTAGGGAATTCTGGCTTGGGCGCTAGCACAACTGGAGAGTTCCAAATTCCGGTCCTAGGTGCTTTTGGTTGACACAGCAACAGGTGGACAGTTGGCCCAGCCTTTCTGGGCTGGGATGACAGGAAGATAACCTTCTGGCAGGGGCCTCTCCCGCATCCATACCGGATATGGCTACAGTGCTGTAGCCTGGTGAGGTCTTATGGGTCCCTTTAAATGGGATGGCTAACTGTCCGGTCCTCTTGTAATTCTGCATAATGGTAAATGAACATGGGGTCCAATCTGGTTGGGGTCCCTCTGCTGGTGAGTTGCGTGATAGGTTCTGTGACTTTTGAGACACTACTGCCCTCGTGTGGATGGTCAGCTTTTGCTGTACCTCCTGGAGACTTATCAACTATGTGAGGCATCACATCACCCTCATTCTTTCTGGGCCAATTTGGGAACTTTTCTGGTCCACATTTAAATTCGCCACAAAGGTACTGGCCAAACTAATCAATGGCTTTCTGGCTGGGGTCTTTGGTTTGAGACATGTTCTATGTCCTCTAGAACACCACTGCCCTTGAGTGGAAGTGCAGATCCAGCTACCCTTCCTGGTGGCTTTTTGACAGGGGAGGCATCTCCCTATCTGCCTGTTGGTTTGGGAACTCCCTTCTTTCCAGCATTAAACAGGGACAAAGGTTTCTGCTAGCCATACTTCACGCAAGTCCTTAACCTTTTCCTTTCTGGGCTTAATAACCTGTCTTCTTTCAAGCTCTTTGGCTACATGGGGCATCTCCCTCACTATTTCTTTCCATGCTTTCGGACTTCTCTGGTCCCTATTTAATTTGGAGATATTTCGGGAATCTATTTCGGATTCTAGGGGCTTTCTCTGAACCCATTTAACTTATACTGGCCAGGCTTCGGCCTTGCTACCTTTGAGCAGCTCACGCTTGAGGTCTATGAGTGCTATCCCACCTTTTGGGCTCCTGGACCTTCTCCAGCTCTCTGCCCTTCTGCAAATTTCTGCTGCTTGATCTTGGCCTCTATTCTTTCACTGGCTAGCACCTTGCTGCCAGTCAAAGCGTTCCCAAGGAGGAAATCAATTCCTACTACTGGTAGTTTAGGGATAATTCCTCCAGTAACAGAGCCTGAAACAAGGTCACATTGTGGGTAAACCTTATGGAGGGATGCCAACACAGATCCTCCTCCCACTCTACTGATCAGTGTTTTGGCCTTCAGGGAGTACTCAGGTTTACGTTTCCCTCCAGCATTAAGGATTGAGTGGCCCCTGTGTCCTGGAGCAGTACCACAGATTTGCTCACATTTTAGGCTGGGTAGGGAGACAGGATTCCTGAAAGGACAAAACTCCGGAAGCCCTCTGGGAGTTCGTCTGGCTCTGACACGCATGATGCCATGCCCTCCAATGGACAAGTTTCTGTAGGGAGAGACTTGGTCCCTTTTAAAAAAAAATAATATATATATATATATACTTCATATCTTCTGGCTGGAACACTTCGAAACCCTTCCCTTCTTAAAGTGAATCATGTGCCTTGTATCCAGGTAGAAATGCTGATTAGCAATCCTTAAAACCCCAAACTCTCTTATCTTGTAAGTAAAAGGATTGTCTAAGGCATAACTGTTTACAACTTGACATTCTCAACACCTTCCTGGTACTTTGCAGACTTATCAGTTTAACCACTGTAAACACCGATGCTGCTGTCGTTGTCTGTAAGTGTGAACACCTTACACCTTCTTTCCAACAAAACAACCTGGGCCTGCTATTAATCTTTAACAGCCACATCATGCAGACCTGTTGTTAGGCAGACTTCAGAACAGGTTATATGACTCCTTCATTTTATCTTAAATTAAAGACACAGTCCCAAAACATAATCTTATAAACCACACATTTGTAACATATTGTATACAATTTCTCCCTAAACTTACAAAAAGAAAAGACAGGTAAAGACCAATTAGTCCAATATACCATGGCCCCAATAACTTCCCCTCCCCAATCAATCCACCAGCCATATAATTTCTTGGGAAAGGCGACATCAGCCAAATTAAGGAAAAAAGCGCTGGAAAATTTCTCTCCAATTCACAAAATTGATCAAACAAGTTCCAGAAGACTCTGTCTGGCAGATACGTCCACCCCTGCTCCATATTTCTATATGCAGTTATGAAAGCTATAGACTGGAATGCATTCAGTTTTCTTTGAATGTTTGCAGCAATCCATACTCAGTACATATATAACATGACTGATTTTTTTTTCCCCTCTCCCCTCTCCCACCAACCCCAAGCCCACCCCCAGCTGTGATGATTTAGTTGATCAGGAGCTCAAAGTATGGGGGAACTACAAAAAACACACCCTACCAATCAATTCTTTAGAGTTGCAAGTACCCTGGAGAGTAAAGAGAACCAAAGGAGAAGCTGCTTATAACAAAATATAATGAAAATTGTTAAAACAACAGCATGAGTTAAACTGCCAATAAATATGCACTTTTATGCTGCATTTTGATTACATAAAATTAAGCCATCTTAACTAAAAATTCATCCAGAATGCTAAAGTTAACATTGGACATAGTAGAATACCTCCACCCTACAGCAGGAATTTGATAATACCCAGGTTTGTGCTAACAACTGGCGTGTAGGTTTGCCAGTCCTCCAGGCTTTTGCCTCCAGAAGCCAGCAATTCATCTCCCAAGAGCTGCAGCTAGCAGCCCAACAGATCAACACTTTTTACACTGCCCACAACAGTCCCTCCCCCTGGCTCCAGAATGGGGGATTGGGGAGAGATAGAGACTGAGGGAATGAGACTTTGAGAAAGAGGGATGGTAGCTAATGAGGATCAATGGCTGGGAGGTCAGTGAGAACAGGACTAGGAAAATGGGTGGATTATAAAATGGAGTATGGGGAGATGGAGATTAGAAAGGAGGTATGCAGGGGAATGGGGATCAGATAATGGGAGGTTAGTGAGAGAAGGGGACTAGTGTTCAGAGGATTGTAGCTCAGAGTGGTGGTCCAGCATTTCTTGCTGAGTCAGGAACGGCAGATGCTAAGTAGAAGTGGAATGAATGAGGAGCAGCTAATGAATGGGTGAGTGAAACCTGGGGACCTTACTGTGATTAAAAAGGGATTGTTCCCAATGGTGAACGAGTGGAAAACTAGGGAGCAGAAACCAAGGATTCTCACTGGAAGAATCAAGAGGAAGAGAAACGTTGAACCTAGAGCTATCAGACCCTAGATCTCTTTACCATAAGTGGCTATTGAGGTAGAGACTAAAACTTAATCTGAAAGGGAAGGGGGTAAAATATTTTAAAAGGAATACAAAAGGATTTGAGTGGAGTTACAGGAGAGAGCATCAGGGTTGTGACCAAATGGCCACCCTCCTGTGCTGTAATATTTCTAATTCAATGAAAAGTCCTTCTTTGGCACTGAGCCCAGTGAAATTTATTTTTTTATTCATTCATGGGATGTGGGCTTCGCTGGCTGGGCCAGCCTTTACTGCCTATTCCTAGTTGCCCTTGAGAAGGTGGTGGTGAGCTGCCTTCTTGAACTGCTGCAGTCTATGTGGTGTAGGAACACCCACAGTGCTGTTAGGAAGGGAGTTCCAGGATTTTGACCCAGTGACAATGAAGGAACAGCGATATGTTTCCAAGTCAGGATGGTGAGTGACTTGGAGGGGAACTTCCAGGTGATGGTATTCCTATCTATCTGCTGCCCTTGTCCTTCTAGGTGGTAGTGGTCATGGGTTTGGAAAGTGCTGTCTAAGGAGCCTTGGTGAATTCCTGCAGTGCATCTTGCAGATGGTACACACTGCTGGTACTGTGCATCGGTGGTGGAGGGAGTGAATGTTTGTGGATGTGGTGCCAATCAAGCAGACTACTTTGTCCAAGATGGTGTCCAGTTTCTTCAGTGTTGTAGGAGCTGCACTCATCCAGGCAAGTGGGGAGTATTCCATCACACTCCTGACTTGTGCCTTGTAGATGGTGGACAGGCTTTGGGGAGTCAGGAGGCGAGTTATTCATCGCATGATTCCTAGCCTCTGACCTGCTCTTGTAGCCACAGTATTTATATGGCTTGTCCAGTTCAGTTTCTGCTCAATGGTAACCCCCAGGATGTTGATAGTGGGGGATTCAGTGATGGTAATGTCGTTGAATATCAAGGGGCGATGGCTGGATTCTCTCTTGTTGGAGATGGTCATTGCCTGACACTTAGGTGTTACTTGCCACTTGTCAGCCCAAGCCTGGATATTGTCCAGGTCTTGCTGCATTTGGACATGGACTGCTTCAGTATCTTAGGAGTCGTGAATAGTGCTGAACATTGTGCAATCATCAGCGAACATCCCCACTTCTGACCTTATGATGGAAAGAAGGTCATTGATGAAGCAGCTGAAGATGGTTGGGCCTAGGACACTACCCTGAGGAACTCCTGCAGTGATGTCCTGGAGTGAGATGACTGACCTCCAACAACCACAACCATCTTCCTTTGTGCTAGGTATGACTCCAACCAGCGGAGAGTTTTCCCCTTGATTCCCATTGACTCCAATTTTACTAGGGCTCCTTGATGCCACACTCAGTCAAAAGCTGCCTTGATGTCAAGGGCAGTCACTTTCACCTCACCTCAGGAGTTCAGCTCTTTTGTCCATGTTTGAACCAAGGCTCTAACAAGGTCAGGAACTGAGTGGATAAAAACAAAAAAAGAATTACCTGGAAAAACTCAGCAGGTCTGGCAGCTTCAGCGGAGAAGAAAAGAGTTGACGTTTCGAGTCCTCATGACCCTTCAGCAGAACTGAGTAAAGTTAGGAGAGGGGTGAAATATAAACTGGTTTAAGGTGGGGGATAGGGCCCTGGTGGAACCCAAACTGGGCATCAGTGAACAGGTTATTGCTAAGCAAATGCTGCTTGATAGCATTATTGATGACCCCTTCCATTACTTTATTGATGATGAAGAGTAGACTGATGAGGCGGTAACTGGCCAGGTTGGATTTGTCCTGCATTTTGTGTACAGGACATACCTGAGCAATTTTCCACATAGCCGGGTAGATCCCAGTGTTGTAGTTGTACTGGAACAACTTGGCTAGGGGCACGGCAAATTCTGGAGCACAAGTCTTCAGCACTATTGCCAGAATTTTGTCATGGCCCGTAGCCTTTGCAGTATCCAGTGCCTTTAGCCGTTTCTTGATATCACGTGGAGTGAATCGAATTGGCTGAAGACTGGCATCTGTGATGCTGGGGAATTCCAGAGGAGGCCAAGATGAATCATCCACTCAGCACTTCTGGCTGAAGATTGTTGTAAATGATTCAGCCTTATCTTTTGCACTGCTGTGCTGGGCTCCTCCATCAATGAGGATGGGGATATTTGTGGAGCCACCTCCTCCAGTGAGTTGTTTAATTGTCCACTATCATTCATAACTGGATGTGGCAGGACTGCAGAGCTTAGATCTGATCCGTTGGTTGTGGGATTGCTTAGCTCTGTCTATCATTTGCTGCTTGTGCTTTTTGGCACGCAAGTAGTCCTGTTTTATAGCTTCACCAGGCTGACACCTCATTTTTAGGTATGCCTGGTGCTGCTTCTAGCACACCCTCCTGCTCTTTTCATTGAACCAGGGTTGATCCCCTGGCTTGATAGTAATGGTGGACTGGGGGATATTCCAGGCCATGAGGTTCCAGATTGTGTTTGAGTACAATTCTGCTGCTGCTGATGGCCCACAGCGCCTCATGGATGCCCAGTCTTGGGTTGCTAGATCTGTTCGAAACCTATCCCATTTAGCACGGTGGTAGTGCCACACAACACAATGGAGGGTATCCTCAATGTGAAGGCGGGACTTCGTCTCCACAATGACGGTGGAGTGGTCACTCCTACCGATACTGTCATGGACAGATGCATCTACGGCAGGCAGATGACTCTGGTGAGGACTGGTGTGGATGAGGTCAAGTATGTTTTCCCCTCTTGTTGGTTCCCTCACTACCTGCCACGGACCCAGTCTAGCAGCTATGTCATTTAGGACTCGGCCAGCTCGGTCAATACTGGTGCCACCGAGCCACTCTTGGTGATAGACATTGAAGTCCCCAAACCAGAGAACATGCTGCGTCCTTGCCACCCTCAGTGCTTCCTCCAAGTGATGTTCAAAATGGAGGAGCACTGATTCATCAGCTGAGTGAGGGCAGTACATGGTAATCAGCAGGAGGTTTCTTTGCCCATGTTTTACCTGATGCCATGAGACTTCATGGGGTCTGGAGTCTATGTTGAGGACTCCCAGGGCAACTCCCTCCCGACTGTATACCACTGTGCCACCACCTCTACTGGGTCTGTCCTGCCGGTGGGACAGGACATACCCAGGGATGGTGAGAGTGGAATCTGGGACATTATCTGTAAGGTATGATTCCTTGAGGATGACTATATAAGGCTGTTGCTTGACTAGCCTGTGAGACAGCTCTCCCAATTTTGGCACTAGCCCCCCAGATGTTAGTAAGGAGGATTTTGCAGGGTTGACAGGGCTGCGATTGCTGTTGTTGTTTCCGGTGCCTGGGTCGATGCCGGATGGTCCATCCAGTTTCATTCCTTTTTTTGTGTCTTTGTAGCAGTTTGTTACAACTGATTGGCTTGCTAGGCCATTTCAGATGGCATTTAAGAGTCAATCATATTGCTGTGGGTCTGGAGTCACATGTAGGCCAGACCAGGTAAGGACGACAGATTTCCTTCCCTAAAGGACATTAGTGAACCAGATGGGTTTTTACAACAATCAACAATGGTTTCATGGTCATCATTGGACTTTTAATTCCAGATTTTTATTGAATTCAAATTCCACCATCTGCCGTGGCGGGATTACCCTGGGTCTCTGGATTACTAGTTCAGCGACAATACCACTAAGCCATCGCCTGCTAACATGTTGAAGTTAAGCTGAGTTTAGGAAGCTGAGTTTAGGACGCTGACCCCTGTGAAAAGTGACCTAAACAATGAGCCTGTTGCCCTTTGGGCAATCTCACCCTCTTCTTAGTTCAGGCTGGTTTTGATATGAAGTCCAAAAACACTGACTCTGACTAAGGCACCCAGTTTAGAGTTGTCACCTCCCCATAAAGCATGTCAAAGGACAAAGGGAGAGAAATGGACCCTATTAAACATGACATCAACTGGGGAGCTCGACCAAACTCTGAGCATTGCAGGGGAAATGGATTCAGGATGAATATTAATGGGTAATTTACTATTAGCTATCAGTAGAATATCAGGGTATTACACCTATTACTGTCACTGAGTCATATTGCTGTTGGTTTTGAGGGGAATCTATTGATGTGAGTATTACTATCAGTTAATATTAATTAATAAATTCCAGCACTTTCTATTTGACTTGTGTCAGGCTAGCTGGCCTGTTGTTCCCTGGAACTCTCTGCTTCAAAAAGTGATGGACGCAGGGTCATTGCATATTTTTAAGACAGAGATGGATAGATTCTTGTTAGGCAAGGGAATCAAAGGTTATCGCCGGTAGATGGAAACGTGGAATTCGAAAAACCAACAGATCAGCCGTGATCTTACTGAATGGCAACATAACCTACCTGCTCTTATATACTATGCCTTGGCTATTGGAGGGAAGTATTCCATATGCCTTCTTAGCTACCTTATCTACCTGTGCTGCTACCATCAGGGATCTATGGACATGTACACCAAGGTCCCTCTGGTCCTCTACTTCCAAGGGTCCTACCATTCATTGTGTATTCCCTTGCCGTGTTAATCCTCCCAAAATGCATCACCTCACACTTCTCAGAATTAAGTTTCATTTGCCACTGCTCTGCCCATCTTACCAGCTCATCTATATCGTCCTGTAATCTAAGGCTTTCCTCCTCACTATTTACGACACTACCAATTTTCGTGTCATTTGCGAATTTACTGATCATACCTCCTATATTAACGTTTAAATCAGTAATGTACATTACAAGCAAAAAGGGCCCCAGCACCAATCCCTGTGGTACACCACTCGTCAAAGGCTTACAATCGCAAAAACCTTTGGCCAACACCCTCTGCCTCCTGCTACTAAGCCAATTTTGTATCCAATTTGCCAAATTGCCCTGAATCCCATGGCCTCTTACCTTCTTGATCATTTTCCCATGCGGGACCTTGTCAAAAGTCTTACTGAAGTCTATGTAGACTACATCAACTGCACTACCCTCATCTACACGACTAGTTAACTCCTCGAAAGACATGATTTTTTTCAATAGTTTTCCTACCACTGATGTTAGAATCACTGGCCTGTAATTAACTGATTTATCCCTACTACCCTTCTTGAATAATGGTAGCACATTCACTGTCCTCCAGTCCTCTGGCACCTCTCCTGTGGCCAGAGAGGATTTAAAAGTTAGTGTCAGGGCCCTTGTAATCTCCTCCCTTGCTTCACATAGTAGCCTGGGATACATCTCATCTGGGCCTGGGGATTTATCCACTTTTAAGCCTGCTAAAACCACTAATACCTCCTCCCTTTCAATGCTAATTTGTTTAAGTATATCACAGTCCCCCTCCCTGATTTCTACACCTACATCGTCCTTCTCCATAGTGAACACGGATGAAAAGTAATCATTTAAAACCACAATCTGGCTCCACGCACAGATTGCCACTTGGGTCCCTAATAGGCCCTACTCTTTCCCTGGTTATCCTCTTGCCCTTAATATATTTATAAAATGCCTTGGATTTTTAAAAATCTTACCCGCCAGTGTTTCTTCATGCCTCCTCTTCACTCTCCTGATTACTTTTTTAAGTACCCCCCCTACACTTTCTATACTCCTCTAGGGCTTACGCTGTTTTCAGCCCTCTGTTATCTGCCATAAGCCTCCTTTTTTTTCCCTTTTCCAATCTTCTATATCCCTTCACATCCAGAGTTCCCTGGATTTGTTGGTACTACCCTTCACTTTTACAGGAGCATGTTGGCCCTGAACTCTCACTATTTCCTTTTGAATGACTCCCACTGGTCTGATGTGGACTTTCCCACAAGTAGCTGCTCCCAGTCCACTTTGGCCAGATCCTGTCTTATAATATTGAAGTCGGCTTTCCCCCAATTCAGGACCTTTATTTCCAGTCCATCTTTGTCCTTTTCCATTACCACCTTAAATCTTACAGAGTTATGGTCACTATCCCCCACTGACACTTCTTCCACTTGCCCGGCTTCATTCCCTAAGATTAGGTCCAGTGCCACCCCTTCTCTTGTAGGACTTTCTACATGCTGACTCCTGGATGCACTTTAAGAATTCCACCCCTCTAAGCCTTTCACACTAAGACTATCCTGGTTAATATTGGGGAAATTGAAATCCCCTACTATTATTACCCTATTAGTTTTACGTTTCTCTGAAATTTGCCTACATATCTGCTCCTCTATCTCCCCATGGATGTTTGGAGGCCTATACTGCACTCCCAACTAAGCCCCTTTTTGTTCTTAAATTCTACCCATATGGCCTCATTTGAAGAACATTCTAAGATGCCATCCCTCCTTACTGCAGTAATTGACGCCTTGATCAATAGTGCAATGCCACCTCCTCTTTTGACCCCTGCCCCCGCCACCACTCCCGCCCCCGCCTGAAGATTCTATACACTGGAATATTGAGCTGCCAGTCCTGCCCTTCCCTCGACCATGTCTCTGTGATAGCAACACTATCACATGTCCATGTGTTAATCAACGCCCTCAATTCATCTGCCTTACTTATAAGACTCCTTGTGTTAAAATGGATGCAATCCAGAATTGCATTATTCCCTTGTGCCTTAACAAGTCTATATTTGCTCTGCCCTCCAGTCTGACTTAGCTTTTCTTCTATATTTGGCTGTGCAACATGCCTTCTGTACCTCCACTCTGTATCCCATTCCCCTGCCAAATCAGTTAACCACCCCCATCCCCCCCAAGCAGCAAACCTCCCTGCAAGAATGTTGGTCCTGTTCCGGTTCAGTAGTTTTCCGCTGAGAATTAGCATAAATTTCCTAACTCTCATCAGCACCTAGATTACCTTATGTTTCCAGTATGTAACTTGTCGTTTCTACTGTGAAGACAGGCACAGAATATTTGTTGAATTTTTGCAGCAGCAGAGTTGGGCTTGCGCTCCGCTGCTGCACTTGCCAGAGTCTGGCTCAGTGTACGGGTCGGGCTCCATGTGCGGACTGCGCAGCTGCAAGCGACAGAGCAGGGGCTCCGCTTCAAATATCACGTGGCGCCAGAAGCGGCCGCTTCCCGCTTTGGGTTGTGTCCTCGAGCTGCTCAGCTTGTTTTTTTCGGGATAACGGTCGTTTGTAACGGCGAGCGCGCGAGAGTAACGGCTGAGTGAGTGACGATTAACAGCTTTTTAGAAATAATGATAGTAAACGCAGCTGGCTGTGTGACTGCGACATGTGCACTCTGAGCAGAGTAGTTTTGGTCGCATGTCAGGTACACCGCACCTTTAGTGCAAAACTTTTGTCTTGGAAACTTTACAATGTTTTGTGGACGTACCACGTGTCATGGTGTAGCCTAAGGTCCTTCGATTAGTAATTATGGTTTTGTATTGATATATGCATTGTACCACTATCTTGATCTGCATTTTACACTGGGAGGCTGGCATGTTGTATGTAGTATCAGAGGCTCAAATATAATTGTTAGAAAGAAGTGATCGTATAATATGTTTAGAAGCTGCCATAATGTATATCGCACACCAAATTTTTTTGAGGGAAGTATGCTTTTCGTGAAAAAATGATTTGTGGCATATAGTAAATTTTCTGGGGGTACACAGTCTTAAGTATACAAAGATATTTTATAATGTGTATAGTACTTCGTGTAAAAAAAATTGCACTACACAATTAAAGCACGTAAAATACGCTCTAGCCAATTATAAAAATATCCACGGACCGTATTCCTTGCTTTCTGTTCCCACAGATTTCTCTGTACTGCTACCTGTTTTAATATCCCGTGTCTTAACTTTTACAACAAATTTTCTATGTGGTACCTTAGTTTTCTGAAAATCCATGTGTACCTTGACAGCATACCCCTGCTCTCAGCACTTAAGATTTTTTTCATGAATTTCACCCTTTTTAAAAAGTCAAGAATGACCAACATCAAGCCATTGTTTCCAGGACTGTCACTGACCTCATCTCCTCTGGAGATCTTCCTCCCACAGCTTCCAACTTGATAGTCGCCCAACCTCGGACGGCCCGCTTCTACCTCCTACCCAAAATCCACAAACAGAACTGTCCTGGCAGACCGATCGTGTCAGCCTGTTCCTGCCCCACGGAACTCATTTCTCGTTATCTTGACTCCCTTCTCTCTCCCCTTGTCCAGTCCCTTCCCACCTACATCCGCGATTCCTCTGACACCTTACGTCACATCAACAATTTCCAGTTCCCTGGCCCCAACCGCTTCCTCTTCACCATGGATGTCCAATCCCTCTACACCTCCATCCCCCACCAGGATGGTCTGAGGGCCCTTAGCTTCTTCCTTGAACAGAGGCCCCAACAATCCCCATCCACCACTACTCTCCTCCGTCTGGCTGAACTTGTTCTCACACTGAACAATTTGTCCTTTAACTCCTCTCACTTCCTCCAAATAAAAGGTGTGGCTATGGGTACCCGCATGGGCCCCAGCTATGCCTGTCTCTTTATGGGGTATGTGGAACATTCCTTGTTCCAGTCCTACTCCGGCCCCCTCCCACAACTCTTTCTCCGGTACATCGATGATTACTTCGGTGCTGCTTCATGCTCTCGTCGGGACCTGGAAAAATTTATTAATTTTGCTTCCAATCTCCACCCCTCCATCATCTTCACATGGTCCATCTCTGACACTTCTCTTCCCTTCCTTGACCTCTCTGTCTCAATTTCTGATGATAGACTGTCCACCAATATCCATTACAAGCCTACCGACTCCCACAGCTACCTCGACTACAGCTCCTCACACCCCGCTTCTTGTAAAGACTCCATCCCATTCTCTCAGTTCCTTCGCCTCCGTCGCATCTGTTCTGATGACGCTACCTTCAAAAACAGCTCCTCTGACATGTCCTCCTTCTTCCTTAACCGAGGTTTTCCATCCACGGTCGTTGACAGGGCCCTCAACTGTGTCCGGTCCATATCCCGCGCATCCTCCCTCACGCCTTCTCCTCCTTCCCAGAAACATGATAGGGTCCCCCTTGTCCTCACTTATCACCCCACCAGCCTCCGCATTCAAAGGATCATCCTCCGCCATTTCCGCCAACTCCAGCATGATGCCACCACCAAACACATCTTCCCTTCACCCCCCCTGACGGCATTCCGTAGGGATCGTTCCCTCCGGGACACCCTGGTCCACTCCTCCATCACCCCCTACTCCTCAACCCCCACTTATGGCACCTCCCCATGCCCACGCAGAAGATGCAACACCTGCCCCTTCACTTCCTCTCTCCTCACCGTCCAAGGGCCCAAACACTCCTTTCAAGTGAAGCAGCATTTCACTTGCATTTCCCCTAACTTAGCCTACTGCATTCGTTGCTCCCAATGCGGTCTCCTCTACATTGGAGAGACCAAACGCAAACTGGGCGACCGTTTTGCGGAACACCTGCGGTCTGTCCGCAAGAAAGACCCAAACCTCCCTGTCGCTTGCCATTTTAACACTCCACCCTGTTCTCTTGCCCACATGTCTGTCCTTGGCTTGCTGCATTGTTCCAGTGAAGCCCAACGCAAACTGGAGGAACAGCACCTCATCTTCCGACTAGGCACTTTACAGCCCTCCGGGCTGAATATTGAATTCAACAACTTTAGATCTTAAACTCCCCCTCCCCCCATCCCCACCCCGTTTCTCCCCCCCCCCCCCGCTTTTTTTTTTTCAATAATTTATATAGATTCTTCTTTCCCCACCTATTTCCATTATTTTTAAATCTAAAACTAAAACCTTTAGTCTTTCCACCCCACCCCCACTAGAGCTGTACTTTGAATATCCTGTCTTCCATTCTTAATTAGCACTTTTCTCAGACAAGTACCACCACCTTCAACACCTCTTTGACCCTTTTGTCTGTGACATCTTTTGATTATCTGCTCATCTCCACAATCACCACACCACACCCTCAATGTCTCTCTCTCCACCCCCCCCCCCCCCCCCACACCTTAAACCAATTTATATTTCTCCCTTCTTCTAACTATGCTCCAGTTCTGCCGAAGGGCCATGAAGGCTCGAAACGTTAACTGATTTCTTCTCCGCCGATGCTGCCAGACTTGCTGAGTTTTTCCAGGTAATTCTGTTTTTGTCCTTTTATAAATCTTATCTTGATTTAGCCCAAGCCTCACCAATTTCATTCCATGTTTTGGACTTTATGGACGAGTTGCGAATAACTGGTTTATAATTTCCTGTACAGGGCTTTATCCAGCTCAAAACAAAAATAAAAATACCTGGAAAAACTCAGCAGGTCTGACAGCATCTGCGGAGAGGAACGCAGTTAACGTTTCGAGTCCGTGTGACTCTTCCACAGAACTTTATCCAGCTGCTGTGTGTCATCCAGTTAATGCAAGTCAATGTTGAGTAACTGTATCCTCTAACATTGCTGTCACCTGTGTAATCGCTATTGTAGCCACTTAATGTATACATTTTATTTGTCACGTGTATGTAAGAGTAAAACGTTCACAAAAATAACTTGAGTTCTTCCATATTTGTTTGGACATCTCCAAGCCCACTATTTAGTTGTATCGTTCAGAAACAAATATTGTGCTTGGTGTTTACACATGTCTCAGTTTGGAGGATGACAGTGTTTCATTATTCATGTGTTTTAGTGGAAGGTAGGATCTAGCAGAATCTACAGAATTAACAATTGAATTGTGTATTCACCGTTGTGGATAGTAGGATACATAGCTGCAGACTTGCCATCACAAGCTCAGTAGAGGTTAGGGTGACCATTTTGTGAATATTAATTGATCCATTCAGCAAGAACCTACATTTCCAGCCTAACATCCAATGGTGCCATTAATTATTCAAGAGTTTGCACTGTCCTGCTCGGAGATTATTTCCATTTATTGATTATGCTTTCTGTGAACAAGTTGAAATCAGTCCTAAATTTGCCATTTGTTAATTTGAACTTATTGCCACATGTCACAGTTTGCCTTCAAGTAACATTCAGTATTTAAATACTGAAAATGCTGGAAAAGCTCAGCAGGTCTGGCAGCAGCTGTGGAGAGAGAAACAGAATTAACATTTTGAGCCTGAAGAATAGTCATATGGACTTGAAACGTTAACTCTGTTTCTCTCTCTAAAGATGCTGCCAGACCTGAGTTTTTCCAGCATTTTCTGTTTTTATTTCAGATTTCCAGCATCCACAGTATTTTGGTTTTAACATTCTATATTTACTTTTCTATCTCTTAAATCACCTTTTTAAATTTGAAAAGCACAGATTACTCCAGTCTTTCTTTGTAACTCAGATCACTGACAGGAAGGAACTGTCTTAAGACTCCTCTTCTGCCTTTCCAGAGCTTTGTATCTTGGTGACTACTGGTCTGACCAAAACACTACAGAGTTTAAGCATAACTTTGACCAATTTGTGTTTTATTGTTTTGGCTATACATTCTGCTGTCGTTTTGTTTTATTTATTGTTCTTCAGCAATAATTGACTACAAAACTCTAAACCCCTTAAATCTGTTTTTTTAGTGCCATTCATGGAGTTCTTGTGTCATTCATTTTTTTTCTTGACCAATTTACATTAAGCTCTGACTCAAAATAGTTAATGTAAATTAGAAGCATAGCGGTTCCAACACAATCTCATGGACACTATTATCAGCACTCCCTCTTTAGCATAAATCTAACAGGTCTCCTTGCAGCCAGTTAATTATACATTCCACAGGTTTTACTTCAGTGCCAACTCTTCTGAACAGGCTGTAGTCAAATGTTTGAACATCTAGGTACATCATGCTGTAGAGGTTTCTGTAGAACCCTTAGGATGGCTTGTGCCTTTTTAAAAAAGCAATTTGGTTTATCGAGGAGGAGCTATCCTTTCTAAATCTATGTTGCAGCAATTCGCTAGCTTATTGTACAGTTTGCACCTGATAATTAATTTCATATTTTACCAGGTATTGATGTGAAAATAATAGGTTGTATTGAATCCATAATAATGAATATCAGTGTCTCAAAGCATATCAATTTTTCTTATTAATTGGGAGAAGTTTATTCTTCCCTGAAGATTTTTGTTTTTTGCTTTTGCCTTTCTAGGAATTGCACCTTAATAAGTTAAGATTTTTTTTAGTTTTAATCAAATTATCTCTATTTAGGTTTGACATGTTATTTATAGTAATCACTTGGGGAAAAATTATGTTAAGAATGGTCTGTTTTGGCTTCATTAATATCGTAACATAGAAACTTGGAGCAGGAGTAGGCCATTTGGCCCTTCGAGCCTGCTCCGCCATTCATTATGACCATGGCTGATCATCCAACTCAATAGCCTGCTCCCGCTTTCTCTCCATATCCTTTGATCGCCCCAAGAGCTATATCTAACCCTTTCTTGAAAACATACAATGTTTTGGCCTCAATTACTTTCTGTGGTAGCGAATTCCACAGGCTCACCACTCTCTGGGTGAAGAAATTTCTTCTTATCTCGGTAATATCTCCCCACATTTCGTGTTAAAATCCTTCAGAATCACTCTGACCTGCAGCTGAGACCACTTGCTTGATTTTCCTCTGGAGCATTTATTCTTCGTGTCACAGACAGGATTTATGTTTCCTTTTAGCGCCCATGATCAGTATGTTGGTATGTGAGAGGTATGTGTTTTCTTACTGAGTGAGAGCCCCCAATTAAATGATTCCAGCAGCAAACTATTGGTGAGTTTCAAAATAATGTTATTTATTATCACACACTTGGCCCGGATTTGTAAAAGGTGTCGTCTCATTCACTCATCTTGCACACAAAAACTAGATACAGAAGGTAAAACAATATAATTGCGACTTACAATTATCTCAAGTTTCTTTCGTGACAGGCCTGGAGTTTCTTGGATGCAATTGATGCTTTATAGTTGAAGTGAGGGTCTTGTAAAGTAAAGGTTTATCAGCAGGCAGTGAAGTTTCTTGTAATCAAACTTCTAGGTGATTGCTTCTCAGGCGAACCTTAACTGGAACAGGTTTGGGGAGCCCTTGTCTCACTTTCAAGTTATTGCTGTTTATTATCTTGGCTGCTTGGATGACTTGCAGCTAGTTGAATGGCTATCGGTGGAATTCTCTCTGCAGTCAGCTTTTTCTGATTTAAAACCAGACAGAAAACATGGCTTTCTCATCATGTGACCTTTTAAAAGTTCGAAGTCATTTTCCGAATAAGGAGGGTGGTTACATTGAGTACGCATCCTGTGTTGTCTTTTGACACCTTTAGAGTTTGAGACAGCCAGTTTCTTTGTATTCGAAAGACCCATTCAATTTGAAATTACCATTTTGAATTAGTTTCAGGAAAACGCATTGATACAACATCAGTCTGAAATGTTCCTTTTGTTCCTTCTTGAGACAGAGTTTGAATCCACAAAAGTCAAGTGATTGTTGGGCAGCCATGTTTTGTACCTTTAGTCAGTTTTAAAATATAAAAATTAGTTTGAAGTTCAGAATATACTGGGGTATGACACGCCTTCACCACACAGGGGAAAACAATTGAATCCATGATGACGTTTTTGCATTGTTTCTTTGCGAAACAAAATAAAAATTTATACAAAAACAAAAATACCTGGAAAAACTCTGCAGGTCTGGCAGCATCTGCGGATAGGAGCACAGTTAACGTTTCGAGTCCAAACGACCCTTCAACAGAACAAAAAAAGTTATACATTCACTTCTTCATACATGCAGACATTAACACACATGCACACTAATCTGGTACTGCTACAGTTTCTCCATCGCATTCTCTTAAACTCCCCAGTTACCTGTTTTCTGGTGAATGTTCACTAATATCGGTACGCAAGGTTTCAGGAATTGTAACCCTAACAGACATATGATTCTCAACGCATTTATCAGTTGTGGAAAGTTCAAACTCCATGCTGATTTCTGAGGGGAAATCAGATTTCACAGGCCTAGGTTCTATCCCAGTCAGTCATATGAAAATGCCGTGACTTTAGTTTTGGTGCCTGCAAAACTTTTAATCCATTCATGGACGCTTCCATAACCTCTGATGATGTTCGTTGCTCATTCACTGAATAAAGGTGGAATCTAGAGCCAGCCTTTCCTGTAGATTTATTCAGAAAACCCAGAGAATATAGGTAGAAACTCCCTTTTCCTTCCCCCACACAGGTGGAATCCAGTTCTTATATATATTTAAGAATAATGCCCTAACCTTTCCCCAGTTAATAACAGCTGCTCTCGCTTGCAACTAAAGCAAGCATTTCATTGTGACAGGATTGCAACATTAATACATGAGTCTGACAATTTTGATTCTGGTCCACTGATTCTTATTTCTAGGATGATGGTGTGAGGTATATTGCTTTTAAACACGTGAGGTGTCTGGGCTCTCCCCCCGTGTTATGAAAGTATAATAATTTTCATATTTTTCTGGTTTGTTGTAAAGTTGGTCTATGGGTGTGAGTGTAGATGATTCTGCCTGTGTTTTAATTACATTTGGAGTCAGGTAGACTGCAAGCTTGAAATTATCAAAAGAAGCTAGGTATAGAAATGTACTTGAAATGTTAATGAGTAAACATGGATGCTGTCTTAGCATGTAAGGTGTGGAAGGAATTTGAATTTTTAGATAAGTGAAGGGATTATTTGGATTTCAAAGAGATGTTAGTTTGTTTACAACTAGCCAGAGAAGCAAGGTTAAGCAGTGTGTTTATTTTTCCCAAGGGTTACTGGCAATATTGGCAACATGAAAGTTTTTATATTATGGAACAGTTCCAAAGATATATGGAACAATGGAATTTACAGATTAAAGAGAGAGAAACATAAATAAAGAAGAATGAAAGGCTATGTTGGGGGCCAAGTAAGATCTAACATGAGTGTGTGAAACAGCCTTGAAGAAGCCTCCAGCCATTTGTGCAGAAGTCTGCTGTGTCAAGTAACTAAAGTTGGAGAAAGTCATTTGGAATTCCACTGTCAATTAGATGATATGTTAACGTGTTGGTTTTTAAAAAAAATCTAAAATCTATTTTGGACTGTTGCCTTACCGGTATGTAACCGGGAGTCAGGTTAATCTGGAATTTTAGGAGTTGTTATAGTATTAAGTAATTGCAGTCTTATGAATGTGCTTGAAATCTTTTATTTTGTTAAATAATTTTTTAAATCTCTAAAGGTCTTAGTGGACTCATTACTTCTGAAGTCAGTGCACACATCTCATAATAAATAGAAATTGCAAAACTGTTGTGGTAGCATGGCCAAATTTCTTTTGTGGATTAGGTCCACCTGACACACATCATCTGCTGTGTCATAGCACCCTGCACCTTATCATTGGCCTTGGAAATTAAACTGCTGGGTTCAGGTGAAGTTGAGTTTTGGACCTGATCCTCGTTGATTTAGTGGATACTCCGATATTAGCTGCTCTTATGCTTAAGTTTTCACAAGTATGGTTCATTTTAAGAGGTATTGATTTCCCTTGTTCTGCTACTTTGGGACACTACTGCCCACAGGTGGCTGGCCAGCTTCTGCTGTACTGCCCTGTGGCACTTCAATGGATGAGGCTTCTCCCTCACTGTCTTATCTGCTGGTTTGGGAACTTTCCTCCTATTTAAATCCTGACAGGTGCCTGCTAAGCAGACCTCTGGTTCAGCCTCTTCTGTCAACAGGCTTTGCCTTGCCCTTTTAAACTCTACTGTCCTGGATTTGGCCCCATTAATCTTTATGGAGTAGATTCTGACCCTTTTTTACCTCGATTGGCTTTCTGCTGGCCTCTGGAAAGTCCTCTTCTTTCTTTCTATTTCCTTGATCCTTATTGACCCTGTCACCCCCTGTAGGATCTATGGGTCTTCCTTAGCTTTCTGTAGCTGAGCAAAATTCTCCTGGTTCCCTTCTGTTTACCCAGTCTCCTGTTTTTGATCCTCTGGGTACAGTAGCTGATACCCAATGGTAGGACCCTGGGAAGTACCAAGGATCAGAGGGACCTTGGTGTGCATGTCCAGGTAGATAAGGCAGTTAAGAAGGCACATGGGATACTTGCCTTTATTAGCCGAGGCATTGAATATAAGAGCAGGGAGGTTATGCTGGAACTGTATAAAACGCTGGTTATGCCACAGCTAGAGTATTGTGTGCAGTTCTGGAATCCGCGTTATAGGAAGGATGTGATTGCACTAGAGAGAGTGCAGAGGAGATTTACTAGTATGTTGCCAGGGCTAGAGAGTTTTAGCTGAGGAGAGATTGGATAGACTGGTGTTATTTTCCCTGGAGTAGAGGAGATTGAGGGGGGACATGATTGAGGTGTATAAAATAATGAGGGGCATAGATAGGGTAGACAGGAAGGAACTTTTCCCCTTGGTGGAGGGATCAATAACCGGGGGCATAGATTTACGGTAAGGGGCAGGAGGTTTATAGGGGATGTGAGGAAGATTTTTTTCACCCAGAGGGTGGTGGGAATCTGGAACTCACTGCCTGAAAGGGTGGTAGAGACAGATACCCTCATAACATTTAAGAAGTATTTGGATGTGCACTTGTGATGCCAAGGCATACAAGGCTAGTGCTGGAAAATGGGATTAGAATAATTAGGTATTTTTTTGACTGGTGCAGACTTAATGGGCCAAAGGGCCTTTTTCTGTGCTGTAGACCTCTATGACCCACCAAGTCGTTTTCCAATAGTCGGTTCACTTCCTTAAATGGGTAGGATCGACACAATCGCCACCGTCCCTACATCAGTGACCCACTTACTCTGCAGTTTAATTTTTACTAGGGGAACCTTTTAAACATGTGCTAGTAAGCCCAAGGTGTTTGTCCTGCTTTCAGGCAGCATCTCAGCAATACTCGCTACCAGCAGTGTTTGAAAACACCGTGTCCCTTAAAAATGGTTATTTCTTGACTTGAAGCTTGTGCTACAAGAGAAGTCATTTTGTCTTTATGCATGAAGCCTTGACAGGTATTTTGTCCTACCCCCATCTCATATGAGTCTGGGTTCGTGACATGGTACTGACCGCAGCTGCCGCTCTTGGTTTCTTGACAAACCAACTGATTTCTTTGTGTCCAGACTTGCCACATGGAAGAAAGCTGGGTGTGTTCAGACTGGTTTACTTTCCAGGTTCGTTCGTTCTTAAAGTTGGGGATTGATCTGTCCTGTCTTCCCTACTATCCTTCCCTCTGGGGTCTGTTTCTGCCCCATCTACCTCTGTCCTATCTCTCTCTTGCTAAGAGTTATTAGATCCAAATTTGTTTTGGTTTATGGCTTAAAGTAGTCATCAGCCAGGGCAGCTGCATCTCTGGCTTTTGAAACCCTTTGTTCCTCAACGTGAGTTTTAAGGCTGTATGGGAGGTTGTTTTTAAACTCCTCTAGCAGTACTAGTTCTGCCAACCCTTCATAGCTAGGGTTTTCGTTTAGGGTTCAGGCCCACTGGTTAAAAAACTAACTGTTTAAATCTCTCAAATTCCAGGAAAGTATCAGAGTTCTAGAACTGTTGGCTGTGTGGCTCTGGTATGAATTCATAGACAGTAAGGAATGCTGCATTTGTCTGATCATAACAGGCAGGGCTCTCAGCAGGCAGCATGGAATAAACCTCGCAGGCCTTTCCTACTACCTGACCTTGCATTAGGAGTGTCCAGAATTCTGCTGGCCATTGTAATTGAGCTGCCAGTTTCTCAAAGGCTGTGAAGAAGGTTTCCACATCCTCCTCTTCAAACTTGGGGATGAATCGGGAATAATTTAGAAAATCGAATTTTGTCTCTAGGCTAAGAATGTTTAAATTACCACTAGGTACCATGTTTCCCCCTAGGTGATGAAATCTCTCTCAGTTCCCTACCTTTCTGTGCTTGTAACTCTTTCTCAAGCTTTTCTAGCTGGAAAACGTGCTCCTCCTCCCTCTCCTGAAATTCCCTTGCCTCCTTTCCTTCTGGGCTTCTCTCTCTTTCTCTTTTTCCTGGAGTTCTCCCTTTCCCTTGCCTGAAACTCTTGGCTAGGGTAACCTGGTCTGTTTCAAGTCCTGTCTTCTACCTGGACCGAATCTGGAATGAGGCCGAGATGCTCGGTCAGCATCTTTAGTACCTCCGGCTTCCATGCTTTATTACATCTAATAAATTCTACATGCTTAGTTATGGCTTTTAGCTGTTCTATGTTTAGGGGCACTAATTTTGGCCAAGTTAAGCCCTCTTATAAAATACTTATACATCAAAAGCAGCCATCATACTTCCTTTGGTTAATATTCACAAAGCTTACTGCTGTAATCCCTTTGTTTTTGTTTCACAATTCTGTTTATGTTACTTTCCTTCTACTTCCAATTTCTTTAAAGACCAATTTGGCTTGTTTTAGTTCAATTGTTTCAAACCCCTGATGCAACACCCAATTCTATTATGGACAGAATTTGCGTTTCCTTTCACTGCTCCTGATCAGTGTGTTGGTAGACAATAGAATGTGTTTCCTTACTCTTGGAGTGACTACCTCCAATTAAATAATTCTAGCAGCAAGCTTTCAGTGAGTTTTAAAATAAGGAAGAATGTTTATTATCTCGCACGCTCCCTGGATTTGTAAAATGTGACTTGTCACTCACTCATTTCTCACACAAAAGTTAGATACAGATGAAGGTAAAACAATATGGTTACAACTCATAATTCTCTTAAAGCTCTTTTTTGGTCAGCCTGTAGTTTCTTTGATGCAGTTGATGCTTTATAGTTGAAGCGAAGGTGTTATAAAGCAAAAGATTATCGGCAGGCTGTGGAGTTTCTTGTAGTTGAAATTCTAGGAGGTGATGAAATACATTTCGACAGTTTTCGCGATTTTAGCATCCTAAACCATCTTAAACATCTCTAGGGCTATACAATTGGGCTTTAGGAACATAGGAACAGGAGTAGGCCATTTAGCCTATTGAGCCTGCTCTGTCATTCAGTTATGCCATGGCTGACCATCTACCTCAGTGCTACTTTCCCACACTAACTCAGTATCCACTGATGTCATTAGTCTCCTGAAATCTATCAATTTCTGTCTTGAATATGCTCAATAATTGAGCTTCTACAGTACTTTCAGGTAGAGAATTCCAAAGATTCACCATCCTCTGAGTGAAGAAATTCCTCCTCATTTCAGTCTTAAATGGCCCACCCCTTATCCTGAGATTATGTCTCCTGGTTTTAGACTCATCAGCCAGGGGAAACATCCTGCCTACCTCCACCCCATCACGCCCTGTAAGAATTTTGTAAGTTTCAATGAGGTCATCCCTCTTCAAAATTCTAGGATTACAAACCTAGTCGTCTCAATCTCACTCATAACACAGTCCTGCCATCCCAGGGATTAATCTGGTGAACCTCTGTTGCACTCCCTCTATGGCAAGTATATCACCCCTTAGATAAGGGGACTGAAACTGCACACATACTCCAGGTGAGGTCTCATTAAGGCTTTATACAACTGCAGCAAGACATCTTTACTTCTGTACTCAAATCTCCTTGCGATGAAGGCCAGTGTACCATTTGCCTTCTTAAATGCTGGCTGCACCTGCATGCTAACTTTTAGTGATCATGAACAAAGACACCCAGGTCCCTTTGGATACGCACACTTCCCAACCTCTCACCATTAAGAAATATTCTGCCTTTCTGTTTTTTCTACCAAAGTGAATAACTTCACACTAATTCACATTATATTCCATCTGCCATGTTCTTGCCCATTGACTTACCAGTCCAAGTACTCTTGAAGTCTCCTTGCATCTTCCTCACAACTTACATTCCCACTTAGCTTTGTGTCATCAGCAAATTTGTAAATATTACGATTGGTCCCCATCCCAAATCATTGATACAGATTGTGAATAGCTGTGGACGTAGCACTGATCCTTGCGGTACCACTAGTAACAGCCTGCCATCCTAGAATGATCTATTTATTCCTACTCTCTGCTTTCTGGCCATGAACCAATTTTCAATCTGTGCTAGTATGTTTCCCCCAATCCCATGCGCTCTAATTTTATTTGCTAACCTGTGTAGGACCTTAACAAAAGCCTTCTGAAAATCCAAATACACCACATCCATTGGTGCTCCTTTATCAATGCTACAAGTAATAATCTAAAAAAAAACCCAAGTTTGTCAAACATGATTTCCCTTTCATAAATCCATGTTGGCTCTGCTCAATTTTACCATTCTTTTCCAAAATGTCCAGTTATCACATCCTTTATGATAGATTCTAACATATTCCCTACTATTGACGTCAAACTAACAGGTATGTAGTTCTCCATTATCCCTCCTCCTCCCTTCTTAAATAGTGGGGTACATTTGCTACTTTCCAGTCCATGGAACCTTTTCAGAATCTATAGTATTTTGAAAGATAACCGCCAATGCTCCCACTATCTCTCTAGCCACCTCCTTCAACACACTGGGATGAAGCTCATTTGGTCCAGGGGATTTATCAACCTTCATTCCAGTTAACTTTTCAAATACTACCTCTTTTTCCTAATACTAATTTCTTTTAGTTCCTCAGTTTCACAAGTCCCTTGGCCGCCTAGTATTTCTGGGAGATTTTCTGTATCATCTTCTGTGAAGACAGACACAAAGTAACTGTTTAATTTCTATGCCATTTCCCTGTTCTCCACTATAAATTATCCTGTCCCCACCTGTAATGGGCTCACATTTGCCCTAGCTAATCTTTCCTTTTTCACATACCTAAAGAAGTTTTTATAATCCACCTTTATGTTGCTAGCTTGCATTCATATTCTCTTTTCCCTTGGTCCTCCTTTGCTGGGTTCTAAATTGATCCCAATCCTCAGGCTTACCACTTTTTCAGGCAACCTTATAAGGCACTTACTTTGATCTAATGCAATCTTTAACTTCTTTCGTTAACCACAGTTGATTTACCTTCCCCTTTGGGGGTTTGTGCCTTAGTGGAATGTATATCTGTTGTAGACCATGTAGTATTTCTTTAATACTAGCCATTGCCTGTCTACCATCAAATCTTTTGGTGTATTTTCCCAATCCACCATGGCCAACTTGCCCCTCATAACTTCATAATTTCCTTTGTTCAGATTTAAGGCCCTGGTTCCAGAATGAGCTATATTGTATTCAAACTTAATGCAAAATTCTATCATATTTTGGTCACTGTTTCCCAAAGACTCCTTTGCAGCAAGGTTATTAATTAGCCTTTTCTCGTTGCACAACATTAAATCCAAAATAGGCCGACCTAGGTGGCTCTTCAATGTACTGCTCCAGAAACCCATCTTGTACACACTTGAGGAATTCGTCCTGCACTAATGCTATGGTGTTGATTTGGTTAACCCAGTCTGTGTAAATTCAAGTTCCTTAATATTACTGTATTACATCTCTGATTTCCTAATTTATACCGTCCCAACAGTACCACTACAGCTTGTTGGCCTATAAACAACTCCCGCCAATGTTTGCTGCCCCTTGCTGTTTCTTAGCTCCACCCAAACTGATTCTATACCTTTATCCTTCAATCTAAGATCCTCTCTTACTCATGCACTGATCTTGCCCTTCTTAAGAGTGCTATCCCACCTCCTTTTCCGTTTTGCTTGTCCACATTCATGCCAAATATCCTTGGATATTCAGTTCCCAATCTTGGTCACCCTGTAGCCACGTCTCCATAATGGCCATTAAATCATTGAACTCAATTTGTGCATTCAAATTATCAACCTTTTTGCGAATGCTACGTGGATTCAGAGTGCCTTTAATTCTACTTTTTAAAAATTATACTCTATTCTGATCCTATTTGATGCTTGCCTATGTTTTGTCCGTCTTCTGTTTTTGTTTTCTACTTTTACTAGTTTTGCTTCCCGCGAATCTGAGCTCCCTCTCAGGTTCCCATCACCCTGCCAATCTAGTTTAAACCCTTCCCAACAGCACTATCGAATCTCCCTGCAAGGATCGTAGTCCCGATCCTGCTAAGGTGCAGCCTGTCCACCTTATACAGGTTGCACCTGCCTCAGAACCAGTCTCAATGCCTCAGAAATCTGATGCCCTTCCTCCTCCACAGGTTCTCCAGCCATTGTTCAATCACTCGATTCTCCTAGTTCTGTGATCACTGGCACGTGGGACTGGAAGTAATCCTGAGATTACTGCTTTCGAGGTCCTGCTTTTCAATCTCCTTCCTAGCTCCCTGAGATCTGCTTTCAGGACCTCATTTCCTTTCCACCCTAAGTCATTGGTACAGACATTACCCACGACCTCGGGTTGTTCACTTTCCCCTAGAAGAATGTCCTGCAGCCGTTCCATGACATTCTTGACCCTGGCACCAGGGATGTAACATACCATCTTGGAGTCACGTCTGTGGCCACAGAAATGCCTGTCTGGTCCTCTAACTAATGAATCCCCTATCACTAATACTGTTCTCCTCTTCTTCCTCCCCTCCTGTACAGCTGAGTCGTCCATGGTGCGATGAACCTGGCTCTGACAGCACTCCTCTGAGGAACCAACACCCTCGCTAGTTTCCAAAACGGAAAACCGATTAGCAAGCGGGACCTCAGGGGTCTCCTGCACTACCTGCCAAGTTCTCTTGGACTGCCTGGCCTTTCTGCCTCCGTGCTCCTAGCTTGTCAGGTGACCACCTCTCCGAACGTGCTATCCACATAGCTCTCAGCCTCGTGATGCGCCACTGTGTCTTCAACTGCCACTCAAGCCCTGAAACCTGGAGCTTAAGTTTCTGCAGCTGGTGACACTGCAAGTAGTTGTCTAGGTCACCGGTAACTTCCGCAACTTCTCACGTACTGCAGGACATGCATTCCACGCGACTGAGCTGCCCTGCCATGCCTTAACTTCACTTACATTAACTTTATTTTACTTTGGTTTACTTATATTAACTTTATTTTACTTGACCTTAACTACTGAAAGCTTGCAACTATTGATAAACATTACTAGTACTGATAAATCCGACTAACACTTAACACACTTCACTAGTTGCAATAAACCTTACTTAAAGCACTTTTTTTCCCCCATGCACCAAATTCCAATGTGAAACTAAATCGCTACTTATTTGGTCATCTAAGAGCCTCCTGGCTAGTTATTTGGAATAATGACCTTCCTGACCCACTGGATAAACTTGCTGAGTCATTGGGGAAGCCCCTTTTAAATTTTCATTCTTCCCACTTGTCAATATGCCTCCTAGGGCTGAATATATTTAGCATGCATCAATGGATGATGGTGCAAACTTGCACAAAAAGAGAAGGATTACACATTTTAATTTCCTATTTAGTAACTTTGCAGCAAGTACTGTTGATATACATTCCTATTTATGCTACATATGTTCTGTATTTTTTGTTTCAGAATGTCCAGTGACAGTGCCTGGCGTAAGGGATCAGGAGAACCTAGTTTTGCTCAAATTTTAAAGAAGAACATACCTCCAAAGCCACCACAGCAAACTTTAAATGTTACTTTCACACCGCAGGGTGGAACTGCAGAAGATTTAGACTCTGGCATATCCAGAGTAATTCCGATTTCAGGTGTGATAAAAGAATTATTTCTCATTTTCTGGGCATAAGATACACTTCAAATAGCTTTGCCTTCATTTTATAGAGACATCTGTTCTTTGGTCAGTGTTTCTTTCATGTACCAACATCCTACCTGAAAAGCTTACTGCTCCTGTATTAAGGAAATATAAGGGGTTAAATAGCAATTTTCTTAGAAACTAAAGCAAAGGTTCTCAGGTGGCCCATGCAAAAGGATAGAAGGGCTGTCACATTTCAACTCTGCTAAAGACATTCTTATGTTTATTTCCAATATGTTAGTTTTAATTTGCTTATTTTTGACAAGTCACAACATGGGTAATTGTAATACACAATTAATCTGAACCTGGGTTCCTATCCTCATACTCAAATGTAATTTGAGCTATTGCAATTCTTTTGAAAAAATAATTCTCAGTTATAGGTATTGCTAGCATGGCCAGGATTTATTTCTCATTCCTCGTTGTCCTTGAAGAGTTGGCAGTGAACCTTCCTTGAACCGCTGTAGTCAGTGTGGTGAAGATACACCCGTAATGCTATTGGCTAGAGAGTTCCAGGATTTTGACCCAGTGACGATGATTATATGTTCAAATTATTGTGACTTGGAAGAGAACTTCGCGGTTATGGTGTTCTGAAATGCTCGCTGCAATTGTCCTCCTGTGCGGTGAAGATGGTGGGCTTGAGAGGTGTTGCCTAAGAGGACTTGGTGAGTTGTTGCAGTGTATCCTATAGATAGATAGCATGTGCTGGTGGTAGATAGGCTTACTACAATCGAGGAAAACTGCCTGTCCTGGATGGTGTAAAGTTTCTTGACTGTTGTAGCTGCACCCACTGAGGCAAATGGAGACTATTGCAGTCTGCTCCTGACTTGTGTATTCCTGGTGGCAGAAAGGGCTTTTGGGATTCAGGAGGTACGCCACTTGCTGTCGAATGCCCAGTCTCTGGACTCAATTCATCTATCCATGACATTTATGTGTCTGGTCCAGTTGAGTTTCTGGTCAATGGCTATTAGTTTATTCGGCTGACAATTATATTCAAGAATGGCAAATGGGAAAAGATTCTCAGTTCATCCTTTTGGGATGGTATTGGTTATAGAACATGGCTGTGAAGTGCTAGAAAATGCAATTAAAATGAGCGGCTAGTTCCTTTTTTTTCTCTTTTTGGCTGACACAGACATGATGTGCTGAATAGCCTCTTTCTGCACCGTAATGTTTCTATGGTTCTAAGTCTTCGTAGTCTCCTGTATGTTAACAGCAGGTCTTTATAACCTACTTGTAACTATGCGCAAATATACAACAAGAATACCAGCATGGAGCGATCTCCATCCTAGATCTTAACACAACTCTGGCCAACACCACACTGACCTTAGATCTAGGTCATGTGCCTTCTTGCATCACTCTGTGGATAGTACTGTACTCAGTGCCACATTAACCCTGTATATACCAGACCCTTCTACTACATTCTCTCTCCCCACCCCCCCCCAGACTTTATCCCATGGATTTGTTACTTTAGTTTACTTCGTCTTACATTGTTATATAAGTCTTATGCATTTACCTATTGTTGCAACCTTAATGCAATTCCAACATTATTGCTGTTAGAATATTGTTAATGCTAATACTATAAGTACCCCACCTGCCCCTTTCAAGTCCTTGAAGTTAGAGGTTCTGACAGCCTGGAGGCCTTATAACCCTTCCACATCTCGTTCGCCGTTCTGTCAGGAGAGTGGTAAGCTCTTGTTGATTCTGGTTCTTGTTGGCTTGGAGGTTGGACTGGCATTTGGGCATGTTTTCAATTTTTTTTCTTCCGTTAATATATGTTGAAATGTGTATGTCTGGTCAGTTTAGCTGTTGTGTCGGTGCATGGCTGTTGTTACTCTTGATTGTTTCTTGCAAGGTGGGCAAAGGTGGTATTCATCTCCTTGGCACAGCTTTTTTTTTCTTTTCCATGTGGGCTGTCTGGAAGCTCTCTCAGGCTGAGGAAGAGCGTTCCTGTGGCAATAAGAAGGTTACATGGTATGCTCACCTCTGCTTTTTGTTATTAATGGTGATAGACTGCTACCCGGTTGCAGCATCCCTTATGGTTGTGGCATGCTGGCTTGAAGTTGCAGTGTGTGCACCGTGATTGATGTGTCCACCAGCTGTACCATCATCATAGTTGGAGGTAGAGATTTCTCAGACTGCTGATCATTATCTGGTACCACTTCCACCGCAGGTGCCATGGTAATCTCATGAGCAGTAGGTTGGTCTGATAATTGGGGACATTATGGGACCTGGAATGATAATGGACAAACTTGTTGCTCAGAGAGAACAAAGATTGAAGATGAAATCTGAGCTTAAATACTCTTTAGTGTTTGAGCACTTGGGACCGTGCTGTTCTGGCTGGCTAACGATAGTGGTAGTCTTTATATCTACCGCCGTCTGGAGGTGATCCGGAGCTAGCAGGTGTCTCTGCCCAGAGGAAAGAAAGGGTGGTTACGGACGACGTACATCAGCTCTAAAGATTTGATTGACATTATGCCTCTGGATCGTGCCGATGGCCGGGAAGTTGGCACCCCATCCCCGCTCTGAAAAGTGTGGAGTGTCCGTTGTTCGAAGCCAGAGACCTTTTAAGCCATGGTTTTTCATGTGACAGGCCCCTGAATATAAAAGTGTCTCTGACAGTTGCCATGGAAGCAATGGGCAGCACCCGCAGAACACTGATCTCTCCTGTGAGGAATGTCATGAAAAGTTGGTTACAGCCATGAATTACTTACGGGCATATTGAACTTTTTAAGGGAGGCGTGTGTTATTTAAAGAAATACAAGCAAGGACACTGAGCAAAAGATAGCTGATAGCATAAAGTGACCACTTTCTGGAAAATTCCTATGTGGATTATGCTAACAGACCTGTCCTAAGAGAACATGGAATGTTGTACTTGAGAAGGTGTCATGGCCTCCTTCAAGCAGAGACATTTGAAAGGGAGATAGGAAAGATGCAAAAGACTGAACATTAATCTCCTGTGGTTGCGGAGACAAAAGATTGATTTGCACATCTCCGCAGTCAGGCAAAAAACCATCCCCTGTTGATTTTATATTGCAGAATGTGTAAATAGTTCTGATATGAATGCAAGACTACTATATACTCTCCTGGAATACACAGGAAAAAATGGATTAAAAAGCTAACTGCAGAGCAGTGCAGTGTGTGCTGGTATACTGTGAGAATGACAGCATAAGAAGACTAACAAGCGACCCCTGCAGTTGCAGGCGAAGTCTCTGTCGCTCGCGCTCTCCCCCTCTCTCTGTCGCTCGCGCTCTCCCCCTCTCTCTGTCGCTCGCGCTCTCCCCCTCTCTCTGTCGCTCGCGCTCTCCCCCTCTCTCTGTCGCTCGCGCTCTCCCCCTCTCTCTGTCGCTGGAGGCAAGGCTCAGCAGAAACTACAATCAAAAAGTACATAGGACAGCCTCTTTGGCTACCCTGCAGATCCGAGTGTCTCCAAAACAACTGCGAAACTGCTGAAGTCAGCTCTGCTGGAATCACCAACTTAACAGCTGCAACGTACCGCTGCCTACGCCTCACGGACAAGGGAAAGACTGATTCGTATTTTTAAAATTTTATTTGGACTCTTAACTTCTCATTTCTGACCTGACCTGACCTGAGTGTGTGTGTTGCCTTTTTATTAATTTTCTTGGGCTTTAATAACTAATAAACTTTTTCTTTGTCTCAAGAAAGCCTGGTTAAATTGGCTCCTTCTCAAAATAAGTACATTTGGACTGGGAAATGATATCCACGGGGGAAGGCAACCCTTTTAAATTAATCTTGTTGCGATCAACCGAGGAGATTGAATAAGGAAGGAGAGCCAGCTCATTTCTCCTCACCCAGGAGCGTAACAAAATTGGGGTCCCATTCAGGAAATTAACAGATTGGGGAACCTCGCCCGGGGACCAGTTGTAACAGGGCGCTACACACGCAACGCTGTCAAGGTTGCTCTGCTGGGCAGTTCAGGAATTGCTTTCCCTGACTTGGATTACCCCTGCGTCTTTGTGACCTGATAAACTGGACTAAGGGTTGCCTTCTGCCCCGTATTTTATTCTCTCCCTTTAGGATTATCCTATGTTGTGCACGGAGCTCAGACAGCCTAATTAGCTCTGTAGCTTTGTCTAAGGTGAGTTTATCTTTAGCTTGTAGGAGGTCAGAGAGTGAATTGTCTGCAACACCCACCACGATTCTGTCTCAGATGAGCTGAGACTTTAATTCTCCATATTCACACCCTTCTGCCATCCTGTAGAGATTTATGAAGGTTCCCCAGGCAGTTGGACTCTCTCTTATTGAATTTAGTTCATTCCAATATTTTGTTGGATTCAAGTTGAAATAAATGTCAAAGGAGTTTAAAACCACCTCAGATTTGGCAGATGACTGATCAATATCTGTTGTACAATGATGTAATCTGCAGTTGGCCCGTTTAAATAAGGAAGTGTGTTTACTTTCTGCTTCTGATTTTTAAAATTTAAACCTGAAGCAATGCTGTATCTTAAAATTCTTTTCCTTCAAATACTCCAATTTTGTGACTGCTCTGGGCCTTGGGTGAGTCCCAGTGGAGTTGGAAGTGTGGAATTGTGATCCATGTTGTTGACTTTAAAAGTGTGGGTACAGCTTTAAGAACTTTCAGGTTTCCAAGATGGTGTTGCCATTCATTGCAGAACAATGGATTTCCTGTGCTCGCCAGTTTTGGCAGGCTTCAAAATGGCAGTGGCATGCTTCAGGAAGAAGAATTTTCATCCAATAGCTGCATGGGTTGGCGGTCTGCCGACTTGATTTCATAAATGATCTAACTTTGCAAGTAGCTAGACGTTTGAATGAACCGCAGGCTTGCCATTTAAGGATTCAGACAGTCATGAGGTTCCTGAGAGTTGAATAAGTTAATGATTAATTTGTTTTTCTTTCTGCTCAACGCAGAGGCCACATGTTGAGCCTCTGAGTCCGGGAATTGGGATTAGTGATGGGTTTCGTTCAAACAGCGCTTCGGACTGAATTCTTATAAGGGGCTTCTTAGTACTGGTTGCAGCCTGGAAGTGAAATTGGACTTCCGAGGGAGATTGCGTGGAGTCTTCTGCTGCAGTAAAACTTCTGCCCTTAGCTTCCAGGATCATCATCTCTGGAGCTTTATCTGGCACATTTCGCAACATCTGTAGCTTCAGTTGGGAGCTTCTTTCAGTTCCAGAATCTGTTGAAGATGTCCTTTTTCTTAGTCTTTAAGCATATCTGTGAGGATCTTTGATAGCACTGCTGCCACCATGTTAGGATGGTGCTGGTTGTCAAACATGTCTGTTAAAGAAGTCTTTGTAGTCTTCTGCATGTTTACATCAACTCTTTACAAGTAGTGAATAACTGTAGACAAGTATACAGTAAAGGATACTGGCATGGAGCGATCTCCATCCTCAGCTTTAACACATCCTGACCAGCACTACATTGACCCCAGGTCTAGCTCATGTGCCTAATTACATCATGCTGTGGGCGCTACTGTACTCAGTCCCACATTAACCCTGTATATACCAGACCCTCCTACACATCTAGGTTTTAGAAACCGTATAATCTGATTCAGAAATAGGCAAAAATAATGATTAGGAGCTGCTGTCATACAAGGAAGTTTGAATCCAAAGCCGTAAATTCTATTACTCTATGGACAATTATGAACATTATCCTCATAGAATCTTAGAAATTTACAGCATGGAAAGAGCCATCTTGTCCAGACCAGCCAATAAATTGCCATCCAGCCTTAAAACACTTTCCAATTCTTCGTCCATAGCCTTGTAGGCATTTCAAGTGCATATCCAAATACTTTTAAATGTTGAGGGATTTTATACCTCTACCATCCTTTCAGGCAGTGAATTCCAGATCCCCACAACCCTGTGGGTGAAAAGATTTCCCTGCCAATCCCCTCTAAACATCCTCCCTCTTACCTTCTATCTATGACCAAGGGGAATAAGGCCTTCCTATCTACTCTCTCTAGATCCCTCATAATTTTAGACGCTTCAGTTAGGTTTCCCCTCAGCCTCCTCTGTTCCAAAGAAACAACCCGATCTTTCCTCATAACTGAAATTCTCCAGTCCAGGGAACTTCTTTGTAAATCGCTTCTATACCCTCTCTAGTGCAACCACGTCTTTCTTATAATGCAGTGAACAAAACTATATGCAGTACTCCAGCTGGGGACTAACGAGTGTTTTATACAGTTCCAGCATAACCTACCATGTCTTATACTCTGCCTTTATTAGCTAAGGCACAAATGCCCCATTTGCCTTCGTAACCACCTTATCTACCGGTCCATGCACCTTCAGGGATTTGTTAGCATGCACTACAAGGACCCTCTCTTCCTCTACACTTCTCAGCATCCTACCATTTATTGTGTATTCCACTGCCTTGTTGGCCTTCCCCATTTGCATTACTCTCAGTTCTCTGAATTAAACTCAATTTGCCACTTCTGTCTACTTGTCTAATCCACTGATATCCTCCTGCAGTCTACAGCTTTCTTATTCAGCTACAAGGCCAAATTTTATCTGCAAACTTCTTAATCATAACATCCTACATTCAAGCCCAAATCAATGTCACAAAAAGCAAGGGGCCTAATACTGAGCAGAACCCCACTAAAATGGCCTTACGGTAACAAAAACACCCATTTACTATTATTTTTTGCTTCCTGTCTCTCAGCCAATTTTGAATCCATCATGGACTTTGGGCTGAATGTCCTGCTGTGCCTTTATGACTTTTGGGGAGGGGGGGGGGCAGGAGGATAGGGAAGAAAACATGCAGGGTGGCCTGGTAAGGTTGTCATTCGGGATGGAACATGATCTGGAGCATTAAGGGAGACACTGGAGAGAAAGACAAGCTATCAGAAGAGGTTAACATATGGCCATAACCATAAAGTGCCTTCAGGGGCCACTTCTCCTATCTCAACTTAAGTGAAAAGTAGTGCATGGAGTTGCCTTTGTATTAACAATGAGATTCAAACTGAGATATGTTAGTTGCTGCAGCCTCCAGAGTAGGGCAGTGACTATAATTTTTTAGGTTGTCAAGGTGATCATTACTTTTAAACACAACATAAGAAATAGGAGCAGGAGTAGACCGTTACGAACTTCAAGCCTGCTTCACTATTCAATAAGGTTACAGCTGGCCATCTACCTCAATTCCACCTTCCCTTGATTCGCTTAGATTCCAAGAATCTATTGATCTCTGCCTTGAATATGCTCAACAAGTGAGCGTCCACAGTCTCTGAGAGAAAGCATTCCAAAGCTTCACACCTCTGAGTGAAGCAGTTTTAACTTCTGTCTAAAATGACCGATTCCTCACCCTGAAAGTATACTGTCTAGTTCTAGACTCTCCAGCCAGGGGAAACAGCCTCTCAGAATCATATATTTCAAAGACATCACCTCTCATTCTTCTAAACTCCAGAAGGTATAGGTCAGTTCTACTCAGTTTCTCATCATAGGACAACCTTCTCATCATTCTACATGACAGGCTAATTTCAGGCTTCAGCAAGAGATAGGTGGTAACATCTCCCAATTCTCAATGCATTGTTGTAGCAGGGAGGTCACCAAGGCTCTCTATGCCAAGAGAAATACCTACACCTCCCTCCCTGTGGAATAGTGTGTAATTGACTGCACCATTGCTTTCTATGTTCCCCATCTCAATTCTATAATCTTTATCAATAGAATGAGATTCCACTCCCTCAGTTTACAGCTAGCTTTTGGCCACAGGCAGTGCATGCAGTCGGAAGAGAGACAGCACCTTAGAGACCCTTCATGCCAGGGCTTCCGAAGGCCAGCTCATTGATGTGCTTTCACAGACTTCAAATGCACCTTACCATTCAAAGGTGGACTTTTCCACGCTCCTTTATGTTGGTATGTAAGCTTTCTGGGGGCCCCTGAGCACCAAGCATTTTGTGATATATACCCATCAACCTTCTGTAGCCTGGTCCAACAAAATCATCATTCGAGTCCTCAACAGCATAATTGGGTGCGGACCCTCTCTCCAGCAAGCTGGTTCCTGTGGCCTCCTTTTCACCCTGCCCTGATTTCTGCGCACTTATGCTCATTTCACTTCCAGATCATCTCTTCTAGATCTTTCCTCAATGCTAGCCTCTAAAGTATGTGAGCTGAAATGCCAAATCAAATCTTGCTGGAGTGTGCACTGTTAGATCTTTTCCTGTACCCTTAAGTTTCAAAATATTTTATGCCACAACTTGCTGAAAAGTGCGAGCTGATTACAGCATAGCGAGGGCAATGGGGCATCTGGAACCTTAGTGAATTGCAGAACCAACAGTCTTGTCTCCTTAACCAGTGAGATTTAGGGATTGAGAAAGAAACAGAGGAACAGAAGAAGGAGGTTGAATTTGAGTCAGTCAGGTACAGAAAGAAATAAAATGAAGGAAAGAAAGATTGGATTGAGAGAGAGAAAGAAAGAGACAAAGAAACAGTAAGAAAAAATGTAAAACTTGAAATTTTTGCAATCCTAAGTAAGAATTTTACTACTTGCAAGAACAAACTGAATACTTTTAGTTGTTCCTTTCTGGGCCAGAGTGGGTGGTTGGATTTGAATTAACAATCAAGTTGTAAAAAGGATATTTGTGCTATTAGCTGCCAACCCTAATTTTTTGCAACACACTGAATGGGCAAATAATGTGCAAATCCAGCAAAACCTTAAATAAATGGCAAGGCTAAAAGCAACGTGTCATTCATGTGAGACAAACTGGAGTAGTGTAAATCAGCCAATGTGTTTTGGAGATTTACAATTCATGGCATATTTTTTTAATTTCGTGAACTTGCATGGCAATCTGTGCCTTGTTACTAGTGTGGAACATTAACACGCTGTTAGTTTTCCAGCAAGATTTTGCCCATCGTTTGAAGATTGGTCATACCATGACAACTTTTAAAAGACCAGTGAACCTCTTGCCAGACTGCATTGAGCTTCTTGGACCCATGCTCCTTGCGTTCATTTTTTAAAAAATTCTTTCACAGGACGGCTAGGCCAGCATTTCTTTCCATCCCTAATTGCCCTAGAGAAGGTGGTGGTAAGTCATTGTCTTGAGCTGCTGCTGTCCCTGTGATGTAGGTACACCCAAGGTGCTGTTAGGATGGGAGTTCCAGGATTTTGACCCAGTGACAGTAAAGGAATGGCAATATAGTTCCAAATCAGGATGGTGTATGGTTTGGAAGGGAGCTTGCAGATGTTGATGTTCCCTGCATCTGCTGCCTTTGTCCCTCTTAGGTGGTATAGATCAGATGGTATAGATCGCGGGCTTGGAAGGTACTCTTGGAGGAGCCCTGGTGAGTTGCTCCAGTGATAGTACACACTGCTGTCACTGTGTGTTGATGGTGAAGAGAGTGAAAGTTGAAGGTGGTAGATGGGGAGCCAGTCAAGCAGGCTGCTTTGTCCTGGATGGTGTCAAGCTTCTTGAGTGTTGTTGGAGCTGTACTCAACCAGGCAAGTGGAGAGTATTCTATCACACTCCTGACTTGTGCCATGTAGGTGGCAGAAAGACTTTGGGGAAGCAGAAGATGAGTTACTCACCATAGAACTCCCAGCCTCTGGCCTGCTTTTGTAGCCACAGCATTTAAGGCTGGTCCAGTTCAGTTTTTGGTCAGTGGTAACCCCAAGATGATAATGGGGGATTCAGTGATGGTAATGCCATTGAATGTCAAGGGGAGATGGTCATTGCCTGGCACTTAACTGGCAAATTACATTTGTGCTATACATCAGCCCAAGCCTGGATATTGTCCAGGCCTTGTTGTATATGGACACAGACTGCTTCAATATCTAAGGAGTCGCAAATGGCGGTGAACATCCCCACTTCTCAACTTATAATAGAGGGAACGTCACTGATGAAGCAGCTGAAGTTTTTTGGGCCTAGGAGACTATCCTGAGGAAGTCCTGCAGCGATGTCCTGGACTGAGATGATTGACCTTCAACAATCTCAACCATCTTCCTTTGTGCTAGGTATGACTCCAACCAGTGAAGAGTTTTTCCTCTGGTTTCCATTGATTCCATTTTACCAGGGCTCCATAATGGCACCGTTGATCAAGTGCTGCCATGAGCTCTTACCCCTCCTCTTCAGTTCAGCTATTTTATTCATCTTTGGACCAAGGCTGTACTGAGGTCATTTTTTAAAATGCTTTTTTACTCAATTCCCTAATTTGCCTAAATGTTTTTTCCTCCACCTTCCTTACACTATTAGGTGGTCTTTAGACTACACCTATTGGTTTGATTGATCCTTTGTCTTTTATCTCTTTATGGATTCTATTTTTGTCTTGCTGATAGCTGCGTCACTTTTTCCTGTTGCTGTTATGTTATGCCATGCCTAATAAGTACAGCCTATTCCACCTCCTTGTTTTCCCTCTCTATCTTTCCTAAATATGTTGTATCCTGTAATGTTCATGATGTATTTACACTTTAAAAGGAATAAGAGAGCATAATGAAGCATTGGCAATCGTAGAATTAATAAATTAGAGACCAAAAAAAATCTCACCAAATGGAATGAATGAATGATTGGAGACTAAAATTGGGATTGAGACCACCTTTCTCTTGCAACCTGTCTAAGTATAAGAAAGGTCTGTATAAGTTCTATAATCAAATCTTACATGGACTTGGGGATCCATAGGAAGTTAAGACATAGAGTGAAGGAAATATTTGATACAAAAGGGGTAATTGAGCTTCTTGGTAGCAGTTTTTCAATGGTTCGGTTGTCGATGTTCCATTTAGGAGTTGGAGGATATGGAGAGAACAAGAATGGCAATACATGAAGAAGGGTTACAGTGCAACAGACGAAGAAACAAGTTTTCCATTGTCAAGTTGAAAGGCGTGGAAATTCAAGATGTAATTATTCAACTGCTTCCCTTTGAGAGGACTGGCGATTGTAAACACTGAGGGCATGTATTTGATCTCATGGATGTTGATTAATATTGAAGAGCATAAATACAACATACAAATTAGGAGCAGGAGTAGGCCATTTGGCCCCTCAGGCCTGCTCTGCTATTCAATAAGATCTTGGCTGATCTGAATGTATCCTCAACCCCACATTCCTGCCTACCCCCAATAACCTTTCACCCCCTTGTTAATCAAGAACCTATCCAGCTCCACCTTAAAAAATATTCAGACTCTGCTTCCACTGCCTTTTGAAGAAGAGTTCCAAAGACTCACTACCCTCAAAGAGAAAATTTCTCCTCATCTGTCTTAAGTGAGCAGCCCCTTATTTTTTAAACAGTGAGCCCTAGTTCTAGATTCTCCCACAAGAGGAAACGTCCTCTCCACATCCATCTAATCGACACGCCTCAGAATTGTCAACACATGGATGCATTGGATTGGGTGATAACTGAAGAAAGGGATTTCCCAAGGCTCTATTTTCTAAGTTAATATGGAAGAGTCATAGGTTGAGCGATCAACTACAATACAACAGATATAAAACATCTTGAGGCTCTTCACTGGATTATTTTCAGGTAAAAATTGACAGCAAGCCAATGAGGACATTAGAACATGTGATTGGAGGAGAAACCATTTTTACACGGAGGTTATAAGTTTGTGGAACATGTTGTCTGTTCAGTAGGTCTCACAGAGGTTCTGAGTCTTGTATGGTTGAACTTTACATAGTTATGTGTTGTCAATAAATACTAAAGCATATACAGGGTATATACAGTTATGAGCCAACTCTGTGCTTGCTTCTACACAGGTCTCTCTCCAGTCCACTACTGACCCTAGTTTCAGGTCACGTGTCTCTTTACATCACGCTCTGGCTGTACTGTTTCCCAGTCCCACATTAACCCTTGCTATGCCAGATACCCTTATACCACAAAATGCACTGCGGGAGTTAGTAATTGAAGCAGAGGCCATTTCAGAATAAGTAAAGAATAGGTAAAGTAAAAGTGGTTGAAGAAAAGGAGAATGAAGTGATATGGGGATGGAATAAAATCATGGGATTAAGATTACTGTTTACATGGCGATTAACAGCACGTGCTACTTCGACCAAATGGCCTGCTTCTGTGTTGTAATTCTGTGAGCTGAGGCATTGCTAACATGCAGAGATGGTAAATTAATAGGTATGTGCATTGGTAGCCCCAAAGTAATGATTCCAGTGGGGGTTGTGAGGTTAGGGCAGAATGACTTCAAACGAGATAAAAATATACTTTCTACTTTTTGAAATATTTGACTGAACTCTTTGCACTCACTTCATATTCACAATGCTGCCACCGACGTTAATCCTTGCCTTTTGTTAGGATAAGCCAGTGTACACCAAGGTTGCACTATCCCTTACATTTTCCTCTTTTGAGAGAATGTGTAGGAATTCTCGGTGTCATGAACGCAGATAGAAATAGCTTGGTGGTCCATTCCCATGACAATTTATCACTTTCCAATCACACCTATATTTTAGCATGTGGTACTAGGTATGTAGTTCCTTATTTGACATTAGCTGAGCTTCCAATTGAGCAGAAATAGTTGATTGAGTTTAGTTAGAAAAATACTTTTTTGCCCCTTATACCCACGTTGGACGGGGTGCTTTACGTTAAAAATAGCTCCCCATTTTGGTTTTTTTTAAATTCATTTATGGATTGTGGGTAGGCCAGCATTTATTGCCCATCCCTAATTGTCCTTCAGAAGGAGGTGGTTAGCTGCAGTCCCTGTGGTATAGGTACACCCACAGTGCTGTTAGAGAGGGAGTTCCAGCATTTTGACCTAGCGATAGTGAAGGAACAGCAATATATTTCCAAGTCAGGATGGTGAGTGGCTTGGTGGGAAACTTCTAGGTTGTGGTGTTCCTATGTATCTGCTGCCCTTGCCCTTCTAGATGATAGTGGTCATGGGTTTGTAAGGTGCTGCCTAAGAGCCTTGGTGAGTTTCTGCAGTGCATCTTGTAGATGGTATAACTGCTGCCACTGTTTGCCAGTGGTGGAAGGAGCAAATTTTTGTAGAAGTGGGGTGCCAATCAAGCAGGCTGCTTTGTCCTGGATGGTGTCAAGCTTCTTCAGTGTTTTGGAGCTGCACTCATCTAGGCAAGTGGAAGGTGTTCCATCACATTGCTGACATGTGCCTTGTAGATTGTCAACAGCTTTTGGGAAGTCAGGAAGTGAGTTGCTTGCCACAGGATTTCTAGCCTCTGACCTGCCCTTGTAGCCCCAATATTTATATGGCTAGTCCAGTTCAGTTTCTGGTCAATGGTAACCCCAGGATGTTGATAGTGGGGGATTCAACGATGGTAATGCCATTGAATGTCAAGAGGCGGTGGTTAGATTCTTTCTTGTTGGAGATGGTCGTTGCCTGGCACTTGTGTGGCGCAAATTTACTTGCCACTTGTCAGCCCAAGCCTGGATATTGTTCAGGTCTTGCTGCATTTGGACATGGACTGTTTCAGTATCTGAGGGGCTGGGGTTGGTGCTGAACATTGCAATCATCAGCAAACATCCCCAGTTCTGATCTTATGATAGGTCATTGATGAAGCATGATGAAGATGGTAGGAGATCATTGCATCCTTTAGTTTAAAAAAAGATAAATTCTTGAAAGAACTCTAGATATTTCAGAAGGGGTAAATAAATTGCCAACTTTGGAAGTAAGGCATATAGACCAGGTATGTGATAGCTTTGATCCCTGCTCTGGACTGAATAATTTGAGCTCCCTTAGGTGTAGCTTAGATGTAGTGGCACTAGAATTGATTACCTGAAATTTTTGGGGTAGGGAAGGGGGGGAAAAAATCATTCATGTTTCTCATGCCTGTAACCTCTGCCGGAAAGTACACAGGTATGAATAACAGGAAAAGCTCAACTGTGTTCCTCAATCCATAAGCTGTCTGACAATACATGGGCCCTAATTTGAACTGTCCTTACCTGGCAGATGCGGGGATGGGGAGGGGCAATTAAAATAAGGCCTGTCACTTACCCACTCTGATCCCACACCTTTTCCCACCATGTCCCAATATTAACCTGCTGTTTTGATTTGGTGGCAAGGAGCCATGGTCCTGTTTTAAATGTGCAGATCAGGCCTAATGATGTCATCAAGACCTGATCTGCAATTTTAGTTGAAGGACTGTACAGGGCAACAGTGACAATTATTTTAGGCTTCTTTAGGGATAGGAAGGGCCAGAGTACTTCTGCATGCTTCCTTATGCCGATTGTCCAGGTAGTCGACCTAGCCAATTGTGTCAAGATTCTGGAAAGATTTTACTTAAATGAGACTTGCCATTAAGATTAGCAACCTCAACATCCCCAACCTTAATTGCCGAATGCACTGTTGCTACTAAGCATGTGATCAGCCTTTCTGCCCTCTTCTTTTATGAAGGATAATGCTTTGGATGAGTTTCATAGAATTAACCAGTAAAATCTTGCCCAACATACATTGGAAACTTCTGGGGACAAGGAGTCAGTCTCTCATTTTGCAAATCTGAAATAAGCCACAATATTACGGTAATAAATCTACTTACGTGTTAGAGTAACAGCTAAAATAAAACATTAACTTTTGAGCCATTTTAAACATCTTTTTACTCCTTGCTATTTTCTATTTTTATCATCTTTCTCTTCCTCCATTGAGTCTCCCTGTATTGGAATTATTTAGCCTCTAAAGGTAGGATTCAACATTAACTTGCATTTATATAGTGCCTTTAATGTCACAAAACTGGTGCCTCACAGCAGGATTATGAAACACAATTGAACTCTGAGCCACACCAGGAGATAATAAGGCAGGTCACCCAAAGGGAGGGAATTCCAGAGTTCAGGGCCTAAGCAGTTGTGGAGCATTGAAAATTGGGGATGTACAAGAATTAGAGGAGTGTAGTGATCTTGGAGGTTTATATGTTATGTTTAAGGTGCGTGCGTGGCCATAGAGCAATCTAGATGATACCATGCATTGAAGAGGCTGCTTACAACAGTGAGCCCGAGCAGGGGGCAAGACTCAGCATCAAACTCTAACCGCAAGACGCAAGTGGCTACAGAGAAAGCAGGAGAGGGGAACTTGTGTTTTGAGGAGCTATTAAGCTGGAGCATGAGATGGGGAATTAAGGTGGAAGTGAGGAGTGCATCAAGAAGGACTAGAGATGAGTTGATAAGGGCTCAGAGCCCCAGTGGAGACTGAACTTCAGAAGATGAGTGGTCTGGATTCATCAGTCAGAGGTGGTAGAAGGGGGAGAGATTGGGAAAATTCTGTGTTAGCCAGTTGACTTGTTAGGGGAGAGGCTGAGCCAAATAAAAGTGATTGAACCTGATTGCCAACCCTAGATTGGTGTGTGTCTCGGGAGAGCTACCCATTCAGAAGCTCTCAATGGTCCAGAGTTCAATCTGAAGCTGTATGGCCCAAGAAGGTCCACAGCAAATGAAGACCGCACACCCAGTGGGCATGACCAGATTAACTACACACAAGTCTTGGATAAATTTGGTCAATAGAGTTACACTCAGTGAGCACGTAATGCTTTCCAGCAGAGTTTTTGATCATATGAAGTAAGGCCAAAGATCATCCATCACCTTTAGCATTGAACCACGTGCACTGGATTGGAAACTGTAGGTTGATTGGCATTGTGTAGGTTGATGGATAATAGATGAGAAATCAAATTGAGTGTTCCCTCATCACTAATGCCATTCCTTGACCACCATTTCTATCCCTGACACCCGCCTGAAGCTAAACCAGACATTTGCAATATTGCTGTTGTGTTTGACCTTGAGGTGAGTTTCAACTACTCATCTGCTCCATCACCAAAACTGCTTACTTCCAACTCGGTAGCATTGAGCCGAATGCAGGCACAGGTGAGTGATGATGGGTGGGAGTTAAGTGGGGAGGGTGTTGTCAGCAAGGGCAGAGGGTTGACTCTCAACAAACCCCCCCCCCCCCGCTTCCTGATGCCAGAGCCCTTGATCAGCACTGAGTGTCTTTAATGAATTGCCCACTTAAGGGCCTCAGTTGACAGCAAGGTGGGAAGAATACCCAGGGGCTTTCCATCAACAGATGTAATTCGGGTGGAGGTGGAAAGGTGGCAGGGTGCCACACTCCAGCCCAATTAAAATTCTCCCCTTTACCACACCTGCCACCCTGGAGGGTATAATATTCTGCCTGCATCCTGACACCTGCTGCTGAAACCCTCATCCATGCCTTTGTTAAACCAAGACTTTACCATTCCAATGCTCTCCTGACTGCTTCCTGTCTTCCACCCTGCATTAATTTGTGCTCATCCAAAACACTGCTGCCTGTATCCTAATTTGTACAAAGCCATTCGCACATCACCATTGCGCTTGCTGACCTGTCATAGCTCCCATTCTAACTGCCTCAATTTTGAAATCAAAATCCTTGTTTTCTTTCAAACAATGGCTTTGTCCCTCCCTTCTCTGTAACCTCTTCCAGCCCTACAAGCTGTCTGTGCTGCTCCAATTCTGGCATATTGTGCATTCCCAATCCTAAAAGCTCCACCACTGACAGCTGGGCAGATGCTGAGGACCTGAGCTTGGAAATTCTCTCCCAAAAACTTTCTTGTTTAAACACCTTGAGATGTTTTGCTACATTAAAGGGAGGTGCCATATAAATGCAAGTTATTCATGTATTATATTCTCGTTCATCTATAATAGCCTGACCAGACGTATTCTGTTTTCACAATAGGCTGTTTTTATAAGTAGTTGCATGTTATAATTTTATATTGATTTTTTTTCAGGTCAATATCCAAAGTCACAATTTGCTGACTATACTAAACCACTCCCAAACATTGCACTACCGCCTAAGAAAGTTTCCAGAGAATTTATTGATAAATACAGACGTGGTGAAATCAACCCAGTTTCAGCCTTACATCAGTATGCACAAATGTTGCGAATGCAACTAATTTTAAAAGAAACTGTAGCTACAGGTAGGTAGAATTTATTTTTCTACAGCAGATACCCTACTAGAAAATTATTTTATGTATTTATTTAGTTGAGATTATTACATTTTGCTTTCTAGGCAATGTGTTTGGACAATACTTTGCATTCTGTGCTGTGGTTGATGGTGTTGAATACAAAACTGGAATGGGTCAAAATAAGAAAGAAGCAAAAGCCAATGCTGCACAATTAGCTCTCGATGAACTTTTGGACACAGAACTGAGCAAAACTTCAAGTAAGTTTCTTTTTAAAAAGTGTTTCTGACGCTTTGGACATGTTTTCTCTCTCTCAAATCCAGATGAGATGGAGATGAGGTATTTTCTGCCAGGAAAGAAAATTGCACAGTGATTCGCAGCTGTTTGGCTTGAGGTTTAAGCCATTATGTGTCTCCAAGCAGCTACTTAACAAAGCCATGTAGGCAGAGTTCAGCGAACACATTAGGCATACCCTCAACTGAAAAATGATACCTTGTAGGGACAAAATCATAGATGCATTTAAAGATTAATATTTTGTTCAGTCAACCTTCCTTTTTCAGCTTACACCTGAATCAACCTTGCAGAATTAGTTTTTCGTATTATGTCAGTGATTGTAATGTAATACTTAACAATAGTGTCATTACTGAAAATTTTTTGCATTAACATTTTGGAATCCTTCAGTTATTGAAATACATTGATGTATTTTGTAAACTGCAAATGTTGAAAAATGATTTCTGAATTTCGTGAATTCTGCAAGGATCAGTGGTCAAAGCAGGACAGCCTTCCCACAAGCATTATTTAAAGGGATCAACAACTCTCAGGTTAGTTGTAGATTCTTCTCTGTTGGCTGTTTGAGTTTTTGGAAGTGCTTGGTGTTTGAGGAGTTGGTTGAATCTGATAAAGTTTTCAGGGAGTGGTACTGCATGTGGAAAGGTCTTGATTCTGACTGCAAGGGTCTGTGCACGCCACTTGTTCCCAGGGATGGTTGCTACAATTCCCTTTAGGAGCAGCTTGAGAAGAAGATGGAGAAAAGGCAGCAAAGAAGAGGACAAGCTGCTCAGAGAGGAGGAGGAAGAGAAGTGCTCTCAGATGGGCCGCTCCAGAATTGTGTGTGCCAAATCTATGCCATTTTGGTACCAGAGTAGCACCCATGGTGCAGAAACTAGGGGCACTACAGAGCCCAGTCTCGTGGCCTCAGTCTATTGAAGTGCACTCTGCAACCTGTTCAGTAGCATTCTTATCCACCTAGGGTCTTCTAGGAGTATTCCTGTAACTTACGCCTAAGCCAGAGGCAGTGATTGCGCCATCTACACTTTACAAAGAAGGTGCTCACAAAACTCTGCTGCCTCTTGTAATTAGACATGCAGCCTCAGAGTAGGGCGAGGACAGCACTTCCAAGGATTTGGTTGCCCTCTGCAACATGTCCAGTTATATCCTCAAAAAACCAGTATACTTGTGAGATGTAACCTATGCTTCTAAGTTCATATTAACTCTTCCCCTTAGGGTATTGACCATTTTCCCCATAACTAATGGTTGATAGGTCTAGAATTCCTAGGTTCATGTTCACACACTAATGATTTTCAGAGTAACATTTGCTATTCTGCAATCCTTTGGTACACCACTTGTATTTTAAATATCCCTAAAAAGAAAATGTGCTTTTGTTCTAAAGATGTGGGCAGTACTTAAAGGGCACCATTTATTTATTATTCCTTTTTGTGTTGCGGTTCGTGGTACAATTGAGTGGCTTGCTAGGCCATTTCAGAGGTCATTGAACATCAACAATGTTGTGTGAGCTATTCACATATAGACCAGATTAGATGAGGGTGGCAAGAACCCTTTTTCTTAAAAAGGACAGTGTTGTGGAGTATTTTAAACCAACACTAAACACAGGGGGCAGAATTTAGCCCTCGATGGGCGGGCAGGCCCCACCGGCTCGGTGGTGGGTGGGCAGCTGAACTCTGCCGCAGAAACGCGCCCCGCTGCCATTTTGAGTGGACGGGCCAATTAAGGCCCGCCTAGCAGGCTGCCCGACGGGAAGCACTATGCGCTTCCTATGCGGAGGGGGAGGGATTCCCCAACTGTCAAAGTGCGCTCTTTCGTGCATGTGCGCGAAAGAGTGCGCTGCTCCCCGAGACTAAGTACTGTCTCAGGGAGATTGGTGACAGTTTAAAAAACCTCAAAAATAGAAAAATAAAACAATTATTAACATGTCCCCCTCATGTGACAATGTCACACGAGAAGGGACATGTTAATAAATATGACAAAGTTTATTAAAGATTTTTAAAATGGACATGAAACCTCATCCCGCCAGTGGATGAGATTTCAGGTTTTTTCTATTGCCCGCCAGGGCTCTTGGCCTGCCCGCCAGCCTTAAGGTTGGACGGGCAGGGCCTTTAATTGGGTTAATTATCCTGTCAATGGCCTCAATTGGCCATTGACAGGTCGGTGGGTGGACAGCTGATTTTGCTGTCCGCCAGCCTTCCTGAATAATTTAAATGGGGTGGGATGACGGGGGTTCCTCCCGATGTCATTTCGCGCCGGCGAGCAGGCCCCACCCCCAACTCACCAACAGAAAAATTCTGGCCAGGGTCTTTCGTTCAAACGTCAAGCAGCCGTTATTCTTTTTACACCAGTGGGAAGACAATCTCTACTGGCAAACCAGGAGATTTCGCCAACAATACAGAGCTTCAAGCTGTTTATGTACTATTCTAATTGTGTTACAATCACAGTGCCACCTGCAACAGAACTGATACCATTAAGAAGGTCTGCAATTTAGGACATCATAACAATGACACAGGATAACCACCATCATGTAATTAAGAAATGGGAGGAGGCAGTTGTCACAACCAAATAGCCCCAGACAACATCCATTCACCCCAGTTGCGGAAGGAGAGAAATCCTCCACACACAGATCAGCCTTGGAGCCAGAGCCAGCTGACCATGGTAGGCTCCATTGTTTACAGTTGTTGAAATAACATCAGTACTAGTGTCTGTCCAGGACAGACTTGCAGGATCAAAGTGGGTGCTAAGCACCAATCATCCAGCAGGATGTCCTCAGGGATTTGTTTGTGATATTGTTTACTGAAACAAACCATGTGACTCGCACATCTGCAATAAAGTTACTTTGTTGCTTTTAGCGTTCGAGAATCATTTTAACCCCATAATTGCTGTATGGCTCGAAAACCCCACTTCAATTGTAATAAACTGCTTAGATTTCCCAGTTAGTTCATAAAAGATGACCATGGAAATTATTGATGCTAGCTGACAAGTTACCAGATTTAGTGAATTTGTGATTGGATTTGAACTTGTGACCACTGGTTTATTGGTTATGGTCCACTAATAAACTACTGCCTTATCATGCGATAATTTTCAGTGCTTGCTTCTTACTTTTTGTATTGTACTCCTGAAGAATTCAGGATATATGCCACCTGGTGCCGGTTTTGTGTGTAGGCGTAATTCCTTGATTTGCTTTTACTACATAATATCTTGCTGATATTGTAATATCATAAGTTTGAGCTAAAATAACAATTTAAAATATCTACTCTACAGTCTTCAATTGCAGCAACTGTAGTGAAGACTTAATTCGACACCTGTGTAATTTCTTGAAACTTTTGTATTGCTTCCAACCCCTTAATACTTAATGGATTGATCTAGTTTTCCACCATTCTGTCAATTTATGTACTGCCATGAAGCTATTAATATTATTGGAAATTATTTTTCTTTTAAAATAGAGGTTTAGTCTGTGGGTGTGTCTTAATTGGATTAAAGCCAGCTAGTCTAGGTGCTTTGATATGTACCAGTTTTATTATGTAAAAGAGGTAGAGTGCATTTGCATTTTTTTGAATAGAGCATTCAAGAAGTGGGGTGAAATCTGACACCTAGCTAGCAGAGACCACGCAATATGTTTATATTACTAATAAAATTGGTACTATGAAAGGGGTTTTATTGTTAGAAGAGGTGGAGTTCAAAGGGGCTGGTGATACAATGAGAATTTACATTCAGTGAGCTGTGCTAGGTATAACAGGTAGCATTTTTGTGTGTGCAGGGCAAAGGCAATATAGATCAAAGCAGCTGTAAGCCTACAACTGTCTCCACAGGAACCAAAGTGAAAGAAACCTCAATTTGAACTTGTAAGGTGAAAATGCTTTGCCTGGTGACTGCTGAAAGTCTATGGGTTGCTGTTGCCTTAATGGAAATTAGTTTGGGAATTTGTTTAAAGTTATGATAGTAATTTGTAACCATGTGTATTTACACATGTGTAAGTTAATAAATGTCATGTATTTTGATATAAAACCTCGCAAATGATGGTCTGATTCCTGAATTTAGAGCTGCATCTCAAACATACAAAAATAAAAATCTAGGTTATAACAGTTGTTTAAAGTTTCCCTCTGGGATGTTTAAATAACTCAGCTTTACCAACTGTTGGGTCATAACAATTGGGGGCTCTAGCGGGATAAAAATATTTCTAATTCTTTGATTGGTTTGGAATTGGTGAATCTTAAGGTTACGAGTACGAGAAGCACTTTCAATTCAGGAGTTGGTGAGGTACTTTAAAAGTATGAGACTGCAAGCTGGTTTTGGAAATTGCTAAGACTTGTATGGGAGTAGACGATATAACTCTGACTGGGTTGGAGAAAATAACCAAAGGTAAGTTAACAGAGTTGGCAGATAAGTTAAAATTGGGGTTACCTCCAGGGGCTAGGAAATCAGATATATAGTGTGCACAGTTGGAAGTGAAACCTGTCACTAGTCAGTCACATCTGGAGGTAGTGAGACTTCAGTTACAAATGAAGTTGCTTGAATTTGAACAAAGGAACTGAAAAACCTGAATTAGAAGAAAAGGACAGAGAAATGGCCTTTAAAAGGGAATTGGAAATTGTGAAGATGGAGGAGGAAAGAGAAAAAGAAAGAGAGAATCGCAACTGAAAACGTTGGCAGCTAAAAAAGAGATGCTAGTAGATGAGGAAAGGTTTACCTCCAGAGTAGAACCCAGGGGGGAGATGTTTAAATTTGTACAAGCTCTTCCAAAGTTTGAGGAAAAAGATATTGAAGCATTCTTTATTTATTTGAGAAGCTAGCTAAACAGATGAAATGGCCACAGGAAAACTGGACATTATTATTACAGTTTAAGTTGTTAGGTATATGCTTCGCTATCAGAAGAAATGTCGGTGACTGATGATGTGATGAAAAATGCTATTTTGAGTGCACAAGAGTTGGTTCCTGAAGCATACAGGTAGAAATTTAGGAATATGAGAACAGCCTGGGCAAACTTGTATTGAGTTTGAAAGAGTGAAACAGAGTAATTTTGACCGTTGGCTACAGGCGTTAAAAATAGAGACAATCTGTGCAGCTCTTAGGGAGGTTAATTAGTTTGGAAGAATTTAAAGATTCAATCTCTTCGGTAGTGAGAACTCGTGGAGGAACAGAGGGTTGATTCTGTAAGACGAGCAGCAGAGATAGCTGATGATTGAGTTAGTTCATAGAGCCAAACATTTTTTTGGTCACCCTTTCAAATTGGAAAAGGATAAAACGTGGGAAGGTGAAAGGAAGGCAGGTAGTCAGGAAAGAGGAGGAGTGTAGCTGGAAGTCCCCAGGAAGTTTTTTCTCAGAATAAAAAGGAAGGTGCCAAAGGTAGAAGTGACATTCGAAAGTTTAGGTGTTTTCATTGTAATAAAGTGGGGCACACAAAGTCAGTGTTTTGGAAATTGCATGAAAAAAATCTGTAGGAATTGTTAGGGTACAGAAAAGCTCTGGAAGTAAAAGTACTGTGGGTTCTAAGGTTCAAGCACAAGAGAAACTAGTATTTTGTGTACAGGTGAAAAAGGGAGAATCATTGATAGGTGAAGAAGTGGGAACGTGTTCATAGTTTACTCGAGAATTCTGAGGAACAGGTTGCAGAAATGTTTAAAGACTTCGTGTGTGAAGGGAAAGTCTCTCCAAGTATACCTGGTGGAGTAGGTAAAGATCTTTAAATTTTAAGAGACACAGGGGTTAGTCAACTCTTAATGTTGTGGGATAGTGATATTTGTTGTTCAAAGGGAGTATTGCAGGAGCAGGTACTAATAAGTGGGGTTCATGGCGATGCTAAATCTATTCCATTGTGGAAGATAAATTTAAAGAGCAAACGGAAGATAGGTGAAGTTATAGTTGGAGTGGTGGAAAAATTGCCCATTGCAGGGGTTCAATTTATTCTGGGTAATGATATAGCTGGATTGCAAATGTGGGAGATGCCTATGGTAGTTGAGCAGCATGTAGAAGTGTTTTCAACAGAGGTGTTATAGAAGGAACATCCTAGATTGTTTCCTGATTATGTTGTAACGAGATCAAAGGCTCATAGGGAAGAACAAGACAAATGAGATAAACAGGTAGTTCAAAGGCAAGAAGAAGGTGTCGAAATCCAATTAGCTGGCACTGTATTTGATAACATTGCTCAAGAGGAAGGAATACAGACAGTTAAGCCGAAGTGTTTAACTCAAAGAGGTTAGTGGAGTTACAGAAAAATGTTTTGCAATTAAAACAGTTATATCAGAAAGCTTATTCAGAAACAGAAGCAAAATGTATTCCAGCATGTTGTTATCTTCGAGGAGATATTTTGATGAGAAAATGGCAGCCGGATTATGTCTCAGCAAATGAAAGCTGGAGGGAGATGCATCAGATTTGTTATCCCTTTAGGATATAGAAATGAGATTCTGAGGATTGCTCATGAAATTCCAATGGGACGGGGGGAACATTTAGGAATTAGGAAAAGATAGAGGTATTTTTTTTGGCCAGGATTGCATTGGGATGTAGTCAAATTCTGTAGAACCTGTTATACATGTCAAATGACAGGAAAAACACAAGCAGTGATTAAGCCGGTGCCTTTAATCCCAATAACACCATTTGAAGAACCTTTTCCAGCGTCATGATTGATTGTATAGGACCCCTCCCTAAGACTATAAGTGGAAATCAGTATTTAATGACAATGGATATGCCTACCAGGTTTCCTGAAGCGATACTTTTTAAGAAATGTTGCAACTAAGAAGATTGTGGAAGAGTTAATTAAACTTTTTACAAGATATGGCTTACCTAAGGAAATACAATCAGATCAGGGGTCAAATTTCATGTCATAGCTGTTTAAGGAAGTAATGAACATTTTGGAGTTAAAGCAGTTTGAGTCAACAGCTTATCACCTGGAGTCACAAGGAGCTTTGGAAAGATGGCATCAAACTTTAAAAACTATGATGAAAGCATACTGTCAGGATTGTGAGCAGGATTGGATACAGAAATTCCGTTTTTTGTTATTTGCTATTAGAGACGTAGCTAATGCATCGACTGGTTTTAGCCCTTTTGAACTAGTTTATGGTCATGAGATAAAGGGACCACAAATTGATTCATGATAAATTGGTGGGTCAAAATTCAGAAACTATTCTCCTGGATTACGTATCAAATTTCAGGGATAGATTGAACAGAGCATATGAGTTGGCTAGGGAACATTTAAAGATAACCCAGCAAGTGATGAAAGTGAAGGCAGATAAGAAAGCTAAAACTCATAGTTTTGTTTCTGGAGAGAAAGTACTAGTTTAGTTGCCAGGACTAGGTGATTCATTGCATGCAAGATTTAGTGGGCCTTACAGGATTGAAAAGAAATTGAGTGAAGTAAATTATTTAATAAATACTCCAGATAGAAGAAAGAAGCGGAGGGTGTGTCATGAAAATATGCTTTAAAAGTACTTTGACAGGGAAGAGGAACAAAAAGAGGTAATACTGATTGTGGATGATGAGAAAGAGGTAGAAGTGCAGGACTCTGAAATTGACTTTCCTCTAATCGAATTGGATAATGAGGGGATGCTTGAAAATTTAAATGAAATATTGAATTACCTTCCAAGCAAGTGTTAAAGTGATTTGGAAAAGCTATTGCAGTCACACAAACCTATTTGTGGAAATAAGTTAGGAAAGACACATTTAGCTATACATGATGTATGTATAGGAATATCATCTTCAATAAGGCAACATCCTTATAGATTAAATCTGGCAAAGTTATCACAAGTACAAAAAGAAATTGATTTCATGCTTCAGAATGTAATCGTTGCGTCTAGTTGCAGTAACTGGAGTTCGCCTATTTTACTGGTACCGAAACCAGATGGAGAACACAGACTGTGTGTGGACTATTGAGAGGTGAATGCGGTGACAAAAGCGGATTCATATCCCATACCACAGTTGGAAGATTATATTGAGAAAGTGGGACAATCGAAATTTATCACAAAGATTGACTTGCTAAAAGGATATTGGGAGGTACCATTGTTGGAGAGAGCAAAGGAGATATCAGCATTTGTAACGCCAAGTGGACTACATCAGTGTAAAGAATGCACCTGCAACATTTCAAAGACTGACAAACAAAGTAATTGCAGGTTTAAGCAATTGTGCTGTTTATATTGATGATTTAATCATTTTCAGTCAGACGTGGGAGGAGCATTTACAGCATCTGGAAGAATTATTTACTGGACTACAAGAAGCTAATTTGGTGATGAACTTGGCTAAAAGTGAATTTGCAAAAACGCAAGTTGTGTATCTAGGACATACCATTGGACATGGTAAGGTGGCTCCGAGAGATGCAAAAGTCAAGTCTGTCGTGGATTTCCCAGTGCCTGAGAAATTTTGAGATTTCTGGACATGAGTGGGTTTTACTGGAAAATTTGTACCAAATTTTAACCAAGTGGTTGCCCCACTGACTGAACTATTAAAACAAAAGTTTCAATGGACACTGTAGTGTCACAACTCTGTCAATAGTTTGAAAGCAATATAGGCATTGGGGCTGTACTGTTAGAAGATGACGACACTGGAATTGAAAAACCGATAGGGTATTTTTCACGGAAAGTGAGTGCACAACAGAAAAGAGATTCAGTGATCGAAAAAGAGGGTTTGGTGTTTGCATTGCAGCATTTTGAAATTTACGTTGCAAACCATTCATCAGAAACAATTGTTTATACAGACCTTTTGAAGTTTTTGGACAGATTTCAAGACAAAAGTACAAGGCTTTTCAGATGGAGTCTATTATTACAACCATTTAATCTACAGGTTATACATATTGCTGGAAGAGAAAATCTGTTCGCAGATGCGTTATCAAGAGCTTGAGGCTTAAAGAAAAATCGGACATTTTTAAAACCTTGGACACTGAACTGGAGTGATTACTGTTGATACTAAGGATTTGTGTGTATATATTGTTAATGCATGCATCTGGTAATGTAATGGTGAAATAAGTATAGGAGATAGCAAAAGATGGGTTATTAAATGAAACTGTCTTTTAGAATCTTGACGGTTCATTTTTCAATAGGGAGATGGATGTCATGAAGCTATTAATATTATTGGTAATTATTTTTCTTTTAAAATAGAGATTTAGTCTGTGGGTGTGTCTTAATTGGATTAAAGCCAGCTAGTCCTTTGATATGTACTAGTTTTGAGATATAAGAGAGGTTGAGTGCATTTGCATTTTTTTGAATAGAGCATTCGAGAAGTGAGGTGAAATCTGGCACCTGGCTAGCACAGACCAAGCAATATATTTATATTACTAATAAAATCGGTACAATGAAAGAGATTTTATTGTTAGGAGAAGTGGAGTTCAAATGAGAATTTACATTCAGTGCGCTGTGCTAGGAATAACAGGTATCATTTTTGTGTGGAATTTGTAAGGTGAAAATGCTTTGCCTGGTGTCTGCTGAAAGTCTATGGATTGCTATTGCCTTAATGGAGATTAGTTTGGGAATTTATATAAAGTTATGATTTGTAGCCATGTGTATGTATTTACACATTGTGTAAGTTAATAAATGTCATGTATCTTGATATAAAACCTCTCGAACTGATGGTCTGATTCCTGAATTTAGAGCTGCATCTCAATCATACAAAAATAAAAATATAGATTATGACAGTTGTTTAAAGTTTCCCTCTGGGATGTTTAAATAACTCAGCTTTACCAACTGCTGGGTCGTAATAGTACCACTGGCTAAAATCTTCCTTGCCATTACTAAATGCATATTTTAGTTATCCTGACCTGATTTCTGTATAATCCCACTCCCCATTAGTGGTCATTGCTTACACATTTCAAGCTTCACAGTGGCTCAGCGAGTAAATGCACTAACCATTATATTTTGAGCCATGCAGACTAGGATGATGTGTTTAATAAGTCATCTGTATTGTTTAATAAGGTTTAATAAGTCATTTATATTGAATTCTTGGGTGGAGGCATTGGTAGGCTGAGGAAAGGGAATTAAGTTTGGCTTTGATCTATGATTGAACTGCCTGCCAGCATTCACTTTCTCTGCCCATAACAATGATTGGGCACTTTGACAGAGGGCTGCTGCCACCCATGGATAACACCATGGGTGAATTGGAAGCTGGGGTGAAGAGGAGGAAAAGTTGTCTTGTTTAGCCTTTGCTACAGTTGATCTGTTTCAGCAACTGTAACTTTTGTCCTAATGTATTTTTTCTTATCCTCATTGGAGTATACTTTTGCACTTAGCACAAGTTTCATTAAATAGTCAAAGCCTAATAGAAATAATGGAAAAAGCATTCGTGCATTACAGCACCATGAGTATTGTGATAGTACGAGTCCTCCACTGCACAGTATAACTACTTTCCTCAGTTATGATGGTGGTTTTGTTGTAGTTACCTGTGCAAAACATAAATATTTTCTTTCTCATAAAGGTTTGCCTTTCATTTATGCATTTTGGCGGATCAGACCAGAATAAAAACTTTGCAGACGAATTGAAAGTAGAACCTGGGAAAAGATGCCACAACAATATCTACCTCCTGTAGTGTCTTAAAGGAAATGTCCTTTAAATTTACTTCCCCGCAGTGAGTCACTCGGTTGATTGTCATTGGTGTAAGAAAGACAACTTGTATTTGAAAGACCATAGAAATGTTGCTTTATAGTTATGGCAGTACTGATTTTCAAAGATGAGCATAATTGTTCACACCGATATTTGAATGTTTATTTTCAGCTTCAGGTCCTCCTCCAATACCTGCTGAACGAAGGGTAATGCCTACGCCAAGTCTGCCTTCAAGAAACCAGCCTTCAAAGTTAGGTTATGGTGAGCAAGTATTAACATTCATTGTTCAGATTGAATATCACTTGAGCAGATCTTGTTGTTCTATTAAAACATGATATAAGACTAAATATGTTTTTTTCAAAAAAATGTAGGCTCTGTATTAATTATTGTGCGTTGCAGTATTGAAATAAAGAGAGTTTCATGTGTCAGTTTTGAAATGAAAGCTGGTAACTTTCAGCCTAGTGAAACCTAGAATTCATACATAATTACCAATGAGGAGCATTTTGTGTCAAGAAAAGCTGCACAGCATTAAAAATGAAATATCGCTACTGGAGCACTTGCTGACATTAGATTCACCTTGAAAAACATTTTTCTACCTCCCAAAAGGAAATCTGGAATAAGTGTTCCTCTGAGAAAAATGCCGGTGTCGTTTTTTTCATGCTGATGATCCATTGGAATAACTGTTAATATACTGATGTATAGTACTAGAGATTAGAAAATGTGGGCTACAGTCTAGTCTGTGGGAGTAAGGGTGAGTAGTTTTTACACACAAAGGAAATTGTCCATTTTTCTGCTGTACTCCTTCTGGCAGCTGCTATAGAATAGATTTGACAGAAACTTTGGGCCAGTTGCTAGTTTGTCCTCTGAGCTAGGTCTGCTGTTGCCACCTCCCCAACCAGCCAAATTGTCCCAAGCTACTTTGTTGGCAGACATCCTTTTATCTTTTGCTGTAAGCTGTGGTCACACCTGTTGTTTGTTTACCCACAGTCTAAAAGTAACTCACTAATTTTTCTTTGAATGGGGGTGGGACAAAGAATTTTTAAAATGTTTTTATTTGTTCATGGAATGTACGCATCACTGGCAAGGCCAACATTTACTCCCATCTTAGCTACTCTTGTGAAGTTGATGTTGAGCTGTCACCTTGAAGCACTGTAGTGTGTGTGGTGAAGGTAATCTCAAATTGTTGCTAGGTAGGGAGTTCCAGGATTTTGACCCAGTGACAATGAAGGAATGACAATATGTTTTCAAGTCAGGATTGTGTGAGGCTTGGAGGGAAACTTTCAGGTGATGGTGTACCCATACGCATGCTGCACTTCCATACATGCAAATTTTGACATCTTTTGTGTTCAACAGCATTCATTTAAAATCAATTGCACTCAAACAATCATTTAGCTATCATTTGACATCCATCAAAGACCCTCATGATGGTTCTAGACATAACACAGAACCTCACCTGGAACAGGGATACAGGACCCACCCCTGGAGCCAGGCCTGGGATGGTATTCGCTGGCGAGCACAAGGTGGCTGTGCCGCCATGTAACCCAGCTAGGCTCAGCCCAAAATGCCTTCATGGAACCACCTTATGGACCCATCACCTGCAAGGCAAAGGGTGCAATGCCAGTATGGCAGAGCGAGGGCGGGACAGATCAAGACAGACTAGACCTTGGCAATGGAAACTGGCTCTTGGGACATTGCCACTACTGGTGGGGAAGGAGCCAGAGCTGGTGGAGGAGATGGAGAGGTACAGACTAGATATAGTTGGTCTCATCTCCACACACAGCGTTGGCTCTGGAGCTAAACCTCTCAATTGAGGGTAGTCCCTCTCCTATTCTGGAGTGTACCCCCGTGAGAGGCACCAGGTGGATGTGGGGATATTCTCAAGCTCCTGGCTGGGTGCCACACAGTTGGAGTTTGTCCCAGTGGACAAGAATATTTACCTCAATGAGGCTTCAGGTCTCAGAGAGGAAAACTTTGACTGTTTGTGTTTATGCACCAAGCAGCAGCTCGAAGTACTCTGTCTTCTTGGAGACGGTGGGATTGGTGCTTGATAGGGTGCCAACTACCGACTCTGTAGTCTTACTGGGGGACTTCAACGCTCACCTGGGAAATGATGGGGATAACCAGAGAGGGGTGATTGGGAGGAATGGCTTCCCCGATCTGAACCCGAGTGGTGAGTTGTTATTGGACGTCTGTGCTAGTCATGGATTGTCCTTAACGGACACCATGTTCAAACACAAGGACTCTCATAAATGTACCTGGTACCAGAGCATCTTGGGTCAAAGGCCAATGATTGACTTTATAGTTGTGTTATCAGACCTAATGCCGTATGTTCTGGACACTCGAGTGAAGAGAGGGGCGGAGCTGTCAACTGATCACCACTTGGTGGTGAGCTGGATTCAGCACGTGGTACGTGGGACAGTCACAGGAGGCCCAGAAATGCTGTGAGGGTCGCCAGGGAATGTCTGGTGGACGTTTCTGTGTGAAATTATTTCAACGCCTATCTCCAGAAGAATTTGTCTTGTATCCCTGGCGAGGTTAAGGACAATGAGTCCGAAAGAACCATGTTAAAGACCTGAATCGTTGAGGTGGCCACAAAAAGCTATGGCGTGAAGGCGGTCAGTGTCTGTCATGGCGGCAACCCTAGGACCTGCTGGTGGACACCAGTGGTGAAGGGAGGTTGTCAGGTCGATGAAGGAGGCCTTCTAGGCAATCTCGCGGATAGGTCTCCTGATTCGGTTGAAAGGTACCAGCAGGCCAGGAGGGCTATAGCAGCAGCAATCTCTGAAGCGAAAGCTTGGGCTTGGGAGGAGTTTGGAGAGGCCATGGAGACTAACTGTCGGACGGCATCAAAGTTGTTTGGGCAAACCATTCGGGGCCTTAGGAGGGGTCGGCGGGTTGTTGCCCAAGCTGTTCTGAGCAAGGGTGGGGAAATGCTGACCACAACTGGGGAGATTGCAGAGAGGTGGAAGGAACACTTGAGGAATTCCTCAACCCAGTGGACATGACCTCCTTACAGGAGGCAGCGCCAGAACCTTCAGTGAGATCGGATCTATCGCTGTTGCTGAGGACACTGTGATGGTCAAGGGCATCTGTTGGGGTAACGCAGCAGGGGTGGACGAGATTTGTCCGGAGATGTTGAAGGTTCTGGACAATGTTGGGGTGTTGTGGTTAACATGCCCATTCATTGTTGCATGGAAGGCGGGGACAGTACTGCTGGATTGTGGCAAACAGGTGGTGGTCTCCATTTTTGAGAAAGGGGACCAGTGGTCGTGTTCCATTTATAGAGGGATCACACTCGTCAGCCTCCCTGGGAAAGCCTATGCCAGAGTGCTGGAGAGGAGACTTTTTCTGTTAGTTGAACTTCAGATTCAGGAGGAACAGTGTGGATTCTGCACTGGCCGTGGAACAGTGGACCAGCACTTTGCCCTCTCACGGATATTTGAGTGCTCGTGGGAGTTTGCTAATCTAGTCTACCTCATTTTGTAGAACTAGAGAAGGCATACGACTGCATTCCTCGGGATATTTTGTGGGTGGTGCTGTGGGAATATGAGGTGCCGGTGCCACTTCTGCATGCTGTTAGGTTCCTCTCTTCGCGGAGCGAGTGTTGTGTCTACATTCTCAGCGTTAAGTTGAATTCATTCAAGGTGGGCGCCAAGGGTGTGTCTTGTCTCCACTCCTGTTCATGATTTTCATAGACAAGCTATCAAGGCACAGCCAAGGTATGGAGAGTATCCCGTTTGGGGGCTTGAGGATGACGTCTCCACTGTTTGCAGATGTTGTGCTTCTTGCCTCATCCAACTGTGATTTCCAGCGTGCAGTTGAACATTTCACTGCCGAGTGTGATGCGGATCAGCACCTCCATGATTCTCTGCCAGAAAAGAGTTGGTCACTCTTTCCAGGTGAAGGGGGAACAGCTTTCCTTAGTGGAGGAGTTGAAGTACCTTGGGAACTTATTCACGAGTAATGGCAGGGGGGAGATGCGGCCCTGCCGACTCCCTCCTCTGCCCGTCCCTCACCCAGCTGTCTCCTCTCCCTCCTCCCTCGCACTCCCCCCCCTCCCCCTCCCAGTGTTCCCCTCCCTCACCAGCC